>NC_060121.1:487326014-488576014 GCF_021461395.2 Schistocerca americana
TATCGTACAGCCGTTACGGAGCCTTCAATGACCACTAGCGGCGTACGTCGGCCCCACATAATGTCACCCCAAAACAGCAGGGAACCTCCAGCTTTCTGCACTCGCTGGACAGTGTGCCTAAGGCGTTCAGCCTGACCGGGAAGCCTCCAAACAAGTCTCCGACGATTGTCTGATTGAAGGCATATACGACACTCACCGATGAAGAGAGCGTGATCCCAATCCTGAGCAGTCCATAAGGCATGTTGTTGGTCCCATCTGTACCGCGCTTCATGGTATCGTGGCTGCAAAGATTAACCTCGCCATGGACGTCGGGAGTGAAGTTGCTCATCATGCAGCCTATTGCACACAGTCTGAGTCGTAACACGACGTCCTGTGCCTGCACGAAATGCATTATTCAACATGGTGGCGTTGCTGTCAGGGTTCCTCCGAGCCATAATCCGTAGGTAGCGGTCATCCACTGCAGTAGTAGCCCTTGGGCGGCCTGAGCGAGACATGTCATCGACCGTTCCTCTGTATCTCCTCCATGTCCGAACCACTTCGCTTTCGTTCACTCCGAGACGCCTGCACACTTCCCTTGTTGAGAGCCCTTACTAGCACAAAGTAACAATGCGGACGCGATCGAATCGCGGTATTGACCTTCTAGGCATCGTTGATCTACAAACAACACGAGCTGTGTACCTCCTTCCTGCTGGAATGACTGGTACTGATCGGCTGTCGGACCCCTTCGGTGTAATAGGCACTGCTCATGCATGGTTGTTTACATTTTTGGGCTAGTTTAGTGACATCTCTGAACAGTCAAAGGAACTGTGTCTGTGATACATTATCCACAGTCAGCGTCTATCTTCAGCAGTTCTGGGAATCGGGATGATGCAAAACTTTTCTGATGTGTGTGTGTTAAACCTGACCGCGCTTCCTTTCTTTTGCGTGCCCTTACTGATGATGCCGTTGTCAACAGGACATTAAGCCTCAACGTTACTTTCATCCACCTCCTAATCTTTCGTCTCCAATTTGGAATGTCATTGTTTACTTTTGACTTGCAACAATTTCCATACATCCTTTACTTGTAAACAACCGTATTGCGATCTGCTTAATGGCAGCGCAGTGCATTGAAATGGGAAATGTGTAAAGTAATCTGTATAATTTTACATTATATGGCATAAAAATGGTCACGAGTCTGTAAGAAACAATGCTGTTTTGTATTATTAAGTAATTAGAAGAAATATTTTTCTCTTACAAATAAAGAGTTGGGCATAAGTCACTGTCAGCAAAGCGCGTTTTAGTTGAAAACATTCAAATGTAAGCACTACAGTAACATATTTTTGAAAGGCGGGGATTTTACGTTTCAAGATCAGTTCTTATCGTACTGCAAAAAGTGCTTCTTAATGAATTCAAGTTAATCATTTAAAATTTACGTAGGATGTCATGGATTTTGGTACCTCACATTAATGTGTATTTTCACTACATGTTTGACTTACGATTACTCAATTATACTTCATCCTTTATCATTCAATTTATCTATCATAGCTACTTAAGTGATAGAGCAACGGCGCTACAACACTCTTACAGCGACATGCAGAGGAAGTAACAGTGTCATAGTTCAATAGAAAAGCAAATATTAAACATGAAATTAAATAAATTCTTAAATGATTATGATGATATACTTTGTAAATTCATTTAATAAGAGCTGTTGCAAGCGCGTAATAGAAATTTGGAAAATTTGTTAATTTAATGAAGCAACCTTGGTGTTTTATGATCCGTATAGTGGTATCTCATTCTGTGTAAATGAAAACGTCTCTGAATTTCATTCTGAATACGTGAGTATATGAATACAATGTTCAATGTCATGATGCACTTCTAATGGAGTCATGTACTTTGTCCTTACATGAGCTGCAGACTTTCATAAACTTCTGTTGCAATTCACATGTTACTCCGTAGAACGTTCAATGGTGAGATTTTACTCAATGCTGTCGGTGGATGAATGTTGCTGTTATACCTGCTGAGCCAAATTTATTCTAATTATGCTCACTACTAACTCTTTACGAAAATTGCAGGTCTGCATACCGCTTCAGCATACTCTCGATCAGGCAGCTCGTAAATCCTCTTTCACACGAGCGGTTTTCTAGTCATAACCGACTACATGCTATGAGAGTGCGTCACGTGTTTGAATGTGTATCAGCTGCTAACCAAGTCGCGAGGGGGCAGTGACGTCATCAGTCAGATGATTGTGCCGAGTGTCGCATTCTAGAATCTTGCGTATGCTGTAGACGGCGCATACGTACAAATAAGGGACAGTGACGTCATTTGCTAACATCGGAAGCTAACCTATTCTCTCCGAGCTCACACGTTAATAGCGACGGCTTTTTCGTCTTATAATTATTTGAGTTTTTCCATTGTTTCCGTGACAGATTACAAACGTTGCTTGAGGACAAAGTATTTTTTCATGCTATTGTTCTCCCACAATACGATTTATCTGAAAGCAAAAGGGTAGTTACGTTTGACAATATGCGTAAATAAGACCGTCACCAGTTAAAGGATTTTTAACTAAAATTGTTCCAACACTGAAAACGTCTGACCTATTTATGAGAAAAATTATTCTCAATGTTATTTGTCTCTTAGAAAGAAAACAAGATATAGAGGATACAGTAAAAATCTATTATTCAGGTGAATCTTGTGCATTTTATTTTACATGTTTCTAAGAATACAGTTCCATTAACTCATACATAGATATTTGAAGTGCATGAATATCTGCTATTATTTCACTTCTCATTACAGTAGAAAATTTACTGTACGAGTTTTGTCAAGAACACCCACTATCAGATTTCTTATACCGGTTAGTAATCCTTATTGTCATTGCTTGTTGCTGCATTCTGTCGCCGTATTTTTTTCGTAAAAAGTGTACTCATTCATAGCCTACCATTCACCATTCAGGAGCCACATTGCACAACAGATATCTCTCTCTCACAGTTGTTGCGTTGAAATGTGAAAGAAAACGACAGGAGACACTCCGTACAGGAACAAAACGCCATGTGCGCTGCAGTAGCCTCACTTTCCACGACTGTTCCATTGAGACAAGAACTTACAGGATGGATCATTCGACGCACCCTGTAACCTCTCCTCCTAGTACTGCTGTGCCTAATCCCTGAGCAGGAAACGCTCATCATACGTTACTTCTATACAATTTTTAAATATCCTATAAAGAGTGTTTACAATAGACATAACTAGAAACGACAATGTGTTGTTTTAATTAATACTGAATCCTCTTATAACATTCGAGAAACAGGAAATGAAATATATCTTGCGTGTATGTTTTTAGTATTGAGTTTTATTGCCACAACATTCCTACTATGCCAAATGTACACAGTAACTCTAACTTTGATTTGCTCATACGAGTCAGCTCCGTTTGGATCGTTGCAGAGCCTCACTAACTCATTAAAACATACCGAATGCAGGTTCAGGATATTCGGAAACTCCCGTTACTAAATTCTAGAACTTATAGAGGGGAGTTAGAAGATAATATTTTGCACAGGAACGTACCGTACCCAGCCGGCCGCAGTTTCCGCGCTGTTCTAGGCTCTTTAGTCTGGAACAGCGCGACCGTTAAGGTCGCAGGTTCGAATCCTGCCTCGGGCATGGGTGTGTGTAATGTCATTAGGTTAGTTAGGTTTAAGTAGTTCTAAGTTCTAGGGGACTGATGACCTCATATGTTAAGTCCCATAGTGCTCAGAGCCATTTGAACCATTTTGTACAGTACCCGTGCTACAACCATTTGAAAACATATTGTAAAGCGACCACTTTTGAAAGTGATTGATTAGACGTGACCCAGTTAATAGCGTGTTTTACAGTTCCACTCGTTAATAGCCAAAGTAGCCGTTGATGGGTTCTCTTCAACGTGACGCAGTACAACCTTTTCCAACTCAGGAGTGCGGCGTCTCCCTGGAACACGACAAGCACGCCTGCTGTCGGTGAACATACCCTTTTTCGAAGCCGTTTCGTAATTGTGGCGAAAGGTGTGTGCGATGGAGCCGCAGCCGCACGATGTTGAGAACGATCTTGATACAGGCGACGAACAGCTCTTCCGTTATCGTGAGCATCACTATTCAAAAGGATCATGTCGATATAATCTGCAAATGGGTATTCAGCCGTGTTGCTGTAACACTCACAGGCACGTGAATGGAGTTCGAACCAAGTGAGGGAGATAGGACCAACATCAAACGACATCAGACCATCTGACGTAACGACCATCCCCCCCCCCCCTCCCCAAACCCAACATTACACTTTGCATACATTGCACACATACCTCTCAAACATATTTTCAAACGGCGATAGCCACCCGCGAAAACGGTACGTTTCCGGACATTGGTTCCTATTCAAAATATTACGCACTCACTCCCCTCTACAATACCTAGAAATCTGTAACGGGAATTTCTGAACACCCTGTATACTGCTTCTGTCAAAAGCTTTTCAAAGATTTTATCGCTGAAGGAGATCGTTTTATATCGACACTGTGAGTAACAGAACACTGTATAACAAATGAACGGCGTCATGCAGAAGTAGAATGACTGCATCTTAACAATAAAAAATTCAATTTTGTACAAATCTCCTCGCTTGTCTGTCCTATGCAAGTGACCTCTCGTCCAGTATTTTCTAGTAGCGTTAATAATATATCTCCTACAATTATTTCTGCGGCTAGTCGTACTAATAATGCTACTGGATGAATAACTTTTCTAGTTATTTAAATTAATACCAATGATAGGCATTGATATAAGGATTACAATGCAAATAAGTTGTTCACTTTTATTTACAGTTACAAATAAATATTATTTGTACACAATTACAATTACAAAGTATTACAAATAAGTTGTAAGTGTTAATTAATGGTACCGTCGTAGCTATAATTCGCTCTCTCCATAACTGTTGCAACCTACATCCACTTCAGCCTGCGTACTCTATTCGAGCCTTTGTCTCCTTCTAGAGTTTTTACCACTCACACTTCCCTATACTACACATTTTAGGACGTGTTTTATCAACCGCCCCTTCTTTAAGTCTGGTTGTGATAGAATTTTTTCTCTTATTCGGTTCAGTATCTGTTCTTTACTTATTTGATTTACCCATTTAATTTTCAGCAATCTTCTGTAGCACCAACTTTCAAATTCTTCAATTCTTTTCTGGTTCAAACTGTTACCTTACAAGGCCATAGTGCACACTAATACCTTCAGAGAAAATGATAAGAAAATTTTCTTTCCATAAATTCTGTTCTTTCTCCTGCCAATCTGCATTTTATGTCTCCTCTATTTCGGCCAGCATCAGTTGCGTGGCTGCTCAAACAGCAGAGCGCGTCTACTAATTTCACTGCCCCATTTTCTAGTCTAGTTCTCTCAATATCGGCTGATTTAGTTCTACACTGAATTAGTCTTATTTCAGTACTATTGACATTCATCTTAAAACCTCTTTCAAGGCGCTATCAGTTACGTTCAACTGCTCTTCCAAGTCGTTTACGTCTCTGACAGAATTATCATTCCATCGGCAAAACTCAAAGTTCATTACTTCTTCTTTCTGAACTTCTCATCCACAGCTAGTGCTATGTGCAGAATTTATAACACCACAAAAATTAGAACGCTTTCCTGCCAACAATGCAGCACTGTTGAGGTTCCGGTTTACATCAACGTCGTTGGACTTTCCTGTTCACCTATTTTCAACAGTCGACAACGATGGTTTGACAGATGGAACAGAAGCACGAAGTAGGGAAAGATGGAATAAAACTGGTGTCATTTTCGAAGGAATCTTTACGGCACTCGCATATGTCGATCTATGGCAAGCACGATAAAGCTAAGCGAGGATGGTAGGACGGCGGTTTTAACGCCGTTCGTCCCATGTAATTTCATTGCCTCAACCACTGCATTATCCAGCACTTTTTAAAAAAATCTCGAAATGCTTCACCGATTAATTATGAGTGCTATAGAGCTGGACTTCAACCATTAGCAAGTAGGTAGGCTTTTCCATGAAGACAGCATACACTGATGAGCCAAAACATTATGATCACGGCCCACCGCGAAATTGGATGCCGTCTGGTGGCGTTGGCGGCAGGCAACGCGGTAGCAAATGTTTGCAAGCGTAGCTCACAAGGTCGGGAGATCACCCTGGGGAAGATATGGGCTGCAAACAAGGAAATCCACTGGGATAAGCTACTTTGACAAATGACAAATTATTCTTACGTAGAACCCGAGAACGACTACCCCGTAAACGGCGGAGCTGGTCGAATAAACACGTGCTAGTGTCGTGAGCATCTACGGAAAGAGGTAGGAGAACAGTGAGACAACCATTACGAAATAATGCTTGGATGTCCACAACTCGTGGCAGAATGTGGGGTTCGGAAGCATGTCTGCTCTGGAAAGTAGGATAGGCGGTGATCCAAGGCATCTCTTCCGAAAGAGCGCCATGCTGCTGCACGCACAAGTGTTTCGAAGCACACCGTTCATCGCAAATTGTTGAACATGCAACTCTTAGGTAGACCACCGCTACGTGTTCACAAGTTGACCCAACGACGTCATCAGTTACGATTGCAAAAAAAAAAAATGGTTCAAATGGCTCTGAGCACTATGGGACTTAACATCTATGGTCATCAGTCCCCTAGAACTTATAACTACTTAAACCTAACTAACCTAAGGACATCACACAACACCCAGTCATCACGAGGGAGAGAAAATCCCTGACTCCGCCGGGAATCGAACACGGGAACCCGGGCGCGGGAAGCGAGAACGCTACCGCACGACCACGAGCTGTTACGATTGCAGTTGGCACCGGAAGATCGGGATTCGACCGTCGATCAGTGCAAACATGTTGGCTCTTCGGATGAATCACATTTTAGCTACACTAGGTCGATGGTCGTCTCCACAAACGCCGTCGTCGAGGTGAACGGCGGTTAGAAGCGAGCAGTGTAATTGTCTTTGTCTCGGACCCAGAACGGTGTTACAGTGGTTTGAAGTGCATTATATGAACTCACGTTGTTGTGTCGGCCGCCAAATTTGCCTGATGTCAATCGTATCGAAACCACTTGGGTTACTATCGGGCGTCATCACCGCGTACGCAAATCAGCAGTCCGTTATTTACACGAATTACATGACCTGTAGGTAGACTTCTAATGCTACGTATCTCCACAAACCTACTAACTAACGGTCAGATCCCTGATAAGCGCGGGTCAGAGTGGCCGAGCGGTTCTAGGCGCTACTGTCTGGAACCGCGTGACCGCTGCGGTGGCAGGTTCGAGTCCTGCCTCGGGCATGAATGTGTGTGATGTCCTTAGGTTAGTTAGGTTTAAGTAGTTCTAAGTTCTAGGGGACTGATGACCTCAGAAGTTAAGTCCCATAGTGCTCAGAACCATTTGAACCATTTTGAACCTGATAAGCGGAATCAGTATTCGTTCCAAAGACGGACAAAACAGCTACTAAGCAGATTGTCATAACGTTTTGTCTCATCAGTGTATTTTACTGTCTCTGAACTTGGTTCTATGGATGAAAATAGTGTTCCAGAAAGGTGAATCAATTTCCAAGGCGCCGATGAACAGAGTACCACTATTTGATGAAAGAGATGTGAGGGACCTCCCAAGCGGTACATGCACACAGCCGCGTTGCGACGTCGCGCTGCAACTCCTCTCGTCTCGTCGGAGCGACCTGCTCCCTTTCCGACGCTTACGAAGTTTCGTTTTTGATTTCCTAGAGGGGTTCCTCAATTCCTTGCCGACATCCAGGAGTATTCGCCGAGAGTCTGTATGGCTACAGAGCACTGTTCGATGACACAGCGTAGCCTGTGCCTCTACCCACGCAGCTCTCTGACAGCCGCTTCTTACTCTCGAAATCCATCACTTCCTAATGGGAAACGGCTATTAGGGTACATTGAACTGATATATCTTAACATGACAGTAATACAGTTTTCCATATTTATTAATCTGTGACTTGGAGGTTTGTGTTAAACATTAAAATTGTTCGTTTAAATGATGCTCTGGAATCAACACTGTTATATGTTGTTTGTAAAGTGGGTGCTTCTTCTAGAATTGAGAACAACTGTGCAAGTTGAAATGACAAGTTTAATGTCACAATTTTTATCACAAAAAATACACGTTTTTACACAGTTTTCAATTTACAACATGAAAACAGCGCAATGGATAACGCATCTCGCCAACATTAAAAAGGGAAATAATCCTATACACAACACTATTAAATATTAACTCTCTGAAAGAACATTAATCCTAAGCACAATAGTATGAAACTTTAATTGGAAGTTTCTTTACAAAATTGCTCGTACACATACGTTATGGTGCTGGTCAGTACTACAAAAATCTTCCGATTCTGATTCAAAGCTCGGTACTATTTAGGATGACAATCAAATCGACGGTGGATGGTTAGTTATGTGACAAATTTGAGCGCAAGATTACCCAAGGCCGCTCGAGTTTAGAGTGGACGTAAGCTGGTGAACCAACAAAGTTTACGCCTCTGCACGCGGTGTTTACCTTAAGCTGCGACGAGCTGCCGACTGCAAGGCCGCTCTGTACCAGTGAAATTCCTACCGAACCAATCAGGCCTGCTGTACTTTTCAGCAGAAACTTTCCCCTTTGTTTCTCGTTATGCGAGTAAACGTACTCAGCCCTAGACTTAATATGTGGCGATATACACTTGCATGGCTGTAGCAGCGTGCATATTATAGTGCCCTCTAAGTTTTTGCAAGAACAATTAACTAATTGTTCGAGCTGAATGTTGTTACAGCTAATCTCTAGCTGGATTTCAGCCGCTGTGAATGCAGTGTCTACACAAATTTCTTCTCTGCGTCGTACAGAGCTATAAGCACTCTGTTCTGCACTTGATGCCAGTTCAGAGAAGAGTCCCCCTAAATTTCTGTCTTGTCCTACTCATGGGAGAACTTCCTCCCCCACTTGGGTTCATTCGTTCTTCACGTCACGGCCTTTTTCGACCAATAGAAGCATTCCTCTAATTATGTGGAAACTCTCTCTACCAATCGCAATGTCCCTTCTATCGAACTGCGTCAAAACTTCAGTATTTTTCTCCTTCCTAGTGTGTTTCCTTCAATCGGACGTTTTGTGCCCATTCTAGTCTAAAGTACATTGACCTTTCTGTGTGTTGCACTTGCTGGACACGTGATCGAAATGCATTACTAGTTCTTGTTTGTATCCCGTTAGAATTCCGAAACGCAGCTTTATAAAGCTTTTTCTCTGTTCCTTGTGCCAATGTGCTGCTACACACGGTCCTCCCTCCTGAATTACCTAGTTGGGATCGTTGACCTTCCTTCTGCCACCCCTTTAAGTGGTTTCCGTCGTAACCCCTGCAGTGCACCTTCGCTACGCCATTGTCCACCTGGCTTTTCCAACTAAAAACGACTCACGTTGACTGTTCCACCTTCCCCTCCAAGACATGCATTATATAGGAATGGTGTGTTAATTATCGTCGATTGACTGTCATCCCTTTTGGTATTACATGCTGATAGGCAAATGTTCTCATAACTGCTGAATTACGTTAGGTGTTATATTCACCTTTTCGGTGCATATAAAGCTCTCATGTAAGGTGGAAATCTGACCATTTATTCTACCACCTTACTGGTTTTGTCTGTATGATATTGCAAAAGACGAAAATTTTTCATTTGGCGCTGTATTGTTAGTCTCTGTCCGAGGCAGAAAAGTACAAGCAATGAAACTAAAACATAGTAACTCAAATATGAACAGGAAGTTGCAATCGGCCTGTGCTGCTGTTTTTTAGGTGAAGGAAACAAGCCTCCTATAAGATATTCAAACTTGGTCACTGTTTGTAATACAAAACAAGATAGAATTTATTTGGATTGACTTAAAAGATGCTGCTCTTCGGCACAAATTAGTAATTGCACAGAATTGTCTTGAAATTACTTACAGTGCATGGACAAAAATATGGAAACACCACAAGCACAACACATTACCATAGCTAATACCATGAAGGAACCCCATTGGCATATCCCGCCATCTCACACTGGATAAACACAGGTCCTGTATGGTTTTCAAGGGAATCATATACCATTATTTCTGCAAAACAAGAGCATGTTCAAGTAACGTGATGGAGGCGGATAGCGGTCGTCCAGCATTTTCTCGAATTAGATCACGAAGGCTCAGGGGAAATGCGACAGTTCAACATAGCTCACACGAACACAGTCCTGGATGATGCGAGCTGTGTAAACAGGAGTTCTGTCGTCTTGGAACACAGCATCACCACTGGGGAACAAACATTGCCCCATGGGATGGACTTGAACAGCCAGGCTGGTCACATAATCATGGTTGCCTTGAAGAGTAACCATGTGGCCCATGCAATACCACGGTATGGTCTCCCAAATCATTTATGTCTTGGAATGTAAACTTGGCCATAAGTTATAAACGGTGAGAAACGAGACTCATCCGACAAAATGCCTTGCTTCCATTGCTCCGTAGTTCACAAGAGTATCTCAACGTAGCAGCAGCTGTAGGGCCGTCGGTCTGCCTTTCTCTGTACGTTGATGACTTCTGCATTTCGAATTGCTCAACTACTGGAGTTGCTGAGAGGCGTCTACAGGGAGCCATTCACGAGGTTCAGTCATGGGCTGCAGCCCACGACTTCCGTTTTCAGCCGCGAAGTCGTGTGTCATGTACTTCTGTCGGCGTCGTACTGTTCATCCGGGACCTGAACTTTACCGTAATGACTCACAGTACTGGAGATGTATCGAGTCTTCGGACTGGTTCCTGATGCCCAGTTGACTTGGATATCTGACCTTCACCAGCTTAAATGGGAGTGCTGGCAGCACTTCAGTGCTCTCTGCTGTCTGAGCAACACCAACTGGTGTGCTGATCACGCTATGCAGCTGCAGCTCTGCGAAGCCCTTGTTCATTCCCACCTCGACTAAGGGAGTCTGGTTAACGGTTCAGCGGCGCCCTCAGCGTTGCGTCTACTCGACCCAGTGCACCACTGTCGCCTAGCAACGGGAGCTTTTAGAACGAGTCCAGCGACCAGTGTCCTGGTGGGGGCCTGAGTCCCTCCATTGCGGACGCGACGTGCGCAACTACTCGCCATTTATGTTTCACACATTCATAGTTCTCCAGAGCATCCTAATTACCGTCTCCTTTTCCCACCCAGAGCAGTTGACTTCCCGCATCGGCTGTCCAGGTCAAAAAAATGGTTCAAAGGGCTCTGAGCACTATGGGACTTAACATCTATGGTCATCAGTCCCCTAGAACTTAGAACTACTTAAACCTAACTAACCTAAGGACAGCACACAACACCCAGCCATCACGAGGCAGAGAAAATCCCCGACCCCGCCGGGAATCGAACCCGGGAAACCGGGCGTGGGAAGCGAGAACGCTACCGCACGACCACGAGATGCGGGCAAGTCCAGGTCAAGGCTCAATATTGCGGTTCACGTGCAATCCCTTCTCTCCGAACTGAAGTCCTTCCTTTTAGCACCTCTACTTGAGGCCCATTCACGTACACCTCCGTGGCGTACACCTCGGCCGAAGCTTTGTCTGGACCTTTTGCATAGCAGTAAGGATTCTGTTAACCCCGTCACTCTCCGCTGTCACTTCCTCTCGAGTCTTTACGTGTTCCCGGGCTCTAAGGTTTTTTACACGAACTGTTCGATTTTTGATGGTAAGGTTGGCTTTGCGTATGTCCACAGAGGCCACATTGAACAGAATTCCGTGCCCTCTGGCTGCATTGTATTCACTGCAGAGCTTGTTACCATAGCTCGTGCTCTTCAGTACATCCATTCCTGATGTGGTGGGTCGTTTCTTCTCTGTTCTGAGCCCCTGAGCAGCTTACAAACTATTGACCAGTGCTACCCTCGACATCTTCTGGTAGCGAATATCCGGGAGTCTATCTCTGCCCTGGAACGGTCCAGTCGTTCAGTGGTGTTTGTGTGGACCCCAGGACACGTCCAAATTCCAGGCAACGAATTTACTGACAGACTGGCCAAACGGGCTAAGCGCAAACTGCTCCTGGAGATGGGCATCTCTGAAACTGACAGGTGTTCTGTCTTACGCCGCAAAGTTTTCGGCTTCGGGAGACGGAGTGACATAATACACTCCTGGAAATGGTAAAAAGAACACATTGACACCGGTGTGTCAGACCCACCATACTTGCTCCGGACACTGCGAGAGGGCTGTACAAGCAATGATCACACGCACGGCACAGCGGACACACCAGGAACCGCGGTGTTGGCCGTCGAATGGCGCTAGCTGCGCAGCATTTGTGCACCGCCGCCGTCAGTGTCAGCCAGTTTGCCGTGGCATACGGAGCTCCATCGCAGTCTTTTACACTGGTAGATTGCCGCGACAGCGTGGACGTGAACCGTATGTGCAGTTGACGGACTTTGAGCGAGGGCGTATAGTGGGCATGCGGGAGGCCGGGTGGACGTACCGCCGAATTGCTCAACACGTGGGGCGTGAGGTCTCCACAGTACATCGATGTTGTCGCCAGTGGTCGGCGGAAGGTGCACGTGCCCGTCGACCTGGGACCGGACCGCAGCGACGCACGGATGCATGCCAAGACCGTAGGATCCTACGCAGTGCCGTAGGGGACCGCACCGCCACTTCCCAGCAAATTAGGGACACTGTTGCTCCTGGGGTATCGGCGAGGACCATTCGCAACCGTCTCCATGAAGCTGGGCTACGGTCCCGCACACCGTTAGGACGTCTTCCGCTCACGCCCCAACATCGTGCAGCCCGCCTCCAGTGGTGTCGCGACAGGCGTGAATGGAGGGACGAATGGAGACCTGTCGTCTTCAGCGATGAGAGTTGCTTCTGCCTTGGTGCCAATGATGGTCGTATGCGTGTTTGGCGCCGTGCAGGTGAGCGCCACAATCAGGACTGCATACGACCGAGGCACACAGGGCCAACACCCGGCATCATGGTGTGGGGAGCGATCTCCTACACTGGCCGTACACCACTGGTGATCGTCGAGGGGACACTGAATAGTGCACGGTACATCCAAACCGTCATCGAACCCATCGTTCTACCATTCCTAGACCGGCAAGAGAACTTGCTGTTCCAACAGGACAATGCACGTCCGCATGTATCCCGTGCCACCCAACGTGCTCTAGAAGGTGTAAGTCAACTACCCTGGCCAGCAAGATCTCCGGATCTGTCCCCCATTGAGCATGTTTGGGACTGGATGAAGCGTCGTCTCACGCGGTCTGCACGTCCAGCACGAACGCTGGTCCAACTGAGGCGCCAGGTGGAAATGGCATGGCAAGCCGTTCCACAGGACTACATCCAGCATCTCTACGATCGTCTCCATGGGAGAATAGCAGCCAGCATTGCTGCGAAAGGTGGATATACACTGTACTAGTGCCGACATTGCGCATGCTCTGTTGCCTGTGTCTATGTGCCTGTGGTTCTGCCAGTGTGATCATGTGATGTATCTGACCCCAGGAACGTGTCAATAAAGTTTCCCCTTCCCGGGACAATGAATTCACGGTGTTCTTATTTCAATTTCCAGGAGTGTAGTATACACAATAAACTGCGTTTCATTAAGAAGACAGCAAATGTGTGGAAGTCTTGCCTGCAGGCTTCTCGCAGGGAATCAGTTCTCCTTTGTCGTCTCCGCATTGGCCATACGTGGCTCACACATAGTTCCCTCCTCCATCATGAGGACCCACCCCACTGTCGCTGTGGCTTCCAAACGACAGTCGTCCACCTCTTGCTGAACTGCCCACTTTTAGCCGCTCTTCGAAGGACTTTTAACTTTCCCAGCACCCTACCTTCGGTGTTGGGTAACAGTGTCCCAACAACAGCTTTAGTTTTACGTTTTATTTGTGAGGGTGGGTTAAATCATTTGATCTGAGTTTTAGCGCATGTCCTTTGTCCCTCTGTGTCCTCCGCCCTAGGGCATTTAGGGTGCATGTTTTAATGTGTTGCAGAGTGGCTGGATTTTCCTTTCTTATTCTCATGGTCAACCAGCCATGGTCATCTGCTTTTTTGTTTTTAATCTCCCTGTTTCTTGCATCTCTCTGTGGTTTTCTTGTCCTGATTTGTCCATTGTAGTGTGTGTTGTCCTTCTGTCGTTCTTCTGGTTCGTTCTTTCTCCTGTTATTGTGCCGTAGGTCTTCTTTGTTTTCGTCTTTTCATTGGGTAATTGTTCTACTGGGAACAAGGGACCAATGACCTCGCAGTTTGGTCTCCCGGGATAAGGAGAACCCTCTACTAAGCCAACGACCTTCTAGAGGGCGGATGAGCTGGTAGAGCAAGGGCACCCTCTTGTCCTTGGAGTGAGAAATCACTCCTAAAGACGGAAGAATCACCAAGGGTGGTCAACGGCATAGGATGCTGAAGGCAACGGGAAACCACAGCATTAAAGATCCAATGGATATCCCCAGGAAAACTCATCATGGCAGGGTTCAATGTCAAATTATCCGGAGTTTCAACTCCCCCACTCGGATCTCCGGGGGGGAGAGCCCTGAACAATGCCACAAGTAAATACAAAAATTATGCAACAATAGCAACTTGGAATGTAAGATCATTATACCAACCAGGCAAAGTAAATAATGTTATACAAGAAATGAAACGCCTAAAAATTAACATTTTGGGTGTAAGTGAAACAAGATGGCCTGACTCAGGAGAAATGACCATTGACAACATGAAAGTATATTACTCGGGAAATTCTGATAGCCAGCACAGGAATGGGGTAGGAATAATTTTAGATGAGTATGCTAGTAAATCTGTCAAAAGCATTTTACCAATCTCAGATAGAGTAATCAGTCTACATTTACAAACGAAACAAACAAATATTAATTTAATCCAAATCTATGCTCCAACAGCCGACAAAGACCAAGAAGAAATAGGAAAATTTTATGAAGAATTAACACAAGCAATAGGAACCTCAAAAAGCAGAGACATTATTATCATCATGGGAGATTTTAATGCCAAAATAGGTGAAGGAAGTGAAGGTGATCTTATTGGACCTTTTGGTTTAGGAACAAGAAATGAAAGAGGAGATTTGCTGTCACAATTTTGCCAGGAAAACAATCTGTCTATTACAAACACATTTTTTAAACTCCCTAAACGAAGACTTTATACTTGGAAATCACCAAGAGACTGTAATGAAGAAGTTTGCAGAAATCAAATTGATTTCATACTTATAAACAAGAGGTACAAAAATTCTATTCATGGTGTGAAAACATATCCAGGACCTGATATATTTTCTGATCATAACCTTTTAGTAGCAAAGTTCCGTGTGAAACTGAAAGCCATACAAAAGAAACAAAAGAAGGACTATATAAATACAACTATTCTAAGAGACCCCTTGACTAAACAAAAGACTTCTGAAGAGATTAATAAGGAATTAGTTAGGATAAAGAATAATCAAACAGAAGACATTGATGGCAAATGGGAACTTATAAAAGACACATTAAATAATGCATGTAAAAACACAATGGCGACCAAACACGACAACATGAAAAAGAAGTGGATGACAGAGAAGATATTACAATTGATGGAACAAAGAAGAATACTTAAAAATAGAGATGAAAGTGACTATAAAAGATTACATGCAGAAATACGAAAAGAAACACGGCGAGCAAAAGAAGAATGGTACAAGGAACAATGCTCTGAAATTGAGAGTTATGAAACAAGACATGATAGTTTCAACTTACACAAAAAAGTTAAAGATTTAGCTGGACTTAATAAAAAGAAAAGTACAAGTTTATTGTTAGATAAAAATGACAAAATAATTCCTGATGTTAAAGGTAAACTGGACAGGTGGACAGAATATGTCAAAGAACTATTTGAAGATACAAGAAAAGATCAAAAATTTTATGATAACATGATCGGAGAACGAGGACCAAGCATATCGAAAGAAGAAATATTACATGTTATCAACAAATCAAAGACAGGAAAAGCCCCTGGACCGGATAAGATACCAAATGACATCCTGAAACTCATAGGAATAGACCATATAGATATATTTGTACAATTGTTTAATGGTATTTATAATTTGGGAATTATTCCTAGGGATTGGTTGACATCTACCTTTGTTACATTACCCAAAAAGGCTAATGCCAAAACTTGTAATGATCACCGTACAATAAGCTTAATGAGTCACACCTTAAAGATATTTCTAAAAGTTATACACCAACGAATATACAAAAAAGTAGAAGAAGATATAAGTGAAACACAATTCGGTTTTAGAAGTTCCCTCGGTACAAGAGAAGCATTGTTTGCTTTTAACATATTAGCGCAACGATGTATGGAGGTTAACCAGCCACTATATGTGTGCTTCCTGGATTATAATAAAGCATTTGACAAAGTTCGTCATGATCATCTCATAGAATTGTTAGAAAAGAAAACACTTGATAAGAAAGACATCCGCATTATATATAACCTCTACTACAATCAAACCGCAACCGTGAAGGTAGAAAATGAGTTATCGAATGATATAGAAATAAAGAGGGGTGTGAGACAAGGTTGCATTCTCTCACCCTTATTGTTTAATATGTATTCAGAAGACATAATCCAGGCAGCTCTATCAGATGAAACAGCTGGCATTAAAGTGAATGGGCTAAACATTAACAATGTTAGGTTTGCTGATGACACTGCACTACTAGCTGGAAACCTCAAAGATCTACAATTACTTCTTGACAAAGTCGCAGAAAAAAGTGAAGAATTTGGCTTGACTCTTAACGTAAGCAAGACTAAGTTCATGGTGATATCTAAAACACACCAACAAGAAAATCTTACAATCAATAGGGAAAGAGTTGATCAAGTACATAAATTTAAATATCTCGGAACAATTGTAAATGAGGTGATTGAAAGCTCAGAAGAAATTAAATCGAGAATAGGACAGGCCAGAAGTATCTTTAATAAGATGAAAAATGCATTCTGTTCGAGAGACATTTGTTTAAACACAAAAATGAGGTTGCTAAGATGCTATGTATTCTCAAAATTATTATACGGAATGGAAGCGTGGACATTGAAAAAGAAGGACATGAACAGTTTAGAAGCTTTTGAAATGTGGGCATATAGAAGAATACTTAGAATTAGTTGGGTGTCGAGGATTACTAATCAAGATGTCCTAAGAAGAATGGGAAAGGAAAAAGAATTAATTAAAACTATTAAAATAAGGAAGCTACAATATTTAGGCCATGTTATTAGGGGAGTAAATTACAAAATATTGCAAATAATACTAGAAGGGAAAATTTGTGGGAAGAGAACGAGGGGTAGAAGACGGACATCCTGGATTGACAATTTAAAAAATTGGTACAACTGTTCAACGTCAGAACTCCTTAGATCAGCCAAATCAAGACCAGAAATTGCCATGATGACAGCCAACCTTCTTAGAGGAGACGGCACATGAAGAAGAAGAAACCAACCAACCAACCAACCGCAGTACAAGTTTTATGGCTTCCACACAACGTTTTCCATTATGGGCTTTTGTGTAACGTATGAGTGGTTTCAGAATTACAGCTCGCCCTGCAATTCCCAACTGTCGTCCGCGTTGTAAGTTAGCGAGTGATGATTTTCTAGCTTCCCCGTATCCTGTATAGATCTTCACCGAACATAGAACAGTTCGACTGCGTTGGTCACCACCCGAGCACCAACAATTTGCCCACATTCTAATTGGCATTGTTCCAACGCGATGCACTCGCAACTACACAGAATAATACGTCCTGCTTATTGAGGACATGTCACAAGTTGCCGTTCGTGGCCAAACACCACAGCGCAACCTGCAGGCTTCACTAACATCTGCATTTATGTTCAAGCATGCATATCCCACAATATTTCCTCAGTTTTTGGACAAGCCCTCTATCACGGTTTTTAAGTTGGTATTCGTACAAGTAGTGTCAGATACGTAATGCAACACATTTGTTTCTCGACCAATTTCGGAAAAAGAAAATCAGAATTTTTGTGGAACACCGCAGAATATTCCCCCTTTAGAACCCAACAGTTTCATGAAGTTCCATCAGGTGACGGCACTATACAGACCCTTCGAAATCGCTTCTGTAACGGAAGTGAGTTCTAAGCAGAGAGCTGTCGTCGAGTTTCTTCTGCGAAAAACCAGAGCGTGACAGATGTTCAGAGGCCCTTGCAGAATGTCTACGGAGGCCTGGCAGTGAACAGAAGCACGGTGAGTCATTGGGCGAGGCACCTGTCATATTCGCAACGAGGTCGCGCATGCCCGTCAGATCTCACGCGTCCGACCGTCCCACACAGTTGTGACTCCTGTAATGTTGAAACGTGCGGAACATCTCTTTCGAGACGGATCACAGTCAGACATCTCGCTGCACAACTGAACGTCTCTGCTGCTAGTGCTGACACACTCGTCCACCGTTTGGGCTACTCAAATACCATAAAGAGGATCTGTTTCACCCAATGGGCAGTGATGAATGATAAGGAGGATATTGATGCAGCAAGACGTTGGCTCGGATATCGACCAGTATAGTCGGCATACAAGCTCCCACAGTAAGACGGCGTAAAGCCTTTGCATTGAACGGAGATTATGTTGAATAAAAAGGTTTTGTAGCCACAAGAGTGGGGAATAATATGGTATGGCGGAATCCTTCATCAAAAGATCTCGTATCAGACAGAATGTGTTGCATTACTTATAACGCTCCTCGTAATATAAACGGTGTGGCTACAAGACATGGGAATGGTAGTCCTGTTTCAAGATGTGCCGTCGGAATGTTGCAGATAGATGCTGCGTCAGTCGCAAGTGTAGACACGATATCAGAGCAGCGTGCTGCAGCCAAGTGTGTGTCAAACATGGCAAGACGTCGTGACTTAACCGACTTTGTTATGCTAGGACCAGTGCGCCTTGTACCGACTGACATCGCATCTTCAAAGATTTAATTCCATTCATCGTAATCGATACGGAAGGACTGCATTCGTGATTCATGATTTAAATAATAAAACACGGCGTCAGATACGTATATTTTCATGCAAAGAGTAGTCACGGGAATGTATGCTTATTATCAAGTGCAAATATTTATATTGGTATTTTTATGCGATATTTGCTTGTGCGTTGTTGTGCTTGTCTCACCTTACTAGAGATTAAGCAAGAATTCGATTTTTCTCGGTCGCCAAGTCTAGGGTGGACCTTCAGTATCGCAGAGCAATGTAAACGACTACTCTGATTGACTGCAGTTATTAGATCCATATGGCCTGCAACGCGGACATCCAGACTCGATTATCCTAGTTGACACCTTTTTTTCTATCATCCATCTGTTCACTCATGGCAGTAGTGCACTTATTGTGAACAGTACGGTTTCAATTCAAAACTGGCTCTAAGCACTATGGGACTAATGACTTCAGATGTGGTCATTAGTCCCCTAGACTTAGAACTACTTAAACCTACCTAACCTAAGGACATCCCACACATCCATGCCCGAGGCAGGATTGGAACCTGCGACCGTAGCAGCAGAGCAGTTCTTGACTGAAGCACCTAGAACCGCTCGGCCACAGCGGCCGGAACGGTTTCAATTGTTGTGGATTCATCAGAGATCTGAGGATCTTAATAAAAAGGACCACACACATGATACATCGTTCAGCTGTTGAAACATCGCTACATAAAGAGCACAAACACGGGCAGTAAACGAGCGTCAGAGAAACAGGTTGACTGCATTAGACGTGGACTTTTTGAGACGAAGTTTTGACATATCCAAGCTGGACCATGTACCATATGGTAAAGATTTCGATGAATTGATAACACGCCATAAAGACGAAATGTCGAAAATGGCGTGGACATTTAGAAAGGATGGACAATAGCCGATGGTACTGAAACCCCAGCAGTAAGAAGAAAGCTTGGGGGTCGAAATACCGGGGGCGCGATGGATGCCAGGGAACTATAAGAAGTGGCATGATCGGAGGGAATGGAATAGTGGAATAGAGAAGCGGTGCCAGCCGTAGAATACTCGCGATATGATTATGAGAATTGTGGTAATAAATCTAAAAAAAAAAAAAATACCGTATCCAATGATGCTGCGGAAATATTCATAACATTCCCAGAGTAAATCAGCCACTGACCTGAAAGATATATTCCTACTATGAAGTAAGTTCGGCAGCTGTGAAGTACTTTATCTTGATGGATACATGGTACATTTATTACCCCAAAACCGCGGCAGCAACCAAGCACCATGCTTCAGGAAGGGTTAAAAATGGTTCAAATTGCTCTGAGCACTATGCGACTTAACTTCTGAGGTCATCAGTCGCCTAGAACTTAGAACTAATTAAACCTAACTAACCTAAGGACATCACACACATCCATGCCCGAGGCAGGATTCGTACCTGCGACCGTAGTGGTCGCTCGGTTCCAGACTGTAACGGCTAGAACCGCACGGCCACTCCGGCCGGCAGGAAGGGTTATTTTACTGCACCTCGTCTGCGTTAGTATCCTAGAAAACTGCTTCAGCGGAGTTCAAAAGCCCTAATAGCGGAAAAATTTCGAAGCATGCGGCATAGTTAAACGCCTGGCCTCCTTTCAACCAATAGTAATGAGATTCATGGGAATTTTTCATCACATGGTGTATGGGAATAAATATAATGGCTTGCCTGCACTTATCATCGTCGCTTTGCCCCATTCGAAATAACAGCTACGTCCTTTGAAGCAGCGTCGAGCGTTTATTTGCGCAACGAGTTTTCGGCGCCGTCGCCTTTAACACGGCAGTAGACGGAGCAGCAAGAGGATATTGGCGAAAAGGAGCAGAGAAAAGAACCAGAAAAAAGGAGGCTAAAAAGGGCGGAAGGAGAGTAAATGGTACAGGAATGAACGAAGGGCAGCGGAGGGCAGAGTACGATCCGCTTGCCCTTTTTATTAAACATATTACGAGTGCGAGCACGCCTTGTAGAACCAAGGTTCGCTGCTAAATCGCTCCCATGTTAACACACTCGGGAGGAAAGAGAATTTATACGGCTGGTTGTACCAACTGTCTTCCATCATTAAACTGTGAATCTTTAAAGATGTACTTTGAGGTTACAACATCAATTTCTCTCTTCTTCTTATCCTCGTATTTAGCTTCTATCCTTGCTTCCATTCACGCCTTGTAAGGTATACATGTGAAGGGTTTCAGTGTTAGTGATCCAAGCCTACTTGGAAGGCAGATGCATCAGTGTGAGATAGGAAAGCCCGATTGGGAAATACCTAATTGAAAACCTGTAACAAAAAATAGAATAAATCGAATCTATCTCGTTGTGCAAATGACTATAAGAAATGCATATTTTTCTAATCCATTTATTTTGACGGAACTTGAAACTTGAACATCATAGAACATAGACGTTTGCAGGTGGATTAGAAAAAACACGACAGCGGCGTGAGGCAATTCGGGCACGACAGCGGCATGAGGCAATACGGGGAAATGTTCTTCCACCATAAAGTAGTGTGGGCAGTTGAGGAAGATAACATCTTAAAAAGCTGACCGAAAAATACTGCGAACTGGGACGCTATAATGGTACGGCAGACGCTCCCAAACAACTCTAAAAAACGGGAACAATTTTTTTTCCCCTTTTGTATTTAAGCGGTGGTGAAATCGCGCCAGAGGGAAGAAAAGGCCTTGTAATTGGTGGACAGGCGGCGACGGAGAAACACACTAAAAAGTGGATTGGAGGAAGTGTTAATATGGAGCTGGAGGGGGAATGAGGAGAGATCTTATAAAGTTTATGCTGTTGATGGAGATTGGCGACAGGGCAGGAGACTGAACAGAAGTTCGAAGAGGCGCAGGTATGCTAGGAAGAGCGTCGTCTATCAAGGCAGAGTGGACATTCGAGTGAGGAACGAGGAACAAACAGGTTGGAAGAGCTGAGAAGAACAGTAGGATTTAATTTTTAGGAATCGGCCGATGGAAGTGTAAAGAGTCAGACCGGTGGCACTGAGAAGAACAGTAAAAGTTAGGTGTTATGATTTGGTGAAGAACAGGGAGAGTATCACGCATATGGGAGATAAATTGTAGGACTGCTTATCAATCAGGCCGAGGAAGTGGAGGTCAGCAGAACACACATCCGACGGCAGTGTCGAAGAGACACCACGTTATCTACGGCTCGATGGTAAACGACGCGAGCCACGATCCATTAGTTCGCTGGAGAAGGGGAGGCACTGTAATGGTCGATTCGAGCTGCCCCAGTAGTAACATTATTTCATTCACTAGTGGTTCAGTGTACTGCAATCACTGTTTACCTACCACAGATAGTCGCGTACCTCTGAATGATCGATCGTGGCAAACCTGGCCAACTCACAACTGTTGTCTATTGCTTAAAAATGAGACGTTTTTAGTGGAATAAATTATATATACTGTGACTGACTGATTTCGTAGCTATTAAATTTTCCGTCATAGTAAAGAGTTACAACAAGAGTTAAAGACACCGCAGTCAGGATACATTGCTTGGGGCCCCTCACACTAGATCGCGTTATACAAAATCCATTGCGTAACTTTATTAATCGTCATCCGCTATACGGGTCGGATCTGTCATACCCGGCTGTGAAAACCGCTCTAAGGTGGATGTCACTCTTTTAATGGGTAGGGTCTAGCATTGTCACTTCTTTCACTCTGGCAGTGAATATTGACGTATGTTAGTTCAGTACTTAGCCATATCTGTAACTTTTCCTTTAGGAGTGGTCGGTTTCCTGACCGATTAAAGTACTCGGTAGTGAAGCCACTTTATAAAAAGGGAGACAGGGATAATGTTGACAATTATAGACCTATTTCTATGCCATCGGTGTTTGCTAAAGTTATCGAGAGGGTTGTATATACAAGGTTACTGCAGCATTTAAATTCACATAATTTGCTGTCAAATGTACAGTTTGGTTTTAGAAATGGCTTAACAACTGAAAATGCTATAGTCTCTTTTCTCTGTGAGGTTTTGGACGGATTAAATAAAAGGTTGCGAACGTTAGGTGTTTTCTTTGATTTAACGAAGACTTTTGACTGTGTTGACCACAAAATATTACTGCAGAAGTTGGAACATTATGGAGTAAGGGGAGTAGCTTACAATTAGTTCGCCTCCTACTTTAAGAACAGAAAGCAGAAGGTAATCCTCCGCAATATTGAGAGTGGTAATGATGTTCAGTCCCAATGGGGCACTGTTAAATGGGGCGTTCCCCAAGGGTCGGTGCTGGGGCCACTGCTGTTCCTTATTTATGTAAATGATATGCCTTCTAGTATTACAGGTGATTCAAAAATATTTCTGTTTGCTGATGACACCACCTTGGTAGTGAAGGATCTTGTGTGTAATATTGAAACATTATCAAATAATGTAGTTCATGATATAAGTTTGTGGCTTGTGGAAAATAATTTGATGCTAAATCACAGTAAGACTCAGTTTTTACAGTTTCTAACCCACAATTCAACAAGAACTGACATTTTAATCAGACAGAATGGGCATGTTATAAGCGAGACGGAACAGTTCAAGTTCCTAGGCGTACTGATAGATAGTAAGCTGTTGTGGAAAGCCCATGTTCAGGATCTTGTTCAGAAACTAAATGCCGCTTTATTTACCATTAGAACAGTATCTGAAATAAGTGACATTTCAACACGAAAAGTAGTATACTTCGCATATTTTCATACGCTTATGTCATATGGTATTATTTTTTGGGGTGATTCTTCTGATTCAAAAAGGGTATTTTTGGCTCAAAAACGGGCTGTTCGAGCTATGTATGGTGTAAGTTCGAAAACCTCTTGTCGACCCCTATTCAATAGTCTGGGAATTTTGACAGTGCCCTCACAGTATGTATTTTCTTTAGTGTCGTTTGTTGTTAGCAATATTAGCTTATTCCCAAGAGTTAGCAGCTTTCACTCAGTTAATACTAGGCAGAAATCAAATCTGCATGTGGAATGCACTTCCTTGACTCTTGTGCAGAAAGGAGTGCAGTATTCTGCTGCAACCATTTTCAATAAGCTACCACAAGAACTCAAAAATCTTAGCAGTAGCCCAAACACTTTTAAGTCGAAACTGAAGAGTTTCCTCATGGCTCACTCCTTCTATTCTGTCGAGGAGCTCCTGGAAGAGATAAAAAAATTAAGCAAATTCCAGTGTTACATTTTTGATTTTCTTTATTTAAACTAACGACTTGTTTCATTTTATCGCCGGCCGGTGTGGCCGTGCGGTTAAAGGCGCTTCAGTCTGGAACCGCGTGATCGCTACGGTCACACATTCGAATCCTGCCTCGGGCATGGATGTGTGTGATGTCCTTAGGTTAGTTAGGTTTAATTAGTTCTAAGTTCTAGGCGACTGATGACCTCAGAAGTTAAGTCGCATAGTGCTCAGAGCCATTTCATTTTATCTGTTTCTACAATCGTGTTATAATTTCATGTATTGACTCGTTCCATGACCATGGAGACTTCTCCTAAATGTGGTCCCACGGAACAATAAATAAATAAAAAAATAAATAAATAATAAAAAAATGCCAAATGCACCCCGATTCGGAATCAAAGTTCAACTGTAAGGCTCCCTTACTACTTGTTGGGAAAGTCAGTGGAAGAAAAGCAAAGGCACACATTGCCATCTCCATCATGACCATGCCTACTAAAGCACTGTACTCTTCAACGCAGTTTTTGAATTGATGACTGCTTTATTAACTTTTTATTTACCCTTATCTGTTTCTAGCAATGGCTCTTTCCCAATCGGTACTTAGATAAATTCAAGCTACCATCCACACCATGTGTGTATAGCAATGTGATAATCACCCGTGGTCTAGGGGTTGTTCGGTCAGAGGGCTGTTCGCTCACTGTAATAAAAAACTGAGTAAAGGAATCTACGTTCAACTTGACCAGATGTCTTGTGACGTCCATCCAGACCAAATGCAACGAACAACACCGAACACAATGCAAAAACAAGGGTAGCGTCTTTGATTCATAATTAAAACGTCTTCGGTCCCGGGTTCGATTCCCGCCGCTGCTTAAATTTTGATTAATAATCAGCATTGGCGGCCGAAGACTTCCGGCATAAGAAGTCACCCTCATTCGGCCAATGGCCTTGTCAAAGAGGGCAGAGGAGCGGACAGAGGTTCAGAGCACTCTCTTGTCCTAGGGGTGGTAAACTGCCCCTAAAGGCGGAAAAATCAGCAACGATCAACGTCATGAGGATGTACAAGGCAATGGACACCACTGCGTTAATAACACGTAACATGTATCCACAGGACCTGTGGCCTGTAGTTGAAGAAGTGTCATGATGATCTCTCGATTGGAAAAAAGATTCCGGAATAGTCCCCCATTTGGCTGTCCGGGAGGGGACTCCCAAGGGGGAGATTAACATGAGAAAATGATTGAATAATCAGCGGAAGGATAACGTTCTACGAGTCAGGGCGTGAAATGTCAGAAGTTTGAACATGGTAGGGAAACTAGAAAATCTGAAAAGGGAAATGCAATGGCTCAATCTAGATACAGTAGGCGTTAGTAAAGCGGAAAGAAGACAAGGATTTACTGTCAGATGAGTACAGGACAATACCACAGCAGCAGAAGTAGGATTCGTTATGTATAGGAACGCATGGCAGAGAATGTGTTACTGTGAACAGTTCAGTGACTGGGTTGTTCTTATCAGAATCGACAGGAAACCAATGCCGATAACGATAGTTCGGGTATACACGCCGACGTCGTAAGCTAAAGACGTAGAGCTAGTGAAAGTGTACGAGGATATTGAAAGGGTAATATAGCATGTAAAGGCGGATGAAAATTTAATAGTCATTTGGGACTGGACTGTAGTGGTAGGGGAAGGAGTAGAAGAAAAGGATACAAGAGAATTTGGGCTTGGGCCTAGAAACGAGAGAGGAGAAAAACTAATTGAGTTCTGTAACAAGTGTCAGCTAGTAATAGCGAATACCCTGTTCAGGAATCACAAAAGGAGGAGGTATACTTGGAAAAGGCTGGGTGATGCGGGAAGATTTCAATTAGATTACATCACGATCAGATAGAGATTCCGAAATCAGATACTGGATTGCAAGATGTACCCAGGAGCAGATATAGACTCAGATCACAATATAGTAGTGATGAAGAGTAGGCTGAAGTTTAAGACATTAATCAGGAAGAATCAATACGGAAAGAAGTGGGATACGGAAGTACTAAGGAATGACGAGATACGCTTGATGTTCTCTAAGGCTATAGATACAGAAATAAGAAATAGCTCAGTTGACAGTACAGTTGAAGAGGAATGGACGTCTCTAAAAAGAGCCACCACAGAAGTTGAGTAGGAAAACATAGGTACAAAGAAGGTAACTGGGAAGAAACCATGGGTAACAGAAGAAATACTTCAGATGATTGATGAAAGGAGGAAGCACAAAAATTTTCCCTGAAACTCTGGAATGCAGAAATACAAGTTGTTGAAGAATGAAATAAACAGGACGTGCAGAGAAGCTAAGACGAAAGGGCTACTTGGAAAACGTGAAGAAATCGAAAAGAAAAGACTGTCGGAAAGACTGACTTAACATATGGGAAAGTAAAAAAAGCCTTCGGTGAAATTAAGAGCAAGTGTGGATACATAAAGAGTGCATTGGGAAGTCCACTGTTAAATGCAGAGGAGAGAGCGGATAGGTGGAAAGAATAGGAGGAAGATTTGTCTCATGTGATACAAGAAGAAGCAGGAGTCGATTTAGAAGAGATAGGGGATCCAGTGTTAGAATCAGGATTCAAAAGAGCTTTTGAGGACTAAAGGTCAAATAAGACAGAAGGGATGGATAACACTCAATCAGAATTTCTAAAATCATTGGGGGAAGTGGCAACAAAACAACTATTCACGTTGGTGTGTAGAATGTACGAGTCTGGTGACAAACCATCAAACTTTAGGAAAAGCATCATCCACACAATTTCGAAGACGGCAAGAGCTGACAAGTGTGGGAATTATCGCGCAATCAGCTTAACAGCTCACGCATCCAAGTTGCTTACAAGAATGATGTACAGAAGACTGGAAAAGAAATTTGAGGACGCGCTAGACGAAGATCCTTTTGGCGTTAGGAAAGGTAAAGGCACGAGAGAGACAATTCTGAAGTTGCGGTTATTAATGGAAGCAAGACTAAAGAATACTCAAGACACGTTCATAGGATCTGTCGACCTGGAAAAAGCGTTTGACAATATAAAATGGTGCAAGACGTTCGAAATTTTGAAAAATCCAGGAGTAAGCTGTAGGAAGAGATGGGTCATATACAATACATACAACAGCCATGAGGGAATAATAAGAGTGGACGACGAAACACGAATTGCACTTACTAAAAAGGTTGTAAGACAAGGGCGTAGCCTTTCGTCCCTACTCTTCAATCTGTACATCGAGGAAGCAATGATGGAAATAAAAGAAAGGATCTGGAGTGGAAGTAAAATTCAATGTGAAAAGATATGAATGATACGATTCGCTGATCAAATTGCTATCCTGAGTGAAAGTGAAGAAGACATACATGATCTGCTGAATGGAATGAGCAGTCTAATGAGTACACAGTATGGATTCAGAGTAAATAGAAGAAAGGCGAAGGTAATGAGGATTAGTAGAAATGAGAATAGCGAGAAACTTAACATCAGGATTGATGGTCACGAAGTCAATGAAGTTAAGGAATTATGCTACCTAGGCAGTAAAATAACCAATGACGGACGGAGCAAGGAGGACATCAAAATCAGACTCGCTATGGCAAAAAAGGCATTTCTGGCCAAGAGAAGTCTACTAATATCAAATATCGGCATTAATTTGAGGGAGAAATTCCTGAGAATGTACGTCTGGAGGTCTGGAGTACAGCATTGTATGGTTGTGAAGCATTGGCTGTGGGAAAACCGGAACAGAATCAAAGCATTCTAGATGTGGTGCTACAGACAAATGTTGAAAATTAGTTGGACTGATAAGGTAAGGAATGACGATGACAGAGATTGGAATACATCCAGCAAATAATTGGGAACGTTGGTTGCAACTGCTACTCTGAGGTGAAGAGGTTAGCACAGGAGAAGAATTCGTGGCGGCCCTCATCAAACCAGCCAGAAGACTGATGCCCAAAAAAAGGAATTAGCAATGTGTAATAGTTGGTTGTCGAATTTCTAAACATTTATTTATGGATTCTATTTGTTAGTTTAACGTTGTTAGGATTTTTTGCTAAATGTTCTTGGACAAGAAGACTCATAAATAAAAAAAATTGTGTTGAGGACCTCAACAAAATTCTTATCGGAAATACATAAATGACAAGGAATTTTATATACGATACAAACGATATGTTATACACAACGTTCTAAGGAAATCACATTCATTCACTACTGCTTACTTGCAAAACATTACTGACTACATCAAAACTGTGAGGTACCTCTTTTAAATGGAAACACTATCGCCTCATACCGATCAACTGGATTTCGTGACATCGCAAAATGCACTTTGGGCTGTTGTTAATGACTATCTGCCTGTAGAGGGTACTTTTTCATTTCTTTAATTCATCCGAGGATAAGCAGCAGCTCTGGATTATTTACGTCTCACACAGCCTACGTTAGACTACAGACTGCGATAAAATATATAATCAACTCAAATTATAACCCGGAATTCTTATCCGATAGGTGCCTGCTTTTACGTGCCCTTTATTATATTAGCTTTCGTCGATTGTAGTAACTGCTTGCTCGGCAGTCTGTCATCCAGAGACGCTGTAAACGTTGATTATCCAGATGACGGTTGTGACTTTCCTATTAGTTCAGTGTAGTAGTTTTAGCATCAACAGAGTTTGCCTAAAGATAACAATTTGCATACATCGATGATATCTGACTAGCTCATAGAGCAAAATCGTGTTGACAGCTTAGACGTGGAGCTACATCCTCAAATTTTAGTGTGCGTGTTCTTATCACCCTGTATAGAGTATCATTATTAAGTGTGTCATCTACGCTCTTCGACGTAAGACAACGTACTTGAACAGTACCATTGCAGGGCTTTTCCGGCTGGCGTCACAAGATATGGGTCGTAGAAACTTTAGCATACTAACAGACAAGATACGTCGCATGAAACTGAATTTGAAAATTTTAATCTACATGTGAAGTGTCATGTATAGGTCAAATGAGTTCATGTCTGAATCCGACAACAACTTTCGTTTACAACCCTCTACTTTCTTTCGCTAGCCACTGTCATGTAAATTAGTCTTGCAAATATTAGCCTAGGACTTCTGCTATAACTTATTATTATTTGCTGTGCGTATTTGAACTAAAGTAGACTCTTTCATTTTCAGCAGGTACGGGTGACGCTGATAATGGGTGAAAGAATGTTTACTTGATGATGGCTTGATGGCTGTCCTAACCCCTTGAAATGCTGGTACCCTTCTGCGACATACTTAAACTTCTGTTTTGGTAAGTGCCCAGAGAATTTGCTTTGTCCCTAAATTGCAAATGAAGTTCATATGAACAATGAGACGAATACAACGGAATAAGATATTTTATGTGTAATTACGAATTCACTAGTTCATTTTCTTCATTGAGACCTTAGGTTCTTAGATACATGCTTATAATAGCAGTTTCAACACTGAAACAGATTTTGCTTTGAAATGTGATTGCGTTAATCTTCTAGTCGCACCAAGGACAGCAAGAAGTCTCAGCAGAAGAACATAAAATTACAGCAGCAAATAATTATCTCAGGCTATGAAGGTTTACTTTCACATTTCCTCGCTTGCGTAATTTACTTTTGTGTCGGTAACTGCAAGAAGACTACTGCTATTATTATGTGATAAAAAAGGGCTTTTTCTCGAGTAGCAGACATATCAATCGTTTAACAGGGATGGAGCAAATCTTCTCCGTGGATTTTTCATCCATGCGCTCGTAACTTGGACGTGACGGACTTCAAGGCCACCACTCCACATACAGTTTTAAAAAGGGCTATTAGAGAATTTTATCGGTATATTGCGAGAACTTGGTGGCTTCTCTGACAGTTCAAGGAAAGTGTGCATTTCTGGTCTTCCGTTATCGACCCAGATTTTGCCTACCAAGTCACATCTCGGCGTATTATGAAGAACTGTAGGCGGTCAGGAAAGCACAGGATAGCGTTAGACTTCTTAGTGGAGAAAAATTTCTTGTCTGCACGCTCTCTTAGTGCTCTGCAGGCTGCTAAACACATTTTACCAGGAAACGCGTCGTCTGGTCGGTCGAGTCTCGTTTGTTCAAAAAAATGGCTCTGAGCACTACGGGACTCAACTGCTGAGGTCATTAGTCCCCTAGAACTTAGAACTAGTTAAACCTAACTAACATAAGGACATCACAAACATCCATGCCCGAGGCAGGATTCGAACCTGCGACCGTAGCGGTCTTGCGGTTCCAGACTGCAGCGCCTTTAACCGCACGGCCACTTCGGCCGGCAGTCTCGTTTGTTGGTACACAGCTCAATAGTCTTATTTGCGGTCGCCATCATCGAGGTTAAACATTGACCGAAACTAGCTCCAAGCCGCCTACGCAAACCGCAGGTGGCATTATTATTCCATGGGGAACATTCGACTGGTCTTCCATGAGACCTTTGGTCGTAACTGAAGGCTGTAAACACTGAACATTACGGAGGAGCCCTCCCCCCCCCCCCCCCCCATATCTTCACCCTTAATGTCTTCCCCGACAGCGATTGTATCACCCAGCAGGATACTTGTCTCTGCCACGGAGCAGAAATCATACTACAGTGGTTTGAGGAACATGACAGAGAGCACAAGATGATTTCGTGGCCTTCAGATTAGCTTGAAGTGAATAGGGTAAATCACGCCTAGGACGCTACCGAACACCAGCTCCGCGCCTGCAAACCAATGACAATTAAATTACGGAAATTGCGTCACGTCTGAGTAAGTATGTGGGACCACGTACCTCGGGAAATCTACCTAGCACTTGTAGAAGGCATACTGCGCTGAACTGCTACTTATTTGAGTTTCGAGCGAGGAGCAATACGCTATTACGCAGTTTAGTTGCTCGGAAGTTAAAAATTCCTAATGATTTCCATCCAGTTCTACGAAAAATGTCAGAGATCTGTTAGTTATATTGCAGACTACATACACGGTGGCTTCTTCCTAGGGCACTGTATTTCGAACGATAGCGCAGATTGACCAGCAATTTGCAGTTACGGCAGACACGTGCGGTGATGTCAGCGGTCAAAGATTAATATCGGTAGCGATATCAATGTCGACACATTTCTTACCGGAGACTTTCAGAAAACTCGGAGCCAATGATACCCTGCTCGAATCACGTTGTGATGACTGCTGGAGAGAGAAAACTCGGACGCAACAAACGATGTGCCTCAGATTTTGTTAGGCATACGTGCTTCCTCGGTGTGATAGAGAGAATAAAAAGTGTATGTCTGTGTTGAGAGCTACTAGACCGAGCTGTGTTAAGATGCCGAACGAGTACTCGTAACTGGATCTTCTGTCGCTTGAGGTGGCACGGATGACTGTTTTATGGGAATAGAATCCAGCGTGAAAAGACACAGCATGAAGTAAGCTCCATATCAAAGAGCCAAATCTACCGGATATTAAAATAAAAATTTACAGCAAAGCAATGACGATCTTTCACGAAAATTGGATAGTCCTTAGCTCCAGATATTTGTTACTACATTATTTTAATAAAACAATAATCTAAATCACAAAGCTTCTGTTATTTGCAGTCTCTGAAAGACTTCCGAAGCTATACGAGGATGTAATTACCTTGCTGCAACGCATCAAAGCGTTAAGTTTCACTTAAGGGAGAGCCCAGAGCAAATCTCCATGCCGCATGCAAATGCTCTATGACATTGAACTCGTGATTTAAAAGCGTTTCTACTTCTACGTTTAGAATGTAGCGAGATCGTGAGCACACATAAATTTTCGAATTGGGATCCGTTTTTCTAATTTCATTACTCAGTGGCATTGCTGTACAGAGACAAGGCGTCTACTACTGTTACGATTCTCAGTTAGCGCACCGTTCTACAAATGGTTCAAATGGCTCTGAGCACTATGGGACTTAACATCTTAGGTCATCAGTCCCCCAGAACTTAGAACTAATTATACCTAACTAAACTAAGGACATTACACACATCCATGCCCGAGGCAGGATTCGAACCAGCGACCGTAGCAGTCCCGCGGTTCCAGACTGCAGCGCCAGAACCGCACGGCCACCACGGCCGGCCATCGTTCTACAGCAAGGAAATGGCAAGCGTGCGGAACGTCTGTCTAGTGCCACCTGTTGAGTAACCTACACAAATACACCATTCAGTCACATTACCATCACCACCACCTAAGTTCGACATCAACGCGCAGCAACCATTCACATATGGCAGAGGCCAACACTACCTGTGGAGATTATATAAAACACGTCGATGAGATGGGGGAGAGGGCAAGGGGGGGAGGGGGGGCGCGGTAAACGTGCAGTCGTTGTCGTAACGAGGAAACGGAGTATCCAAAACGGCACAATCATTGGCTTTAGGCCCAAGGGTAAAAGCAGTTCCGAAACGGCTAAGTCTGTAAACAATTCGTGTGCTGCCGTAGCAAAATGGCGTTATCCAACACCGGTGACGAGGCAACTGCATTGTACCCTGGCCCTAGACGAGACAGAGCTGAACGACGGCTGCGAAGATGTGTACGGGCGAATAGACGTCCAACTGCCTACCCAAATGAACTAATGGTCTACTAATAGTGTCACACAAATGACCGTTCAGCGAACGTTGCTGCGTATGGGCCTCCTCAAAAGGGGCGAGGTTCCTGCAACCATGCTGAGTGCAGTTCGTCGGTGACAAAGATCGTAATTTGCAAGTCACTACCACAACTGGGAGTCCACTGCATGGCGATAGGTAGCCTTTTCAGGCGAATCACGTTCTGCTCTCCATGTGACTGATAGTCGTTGGTGTGTACGGCATGAAGCATCTGAAAGGAAACAAAGAGGGAGTGGTATGGTCAGGGGAATATTTTCGTGTCATTACCTGGGTGGTTTCGTTATTGTGAGAGGTACAATGGGTGAATTCAAGTATGTACCTGTTCTTGGGGACCGTGTCCTCCCCTACATGTAGTTTGTTTTTCTTTCGCACGATGGCACCTACCTGCAGGTCAATAAACACTGCTCGCAGTGTATATGCGTGATTCGAAGAGCACCAGATCGATTTTACCGTACTCGCCTGGCCACCAAACACGCAACATATAAATCAAGAACCTATGAGATCACCACGATAGGATTGTTCGCAGCAAGGATCCTCAACCTAGAAACCTAGCGTCCACGGCACTACGGTCGGCAAGGCTCCATATACAGGGTGTTACAAAAAGGTACGGCCAAACTTTCAGGAAACATTCCTCACACAGAAATATAGAAAAGATTTTATGTGGACATGTGTCCGGAAACGCTTAATTTCCGTGTTAGAGCTCATTTTAGTTTCGTCAGTATGTACTGTACTTCCTCGATTCACCGCCAGTTGGCCCAATTGAAGGAAGGTAGTGTTGACTTCGGTGCTTGTGTTGACATGCGACTCATTGCTCTACGGTACTAGCATCTAGCACATCAGTACGTAGCATCAACAGGTTAGTGTTCATCACGAACGAGGTTTTGCAGTCAGTGCGATGTTTACAAATGCGGAGTTGGCAGATGCCCATTTGATGTATGAATTAGCACGGGGCAATAGCCGTGACGCGGTACGTTTGTATCGAGACAGATTTCCAGAACAAAGATGTACCGACAGGAAGACGTTCGAAGCAATTGATCGGTGTCTTAGGGAGCACGGAACATTCCAGCCTACGACTCGTGACTGGGGAAGACCTAGAACGACGAGGACACCTGCAACGGATGAGGCAATTCTTCGTGCAGTTGACGATAAGCCTAATGTCAGCGTCAGAGAAGTTGCTGCTGTACAAGGTAACGTTGACCACGTCACTGTATGGAGATTGCTACGGGAGAACCAGTTGTTTCCTTACCATGTACAGCGTGTGCAGGCACTATCAGCAGCTGATTGGCCTCCACGGGTACACTTCTGCGAATGGTTCATCCAATAATATGTCAATCCGCATTTCAGTGCAAATGTTCTCTTTACGGATGAGGCTTCATTCCAACGTGATCAAATTGTAAATTTTCACAATCAACATGTGTGGGCTGACGAGAATCCGCACGCAGTTGTGCAATCACGTCATCAACACAGATTTTCTGTGAACGATTGGGCTGGCATTGTTGGTGCTGTCTTGATTGGGCCCCATGTTCTTCCACCTACGCTCAATGGAGCACGTTATCATGATTTCATACGGGATACTCTACCTGTGCTGCTAGAACATGTGCCTTTACAAGTACGACACAACATGTGGTTCATGCACGATGGAGCTCCTGCACATTCCAGTCGAAGTGTTCGTACGCTTTTCAACAACAGATTCGGTGACCGATGGATTGGTAGAGGCGGACCAATTCCATGGCCTCCACGCTCTCCTGACCTCAACCCTCTTGACTTTCATTTATGGGGGCATTTGAAAGCTCTTGCCTACGCAACCCCGGTACCAAATGTAGAGACTCTTCGTGTTCGTATTGTGGACGGCTGTGATACAATACGCCATTCTCCAGGGCTGCATCAGCGCATCAGGGATTCCATGCGACGGAGGGTGGATGCATGTATCCTCGCTAACGGAGGACATTTTGAACATTTCCTGTAACAAAGTGTTTGAAGTAACGCTGGTACGTTCTGTTGCTGTGTGTTTCCATTCCATGATTAATGTGATTTGAAGAGAAGCAATAAAATGAGCTCTAACATGGAAAGTAAGCGTTTCCGGACACATGTCCACATAACATATTTTCTTCCTTTGGGTGTGAGGAATGTTTCCTGAAAGTCTGGCCGTACCTTTTTTAACACCCTGTGTATCCCTATTTGTACCTTCCAGAACCTCGTTGATTCTCTTCCTGCTTGGCTTTTGACACGTGGTCACATTACTTGACAGGGCATTGAATATGTTATTAGCGTGCATAGAGCTCTTGATTTTTGTTACACCGACCTAAGTACGGCCTATGGACTTTGTTGTCGCTCCACAAGTCAGAAGCAGCACGAGGAAGGCCTTAAATCTGTTTCTCGTTCCTATCGCCCTGTCAAAGTGAAACACGCCAAGAGAGCTGGTCATGCCGAATGGCAGCCACAATTATTTGCGCTGCCTGGACTTCAAAGGGTCAGGCGCCTTCCCATTGACTCAGATGTGGTAGTGGAAACTGACGCGCAGTGGAATAACGTGATGGAAAGGATGGCCCTGAAAAATGCATCCTGGTTGTTGATTCTTTGAAAAACCGTCTGTAATCTCACTGAAATGGGCCTCATATTTCTACTGAAATAAAAGATAAGTGCAATTTGACTCGAGTTTTTACAAAAATCTCTGTCAAATACATAACATGAATGTTGTGATAAAATGATACGTATTTGAGTGACGGACCAACCAAGACAAATAATGTTTGTGCATACTAAGCAGTCCAAACTAATGATCGTCAAAGATTGCCTGCTATAAGTAATAGCGTAATAGTCGTCATCTTAAAAAGTACTGAAAAATAAACATAGTGGTATTCGCATAGTGATTGCGCCGACCTCGTCACAGGCCAGAGGATCTCACATACAACTACCTTTGTTAACTGGGACCCTTAATTATTCTTAGAATACGTAACCAAAAGCGACAAAGTTCGGGTATCTTACTCAAAACGACGTGCGTACCGAACGACTGGTAAGTCCCATTCCGGGCATCTCTGCTGCAGACTCTCGCCATCAGTGAAGCAGTAGAATGAAGTAGTAGGGACGGCAACTGACGAACTGTCCACTGGACACCGTGTCCTCCTTCACATGTAACCGCGTATCCATCCAGGGTCTCGGAAGGAGCTGAAGGTGTGGAACCCGAGCGTTCTCATGGATTTCGTGAACGAGAGTGCGCTTGGCACTGATCTCTCTGAACTTAACGTAAAGTATCTGTTGACAAGGCTCCGTTGAATTCTGGCCAACAAAACTGCCGGACTCCCTTTTAGGAAAAGTTTTATACGGCAATTAATGGCCTCTGTTTCCAGCACAACAGTCCCTAAAACTTAAGTGCAAAATTCCCAATTGTTTGAGCCAGTCTGAGTTTCTCCCACGTCTGTAATTCTCAGACAGTGGTCTGGTGTCTCCCACTCTCTGGTAAGGTTCTGGCGGAAGCCACCCTGGGTGGACAAGCATCCAGCTAACAGCATGTCGCATCTACAGAAGGAGAAATAAATTCTAAAACGAACTCAACTATTTCTTTTCCCACTAAGAAGACAATCTAAGAATGGGATCCTACTCTCATGCTCTCTAGGTGAGATACTGGAAACAGCAAAATGAATTCTATAGAGCTATGCTCTTATCGAATAGAGTTGGCTTGTAAAAATGACCAGTATTTTGCAGAGCTCTAAATTTTCGTCACTGCTCTATACAAGCGCTTTAATGAGTCTGCTGGTAGAGTCTGGGCTAAAGAACAGCTCCCTCTCATCCCCCCTGATGTCTTAACAGACGTCCTGTCATCCTGTCCCTTCAAATTGTCGATGATTCACACAAGTTCCTGTTTTCTTCACGTTCCTTTCCTCGCTGATTCTGCGGAGAACATCCTCATTCCTTACCTTATCAGTCCACCTAATTTGTAACAATCTCCTGTATCACAACATCTCAACTGCTTCAGTTCTCTTCTGTTTCCTTTTTCCCACAGTCCATGTCTCACTGCCAATCACTGCTGTTCTCCAAAGGTTCATTCGCAGAAATTTGTTCCTCAAATTAAGGGTCTTTGCTCTGTTCGACATAGGTTATTTTGCTGCCCAGGTAGCAGAATGCCTTACCCACAATTATTTCGTGATCGTAAATCCTAATGTTATATTTCCCTCTGTTCTCATTTCTGCTAGTTCTCATTACTTTCGCCTATCTTCTGTTTACTCTCTGTCGATATTCTGTAGTCTGCTTCCTGTCAGCAGATATTGTAATTCTTCTTCAGTTTCCCTGAGGATAGCAATGTCACCAGCGAATCTTATCATTGATATCCTTTCACACTGAATTTTAATTCCACTCTTTTACGTCCGTTGTTTCTTGTTTGACGTATGAAAGGAAAAATAAGACGAAAAACTACATCACTGTCTCACACCATTTTTAACAGGAGCACTTCGTCCTTCGTCATCAACTCTTATTGTTGCGTCTTGGCTCTTGTACATATTGTGTATTACTTCTCTTTCCCCATAGCTCAACCCTACTTTTCTCAGGATTTCGGATACCTTGCACCACTACTTTTGTACTGAGTAAATATATCAGTGGTGATTATAAACAGCCCCAGTGATTCCACTGATTAAGTTGCCAGTTCCCGTTTTAATTCGCCGTCACACTGGTGAATTCTTTCTGTAGCTGCGAGTGTGGATCACATAACGTGCAAGCTGCGGTCGACGGCAGGTGCTTCTTACACTTACAACAGCTCTGCGCAACGATCCCACATGTCAAATATGGAGACGGTACTGGTCTAAAGATAGTCAGTGTACTAGTAAAACGGTTGCAATACCATAGAAATGAACACAAATTGCGATCTGGGCTAACTGCTTTTTATTACATTACGAAAGAATATCAGTGATGAGCTTGAAGATATCTCAGCAACCAAAATGATGTTATACAAAACAAAATTGTGATAAAAAAAAACAGCCAAACAGGAAACTAATTTCTTTCGAGAAATTTATCGTGGCCTTCGACCCTGTCGGAACCATTCTACTTAGTTAGGAGTTTCACTGATGATACTGCTGTCTTCAGAGAGAGGAAAAATCGTGCGATCTGCTAAATGGGATGGATTGAGACGAAATTAATTAAGAATGGCAGAAATGATATTAGCCGTATATTTAACAGTAAACCAGGGGACCATGAACGGGACGAAGAGAACAGACTGTGCTAACTTGCGAGTAAAACAATACATGATTGGCAAAGCAAGGATGACATGACACATGGAGAAGGAAAATCCAAGAGGGTATTCCTGCCCAAAAGTCCACCATTATCGGACATCGGTCTCGATTTGAGGGAGAAATTTCTGAGATAGTACGTTTCAAAGGCAGCATGGTATGGACGCGCATCGTGGATTGTGAGTAAAATGGAAAGTTAAAGCGTTTGAGATGTGATGCTAAGGATGGATGCTGAAAATTCAGTGGACAGATTAGATAGGAAATGTGCACATTCTCTGCAGAATTTTTGAGGGGAGGGTCCTGTGGATAACTCTGAGAAGAAGAAGGCCCTAGATGATGGGACATTTGTTAAGACTTCAGGGAAAAGCTTCCATGTGATCCGAGTCAGCTGTAGAGGGCAAAACTTTAGGAAAGAGGGAGACTGGAATATACCTAACAAATATCGGAAGATGTCGAGTGCAAGTGCAAACGAGAAAGTGATAAAGAGAAGTACAGACTATGTAATACAATCTTAAACGTGGCTGACGTTCAGCAACAGTATTTAAGTTTTAATGAAGGATCAAAGCAGCCAACCGCTTGTGCACAAATTTCATTACATTGTCCTGAGTTCGATACCAGTTAAGGGTATCTTCACCAGAACAAGTTATAGTTACAAAGGTTCACACTGCATGGAGAAAACAACTTCAGCTTATATATTGTCTTATTATCTCTCCATCTAATGTGAACCTTTGTAGCTATAACTTATTCTGATGAAGACACCCGTAGTTGGAATCGAAACTCGGCCAATGCAATAAAATTTGTTCAACTGTTTGCCTATTTTTACCCCTCATGAAGACGTAATAAATAAATTCATTTGGTATGAACAGTCTTTTCTCCTATTGATTCAGTGCACTTTTACCTGTAAAATTCATCTTGTGGTCACCATCACGCTCAATCTGCCACACTTCCTTCTAGTGTTACTGCAGTGAAATTATCCAGACTCAGGATTTTATTTATACATCACGGAACGAAAGGCGAGGTCTGCATGTGGGCTAGAACTGACGCCATCGCGACCACGGATTCCTTTCATCCGTTAGGTTTCCACTCCTACTCTCCGCACTTTTCTTTTACTTTCCCTCTGTTTCCAGTCCCGTGCTTTTCACTACATTTTGCCAACTTCTCTTTTGCCGTAGCGGGAAGTATTTAATCAGGCCGCAGGCAGGACGCCAGCGCCCGTTGTCTGTGGTCCATTCGGTGACGCTCACCGCCTCCTCCCCTCCCCCCCCCCCCCCTCACCCACCCACTACTCCCCACCCCGGTCCCTCCCCCCACCTATCGCACACCTCTTTTCCCGAATCACCGACCAGTTCGCCTATCGTAGCTGCATGTCCCACGCTTCACAGAATCGACACTCCACCGGGCTGTCTCCTGCGGACAATTGAGCACCGTGACGATAGTCTCGGTAAAGAGTCTCCTTTTTCAACGAGGAGACAATGGCAGACAGTTCTGGCAATGAACGATCCACGCCCAGTGGTTTCACTACTTCTTCTGGGAGTATATAATCACTTTAATTTGTCTGAAACGGGTAATTGCCAACTTCTCCCTTGTTGGATGCATGAAATGGAACAGGAAGTTAGAGCTTCAGTTGCCGCCACAGTATAATTTTATAACAGTCCTCTGAATGAACTTTTTTTACTTTTCAGGAGTGATTTAATTTTTCCTTTGTTCCGGTTATTAGCTGCAACATTAATTAAAGTTGCGATAAATACCAAATAGACGAAAAGAATCGGTATGGTTACTGAACGTATGCGTTCCAGTGACAGAATTTCGTTAAAGCCACTGAATAGCATCATGATTTGGCCATTTTTCTATTCATATACACAGAGCATAGTCGAACAGGATATGTAATAAAGAGAGAAGAATATACGAGGTGCGTCTGTTAAAGTGTCAGTCTGGGATATATTTAAACGGAAGAAAATTTAATTGCTGGATAAGTTAATTGCCTGATATTGTGCTTTCCTGGGATTATATTTCATAAATTCAAAAATGTCTTTGAATCACTATTTCTAAAAGCATTAACTTAAAGAGCGTTGAATAGCGACCAACGAATTTTTGTAATGCCTAAAAAAATAAGTTGACGTATCTCAGTTTTCAGAAATATTTTTGTGAATTACTTAGTTTACGAAAATTGACACATCAAAATTGATGGCTTTACGAAGTAACAGGATTTGGCAGCATTTTATATTTATTACTGATTTAGTTCTGTTCATTTCTTGTACTCAGAGGGCTTCGTATCTCAGTCGTTAACAACGGGACCATTATAGGACCACTTTGAGGTCCATCTGTCCCTTTGTCTGTCTGGCGCTCTGATCGTCTGTGCTACTGTTAAGAACCCCCTTTCTCATGAACGTGTAGACGTGGAAAGCCAAATTTATGTCACGTACTAAATTTTATGCTCCTTTGGTGGTGTACAAAACGTAAGCTTTTAAGTCAATGCAATCAAAGATACGGCCATTTATGTCACATATTATTACACTCGCAAAATTACTCATCAAATCCTACAGGATACTTCTCATTCACCTCCGTCCGAACTGGCCTCGGAAGGCTCATCTGGACCGACCGACCGCCGTGTCATCCTCAGACCTTAGGCGTCACTAGCTGCCGATATGGAGGGACATGTGGTCTGCACACCGCTCTCACGGACGTTTGTCTTTACGAGACTGGAGCCGGTACTTCTCAAGCAACTAGCTCCTCAGTTTGCCTCACATGGGCTGAGTGCACCCCACAGCCCGACAGCGCTTAACTTTGGTGATCTGACGGGAACCGGTGTTACCATAGCATCATGGCCGTTCGCTGTGGTTCACGTAGAATCATGAATTTTGCAGGCAGTAAGGCTTCGCAGCACAAGTAAGGGAAAAAAACTGAAAACTGTTAATTTATAATTAAATCACACGAAAAAATATTTATCACTTGTTTTCCTCCTGTCTGTTCGCCCGACAGGTAACACCTCTTTTTCTGAGAAACTGTTGAACGTACCTAGTTCAAATTTATGTCACACATTATGATCTAAGGTTCCTCGCCAGTGCGCAGAACGTAACATTCTAAGTCAACGCAATCAAAAGGTATGACCAAATATGTCACATATTTTGACAGTCGCAAATCCACTCATCAAAACTTGTACCATACTTCTGTTGATCAGCAGCCGTGAAATCTGACGTAAACACACACTACAAGCAAGGAAAAGATTTAAAAATTTTAATTTGTATTTATATAACACGACAAAAATTGTCATTTGTTATTCGACGGTCTGTCTGTATGTTAAGACTTCATTTCCTCAGGAATCAGAAAGCCAGATGTGAGGCTACACAAAAAATTTTAACTCAAAACTTAAAATCAAAACGTTCTCGAAAGTCTAGGAATTCCCTGGAGTCTCGTCGAGATTCTCGATTACCCGGGTGGATGAATTATCTACGTACGCAAGAGCAAGAGTCCAACTCGCACGCGGACTGTTATTTCTTACATCAGCTCTCCAGTCCTGCTGAGAGACTGACACAAGTCGACACAATATTTCGAAGGTCCAAAAGGGTCTCATCGTCAGGTGAGACGCTGCTGTTTGCTGGGTGTTATCTAAGTGATGTCACGCTGCAATCAGCACCGCTTGATGGGCCAGCGAAGAGTACTAGTCGCTTGCACCAAGTGCCACAAATGCTGCGCCCACTGCCAAGTACATCAGCAATAGTAAATCTTGACCTAACAGAAAAACACAGATTTTATGTTAAAACCAGCTAATATTTCGTCAGCCAAAGATAATCTGGGCCCAAGAAATCCCAGTATTTTTCAAACTCACTAAATTCACTGCCACCGCGATGAAATACATTGGCCGGCCGCGGTGGTCTGGGGGTTCTGGCGCTGCAGTCCGGAACCGCGGGACTGCTACGGTCGCAGGTTCGAATCCTGCCTCGGGCATGGTTTTGTTTGATGTCCTTAGGTTAGTTAGGTTTAAGTAGTTCTAAGTTCTAGGGGACTTATGACCTAAGATGTTGAGTCCCTTAGTGCTCAGAGCCATTTGAACCAATTTTTTAAATACATTGGCCAAATTATTCGTGCTGTCGAGGAAGAAAAATTAAAAAATAAAAGAAACAAAAATACGTGGTAATGGAGCACTGCTACGCCGTCTATAGTACTACATACAACTGTGACACAAACCAGTAGCAGATTGCCTACTTAACGATTCCTAGGGGTAACAAAAATTTGATTCTCAGTATTTCATGTGACTATTGATCGAATTTAAAAATTTAAAATATTGTCATAATCCATAAAGGTTCAACAAAGAACTTCATGTGTTAGCGTTAACAAGGCCCTTCCAAAAGTAAGTTAACATGTCGCCCGTCGCAGCAGGAGTGGCTTACTGTCAGAAGTTCTTCCGCGATACGGACGGAAAATACATAACAGTATGCGAGTGAAATGTCGCGGCAACTAGAAACGTGCCTAGCATTCTCATGGGGAATGTGTGGCTTACGACGAGTTACTCGACCATTGTGCAACACTCTTTTTAACTCCCCACATACAGTCATTGTGCTAGCAGGACTTCTGATGACATTTTGGAACTCACGAGTGATTCCTTCTGTTGATTTAACGTGAGTTTATACAACCACTCTCCGCATTGCTCAGTGGTCCTTGTAAGACAGCGTATCACTTCTGCCTGGTCTTGGTGTAGTTGTGGTCGTTCCATTGCATTTTCACTTCACAATCATACCACCAGCAATCGACATGGGCCGTTTATAAGATGTTGAAATATCCTTGATGTATTCGTTACGGAAATGACATCAAATGACTCACCCAAGTTCGTCGTCACTGAGCTCTCCTGACCCACATATCCCGCTGTTACTGTTTCTCCTTTAAATAGGCACGTCTGCCTCTCATGATATCTAGTGGTGAATTCTGCATTACACAGGTGTGTCCGGATACTTTTACTCAACGTGTATCACGCAGCAGTAACACAATAGGCTGAAAGAGGCCTGTTGTGAACGATAACAAAGTTTTAAATTTCTGACGACAGTCCAGGTAGAATAATGGTTTCAACATTTAACAAATAATTTCGACAATATTTTTAATCATGCCTGTGCTCACTCGATCATTGCCTTTTTACGTTTCGGTTTTCAAGGTAAACGCTTCTTTGTGTCATGTGCAATCGTTTCACGGTGATGAGTAAGATGGTATCGCAATCTGTGAACTGACAAATGTCGAAAAACAAAGTTTAATTCGTCACCGGAAGTAACGTTTGCCCGAGACCACTAATACCATATAGAAGTCAATAATTAGAGTATTGGTTCGGACACTACACTGGTTTATGATAGCTGTTGCTCTGTAGTATTGACGCAGAATTTACCTTTTGCTTTAGGTATCATTACAAATGCAGCAACTTTGTATGAAAGAGAACAGATATATATTTTAGCAACGAGATAAAATTGCAATGCCATATTATTATATACCGGATTACTGGTTATCAGCTATTTGATAATTTATTCTTCCAAGCTTAGTCTGACCAGGTTTTCACTAATTTATCGAGATACCTATTAAAAGACGGCAAATCTGTGTGACGTATTCTAAGGAACAAATCACTAACAAATATGTTTGTCTAACTTTCTCGGTTAAAAACTTCTACACCTTTACAAAGGTGAAGGTCCAAAGGTTGAATTTAAGCCCCGTTGATAGTAAATCGTTAGAAACAAAACACAAATTCAGTTCTAAAGTGGGAGGGAAACTGGCGTGATGTCAAAAGAACCAAAAGTAAAATGTCTAAACAGAAGGCGTGCTTTTGTTAGTTAAATGTACCATACTACATGCCTAGAGAAAACATACAGCAAAAACTTATTTCCAAGACTTCACCCTTAAATATCTAGATATCATTGAGTACAATCAGAACAATGGATGTAATAATAGATATCTGATGCCACGTTTTACTCTTAATTTCACTTTTGTTCGTCGCTCTCATTTGCAAACGTTGCAGCGGTGTCTTCAATTCCAAACAGTTGGCATCACAAACTGTCAAGTATTGTCTGTCTGTCCTCACTAAGTATCACTAGAGCCACAATTTATTTGTAATTATGGTTGCAGAGGTCTTTCACAGGATTACCTCTTGAAAACTATAAGACCATCTTCATATCTGTGAACGAAATACCAAACATATTTAAGAGAACAGTTATCCAATAAAAACATAATGGAAATACTCAGATATAAAATAAATATATCTCAAAACAATACGTTGTTCTTGGTCATACCTGAACCCATCTCTCGCGTGGCATGGTATTGTAGCTCGTGGGGAGGGAAATAATTAAAAGAGAGCAGCAAGCTGGGAGCGAGATTATAGCTACGAGCAATTAAGTTTCTAAATAACATTTTTTTTTAGAAATTGCATCCATCCTTCAGAGTTATACAATTATTTGCTTTTGACAAAAGATAAAAGGTTATTTCACAGTCAATATCCCGTTACTCCTCTATCAAACGAATGGTCTCGTATGATGGATCGCCTTTAAAATAAATTTATCTACAGCGCATTTTTTCAGATTAAGATTTTATCTTACGCGTCAAAAGCAATTTAAAACGTTAATTCATTAATGCCCTTTAGTCATTGACAGCCGCACCAAACAGAGTAACGCGTTGCACCATCGGTGCTATCAGGCGAGTTGGAGATTAATCGCTACCTGCCTCAGCTGGAACGCCATCTCACTACTTGTTCAACACCCAGATAGTGGCACTTTCAGCATTATTTTGATGCAACTATCGCTACTATCTTTTACGCGGCTAACCGCCTTTGGTAGCTCGTCGATGTTTCTAAACTATACACAATGTTAGCGTTTTCTGAAACGACTAATTGACCATTGTACATATAGAGGGTCTAACTGGTATAAGTTTAGAGATTTCTATTGATGGCTGAGGACGATGTAATAAACAACATTGTATCAGTATTTACGTCACTTGCAGACTCAAAGTCATATATGTTTAGGTTCGTTAGTGCAGTAAACTCCCGTTTATCCAAAATGATCGGGACGGCGGCCGGATCGGATAACGAAACTTTCCAATAAATCTAAGTCCCCCCCCGTTTCCACGCGTGAAACACCCCGAATAGCGTCAATACCGCGAAATATGATCGTAAAACGAGCGTGCGGTACGTAGAGTGTTATTGATATGGTTGTGCATAAGCCTGCATGTTTTTGACTGAAAAAACTGTGTTGACGTGTTAAAAAGTCGCCAAAATATGATTGAAAAGTCAAAGTTTTTAAATGCTGAATAACAAAGCTCGTTTATTTTGCGTCCTTACATTAAAAACCTGCCTTAATTCGATTTCTATCCACTCTTCAACGTCTTCAAGGCTCGCGTTTTCACAACATCGAGGCTTCTCCAGTAAAGTCACCAAAATTACGTAATTTTCATCTGTTTCTGGCACGTCAGCTTGAGTTTCAGTGTTACCTCCTTCTTCCCATCACTGACGAGCTTCCTTATTATCTAAGAGTTTTTTCCAAGACCTAACGAGAGAAACTGGAGAAATTACAATCCAAGCTTCAGCAATCCAATGAATGACACTTAAGACATCGATTGTTTTAAGAGCTTGCTCGTTCTTCAGCATCAATCGCATCAATTAAATATTCCAGCAGCTTGCGTCTTTCAAGTTTTTTCATCGCCTCAAGAAAACCTTGGTCCATCGTTTGACATAGAGACGTGCTATTTGGTGCGAGAAACATAACTCTAATATCCCCATCCTGTAGGTCATCTGGGTGAGTAGGAGAGTTGCCCAAAGGCAGTAGCGCTTTTCGAGGAAGTCCATTTTCTCCCACGTATTTTTCCACAGCTGGAACAAACTCTGCCTGGAACCACTCTTTGAAGATTGCACTATTCATCCATGCCTTAGACTGATTCGTGTACCACAACTGAAAATGTTTATCAGCTGGTTGCCGTCTAAATGCTCTTTGTTTTTAGAATATGCCAATTAAAGTAAGGCCCATTTTATGATTTAACCTAACCTAACGTAACCTACCAGTGACATTACTGCATGCAAGGCAGTAACTCTTCCTTTTCTTTTTTTATATCCGGATGCCGGTTTTTCTTGTTTAGAGGCAAGTGTTTCTGTTGGCAATATTTTGTAATTCAACCCGGTTTCATCACAGTTATAAAGCTGTTCGCCAATATAACCTCCTTTGTCGACGATTGTGTGCAGTTTCTTCTTAAAATCAGCAATAAGTCATCGCTTTTTGACGAAGTGGAGGACCTGAAACTGGCACACCTTTGGCTCTTATTTGTTCGTGCCACAAAAATAAGGCCTCTTCTAACGGAGGATATGTACCTTTTCTCATTGTTTTTCGAGATTTCACTGCGCTGCCTGACGCTTGGATAGAACTAAATTTTTCAATTTCAGATCGAATTGTCTTCCAACCAGTAATCGTATTCCTACCGACGTTCGAATCCGCACCAACTTTTGCAGGTGGCTCACCAGCATCAATTCTCTGCAAAGCGCGAAGCTTTTGTTCCAACATGATCACATACTGTTTTCGTTTCGCGCCCGAAGTCACGTTCAGCGTTCTCTTACCGACACTCGACTGATTCTTTTTTGCCTTTTGACCACTTTCACCTCTGGATATCTGGTGCATGTAGCGCGAGCACGAAACGTTAAATGGAAAACAGACGCACGACTTGACGACATTCAAGACGCACTAGACGAAGCTTTTGACTTTTGAAACCAGGCAGTGGCAGTCATCGAATGAAAACTTGCGATTTATCTATCCCCACTTCCCTGTCCTACCTAAGCCCACGCGGCAACACAACAGTGCGTTGTACGGTCACGGTTCGTCTGATGTAACGACAACAGGTGGAAGGTGTTTGACGCCGCTCTCGCATTGCCGGATTCGACAGGGTTACGTCACGCTGCATAGAGCAATACTGTATGTACTGTACATCCACGGGATTCCAATAGATGACAATGGCATGAAACCACGCAATACGAACAAGAAACACGCTAAAATTTCAACCAACACGAGCACGAATTGACAACACTCATACTTTTGACACGCGCCATTGCACTGACTAGCAGTAGACTGCCGAAAAACACCAGCGAATGCATGGCTCCAGGCGCAGGCGAAACTTGTCAGTGTCAGTCTAGCTAGCCAACAGCGTAACTGCGCAATGCGTGAGACAGCGACACTGTGAGCCGCGAAAATTGGAAAAATTTGTTCCGATAAAGCGGATTTCGGATAAATGCCAATCGGATAAACGGGATTTTACTGTACCTGGAAGAGCATGAGGCAACAATAAGCCACTAATAACTATTTTCCAATGGGTAGCAGGTCAACTGTTGATGTGTGGTGGCGTGGACCCAAAACGGTCAATCTATACTAACAGGCGTAATAAACTCAGGGGTTCAGTTACGGCCATGTGGAAAACAGCACGTAAGGAAGATCTAGAAATTTTTCTGGGAAGATTGTTCGAAGCGGAGAAACAACAACCAAACGGCTATGTGTGCACGTAATAAGGTACCACATATAAAAATATCTGCACTTAAACCTTTTACACCTTGCATATTAAGAGTCAAAGTACATTATGCGAAAGCAATAACTGATGAGTGAGGCAGGATTGTAACCTATCCTTCACGAAGATATAACTCAGACTTGCAACAGAAGTAAAAGCATTTCTGAGAAAGATAAATAGTTTAATATTTGAAACTTCCTGGCAGATTAAAACTGTGTGCCCGACCGAGACTCGAACTCGGGACCTTTGCCTTTCGCGGGGAAGTGCTCTACCGTCTGCTACCGAAGCACTACTAACGCCCGGTACTCACAGCTTTACTTCTGCCAGTATCTCGTCTCCTACCTTCCAAACTTTACAGAAGCTCTCCTGCGAACCTTGCAGAAGTTTAATATTTAATACAAATCTTTAGAAAGTCATATCTGTAAATATTTTGTCTGGAGTGTTGCCTTATATGGTAGTACAGGGTGGATGTCAAAACGTATGGTCAGGAAGAGAATAGGTTATTAGAGGTGGTGCTGTAGAAAGTTGCTGAAGATTCGAAGGTTAGATCAGATAACTACCGGCTAGGTAAGAAACGGTACAGCTCTTATCAAGACGAAGTTCGGTTTGAGCAACCAAGTAAGTGATAACCTGGTATCGAACCACAAAGCTTCAAAAATGGCTCTGAGCACTATGGGACTCAACATCTTAGGTCATAAGTCCCCTAGAACTTAGAACTACTTAAACCTAGCTAACCTAAGGACATCACACACACCCATGCTCGAGGCAGGATTCGAACCTGCGACCGTAGCAGCCTCGCGGCTCCGGACTACAGCGCCAGAACCGTACGGCCACCGCGGCCGGCCACAAAGGTTCGCCGCTGCCCCTCGAAGATAGCCCCTCGAAAGTATGTTGTGTACATATGAGGCCGGTATGTGCCAGGCAAACAATATTGGTTTAAAACCTCGAGTGAGCCAATTTATTCTCACATCACACTTGTGTAATACGAAGTCGCGCAGCTATAGTTGGGGTCACTAGTCGTTGATAATTCATTGCTACGTATTTTGTTTCCGAATTTCTTATATTAAGACATACTGCTTTTAATTGGTTCTTGCTAAACAGATTTGAAATATACTGGCGGCTCAGTGGTACCATAGTTGATGGGAAGCTTTGTCCACTACTTCCTAAGTGACAAAAATTGGAGACCTTTGTCAATTTTCTACGATTTAAAAATTACAAAGCTTCATATCAAAGTACTTGGAAGATACATTACAATAGAAAACTCCACTTTTACACGTAAATTTTTAAAATCGTTCTCATTTATTTATTCCTTTAATCGGGGAAAAGTAGTTCATTTTACATTCAACTCATCTTATTAGTACATGTACAATTTTAAATTATGTATCACGCCAAGAACAGAAACAAAGGAAGGTAAGGAAGGAAGGAAATTAGTTATGTGACAGAAACAAGAAAAAGACAAAACTCATTGCAGAAAAATCCGACGTCAACGGAAGAAAGCGTGGTAAAATGTCGTTGTATGGATCCACACGTTCGATCCCCGGCCACTCCCCGAATTTTTATCCGTTCCCTTCTTTTATTCTCCTCTGGTATTCTTACTGAATTATAAAGGTGCGCTGGCCGGGGTGGCGGAGCGGTTCTAGGCGCTACAGTCTGCAACCGCCCGACCGCTACGGTCGCAGGTTCGAATCATGCCTCGGGCATGGATGTGTGTGATGCCCTTAGGTTTGTTAGGTTTAAGTAGTTCTAAGTTCTAGTGGACTGATGACCTCAGAACGTAAGTCCCATAGTGCTCAGAGCCATTTGAACCATTATAAAGGTATCGAATTTCGCCGTGATTCAGATTCCACTTTGAACTGTAGGGCTCCCTGTAACTGGCTGGGTAATCATTTCAAAGGTTGGGGGAAGTCATACCCCATGTAATGCGGTCACTCCCAGAAAAAGCATGGTGGTGATCAAACCAACATTCGAGCTGATGACAGATGCATCGTTTCACTTATTTTATAGCCGCTACATTGTAGGACTTGCATAAAAAAGATAACTCCTCTCTCTCCTTCTTCAAGTTCGATTTCGTCAAATGCCAACTTCAATGACCTATAAGTGTGTACGTCCGTTGGTACTTGTCGGTATAGTGCCTGTCACTTATCATGACAACTAACAAGGGAATAATCCAGTTCGACATGTCGAAACCCACTCTGAAATTTTTTTTATACAGGAAGATTACACTGTCAATATTTTTGCTGCTAAGAACTACTGCAAGTATTTGTTTAAAAAAAATGTTGAAGTTACTCATTTTTGTCGCACGAAGAACCGCTTATGACAACGGTTTGTACAGCCCTTCCTGTCTATCGCGGATGGCCATGACATGAGAGCATGTCGTCGCGCAGTTCTTGCATCCGGAGTGATACAAGCGAATGTGAAGCATCTAAACCATAGAAAAATAGTCACTCTTGATTAATGTGTTGAATAAGAGGCAGTTTGTATCGCGAGCAAAACTCTCGCATATGTATTTGTTGTAAAGGTGACCAACAGACGAATATAAATCAAAGCAGTATTTAATGTTTCATTATAGACGACTTCCGTCAGTTGTGACTTTAATTTATTGCAATGAATAAAAATTCCTGCAGTAGAGCTTTTTTGTGATAATGTTTGAATGATGTACATTTTAGTAACAATGGAAGAGTTCCTCGTTTATTCCCCATAGTCGTGACAGTAAAGCGAAGTGTGATTTGAATGACGAAAAGAAATATGCTCCTTGCACCTGGCACACCTGACCATAGAAAAATTAATCCTTTCACGTACATCAAAGTAATTAATAGTGTTATTGCCCGCATCTCGTGGTCGTGCGGTAGCGTTCTCGCTTCCCACGCCCGGGTTCCCGGGTTCGATTCCCGGCGGGGTCAGGGATTTTCTCTGCCTCGTGATGGCTGGGTGTTGTGTGCTGTCCTTAGGTTAGTTAGGTTTAAGTAGTTCTAAGTTCTAGGGGACTGCTGACCATAGATGTTAAGTCCCATAGTGCTCAGAGCCAATAGTGTTATTTAGACACAATTGCAGAGGAGTAGGATGCGCCAGGCCGTTGCTCTGCTTATTGTTCTGCATACTGAACATACTTCAAGCAATTTGTAAATTGTGCCAATAAGAACCGATGATTCATAAATTACTACAATTTAAGAATACTGTTTTCCTGATAAACTTCAATTGAAACAGAACAACCGAAGTTATTTTGTCCAACAATTTCCTTAAAAATACTTTCCTCAGTCGAAAAACATTTTTATATAGAATGCCACATACGTCGTTCTGGGTGGAATCTGATTTATGTCAACAGTCTTTCGGTCGTCCTCTTGAAAGACCAAAATATCGTTATTTTCGGTCCAAGAATGCAACAAAAGCAATGAACTAATTTCTGCAACCGGTTTGAAACCATTTTGAATGAAATGTTAAAAATTATTCTTTCCCATATTTCCAGTATAATAGGTCGATTATGAGATCTGCCTTGTGGTCCCTGCTACAGAAACTGTAATACACTCATCATTATCATTGTCAGTGTTGTATAAGAATGCACCATAGCATTAACTGACAACACAACAGACCGTCATTTTTCGCCTAGAAATGATAAAGTAGAGTTTCCTTGCAGTTCTTTCACGAAACCTGATGGGATTTAGACACAGCATACTCAGGCGTAACAGAAAGCTTCATCTTCATGTCAACTACAAGTTAATGACATATCCTCTACACTTTTACCTGTAGTAAACTTCGTCGTTGTACGACTTCCTACACTGTACGTTTTCTTGAATCAGCTTCATCAGGTCGAAGAAGACTAGGAATCAGAGGATCCAGTCTCGTTGGCATCCATCGGTAACGGTGCATTGCCTCTACCAACTCTAAGTCGTTCATATCTAAAAAAAATCTGTTCTACTGAATTGTTGTTCATATTGTTTATTCAGGTTTAGGGGTGCATGTTTGGTTGTTAATGGGAGGTAACGGAAATTTGTGGTCACATTATTGAGTCAATCTTTCGGGCAGTTTTGCGAGTTTCAATCTTGAGCGTATTTATTACATTGTGTAAGACTTCCTTCCATTTATACAGATCACGGTCAGATTTTACGAAACAAAGTCAGGTTTGCACACAGCTTAACATTAATCATTAAACACATTGAAAATTAAATCAGTTTTAATTCTATTTTTAGCATACGGCCACAAAACCTGCTGTTAAATATTATGGACATGTAATGAGTTGCAGATTTGAACTAACAGTAACAGCGGACAGTTGTTTCACAGAGAAATTATCAAATAAAACTGAAATTCACTTTACAAATAGCCGGCCGGTGTGGCCGAGCGGTTCTAGGCGCTCCAGTCTGGAACCGAGCGACAGCTACGGTTGCAGGTTCTAATCCTGCCTCGGGCATGGATGTGTGTGACGTCCTTAGGTTAGTTGGGTTTAAGTGGTTCTAAGTTCTAGGAGAGTGATGACCTCAGAAGTTAAGTCCCATAGTGCTCAGAGCCATTTGAACCAACCGCTTTACAAATTACTATCGCACTGACTCGTGTTATCTGTTTAGCGATGCGCCTTCAACCGATAATATGCGCCTGCTATGTTGCTCATGCAGAGTCCGCTATAGGTCTGGTAGGTATGTACAATTCTCCAGCTGTCTGACTAACTGCGAATCTGGTGATTTTCAACTTTTTTGCAGTGCATCTTAGTAACTAAGATTTTGATAGAGCCTTTATTCTTCCTGCATAAAATAACTTAGGGTATGTTTAGGCATGTCGGACTGGACCATTCATTTGGAAGCTAGTACTTTCACTCAATAATATAATGATCTAGTCTAGCATTTTGAAAAAGAAATCTGTTTTTACCAGTAATGGCAGAATTGCAGTTCCAGATAATTTCAGAAAATCTGTACCTAAGCCCCACGTCCAGAGCATCTGTTCCGACGAATGATTTCCGCGAGGAACGAATAAAAAAATGTGTCGAGGAGGAAACAGTGCAAAATTTTAATAAACATGTTTCTATGTTGCATTAACATCGCAGTGATCATGACTTACATAGCTGCACAACAACGTTGAATTGCCTCTGGTGAAACTACATAAAAGGTCAAACATTTTTTGCAGGCGGCATCCGTTAATGGTAATGTAGTTCATCAAATGCTGACAAAGAGCGGATACACCACATTTTTCGTATCAACAAGTTGGCATATTAACGAAACCCATAGTAATAATAAAGAAGTATTGACGTAGCTCTTTGTGATACACGTTCATAAAATAAAAAATGTGTTCTGTATCTACCTCCACACTTTGGCAGGCTCGAGCTTTTAGATCGGAAAAGACAAAGCAATGTGCTGTGCCTGTTACCGTCTTGCCTACCACCCGATAAATGGAGATAATATTCTGCTCCATGGACACTACTAGCTCCTCCACGTCTGGCTGTGATTTCAGTTACTGATTAATTGATTACTGAAGGGAATAGCGGGAGACCACAGGCCAGTAAGAATGAGACAGCGCAAGCAAAACTGGATACAATCTTGAATACACGTAGAATTGCGAGGCACTCTCCTTACAGAAAATAGCGGAAATTTCCAGTCCACAAATTTAGAATACACAGGTGATCCGCAAGCTTGCTGTGGACCAAGTCAAAAATAGATGAAAACATACAAAAAGCAGGAGAAATCGTAATAACTAATTCAGTCACTAGAGAGAGTATTGAAGCAGTAAATTAGAGAGGAATCTTCGGGATTCGAATCACTAATGAGTAGTGAGTAGACACGTCTAGCGGACACGCAGAACCGGCCGTTGTGGCCGAGCGGTTCTAGGCGCTTCAGTGTAGAACCGCGCGACTGCTACGGTCACAGGTTCGAATACTGCCTCGGGCATGGATGTGTGTGCTGTCCTTAGGTTAGTTAGGTTTAAGTAGTTCTAAGTTCTAGGGGACTGATGACCTCAGATGTTGTCCCATAGAACTCAGAGCCATTTGAACCATTTGGGCACGCAGATAGTGGCAGCGCAACAGAGAATACCGCTCTAGCACTGTACAGACCGTGAAGCAAGTCGCGTACTTGCAGCTTAGCGACGCATGGAAGCTACAAGCATTCTACCACCTTGTCTTGGCTCAAACGTAACGTAAAACTTTTTTTTTGTGTAAGTCCTATGGGACCAAACTACTGAGGTCATCGGTCCGTAAGCTTACACACTATTTAATCTAACGTAAATTAATTTACGCTAAGGACAACACACACACCCATACCCGAGGGAGGACTCTTAACATCTGACGAGGGGGCCGTGCGAACCGTGGCAAGACGCCTGAGACCACGCGGCTACATGGCGCGGCGAAGTAATAGTGTCTAGATGCTTCCAAAGTGATGGAAAAAACACATGTATCGCGAATATGGTGGCAACTGCCGCACAACTGCTGGTTACGAAGTAAAAACTACGAATAACTGCAACGAACTGAAGCTGAGATGCCGTCTGTCATCAATTTTGTTACCGCGGGTCCCTGCACAATGTGCGCTTCCTCCGTGAGCAAAAGGTACCCGGCAGCCAACTTAACTAAAGCCGGACGTACCGATGGTTGCTCTGTCTGTCTGTTGAGGGTCTGTTCGGTCCGCCCACGCACAGGTTGGTGGTCTTGGGGACGGCACCAACACGCTGACCGTGGGAACGGTCGTGGTCCCACTGCGCATGAATTTGTCCCACTTGGCTTGAATATGTGAATATGAACTGACGGCCATTGTAACTTCCGTAGATTTACGCTATCTTGTGTGTGTGTGTGTTTTTTTTTTTTTTTTTGGTTAGATAATTGCTCCGCCCTCGTCATTCGATGGACCTGTATTAACTCAACTCGTAGGTGGCTTCAGATGGCTTAAGAAAATTACTTGTTCTTCTTTTTCTTCTTCTCCACTTCAAGGATTAGCCACTTTCTCTCATTCCAGCTTCACCGTCGTCTCCAGCGTGTCCTGGCAAGTCCTCGATCTCTTCGTCCCATCGGCAAATAATCCAATGTTGGCTTGTAAAGTCTGGTATTTTCCATTCTGTCTATTATTTAATATTTTATTGTATACTGAATACATAGTTCTTTCTCAATATCTTCATTTCTTGTCCGATGCACCTTCTTACACCCTTTAACACTCAGGAAGAATCTCATTTCCTCCGACTGCATTTTATCAGTTGTTTTTGAGTCAGTACCAAGGCTGCGCTGTCACAAAGCTATGTGAGTAAAGACATTAATTCATTAATTTTTTTTGTTTCTTTCCTATTTTTATTTTCCTGACACAGTTCCTTACACACTTCGCTATTTAATTAAAAAATGGTTCAAATGGCTCTGAGCACTATGGGACTTAACTGCTGAGGTCATCAGTTCCCTAGAACTTAGAACTACTTAAACCCAACTAACCTAAGGACATCACACACACCCATGCCCGAGGCAGGATTCGAACCTGTGACCGTAGCGGTCGCGCGGTTCCAGACTGTAGCGCCTAGAACCGCTTGGCCACTCCGGCCGGCTCTACTTAGTTAGGTTTTTCTAAACGTCCGTGTCATGATAACAATTTACGTCAGAGCCAAGACATTTAAAATTGTGTACTTATTGTAAAATGTTGTTTTCTATTTCAGTCTGTGATATGACTGGCTCCTTTTCTCCAAAAGCAATAATCTTCGTTGCATTAAGTGAGATTTTAAAATTTTAAGATTTACATAGATTATTTAAAAGATATGCCTGCCATTAACTGTGTCTCAGTCACTTGAAACATTAGTTGATCGTCTGCAAATAGAACAGTGTTTTGTGTATGACAAACTTAATATTTATGTACATACTCCTTATTACCAAAATTTGATGTAGTGGATAGCTCTTATTTCTTGGCATTTACCATAATTTCATTCGATATATCCTGTCAAACGATTTCTGGAAAATCTATAACAGTGAGATGTGTTAACAAATTATTTTATTTCCTTTTATCTATTACTTGTCTAATAGTGAAGACATTATCTATGCATGATCCTTCATTTGTATTGTGTTGCTCTTCTCCTAGCATACCAAACGCAGGAAAATCTGCTTGCCTGTTTCATTTGTGTTCTGCCATCGATTCAATAATTTAGAGAACAAAAACGATGGTGATTGCGAGGAATAATTTATTAGTGAGCGTGTACCACAGTTAATTGTAGTACAGAGCCTTATGTAAATATTCTTTCCTGTAAGACAGTGAAGGACTAAAACATTTGGAATGTTTTAGGCGTTGTGTGAAGACATGGTGCAGTGGAACAGAGACTAGGGCAGCAGGAAATATTGCCGAGAGCGGCACTGTGCGAGGATAAATTACGGTCAGGCGGCGAATTCGTGGAACTGTAGCTGCCAAGTTGCTCCAGGACTCCGATAGACATTGTTCGGGTTTACAGCCTCTGGCTGCGTGTGGATGTCAAGGATGGAGGCGCCACAGGGAGGAGGGCGGGGCTGTTTCTACATGTCTTTTGCACAGTGACTTGGAGACAGCCATCGGCCGCTTTTTAAAACGCGAGGGTCACAAAATAATGGGCTGGCATCGTGGTGAGAATTTTCCTGTTTCGGAAGCCCTCAGATGTGAGGCTAGTGCTGTAGACACGAAGGCACGGGATTGGAATATTTGAACATGACTTCATGAGCACGGAGCGAGTGTATTTCTTTTTTAGTGGGAGGGGAGCACTGTATGACTTGATTGTCATCTGAAGGCGAGGAGATGTTTTTGGCTCGAGTCTGTTATGGTGCTGTTAGGGCACAGTTCTTTTACAGTATTTCTGTTGGCAAAACACACTCTCAGCCGGAAGAGAAGGGAAGTCAATTTGAAAAGACTCGATCACCGACCATAGACGAGGGTAATCAAACATTCAGGACTAGGTGGAGAGGGATGAGAGATTCGATTGCGGACTTCAGCCGAAGTAGACGGCAGAGCAGCCAAGCAGATGGAGGGGGGCAGTTAAAAAAAAAAAAAAAAAGTTCAAATTACTCTGAGCACTATGGGACTTAACTTCTGAGGTCATCAGTCCCCTAGAATTTAGAACTACTTATACCTAACTAACCTAAGGACATCACACACAGCCGGCCGGAGTGGCCGTGCGGTTCTGGGCGCTACAGTCTGGAGCCGAGCGACCGCTACGGTCGCAGGTTCGAATCCTGCCTCGGGCATGGATGTGTGTGATGTCATTAGGTTAGTTAGGTTTAATTAACTTTAAGTCTAGGCGACTGATGACCTCAGAAGTTAAGTCGCATAGTGCTCAGAGCCATTTGAACATCACACACATCCATGCTCGAGGCAGGAATCCAAACTGCGACCGTAGCGCCTAGAATCGCTCGGCTACCCCGGCCGGCACGAGGCCTCATCTTCTTTGCAGTCACAGCTAAGTCAACGCCATTCGCCACGGCGTATCAGAACTGACTGTGAGTATTGAGGATGACACCAGCGAGATATGTCAATCCATCCCGCACTTAAGGAACTCGATGCAATTTCTCAGTCTCAGAATCAGAGCACGCATGGCAAGTGCATGATGTTAGTTAGCAGTCACCAAGCTTCCAGTCACTGTTTCTGTCAGGGATTCGTGGGGTGAACGTAAGCTTCCGATCGCGTTTGATTCACTGGGCCTACGTGGGAGGCAGGAGAGCAACGCTGTTGTCCAAAATAGCCATTAATCATTCATCAGTTTCACACAGATAGCGCTATTCATTGTTTCTCCGTTTATTGTAATTCGTTGGACCTATGTGGGAGACAGGAGAGCAACACTGTTATTCAAAGTAACAAGTAACCATTCACTTCTTGTAGTGAAATTGCGTACTCAGTTATGTGAGTGGTTTCGTGATTTCCTGTCAGAGAGGTCACAGTTCGTAGTAATTGACGAAAAGGCATCGAGTAAAACGGAAGTGATTTCTGGCGTTCCCCAAGGTAGTGTTACAGGTCCTATTCTGTTCGACACCTATACAAACGATTTAGGAGACAGTCTGAGCAGCCGTCTTAGTTTGTTTGCAGATGGCATTGTCGTTTATCGACTAGTAAAATCATCAGAAACTCAGAAAGGGTTGCAAAACGGTTTAGAAAACATATCTGTATAGTGCGAAAATTGGTAACTGACCCTAAATAACTAAAAGTGTGAGGTCATTCACAATAGTGCTGAAAGGAATCCGTTAATCTTCGATTACACGATAAATCAGTCAAATCTAAAGGCCGTAAATTCAACTAAATACCCAGGAATTACAATTGCGAACAACTTAAATTGGAAGGAACTCATAGAAAATGTTGTGCGGAAGGCTAACCAGCGACCACGCTTAATTGGCAGGACACTTAGAAAATGTACCAGATAGTGCTTGCACTACGCTCGTAAGTCCTCTTTTAGAATATTGCTGATCAGTGTGATATTTTTACAAGATAGGATTGACGAGTACATCGAGAAAGTCTAAAAAAGACTAGCACATTTTGTATTATCTCGAAATCGGGGAGAAAGTTTCACTGATATGATACAGGATTTGGGGTGGAGATCATGAAAACAAAGGCGTTTCTCGTTCCTGCGAAATCTTCTCACGAAATTTCAATCACCAACTTTCTCCTCCAAATGTGAAAATATTTTGTTGACCCTGACTTACATAGGGAGAAACGATCACCATAATAAAATAAGGGAAATCAGAGCTTCCACGAAATATATAGGTATGTACGAGCTTGGAATAATAGAAAATTAATTCGAAGGTGGTTCGATTAACCCTCTGCCAGGCACTTAAATGTGATTCGCGGAGTATACATGTAGATGTAGATTAGATTCACACCGATAGTGTTATTCATTGTTTCTCTGTTTCTTGTAATGAGGGTAATTATCATTGTGTCATTGGAATAAACTTGTGCATTTACACGAAGATTATTTTTGTTAAAAATTGTCCATACATTTTTTATTATGTAAATCCCCCACTTAAGATTCTACACCAAATGCCTTATAAAAATCACAAAAAATGTTTCAAATGGCTCTGAGCACTATGGGACTTAACATCTGTGGTCATCAGTCCCCTAGAACTTAGAACTACTTAAACCTAACTAACCTAAGGACATCACACACATCCATGCCCGAGGCAGGATTCGAACCTGCGACCGTAGCAGTCGCGTGGTTCCGGACTGAGCGCCTAGAACCGCTAGACCACCGCGGCCGGCATAAAAATCACACTATCCAGCTAAATTTGCGTACATGCAAATTAACAGAAACTCCTCACAATTAATTATGAGGGCAGGAAACATAAAACCACGAAGTGGGATTTCGTAACTTTTAGTATCAAAATTTAAATCAAAGATGTATAGCCCAGTGTGAAGTCGTAATTGTATAAGTAGTCTGTTGTCGGAAACACGGTTTTAATTGCATCGTACTCTCGCTCTTTCTAATGGCACAGAGCTTGACGGCTATAGAGGTTTCGCTACGTGCTCTAAACCTCTCCGAAAAGTCTTTGTCTCATGAGCTTACGCCTGACACTCGCTTTACCTAGAACAGAGAAGGCACAGGCGCGGAGAACGTGTGCAGCAGGTGCGCCGTGCCTAGGCTTACGCCCATCTCACAGTCGTAAAGAAGTCAGCCAGCAGCAGTCCGCCGGAGGCACGTTCGGCACCTGGAACACGCCGCCAGGTCGATCGTCGCGCTACCGACGCGCAGTCGGCCACGAGGTCACAGCCAACAGCGGAGCCGTCACTAACCCTCTGATAACATGGGCGCTTCATTTAACATTACGACACTGCAAATTCCCGTGGTTCAGACTGAGATAAAGCGCCGCGTCCGTCGCCGATGCATTGATGTGATGAATGCAGAGCGCAGCAATGTGTTAACTGTTAAATGCGGCCGGCCGAAGTGGCCAAGCGCTTCTGGGCGCTTCAGTCTGGAACCACGCACCCGCTACGGTCGCAGATTCGAATCCTGCCTCGGGCATGGATGTGTGTGATGTCCTTAGGTTAGTAAGATTTAAGTAGTTCTAAGTTCTAGGGGACTGACGACCTTAGAAGTTAAGTCCCATAGTGCTCAGTGCCATTTGAACCATTTTTGTTAAATGCGACGAACAGTGTGTTGTTTCTTATTCACTGTGCTTAATGTCAGCCATATCATGCATCTTCGATATGCACTCATACTCTTCCATTCGGCAGCTGCTCTGCAAGACCATCAATATTTTACAATGACGTCACTTAGATAGGTCACATAATTTGCAACATTTCAACGTGCACTTGAGAATGGCTATAAAACCAAAATCACGTTAGCGTGAATAAATGAAAAGGAATTAACATTCAAATGGCGTAAATTACTTCCAGAAAGTTCTTCATTACTTTAGTTCCATGAAGGAAAAATCCTGCAAATCTGTTGTGTTCAATAAGTGTGTGTGAAATCTTATGGGATTTAACTGCTAAGGTCATCAGTCCCTATGCTTACACTTAGGAACAAGCACACACACCCGTGCCCGAGGGAGGACTCGAACCTCCGCCGGGACCAGCCGCATAGTCCCTGTCTGCAGCGCCTTAGACCCCTCGGCTAATACCACGCGGCTATTCAGTAAGTCTCAAGAAATATAACTGTTGTGACGTTCTCTGAGTTTGTCGGAAAAACAGCTTCCTAACACCCTAGATATATGTTTTCAAAAATTACACTTTCTATATCGTTACCAGTCACGTGGTGTTACTGAAGTTACTATATGACTTTCTCGTATTTCATTATTTTCGCGTTTGCCTCTGAACTACACCTGTACACGAGTGTTACCTGGAAATAAGTTGTTTAAATAATTCGTATGTTTGATCAGTTACATTCACATAAAAGGGCATTCGAAACTGGGAACCGTTTATATCCTCAACAGCATAATGTTTGCTAACGGCATCGCGAAGACAGATCAGCAGTGAACATTATAGTTACTTACCAATCGATTATGCCTAAAGAAATGAAAATACAATTTACAAACAACGTTATAAAGATAATGAAGATCCTTAGAGAGACTTACAGAGCACATTGCAATAACTATATCACCAAGTAACATGTGGTAAACGAAAGAAACAACTAATGTAGTTCCTTTCTTCAGCACTTTTAGAGAAGGAAAAGCATACAGGAAAACCCCTGCATCTACATGTACCTCCACATTTATATCCTGCAAGTCATCTCACGTTCTTAGTGGAGAGCTTCTGTCACTTCGCCCTATCCTGTTCCAGTCACGAATAGTCCAGGGGAAGAAAGACCGCTGGTAAGCCTCCGTTCGGTCTCGAAATCAGTGTAATTTTTACTTCATGTTCTTTTGGCGAGACATACGCTAGAGGAAGCAATATATTGGCTGATTCTTCTAGGAGCGTACGTTCTCGGGATTTTAGACGTAAGCCGCCCCATGATGATCAGTGCCGGTCTCGTAGGGTCTGTCACTGGTGTTGGATGATCGTCTACGACATGCTTTTGCTGTACTAAACGAGCCAGTGACGAAACGCGCTGTCTTCCACGGATCTTCTCTATTTCTCTATCAATGTTACTTGGTATGGATCACACGCTGACGAGCAATACTCGCAAAGGCCAGACGAGGGTGCTGTAAGCTCCCGTCTTCGTAAGTGGACTGCATTTCATGAGGATTCCCTTACATTATCTGTCTGGCTTCTACATTACCTGCAGTTACTTTTGTATGCTAACCCCACATAAATCACTTTGTACCCCTATTTCCAAATATGTTATGGATGTGACAGACCAGTGACTCTTCGGTATCATATAATCATACAGTAGTGGATCTCTCTGGTTGTTTATGCACAACGTCCAATGGTGCGCGACGGAGGGTACATTTTGTACCACCAGCACTTCGGTCGTGTCCCGTTCCAGTCTCGAACATATGTTTATGTTCATTATCAAGTGCCAATCCCTGATGTATGCTTCGATCCCCTGAAGGTTTTCCTGCATTTCGCGACAAATTCTGGGTTTGCGACTCGTCTATATACATCAGCATCCACCTCAAAGAAATGTATTTTCAGACGTTTTCTACTAGGTAATTTTCACATAAAATGAAAATTGGTAGTATTATAGCATTCCCGTGTGGTAGACCCGAAGTTACCTTAACGTATGAAGATTTTTCTCCGTTAACGCTGTGTTCTGTTTGCTAGGTGCTCATCTAATCACGAGTGATCCGATTCTGTACCCTCGTATTTTGTTCATTAGGTGACAGTGCGTAACTGTATCGAACGCCTACTGTAAGTCAAGGAACATTGTGTCTAAATCTACATCTACATATACATCCAAATCAGTACTGCTCAAACCAGCTGACGGTTTGTGGCGGAAGGTGCTTTTGGTACCACTAATTGACCACCTCCTCCATCCTTCCTTTTCCTGTGCCATTATCGGTAAGCCTCTGTATTAGCTCTAATTTCTCGAACATTCTCGTTGTGGTCATTTCGCGAGACATATGTGGGAGGAAGTAAATAATGTTGAACAAATTTTCCGGGGAAATACTCTCGAAATTTCAATAGTGAAACGCCTCTGTTGCAGCGTCTACCACTGGAATTTGTTGAACATTATTGTAAAGCTCTTGCGACGACTAAAGGATCTCGTGACCACCGCTCTTCGTTGGATTTTCTATCAGTCCTACCTGGTATGGGACCCCGATTGACGAACAGTACTCAAGAAATGCCCGCACAAGGTTGTCGTAAGCTCTGGTTTCTACTGCTGCGTAAGTCTCATGGAAGAATGGAGCATGACGAGCTTCACACGATCGTTGTCAGTGGATTCCATGTTTAGTACCATAGAGGAGATTTTCGGCCTACAGAAATGTCATAATATACGAGCTTAAACGTGTTCCAGAATTCTACAGCACACAGCGATATAGTCCTATTATTATGTGTGTCTGTTCGACGACCTTTCCAGGAGACGGGAATGATCTATCATTTTTCCAATCACTGGGAATGCTTCGCTTGGCCAGCGATGTACAATATCACATATATGAAAATGGTTATCGAGCTTGACGCCTGTAGGAGAACTGGAGCGACAGTTTCAAACGTGACGGTGTTCTTCGCGTCAGTTGACGTCATTGGCCCCATTGCCGACGCACAGGAGAAAGACAGGTCGTGGTACGTACGTCACAGCATGCGGCAGTGCGGGTCTCGCGAGCGCCAGCAACAGCCTTCGGCGGGGAGCGAGTAACTGCTTCAGACGAGTTTAATACTTATCACTGTGCATCTAAATACATACTAGACCCGCCAGGTTAGCCGAGAGCGCTAATACGCTGCTTCATGGAATCGGAAAGGCGCACCGGCCCCGGATCGAATCCGCCCAGCGGATTACCGTCGTCGGTCGGTGTGCTGGCCAGCCTGGATGTGGTTTTTAGGCGATTTTCCACATCCCGCTGAGTGAATACCGGGCCGGTCCCCACGCTCCGCCTCAGTTACACGACTCGCAGACATCTGAACACGCTCGCACTATTCCATTAATTCCACTGGACGCAAACAGCAGGGGTACACTAATTCCATCCCGGGGGGTACAGGGTGGCGGCAGGAAGGGCATCCGGCCACCCCCTTTCCACTAACCTTGCCTAATTCGTTCCTAACAATGCCGACCCTGCACCAGTGAAAGAAAGAAAGATCTAAATACATACTAGCTCTTGATAGCACACGACGAATTTAAGATCTTTAATGGGTACATTTTCAATTACACGTTGAATTTCCGTGGGCCCTGCGCGGAGCCGAGTGTTTGTGAAGTGTGGCGGTCAAGTTCTTTGCGGAGCCAGATTTCTTGTGAGGTCCCTCCGCCGGCGGGCCGGAGCTGCTATAAGCTGTGCGAGTCGCCCTAAGTGCACCCATCACTTCTGCCCTCTCTGATTGTCTACGTTTCCTACAATCGTGTTGATGTAAGGGGAGCACAATGTTAGCTACTACGGTCGCTGTTCTCTCTCTCTCTCTCTCTCTTCCTTTTTTTTTTTTTTTTTTTCTGGCGACGATGTTGGAGACAGTCGTTGAGAGCTAAAGTGCTTTATTCGAAAGAGTTTATGAAACCTCCCCTTAGAAAAATTAACGAATTACTGTGCTGATAACCTCTACGTTATTTGATTTTCAAACAGCTGAGCAAAACTGAACGTACTCAGACATTCACTAAACTGACACAATATTTTTAGCGCAACGTAATCTGACTTTAAATAATCCCTACAAAAGAATGGCCCTGACTAACAATAACCTATACCTTTCATGAATCACTTACCTCACAAAAATCTTCGTTACTCGAACTATTGCAATACAGCGAGCGCCAATACTGCCAGCTAAATAAAATATTCTAACCACTGAAGGCACTAACTACTGATAGGCATAGTTAGCAAATGAAAGATTTTGATAGAGAACAAACAATGTATTTACCTTAATAGTGTTCAAAAGTCATTATATATATATATATATCAGTTCATGACATGCAGTCTTACAAATTTACTGTCTCTGATGGACACACGTCCAGATCGTCCGCGCTCTCAAAACTCCGCCATCTCTTTCCCCACATCCACCACTGCTGGCGGCTCACCTCCACTGCGCAACGCTACGCGCTGTTCACATCCAACAGCCCAACACTACAACAGCAAATATTACAACAATGCCAACCAGCCACTGACTGCACGCAGCACAGCCAGTGATTTTCATACAGAGCGCTACGTGGCGTTACCAATATAAAAACCAAAACAGCCTACTTACAAGTTTACTGAGGCAAGTCGTAGCGAAAGGATCAGAGGACACATTCTCACATACACATTACTCGTGAAGTACAGATGTGCCCGAAATTCACTGCCGTCGCAAGTTAAATACTAGGCATCGCACTGTACTGTTGGAAGTTGTGGTAAATACCACGGGCCGTTAGGCCTAAACGCGTCCCACGCGTGACAGGGATGCATGCAGACATGGGCTGGTACACGGTACCGCGGTTGTGGCGCCGCCTGCCGCAGTGTTAATCTGAGCAAGTGCGCGGCAACTTGAGGAGCGGCAGAATTAATTACCAAGTTCGTAGGCCAACCAAGTCGAGAGCAGCCAGATGAAGATGGAGGAGAGGCAGGAGGAGCAGCAAGTCTAGTGAGGGTAGCGGTGAGAGAGAGGGAGAGTGGCGGAGAGCTGGGAGGCGACAGCAAGAGAGCAGACAGCTGTGTTCGGGGACGTTCCGGCAAAAATTGTCGCCAGCAGGCTGGCGCAAAGGGGAGAGGAAGAGGCACAACTGGGAGCGGAGGCAGCGCATAAATTGCGGCCTCCTCGCCTCGCCGCCCCCGACGTGACGTGACAGCCCTACTGAGGGACTGCGCGCCCCGGGGCCGCCGGTCAGGCGCGCAGACTGCGCGTTGTCGCGAGGAGAGGAGGGGGCGGCAGCGGGGCGACAGGCAGTTTTCTGGAGGCCGCGGGCAGCATTTCTATGCATATGGCGTCTAAGTGCGGCTGTTTCCAAGTCACTAGTGCCGACATGCATTCTTTTCGGTAAGGCTATATCGGCTGATGTTTATCTCTATTTGTTTTATTTGCATCTTCTGGCTGGTCTGATGCGACCAGTTCGACTTCGTCTTCTGTGCCAACCGCTTCATTTCATAGTGGATCTTCCACCCAACGTTTCCAATGATTTGTTCAGTAAATTCCGGACTCAGTCAGAAGTATTGTGAAACTTTATACACAGACTGAAGCGACGTATGAACATTTGTTCCGAGGTGGTCATTATAAACTTGGTCTCCTGCTCACCAGCCAGATGCACTAACCACTACGTGACCCCGACCTACTCAAGTGCACGGACTTCCCACCATGCTTCCCTCCTAAATCCTAATTCCCATTCATGCGTCAGCCCATTTGGTATTCAGAATGGTGCAAATGGCTCTGAGCACTATGGGACTCAACTTCTGAGGTCATCAGTCCCCTATAACATAGAACTACTTAAATCTAACTAACCTAAAGACATCACACACATCCATGCCTGAGGCAGGATTCGAACCTGCGACCGTAGCGGTCCCGCGGTTCTAGACTGTAGCGCCTAGAACCGTACGGCCACTCCGGCCGGCACTTGGTATTCTTCCTAAACTAGAACAGCATTGCTGAGGCTCTCCAGCTGTTTCGGAATACCAGCTCAGCATCGAAGGTACCGGGGGATTCAGGCAAAAAGCCAGGAATAGGTCCATTAATCAAATGAAACTGTATGGTTTCAGAGACTTTTCACATCTCAGACGTCCGTGATACATATATACTACTGGCCATTAAAATTGCTACACCAAGAATAAATGCAGATGATAAACGGGTATTCATTGGACAAATATATTATACGAGAACTGACATGTGATTACATTTTTACGCAATTTGGGTGCATACATCCTGAGAAATCAGTACCATACAACCACCTCTGGCCGTAATAACGGCCTTGATACTCCTGGGCATTCAGTCAAACAGAGCTTGGATGGCGTCCAGACGTACAGCTGCCCATGAAGCTTCAACACGATACCACATTTCATCAACAGTAGTGACTGGAATATTGTGACGAGCCAGTTGCTCGGCCACCATTGACCAGACGTTTTCAGTTGGTGAGAGATCTGGAGAATGTGCTGGCCAGAGCAGCAGTGGAACGTTTTCTGTATCCAGAAAGGTCCGTACAGGACCAGCAACACGCTGTCGTGCATTATCCTGCTGAAATGTAGGGTTTCACAGGGATCGAATGAAGGGTAAAGCCACGGGCCGTAACACATCAGAAATGTAACGTCCACTGTTCAAAGTGCCGTCAATGCGAACAAGAGGTGGCCGAGACGTGCAACCAATGGCACCTCATACCATCACGCCGGGCGATAAACCAGTATGGCGATGACGAATACACGCTTCCAATGTGCGTTCACCGCGATGTCGACAAACACGGATGCGACCATCATGATGCTGTAAACAGAACCTGGATTCATCTGAGAACATGACGTTTTGCCATTCGTGCTGCCAGGTTCGTCATTGAGTACACCATCGCAGGTGCTCCTGTCTGTGATGCAGCGTCAAGGGTAACCGCAGCCATAGTCTCCGAGCTGATAGTCCATGCTGCTGCAAACGTCGTCGAACTGTTAGTGCAGATGGTTGTTGTCTTGAAAACGTCCCCATCTGTTGACTCAGGGATCGAGACGTGGCTGCACGATCCGTTACAGCCATGCGGATAACATACCTGTCATCTCGACTGCTAGTGATACGAGGCCGTTGTGATCCAGCAACGATTCCATATTCTGCTAACAGCGATTGGATCTCGACCAACGCGAACAGCAGTGTCGCAATACGATAAACCGCAATTGCAATAGGCTACAATCCGACCTTTGTCAAAGTCGGAAACCTGATGGTACGCATTTGAACTCATTACACGAGGCATCACAACAATGTTTCGCCAGGAAACGCCGGTCAACTGCTGTTTGTGTATGCGAAATCGGTTGGAAACTTTTCTCATGTCAGCACATTGTAGGTGTCGCCACCGGCGCCAACCTTGTGTGAATGCTCTGAAAAGCTAATCATTTGCATATCACAGCACCTTTTTCCTGTCGGTTAAATTTCGCGTCTGTAGCACGTCATGTTCGTGGTGTAGCAATTTTAATGGCTAGTAGTGTATGTATGTATGCAGACTGTAGAGAATAGGAATTTGGATTGAGGAGGGAGGCGTGCTGGTGTAGTCCGTGCAGTCGTTCAAGGCCACTGTACCAGGGTTGCCACATTATCAGTGCATCTGCGTATCAAGAAGGAAAACTGGGTTCGAATCCCGGTCGTGATAGAAGTATTCATTCCATGCTTCAGTCTGCATCTATACACCACAGGTGGTTTGAAAATGTCTCTGTAACTATTTAGTTACATTCGACTAAGGAAGTTATTCCTACGTGTCTTAACACATGGCCTTTCATCATGTCCCTTCTTCTTGTCAGTGTTATCCATACCTTCATTTCGTTGTCGATTCTGCCGAGAACCTCATCATTCCTTAACTTATCATTATCAGACCACTTAATTACTAGGTTTCCTTTGGCCAGGATCTCCCCCCCCCCCCCCCCCCCGTGCCTTTGTTAGTTTGCTTTTTTATACCTTCGTTGTGTCGTCGGTCATTTGTTCTTTTGCTTCCCTAGTAGCGGATTCCTTCACCTTGTCTACTTCGTGATCCCCTATTTGATGTTAAGTTTACCGCGAAACTCATTTCTGCCACTCCTTATTACATTTGTCTTTCTTTTGTTAACTCTCAACCGATAGTGCGTGCCCATTAAACTGTTCATTCCATTCCCCGTTATCATTGACGATAGTATTTAACGGAATCTTATCATCAATATCAGTTGATCCTCAGCTTTGTCTCAGTGCTAAACCTTTCTCCTGTTTCGGCCATTGCCTATTCGATATATAGATGGAGCTATAGGAGTGACGGACTAAATTCCTATCTTAAAGTGTTTCTAATCCGAGCTCTTCGTTACTGGTCTTTCAGCTTATTTTTTCCTCGTTGTTCTTGTACATATTCTACATTACCCGTCTCTCTGAGTAGCATGGATCTATTTTTCTGAGAATTTGGAATATATTGCACTATTTTACGTTTTCGAACATTGTCTCTAGATAGATAAATACTACGAATATGTCTAGATTTTTGTCAAATCTTGCTTCGATTATAAAGCACAGCATCGGCACTGCTAAGCTCGACTGATCGTGATCTGACAGATTCGCAGTAATGGCTATTTTGCGCAGGAAAGCCGATGTGGGCATCCGTTGATATATCTGTGGATGCCCTTCATAATAATAATGGTGGGATTAATAGTTAACTAGTAATATCAAAATAGCGATTTTTCTGTGTTTGCATAACGTGCAGCCGATAATAGTATTAATCATTTTTCATGAACCGTTTACAAACAGTCTGTCATAATAGCAGTACATTTGTTGTGGCAACTAGTTTCGAATCAGCTGGTTTATTCTTAAGCCTGGCCTACTAAGGCTGCACAGAAAGAAGAAAAGAAAAAAAAACATGAAAGTGGCAATACACGCTTTATCAAATATTCACAGATGAAGATCACCATCAACATGTGCGTAAGTAACATTTCGGAACCAAACTGTGTCAAATAAATTTTGAAAATGAAAGAAATTGATAATTTTCGTATGCAGTCACTATTCTTTGGCACGGAATGCCACTATATTCACTTCTATGCGCAGTGGCTTCGAGGCATGTATGCATTGTTGTGTATGCTTTGTTGACATCTGGAATTACTATTTGCATTTGCATCAAAATCTTGATCCGTCAGCGTATCTTGGCAGCCGTAGACTGATTGTAAGTCTGGGGTCGTTGGTAATCAGGATGTTGGCTTCCTGTAGCCGTCCTTCGTCTTTGTCTTGTTTTCAGAACTTTCTGTTATGTTGACAGCCCACGTCTTTCAGTGTTGATGCCATGATGCTTCGCAAGCGCCAAATCTTAAATCTTCGTATGTAGCACACTGGAAGAAAATAAGTTCAAACTACACATAATAAATGAAGAATTACTTCCATTATTACAATTAGCAGTGCATAAATATATAAAAATGGGACACTACATTCCGACCATAAAAAGCAAAGAAATAGATCTGTCTGTAATACCCAACATTAAAATTGGTGTTGTTTTAGGTGAGTAATTACATCAAAATAGAAATGCTTTTATTAAAGTCTTTAGTCGCAAAATAGAAAACCAGCCGATGGTTTCCTTACGTAGTATCTTACTGAAGATGACACATTTGTCTCGTAACACGTTTCGAGGGAAAGTATATTTGGTAATACACAGATGATGCACACTAACTGACCGTACCAAATTTAAGTTTCAGTAACTGCCATAAAAAAGTAAATGAGCGTTCTGTGAAGTCAGTTTTCTTAGGATTGTGTCGTAGTTCTTTGAGGAAGTATGTTGCTAAAAATATTAAATACCAGTGGAGAAACTAAAATTTGCAGCTCGTAGGCCCTCTGTGCACTTAGCACGCCTCACTGTTCTTCTCCTTACCGCAAAGCTCACCTGCAGAAAAGCGCGCGGTCGCGGTCACGAACGCACTCCACTCAACTTCAAAGCCGCACACTTCCGCTGCGCGCGGCGGGCAGTTCCCAGAAACGCAGCATCCGCCCTTGGCCCAGAGAGAAGGCAAGTTACATTGCCAGTGTATTTCAGGCCGCTGAGAGGCGGGAAAATCCAAAGAATCTGCCACTCTCTGTGTCAAAGCTGACGCCCCCGCTACTTGACACAACTCCTTAACAAATTTTTCATTCACTACCTGAAGAGACACGTGAGGCGGAAATGCACAGGCTTGTGTAGTTCTCGTTGGTAAAAACTCATGTAAATTTAGAGTCCTCTTTGACTTCGTTTCCTCTCTCTCTCTCTCTCAGAGCTCCTCCCTCCCTCCCTCTCTCGCTCTCTCTCTCACTCTCTCTCTCTCTTGCTCAACTTGCACTGAGGTGACAAATGTCATGGGTTAGCGATATGCACCCATATAGATGTAGGGTAGTATCTCTTACACAAGGAATAAAAGGGCAGTGCATTGGCGGCGCTCTAATTTGAACTCAGGTGATCCATGCGAAAAGGTTGCCAACGTGACTATGGCCGCACGACGGGAACTGACAGACTTTCAAAGCGAAATGGTGGTGGTGGTGGTGGTTAATGTTTAACGTCCCGTCGACAACGAGGTCATTAGGGACGGAGCGCAAGCTCGGGTTAGGGAAGGATTGGGAAGGAAAGCGGCCGTGCTCTTTCAAAGGAACCATCCCGGCATTTGCCTGAAACGATTTAGGGAAATCACGGAAAACCTAAATCAGGATGGCTGGAGACGGGATTGAACCGTCCTCCTCCCGAATGCGAGTCCAGTGTGCTAACCACTGCGCCACCTCGCTCGGTAGCGAAATGGTTGGCTGGTTCAAATGGCTCTGAGCACTATGGGACTTAACAGCTGGGGTAATCAGTCCCCTAGAACTTAGAACTACTTAAACCTAACTAACCTAAGGACATCACACACATCCATGCCCGAGGCAGGATTCGAACCTGCGACCGTAGCAGTCGCGCGGTTCCTGACTGCGCGCCCAGAACCGCGAGACCACCGCGCGAAATGGTAGTTGGAGCTGGACACACGGGACATTTCATTTTGGGAATCATTAGGGAATTCAATATTCCGATATCCACAGTGTCCAAGTGTGCAGAGAATACCACATTTCAGGTGTTACATCTCACCACAGACAACGCCGTGCTCGAGTGCCTTTACTTAACGCCCAAGAGCAGCGGCGTTCTCGTACTGTTTTCAAAGGTAACACTCAAGCAACACTACGTAAAATAACCACAGGAATCAACGTGAGACGCTTAACGAACGTATCCGTTAGGACAGTGCGGCGAAATCTGGGGTTAATGGGCTATGGCAGTAGACGATCGACTCGAGTGCGTTCGCCGACAGTACCAAACCACTTGCAGCGCCTCCCCTGGGCCTGTGACCATATCGGTTGGACCTTACACGACTGGAAGACCGTGGCCTGGACAGATGAGTGCCGGTTTCTGTTGATAAGAGCTGATGGTAGGGTTCGAGTGTGACGCACACCCCACGAAGTAGCGAACGCAAGTCATCGGCAAGGCACTGTGTATGCTGGTGGTGGCTCCACAATGGTGTGCGCTGTTTTTACGTGGAATGGAATGGACCCTCTGGTCAGACTCCATCATTGACTGGAAATGGTTCTGTTCGGCTACTTTCCGACTATTTGCAACCATTCGTGGACATCACGTTCCCCAACAATGATGGAATTTTTATGGATGACAATGCGTCATGTCACGGGCCACAATTGTTCGCTAATTGTTTGAAGAAGATTCTATACAGTTTGAGCGAATGATTCGACCACCTAGATCCTCCGACATGAATCCCGTCGATAACATTTTTCTTTTATTTGGATTGTCAGTCTTCTGACTTGTCTAACGCGGCCTCCACGAATTCCTTTCATGTGAAAACCTCTTCATCTCAGAGTAGCATTTGTAACCTACGTCCTCAGTTATTTGCTGGATGTAATCCAATCTCTGTCTTCCTCTACAGTTTTTGCTCTCTACAGTTTCCCTGATGTCTTAACAGATGTCCTATCCTGTCCGTCCGCAGCTCGTGGTTATGCGGTAGCGTTCTCGCTTCCCACGCCCGGGGTTCCCGGGTTCCATTCCCGGCGGGGTCAGGGATTTTCTCTGCCTCGTGATGACAGGGTGTTGTGTGATGTCCTTAGCGTAGTTAGGTTTAAGTAGTTCTAAGTTCTAGGGGACTGATGACCATAGCTGTTAAGCCAGCCAATCCTATCCTGTCCCTTTTGCTTATCAGTGTTCTCCACATATTCTTTTCCCCTCCAGTTCTGCACAGAACCTCCTCATTCCTTGTCTTTCCAGCCCACCTAATTTTCAACGTCCTTCAGTATAGCCACAGCTCAAATGCTTCGATTCCTCCTGTTCCGGTTGTCCCACAGTGCATGTTTCACTACCATACAATGCGGTACTCCAGACATACGTTCTCAGAAATTTCTTCCTCAAATTGAGGACTCTTTTTGCGACTAGAAGACTCTCTTGGCCAGGAATACCCTTTACTCCATTGCTAGTCTGCTTCAGATGTCCTCTTTAAATGTCATCAGCGAGTCGTATCATTTATATCCTTTCATATTGATTTACGTTCCACTCCTGAAACTTTCTTTTATTTCCATCATTGCATCTTCGACGTACAGATTGAACAACAGGGGCGAAAGACTACATCACTGTCTTACACCCTTCTTAAACCGAGCACTTCGTTCTTGGTCGTCCACTCTTATTAGTCCCTCTTGGCTCTTGTACATATTGTGTAGTACCCGTCTCCTCTACAGCTTACTCCCATTTTTCTCAGAATTTCGAACATCTTCCAACACTTTGACATTGCCGAACGCTCTCTCTTTCGACATAACGTATGACTGTGTCATGGTCGTTCGTGGATGTGGTCGTGTTGCAATACGTCGGTCCAACACATCTCACCCTTGCTCAGTGAGATTTATGTCGGGGGAAACTGTAGGTCAGTCCATTCTTCGAATGTCCTCTCATACCATGAGCTCCTCCAGCGGCGCAGTTCGATGTGTTAGCGCTTCATCATACATAAAATGGTTTAGGGCTGAATGCATCCTTGAAAATATGCACGTGGAAAGGTGCATAGTGTAACGGTAGAGTTGGCCGGCAAATGCACCGCGTTCAAAGATCTGGAGATAAGTCTATCTACCCAACATAATCCCTCCACACACTTTAACTCATGGACCACTAAAAAGATCTTGTTTTACAACGTTCCATCGATGCTTAACGTGTTCGCACCTCTCGCCATGTGACCGTATGTCCGGCATCCATTATAAACATACCGAGGACGGCACAAAACAATAGGCAGCACTACCACTGATAATTATACAAGCTAGGAGGAATAACACTAAAATAACTGGACACCAGCTCAGGACCAAAGTCAAAAATAGTTTAGAACCGAAATACAAAATACCCAAAGCTAACACAAATTCGACTCTGCAATTAAATCACTCTGACTTAGCCTACAAAATGCTAGCCCAAGGATAAACTAAACTAGACCAGTAACTAAAATCGAGGCCAAAACTTAGATGTCGAAGAAGGCAAATCGGTTGAGCATTATGGACAGTAAGGTACACCCTCAAGGTCTATTTCACATAGCGTCTTATCCTTCGACAATAAAGCCACACGGAAATTGCATTTTTGTATTTTTTTCATATCTATAGTACGTGAAGTTCAGAACTCCAATATCAATTCGTAAAGCAGATCGAATCACAAAATTTTCGAGGAGATCGACTTTGAAGTTTTCCGACCGTCTTCAACACTTTAAGGTAACTATGATTTTTCGACAAGCAGCGTGGCTCTGGGTAGAATTCCTGCCTGATACGTAGGAGCTTTTTTCTTTATAAAAATGGCTCTGAGCACTATGGAACTCAACATCTGAGGTCATCAGTCCCCTAGAACTTAGAACTACTTAAACCTAACTAACCGAAGGACATCACACATATCCATGCCCGAGGCAGGATTCGAACCTGCGACCGTAGCGGTCGCGCGGTTCCAGACTGAAGCGCCTAGAACCGCTCGACCACACAGGCCGGCCCGTAGGATTTCTGAGTTCGGTTTCTGGACGATACCCATTTTTAAACTGAGGTAAATGTTAATATAATTGCGTAAGCTTCCGATGCCAAAGTCAGTTGACATAAGAGTTTTCTGAGTGTCGTACCTTGTCATAATCTAAACCACTATACTGTTACAGTGGCCTTCTACTGGGTCTACTGATGTGCCTTAGCTGTGAGGAGCCGCTTGTATTTTCTCATGGCCGCTCAATGAGCAGGACGTTACGTCTTAATTTTAAAAGGTCGTAGTTGTGACGGGCCGCTTGAGGCGGACGGAACTGGAACGTTATTATAACAGGTTGTTACGACGGAGGTGGTGGGGCTGTGGTGCTGCCTGTTGCTACTTGCACTGTTTGCTATGATTGGTGTTCATCACCGAATGAGGCGTGGGCTCCAGTTTTCGTCCTGCTCGACGGTGGCAGTTACGCGTCTGTAGCACTGACGTCAGGTACTGTTGGTGCGGCCTGACAGCCAATATGGGGCAAGCTTGTATCCATGCTGTCTAGTTATGTGCATGTTCTACGAGCCTTTTTATCAGCCATAAAATACATAAAGGTGGAAAAAAATCGGCAGTGCTCGAGGTTGGTAATCGGTGGATCACTCGTCGATCTTTTTTCGATCAAATAGTTAAGTCTTTTCTTACGTTCATTTCGAATATTTACGCCGGTGAAACAAAGAAATCAAAAAATATTTGCTAATTTAATACGTATCTGTCATTTTTGAAAGATTGCACGCTTTCATATTTCTAATACATCGCGCACTGACATACAGTTTTTATTGCAGGTAAAAATTCTTAATCTCCGATGTCTTGTAAAGGATTGTTCCTAGAAAACGAAAATCCCTTGCAGACTAAAACTGTGGGCCGGACCGAGACTCGAACTGGGGACTTCTGCCTTTCGCAGTTGCGCACTTACCCGTGAAATGCAGAGTTGCCGAATTCGAATCTCGGTCCGGCACGCTGTTTTAAACTGCCAGGAAGTATCATCTTAGAGGGACTGTAAATAATGCTCAAATGAATAAAAGACACCGGTATTTTCCAGAAGATGGGAAAGAGTGTGCAGGCCTACAAACATTCGCGTACACATTGCAGACTGACTTGGCAGGAGACCCGAAGCCTTTGAAACATCCCCTTAGAAAAATTTGTGAATCACTGTGCTGGTAAACCCCTTACGTTATTTGATTTTCAAACAGCTGATTAAAACTGAACGCACTCATACATTTCTCTCTCTACTTATTCTGATCATCACGAAACTGACCCACAATGTTTTTAGCGCAACGCAATCTGACTTTCAATAATCCCTACAAAAGAATGGCCCTGACTAACAATAACCTTTACCTTTCATGAATCACATACCTTACAAAAACCTTCGTTACTCGAACTACTGCAATACAGCGAGCGCCAATACTGCCAGCTAAATAAAAGATTCTAACTACTGAAGGCACTAACTACTGATAGGCATAGTTAGCAAATGACAGAGTTAGATAGACAACAAACAATGCATTTACTTTAAAAGTGTACAAAAGTCATAATATATATATCGGTTCATGACATCCAGTCTTACAAATTTCGTTTTTCTGACGGACACACGTCCAGATCGTCGCCTCTCAAAATTCTGCCATCTCTCTCTCGCCACACGCACCACTGCTGGGGGCTCACCTCCAACTGCGCAACGCTACACGCTGTTCACATCCAACTGCCCAACACTACAATAGCGAATATTACAACAATGCAAATCAGCCACAGACTGCATACAGCACAGTCAGTGATTTTCATACAGAGTGCTACATGGCTTTACCAACATAAAACCTAAACTGGCTACTCACACCTTTATTTGTGAAGTCTTGTCCAAATTATCAATCGCCAGTCCTTCGGATGAAAATTTCTATCGATTTCCTATCCGTTATTAATATAAACAATCTGCGACTTGGTCAGAGTGGAGTAACATTTGGAGTCGGTATTTTACGAAATCACTACGATATTATTACTAATGCAAAATATGCTGCTGCCAGGAAACTTCATGAGGATAGTTATATGTTCATATGACGACCGAGGGCGCGATAGTACCAGTCGAGGTGTTGGTTCATTCACGTAAGGGTGTAGGGTTGCGTCAGGAGGCCGGCTCTGGAGACGGCGAGTGTAGTCGGCGCATCGAGTTACGCGGAACCCGATATCCGCGCGGCTTATCGGCCGGAACACGGCGTCTGCGGCGCGGCTGAGCGCCGTGTAGCGCACGTGTAGCCGCAGGCCGGTGTCAGCGCGCGGGCCGACCGCCGTCACCTGGCAGCGCGGCGCCGGCCGCTGGCCGACCCACACTGGAAGTACAGCCACTGAGGGCTCGTTGAAGAGCACCACGTAAAATATGGGGGGACGGTTCAGACAAAATACCTGGCCTAGCTAATAAGTGACTTTTTTTTTCTTTTCTGTGTGCAATTTATTTCATTATTTCTTTATTATGAATTTTCAATCCTATCTTATGTTCGTTTTTTTGTTGTCAAGTCATCGTACAACTGTTTCACTAATTAGTACCGAGAATACTACGCACAAGTTGTAGGATATGTATGATTTATTTAATGTACCATGCTTCGGACTACATTGTTCCATTGTCAAGGTCTATACGTACCCACTTCTGAAAAATTACTTTTTGTGTGGTATCGATAGCTACGATGCCACGGCGCAGGTGCAAGTTCGTAAGTTCGCACTACGACAGACATCGACGACAGCGCCCTCTAGCCGGCGGTGTGGAGCTCTACGAGCTCCGCTCCAGCTTCAGTCCATTTCATTCCGAGACGACTACCTAGCAACATTGTTTCTACTTCATTGGGGGCCAGTACTGACTTTCTTACTTCAATGATAGTTTGTCCTACTACTAGTGACTATTAACGTTGATGCCTATCCAGTCACACCTACGGGTTCTTCAGTGTAAAGTTACGTATGTCAATGAGTAATAATTAAATGTACTTTCACGTAAAAAGCTGTGCCGAGAATCTTACCTCACCTGCTCCTCACTTCTTACATTCGGCCCACCCATTCAGTTTACAGGAGCAGACCCACGCGCCGCCTTCCAGGCGGGATACAAAATTTTGTGTAAAGATTTGCGAGCAAAGACTCGACACGTTAATATTTATATTACTTGTACAAAGGAGCGGTCTTCTTTTTTTCGGGGGCAGCTAGGAAATGGCCTGGCCGTTCGCCTATGTCTTTTGTCATTTCACTTCCATCATGTGTGCACCCTGCTTCGTAGCTCTGTATGATTTGAAATGTATTCAGCTAAATCTCAATAAAAATGTATTCGGATACTTTCTTACTATACCAGCCCACGTATTTAGGCAAACTACCAATAGATTATCAATTTAATTTCTCAGCCTTTTGTACGAGAGGCACAACTTATCGACGTGGCACCTACCCGTCATTGCTATGACATTACAAAACTACGATGTCTGTTTTCCACTTATTGTACGACTGAGGAAGAAATTTCTAAAATGTACGTTTGGAGCACTTCACTGCGCGCTAGTGAAACCTGCGCTGTGGAGAAACCGGAGCAGGGAGCAGAAGAGAATAGAAGTACTTGAGATGTGGTGTTACAGATCAGTGTTGAAAGGTGGACTGATAAGGTAGAGAACGAGGAGGTTATGCGCAGAATCGCAGAGGAAAGGAATATGTGGAGAACACTGACAAGGGGAAGGGACAGGATGATAGGACATCTGTTAAGACATCAGGGAATGACTTCCGTGGTACTAGAGGGAGCTGAAGAGGGAAAAATTGTAGAGCAAGGAGAGTATCGCACAAAATCAAATGGCTCTGAGCACTATGGGACTTAACGTCTGAGGTCATCAGTCCCCTAGAACTTACAACTACTTAAACCTAACTAACCTAAGGACATCACACACATCCATGCCCGAGGCAGGATTTGAACCTGCAACCGTAGCGGCCGCGCGGTTCCAGACTGTTGCTCCTAGAAGCGCTAGGACAGAGAGTATCGAACACACCCAGCAAATAGTTGGGGACGTAGTTTGCAAATGCTACTCTGATATGGAGAGGTTAGTACAGGAGAATTCTTGGCGAGCAGCAGCAAACCAGTCAGACGAGTGATAACTCATCAACAACAACAACAAAATGAAGTACTACTGAACCTTTAGTCATTTTGAGAAGAAGTCCGAGAGAGTTAAATAATTACAGAGAGAACACCAGGTCATGACATGGAATTTAAATTTCAAAATTCCGTCAGTCCACATCCTTGGCTGTACTACTCCCAATACCAATCCAGGAAAATTACACCGTGCATTCAATGACAGCTCCGGCAATTTTTTGGTGGACGAAGGTGGAAGCCAACTCAGAACATGTAAATCTATGTTACGCTGTAGAAATACTACACATAGTTTGACATATGCCCCATAGTAACAATACTACGGGGCAATAGAGGCCGCTTTTACATGTGTGTCATTAGTATTACCACAGAGAAAAATAGATACATTTACTTGCGTATTAGCATGTGAAATAACTCGAGATAGTCTCTGGTGTTTCCCTGTTTCGTGGAACATGATGAACAATGTAGTCCTGAAACAGGTTGTGTTAAATAGACCATACAGTTTAGATAACTGGTTTGTAACATTCTCAGTATTGATAAGGAACAATTAGTAGTATTAGACAGTGATATTAGCAGTAACGACCATGTGGATCATGATAAATAATAGATCGTCATAAACTGAAATATAAAATCTCCTGCAATAGACGCTCTTATTACGAGAATAGTCATAATAGTTTATCTCCACGAATATGAAATTTATGTGATTAACTTTTTGTCTCTTTCTGTGGAGTAAGCAGTTCTTTTACACAAGTAGTATTAGTAGTTTATTCATATGTAGATCGCTTTTACAAGAATGACGGACATGTCCTGGTATTACAGTTTAAGAACAACAGAATTAAAGTAGTACACTTGTACAAATATTGAAACATTTGCAGCTGTAGTATGAGAATGTTGGGACAGGTAGTCGGTCGTGTTCTTGTAGCAGAAACCATTCCAGCACTTACAAGAAGTAATTTACGGAAGCCACAGAAAAATTAATGAGGGTAGCTGGATGAAGACTGAAGCCTCCACCTTCCCGAAAACAATGCCACATTGTATAAAGCAAATTTAATGTCTTTCGAGTTATCCTTGGTAACGAACTTTCCAAGCCAGAGTAACATAGCATGCTGCTAAAGGTACCTAAACACCCTGTTGCAACGCATTTTATGAATGGGATGCACTCTTTTGCAGCAGCGTGGCTACGCTACTGTGATGCGGGAATTTCAAAGTGTACCAGGACTACAGACGTAGAAATGCAAAGCGGCAGAAAACTGATTAAACAGCATTCTTGTTTTCGAGGTGACAATTGAAACTACCCTCGGCTTGAAACTATTTCGGTACGCATCTAAGAAATTTGAAGGACTCATAGAACTGCTCACCCAATGCTAGAAGCAAAGGAGATTATCAAACCATTATAAGAAGGTGATGTAGACCCCAGGAGACAGGAACAATCTTAAAAACTACATAAGAATTAGATATGAGTCTTATGTCGGGATACTGCCTCGCCTCCGCCCTATCATCGAGACTATAATGCTAAAAGAACAGAGCGCATCTCCCAGGTGGAGCTCTTCTGCCGATAATGTTTACGTCTTGAAGCAAATGACTGAGAAAATGAGAACGGAACAGTAGCACCAGCACTGTAGTGTTATGCGAGGGCGTGCTGAATAGTAATGCCTGTGATTTTTCATGTCTACATATTTTTTGTCAACTCATTCACCCTGGCGACGAACACATTTCTCCCAACGACAGACCAGTTTGTTGACACCGTCACAGTAGAACTCTGTTGACGGAGCCACAACCTCACCTTTGCCTTTAGTCCTTTATCACAGTCAAAGTGAAGTCTGTTCACGCTTCGAAAAGAGATAAAAATCGGATGGGGCCATACTGGGACTGCATGGAGGATGATCGATGACCGTGAACCCAAGCCGGTGGATTGTTGGAGATGTCGTATCACTCATCTGCAGTGTGATATTGTCATGCTCAAGGAGACGATGCTTCACGTGTGCACGAACTCTTCGAATTCGAAAATCGATTACGACACGCTGTTTCTCATGCACTGAGTTAGTTGCGTTGCACATCACCACGTTGAACGCTAGAGTTCCGAGCCCTCTAGCAGCAGAGGGCTGAAAATATGCAGATATGAGGTTTTACTATGTTAACAGCGTTTGTTTTATTTAAAAAGTTTTCAAATTAAAGATAAGAAGGAATCACATTTCAGCACGCTTTCATACTATGACAAAGTTTATGATACGTGGCTAAGGAACAACAGTGGGATATAAACAGAAGAGGAATTCCCAAGCATGAAACAGAAGTGCTGAACGAACGTCTATGAGAAGACACGAGTAACTGTTAAGAAGAGACCATGAGAACTGATTTCAGAACATTATTAAATACAGGGCTATTACAAATGATTGAAGCGATTTCATAAATTCACTGTAGCTCCATTTATTGACATATGGTCACGACACACTACAGATACGTAGAGAAACTCATAAAGTTTTGTTCGGCTGAAGCCGCACTTCAGGTTTCTGCCGCCAGAGCGCTCGAGAGCGCAGTGAGACAAAATGGCGACAGGAGCCGAGAAAGCGTATGTCGTGCTTGAAATGCACTCACATCAGTCAGTCATAACAGTGCAACGACACTTCAGGACGAAGTCCAACAAAGATCCACAAACTGCTAACTCCATTCGGCGATGGTATGCGCAGTTTAGAGCTTCTGGATGCCTCTGTAAGGGGAAATCAACGGGTCGGCCTGCAGTGAGCGAAGAAACGGTTGAACGCGTGCGCGCAAGTTTCACGCGTAGCCCGCGGAAGTCGACGAATAAAGCAAGCAGGGAGCTAAACGTACCACAGCCGACGGTTTGGAAAATCTTACGGAAAAGGCTAAAGCAGAAGCCTTACCGTTTACAATTGCTACAAGCCCTGACACCCGATGACAAAGTCAAACGCTTTGAATTTTCGGCGCGGTTGCAACAGCTCATGGAAGAGGATGCGTTCATTGCGAAACTTGTTTTCAGTGATGAAGCGACAATTTTTCTTAATGGTTAAGTGAACAGACACAATGTGCGAATCTGGGCGGTAGAGAATCCTCACGCATTCATGCAGCAAATTCGCAATTCACCAAAAGTTAACGTGTTTTGTGCAATCTCACGGTTTAAAGTTTACGGCCCCTTTTTCTTCTGGGAAAAAAACGTTACACGACACGTGTATCTGGACATGCTGGAAAATTGGCTCATGCCACAACTGGAGACCGACAGCGCCGACTTCATCTTTCAACAGGATGGTGCTCCACCGCACTTCCATCATGATGTTCGGCATTTCTTAAACAGGAGATTGGAAAACCGACGGATCGGTCGTGATGGAGATCATGATCAGCAATTCAAGTCATGGCCTCCACGCTCTCCCGACTTAACCCCATGCGATTTCTTTCTGTGGGGTTATGTGAAAGATTCAGTGTTTAAACCTCCTCTACCAAGAAACGTGCCAGAACTGCGATCTCGCATCAACGATGCTCTCGAACTCATTGATGGGGACATGCTGCGCCGAGTGTGGGAGGAACTTGATTATCGGCTTGATGTCTGCCGAATCACTAAAGGGGCACATATCGAACATTTGTGAATGCCTAAAAAAACTTTTTGAGTTTTTGTATGTGTGTGCCAAGCATTGTGAAAATATCTCAAATAATATTGTAAAGCTGTGAAATCATTTGTAATAACCCTGTATTAAGACAGTCCGAGGCTGCCAGCCAGTGTGGCCGAGCGGTTCTAGGCGCTTCAGTCCGGAACCGCATGGCTGCTACAGTCGCAGGTTCGAATCCTGCCTGCGGCATGGATGTGTGTGATGTCCTTAGGTTAGTTAGGTTTAAGTAGTTCTAGTGGACTGATAACCTCAGGTGTTAAGACCCATAGTGCTGAGAGCCATTTGAACCAGTCTGAGGCTGCAGTTTCAGTAGCCGAATGAAGGTATTTCAGTTGGCCATTACATGTTACCACATGCCAGGACTTTCAGATGTTCCTTTCCAACGAGGTCTTGAAAGCGTCTACCATCGTGATAAGCCATCAAGCCAACTTCATAACCTCTAACCCCAAGGGATTTAGGAGAAATAGGGAAGAATCATTATTTACAGTACAGGAAAGTCGCCCTCGTCTGGATACCGGAAACTGACTCTGACTCACACATTAGGCACATGACGAGCAGTCAGGAGCAGAGTTTCCGCTGTATAAAGATGATAATCCGTTTCCGGGTGGCGATCATGTGTTCCTTGTTGATCCAGTATCCTTGTTTTATTCATCATCATTATGAACAACACAATCAAGCTACTGCGATCTGGGTTACATAGATTATAATCCCAAGAATACACACGAAAGAGCTACACAGAAGGAAAGACATTCATACAATGCAGAGAGAATGGTAAGATGGCGTGTTTGCGAATAAGAAAAGAATTTCTGATCTCTCTGCTGACGCCGGCAGCTGGTGGCAGAGCGGTTCCAGGCGCTTCAGTCTGGAACCGCGCGACCGCTACGGTCGCAGGTTCGAATCCTGCCTCGGGCATGGATGTGTGTGATGTCGTTAGGTTAGTTAGGTTTAAGTAGTTCTAAGTTCTAGGGGACTTTTAATATTTCTTAAATTTAAAGAACCTCTCTCACACCGGCCTGATTTAGCTTCACTGATCAGGATAGTAAAAACATGCGTATATTAAGGGAATTTTCATTGACAAAGCAGGCTTATCACATTCACACAGTTCAATACCGTTCTGTCCTGATTAAATTAAGCTTAACTTAAATTCCATAAGGCAGTGAAGCAATTTCGAAGTCTCGGTGCGACGAAAATTGTGAGTCGATCTCCTGGAAACATTTGTAATAATTATCAACTTTCGGTGATCACATGGGGAAGACCAGAGATCTGCTGGTAAGACCGTGTTAGCCTATTTATTTGAAGTAACTGGATATCTTGAGCATTCAAAACGGTAGGTTCGTCCAGTGTAAAACAGACGTTCCCCACTGATCCCGTGCAACATAGCGTAGTAAGCAGACACTGTCAATAATAATAATCCGTTAAATAATACGCGAACACACTTACTTTAGTTTAGTTCATGTATTAAACTCCTTCCCATACAGAATCTCATCAAGATGGCGACTCGCTCAACAATACATACATATATACCTCCTTCTTTTACGACTAATCGGCAAGAAGTTCCTATTCTTTTCATAAGAGAAAACATAGATAGCAGAGAAGCTATTCCATGGAGTAAATGGACGCTCCAAGGAATAATTGGGCTTGAAACTACTTTGCATTGATAATCGGTAAGATAAGAAGAGATATTTCGAGATATGTACTGAGTTACATAATTTCTAAAATTTCTGAAAATATCGTGGAGAGACCGCTGCAAGAGACATTACAGACTGATGACCTCAGATGTTAAGTCCCAGCCACAGCCACTACCACATATTATCGGATATGTAGCTATTCTCAAGGGTCTCTAATATATTACAGACATATCCAGATTAAAACAGGAACTAAAAGGTAGTCGCTGGTTGTTTGTTTGACGGAACAGACAAGAGAACTTACAAACCCGTTAAACACACACATACTTGTGTTACAATTAACATGCTGGTCTACTTCACACACTTTTTGAAAGCAGAGCTGGTTTCACCTTATATACGATAAAATTAAGAACAAATGAATAAAAGTTAAAAATGATAACTATACAGGAAGGAGTGACATCGTAGGAGGAAATGTTTAACTACTTTATCAGATGGATTACCTGGTGCTACGAAAAAGGTAGTTCCCAAAACAGTCACAGTTACTTAAGCGAGTACAGAAGTATGGCAGCTGTACCTCCCGGTTAAATGGTCAGAGATAAACGTGAGATGAAGGATATACCCTGATTAAAACCTTTATTACGAACGAAAGTGACAGGTTACAACATGTAATTGGCAGGAAGGGAAGAAAAATTGATTATTATGTATGTGAGGTACATAGGGAGGTCCTATCTACGTTTATCTTAATAGAGAAACAGCATTTGCAATAATAACATTTTAATGGCAGTTGTTTACACGGAGCCGGCCGAAGTGGCCGTGCGGTTAAAGGCGCTGCAGTCTGGAACCGCAAGACCGCTACGGTCGCAGGTTCGAATCCTGCCTCGGGCATGGATGTTTGTGATGTCCTTAGGTTAGTTAGGTTTAACTAGTTCTAAGTTCTAGGGGACTAATGACCTTAGCAGTTGAGTCCCATAGTGCTCAGAGCCATTTGAACCATTTATTTTGTTTACACGGAATTTTGTAACGAAATATATGCTATGACAAAGAAGAACTATCAATTTTCTTCTTAGTAACTTTAGCAACGAGACGCAGGAGATCTCAGAATACCAGGAGTCTACGAGATAAATGGTTCAAATGGCTCTGAGCACTATGGGACTTAACATCTATGGTCATCAGTCCCCTAGAACTTAGAATTACTTAAACCTAACTAACCTAAGGACATCACACAACACCCAGTTATCACGAGGCAGAGAAAATCCCTGATCCCGCCGAGAATCAAACCCGGGAACCCGGGCGCGGGAAGCGAGAACGCTACCGCACGACCACGAGCTGCGGACTCTACAAGATATTTTGCGAGTGTGGCCAGTCGTTTGTAGGACAAACAGTACGTATTGCGGAACAACGCAGGAAGGAGCATGAGAAGTTTTATCTCCTACGCTATACCGAGTAATCTGTTATACCTGAGCATAGTTCAGAAAACGGACACTGGGTAAAATTTGACGAAACATCCGTCGTGACTCGCGCTAACAGTTGCTGGGATTGTGTAATTAAAGAAGCCATAGAAATAAACATCACCGATAATTCTCTAAACAGAGACGGCGGCCTGCAGCTGAGCACGGCCTGGGATCCAGCGATCGAGCAGTTGAAGCAGGCAAATCGAACGTCGAGTCAACATATGTCCACACATGGCCATGCAGCCAGCGGCAGTGACGTCACAGTCGGCAGCTGGTGTATATGGGGAGCGTACCAACAGTCAACTGGCACTCACACCATTCGACCGAAATTGTAACCATTTGGCACTGCCGGAGAGAGAACTTTTTATTCATTTTTATCGCCGCGAGAATCTCTTGATCTTTTACCGTATCGTTTCATATAACCAAAAAATTTCTCCTTGGGTAATGCCAAAGAAAGCAGAATGATAAAAGGATATCTCATAAGTGATTAAATTTGTATGACTGCGCACCGTTCGTCAAATGTGATTTTTGTGCTACAGATGGAATAAGTTTAAACTGAAATGTACTTTACGATTCTTGTGGACGTAAAGATCTATCTGAACAAACACACACTATTAGCACTTGACTTTCTTCGCGTCGCAGGACGGTAGGGCCCAAGAAAGTACCTGTATTAGTCCGCCAATTTTTAGACGTCTCGACAAGGAAACATTACTTTAGTCTATAGTACTACAGATGGCAGCTGTATGATACCTTAACCACTAACAGAAGCTTAAAATTTAAGAAGGCATTGAATGCAAAGATTAATCAAGGCATGTGTCCATATCATTGATACTCCACATGTATGTTTCGGGAACATTTGTCTCCTGTAGGGTGAGCAAGAGCATAATATTTTGCGAAAATGGTGAGGTAAACTTTATATGTCAATTCTACCCACTCATACAGTAAATAGTTCACTGTGCACTGAAAGTGAAACTTCTAATCTCTTCAAAGCATGTTAATTTCCTTACATTAGGGAGGGAGGTATCAAATTTACATGTTATTTTATCAACTGCGGACTAAATGTAACAATAAATTTCTCCAGGGCGCGTAACGGTGTCATGTCGTGACTAAGCTACCAATATTTCGGCTACTACTGCAAACAGCTTTACGCGATCAAAGTATTTTTATCACATATGATGCGATCACGCACTCTGAATAATCTTATTAAAACGGTCTCCCATTGCCACGCATATGAATCCCAGATTTTCTTACGTTTTGTTGCCTTTGTGCGTCCAAGCAATCTCTCAGCACGCTGTAAGGCTACAGTGACACGGCATTATGTAAAGCTTACCAAGGGTGACACAATATTTTGTTTTCCTTTTAATTATCGGAAAGCCAAAAAGAAGGAGATAACTGAAAGAAAACTGAAATTCCTCTCTAAACAGATCCCTCTGAACGCGGATGTATTACCAGTTTTTAATTATGACACTGAAACAGGGGCTTTTAATGCCACCATTCGAGAGTAGAGGGCATTCAGGGAGCTATGAAGAGATTCCTGTTGAGATTTCCTAGGGGAGACAGATAAGACAAGAAAAGAGAACAAGAGGAAGGTATAATTGCGATTCTGCCGGCCTGTGTGGCCGTGGGGTTCTAGGCGCTTCAGTCTGGAACCGCGTGACCACTACTGTTGCAGGTTCGAATCCTGCCTCGGGCATGGATGTATGTGATGTCTTTAGGTTAGTTGGTTTAAGTAATTCTAAGTTCTAGGGGACTGATGACCACAGATGTTAAGTTCCATAGTGCTCAAAGCCACTTGAACCATTATTGAATTGCGACTCTAATTGGTGTAATAACGACGTGTACACCGGTGAAAGGAATACAGATGGACGAGAGGTTCTGTTTGCTAGATTCTGAAAGGAAAAGCCCGGGAATATGACGTAAACATTAGGATGTTTACGTCATACTCCCCGACTTACTAAACGTGGCGGTGTTTATGGCAAACGCCAGAATATTTCATTACTTCCTAAAGGAAGTTCTTCAAACACAATTGGTCAGTTTTACCTTGTGTAAATAACAAGGCGATAGTCTCATGATCACGGAGCTTTGGACCATCCCTAACACGCCAACTTAGGGAGAGCCTATAGCTGGACTACTACGCTTGGGGTAGTGAGCATGAGGCCTTCGCAAGTGAAAGTCAAACGAATACAGCTGGGGAAGATTTTGTTGTTGTTGATGATGATGAGATGAATGCATCGTACTTTTCTGTTTGGCGACCGATATGTTGAAAATAAATATTTCCGCTCCAGACCTTACAGCTCTTCCAGTCTCCACCCGATGTTCCTCTGCTAGTACACAGCGCTAGAATAGTTTGTTCATACGTGTGCGAAATGGGACAGGACCTCCATCTGTTTGCTCGGACTTCGCTCGTTCTGAGCAAACAGCGCTGCTGCGGATTGCTGTCGATCCGCGAACTGAGTAGATCCACTCAAGCGGAAGGGCGGGTAGGAAGCTGGACTAGTATGGAGGGAGGAATGGAGGGATGGAGGGATGGAGGGCAGACATCACCGACGTGCTGACGCTGTTTCTTCATAGATAGTTTCTCAATACGATTTTTCATATAAATGCTGTAGCTCACATTATGCGTACGACATGATTTCGGCATGAAACTTTTTTTGCGTGTACTTATGGTACTTTGAGGATACTTACTGTCTTGAAAGACGGTAGAATACTGCGCTTTTCATATGAACCGCCTCTGACGATGTCTTACGAGTTGCTGTGTTAGGGATGGTCCAAAGTTCCGTGATCATGAAACTGTCACCTTAATATTTACACAAAGAGATACTGACAAATTGTCTTTTAAAAACTGCCATAAAGAAGTGATGAAATGTTCTTGTGTTTTTCCCTAAATACCGCCATGTTTAGTAACAATGCTCCTCTGTTAAATATTTTTCAAATAATGAACGGTGTGGCAAATTTGTTGTAGCCATCGGAAAGACTCAAGGACACTACAGTTACAGATTCGTTTGTGACTGGATCACCCGGGTAACTTCGTATTCTTATGTCTGCACAATCTGAAACACCATATTTCGGGATATTCATAATTTCTGCTTAAAATGGATTAATTGTTAGAATTGCTGGCATTCCTTCGAAGCAAATATTATACAGTTTCAAAAAATGCTTAAGCAAAGTTAGTATTGAAATGCATCAGGTGCTTCGTAAATAAAGAGGCACTAATGGGAAGTTACATTAATGTTATCATATAATTTTCCCTCATTCTACAAACTGTAACTCTATTGCACACTTGGCGGTGTAACAGTTGGAAATTGGAAATTATTCGTAAGTTCCTATGGGCCAAACTGCTGAGGTCATCGGTCCGTATGTTCACACACTACCTAATGTAACTTAAACTAATTTATGCTACGGACGACACACACACCCATGCGATAGGGAGGACTCGAACCTCCGACAGGGGAAGCCGCACGAACAGTGACAGGTTGCTAAAGATCACGCGGCTACCCCGCGCGGCGCGATGTAACGGCTCAGGGGTTTCATGTAACGACTTCTTCCGTCGTACAAACTAATCCCAAGCTAATTTCACAACGGGAAAAGACTGCATTCAAAGCAATCTCTTTAACGGCGAAGCTGCAGTTAGGAATCACGGGGGGCCTGTAGCTGTAATACTGTTACACAGTCTAGGGAAAGGTGGAATAAATTACCTGCAGAGATGTACTCACTGTAACTGTTCTCCAACAGATCGCTCACCTGCTGATGTGCTGCCCACTTGTCGGACTTCTACTTCAGGTGTCTCGTCGCCTAGTGATAATTTAATTAAACAGAGAGTGACAGCAACGAAGTTACAGACCATATTCAGAGGTAATCACACAATACGAGCTAGCCCTGACACAGACGGCAGGCGGCAACAGTAAAGTGAAGGATATATAAAGCATGTCGGGTAGGGAATGGAGGGGGGGGGGGGGGGCAGTCGCTGACGTGATGCGGAAACGGAGCGATTTATCTGCTTTACTAAAATGGCTCTGAGCACTATGGGACTTAACATCTATGGTCATCAGTCCCCTAGAACTTAGAACTACTTAAACCCAACTAACCTAAAGACAGCACACAACACCCATATCTGCTTTCCAAAAGGGCATAATCATTGGCTTTCGGATAAAGCGTGGAAGAATTTTCTAATCAGCCAACTATGTAATCCGTTCGGATGCCGCTGTTGTTAAAGAGCATCGTGCATGACACAATGGTGCTATCCAAAACCGGCGATGAGCCAACTGTGGTGCAGGACGGGTCACGAATAACAGGGGGGAACCACGGCTGTGAAGATGTGTACGGGCGAATACACGGGCAACTACTGAGCAGCTGACCGTCCAGATGAACCAAGGGGCTACGTACAGTGTATCCTCAACGACCGACGAGCGAACGTTGGTGCGTATGGGGATCCGACCCAGGCACCTGGTTCACGTCCCTATTCTGACTACTGTCAATAGGCGACTACGGCTGACTTTGCACGCCTGTACCGCAACTGGAGCCCACTGATTGGCGACAGGTGGCCTTCTCAGATGAATCACCTTCTACGCTCCATCGGACAGATGGCCGTTGGCTTGCACGTTGTGAGACATCTCAGAGCAAAGGATGCACGCCGGAGGAGGGAGCGTTACGATCTGGGGAAACTTTTCATGGCATTCACTGCATGATCTAGTCGTTCTGGAAGGAAAGCGTCTTGGAACGGTGGTCATTCCTAAAGGCAGACTGCTTTTTCTCGACACGGTGCTATGTACCAGCAGGACAATGGAACGTATCACACAGATTACTGTGTATGTGGTTAGAAGAACGTCAGGATGAGATCAACTTATTTCCGTGGCCACCAAACTCTAGGATTTAAACCCAATGGAGAATCTGTGGGATCGCCTCGATCATTAAATCTTTTCCTAAACGTCTTGCAGCGGTCCGCGCTGAAAAAGTTGGTTATTCGTGCTTGTTAGGTAGTCATGTTAATGTGACTGGACAGTGTAACAGCCTCTTGAGGAGCAAATGGCTTAGGAGTCAGAAGCTACAAATGGCTCCGTGAGTAGTCACGCCAGGAGAATAAAGTCTATTCCTTAGAGTGAGTGCAGGAAATGAACATAACTGAAACACGATAACAAAGGAACCCATCTATGGAGAACGAATGCTACCACAGAAAAGTGGTCGGACGATAATGCTTACCAAGGTAAGACATGCTGATTTGCGACGCCGGTATCTCGCAGTGCAGGTGTCGCAAGCACCGTAATTGCGGGACGCTACTTGACGCATATCTTGACTTATCGCAGATGTCTAATCGCAAGGTTGCCCGCAAAGTGATGGAAAGTAGAACTTGCAACAGACTGGAGGCAACAACCCCACGATGAGTCTTACAATGTAGAAGGGTTCAGAAACCGCGAGAAGATGGGCTGGGGAGAGGCTATACGTGATGTTTGTAACATCGGACATCGATGTTAACAGTTAGTTTCCGGTAGCCATCATAACAGGAGATGGAGGCGGAACCGTTTCCGCAATCTCGGCCTGGCGGGGAGGAACCGTCCTTTAATGCCCAAGATGCGACATCTGTTATGGCGCGGTTTCTAACAACGAGGGATGGAGCTGGTATGCCTCCGCCACCGCGTGGCTTCAACTTAAATCCGAAATAAGAACGCTGCTGGACTTCATCATCTTGGGCGTAATTTGGAAATTTGTGGTAAGGACTGTGAGGCCAAACCGCTCAGATAATCGGTCCATAGGCTCACGAACTACTTAATCTAACTTGAACTAACTTAACGCTAAGGTCAACACACACACACACACACACACACACCCATGGCCGAGGGAGGACTCGAACCTCCGACGGGGACGGGAGCTGCGCGTGGCAAGGAGCCTCAGACCGCACGGCTACCCCGCGCAGCTCATCTTGGGCGTTTCCTATGTTAATTGAAATGGGAATGTAAAAATTAACTCGCCCCTCCAACCGATGGACCTCTACGTAGGCAAGAGATCGGTTGTGTCTGCTGGTCAGCGAAAACCAATTCAATAATATGAAAAGGCTAATTAAGCTTGGTGAGTTGTTAATGCATCAACTGACAGGTCTGAGTTTAGTATCAAAATTATCGTCGTTTCATCAGGAGTTCGAACATGTAAACAAAACTAAAGAAATGATTTCATTCCTCTCTCTACCCCTGTGGTAAGCTCTGTCCTGGACAGCGGCTGTGGCTTCGCCATGTACGATATCTGTACTTACATAAATCACTGACCACTATAGACGACGTACTCGTCTTGAGGGATACAGCAACTCTATAGATATTTAAGATAATTACGTTTTATTGTTCCGTCTCTGTTGCACATTTTTAATTATATTACATTTATCGATCACTCTGGATCATATTCAGATCCAAGCAGTCATCTTGTCTACCCAGACAACTAGTTACATCTGAAAATGACACAGAAACATCACAGTATTTAATCTAATTAAAAATGTGCAACTGAGACATTACAATAAATGAGAAATATCTTATAAATCATTGCGTTACAAGTCAAATGGAAGAAATATACACCACAGGGCTACTGAGAATCCATATTGGCTGAAGCGGGATGAACATCAGGGGCAGTGGAGTGGGAAAGTGTTCTGCGGTATTTCTGGAGACTGTGTGTTTCATCTTTATTTCATTGTACAAATCTTAATGGGTAAAAGATACGCACCAGTTAATACGGGAAGTGCTACTGCTCTCCCTAGAAGATTCACCAACTGATATGCTTAGAGATATGTGGTACTGCCACGATGGGTGCCCGGGTCACAAACAGCTTGCGGCCAGCAAAGACCCCACTCTAGTTTTCCCTGGTCGCTGGATAGGTCGTGAAGGTGTTACCAGTAGGGCCGCATTTTCTCCTTGTCTCAGGCAGCCGAGGTCAAATCAAGCTCGAGAGTTCAGTCGGCTTGGCGTGGCAGTTCCGTACAACAGCACGAACGTCCACCTAAAACTGCAATCGGTTTCATGTTGAAAGCAGCTGAATACTAAGTTCTACACACTGTAATTCGTTCGAATCTACCAATCGGACTTTGAAGAACGAAAAGCCGTTGAATTTATGTCTTTTATGAATTGATACCAACAGCATAGAGAACTATAGTTTTATCTGAAAAAGCGATGTTGATTCCGATATCTTCACAATTAATGAATCAATTGGAAGGACTATGCATTATTTAGCGAGGACAATTTCACAACTGATTTAGGCAAACAGAATTGCAATATCTTACATACTGAGGGACTAACTGCGATGAACAGCTTAGATGAATCAAGCTGTATCATCATACTACGAATAACTCCCTATAGTAAAATACTGTTACCACCATAATGAGTTCTTCCTATTATAATAGAGTGCGCTGTATAATGACATAACTATAGACATGATTTTTTTGAAAATTTATTTGAATTTCCCTCGGCCTGTCACAACGTTGCGCCTTCTTCTGATAGTGAAGATCACGATTTTGGTACTTCCGGAACGATACACATACACGGCGGCTGCCATCATTCTTCTGACTGGTTCGATACTGCTCGCCACGTATTCCTCACCTGTGCCAGCCTCTTCATGTGAAAGTTGCATTTGCACCCTGCATACACAAGATTATTTATTGGGTGTATTCCAGTCTCTGTCTTCCTCTACAATTCTTGCCTTCTACAGCTCCCTCTAGTACCCGCAGATTATTCCCATCTGCGTTAATACACGTCCTGTCCCTTATGCCTTCCATACGTTCCCTTTTCGCTGATTCTGTGGAGAACCGTTCATTCCTTTCTTATCAATACACCTAATGTTCAACATCCTTCTACAGCCTTACATCTCAAAAGCTTCGATTCTCTCTTTTAAGATTTGCCCATTTTCCATCATTCACTACCACACAATGCTACACTCCTGGAAATTGAAATAAGAACACCGTGAATTCATTGTCCCAGGAAGGGGAGACTTTATTGACACATTCCGTGGGTCAGATACATCACATGATCACACTGACAGAACCACAGGCACATAGACACAGGCAACAGAGCATGCACAATGTCGGCACTAGTACAGTGTATATCCACCTTTCGCAGCAATGCAGGCTGCTATTCTCCCATGGAGACGATCGTAGAGATGCTGGATGTAGTCCTGTGGAACGGCTTGCCATGCCATTTCCACCTGGCGCCTCAGTTGGACCAGCGTTCGTGCTGGACGTGCAGACCGCGTGAGACGACGCTTCATCCAGTCCCAAACATGCTCAATGGGGGACAGATCCGGAGATCTTGCTGGCCAGGGTAGTTGACTTACACCTTCTAGAGCACGTTGGGTGGCACGGGATACATGCGGACGTGCATTGTCCTGTTGGAACAGCAAGTTCCCTTGCCGGTCTAGGAATGGTAGAACGATGGGTTCGATGACGGTTTGGATGTACCGTGCACTATTCAGTGTCCCCTCGACGATCACCAGTGGTGTACGGCCAGTGTAGGAGATCACTCCCCACACCATGATGCTGGGTGTTGGCCCTGTGTGCCTCGATCGTATGCAGTCCTGATTGTGGCGCTCACCTGCACGGCGCCAAGCACGCATACGACCATCATTGGCACCAAGGCAGAAGCGACTCTCATCGCTGAAGACGACACGTCTCCATTCGTCCCTCCATTCACGCCTGTCGCGACACCACTGGAGGCGGGCTGCACGATGTTGGGGCGTGAGCGGAAGACGGCCTAACGGTGTGCGGGACCGTAGCCCAGCTTCATGGAGACGGTTGCAAATGGTCCTCGCCGATACCCCAGGAGCAACAGTGTCCCTAATTTGCTGGGAAGTGGCGGTGCGGTCCCCTACGGCACTGCGTAGGATCCTACGGTCTTGGCGTGCATCCGTGCGTCGCTACGGTCCGGTCCCAGGTCGACGGGCACGTGCACCTTCCGCCGACCACTGGCGACAACATCGATGTCCTGTGGAGACCTCACGCCCCACGTGTTGAGCAATTCGGCGGTACGTCCACCCGGCCTCCCGCATGCCCACTATACGCCCTCGCTCAAAGTCCGTCAACTGCACATACGGTTCACGTCCACGCTGTCGCGGCATGCTACCAGTGTTAAAGACTGCGATGGAGCTCCGTATGCCACGGCAAACTGGCTGACACTGACGGCGGCGGTGCACAAATGCTGCGCAGCTAGCGCCATTCGACGGCCAACACCGCGGTTCCTGGTGTGTCCGCTGTGCCGTACGTGTGATCATTGCTTGTACAGCCCTCTCGCAGTGTCCGGAGCAAGTATGGTGGGTCTGACACACCGGTGTCAATGTGTTCTTTTTTCCATTTCCAGGAGTGTATGTACCAAACATACATGTTCAGAAATTTCTTCCTCCGTTTAAGGCGCATGTTTGTTGCTAGCAGGCTTCTCTTAGCCAGGACTGTCTATTTCTATGCCCCTTTTGTATTTACTAGTCTGCTTTTTATGTCGTCCTTTCTCCGTTCCTCATGTGCTTGTTTTGCTTCCTACGACTCTTATTTTCATCTTTCTTTGTTTTACTGATGCCATGTTCTGTTCTCGTTAGACAATTCGTTCCATCCAAGAAGTCCTGTACTTTTTCTTCACTTTCACCGACGTCACTATTCTGTCAGATGAGAAATGACGCTAATGTACAATTGCTCCGTCAGATTTCCCTCAATCACCACTAGCCATGACCTGAAGTTATATGCGATCGTTCCTCACGCTATGTCTCCAGAAATAACGCAGCTGTGCATGTCCACATCACTCCAAGAACGTGTTCCCTACGTAGGTCATTGCCATACTAGCCGACGGCGATCATCCTAGATAATGCACAATCACATTTCATCGCTGAACAGAATACGGGAACATTTATCAATAGTTCATGCTTTCCCGTCACGGCCCCATCGCAAAGCATCCATTTGTGTTATGGTGTTAACGTTTGCCTACGCCTTGGACGGTATCTTCCTTATCTGGTTGGGCTAGCCTCGGACCAATGCAGTCTCTCGACACAGAATATTGTAGGGAGTTCATTACCTGTTCTCGGATGGCAGGCGCAGATATTGTGGCGTTACGATTTGCTTGGTGTACAATACGGCGATCCTCTCTTGTAGTGGTCAGCCTTGTTCGTCTGGAACCTCGATGGTAAGTATGCCTGCCCTCACGTGCCCATGTAGTTCAACATCGGACCACTGTCACAACCGAATGCCCCACAAATATGGATACTACACGTTTTCGACGAGCGGGCAAAATAGAAATCCACCATGAGGCTGCTTTCAATGTCTGTCAGGTGCTGGTAACGCTGACTCATACAAGTAAGCGGCAACTTTGACTTCTTTCCAGTGACCACACAATGTCTGACGCTTACATACTCTAAGATGCCCAGTAACAACACTGAACACCAATAATACTTCTGAGCTCAGGTGGATGTACTGTCACATACAAATGCTACCGTAATCATTAACATAGCAGCGGATAGTGGGTACACGGACGAAGTTACATTGACATCCGACCGTATGATCTGGGTGTTTAAAATTTCTGGCTGGCAGTGTATTTCATCCTAAGTGACTTATATTTCTCCATTCCTGAATTTTCCTGAACATATTACTATTTTCTTCCTCTGTCGATCAACTGATGTATTGTTATCCCCAGTTTCCATCACTGTACCTATATTTGCTGTCCAATCTCTTTGATTGGCCTTTTTGGAGATGCCCATTCGTCAGTATCTCACTGTTCTTCACAATGATTCTTTCGGATGAGTCTCTTAAACTTCGGCACACCCTTCATCAACATCAAATGGTGAACCCAGTCAAAATATGCTTCTTGGTACGCAATACAGTTCAGATTTCGGAATCTCTGTCTGAATACTATGTATTCCAGTTGGAATTTCCGTATCCCTAGGCCTTCGCCAAGTATTTTTCAAAAGTTTGTTGCAGAACTGTCTTTCTCCTCTCTGCTTCCTACTACCAAGCTCGTTTTCTCACGTGCCGCTTTCTTGTATTCTTTGACCCACAACAACAATCACCCATGATCATTAGATTGTCATCTCCTTTTACATACTGCATTAGCCATTCATTAAGCTCATAGAAGTTACTATTACTTTCCCTTCATATAAGTAAATGAGTATATTACTTTCATATTTCGCTTGTCACATCGGCATGATATCTGAAATACTAGTTCTGGAATTGATTTGCTATCGATTGTGATGGGACAATACTGGTCACTGACCTGTTTGCAGTAACTCATTTCCCCTCCTGATTTCCTGTTCACCCTGTCCATAATAAAACATATTCCTGTTATATCATTTTGTGCCGCTACCAATATGACTCCATGGTCGTCTAACCAGAAACCGTTATTTACTTTCCATTTCGCTTCATTTTACACTGTCCACTCACATTAACGTGACGACAGCTCATTTTCAATGTAAGTGTGCCATTACCACTGACAGACGGCAGATCGTAACTCAGACAGTGGAGAGTATACACAGCGTGTGAGGGTGACACGAGAAACAATGCAGTCATTGTTGCAATGCGAAATGGAGCGATTTATCTGACATCCTAAAGGACGTGATCATTGGCTTTTGGGCCAAGGGTGGAAGCACCTCCAAAACGACTAAGTTGTTAGGGAAGCTGAAAACCGGATAAAGAAATGCAAAGGGTTAATGTGACCAACTGTCAAAAGACCGAATAACCATTTTTGCAACACGGGCTGTTGAAAGACGTCGAAGAAGAGAGTCAGTGACGTTCTGGAAGGTACCGACAAGAATGTGGAACAACGCCGACTCCGATGCCGTGACCAGCTGCGTCAGGTTTCTCGGTTGAGGATCCATGGCACGAACAGCCAGATAGAGGTGGTCACACACGTTCTCGACTGCGTTAACATCCGAGGAGTTTGGTGGCCAGGGGAGTACAGGAGAGTGAACTCATCCTGGTGTTCCTTGAATCACGTACGTTCACAGTGAACAGTGTGACATGTTGCATTATCCTACTGGCATATGACTTCGTACTGAGGAAAAATTAACTGCACTCATGTGTGGTTATTATTCCCAAGGATAGACGTATCCTTGCATTATCTACTAAGCCTTCCAGCGGCGACATCACCCAGTGAGTGGCACAAAAAAATTCCCCAATTCATGAAGCTCCCTTCTCCATCTCGCAACTTTTGGTTTCATGAATTTCATACTGTACATTCCAACGGGCATCTGTCCGACAGAGCATAGGACGTGTTTCACTTGAAAAGGCCATTTGGCGCCTCTCAGTGGACGTATGGTTGTGGTACTGAAGTGAAAATTCATCCTTCGTTGCCGATGATTAACAATCAGCGTGGCTACAAGAACCAGGCACCTGCTGTTGAGGCCCATAAGCAGGTACGTTTGCTGTACTGTGAGGAGACCTTGGTTCATCTAGGCGGTCACTGCTCAACAGTTGCAGTCAGTACACAGCTCCACAACCTTTGTTCACTCGTGTCATCTATGTCCCGCAGTGCATCACATTTGCCTCGGCGCCAGTTTTGGGTAGCGCAGTTTTGTCATGGACGCTATATTTGACCCACTGCAGCACCCAAACAGTACACAGCTTTAGCCGTTTCCACCCTTGATCATGCTCTTTTAAAGGTCGGATAAATCGCTCTATTTCCGCGTCACGACAGCTCTGTATGCCCTGTCTCCACGACACTGCTAGTGCTGCCACTTCCCGCCGTGTGTGTGTGTGTGTGTGTGTGTGTGTGTGAGTGTGTGTGTGAGTGAGTGTGTGTGGGGATGAAAGGGGTAGTTATCTAACATTTACATCGAACGCAGGCGGTCGTCACATGAATGTGAGCAGAAAAGATAAGTATTCCGTTATTGCTCTTTGACTCCCTTCTCCTCCACAAATCCTTTTGAATTACCCTCCTCTGTCCTCTGCCCTTTCCCCACTACTTCTCGTGTGCGCCTGCTCCCCCCCCCCCCTCCGAGTCCACTCCCTCCTTTGGCTCCTCCACCCTTTGCTTTTTCCTTTCCTCCCCCCTTTTCTCATATGAAAAGTAATACTTACTCTTACTGTAAATTTTAATGTGATCTGGAAACATTTGAAGCTTCTCCGTACCTTCTGAAAGATTTAATCCCCATAAGAAACTGTAACTCATCTTTATACATAGCATTGTTATTAATTTCAATGTTTTATCCAGATCCTCGAGCATGGCATTCACTCCACCTTGCCTTCTTTAAATGACTCCCATCCCCCATGCAGATCCCCTATGACCTGATTCCTTTCCCCCATCTGCTCCTTTTCCTCGAACAGATATCTGAGTCCTCTACACCTCCCACAGACTTGATCCCCCCCCCATCCCCTTTTGCTCCTCTCCTCACTAACCCCCACCCCCTGCTGCCTCTTCACTGTTGTGTCCCCCCTACATTCAACTTCTACACCCTTCCTTTCCCAAGGCTGCTTCCATCAACTCTCCCTCTATTTATCCCTCCCATCAACTCTGATCCTCATGTCCCCCTCACTACCACTGTCCTTTTCCTGGCTCCCTCTTCCCCCATCCCATCCTGTTTTTTTCCTCTTCCCTGCCTACCCTCTCTTTGACTCCCTTCTCTTCCCCAAGTCCTTTTGAATTACCCTCCTCTGCTTTCCACACTACCTCTCGTGTGCGCCTGCTTCCCCCCCCCCCTCCCCTGAGTCAACTCCTTCCTTTGGCTCCTCCACCCTTTGCTTTTTCCTTTCCTCCCCCCTTTTTCCCTCATCTGTCCAGGTCCCCCCCCCCCCCCCGCCTCCATCTGCCCTATGTTGTAGTGTGTCATCTCCATGCCAACTTTTTAGTGTAGTATTTTAAGTGAGTGTTAAGTGTTGTACATCTGTTCCAAAGTGTAGAAAACAGAAACCATACTGTCGCTAGGAGTGACTTTTTTTTATCTCTTGTGAACAGAAACCACACTGTCGCCGTGATTTTTTAATTGTCTGTCTACTATTGTATCTGTCTGCTTACTGTGTTTTTTAATTATCATCGCCAACTCTTGTGATGCGTGGTATTTGCTGGAATTAAGTAAAACATCGAAGGGAGGACCCACCAATATAATTTTCTTTTCACACAAGCTGTTTATTTAACAATATATAAACTGTGGTTTACTTATAACCGAACCATTTAACCATAACATTTTCTTTACAAAAATGAACAAATGTTCAAAGTTCATTTGACCGTAAACCTTAAGTTGGGTAAGGTTATAATCTTTGCAAAAGAAATCTGAAGTGCTGTATTGCAAAACAGCAAACAATATGACAATGATTACAAGACGGACGGAGCTGCACCCCGCCCGTTATTGGAGGAAACAGTGGTGTTTACTACCACAATGGACACTTCTGCATCACATGAAAACCATATAAGCACCATTGATGGCAAGAGTGGTTCATTTACTCAAAATAGATGAATGAACTTTTAATTTGAAAGCTGTATGTCGAAAGGTTCGGGTTTAAGATGCGCACCTGTGCTTAAAGGTGAAACAGATTAGCAAACAGTATGACAGTCATAAGGCTTACTTCAAAGCAACCAACCTCTTAATTTCAATTGCCTACCAATGTGTGACTGGACCCAAACCCGTCTCTTCTGACAAGTTTATTTTGACTAAAGCCCTAGTGACAGTTGGCTATAAATATTTTCAAAGTTAAACTGATTGTCAGTCATTAAAACCGCTCTGAAGGAACCTCGTAAAACATTACTTGCGAACACTTATTACAATAGAACTCACTCGGCGGAACCACAAGATCCAGCTAAAATACACCAGTAATAACTCGGTCTTTCAAACACAGAAACGAACAGCTTAGTAACACAGGTGGTTCAGATTATAACTAATGACTGAGAAGTGCAATTACAATCAAAGAATTGAACCGGTTAACAACGAAATATAACCACAAGGTCCCTCTTTTGTTTAACAGCAATCTATCCCTTAGCATAACTGTTTCGACTGTATTTATGAACAAGAGCTGATTAATTAGAACATTAATGATCGGGTACAAACCAGTAAGTAAAGGCAATATAATAGCGAGACAAATTTTCAAACGACAACTAGTGTCGTAGTACAATACTACTGCCTATATTTACGACCAAAGAGCCGACTGAGTAAAACTGTGAGGGTCGGGTACAAACCAGAAAATAATAAGGACAGGTAGACAATGAAACGAATCACTAAGAGGATTACATAATTTATTTTAACTTCCACAAATTTCCGCCATTTTAAAATTAAAATTCCCTGTTTTTATCGCCTGCTTTACTTATTATTATCTTCTTATTGTGTCTTTAAAATTCTGTAGGATGAAGAGGGGCGTACTAAACCGATGTCAACCCGCCCCCTTTAGGGGGAATGTTTTATTCCCAAGAATTCAAAATACAGCAGTTGAATTTAGACAATTTTTATTTTCTCTGTATTTCTAAGTCCTCTGAAGCCGCCACATAAACACGTTTATTTCTCAACATTTTTATGTAACTTCATCATAAGCTTCTGAAAGAAGCAGCCAGACTGTCTCCTGTCGCGCATCCGGAAGAAGTCGGAGTTTCCGACTCACATAGCCCTGAACCTCTTTTTTCAGAAAATCACATTCGTCATGAGCGCTATTTTGGTTGCTACACATCTACTCAGTTGTTTGAATTTATGTTTCGCAGCAGAGCTACGACGTTAATTCGACAGGTCTTAGGGAAAAAAAGAAATAATTACCTCAGAATTATTTGAGTGTGAAGGAAATTCTAACGATAATTACTTTGGTCGAAACTGAACACGAGGTAAGACGTTTCGTGCTTTAGTCAGACTAAACACACCGAAGCACATACAGAGAGCACAATTTTAGTCCAACGCCAGTGTGCTCCCTGCCGCCGTTGGATAAGCAGCTGCAGCAGCAAGTCGTATACTCCTAGCTCACTCATTTGTTACATAGTTTAATTCTGAATTTCTTTGCGTATTCTTGGTACTTGCATTGTTTAATTCATAAATTTCGGGCGTATTATAGTATTTGAGAGTTGTAGCATCGCGTTTTAGTACCTGAATAGTGTAAAATCGCTTAGTCTCCTTCCGCCACCGAACAGTGTGTCAGCAGTGCGCAAGTAGCAGCATTACTGCATTTACTAGGCAATCTTGTATTTTAATAACCGTTTAAATTTTGTGTCGATTTCTTTGCGCTCTCTGTAGATTAGTTCAAACGTTCTTTGCACAACAGTTTGTAGCATGGATAGGGACTGCAACTGCTGTGTTCGGATGCAGGCTGAGTTGGCATCCCTTCGCTCCCAGCTTCAGGCAGTGTTGGCTTCGGTCACACAGCTTGAGGCTGTTGCCAATGGGCATCACAGTGGGGGTCCGGATGGGGGTTTGTCGGGGACGGCCAGCTCGTCCCACTCATCCCCCGATCGGACTACGACTGTGGTTGCCCAGGATACTGCCCGCATTGAGGCTGATCCCTCACCTGTGGTAGAGTGGGAGGTCGTCTCAAGGTGTGGCAGGGGGCGAAAGACATTCCGGAGGGCTGAACGGAAGGCCTCTCCAGTTTGTCTGACGAACCGGCTTCAGGCTCTGTCTCAGGCTGATACTGATCTTCGGCCTGACATGGCTGCTTGTCCTGTTCCAGAGGTTGCCCCTCAGTCTGCAAATCTGGGCGGTCGCAGATGGTGGGCTTACTGGTAGTTGGGAGCTCCAACGTCAGGCGCGTAATGGGGCCCCTTAGGGATATGGCGGCAAGAGAGGGGAAGAAAACCAATGTGCACACCGTGTGCATACCGGGGGGAGTCATTCCAAATGTGGAAAGGGTCCTTCCAGATGCCATGGAGGGTACAGGGTGCACCCATCTCCAGGTGGTCGCTCATGTCGGCACCAATGATGTGTGTCGCTATGGATCGGATGAAATCCTCTCTGGCTTCCGGCGGCTATCTGATTTGGTGAAGACTGCCAGTCTGGCTAGTGGGATGAAAGTAGAGCTCACCATCTGCAGCATCGTCGACAGGACTGACTGCGGACCTTTGGTACAGAGCCGAGTGGAGAGTCTGAATCAGAGGCTGAGACGGTTCTGCGACCGTGTGGGCTGCAGATTCCTAGACTTGCGCCATAGGGTGGTGGGGTTTCGGGTTCCGCTGGATAGGTCTAGAGTCCACAACACGCAACAAGTGGCTACACGGGTAGCAGGGGTTGTGTGGCGTGGGCTGGGCGGTTTTTTAGGTTAGATGGCCTTGGGTAAGTACAGAAAGGGCAACAGCCTCAAAGGGTGCGGGGCAAAGTCAGGACATGCGGGGACCAAGCAGCAATCGGTATTGTAATTGTAAACTGTCGAAGCTGCGTTGGTAAAGTACCGGAACTTCAAGCGCTGATAGAAAGCACCGAAGCTGAAATCGTTATAGGTACAGAAAGCTGGCTGAAGCCAGAGATAAATTCTTCCGAAATTTTTACAAAGGTACAGACGGTGTTTAGAAATTATAGATTGCATGCAACCGGTCGTGGAGTGTTCGTCGCTGTTAGTAGTAGTTTATCCTGTAGTGAAGTAGAAGTGGAAAGTTCCTGTGAATTATTATGGGTGGAGGTTACACTCAACAACAGAGCTAGGTTAATAATTAGCTCCTTTTACCGACCTACCGACTCAGCAGCATTAGTGGCAGAACAACTGAGAGAAAATTTGGAATACATTTCACATAAATTTTCTCAGCATATTATAGTCTTAGGTGGAGATTTCAATTTACCAGATATAGACTGGGACACTCAGATGTTTAGGACGGGTGGTAGGGACAGAGCATCGAGTGGCATTATACTGAGTGCACTATCTGAAAATTACCTCGAGCAATTAAACAGAGAACCGACTCGTGGAGGTAACATCTTGGACCTACTGATAACAAACAGACACAAACTTTTCGACTCTGTATGTGCAGAACAGAACGTTGCAGCGTCCCTAAATATGGAAGTTAATAGGAATATAAAAAAGGGAGGAAGGTTTATCTGTTTAGCAAGAGTAATAGAAGGCAGATTTCAGACTACCTAACAGATCAAAACGAAAATTTCTGTTCCGACACTGACAATGTTGAGTGTTTATGGAAAAAGTTCAAGGCAATCGTAAAATGCGTTTTAGACAGGTATGTGCCGAGTAAAACTGTGAGGGACGGGGCCGGCCGAAGTGGCCGTGCGGTTAAAGGCGCTGCAGTCTGGAACCGCAAGACCGCTACGGTCGCAGGTTCGAATCCTGCCTCGGGCATGGATGTTTGTGCTGTCCTTAGGTTAGTTAGGTTTAACTAGTTCTAAGTTCTAGGGGACTAATGACCTCAGCAGTTGAGTCCCATAGTGCTCAGAGCCATTTGAACCATTTGTGAGGGACGGGAAAAACCCACCGTGGTACAACAACAAAGTTAGGAAACTACTGCGAAAGCAAAGAGAGCTTCACTCTAAGTTTAAACGCAGCCAAAACCTCTCAGACAAACAGAAGCTAAACGATGTCAAAGTTAGCGTAAGGAGGGCTATGCGGGAAGCGTTCAGTGAATTCGAAAGTAAAATTCTATGTACCGACCTGACAGAAAATCCTTGGAAGTTCTGGTCTTACGTTAAATAAGTAAGTGGCTCGAAACAGCATATCCAGACCCTCCGAGAGGATGAAGGCATTGAAACAGAGGATGACACGCGTAAAGCTGAAATACTAAACATCTTTTTCCAAAGCTGTTTCACAGAGGAAGACCGCACTGCAGTTCCTTCTCTAAATCCTCGCACAAACGAAAAAATGACTGACATCGAAATAAGTGTCCAAGGAATAGAAAAGCAACTGGAATCACTCAACAGAAGAAAGTCCACTGGATCTGACGGGATACCAATTCGATTCTACACAGAGTACGCGAAAGAACTTGCCCCCCTTCTAACAGCCGTGTACCGCAAGTCTCTAGAGGAACGGAAGGTTCCAAATGATTGGAAAAGAGCACAGGTAGTCCCAGTCTTCAAGAAGGGTCGTCGAGCAGATGCGCAAAACTATAGACCTATATCTCTGACGTCGATCTGTTGTAGAATTTTAGAACATGTTTTTTTTCTCGATTATCATGTCGTTTTTGGAAACCCAGAATCTACTATGTAGGAATCAACATGGATTCCGGAAACAGCGATCGTGTGAGACCCAACTCGCTTTATTTGTTCATGAGACCCAGAAAATATGCTATTTTTCTTGACTTCCGGAAGGCGTTCGGTACAGTTCCGCACTGTCGTCTGATACACAAAGTAAGAGCCTACGGAATATCAGACCAGCTGTGTGACTGGATTGAAGAGATTTTAGCAAACAGAACACAGCATGTTGTTATCAATGGAGAGACGTCTACAGACGTTAAAGTAACCTCTGGCGTGCCACAGGGGAGTGTTATGGGACCATTGCTTTTCACAATATATATAAATGACCTAGTAGATAGTGTCGCAAGTTCCATGCGGCTTTTCGCGGATGTTGCTGTAGTATACAGAGAAGTTGCAGCATTAGAAAATTGTAGCGAAATGCAGGAAGATCTGCAGCGGATAGGGACTTGGTGCAGGGAATGGCAACTGACCCTTAACATAGACAAATGTAATGTATTGCGAATACATAGAAAGAAGGATCCTTTATTGTATGATTATATGATAGCGGAACAAACACTGGTAGCAGTTACTTCTGTAAAATATCTGGGAGTATGCGTGCGGAACGATTTGAAGTGGAATGATCATATAAAATTAATTGTTGGTAAGGCGGGTACCAGGTTGAGATTCATTGGGAGAGTCCTTAGAAAATGTAGTTCATCAACAAAGGAGGTGGTTTACAAAACACTCGTTCGACCCATACTTGAGTATTGCTCATCAGTGTGGGATCCGTACCAGATCGGGTTGACGGAGGAAATAGAGAAGATCCAAAGAAGAGCGGCGCGTTTCGTCACAGGGTTATTTGGTAACCGTGATAGCCTTACGGAGATGTTTAACAAACTCAAGTGGCAGACTCTGCAAGAGAGGCGCTCTGCATCGCGGTGTAGCTTGCTCGCCAGGTTTCGAGAGGGTGCGTTTCTGGATGAGGTATCGAATATATTGCTTCCCCCTACTTATACCTCCCGAGGAGATCACGAATGTAAAATTAGAGAGATTAGAGCGCGCACGGAGGCTTTCAGACAGTCGTTCTTCCTGCGAACCATACGCGACTGGAACAGGAAAGTGAGGTAATGACAGTGGCACGTAAAGTGCCCTCCGCCACACACCGTTGAGTGGCTCGCGGAGTATAAATGTAGATGTAGATGTAGATGAAATATCAACGGAGAGGGGCAAGAAACACGAGAAAGGCATTCCGAGATTCTTCTGGAGGAAAATTCATTATTAATAGTTTGCACTGGTGGCCTCCCGCTACAGAAGGAAGTGAATGCTGGCGCCCGTGTGAAAGCGACGAGTTTCGAGGGCTAATTCAACAGCAGTGGCCTTCGGCAATGCTCTTTGTGCAGGACAGTCGTAATGAACAGAACGGCGAGGTGTGCCGTGCGAGATTAAAGCAGCGGCTGTGGTGTATATTAAACCAGCAGTTGGCTGAAGTTCATTCTGCATTAAACGACAGAAATTGCAGTTATTTACTCTCGCCCCGTACGCCACCGTTCCTAAAGGTTACAGTTACGCCGGTACCGGTAAAAGCTCTCTGTATATTCGCCGCGAGTACGTAACTGCAATATTCCAGTCAACACACAAACTGTAATTAAAACAGCATTCAAATTAAAATTGAATTTGTACGGTTTAGTGCTGAGGAATCTACCTTAAGGAAAACAGTTAATATGAGATGAAGTAATGTACATCAAAATATGCATTAATGACAGGAGAAACGCTGCATTGCAAAGACTGGAGCATGTACGCTCTTAGATCACTAGTTAAGTGAACTCACTTTTTCCTTTGTCATCAGTCTTCTGACTGTTTTGATGCAGCCTGCTACGAATTCCTCTTCTGTGCCAAATTTTTCGTCTCGGAATAGCAATTGGAACCTACGTCCTCAATTATTTGCTGTGTATGTTCCAATCTCTGCCTTACTCTGCTGTTTTCACCTTCCACAGCATCCTCTAATACCATGGAAATTGTTCCCTGATGTCTTTACATATGTCCTACTGTCCCGTACCTTCTTCTGTTAAGTGCTTTCCACATATTCCTTTCCTTGTCGATTCTCCGGAGAACATCATAATTCGTTGTCAGTCCACCTAATCTTCATCATTCTTCTGTAGCACCACATCTCAGACGTTCCGATTCTCTTCCGTTCTTGACTTCTCACGGTCCATGATTCACTACCATACAATGCTGTGCTCCCAGCCGGTATTCTCATAAATTTCTTTCATAAATTGAGGCTTATACTTGATACCAGTAGACTTATTTTGGCCAAGGATGCTGTCTTTACCTGTGCTAGTGTTCTTTTTACGTTCTTCTTGCTTTTTCTGTCAAGGTTTCTTTTTTTTGCTTCCAAGGTAGGTTCGTCTACTTCGTGATCAATTTTGAAAGTTTCTCACGATTCCCATTTTACTGCTTCTTATTGCTTTGGTCTTTTTTCCGTTTAATTCTAAATCCATAATCTGTACTCATTAGACAGTTCATTCGATTCAACAGCTCCTGTAATTATTCTTCAGTTTCACGAATCGTATCATTGATATCCTTTCACCCTGAATTTTAATCCCACTCTTGAACCTTTCTATTATTTACGTAATTGCTTCGATTTATAAATGAACTTCAGTGCCAAAACGCTACATTCCTTTGTTATCCAAGGAATTCGTTCTTGGCCATCAAATCTTATTGTTCCCACCTTGTTCTTGTATGTTCTTCGTATTACCCTTTAATCCTATAGCCTACTCTTCCTCCTCTCAGAATTTCGAAGGTTTTTTTTTATTTTTAGTCATCAGTCTACTGACTGGTTTGATGCGGCCCGCCACGAATTCCTTTCCTGTGCTAACCTCTTCATCTCAGAGTAGCACTTGCAACCTACGTCCTCAATTATTTGCTTGACGTATTCCAATCTCTGTCTTCCTCTACAGTTTTTGCCCTCTACAGCTCCCTCTAGTACCATGGAAGTCATTCCCTCATGACTTAGCAGATGTCCTATCATCCTGTCCCTTCTCCTTATCAGTGTTTTCCACATATTCCATTCCTCTCCGATTCTGCGTAGAACCTCCTCATTCCTTACCTTATCAGTCCACCTAATTTTCAACATTCGTCTATAGCACCACATCTCAAAAGCTACGATTCTCTTCTGTTCTGGTTGTCCCACAGTCCATGTTTCACTACCATACAATGCTGTACTCCAGACGTACATCCTCAGAAATTTCTTCCGCAAATTAAGGCAGGTATTTGATATTAGTAGACTTCTCTTGGCCAGAAATGCCTTTTTTGCCATAGCGAGTCTGCTTTTGATGTCCTCCTTGCTCCGTCCGTCATTGGTTATTTTACTGCCTAGGTAGCATAATTCCTTAACTTCATTGACTTCGTGACCATCAATCCTGATGTTAAGTTTCTCGCTGTTCTCATTTCTACTACTTCTCATTACCTTCGTCTTTCTCCGATTTACTCTCAAACCATACTGTGTACTCATTAGACTGTTCATTCCGTTCAGCAGATCATTTAATTCTTCTTCACTTTCACTCAGGATAGCAATGTCATCAGCGAATCGTATCATTGATATCCTTTCCCCTTGTATTTTAATTCCACTCCTGAACCTTTCTTTTATTTCCATCATTGCTTCCTCGATGTACAGATTGAAGAGTAGGGGCGAAAGGCTACAGCCTTGTCTTACACCCTTCTTAACAAGCGCACGTCGTTCTTGATCGTCCACTCTTATTATTCCCTCTTGGTTGTTGTACATATTGTATATGACCCGTCTCTCACTATAGCTTACCCCTACTTTTTTCAGAATCTCGAACAGCTTGCACCATTTTATATTGTCGAACGCTTTTTCCAGGTCGACAAATCCTATGAAAGTGTCTTGATTTTTCTTTAGCCTTGCTTCCATTATTAGCCGTAACGTCAGAATTGCCTATCTCGTCCCTTTACTTTTCCTAAAGCCAAACTGATCGTCACCTAGCGCATTCTCAATTTTCTCTTCCATTCTTCTGTATATTGTTCTTGTAAGCAGCTTCGATGCATGAGCTGTTAAGCTGATTGTGCGATAATTCTCGCACTTGTCAGCTCTTGCCGTCTTCGGAATTGTGTGGATGATGCTTTTCCGAAAGTCAGATGGTATGTCGCCAGACTCATATATTCTACACACCAACGTGAATAGTCGTTATGTTGCCACTTCCCCCAATGATTTTAGAAATTCTGATGGAATGTTATCTATCCCTTCCGCCTTATTTGACCGCAAGTCCTCCAAAGCTCTTTGAAATTCCGATTCTAATACTGGATCCCCTATCTCTTCTAAATCGACTCCTGTTTCTTCTTCTATCACACCAGACAAATCTTCACCCTCATAGAGGCTTTCAATGTATTCTTTCCACCTATCTGCTCTCTCCTCTGCATTTAACAGTGGAATTCCCGTTGCACTCTTAATGTTACCACCCTTGCTTTTAATGTCACCAAAGGTTATTTTGACTTTCCTGTATGCTGAGTCTGTCCTTCCGACAATCATATCTTTTTCGATGTCTTCACATTTTTCCTGCAGCCATTTCGTCTTCCCTGCACTTCCTATTTACACTCCTGGAAATTGAAATAAGAACACCGTGAATTCATTGTCCCAGGAAGGGGAAACTTTATTGACACATTCCTGGGGTCAGATACATCACATGATCACACTGACAGAACCACAGGCACATAGACACAGGCAACAGAGCATGCACAATGTCGGCACTAGTACAGTGTATATCCACCTTTCGCAGCAATGCAGGCTGCTATTCTCCCATGGAGACGATCGTAGAGATGCTGGATGTAGTCCTGTGGAACGGCTTGCCATGCCATTTCCACCTGGCGCCTCAGTTGGACCAGCGTTCGTGCTGGACGTGCAGACCGCATGAGACGACGCTTCATTCAGTCCCAAACATGCTCAATGGGGGACAGATCCGGAGATCTTGCTGGCCAGGGTAGTTGACTTACACCTTCTAGAGCACGTTGGGTGGCACGGGATACAAGCGGACGTGCATTGTCCTGTTGGAACAGCAAGTTCCCTTGCCGGTCTAGGAATGGTAGAACGATGGGTTCGATGACGGTTTGGATGTACCGTGCACTATTCAGTGTCCCCTCGACGATCACCAGTGGTGTACGGCCAGTGTAGGAGATCGCTCCCCACACCATGATGCCGGGTGTTGGCCCTGTGTGCCTCGGTCGTATGCAGTCCTGATTGTGGCGCTCACCTGCACGGCGCCAAACACGCATACGACCATCATTGGCACCAAGGCAGAAGCGACTCTCATCGCTGAAGACGACACGTCTCCATTCGTCCCTTCATTCACGCCTGTCGCGACACCACTGGAGGCGGGCTGCACGATGTTGGGGCGTGAGCGGAAGACGGCCTAACGGTGTGCGGGACCGTAGCCCAGCTTCATGGAGACGGTTGCGAATGGTCCTCGCCGATACCCCAGGAGCAACAGTGTCCCTAATTTGCTGGGAAGTGGTGGTGCGGTCCCCTACGGCACTGCGTAGGATCCTACGGTCTTGGCCTGCATCCTTGCGTCGCTGCGGTCCGGTCCCAGATCGACGGGCACGTGCACCTTCCGCCGACCACTGGCGACAACATCGATGTACTGTGGAGACCTCACGCCCCACGTGTTGAGCAATTCGGCGGTACGTCCACCCGGCCTACCGCATGCCCACTATACGCCCTCGCTCAAAGTCCGTCAACTGCACATACGGTTCACGTCCACGCTGTCGCGGCATGCTACCAGTGTTAAAGACTGCGATGGAGCTCCGTATGCCACGGCAAACTGGCTGACACTGACGGCGGCGGTGCACAAATGCCGCGCAGCTGGCGCCATTCGACGGCCAACACCGCGGTTCCTGGTGTGTCCGCTGTGCCGTGCGTGTGATCATTGCTTGTACAGCCCTCTCGCAGTGTCCGGAGCAAGTATGGTGGGTCTGACACACCAATGTCAATGTGTTCTTTTTTCCATTTCCAGGAGTGTATTTCATTCCTCAGTCACTTGTATTTCTGTATTCCTGATTTTCCCGAAACATGTTTGTACTTCCTCCTTTCATCAAGCAACTGAAGTATTTCTTCTGTTACCCATGGTTTCTTCGCAGCTACCTTCTTTGTACCTATGTTTTCCTTCCCAACTTCTGTGATGGCTCTTTTTAGAGGTGTCCATTCTTCTTCAACTGTACTGCCTACTGCGCTGTTCCTTATTGCTGTATCTATAGCGTTAGAGAACTTCAAACGTATCTCGTCATTCCTTAGTACTTCCGTATCCCACTTCTTAGCGTACTGATTCTTCCTGACTAATGTCTCGAACTTCAGCCTACTCTTCATCACTACTATATTGTGGTCTGAGTCTATATCTGGTCCTGGGTACGCCTTACAATCCAGTATCTGATTTCGGAATCTCTGTCTGACTATGATGTAATCTAATTGAAGTCTTCCCGTATCTCCCGGCCTTTTCCAAGTATACCTCCTCCTCTTGTGATTCTTGGACAGGGTATTCGCTATTACTAGCAGAAACTTGTTACAGAACTCATTTACTCTTTCTCCTCTTTCATTCCTTGTCCCGATCCCATATTCTCCTGTAACCTTTTCTTCTACTCCTTCCCTAAAACTGCATTCCAGTCGCCCATGACTATTAGATTTTCGTCCCCCTTTACATACTGCATTACCCTTTCAATATCCTCATACACTTTCTCCATCTGTTCATCTTCAGCTTGCGACGTCGGCGTGTATACCTGAACTATCGTTGTCGGTGCTGGTCTGCTGTCGATATTGATTAGAACAACCCGGTCACTGAACTGTTCACAGTAACACACCCTCTGCCCTACCTTCCTATTCATAACGAGTCCTACACTTGTTATACCATTTTCTGCTGCTGTTGATATTACCCGATACTCATCTCACCAGAAATCCTTGTCTTCCTTCCACTTCACTTCATTGACCCCTACTATATCTAGATTGAGCTTTTGCCTTTCCCTTTTCAGATTTTCCAGTTTCCCTACCACGTTCAAGCTTCTGACATTCCACGCCCCGACTCGTAGAACATTATCCTGTCGTTGATTATTCAATCTTTTTCTCATGGTAACCTCCCCCTTGGCAGTCCCCTCCCGGAGATCCGAATGGGGGACTATTCCGGAATCTTTTGCCAATGGAGAGATCATCATAACACTTCTTCAAATACAGGCCACATGTCCTGTGGATACACGTTATGTGTCTTTAATGCAGTTATTTCCATTGCCTTCTGCATCCTCATGTCGTTGATCATTGCTGATTCTTCCGCCTTTAGGGGCAATTTCCCACCCCTAGGACAAGAGAGTGCCCTGAACCTCTATCCGCTCCTCCGCCCTCTTTGACAAGGCCGTTGGCAGAATGAGGCTGACTTCTTATGCCGGAAGTCTTCGGCCGCCAAAGCTGATTACTTATCAAAATTTAGGCAGTGGCGGGGATCGAACCCGGGACCGAAGACGTTTTGAATATGAATCAAAGACGCAACCCCTAGACCACGGGTACCCATGAAGGTTTATCCTTCCTAAAACCAAAATAATCGATATCTAACAATTCCTCAGACTTTTTTTCCATTTTCCTGAGATTATTCTTGTCAGCAGCTTGGATGCATAGGCAGTTAAGCTAACTGCGCGATAGTCTTGTACTTATTGGTCCCTGCTATCTTCGGAATTGAGTGGAGGGTGTTTCCTCGAAAGTCTGATGGTATATCGCCAGTCTCACATATTCGACACACCAATATGAATAGTCGTTTTGTTGCCACTGCCTGCAATAATTTTAGGAATTCCGATGGTATGTTGTCTATCCCTTCTGCCTTATTGGAACACAAATCTTTAATACTAGATCACCCATGTCTTCGTTATCATTTTCTTCTTCTGTCTCGTCATCAGACAAGTCTTCCCTCTGATAGAGGCCTACAGTGTACTCTTTCTGCATACCTGCGTTCTCCTTTGCGGTTAACACTAGTTTTGTCATTGCATTCTTAATGTTACCACTCTTAATTTTAATATCACGGAAGGTTGTTCTGACTTTTCAGTGTCCTGAGTGTGACGACGAACATTTCTTTTTACATTTCTTCACATTTTTCCTGCAACTTTTTGGCCTTGTCTTCCCTGCACTTCCTATGTATTTCATTCCAAAGGTATTTCTATTTTATTATTGTTTTCTTTTCCTGACCATTTGTGTATTTCCTTCTTTCGTCGATCACTTTATTTTTTCTGTTACCCATGGTTTCTTCGAAGGCTCTTTCCTCGTACCTGTTTTGCCTGTCCAGTATCTGTGATCGCCCTTTTCATAGCTATCCACACCTCTTCAATGGAAATGCCGCTACACTGGTATTCCTTACCGGAGAATATACACCCTCTTATTATTCTCCTAAAATTCAGTCTACTTTTCGTTATTACGGAATTGTGATCTGAGTCTAAGTCCTTTCAGAATGCGAACGACGATATGACTTGTAAATCGCTTAGATTTAGGAGTAGTGGAACAGGTGAGAATGATAGTTGCAAGCCAGCGACGGAAAATAAATACTATTCACTCGCTTGGTACCGCTGTACACAAACAGCAGTATGTAGAAAGAAGTAAATAACGCTCTCTGAATAAAGAAAAGAAAACAGAAACATAATTGTTTTAGGCCGTGCAAATTACTATAGGAGACTGTATGCCAGAATGCTATGCGGGGAGAGGGAGAGAGAGGAGAGAGAGAGAGACAGAGAGAGAGAGAGAGAGAGAGAGAGAGAGGGAGGGAGTGAGGGAAGGAGGCGTGGAGGGGATAAGATTGGCTTACTTTGGCCAGCAAGGATAGGGAATGGGGGAGGGGAGATTCAGCCACCACCGATGTTTTCAGTGCTAATAATGCCTATGAACTGTTGCTGCTGACAACAATGAGTGAACTGTATCGCCTCTTCGCCACTGAAGTGCCGGTACCGTACTATCTGGAGGAAAATATTTATCACCGTCCAGCGATGTGCACGACAAGGCACACTAAATCGGGTGTGGGGGCGTCCCTGAATATTTCAAGACTGGTTCGCCCACTGAAATAACCATTATAGTAGCTGTTAATTATCGCTTATGTTAGCGTTTCGTTATGTATGCAAAAGGTGTCGCGGACATTGTTACAACTAATGAACAGTTAAATGTCTACAGCTATTCAGTAACTCCGATGACCAACGACGCGTTGTTACATGTATTTTTCGAGATATCCATAGGTAACCATTTTGACTGATCAAGAGCTCTTGGAATTTGTACGGATATCTCGTCTGATAGCGTCCCAGAAACTCACGACGCCTGAGGCCAGCTGATCTGCAGGACCATGCAGGCACCCAGTGGTCTGTGTAGTCTTGCTCCTAAGACTGTGGATATAACGTCCAGAGAGTTGTTACCTAAGGTGCCCAGTTGAATACCGTGTTCCTTGCCTTTAGTGAAAATGACCTTACAAAGCAGGAAAAAGAATTCTGAGTTCTGCATACCTGTCACAGAGGGAACTCTTATGTTAATCTTAATTAAACAAATCGGTATACATATATATTACTGTTATTATTTGCTTCTATTGCCTTATAGGACCACTTGAGTCAATTATTTCCTGGTCCTCTTCTTCAGTAAGCGCATGTTTGGTTCATTCTTAATTGCCCAGTATCTTTTCATTCGTTCTGATCTTTCCTGTCTTTCCTCATCTGTAAATATCCTTTTCAGTGTGTGTCGTTTGTCTCCTTTTGGATTAAATCTTATTTTCTTTTCTTTCAGTTTCTTGAGATTTTTGTCTTGTTTTGCTGATCATCCAAGTTTGTGTCTAGTTCTCCTATATCCTCTTTAACTTCCTTGATCCCTTCTGCTTGTTGCCTCAGATTCCACAGTTCCTGCATAATTTTTCTTGCTAATCTGGTTTCTGGTGTCCTCATTATGTGGCCTAAGAAAGAAATCATCTTTTTACATATATCATCTGTGATTGGCTCCAGTTCCCGTACACTACTTCATTTAGAACTATACGTCATTGTCCTTCGTTCCAGTATTATTTATTTATGCATGTTCTAGCTTTTCTTCTCTCTACTTTTAGTATTTTGTCAACTCTGTTTCTCTGAGTGACTTAAAAAAGAGTCTCGCTTGCGTATGTTACCTCTGGCTGAACCACCGTTTTCTAATGTTTTAATTTTGTTTGAATTGATAGACATTTGTTATTGTATGTGTTGTGTGCTATAATCTCTCGAAGACATTCAATTGCTTCACTATTTTCATTTTTCTGCTGTCTACTGTTACATGGTCTGTTACTAGCAAGTCTGTTACCATCACCTCGGTCTTTTCGAAAGGTATCTGGAGTTCATCTTCTTGCGCTTTATTTTGCAGGCTAACTATTTGATTTCTAGCTTCTTGTACATTACTAGCTAGTAATGCCAAGTCATCTGCGAATCCAAAACAATTTAGGTTCATATCATCTTTCTTGTTTCCTATTGTTATGTTTTTAGGATTCTCTTTGTACCATTCTCTCATCAAGTATTCAAGAGCACATTTGAAGAGCAGTGGTGACAGACCATCTCTTTGTCTTAACCCTGTTTTAATCGTAAATTGCTCAGACAGTTATCCTCTGAATTTTACTTTGCACTTGTTGTTTGTCAGGGTTAATTTTATCATTTGTATTAATTTGGGATAAAGTCAAAAATTTCTTAATATGTCCAGCATGGAAGATCTGTGGATGCAATCGTAAGCTTTTTTGATGTCTAGAAAGTTTATGAATAGTTGCTTCTGTCTCCTTTTGTAGGCATCCATTGTTAATTTTAATGTGATGATCTGTTCTGGAGCGCTTCTCCAGGGTCTAAATTCTCTTTGATATTCTCCTACCTCCTTTTCAAATTGATCTTTACAGCGATTGTAGAGAGTTCTTGACAGTATTTTATATGTGCAATCCAATAGGGAAATCCCTCTGTAGTTGTCCAGATTTGATTTTTCTCCTTTTTTGTGTAATGGGTTAATGATAGCTGTAGTCCAATGTTCTGGTAGCTCTTCTCCGACCCAGATTTTAACAATCCATTGATGTAATGATATCCTCACGGGTTCTGCTGTATATTTCCAGAGTTCTGCAAATGTTTGATCTCCTCCACTTGCTTTGTGAGAAATTAGTGGATACAGTAAAAGCTATTAAATATCCAGTTAGGTCAGAAGTGGAATGATCACATACAGCCAGCTGTACAGAAAAAAATGTCAGACTAAGATTCTTATGTAAGCGTAATGCATTCATGAAAGAACTGGCTTCCAAAACAGTCGCTCGACCAACTCTAGATTGTTGTTCTTCAATTTGGGACGAATTTTATGTTTTATTATTGCAGTGGTACTCAACCTGTGGTGTAACCAACTACTGAGGTTTAAAATGTGATCTCTTGGGAGGTAAAAACAAAAGGATTTAACTGTATGTCAATCACTAAACTAAATTACTTTTAAAAGATCGTTTCCATTGTTACTGTATCTTAATACAGTATTATGATTACTTAAGTTACCAATAAGTACAATATTTTTCCAAATACTTGTATTAACGCATGACGTAATGTGGGGAACGCTATAGCTTGTGAAATGAATGTATGAAGAACATTTTCCGCATTGTCCACCAAATACACGCATACTTTGCATTTTGCACCATGCATCGATCATAGCAAAATTGACACATATATCTCATGAAATAACCTTTTTGAGTTGCAGACGGTTCTTGCATTATACCAAAAATTTCTTCGTTATTCACTTTTTAACTATAAACAAAGTAACTGACAGCACAATACAACAGTAAATAAATACTGAGTACTACAGTGCTGTAAACCCTGTACTGTATTATTATTATTAATGGCAGTGGTCAAAAAAGAGGCATTTGCACCTGTAGTTGTAGTACAGAAGTAAGTTGACCAGCAATCAGGTGATGCACAAACAGTAGGCGTCAGTATAGTGCACACATTTTATTTTTGTAGTTTTAACTCGGGTGCAGTGAGTGAATGAAGCAAGTGCTGATACAGAGACGAATGGTGCAGAGGAATCTTATTTTGTAACAAGTGTCTACTCTCAACTTCGATAGTTAGCTTTATCTTCTGGGAACGGGTCGTAGATCGCACTGTCGATGGACCGAAAATTGCTTCATTGTTCAATAAAATATTGCTATTAGAAATGAACGGTACCCACTCTCTGACACTTTCGTTCGTAGTTTCATCAAACACTAACGACAACTAAGTACCAATCAAGTTACATCATTCTAAAAGTGAAATTGTTCAAAGACAATTGTTTTCATTCTAAAGTTTACTTAGGTGCTATGTTGATATTGGTTGTGAGGGTGGGGGGAGGGGAGAGAGGATGTAACAGCTAACACCATCTGACTGCTCTCTGGGGAAATAGTCACAAAAAGGTTGGGAGCATTGCATTAATGGAAGAAATACAGGACATCCAACGCAGAGTGTCCTGTATGGCCAAGGGATCGTTTAAAACGCGTGAGAGTGTTGTAGACGCTGCAAGGAAAGCATTTCGTATTGCAGAGTAGCACACCGCAGAAATTACGAAGGCGTAGGTTCCACGCTGAGTCGGGCACGATTCGTTCTCCTATGCACATCTCGTGAAACAACAGCGAAAAGAAAATCAGATGTGTTAGAGCTCACACGGGGGCCCAGTGATAGTCGTAATTCCCTTATAACCAGCCGCGAATGGAGCAAGGGAGAGGGGACACGATGTATCAGAAGTACCCTCTGCCATACACAATAAGGTGACTTCCGAAGTACAGGTGTAGAGGTACATAATCAGATGTAGACCTGTATGACTGTGGCGAGTTTATGGTTAAGGAGTGGAGAGCTGCGTTTATTCGACTGTCACGGTTGAGCTGAACTTCCCATATTCAAATTTCGTAACAACAGTAGAATGTGGGTCGGAGTTCTGGCGCATCTTCTTCCTAGCAGTGAGGGCGAAACTGCACAATATGAAGTCAGCTGAAATAGACTCTCGTGACAAGGACGCTAGTGCATTCTGAAACACAGACCCGTGTAAGTAGCCGGCCATTAACTGGGACTGCCCATAACAGTTTACTGTCTGGCGTCCGTTGTAGAATACTCCAGGTCTTAAAAAGTTTCGATAATTTAAAAGGAAATTCTATGGCTTGAAGATACACAATAACAAGACCTCCAAGCAGTTTTAATCGCTTTAAATTTCTTAGGGCTTAATACTTGACGAGTAAACCGAATTAATACAGCCACAAAGACACATACAAGACATCACCACGACGTGAAACACCCTGACTACACAGATAAACGGAACAAATTATACCAACTATTCAACCCACACCCAGTGTCTAAATGTTACATTTAACAATCTGGATCGCTACATCGCAAAAGTACTGCCTATACCGGATAGCGCTCCTTACTAGTAACTTAGTACTGGGCAGCTGTAGGTGTTTGGCACTAGGCTTGATATTAATAACAACTTAAACGGGTAGTGATCTGCCTAGCCTAAGGCGGAAAACCACCAATATGCACTAGGGCAGACGGAACTAAAGCCACTAGAACTTTATTATGCGAGTACCAACAGCTGTTAAACTTCATAACGAATAGAAGTAAAGTTGAAACGTCCCCTTAGAAAAATTAATGAATTACTGTGCTGATAAACCTCTTACATTCCCTACAAAACAATGGCCCTGACTAACATTAACCTATACCTTTCACAAATCGCTTACCTCACAAAAATCTTCGTTACAGCAATACAGCGAGCGCCACTACTGCCAGCTAAATAAAAGATTCAAACTACTGAAGGCACTAACTACTGATAGGCATAGTTAGCAAATGAAAGATTTTGATAGAGAACAAACGATGTATTTACCTTAATAGTGTTCAGAAGTCATAATATATATAGCAGTTGATGACATCCAGTCTTACAAATATACTGTCTCTGATGGACACATATCCAGATCATCCGCTCTCAAAACTCCGCCATTTCTCTCCCCACATCCAGCACTGTAGACGGCTCACCTCCAACTGCGCAACGCTACGCGCTGTTCACATCCAACTGCCCAACACTACAATAGCATATACTCCAACAATGCAAACCGACCACAGCCTTCACACAGCACAGTCAGTGATTTTCATATAAAGCGCTACGTGGCGTTACCAACATAAAAACCTAAACAGCCTACTTACAAACTGAACCGCAAGACAACTGTAATTGATGATTACTTTATTACCACAAGTGATTTCGCCTCATTAAAACAACATCCACGGTTGTGTTTGGTACTCACGTGACAGCCTTCCGCTTTGCAGCCACCACTGGTGCGTCACCGCACTATTCGCCCCGATGTCCTTTTTTGATTATTTTGTCGACATTCCCATTTGAGGGCGCCGTGGTGCACTAGCGCGGCACTCTTTTCACCTGAGGATGCTGTTTTAATGCAGCGATATCGGCTGTGACAAAGAAATTACTCATTATTGTTATCTTCCGGCTCATTTTGCTTCCATTCATTATACAACACTACGAAAGGTGTGACTGTTTAGTAATCAGGTTAACCAATCATTCTAGATCACGAGGAAATTGTTTACCCCAACCTCAGGCAATTTAGCATAGATAAATGCTTCATACCAATGACTTTGCATAGTAATAAATCATACACAAACTTAAATGTAGCGCCTGTGGTCGGCGAGAATTACACACTTAATCGCAGTCACTTTAGTCCGACCGATTAGGGAAATGCTACGCAGAACATTATTGTTCTAATTGTAACATCGTTCGCAATAAGTAACAGAAAGATACTGGCACACACAAAAAACAACTAACAGTTAAATAAGCAATTTCCCAAATCAGCTGCCCAACGCACAAACCACATCAGCACGACGTCCACAGACTGAGCGAACCGGACAAGAATAGTGAATCTGAGCGAGTATAAACCACCCATCCAAAGCATCGAGTCGTATCTCAGTTGAACAATGTAATAATGACAGTGGTAGCCTACACTGGTAACAACGAAGGTAAAGTACCAGCAATCTAAAACGAGACCTACGAGTCAATTTCGTTACTCGTTTCATTCATCAACAGAGTAATTGCAAGGCCCAATTATCCACCTTGTTCCACAACTACAGGAATCCAACAACCCTTGCAACATTCGAACTTAGAGACGTACTGGTCCAACGAAGCCTCCTCTGGCGTTCTTTACCACTAAACTGTCGTTGTCCTGCAGTAGCTGCACGCCCTACGACAACATACGACGAAGACACTCTTCCACGCCGGTTGATCGCCCCTCTTCAGCCCGAAGCGCTCACCTTGCAACACGGGTGGTTGCCGCACGAGAGAAACAGCGCCGCACTCCATAAAAATAGCGATTCAAATTACCGGACGGATGAACATCAAGGAGATGATGTAACAGTAGGTTAGGATATAGTTGGCTAATGAGAGTTGTTAGCAGTATCAGGGTCGTGTTTCATCTCATTTTTACATCACCATCACGAGCAAATCTCCAGTATCTACCTAAACAGTGCTTGATGGCGAGCGAGATTGGCCGTCTCGTATTGTCATCGACTTAGGCCATAGTCTTACCAATGTTTAGCATGACTGGTTTGTCGAAGCAACTTTCTGTCGTGCTTCGACTGACCAGTGGGGCTACATGTGCTCTTTGACGAGCTGTAAGCGAAGATACATATGTGAGGCTGTTTGTTCCGTACATCGTAGCGAGTTGTTGAATAGATGACTGATTTGCCGCATTGTGGCTTGTGTACCTGCTGTTACAGTTAGCTATAGCCAACGATGAACACTGTCGAAATATCTTTCCTGGCAGCTTTTGACAATAATGTCGTCCCAAAATCTCCCTTGGTAGGGCTACACAGGGAAAGTCCAGTTTCTGTAAGTCTCAATGGTGTGGATCATGCATTGTCTGCGTGCGATCTGGACGCGATCAGTACACCATTATTATGCGTCTTTCCCAACCTCTAATTCACTCATAAGCAAACATCCAGTTAAAATTTAGTGACATCCCCTTAACACACCTACCTATTTGGTTCAGTGGGGCAAAAGCAACTCTCTTTCTCCATTACAATAGCTGTATCTAGACACACAGCTCGTGGCCAATATACTCTGTCATGAGCCATACATTACGTATTGTGGGCACTCTCTCCGCTATAATCATGAGGATAAAATCAGAGAGATTAGAGCCCACACAGAACCATACCGACAATCCTTCTTTCCACGAACAATACGAGACTGGAATAGAAGGGAGAACAGATAGAGGTACGCTATGTACCCTCCGCCACACACCGTCAGGTGGCTTGCGGAGTATGGATGTAGATGTAGATGTAGAAAACCTGAATCAACTATGAATGTTCATAATAGATTCTTTTCTTTACAGAAGACATATGGGAGCATTGGAAATCAATTTTACAGTGACGTTACGTATTACTGAATATTTCTTCAATAATAGGATCCTAGGAGACTCCGCACTGCCAGCACAGTTCGATTTTCTCTACATTTAAACGTGTAATCAGTTAAAACTGCACCGTGCTTTCTCTGGAGTCGTAAGTTATCACACCATCTCTATTTGTTGAAGGCCACGAATGACTAACCAGCCGACGAAATTTCGGGACGTATCGTTAAAAGTCACCTTCTTCGTGGTTCTATCAGGTCTCGCAGCTATGACTAAAACTGTAATTAACGGTTAATTATCAGCCATTATTATATCAATGCAGAGTAAGACGAACCGTTATGCAAATTTGTAAGTTATTAAATACAATGCGACTTGATTCCATTACCGAGATTTTTTAACACGAATATCAAATATTACCACTTCACATTTTACAAATACCAACACAAATATAATGAAAGTCTCTCTGTTTTGCCATGTCTCCCCAAAACATGTTCCCTTAAATAAATCACACGTTTTGAAAAATGGTACTCCTGTACTGATACCGTGATACACTTGTACTATGAACTCAGAACTCACGATTGTACTGTATTATTCCTCGCTTATAGTTAAATATGGTTTAGTGAAAGGTGTTGTACACATTCTGAGTCCATCCTGACTGACTGAAGGTAGTGCTGGCGTTAATTGCTATATTGCCTTAGTCCCACCCTACCTCCTTATACAGGACGCCCCAGTAAGAATGGTCACTATTCAGGAATGTGACAGGAACGATCATTCAGAGCAAGAAAAGTCTAGTAGAACACATACATTAAGAACTATGAGCACTCTTTCATATTCGCTACTATGAAAAAAATTTATTATACGTAAGCTCTTTGCTTTCCATATTTTGGGAGGAGGTAGTATAAACCAAAAGAAGAAAAAATTATCAAGCAAACATGGGCTCTAAAATGCATACCTTAAGAGCTATGAGCACTGATTCAGTAGAGGAGATGTGTTTCACAGAATCGAAGGCGAGGAAGTGCACATAGCTCTTAAGATATGCGTTTTAAAGGCATGCTTAATGGAACTTTTTGCTTGTTTTTGTCCATGCTACCAACTCTCAAAATGTGGAAAGCAAAGAGCTTGCAACAGAAGAGATTTGTCTCACAGTATATAAGCCCTAATTTTCCCTCTTTTTTTCGAAGATGAAGAAGTAGGTACGCATTTTAGCGCCCATGTTTACGAAACATTTTTGCTACGAATGATCGTTTCTGTCATATCTCTGATTATTAACCATTCCTCCTAGGACACCTTGTATGTCTCACCACTTTCGACTAAATTTATAACAGGACATAAACAGACTATTTTAGACCGCCACATTTTCCAAAATTTCACTACTCCTGGGACATTTTGTATATCTTAGCATTTTCGATTAAATTTATATCAGGACCGAAAAAGTTCATCTTATAAACCCACGAATTCAAATAGGTCATATTAGACATGTTAAGATTGTAAGACCAAGGTATGTATTCAGTGAACTTGACATTTTATTGACTGTTTTGAGACTATTTTATAAGAGACATCATATTTACGCCAATGACTGTAACACTTTCTTTATTTCATGATTACAATTTTGGCCTTAGGCCATCATCAAGTGAAGATGTTATGTCTATTAGGCCATGTCAACCTAAAATGAGCTGACACATATATATGTCGTTGTCATTACTATTAAATACATTGGTGACGCTGTTACATAGTGCGATCACACATATCCATATGTCATAAAACAACATAGTCTGTAGACACTCATGTTCGTTAGGCCATCATTAGTCACGTATGCACTAAACTGCAGCGGCAGATTACTGTTTACAGGCTACTGTGATGACAACGACATATAAATGTGTCAGCTCATTTTAGGTTGACATGGCCTAATAGCGATAACATCTACACTTGATAATGGCCTAAGGCCGAAATTGCAGTCGTGAAACAAAGAAAGTCCTACAGTCACAGGCGTAAATGTGATGTTTTTTATAAAGTTCTACATGACTGTGAATCCCAGGTATAAAAAGTTAGTTTATTTTGAGACTGTATCTTACTTTGTACTGATACGCAAGTGCCTAAAGATGAAGTACAAAACAGTTTCGAAATGGATATGAAGCAGAAATTAGAAGACACAGTCGTTTACTTGGCTTGTTTTTTTATCGTGTTTAATTTAGAGGAATGTATTTTACTTGTATGCTGTTGAAGGATTTCAGATAAACACAGTAAATTGCAACCGAGAGCACGAATGCAGCTGATAAGGTCGCCGACACACATACAGAAATTCCACTGCAAAGAGGAGTGGCGCCACGGTAAATTCTCCACGCTTAACCGTGACTCCGTCGCTCTCCACTAATTACTGTCGGCTGTCCGCGAAACAAGTGCCGTAATGAAGGGTCGGTCACGTGATGTACATTGGCCGGTCGTCGGTCCACAGCGGGTGTAACGAAGCGCCATCGCGCTCGGGTGCAGTAAGCGAATGAACAGGACAACGCGAATGGCGAGCAGACATTGGGCACTGATTTTCCAAAAAACTTCTCTGCCATTTTGGTTCTAATTTTACTGACTTAGAAGTCTTTTTCGCGAACTTTTAGCCATAGAACGAATATTTGTCTTATACTTACGTTTTGCTGTTCCCATTAACTACGTATTATCTGATGACCTTGATGGACATTCCGTTCAGCAAAGGAACCTTTGTGTTTTTGATACGTATTAGTAAGTGCTAATAAACAACTGAAATGCATCAAGGCCAGTTCCAAACTATTGCTTCACTAGGATTATCGTTAATTATTCATCAGTTTTGTGATAGCCTTTTCCCTTTTCTCCCGATTAATTCAAAATTTGATATCGAAATGATTGTATAGATCGGACTACGCGTAATGTAAATCTGATTAACTCTGAGTATTTAATTTACATATCTTACTGACTAACTTACTCCGCCCGAACAGGCCATGAAAGCCATTAGGTGGGGGGAGGGGGAGACGCTTAATCATAGTGAAGGCAGCTTACCTAGGGGAGTAAATCCAAGGGGAAAATCCTAGTTCTCCAGGTTGAGGGTGCAGTGGGGTCTGGCATACCGTTCAGGCAAAAATAGGATTCACCCGCTTCCCTACACAATAAGAAACCCTGATGGATCAGAAGGAATCGACTCTACTTGAGAACAAGGACTATGATTTGTGAAACATGGAACGACCAGGGGTCAGCAGGAAAATACTGCAAGTACTGAAAATGGATATCCTGGTTATGACGGAATGAAAAAGAAAGGATGAGGACAAGACGTTATTGAAAACTATATTCTCTTTTGGAGGGGACTGGAACAAACAAAATAAAAATTAGGGGTAGCAATTTTTATAAAAAGTAAATGAAAACAAAGAATAATTAACTGGAGGTAGATGAAAGAGTAATCAGTGTAACAAAAAAAATCACGCAATAAAACTAGAATTAATTGCCGTGTATGGTCCTAGACCAGAAACACTTCCTCGATAACCTACAAGAAGTGATTGACGTATGTCCCAATAGGCGTGAATATTTCTAATAATGCGGGACTTAATGGACGAATCGGAAAAGGATTAAATGACGATGTTGTAAGACAATGGAAAGAGGATACAGAGAAGGATAATGGAAACAGTTTGATTAACTTCTGTAAACTTCAGATGTATGCTATTATGAATGTCAAATCCAGCTCGATGGAGCACATAAGCAGACCTGGGCCAATCCGTCAAAAATCCTAAAATCAGTTATTGACTCTTCAATAGTGACAAGTCGGCGTGTGATTAAGGTACGCCGGCCGGGGTGCCGAGCGGTTCTAGGCGCTACAGTCTGGAGCCGTTCGACCGCTACGGTCGCAGGTTCGAATCCTGCCTCGGGAATGGATGTGTGTGATGTCCTTAGGTTAGTTAGGTTTAAGTAGTTCTAAGTTCTAGGGGACTGAGGAGCTTAGAAGTTAAGTCGCATAGTGCTCAGAGCCATTTGAACCATTTGTTTTTATTAAGGTACAGGAAGTAAGAGTAAAAAGGGGAATAGAGTGTGACACCTATCATTTTATAGCTGTCACGGAGTTATTGGAGGTGGTATACGGAATGAAGAAAGTATATCAGATATGGTTAAGCTCTAGAAGTGAACAGGGTTAGAATAGGTACAAAGTATGTAAAGAGAGAGCTCAGAAATTACGAAGAAAGTGTAACGTAGAAACATATGAAAATGTATGGGGGGATATAGAGCATTCGTTTTGATTCAGGAGATCGGCAGGTGCGTGGAGGATGATAATGAATGGCTAGCAATACCATACCCACATTACAAACTATATTTATTGGCCTGTGGAAAAATACGTTGAAGAACTGATGGTGGAAAAATGAAGAGAAAACGTAATAGAATCCTGTAACAGCAGCAGTGTGTTAGGTAATAAAGAATCTATACTAGAGGGAGACGTAAACGAGATTTTGAAAAACGCAAGAAATAGAAAGGCGAGTGGTCCAGCAGGAGCTGCGGTGCTATTGTGGAAATATTGGCCCCCTAAAATAGAGAGATTTATGTGTGGATTGATCAGTCAGATTGTGTAGGGAGAGTAAATAGGAAGATTGTGTTGTGTATCATACGTATCTGCTATCTATCACTAAAGTAAACAAGAGGCACTAAAACAATTATAGGGGAATTAGAGATACGGCATCCATCAGCAGACCTTTTAGCGCCATACTGAGTAACAGGCCGGAGATAGAAATTGAGGGAAACAAGCTAGAGGAACAGAGAGGTTTTACGGTTGGACGAGCCTGTATGAATTATATTTTCATCTTTGGACAAATAAGCATAAGCTGCGCGGAGTGGCTGCGAGGTTTGAGGCGCCATGTCTCACATTGCGCCGCCCATCAACCCGGAGGCTCTTCCTCGGGCATTGGGGAGTGTGCGTGTGTGTTGTTCTTAGCATAAGTTAGTATATGTTAGTATAAGTAGTGTGTAAGTCTAGGGACTGATGACCTCAGCAGTTTGGACCCTTAGAATTCACAGACATTTTTTAAATAAGCGTAAAGGCATATTCTAAGGATCAGGAAGTATACTTAACATTTATGAATTTAGAAACAGCGTATGATCCTGTACCCATCAACGTATTATGGGATGCGATGGAATATACTGGTATAGAACCACAGCACATATTCAGAATTTGAATATTCAGCACTCGTGCGCAGTAGTTAAAGCAGGGAGGAAGCTGAGTGAGTCATTAAAACATCCATAGGACCTAGACAGGGCTGCAGCATGTCACCGACCCTGTTTAAAACATCTGTGCAGTGTATATTGGAACGGTGGATTCGTGCGAGTGTATGGGAATTCCTTTCCTTCAAGGTTCTATCTGCCTGCTTGTTATCACTTACCGATGATCAAGTACTGATAGCACAAAGTAAGGAGGATGTCAAGTTTACGATAAAAAAGTTGCCCCGCGGGTAGCCGCGCGGTCTAAGGGGTCCTTGCCACGGTTCGTGCGGCTCCCCCGTCGGAGGTTCGAGTCCTCCCTAAGGAATGGCTGTGTGTGTTGTCCTTATCGTAAGTTAAAGCTAGATTAAGTAGTGTGTAAACCTAGGGACCCATGACCTCAGCAGTTTGGTCCCATAGGAACTTACCACAAATTTCCAAAATAAAAAAGTCAATGGAAGCATTTGAGATGGGCTTAAAATAAATATTAGTAGAACATAATATGAAGTAGTGGGTGGAGATGGAAGTGATGGGTACTGCCACAGGACCTATTAAAGCAGTATCTGGGGTCGATTATCCATTTCTCGGGAAGCTGTGAAGGAGATGTGGAACGCAGCATCCAACAGGAAAGAGGGGCAATTAAGATGCAAAACGGAGTTCTGTGGAACAAGGAAATATCAAAAGAAACAAAGAAGAGAATTCTGCAAATGTAGTTGAAAGTATACTAAAATACAGGGAGGGAGAATGGAAGGTGGGGAAGCAGGACCAGGCAGCAGAGATGGATTGCATAAGGAAGACAGCCATGATATCCAAAGTAGAAGAAGAAGAAATGAGGAAATTAGAGGAATAATGGGTATTGGAAAGTCAGTTATGCAAAGAATTGAGAGCAGTGCTCTTCAATGGTATGGCCAAGTAGGGCGAATGGGGTAAGGACGATGGCCAAAAACAATCCTGGAATGGTCACCGGCGGCAGGGAGGAAGCGCGCACGACCAAGAATACATGGTAAGGGGGAGTAATTGGAATGATGAGGAATAGATACCTGAAAGATTTCCTGAATCACTTAAGAAATGTACATCATCTATGTTATCTACAAGATTTCCATTCAGTACATCCGACTGAGATCGTGGAATGTTTATAGCGCACATGTGGAAGTTTGAAACTCTCAACTTCCAGAGCAATGTAGTTGTTATTCATTAAAATTGTATTAGTAATATGAAATTTTTTGTAAGAATGAATTCTATTGGTTAGACGATTTCTGTAATGGATGACATGCCCGATTCGATAGAAAGTTCGTGTGACGGATGACATGTGGTAGGGCGTCAGCCGTCACTCAGAACAATATCGAATAAAGGAGCTGTTTCGATGAATCCTCTGCCAGGCACTTAAGCGTGATTTTCAGAGTATCCATGTAGATGTAGATATTTTGGCACAATGTCATCAGAAGAATTAGTGAATGATGACCGAAAATGGTGCCGAAAGCCACAAAATGTACGGCGTGATTCCATCTTCTATGTACACGCATATCCATAGCTTACAAGTTACCTTATAGTGTGTGACAGAGGTTACTTTACGTCCCACTGCCACTAACTCCCCTAACTTGTCGTGAACAGTCCACGAGAAGAACGTCCCTTGGGGAGCCCCCGCTTGACATCTAATTTCCGCAATTTTACCTTATTGCTCCTTTCACGATATAAATGTAGGAGGAAGCCATATATTGGTTTACTTTTAGGATAATATGTTTTTGGAATCTTAACAATACGACAAAAATATGGAAGCAGCGTGAGAAATGCATGTTCCAACATAAATTCGGATTCTTGACAAGCCTACAGATTTCGCTGTTGCATTTGAAGAGGACCGTAACATGTGCATTGTCCTCAATATATTGCAAAGGGTCGGCCGCGGTGTGAACCTGTTTCGAGAGTGTATTACGACGGAGCTAAGTGAATTCGAACGTGAGGAAAAGATTGGTGTTCGTGTGGTGAGTGCTTCCGTAACAAACGTAGCCGAAGTGTTTGCTGTTTCAAGAGGAACCGGATTGAAGATTCGTACCGCGTACAGAGAAAGCGGAAAAACATCTTCCGCTAAGACACGATGGGGATGAAAGCGTGTGTTGAGTGACCGTGACAGATGGACATAGATGCAAAAAAGGAAGACAATTGCAAACGTCACTGCAGAATTGGATGTCGCTCGCGCGAACCCTGTCAGCGTCAAAACAAACATGAAGGGAGCTCCTTGAAGCAGGGAGCTGCAGGATGAGTTGGATTTCCAAGACCACTCGACAATGGTGTGATTGCCGTAACAGGAAATTATGGTGCCGAAACTATAAAATCTGGACTAGGGAAGAACGGAAGAAAGTAATTTGGTGGAATGTCTTGTTGTACACTATTTCGAACTTCTGGTCGAGTTTGCGTCTCAAGAGGGAAATTTGGAGGGGTTCGGTGATGATATGGGCAGGCGTATCGTGTTACTCTATGTGCCTCTGGTTTCTCTGCAATTTCGCGTTACTGCTGTAAGTAGGCTGTTTAGGTTCTTATATTGGTAACGCCACCGCCACCTAGCGCTCTGTATGAAAATCACTGGCTGTGCTGTGTGCAGTCTGTGGCTGGTTTGCATTGTTGTTGGCTATTGTAGCGTTGGGTAGTTGGCTGTTAACAGCGCGTAGCGTTGCGCAGTTGGAGGTGAGCCGCCAGCAGTGGTGGATGTGGGAAGTGAGGACGCGGAGTTTTGAGAGCGGATGATCTGGACAGAGACAATAAATTTGTAAGACTGGATATCATGAACTGATATATATGTATTATGACTTTTGAACACTATTAAGATAAATACATTGTTTGTTCTCTATCAAAATCTTTCATTTGCTAACTATGCCTATGAGTAGTTAGGGCCTTCAGTAGTTTGAATCTTTTATTTAGCTGGCAGTAGTGGCACTCGCCGTATTTCAGTAGCTTGAGTAACTAAGATTTTTGTGAGGTAAGTGATTTGTGAAAGGTATAGGTTAATGTTAGTCAGGGCCATTCTTTTGTAGGGATTATTGAAAGTCAGATTCCGTTGCGCTAAAATTATTGTGTCAGTTTAAGCACAGTCATGTATAATTTTTCTAAGGGGACGTTTCACTGCTAATGACGGTTTGGACCTGCCTGGCTGATCAGTTCTATCCCATGGTGCAATGTTCACTCCCCAATGGTAATATTGTGTTCCACGTCGACAGGGACCCTAGGTCTCAACAGTCGAGGACTAGTTTTGTGAACATAGGATGAGTTGTCGCATCTCGACTGGCCATCATATCTCAATATTGTTGAGCCTTTGTGTCCTACTTTGCAGAGAAAGGTAGGTGCCACTATTTTGCAGGAGCCATGGTATATGATTCCCTTGAAAACCATGCAGGACCTAAATTAATTTCTGTATATCCATCCTTTTGACTTAAGGTTTGAGAGACTTCGACCGTTCGCTTATGTACTAAAATGGAACACCAGCCGCCGTACTTTCGATGTTAATTATGATGTATCTAGCAATCTCATTGACACAGTACAGTATCTCCACGCCTTAACTATTGGTGTGGGAGTGAACTCCAACCGTATAGACGATCATTTTAATGGCCAACATCTATGAACTGGTTTTCTTGGACTACTGTAACAGCGATGTTGTGTCTGCAACCATTGGTAGCTGATCGTTGCAGACATAACATCGCTGTTATAGTAGTCTGCGGGAACCAGTTCATAGAAGTCGGCCACTGAATGGATCGTGTATACAGTTGGAGTTCACCCCCAAAGATAGAATTAAGGCTTGAAGGTGTTGTACTGAGTCACCAAAGCCGGTATCCACATAATAAATACCATGGAAAGGACTGCTGCAGGTGTTGCATCACATATAGTAATTTCATCCATTCCGAGACGACTCGAAAACGTTTTAAATGCCAGCGGGTTTCCTACACAGTATTATTGTGGCAATGTGTTGTATCTTTGATGTTTCCATATCTTTGTCCAGCTCCTGTATATGATTCTGTTAACAGGATGCAGGGTCGAATACTACTTGCTGAAATGTTGTGGCTTTCAGCAGCGTATCTGAGCTGTGTGGCAAAACAAACGTTGCAGAGTGGCTGGAGAGTGCCATGCGGTGGAGATGGTTTGCAGTCGTGCGACAGTGAGACCATTACGTGCACGATCGTCGTTTGACTCGGCACTCGTGTGATTGCAGCGCCCGCCGTTCCACACGTGCGGCAATCTGGCAGCAGTACAAACAAGCTTGTCGCTGCGGAACAGTTATGGCGCCCTCCAAGTCCACCAGTTTGTTTGCAGTGTTCTCACAGTCAGCGATGGGCTGTTGTGGCACGCTAACAATCTGAAGGCACGTATGCGTCTGTTCGTCTGCTCCACAGCTAGTGACTTATCATACGCAAGATCAGACATACCACATGTGCTTACTGCGGGACCACATTAACATTTGCCTTAAGAATCTATGGGACCGTTTATCCTACGAACTACTGACCGACAGCGAAGATGTCCACATCAGATCTTCATGTCCTAAATTCATTAACTTTTTCCAAGTTTGATTCTGTAGCTGCCGTTGAGCTCTGGCGCATCTATTCAAAATTATAAATCATTTTGTAGTTCTGTTACCTTTACGCATTTACTATTTGTTAGTCAAGTTTTGAAAGCCACAGATTAACATTGTGTTTGACATCAATACGGGCAGCTTCCCTTCATTTCAGATATAGAGTTGTTCCAGCTACTTCCAAAAAGTGATTTTGAGAAGAAATCACTGAACAAAACCCATAATTGTTTTGCAATAAACACTTTTCTCCAGAACTTAAGGACGGGATAGATAAAGTTGTTGTTGTTGTTGTTGTGGTCTTCAGTCCTGAGACTGGTTTGATGCAGCTCTCCATGCTACTCTATCCTGTGCAAGCTTTTTCATCTCCCAGTACCTACTGCAACCTACTTCCTTCTGAATCTTCTTAGTGTATCCATCTCTTGGTCTCCCTCTACGATTTTTACCCTCCACGCTGCCCTCCAATACTAAATTGGCGATCCCTTGATGCCTCAGAACATGTCCTACCAACCGATCCCTTCTTCTGGTCAAGTTGTGCCACAAACTTCTCTTCTCCCCAATCCTATTCAATACTTCCTCATTAGTTATGTGATCTACCCATCTAATCTTCAGCTTTCTTCTGTAGCACCACATTTCGAAAGCTTCTCTTCTTGTCCAAACTATTTATCGTACATGTTTCACTTCCATACATGGCTACACTCCATACGAATACTTTCAGAAATGACTTCCTGACACTTAAATCAATACTGGATGTTAACAAATTTCTCTTCTTCAGAAACGCTTTCCTTGCCATTGCCAGCCTACATTTTATATCCTCTCTACTTCGACCATCATCAGTTATTTTGCTCCCCAAATAGCAAAACTCCTTTACTACTTTAAGTGCCTCATTTCCTAATCTAATTCCCTCAGCATCACCCGACTTAATTAGACTGCATTCCATTATCCTTGTTTTGCTTTTGTTGATGTTCGTCTTATATCCTCCTTTCAAGACACTGTCCATTCCATTCAACTGCTCTTCCAAGTCCTTTGCTGTCTCTGACAGAATTACAATGTCATCGGCAAACCTCAAAGTTTTTATTTCTTCTCCATGAATTTTAACACCTACTCCGAATTTTTCTTTTGTTTCCTTTACTGCTTGCTCAATATACAGATTGAACAACATCGGGGAGAGGCTACAACCCTGTCTTACTCTCTTCCCAACCACTGCTTCCCTTTCATGTCCCTCGACTCTTATAACTGCCATCTGGTTTCTGTACAAATTGTAAATAGCCTTTCGCTCCATGTATTTTACCCCTGCCACCTTTAGAAGTAGATAAAGTAACACAAGATATTAATTATTCAATGGAAATATTTGGAAGTGCAGGATCATGCTGCCAGAAGTCCCCACAATCTCCGGATAAGGGCGGACGTCACATGGCAGAAGATCATCGTCACTACAGCGCCAAATGGTTCTGACACCGCAAAACGAGTCAGTTGAAAGAGCAGGAAAAACAGTGTGTGTGTCTCAGTGAGCAGTTACAAAGCACTGTGTTGATGTTCGTCATTATATCACTGCCTGGAGACAGTAGCTGGATGACTTCACACGGGAAAGAAACGTGCAGAAGCTGGAAGACGGCGGAAGAGTAGCGAGTGTAGCCCAAGAATTTTTTCATTGCTCACAGCACTGTTGTACGCGCACGGCGAACGTTCCGAACCATAGGCGCCGCTGCGCGAAGAAGAGTAGGTGGCCGCCCACGGTCAACTGCAGCAGCAGATGATCGCTGCACTGTGCAGCGGGCAAGAAGGTATGCCATGTCAAACAGTTGTTGCCATTGCAAACACGTTTAACTGGACTGCACCCTCCACTGTGGCACGGAGAGTGCAGGGGGTGGTCACTTTGCCAGACGACCTATACGCTGTGTTCCATTGACACCTGTACATCGAGGACCCCGTCTGCGATGGTGCCAAGAGCTTAGTGGCCACGTCAACGTGCAGTGGGGATGAGGGTGGGTTCAGTGTGAGTAGTTATTCTGGACTCTCCTTCATATGCACCCAGGGACATTATCGAACTTGATCGTTTTAGTGATACAGATACTATAGTGTGTGGAGGGATAATGGTGCGTGGGTGTACTGTCCTCTAAATCATTGAACACCGTACACTCCCCTTCTTGTGAAACTCTACTCCTTCCTCATAAGCGCCTGTTCACGACGAATTCGGGCTTTACTTAATTTTCATGGATGACAATTCGCCACCGCATCTCATAACGTGGGAGGAGAAGCTCTTGGAGCAAGAGGATAGTCAACAAGTAGACTGGTCTGTCTCTTCGCACGATTTAAATTTCTTCGATCCGTGTTGGACACCTTTTGGAGACATTTCGGAACACGTCCACATGCGCTAACGACCATCCAGCAGTTTTTAACCGCACTGGTGGGGGGATGGAATGCCCTAACATAAGAACTGGTTACCAATGTAGCACACTGCAGAGCATGCATTGCCGTCCATGATGATGGTGGTCACACACGCAATTAATAACCGTGTCCCGCCTTTTCTAATGTTCAGGAGACCACCACAAATCGCGGTGACTTCAGTATAATTGCTGTCTCTGAATAAAAGTGTCATTTCTGTTCGTCTCATTACGTATTTATTTCTATTACCTTCTTTACTAAACTGCAACAGGTTTTACTGTGTAGGGTCCAAGTCTGAGCTATGCTACTTGGTAGTAAAACATAACGGGAAAGTTACTTTCGTTCTTGAGTACTGCATACCAGTGTACTGTAGTGTAGAGACAATATGCACTCTCCATTTACATTAATGTGGGCAGTCGTCAAATGCCTGAAGAACCACCGTTTGGACAGCGAACTGCTGCGAGACATGGACGAAGAGAGTCCGTGAGGTTCTGGAAGGTACCGACAAGGATTTGGAGACATACCGACTCCAGTGCCGTGGCCAGATGCTCTGGGTCTCTCGGTCGAGGATCCTTGACGTGAACAGATTCTCGATTGGGTTTAGGTCCGGACAGTTTGGTGGTCAGAGAAGTATAATAAACTCATCCTGGTGCTGTTCGAATCAAGCACATACACTGCGAGCTGTGCGACACGTTGCATTGACCTGCTGGTAGACGTCGTCGTGCCAAGGATAAACAAGATGCATATATGGGTGGACGTAGTGCCCGTGGATAGATGTGTTCCTCCGTTGCACAAAAAAAAAAAAAAGAAAAAACCGTGATGCATCGAGAAAGGCCACAGGTCGCCACGCAGTGGACGTCCAATTGCAGTCAGCATGGGTGCATGAACCAGGCGCCTGCTGCGGAAGCCCATACACAACAACGTTCATTGAGGAAACACTGTTGGTAGCACTTTCGTTCATGTGAGCGGTCATCTGGTCAACAGTTGCACGTCCACGTCTGTTCGCCCATGTACATGTCAGCAGGCATCGTTCACACTTGTCGTCTTGCACCACAGTTAGCTCGGCGCCGGTTTTGGATAGCGCCATTTTGCCATGCACAGTGTACTTTATCTGTGGCAACACGTGAACAGGTTACAAAGTTAGCCGTCTCGAAAGTGCTTCCATTCTTGGTTCGGAAGCCAGTGATTACGCCCTACTGGATGCCATATAATCCTTTCGTATCCGGAATACAACGACTGCGCTTTTTTCCGCACCCCGCATCCGCTTTATAGTCCCTCCGTTACTAGTGTTACCACCTGCTGTCTGTGAGCAGCTATTGCACCATTATGTCCAGCGTAGGTGGCGGTGAAGGTGACTGGACCGTGTATATCGTCATTCATATGATGTGTAAAATAGGTACATGACTTATTAACATAACTTGAGATGTACCTTTTGATACTGTCAACTTTACTGACTTACAAGCATCAAAACAACAGTCAAAACTGGTTGATAGTGAGCCATTAACTGAAGCATGCTACTCAGTTGAGCCAATTACTAGGTTGTGAAATGTTGAAATGTGTGTGAAATCTTATGGGACGTAACTGCTAAGGTCATCAGTCCTTGAGCTTACATCCTACTTAACCTGAATTATCCTAAGGACAAACACATACACCCATGCCCGAGGGAGGACTCGAACCTCCACCGGAGACAGCCTTACTTGGTTCGTGCGAGAAAAAAAAAAGAAGGCAGAGTTTTGCCTTGAAGATGACAGAGTTTGTACCTGTTGTAGCATAGGCGCTTGTCGATGACGTCACCCGGCAGCATTCACGTATGTTATATGAACGCAGTATGTGAGAAATCAGTCCCCTAGAACTACTTAAACCTAACTAATGATAATGTCGTCAGCATTCCGCTGGGGTCTCACAGGTCTCGATGCATGACGTATAAAGTTAGTCTGCGTTTGTGATAACATTCGACTGTGTCGTTTCCATTTTCGTGGACATTAATGTTTTACGTTAGGTGGATCGTATCTGTTATTTTAATATTTCCAAATCCTCCATGAAACCGAATCAGTAAAAATATGCTATAACTGACTTATTGCTAACTTAACCGTGAAAGCTTCGAAATGGGACACATTTCGCCTCCGCTGGAGGCCCGCCCCTGGGGGGCGTATGTTTTCACTGTGGCCGGCAGTCAGCTGAGCTCTCTAGGTGTATGCAGCGGCGGCCGGCTTATCTGCGGCCGTAAACGCCTGCACGAGGCGGCCTGAGGAGCGACGTGTGCAGCGATAAGGCCGGCCGGCCTCGTGTACGGCCGGCGGGCCACACACCGCGCCGCGCCGCGCCGGAAGGCCCTCTGAGAGCGGCAGCGGAAGCGCGGGGCCGCGCGGCGCACGCAGCCTGCCCGCCATTCATAAAACACTGCGCTGCGGCTGCTTTACTGCGGGGCCCACTTCCGTAAAAAAAAAGTGAACTCCAGCTTTGCACTTCCGTAGTTGCATGCTCTGGTGGTGAATCTTCCACACACACGTTTCTCCTCTCTCTGTTTACTGTTTTAGTCACTAGCCCTTCAGTGTTTTGTTCCCCTCCCGATACTGTGTTATTTGTTCCATCTAGAAATATCCATTAAACGCAACAGAATATATAATGAATTTTTAGTCTGGTCATTTTCTGTTGCTACTTTCTCCGTTGTATTCTGTCGCTGTTTCTTGTTGCCGTAGATATGGGCCAATTACTCTGTAAGTAGGCTGTTTAGGTTCTTATGTTGGTAACGCCATGTAGCGCTCTATATGAAAATCACTGACTGTGCTGTGTGCAGTCTGTGGCTGGTTTGCTTTGTTGGAATTTGCTATTGTAGTGTACTGTTCAGCCAACTGCCCAACAGAGCAACTTGGCTCTTAAATCACTGTACATCTTTGACGATATGTTCTTCATGTAAGTACTATTTGTTTTACACTCGTTTACATTAATATACACTTTTATTAGATAAGATATTTAATCTTACATATTCATTTTAGGTAATTACTTTCTGACGAAGTCACCCTTAGAGGTTACAAAACCCGGTCAATGTATACAGAAAATCTATGCAACCGGTTGGCAGACTTTTACATATTTATTAAATTTGTGTATACGGTTGCTGCAAACGTCAGCCATGTTCAAAGCTGTACCTTTTTGTGAGTTTTGAACATATTACAAAGCTGCGCGTATAGCTTTGACTTCGGTAGAGGAACTAGAACTCTCACGGTGAAATAAAATCTGCTCTCTGTAACCTGTGCTCGGACATAACACTCTCTTCGGAAACCGACCGTAAGTTTTTGTAAACATTTGTCGGAGAAACAGTTGGTCGGAGCGGAAGGGAGCAAGTGCCGGCGCCGCTCGCTGGCAGCCCAGTGGGCGGACCATAAAGTGCACGTGCGCTACAGTGGCTCGGCGACGCCGATGTTTACGCTGCACTGCTGTGCCGGCTGGGCACTCATAACCTCGAAACGCCGGCGCAGATAACAAATGAAAACACGGCGAGGCGAGCGGCGCCGCGTGGCGTGGGAGTGACAGCCGATAGTGACCCGCGGGTGCTGGCGCGGCGCGGCGCGGCGAAGCGAGGTGCGTGTCTGTCCAGCGATCTGTGCACCAACTACCGCTGGCGCCAGCTGCCGGGCGGCGGGCAACGACCTCCATTATCGGCACGCTGCACTGGGCTACAGACACACACAAATAATAAATGTCCCAGAGAGAGTGGCGTTATGTGCTATAAGGGAGCTCGTCTCTCCGTTTCGCTACATCCAAAATGGGTAAGATCTCGAATAACACTGATCTGCTTGTACCTGTGATTTTTTTGAAGTCATAATTCTGCATTTACTGCCTTTTGCTATATACAAAAAGGAAAAAATTTCGAATGGCACTAATCTGTTTGCACCTGTATGTGTATGCCATCAGTCTGCATGTACTAAATTCAAATCATACCATGCCGTTTGTAGGCCTTTATGGCCAAAACGGTAAGGGAGGGTACGCACGTGCTTGATTGTTGGTGATATCGTAAACCTAAACATGTAAACATAAACATCACTGACGAATTAGGTCTTAACCCTATCCCGACTGCCAGACTGCTTCCTACACGGCAATATGAGTAGCGCTCTACAGGGGTTGGACAAAAATATGGAAACACCGCGAGAACTGCATGCTGTAGCATAAATGCAGATGCTAGCCAAGTTTGCAGCTTGCGCTGTTTTATTGGAGCACGAACGGCACCTGTGCAATATCCTCAACACGTTGCAGTTGTCAGTTGTGGCGAAAATAGTGTTACGTGCAGTGGTGGGTGCATTATGTCGGTGTACAGTGATTTCGAACGGATGCACGTTGTTCGTAGTAGTATGGTGTGTGCTTTCGTATCCAACGTAACGGAACTGTTTGGTGTTTCAGTAAGCAACAAAAAAAGTGGTTCAAATGGCTCTGAGCACTATGGGACTCAACATCTGAGGTCATTAGTCCCCTAGAACTTAGAATTACTTAAACCTAACTAACCTAAGGTCATCACATACATCCTTGCCCGAGGCAGGATTCGAACCTGCAACCTAGCGGTCGCGCTGTTCCAGACTGAAGCACCTAGAACCGCTCGGCCACACCGGCCGGCCTCAGGAGGCAACATATCGAAGACTCACGCTACACACAGGAAAAGCTAGCATCCGCTAAGTCATAGGGCTGACGAAAATATGTGACGAGTGATCGGCACTGGAAAGGATTGCGATGAAAAATAAGAGGACAATAGCTGGAGAAGTCACTGGAGAATTGACTGTCACACTCGTGAACCCTGTCAGTGATAAAACAGCGCAAGGAGAGCTCCTTAAGAAGTGAACTGAAGGGTGAGCTGGATTTTCAGAACCATCCATCAGCGATTCAGACGTTCGCAACAAGGAAATTTGATGCCAAGACATAAAACCTGGGCCATGGAACAGTGGAAGAAAGTAATTTTGTCTTATTGCGCATTGTTTTCGACTTCTGGCCAAGACTACGTCCCAAGAGCGACACATGGCGGGGGGTGCGGTGAAGATTCGGGTAGCCATATCGTCATATTCCATGAGTCAAATGGGTACTCCGCAAGATTGCACTTCTGCCAAGGATTACATGGCCATTTTGGCAGATCAGGTTCATCCCATGGTACAGTGTTTGCTCCCCAATATTCGTGTTCCACGCCGACAGGGCCACTGTGCACACATATCGCATGGCCTAGGACTGGTTTTGAGAGATTGAGGATGAACGTCGTGTCACCCGTGGCCACTACAGCCACAGCCTTGGTGTCTTCCCTGGGTAGAAGGGTGCGTGATCGCAATTCACCATCATCGTTACCTGGTCCTGACACTATTTTGCAGGAAGAACGGCTTAAGATTCCCTTGAAAGCAGTTCAGGACCTTTACTTATCCATTCAGAGAGGACTGGGAGCTGTTTTTCTTGCTAATGGGTCTACTAGACTGTATTAGACATTTCATTGTATTATCGCTGTTTACATATTTTTTAGCACCCGTTGTATGCTCGTGGGATATGTGACAGGCACGTCGCCAATGCCTCCAGGCGTCACTCGAATGGGTGAATCCTGATGATGCCACTGCTTCTTTAATCGAGCCTCACAAGGCTGAATGAATCCCGTTCATTACCTTCGTCCATCGGCAAATACGGCACCGAACGCAGCGATACTTATCGTTCGCTTGTTGAGGCAGTCCTTGTTGGTGATACCTTGATTAATGCAGAAGATTGTAACATATCATTTCATAGCCACGCCTGTACATTCTTACTGTGACTGTGCCAAGGTCGGTATCCCTGAGAGGGGAAATTTCTCCAGTCTTACGACATAGACCCGTCTTTCCCTAAGGGGAACAGGAGGCCTTCTACAGGTATAGTGGTTTCCCTAAGATGGCCAGTGTTAGTAAATGCCTGTTGCTGAGAAACCTCTGAAAGTCGTAGAAGTAAGCAGCGCCTAACTGAAGCCTTGTAACTCAGCTCACCGTTGGAAGGCCTAAATCTAAGTAGTTTCGCCCAGAACTTTGCAACTCTGGTATTGAAGTAGCCGGTCGGACATGATGCAGTACAGTTATTAGTTAACAATTCGAAAGGAAACACAACGAAACATCCATGTACCGGTTAAGCCGTTTGTATTAACACGTAAACATTACGTGTTTACCTTACCCTAAAACAGAAAAGAAACCAGCGTATTGTACGTACAGAATAGCACTGATGGAATACACCAGCGGCTTGATGTGGAAGCCACCAACGTTGTTACAGACGTTGTACCTACGAAGTACGTTCTGGTACACTCTCTCCACCCCACTGGGTGTCTCTTAAATTTATAGTGCAGCGATCAGAACGCGTGCCACCAGGTCTTCCTCGAGTACTTACAGAAGTCTCATAAATTAAACGTCGATTACGACCCCATAGACGTTAAATGACATTAAGTGACCGTCTGACGCAGTACACGTCGTCCTGTATGTGGTACTACATACCATGACAAGCAACTCCGAGACTTTTGCCTTTCCCTCAGCAGACGTGGACATCGTTACACATCTGAACTGAAATCTTCGTAAAGCAGAACCCATATGTTTTAAGACGTGGGTTCCTATTCAAAGCACTCATTCTCCTATAGAAGATCTAGAAATCTGTAACGGTATAAATTTTCATATGTCGGTTCAGGCTGATTACTCGTATACATTATTGATTTTTCGCAACTGGAAAGGTCTCTGGAACCATATACAGTAGTTTCATTTCGTTTAATTATTGGTGTTAGAGTATCTCGCGGACCGAAGCCAGTCTGGGCATTCTTGTTTAGACCGCTCGTACATGCTCAGAAACACGGAGAACTAAACCCGGTCAGCCGACAGAATTTCCCGACCTAATCCGCGTAGCAGAACGTCGCATAAACTGTGTAGCGCGCCGCGCACAGCCAAGAGAGCTGAGTAATATGGTCGCTGCCGCGAGTGTGACATCGCACGACACCTCAAGCTCCGAGGTACGAACTGAAGGAACTCTTCAACATATCAACTTCTTAGGCTTAAGAGAATATCTTTATTTATCAACGAACAATATCGTGGAGTGTTTTTAGTTCTTCATAAACCACTCTGGAATAAATGAAATAGAAAGCAAAAATGTCAGTATCATAGCATTATTAATGCTATAGAGTCCTTGGACTACCACTTCTCGTGCCCTAAACAAACGGTCACTTCGTCATCTTCATCTGTGTAACTTATTGCTCGCTAGATTTTGGGTAAACTTTTTCAAGCAGTAACAGCTCCTTCAAATTTAATTTCCTTTCGTTCCGTAACTCAAGCAGGAGCGAAGCCCTTGTAGGATTACTTCTTTGTCCGTCCGTCCGTTTGTATGTCTGTCAGAACGACTGTTAAAAACCATTCTTCTCAGGAACGGGTAAACATACGAGCGCTGTTCAGAAAGTAAGGTGCCGTCAGTCGCGAAATAGAAACCACAGTAAAAATCAAAAATCTGTTAGAAGCAACAGCTAGCTGCACCTTCCAGCTACTTCTCTACAAAGTCGTCGCTACGCCTCAGACGCTAGTCGTAGCGTTGGACCAACTTTCCAATACACTCGTCATAGAAGGCAGCCGTCTATGCTCTTCGCCAGTTCTCTAAGCAGGTCCACAGTTTGTGGTTTCTGCCAAAAAGTTGTCTTCATAGCGAGTGCTTCATGTGAGCAGAGATGAAAATGAGACAGCCACTTTCAGACTGTATGGTTTGTGACGACTTTCCACCGAAAACTGTGCGGGAGTCACTATTTCTCTAGGTATCTTAATGTGCTCACTGTGCCCTCAGAACTGTAAAGAGCAGCGTGACGCGGTCGATAGCCGCACTAGAGACACTGCCCAACACATCTGTGCAAAGCTTCGTCGGGTTTTCGCTGTGGTTTCCTGTTCGCGCCTGGTCGGACCTTACTATCTGAATAACATTCGCATCAAACTGACATTTATGCCGCATACTAAAGTCTATAGTCCCTTTGCGAAATGAGAAATGGAAGCCTCCATTTCAATGCAAGCCGAAAACAAGGCGTTGGTGTCACATATTTTGATACGCGCAAACTCACTCATCCAAGTCTAGAGGCTACTTTCGGTGCGCCTAGAATTGCGAAATTTGGCAAGAAGCAATTTGTCACAGTACAAGTAAAGGAAAAAATCTGAGAAGTATTAACCTATAATTATATCGCAAGATTTTTTTTTTGTCATTTGTTATCTGACTTAAACATTAAAACATTCCCGATAGTCTTGGAATTTCCGGGACCTGTATCTTTCCGGTATCAATGTTGGTAACAAGTAACAATAGATGAGATTCTCGCTTCCTCGGATGGATGAATTGTCAGTATACATAATGTAGTTTGTTTGGAACCCTAAAAGCGCGAGTCATACTCGCACTTAGCCAGTTCTTTCTCCCTAACGCTATTACAGTTTTAGCCCTTTTCGTCAGACCTCTTTCTGCTATTAACTTCGATGCGGTTTCCCCTGATATCGTGTTCTTCCTTTTCCTTTTCTCCTTAGTAATTTTTGAGAGACGAAAGGTGTTTACTTGTATTTGCGATTTTTATGTGGGTCTCTTTTGAAACTTCCCTCCTTTTGCCTTAATTGAAAGTTGTGGAAAAAGTAATCGGATTAGAACTCTTATTTTATAAAAGACACGACTATCACTGTGATCGGTGAAATGGTCTGCCATTTCTTTAGTCATCAAGATTTTCAAATGGACACTAGTAACTAATGATATAGTGGAGAAAAAGTGTGTCACGAAATTTTAACCCTGGTGGATAGCTGAGACTAGCAGGAACCAAAATTACTAATATTGTGTAGGTTGACAACGCACAATTTTTAAACTACAGGAACTTAGTGCCACGCGCTCCGATTGGTCGTGGGATTGTCCTGTTGCCGGATTCTCTGGACAACGCATGACCGCGAATGCTTTGCATGCCGGATATCGCGATGAATCCAAGGCGGCCCACACGCTCGGTGGTAGGGCGCCAGCCTTCCACTGGGGGAGAATCCGCCGGGATTCCGACACATTGATTGTAGTTTCATGATAAGGCATACCGGGAACAAACACGTCAACAGCTGTTAGTTCACGTACAGGAAGTCTTTTACAAATTGTGTCGACGCTGAAAAGGTCCTTTTTAGTATCTAGGTCACTGTTTACTTAAAGCAGGTGCCGAACTGGCGATCCTCTGACGTGACACAAGCTTGGAAACGTCGAACGGTGTTTCGCCGAACTTTTTCTAAGATTCTTGGCGTTGCCCTGATGTGACTGGCGACATGATGAATGCGATGCACTAATTCCTCTTCGTTTCTAGGTGGTTCACGTCTGGGTGGGTGAACTAGAATCTCGAAGAACTCCACTGGGAAAAGTCCGGTGGCATGAGGTCTGGTGATGGCGGGGCCATGTCCTACGAGCACCTCTGCCAGTTACCCAGCAGTCGAATAGTTTATTTAAATATCCGCCCACAATACGACTGTTATGTGCGGGCGCCCCGCCCCATTATGCGGCAGTCCCATGCATAGCCGCATGTCCAGGGAACATCTTCTAGCAGGCTGTGAGGCGTAGCGCCTTATAAGGATCCTGCCTTGGAGGCGGTTAAGTGGGAGATGTGTCTCAGAGCTGGATAGTGACAGATGGTGACGCGAGACTGGACGCACACGTAGTTTATGTATCAGCCAATGGAGGACAATATTGGATAGGGGGACTGTGATTTTAGTTTCGATTGTGCCCACTAGAGTGCACTAAAGTAATAGAATGTTTTTCATAAACTGTTTTAGTACTTTCATAAAGTGTTATTATGTCTTTTTGTGTATGTAAGATTTTATAAATGTGTTTTAGCAGTATGAATGATGCGTGAGTATGGATGAAGGTTAATATGAAGATAATTCGAGTTATGTAGTAGGATTTAGTGTGGGAACGTTTCGATGAAGCATGGATATGGACAAAGGGGATTTTTGTGGAATATATTTGTAAAGTACGTTTATGGTAAATAGAAAGTTAATTCAGGTATAAATAACAGCCGGCCGTGGTGGCCGTGCGGTTCTAGGCGCTGCAGTCCGGAACCGTGGGACTGCTACCGTCGCAAGTTCGAATCCTACCTCGGGCATGGATGTGTGTGATGTCCTTAGGTTAGTTAAGTTTAAGTAGTTCTAAGTTCTAGGGAACTGATGACCTAAGATGTTAAGTCCCATAGTGCTCAGAGCCATTTTAACCATTTATAAATAACAATGGTAAATAACTTTATGCGTAAACAAAACTTCAGCATATTAGATAATTACGTCGGTAAAAAGTGCAGTCGTTAGGTTTACTATTTTGCGATTGGTTATTGATGAAAAGCGCGGATTGACGCGGGAGAATGTTGTTTTGCTATTGGCTGTCCAGTAAACTGACCAATGGGAAAGTAATATTCTTCGCTCGTCTTTCTCTGCTGGAAAAGAAGACTTAGAGTATTCTGGAAGGAGTGGGAGCCTAGCCATGAAACAGTTCGGACGTGAGTAGTAGTAGTTCCGATGGAAACGATAAGTTGCTGGATCTAGCAGTGTTTCATACATCAAAAGTGTGGTAAAGTGACGGCATAATTATCCTGATGGGCGTGTAGAAATTTCGGAATTTTTAAATAAATTTTGTGACGAGAAAAGACATATATTCCGCGTGGCGTATGGAGCAGGTCGGTGGCTAAGAACTGTGACTGCATTTGGTACCGACAGACTTAATATTTGGCGAGCATTATCAATAAAAAACAATCAGTATTTTTGTAGCTATTACGTTTTCGAGAAATTCAACACCATAAACTTGCTAACGTGAGTGAAAGGGATTGTGAGTGACTGTTTTAAGACCTAAGTTTCAGAATATATTAATTGAGGACAAAATTTCCAACCTTTCATTTCTTATGTAAACTTTCTCCCGAAACGTAAATTAGTGACTTAAATTGCAGCCTGGTTCACGTCGAAGTACAGTAGGTTTCACTCGGCTTTCCTACTGATGATCTGCTGAGACAATGTTCACAGGTAGGTGCAGGTCCGGACGGAAAGAACCGCGCCGCCGCAGCTGGGTACAGTTTCTAGCAAAAAGTGAAGGTAATTTGCCCCTGTAAGTCAAGGAGGTAGACGGACCGACCCAATCAGAATGTCACCCACACAATGCCTCCCCAAAGACGACCGAAAATCGTTCCTGGTGTCCGTGGACGTACGTGATGTGAGGATTTCCCCTTGCCCATTAATGAACGTTCCGAGTGTTGTAAAGGCCATCGGGGTGGAAGGCGACTCGTCGGAAACAACAGAATGGCGGGGAAGTCGGGATCTCGTGCAACACGTCGCAGAAACCACCGGCAAAACCCTAGCCTGTGTTCTTAATCCGAAACAGGATTTAGGTTTAGGACAGGGTGGAAACTAAACATTTGGTGGCCGTCATCTCTTAAAACCGTCCAGACTAACCGGTGAGTGACCCACATATCGTGTCCATCCGCTCGAGCACTTGTCGTAGATGCTTCCTCGATGCGCTCGACAACAGTCTCTCCAAATGCAACGTCTCGTCGTGTTCAAGGTCTTCCAGCATCACCATGATATCCCGCCAACGAGGCTGTTTCGCCAAGGCGTCGGTGAAGTGCTTGGTGGCATCTTGCTGAGTACCGTTCCTCATACAACCGTCGACCTTCATGCGCATTACCGTCGGCTAGTACATGTTGTTGTTGTTGTTGTTGTGTTGCTGTCCATAAACAAAAACGGTATCTCGTTCTTCAAACGAATACTGTGCCGCCATGACAAATCGCAGGTGACGTGTGTATGTTCCTAAGCGAACCTTACGTGTGAATGCCTCTGCTTAAGGTTCCATCTCTAGTTGCACAAATAACTGTCAGTGACTTTGTAGGCATTTTCAGAATGTCTTTCGCAGCAGGAAATGAAAGATTAGGCAGATAATTGCCTAGGGTTAGGATTGTAAACCATATTCAATCAATGAAGTACGTCAGGCAAAAAGGACCGTAAAACCTTGTGAGTATCCTTCCACCACGTTCTACATATGAGACCCCTTTACAATTCATACACCATAACCTTGTTTCAGTCTTACACAAATTATATTCTACAATAAGTGTCACCAGGTTTCCCATAATCTATTAGCATGTCTTGGCCGCCATCTAAAGACCTTAATACATTCTAATAAATAATAATATGTACTAAAATACTTTCCCTATTTGTTTGTGATCCCATAGTCAATGCTTAAGTAATAAATTTTCTAGACTGTATCTATGCATATTAGTCTGGTGCGAAGTTCAGCATTATTTTTCGTATTGGTGCACTAAATCATTTACAATCAGCCAAGTATGTGTTGGCTTTGAGACAAACTCGAAGCACAAACGGGTAGGTACGTGCGTAGGTGATCTGGTGCACTTTGTCTTCGCTGCGCAGCAGTTGTGCATGTGGCTTTAGCGAAAAAGCCACAATTTCAAACCATCGATGACTGACCAATAACAGACCTAGCACTGCTGAGTACATGTCTAGATCTGATTGCCGGCCGGTGTGGCTGAGCGGTTCGAGGCGCTACAGTCCGGAACCGCGCGACCGCTACGGTCGCAGGTTCGAATCTTGCCTCGGGCATGGATGTGTGTGATGTCCTTAGGTTAGTTCGGTTTAAGTAGTTGTAAGTTCTAGGGGACTGATGACCTCAGAAGTTAAGTCCCATAGTGCTCAGAACCATTTGAACCATTTTTTAGATCTGATTACCAGCTAGACATGTAATCATAACTGACACGTTCTTGGACGGAGTCTTAGAATGAAGGCTCTTGCAGAAGTCTAAACCAGAGGTTTCTTCTCCCACAGATCAGCATATTCACACTCCACATATCTTGAAGTCAATTGACCAGCTTGTGTTTTCTTTCTGGTATTACCTGTGAAAACGAGTCATTAAGTTCGAAGAAAGAATTCTTTCATAAAATGCTCCTACATTGGAATTTCAAGTCGCCAGTATCTCATCATAATATTACTACCATATAGAAAGGAGCATAGGCAGTAAGGTCATAACGTTATAATCCTAGCCTTCCCAGGCTAGGCTTTTAAACCATCTGTCAGCTCGGTGCACATACTTTCGTCCAGTTTAGAGAGCTTACTTCTCGTGTAGACACATATTACCACCGGTCACAAGTATTATTATACTTATTAGGTACTTTATTACTTTTGTTCACTATCAAAAAATGAATGCGCTCGTATTTCGGATAAATGGGTTACTCTATTTACTCCTAGCGTCTGTCAGAGTCTTGCAACATTTGATTCCCCTACAGGTACGCCAGTAAAGCCCAGTTTATACAATGGTGCCTCTTCACTGAAGAATAGATTGTTGCAATATACCGATTAATTTTAAACTCAAATTTCCATGACACTAACGAAAACTTCTGAAAAGATAAAAGTCTTCTATTAGCTTTACACACTAGTTCAAAAATAAGAAAAATAAAATCATCTTGTTTCCGTCTAAACCATTTGATATTCTTTTAGCTCCTGATGACATTATTCAATCTCCAATTTCGCGCTCATTGACTTCCTGTTAAACTACTGTCATTACCTCGTCTCTCTTTTTCTGAAAATAATTTCGGAGTGTACACACGCCAATAACCAACATAATAAAATTTGGAGACTTGCTGTGTGATACTTTCAAATTGTGACGAGATAAATGTGAAAGTTCCAAAGTGAAGTAATCATTAGGAGAGAGGACCAATAGTAGGAAAAAGAAAAAAAAAATTCGATGGGCGTAAATGATTTCAAGACTACGGCCATGAACGTCGAAGATGTAGGGACCCATTCTTATCTGCGTATCACTTTCACAATTTTTCGTCGCAAGAGATGCGTTGATTTTAGGTAGTCATAATTGTGCGCAAGTGTGTAAGGAAAGCTAAAAGACCAATGAACGCTGTTGCGTTTACAGTCTGAAGTATAACTAAAACTCTCGGTGCTGAACTCGGCTAAAAAAGAGAAACAAAGGAAAGCATTTCACTTGAGTTGTTTCCGAGCTATTGCAGAGCATAGAATGCACCTTGTCACGCACACTGCCGATAGCTGTTGCCCAGGCAACGAGCGCTGCTACATTGCGTGCGACGCGGAATGTAGCTGAACCAGTTGACGTGAAAATAACAGGCAATGGATGCAGCAGTGGCGCTGCTGATTGCGAAACCAGCTGCGCCGCAGTCGGTGGTAATTGCTAGGATGTTGGTAACGGACCAAACTGTTGAGGAAAGCGTGCTAGCCGTAACAAAATGGCGAATCCTGACAGCGATACGACAGCAGTATTTGAAATTGTCCATGCAGCTACGGTTAAGTGTTTGTTATTTACATATAAAATGGTTGAAATGGCTCTGAGCACTATGGGACTTAACTGCTGAGGTCATCAGTCCCCTAGAACTTAGAACTACTTAAACCTAACTAACCTAAGGACATCACACACATCCATGCCCGAATCAGGATTCGAACATGCGACCGTAGCGGTCGCGCGGTTCCAAACTGTAGCGCCTAGAACCACTCGGCCACCCCAGCCGGCTGCAATTCTCAGTGTATGTAGTCGCTGATTGCTGTTTGGGGGTTTATCTTTAGCATCTTGCGAAGATTTTATTTCTATAATACCATGAACAACATATTTTATATCTTTGTTTAAAATAATTTCATATCTGAATTCAAATTTTGTAGGTTATAACGCCCCTCTTCCTCTCCTCCGACTCACTTTTAATTCCTCTTGATCCCTTGCATTCTTCGCTTTTATATTCTTTTTTATATTGAAATCTCATTATACGTTATGGAAATAATCTCGCTTTGCAGCAATGTAATCAGTAATATATGGAGTATATTCCGTAGAAATATTGGGACACGTGAGGCAATACTGACCCTACGACTTATCTTGGAAGCTAGATTAAGGTAAGGCAAACCTACGTTTCTAGTATTTGTAGACTTAGCTTTTGACAATGTTGACTGGAATACTCTCTTTCAGATTCTGAAGGTAGCAGGGGTAAAATACAGGGAACGAAAGGCTATTTACAATTTGTACAGAAACCAAATGGCAGTTATAAGAGTTGAGGGGCATGTAAGGGAAGCAGTGATTGGGAAGGGAGTGAGACAGTGTTGTAGCCTATCCCCGATGTTATTCAATCTGTATATTGAGCAAGCAGTGAAGGAAACAAAAGAAAAATTCGGAGTAGGTATTAAAATCCATGGAGAAGAAATAAAAACCTTGAGGTTCGCCGATGACATTGTAATTCTGTCACAGACAGCAAAGACCTGGAAGAGCAGTTGAACGGAATGGATAGCGTCTTGAAAGGGGGATATAAGATGAACATCAACAAAAGGAAAACGAGGATAATGGAATGTAGTCGGATGAAGTCGGGAGTTGCTGAGGGTATTAGGAAATGAGACACTTAAAGTAGTAAAGGAGTTTTGCTATTTGGGGAGCAAAATAGCTGATGATGGTCGAGGTAGAGAGGATATAAAATGTAGACTGGCAATGGCAAGGCAAGCGTTTCTGACGAAGAGAAATTTGTTAACATCGAGTATTGATTTAAGTGTCAGGAAGTCATTTCTGAAAGTATTTGTATGGAGTGTAGCCATGTATGGAAGTGAAACATGGACGATAAATAGTTTGGACAAGAAGAGAATAGAAGCTTTCGAAATGTGGTGCTACAGAAGAATGTTGAAGATTAGATGGGTAGATCACATAACTAATGAGGAGGTATTGAATAGGACTGGGGAGAAAAGAATTTTGTGGCACAACTTTACTAGAAGAAGGGATCGGTTGGTAGGACATGTTCTGAGGCATCAAGGGATCACCAATTTAGCATTGGAGGGCAGCGTGGAGGGTAAAAATCGTAGAGGGAGACCAAGAGATGAATACACCAAGCAGATTCAGAAGGATGTAGGTTGCAGTAGGTACTGGGAGATGAAGAAGCTTGCACAGGATAGAGTAGCATGGAGAGCTGCATCAAACCAGTCTCAGGACTGAAGACCACAACAACAACAAGAAAAAACCAATAAACGTACACATTTTCTGACTTTAAGTTGAATGAAAGACGTAAACAGATAAGATTCAGGTGATGATAAAACGCTGTTATACAACATGGGGCAAATAAAAGTGTGCCAGACGAGTGGATACGATTGGACATGGATGTATGGATATAACCACACTCACTGACGCGCGCACCACATGTTTGCGCGGCATGTGATCCACACTGGTTCACAGCGCAGTGCGGCCTTTGTGAGTGGGGCAGTACAGAGGGGAAGCGGTACTCATAGTGGAGCAACGGGTGTTCATTGTGTGGAAAGCTACGTGACAACAGAGTCGAGGAAACGGTGTGGTCAGTTGTTGGCTGAGAAGTTTATTGATTTCAAAGTGTCAGCAAACAATGCCACAGAGCACTTAGTCCGAAAATGGCGTTAGGCGGAATGTGTTTCGTACAACTAAAAAAAAATCCAAAACGAGCCCACACAACAGACAATGTGGCTACAGTTCATCAGAAACTGCTTCAGAGTCCTATCAAATCAACCGACCCCTGTGGCAAGAGACCGGCATATCACGTCGATCATGAGGACGAATACTCTGTATGGACTTCCCCACGCTACTGTCTATTGTTCATGCATTAAAACCAACGGATGCTCCTCAGCGGCTCTTGTTTTGTGAGTGGCTGTTCACTGAGATAATAGGGGATGGCTTGGACGTGGATCTGTTCCTTATGCCTAATGAAGCCTTGTTTTACCCAAGTGTTGATGTCAACGGAATCACAGGTATTGGGCATCGGAGAACCCGCATAACTTCCACGAAACACCCCTGCATGATCAGAAGGTTGGGGTTTGGTGTGCAGTGTCTGCGCGCCGCATTATTGGTCCCATCTTCTTTCATCAGACGCTGACTTCGGCACGTTCGATTGCCAACATTTTGAAACCATTTATGGCAGCATTAACGGAGGAGGAAAAGACCTACAGTTACTTCGAACGGGATAGAGCAACTACCCATACAGCAGGCCGAACCTTGCAGCACATTTACACAATCGTCACTCCTGACACAGTTGTTAGCAGAGATCAATATGGTCGCGGCTCCAGCTAGCCACCCAGGTCACATCATTTGTCAGTGTGCGATTACCTTATGTGGTGAGGAGCCCTCAAGGCAAAGGTGTATCGCAACAACTCTCGTAGCCTTCAAGCACTGCAGCAGAACATTTCTGGAGATACTGCAGCAACTCCAGCAGTCCAGCCTCGATCCGCCTTCAGCAACTTGCTGACCGCGGCGCAAAAGTGCCAAGAGAGGGATGCTGGTCACTTTCAACATCTGCTACTGTCAGCTTAGTACTGTATTTCCTTCCTCTGCTGTGTTTCTTTATACCCTGGAACTTTGTTCTCCAGGCCACTTTTATTTGCCCCAACCTTTATGTTTCTTTGATACTCACAGGGGTAACACACAGACCATAGAGATTTTCTAGGGCTACAAAAGTTAAAGCGATTTAGTGAAAACATTAAGTGACAGCCGCACTATAGTCTGACAAATAGGTAGACCACGAAAGGAGAATCCCCTGGTGTGCTACGCTAGGAAAAAAGCGTTATACGAAAGGGGGTAGTACTGTATGAACATTTTAGTATGGTAAGTAAAGCGCTACAATTTATTTCAAACGCGTGTATGAAATACTTTTATTTTTCGCGTGCGACATTTTGTAGCAGTTGCAATTATCGATGATAACTCATGGTAAAATGTTTCACATATCTGTTTCTCATCTGGTACCATTCTGGAAAAAAGCTGATGATATGGAAGGATGAACACAATCAATAACGTGAAAGGGTGATTTATTCGTAAATGTGTCTCTGATCTTTGAATGAACTATCCAAATTAAGTTCCTTGATGAAAATTAGTTCAGTGTAAAAAATTGTAAAAGTACCAAACAAGCAAATTTGATCTTAATTTTAGTACTCACTCAGGATAAAATTTTGTAATTCTTTATTTCCTTGCAGGCGAAATCGTTGTAATTTCCTAACGTGTGACATGTGGAATCGTTGACATTTCCTCTTATAGGGAAACCTTTCAACTACACTCCTGAAAATTGAAATAAGAACACCTTGAATTCATTGTCCCAGGAAGGGGAAACTTTATTGACACATTCCTGGGGTCAGATACATCACATGATCACACTGACAGAACCACAGGCATATAGACACAGGCAACAGAGCATGCACAATGTCGGCACTAGTACAGTGTATATGCACCTTTCGCAGCAATGCAGGCTGCTATTCTCCCATGGAGACGATCGTAGAGATGCTGGATGTAGTCCTGTGGAACGGCTTGCCATGCCATTTCCACCTGGCGCCTCAGTTGGACCAGCGTTCGTGCTGGACGTGCAGACCGCGTGAGACGACGCTTCATCCAGTCCCAAACATGCTCAATGGGGGACAGATCCGGAGATCTTGCTGGCCAGGGTAGTTGACTTACACCTTCTAGAGCACGTTGGGTGGCACAGGATACATGCGGACGTGCATTGTCCTGTTGGAACAGCAAGTTCCCTTGCCGGTCTAGGAATGGTAGAACGGTGGGTTCGATGACGGTTTGGATGTACCGTGCACTATTCAGTGTCCCCTCGACGATCACCAGTGGTGTACGGCCAGTGTAGGAGATCGCTCCCCACACCATGATGCCGGGTGTTGGCCCTGTGTGCCTCGGTCGTATGCAGTCCTGATTGTGGCGCTCACTTGCACGGCGCCAAACACGCATACGACCATCATTGGCACCAAGGCAGAAGCGACTCTCATCGCTGAAGACGACACGTCTCCATTCGTCCCTCCATTCACCCCTGTCGCGACACCACTGGAGGCGGGCTGCACGATGTTGGGGCGTGAGCGGAAGACGGCCTAACGGTGTGCGGGACCGTAGCCCAGCTTCATGGAGACGGTTGCGAATGGTCCTCGCCGATACCCCAGGAGCAACAGTGTCCCTTAATTTGCTGGGAAGTTGCGGTGTGGTCCCCTACGGCACTGCGTAGGATCCAACGGTCTTGGCGTGCATCCGTGCGTCGCTGCGGTCCGGTCCCAGGTCGACGGGCACGTGCACCTTCCGCCGACCACTGGCGACAACATCGATGTACTGTGGAGACCTCACGCCCCACGTGTTGAGCAATTCGGCGGTACGTCCACCCGGCCTCCTGCATGCCCACTATACGCCCTCGCTCAAAGTCCGTCAACTGCACATACGGTTCACGTCCTCGCTGTCGCGGCATGCTACCAGTGTTAAAGACTGCGATGGAGCTCCGTATGCCACGGCAAACTGGCTGACACTGACGGCGGCGGTGCACAAATGCTGCGCAGCTAGCGCCATTCGACGGCCAACACCGCGGTTCCTGGTGTGTCCGCTGTGCCGTGCGTGTGATCATTGCTTGTACAGCCCTCTCGCAGTGTCCGGAGCAAGTATGGTGGGTCTGACACACCGGTGTCAATGTGTTCTTTTTTCCATTTCCAGGAGTGTATGTTGGACAGCATGTCACCGTAAAATCTAGAAAAAAGTAACAAGTTACAAAATTACAGATTGAGCTGCATAACGCAATGAGCACACAGTTAACACTTGAGAGTAAATAAATTACATACTAGGGAATGGCTTTGCTTTATGAAACGTTTAATTCAGAGTTTTGGTACCTGCTGTTTGCTATGTATAGCTAACCAGCAATGACTAAAACTAAGAAAACATTATATGCGTACACAAAAACAGAAATATTTTTAAAAAACACAAAATTTTCAGAAAGTGTAGGGGACAACACATGTTACAGCACGGTGACAAGCAGCGCAGAGCACAGTTTTATATAATGTTTTCAATAAGCGATCCACCGTAGCTGCTAAATATACAATTAAAGCGAAGCTGAAAACTACAAGTATTACAGTGAATCAGTTTGCTATTATTTTTTATCACAAACTATCATCGTCAGTAACACAAACTATTAGCTTAGCAGCTTACTACACATACAGTTATATCGTGGGAATCGACCATCTGGTCTTAGAAAATCTGGCTCAAAAGATTTGTCCGTCTCTAATGATCTCATTGTCCTTACTTTGTTTTAATAGCATTTTATCCTTGATAGTTATACATGTTAATTATTTAGAAGTTAAGATTTCGCATTCCAGTTGTTGATTACAGAGTTTATTACGGAGAGAAATATATTGTGTTGTTTTTTAGTGCACAGCGGTTACTCGCAGATGAGCTGACTTATGTGTAAATACATGGAGTATGAAGAAATGAGATATCATTTGGGTGGCGTTTAAGTGTGCTGTTGCTTTCCGACCTAGTACCGCATCCTTAAACATCGACAACTTTCACTCAAATCTATCAGCTCAGTGGAAGAGGGCGAATGGTTTGTTCATGCCGTCCACCGAACAGGAACAAAAAGAGCAGCAGTTCAGAAAATAACTGAGAAATGTTTTGGGCAGTGACGGAAAAGAATACAAATGTTTATTGACTCAAATAGTGCCAATCTGAAAGTTGTCTCCACTATCTGCTCGCACATACACCCCAACTACACAAACTGTAGGTCCAGTGCCACTATTTTTTTCTGATTTTGAAAAGAATTACTGCAAGGTAACAATCTTTCGTGCACAACTATTCCACGACAAATGGTATTTTTAAAATATCGGGCTCATGATCATCTACGCCAAATCAGAAAACTAAACGTAATATTCTGCTTTTCGCGAGCAGTCGCCTGAATCGTTGAAAGTATAGTGACAATTGCAAATTTGTGGCAGACGAGGACACGGTCGTGGCTTCCATGATTACCCGGTTTAACAATCAGGTTATTTTTTCAAGATTTTATTTGACAAATCGTCATACATTTTCAAGCAATTACGTCCAAACAATAAAAAATTAACTTTGTAAACAATTATTTGCATTTAATACATTTACAATTCACTTTTTTCATGACAGAAATTGTGACAATACGTTTTTTACTTGTTATACGTCTCGTTCCTCTTCTTTGGAAACGGCATGTAAACATAGTTTCTTTCTATCATCTGTAGCCGGCCGGGGTGGTCGTGCGGTTCTAGGGGCTACAGTCTTGAACCGCGGGACCGCTACGGTCGCAGGTTCGAATCCTGCCTTGGGCATGGATGTGTGTGATGTCCTTAGGTAAGTTAGGTTTAAGTAGTTCTAAGTCTATGGGACTGATGACCTGAGAAGTTAAGTCCCATAGTGCTCAGAGCCATTTGAACCATTTTTTATCATCTGTATGTTCGTGTTGTGTCTTACCGGCGGTGGTATGTGCTGTATTTGTTTTTAAATTTGATAACTTATTGCGGCATAGTTACAATCACGAATCTCATTAAGTTTTCAATGTATTTCTAATGTTGCTGAATTCTTTTGTATTCCCTAATAATGCAGTACCAGCAGTCCTCCTAGCTTGTCTCATTTCTTCCCGAAATCATGTGTACGATAAGCTCAAATGGTTCAAATGGCTCTGAGCACTATGGGACTTAACATCTGAGGTCATCAGTTCCCTAGAACTTAGAACTACTTAAACCTAACTAACCTAAGGACATCACACACATCCATGCCCGAGGCAGGATGCGAACTTGCGACCGTAGCGCGGTTTCGGACTACAGCGCCTAGAACCTCATGGCCACCGAGGCCGGCTGTACGATAAGTAACCAGTTGCATGCATTTCTTTTAATTTTCTGTGTGTGATGTCTCGTTTGGGAGCAGTGGTTATTGTGTGAGGGGATGTGCTCATCACGTCAACAAACTTTCCTTTCGTCCATTTCCATATCGCTGGGTTTTCACAAATTAACAGTCTGTGCTCTTATCCTTTGTAAGATGGATGACAGAAACGTGACTGAAAGAGTACTATTTCGAAGACCTTGCAATTCGTTGTGATATTTCTATGCGCCGCTCTGCACCGCCTCTATCGAGAATTCCAAATAATCAATAGTTTCTTTTATTAAGGCAAATTTGATTCAAATTTTAATTTATTTAATTAACTGAGCACACCTTCCGTTGTGCCAGAAGTTTCCCCTGTTGCTTTCCATTCATTTCACATCACTGAAATCACACAATCGCATACACACACACATACACACACACACACACACAGGCACACACAACACAAAACATGCCGGGTGGCTATAAATAAAGTGCAGCTACTCAGAGACTTCCAGCGTGGATTGCAATTATCATAGGGTAGCGAAACTTAGATGTACTAATGCGGTAATGTGGGACCGCTTTACGCAGGAATGAAATTAATTGTAATTCTGGCCACCAGGTGCCAATATGGTGCTACACAGCATATCGCTGACGTCTCTGGTGTTCATACTGAAAAAAATTGTGTAAGCCACTGTTAATAATAACATTAACATTATGCCTTACTCACTTGTTTGACATTTTCTGCCGACGTCCCGTTCCTAATCCAGTACGTATGGACACGTTTTTGTACGTCTTTCTTGAATCACAGCTCCAAATTTGTACCTGGTAGCCAAAATTGGAACTAATTTTTTGCCAGCCTAAATCGGTTCCACATTAACGCCATAGAATATCTACCAAGGTTTCGTTGCCATACGATACTTACAGACCACACTGGTGCTCTGTGAGTAGCTCCAATTAAAACGAACCAGTACACATACAAAATTTTAATTTCTTTCTGCGCGATGCGCGATTGTCAACATTGTCCCAGAAATAAACTAAGTAGACCTGATTCCCCCCCCCCCCCACACACCCCCACCCCAACCCCCAGGCAGATCAAGGTTGTCGGGTGGTTGGGTGGTTTCCCTTGGTCAAGGGGCAAATGTCGGCGATACTCTTCAAAGATTCATTATATGTGATACAAAAAAGGAGCAAATTCAATATAGGTAAACGTATTTCAGCACAGTACGCTGCCTCGTTTTGTTCTCCCGTTCCTGCGCAAGTTTCATTCGACTCTTTTATTCCGCACTTAGGTTCTACTGCAGCCGACAAAAAATTACTGTTTTAGTAGGACGAGGACACCATCGAAACTCCGTAGGGGGAGGACATTATCGGAACTCCGTAGGAGGAGGGCATTTTCGGAACTCTACAGGTAGGTACAGGCACACGAGCACGTCGGCAGTACCGAGCCATTTCAAGGCCAGCCACCGGTGGGAACCCGTCCACAGGCGTCGCGCGTGGTAATTATTTGCTGTCGACGAGACTAGTGCGTCGCTTTTATTTGCACTGTATTTTCCGTTGCGGTGGCGCTGCGAAATTTCCGGCCAGCCGGGAGGTCGTTTTGCGGCCCACGAACACTGTCACCGCCCCCGGCGACGACGGCGATAAAATTCCGCAGCATCCGAGCAGTCATCACACGGCCGCTATGAAAACTTTTTTTACAACTCGCCTTCGTTCTGCGTGCGGCGTCCCAAATGCAAACTCACAGTGAACCATACGAGAGACTGTGCCAATGGTGCGTTGATCTACATCTACATCTACATGATTACTCTGCTATTCACAGGGAAATGCCTGGCAGAGGATTCAATGAACCACCTTCGAGCTCTCTCTCTACCGTTCCACTCTCGAACGCCGCGCGACAAAAACGATAACTTAAATTTTTCTGTGTGAATCCTGACTTCTCTTATTTTATCTTGATGATCATTACTCCGTATGTAGGTGGGTGCCAACACAATGTTTTCGCAATCGGAGGAGAAAACTGGTGATTGAAATTTCATGAGACGGTCTCGTCGCTTCGATAAATGCATTTGTTTCAATAACTGCGACTCCAATTCACGTATCACGTCCGTGACACTACCTCCCCTATTTCTAGATAATATAAAACGAGCTGCTCGTCTTTGAACTTTTTTCGATGTCAACCGTTAGTCCCACGTGATGCGGATCCCACACCGCACAGCAATACTCCAGGATAGGACGGACAAGTGTGGTGTAAGCAGTCTCTTTAGACCTGTTGCCCTTTCTAAGTGTTCTGACAATGAATCGCAGTCTTTGGTTTGCTGTACCCACAACACTTCTTATGTGGTCGTTTTAATTTAGATTATTTGTAATTGTAATCCCTAAGTATTTAGTTGAATCTACAGCCTTCAGATTTGTGTGACTTATCGCGTAATCGAAATTTAGCGGATTTCTTTTAGTACTCTTGTGAATAGCTTCACACTTTTCTTTATTCAGGGTCAATTGCCACTTTTCGCACCATATAGGTACCTTATCCAAATCATTTTGCAATACGTTTTGGCCACCTGATGACTTTACAACGTGGAAAATGACACCATCATCTGCAAACAATCTAAGAGGGCTACTCAGGTTGTCGCTAATATAGATCAGGACCAACGGATGGCCTATAACACTTCGTTGGGGAACGCCGGATGTTAATTCTGTTCTGCTCGATGACTTTCCGACTATCACTGCGAACTTTCTGGTATTTGCAGGGAAGAAGTGGTGGTGGGTGGTTGGAAGTGGTAGCGTATGTAGGGGTGGCTGTTTTAATGATGGTGGTGGAGTAGGGTGTGGGAGGCGACGATTGTAGAGGTTCATATACTAATACGAGATCAAAATTTTTACTGAAGACGTCCTTGTTTAAAATCTTTCCGGTTTACTTGTCGCATCAATTGTTGGTACAGGTTAGAACTTTCGAGGTTGTTATGTACCGTCAGTCACTTGTTACTGACAACAGACTGTCGTGGCTGTTGTGGTAGACGTTTCTAGCCCATAAGCAGCTTGTAACCGACCGGCGCATGTCACCATTAAGTTCTGCTGCGAGAGATTGTGTTTATGTCTGCAATGACGAAGCTAACGCCCTCGTAGGAAGAGCCTAAACAGCTCAGTACATCTCCGCGTCTCCTCTCGGCGTGCAGAGCTCGCTTCAGTTCTGTATGCCGCAAGCCGACAGAACCGATTTAATCTCACCCCACAGAGATTTCACTGCCCTGTTCAGAAGAAAACTATTAAAACTCTATCAGGGAGAGGGGGACGGTTGTAGAGAGCAGTTTGATGGTATAGCTTTGATAAGGAATAAATGTACGGAAATGTACCGTTTGGATATAAAATAAAATTGAATATCGGATCACTTTCAATTCTCCCACTTCATGCTAATCACAGAAACTGAGAAGAGGTAATTACGCTGCCAGTCACCTGCAAAAACCGTGAATAACTACCTTTTGCAGCGCGGACTTCTGCGACACATACAGGGAGAGAGTCTGTGAGATTCTGGGAAGTGCGGACAGGACTGTGGAGACACGGCAGCTCCAATGCCTGGGCAGCTGCGCTAGGTTTCTCGGTTGAGGATACGTGGCGAGAACAATTCGATCGAGGTGATCCAACAGATTCTCGACTGAGTTTAAGTTTTGGGATTTCGGTGGCCACAGAACTTCGGTGAACTCGTCTTGATGCTCCTCGAACCACGCATGTACACTTCGGGCTGTGTGACGCATTACAGTGCACTGTTGGTAGATGCCTTAGCAAAATTAGTGAAAAAGCAGTCTAGATCGCGATGGTTATTTTATTTAAAGTGACCGGTTTCGGCCTGGTCTATGGCCATCTTCAGAATAGCACCCAGCTGAAGTCGACAATGTCCAGAACAGTCGGCAGTCCTCAGTCGCTACCGAGTGAGGTGGCGCAGTGGTTAGCAGACTGGACTCGCATTCGGAAGGACGACGGTTCAATCCGCGTCCGGACATCCTGATTTAGGTTTTCCGTGATTTCCCTAAATCTCTCCATGCAAATGCCGGGATTGTTCCTTTGAAAGGGCACGGCCGACTTCCTTCCCCATCCTTCCCTAATCCGATGAGACCGATGACCTCGCTGTTTGGTCTCTTCCCCCAAACAACCAACCAACCATCCTCAGTCGCTGAAACTTCGAGCAGACTGTTTATCACTAATTTATATTACCAAAAACCGCATGTAGGGGTGGACATGGTCCCCAAGGACAGATACATACATGTGTTGATTCACTGCGTATAAAGGTTTATTTAACAGACATCAGCAGCTAATACACTTCATGGTGAAAAAGAGCCCACTGCAGCTTTAGTGGTGTTTTTATTCAGGATCATCCACTATGCCTTCCAGAATGTCGAGATCACCCAAAAAAATGCCACGAAGACATTCCCCAGCCAATAATCCTCCCTACTCCAGTCTGGACCTTTCCGACGATTGTTGCATGGTGTTTGCTTTTAGACGTTTGACTCCAACGGCCATCTGTCAACTGACTGTCTGTGGCCATTCAGAGGACGTTCAGTTATGGTACTGGCGCTACAGTTCTAGCCATTCGTCGCAATCAGCGGGGATGCATGAATCAGGCGTTTCCTGCGGAGAGCAGCAGCATTCGCAGATCGGCCGCTGAGGAGTCGCTGTTAGTAGCCATCGGCGTCCGTAGCTGATTGGTGTCGGCTATCTGTTTCGTGAGGGAGCAAAATCCCGCCTTGACTTTTGGACTTATTTACAAATACCCCCTGCAGCACTCACACCACGTAACCGTAAACTTTCTTCGAGGGGCCCCTTTCAGACTTCCACTTAGTGTGTCCACCGGCGGTGTCTTAATTTAAGCCGCTTGTGATCCATCACCCTCCCGACCTCCGCAGATGTTAGAGCGTGCCGTAATCGATCGGATTTTACTTTTTTCGTTTCATTTTCCCCAGTCTTTTATTATTTCTGTGTGGATTACGTCTGTTCCACATAATTTCATAATGACTGTAAATATTACAAAAGAAGAACAAAATGAAAAAGAAACAAAGTCTTCAGCTTCTGTTGATTCCTGTATCTCCCACTTTCCTGTGCCCCATTGAATTGGTAGAGGTTAGGGTGCACTGTTGCCAGGCCTAGGGATTCGTCCCTTGCCCACTCTGCCCCCTGAGCTCCCACCAATCTATTCCTTAATAAACAAAGGTGTTGCCCTCATCATCATCATCACAATCGTTTCATCATTACCGGCGTGCAATTCTCCGAAGCGGCGTCAACTAAAGGCACATTCACCAGGTGGCCGAATAACCCATATGGGGTATCCCGCCCATAAAAGTTACAAGACCATTTAATTTAATTTGTTGGTAGCACATTGGTCTAACTTGGCGGTAAGATGCACAATAGTTTCACGTCTATTCGCTTGTAAACATCGCCTTTGGTCACACCTGTCACCTGTGGCCCAAGGTGCCCCACGACTGCCTCGGTACCGGTTGTGGTAGCGCACTTTTGCCGTGAACTTTATACGGTGGCCCCCGAACAGTTTAAGAACTTAACCGTTTGGCAAATGTTTGTACCATACTCCCGAAAGCTACTATCATGACCTTTTGGACGCTGAATAGATCGCTCCGTTTCCGCATTACGACAACTATTGCACTGCTTTCGTCGTTCCCTAATACACTTAATACACCCTCCCCCGCTTGTATTGCCATTCAGCGGCTGTGTGTGGTTATATTAACGTCGAACATAGGCTACGGCCACATTAATGTGAGTGGGCCGTATGTGGTATCACATACGTACATCAGTTACAGTGGTTAACTGTGGTGCTCTGCGAAAGCGTTGCATTTCAGACTTTGTAGAGGACTTCCTTCGTCAAGTAGAAGAAAACCCGAGGACTGTTAAGTACTTGAAACACTGCACATGCAAATCACTTGCTCATTGTCTCCCTTGTGTAAGTACCTGAAGCCGGATATTTGAAAGTTATCAGATTTTCAAACATATTTTGCTTCTAAAAGATACACTTCCGAACATGGGTTCCTTATCAACACATTATCTACTGAGTCCGCTCTACAACCAGCACAAGCCTGTAATAGGAATTGTGAAACACATTACACAGAGCTACAATTGTTTGTAATAAGAAGTACCTGAATTCCTAGGTTAAGTACGAGCTCTGAAAGAATGGCTATTCGGCTCGAGCTATAAACACATCATCCTCTAAGAAACAATGACACAAAAACGTTGCCGGCCGGGGTGGCCGAGCGGTTCTAGGCACTACAGTCTGGAACCACGCGACCGCTACGGTCGCAGGTTCGAATCCTGCCTCGGGCATGTATGTGTGTGATGTCCTTAGGTTAGTTAGGTTGAAGTAGTTCTAAGTTCTAGGGCACTGATAACCTCAGAAGTTAAGTCCTATAGTGCTCAGAGCCATTTGAACCATTTTGAATAAAAACGTTGAACAGTCATCCTTTCTTCGATGCTACATCTAATAAAAAGCTATGGTTCTTGGAAGAATATGCCGAGCGAGGTGGCGTAGTGGTTAGCACCCTGAACTCGCATTCGGGAGGACAACGGTTCAGTCCCGCGTCTGGCGATCCTGTTTAGGTTTTCCGCGATTTCCCTAAATCGCTTCAGGCAAATGCCGGGGTGGTTCCTTTGAAACGGCACGGCCAACTTCCCTCCCCATTGTTCCTTAATCCGATGGGACCCATGACCTCGCTGTTTGGTCCCTTCCAGAGTCAACCAAATCTGGGAAGAATAAGTGTAAGACCTATGAAAACTTGAGCGGGTTGGAAGCCACGAGGCTGGTCTTGTTCGAAGGAGTATTCGCCATTCTGTTGGTATTCTGTATCCAGTGCTATGCTGTTTTGGATGTTAGTTCGTGTGGCCGTGTTTCGAGAAAAGTCTGCCCTTATATGGTGGCGCTCTGTGCTGATGTGAAGATTCTACAATTAATAATGAATTTGGTGAGGACATTTCAATTACTAGCCGTGGTGAAGCTCGGTTAAAGTGGTTAGATTAATTTGGCGTCCCTTGGTCGCAATTACTCGGCGATTAGGAATGGATCACTGTGCTTGTTGCGGTATAATGGATATTTGTGGGTTGCTCATATTTGTTGAATGGAAGTTGAAAGCACATTACATTTTCTTTTCCCTGGTGCTATAAAATCAAAGTTCTCATCTCTCCAGAACTATGAGACAGTTCTTGCCTTGTTCAGGTCTAGAACTGGAAACGTGGTGTTCTAGTTACCTGTTGTGAGTTCGAATCCTGTTTTGGGTATCCTTGTTGGGGTTTAGATCACTTATTTTTGTTCCGAAATAATAATAGTCGGTCATCAATGTGCTTGTTTCGGAACTATTTCGATATATAGAGGATGGCCGGCGAAGGAGTCTCTGATTTCAAAGTAAATGTTTCGAAAACCAAGACCTGTGCACACGAGTGCAACCAAAGTTATGTTCAAAGATCAAGCTGTAAGAATTTTATACAGAAGTTCTACAGAAATTTCGAAGTAGTTCGAAAAGTTGCTAACAGATGGCACTGTAATGTGTGCACCCCGTATTTTATCAACGTGCGTAATATAAAACTCTCCCTCTGCTGACAGTCTTTGCAGTCACACCACGATCTTTTCGTAATGTCCACCACTCACAGTAGTGTCTCAAGGGAAAAGGATTCAGATGCCACACAGGTCGCGGAATCAAGCTCGCCCCCCTGTGGGTTAATGGTCAGGATAGACTGTGTCTTTCCGTGTTGTACCTTGTATGGCGCTTCCCATGAGTTTTTCAAAATGGTTCAAATGGCTCTGAGCACTACGGGACTTAACATCTGAGGTCATAACTCCCCTAGAACTTAGAATACATAAACCTAACTAACATAAGGACATCACACATCCATGCCCGAGGCAGGATTCGAAAATGCGACCGTAGCAGTCGCGCGGTTGCGGACTGAAGCGCCTAGAACCGCTCGGTCACCACGGCCGGCCATTAGTTTTTGTTTCACCTTCCGCAGCGGTGGGCAACAGTGTTAATTTCACAGTCTTGCTGTTTCAAACTGCTCCGTACAGGGCAATGCCCTCTAGCCTTAGCCAGAGGAGCGCCGGCGACGGCCTGACGAGCGTCAATGTGTGGGACGAAGCCTTCACGGTGGTTTGTGTGTGTGTGTGTGTGTGTGTGTGTGTGTGTGTGTGTGTGAGTGTGTGTGTGTGTGAGTGTGTGTGTGTGTGTGTGTAGTAGACCATTGACATGTTGCTGTTCTTTAGAGTTACTACGAGTATTTTTCTTCTTTGAGATAAGAAAAGGAAGATGACTTCTAAATAATTGCGTAGTCGTATAGTCACGTATCATTCATTGCTTCGATTAGCTTTCCGCTGACGGTGGTGTCCAAGTTCAATGATGATGTGTTTTCCTGAGTTGTTAGCTGTTCTTAAGAGCACGCGAGCAGGGACTAGGAATTTATCACTCTTGGTGATATGTTGTGCTTGCGTGCTTTTCCTTGTCAGAAACTCGTTTGACGTTAGTTACGCTGTGGTTAGCGCTTCCCTAGTTGTGCTTTACGAGTAAATATTTATGTGGTTTTAAGTGCTTCGCCGATTAGCCTGGCACATATTAAGTCTGATGTGATGGTGATACGTAGTTTTCATTCTGCCGTGTGCAAGTCTATCGGTGTTAGTATTATTCACGAGGAGCGCGTTCGATTCCTGTATAAGGATATCCGTGGAATGAGCTTACCTCTGGTTGCTAGTGATTCCTTAAATTCCGTATTAGTACATTCTAATTGGCTGATGTTACTCGTGGACATATTGTAGCGCATCCAGAAATGACTGAACTTACTTCACTAACTTTTCCTAGTAAGTTGCTAGTCGTTGGTGCTCTTATTTATCGTTTAACCACTAAATTTACGTAATTGTTTGTGCTGCAGTGGATTTCCATATTAGGTTTACCTGGGGAGGGCGGGCGGGGGCGGGGTTCACTAGTTTTCGAAGTTGTTAAATAGGGCAGTTACTGGCATAGCGGAGATGAAGTGTGTTGTAGCGTTAGTATTGTTGTGAACGTTATTTTTTAACCTGTCACTGCTTGTTATTTGCAGCTCATTTTTACGGGAACTAAGTCAATTCTTAATTGTACATGAGCTAGTGTCCAATGTATCTTACGTCAGATAAAGCGGCTCACTTGCTGTATTTATTGTTGGTCTCTATATGAGGTTGTACATCATATGAAGTTGACCAGAGTCGCATTTGCAAGTATGTTGTGAAACACGTATAATCTTAAGCCATGGAAAGCAATAATTGGTGATTAGCTTAATTTGGTTGTTGCTTCTGGTCCATGGCTTTGTGGTGTAATTGGAGGTCTTTAATTATCGTGAAAGGAATGAACCCCCTGTCTCAAGTAGTGCTTATGAAACAGAGCAACTGTGTCAGTGTCCTACATATAGAGTAGTCACGAGGAGTCAGATCGGTCGATTATGCAGGTCGATCCATCCCTGTACCAGTATATTTCCAGAAGTCCAACGCAGTGACTCTGTTTCATACGTTTTCATCAAGAAAGCGAAACATATGTTCGGTGCGATGTGGTCTGGTCCCATTTCGTATGAACCATTCGGTGCCTCGTTGAGCCTCCAGCGTGTGGCGACAAATTGTTCCAAAATTGCAACATAACGTTCACTAGTGATCGTTTCTCGCATGAAAAACGGGCCCATAATGCCTTTGCTGCATACCGCAGCACGAACATTAACTTTGGAAGAATATAGTAGTTTCACATTACACAAATCGGACTTTGAAAGAATAGTTTCGCTTCACACAAATGGGAATATTCGGAACCCCAAAATCGCCAGCTTTGTTTATTTACGACTCCGTTCAAGTAGTGGTGAGTTTCAGATGCAGCCAACATTAAATCCTTCAATATCAATTATTGCGAGAATCCGGTTCGCCAAGTCGGCCCTCTGTGGCACAGCTCGTACATACGGCCTGGTGGGTTTGTTTTCGAATGGTAACATGTGTAAGCTCTGTTTTAGTATTTGCTACGTGCTAGAACGCTTCAACGCAGGATCTAGTGCAATTCTTCGGACTTATTTCCTTAGATTTTTCTGAGTAATTCCAGAAGCAGTGGCGACAGTTTTAGGAATTACAGTTTCCTGGGGCCAACGTACACGCTAGATCATCAGCCACGCTGCCTCCTCTTAGGAACTTGAATGGTTTTGCACAGTTCCTTTTGAAGCCTTAAATCGTGTTAGCGCCTCGTTGCCGTAGGACTGCGTTCTAACCTGTGGTAATCCAGTAACAGGAAAACAAGCTGTTCAATGAAATATCATGATTTCAACCTCTTCCTCCGGTGCGCTAACCTCCTTAAGCTTTTCAGCGGTGGAACCGATCGCTCTTACAATTTTTTTGAACTATTATAGAACTATTCTGAAACTTCTGTATAAATTTGTTACAGCTTTCACATTAAACATAGCTTTTGTTGCATTCGTCTATCGATCGTAGTTTATGAGATATTTAATTTTGAAATGAGAGGTTCCTTCGCAGGTCACCCTGTACCTCGTCATTGTTGTTAACGCATGTCATCGTTCAACGTTGTATGCCCACACCGGCTTCGGTGGCCGTGCGGTTCTAGGCGCTTCAGTCCGGAACCGCGAGGCTGCTACGGTCGCAGGTTCGAATCCTGCCTCGGGCATGGATGCGTGTGATATCCTTGGGTTAGTTAGGTTTAAATAGTTCTAAGTTGCAGGGGACTGATGACCTCAGATGTTAAGTCCCATAGTGCTTAGAGCCATTTGAACCATTTGTATGCCCACCATCTCGTTGTGTATAGCCAGTTCGCCTCACGACCCATGAATGTTCTGATGCGTCGGAAATCATATATTGAGTTTCAGTCACTAGACCTTAGTAATAAGTAGTTTTTCTTTCCATGCTACCAGGTGTCAGCTGCCGATAAGGTTGGTTGACAGCTGCTATTTCGCCAACTGCTGTTTGTTAAACATCGTGTGGAGTGATCTTACTACGATGTTACCGAGCGAGGTGGCGCAGTGGTTAGCACTCTAAACACGTATTCGGGAGGGGGGGTCCGACGGTTCAAACTCGCGTCCGGCCAACCCGATTTAGGTTTTCGTGGTTTATCTAAATCACTTCATGCAAATGCTGGAATGATTCCTTTGAAAAGGCCACGGCCGACTTCCTCCCATAATGCGATGGGACCGATGACCTTCCTTTTTGGTTCCTCCCTCAAATCAACCAACCAAACAACGAAGAAGCAATGTCACGTAAAAGTCATATTCCGGATTTATATGTTCATTCGGATTGTTTAATTATTCTTCGAATTTAAAATCAGTGACTAAAAAACTTAAGAGATATTATCTATACAGTTAGAAGCTATGAACTATAACCTAACATGCGTTAATTTGGGTTGACTGTTTTTATCAATCAGTACTCAAAGTGTAACAGTCAAATAGTAGCTATGCAAAGCTACGCAACTATTCCCACTGCCTATGTAAAAGGCTTAATGACACGTGTACAGAGGATGACACGCGTAAAGCTGAAATACTAAACACCTTTTTCCAAAGCTGTTTCACAGAGGAAGACCGCACTGCAGTTCCTTCTCTAAATCCCCACACAAACGAAAAAATGGCTGCCGTCGAAATAAGTGACCAAGGAATAGAAAAGCAACTGGAATCACTCAACAGAGGAAAGTCCACTGGACCTGACGGGATACCAATTCGATTCTACACAGAGTACGCGAAAGAACTTGCCCCCCTTCTAACAGCCGTGTACCGCAAGTCTCTAGAGGAACGGAAGGTTCCAAATGATTGGAAAAGAGCACAGGTAGTCCCAGTCTTCAAGAAGGGTCGTCGAGCAGATGCGCAAAACTATAGACCTATATCTCTGACGTCGATCTGCTGTAGAATTTTAGAACATGTTTTTTGCTCGAGTATCATGTCGTTTTCGGAAACCCAGAATCTACTACGTAGGAATCAACATGGATTCCGGAAACAGCGATCGTGTGAGACCCAACTCGCTTTATTTTTTCATGAGACCCAGAAAATATTAGATACAGCCTCCCAGGTAAATGATATTTTTCTTGACTTCCGGAAGGCGTTCGGTACAGTTCCGCACTGTCGCCTGATAAACGAAGTAAGAGCCTACGGAATATCAGACCAGCTGTGTGGCTGGATTGAAGAGTTTTTAGCAAACAGAACACAGCATGTTGTTATCAATGGAGAGACGTCTACAGACGTTAAAGTAACCTCTGGCGTGCCACAGGAGAGTGTTATGGGACCATTGCTTTTCACAATATGTATAAATGACCTAGTAGATAGTGTCGGAAGTTCCATGCGGCTTTTCGCGGATGATGCTGTAGTATACAGAGAAGTTGCAGCATTAGAAAATTGTAGCGAAATGCAGGAAGATCTGCAGCGGATAGGGACTTGGTGCAGGGAGTGGCAACTGACCCTTAACATAGACAAATGTAATGTATTGCGAATACATAGAAAGAAGGATCCTTTATTGTATGATTATATGATAGCGGAACAAACACTGGTAGCAGTTACTTCTGTAAAATATCTGGGAGTATGCGTGCGGAACGATTTGAAGTGGAATGATCATATAAAATTAATTGTTGGTAAGGCGGGTACCAGGTTGAGATTCATTGGGGCAGTCCTTAGAAAATGTAGTCCATCAACAAAGGAGGTGCCTTACAAAACACTCGTTCGACCTATACTTGAGTATTGCTCATCAGTGTGGGACCCGTACCAGATCGGGTTGACGGAGGAAATAGAGAAGATCCAAAGCAGAGCGGCGCGTTTCGTCACAGGGTTATTTGGTAACCGTGATAGCGTTACGGAGATGTTTAACAAACTCAAGTGGCAGACTCTGCAAGAGAGGCGCTCTGCATCGCGGTGTAGCTTGCTGTCCAGGTTTCGAGAGGGTGCGTTTCTGGATGAGGTATCGAATATATTGCTTCCCTCTACTTGTACCTCCCGAGGAGATCACGAATGTAAAATTAGAGAGATTAGAGCGCGCACGGAGGCTTTCAGACAGTCGTTCTTCCCGCGAACCATACGGGACTGGAACAGGAAAGGGAGGTAATGACAGTGGCACGTAAAGTGCCCTCCGCCACACACCGTTGGGTGGCTTGCGGAGTATAAATGTAGATGTAGATGTAGATGTAGATGTACCTAATGTTCCGTAATTAATGGAAGCAAGTCATCAATTCCGAGTAACAATGTTTAAGAAAATATTCTAGGTTACACAGACGAGCCAAAACATTACGACCGCCTGCTTAATAACTTGTTGGTTCATCTTTGGAACGCAATACGTCACGGACTCAGCGTATCATGGAAGTCAAGTAATTTCCTTAAACAGTGGGCCGCTGATTTGTGTACGCGATGATACCGCCTGACAGTAACTCAAATAGGTTCAGTTGGATTCATATCAAGCGATTTTCGTGGCCAAGACCTCAACGTGAGTACACTATCATGCTCCCCAAACCACTGTAACACGGTTCTGGAAATGAGACACGAACAGCCATCCTGCTGGTAGATGACATCACCGGTGGGGAAGGCATCAAGCATGGAAGGGTGCAGGTGGTCCACAGCCGTCAACATGTCTTCCGTTACTACCTTGCATCCCATGCAAGCGCAACAAAATGTCTCTCATAGCATAATATTGCTCCCACCAGTTTCCGTCCTCGGTGCGATGCACATTTAGAACCACTGTTGGCGTGGATGACGGCGTTTGTGGAGACGACCCGACCTGGTGTTGGAAAAACGTGCGTTATCCGACGAGGCGACAAGTTTCCATTGAACCACGGTACATACTCGACGATACCATGGCCACTGCAGTCGTAATTAACGACGTGATTTATTTTCAAAGAATCTTCTTAAGAATTTATTTTATTTACTAGCGATTCATCAAGAACATTAACACATTTAATCACAATATGTAAGCATGGAAGTAGTTGCCACGGAGTAACTGATGAAATCATAACCAAATTCCTTTTAAAAAATGAGAATTTTATTCACTTTAATAGTGCCTAAAAGCATTTTTTTAAAGAAACAGATTTAAAAATTATAATTCGAATGCACCCTCGAAGTATCAGAGTTACAATTTATTTAGAGGCAGAAAGAAACAAGTTTTGACTGTATGAGCTTTCGGGCAGAGTACCTTGCCGCTCCCTATTGACACGGCCGTCGTTACGACCACTCACAACAGCCTCTGAAAGACTACACTGGTGCAAATCTGCAACAACCCAGATAGCTTTAAACTAAGAGTTTTAACAATTTACACAAGCACACGAACTATCCACCCCCCCCCCCCCCCCCCGTAGGAGGTATGGAAATGGTACAAAACACTAAAAATTTAAATATTAACCTTGCCACCGAAGGTGCAACTTGAATTTAACTTCTACGAAAAGTCTTATGGTGAAAGGGTGGCAACTTTATATACTAAAATGATCATTTGAACAAAAGCCCATGAAATGCAATCTTATATAAAATTCTACGAGGTTGGCCAAACAATAGGATGTGCTACAGTACACAGATACCGCCTCTCAAGATTATAGGCAATAATATCAAAGTTTCCAAAGATCAAAACATATTTTAGGTATTAGGCCGTTACACTCCAAGCAATAAATTCGTTAACACACCAAATCCGACAAACGTGACAGAGGCAGCTACTAACGTACGGTACATTGATAGGGAGATTACCGAACAACCCAAACCGCAGGTTACTCTAACCTGCCCCTACTCCACAAGGGAAAAACGGATCACCTAGTTTATAAACAACCACCTTCCCGTGGGTGGGCAAACGGAGAAGAATGGTGGGACGAACCCCAAAGCAAAACAGCTGGTGACCTCACCAAGAAAACGAGTAGAATTTAATAAGAGTAAATCAAACAAGATATCGCCAATCACTTAACTTCTAATAAACTGCGATTTCTCGAGAAGACCTGGCGCAGCACCCCCAAATCGATCTCCCGAACCGTCCGCAGCCAGCCGCTTCAACGGACGCAGGAAGGCGCGCCCATCTCCCGTCTCACGGCGTCGCAGCTCGCACCGGCCAGACTGATATCGTTGGTTGACTCCTGTTGCTCTCGTGTCGACCGCGAAGTCACTACCCCTCGCTATATGCCGCGGCCCACTGGACTCACGTGGCGACCTCACATGCCCCGACGCTCAAGACGGACAAGTTATCTTGTGTCTCGGTGCGCGACGGACCAACCGATTGATCCAACCGCCAATGACCATTACCTAAGCAAACTCGAGCAGACTGGCGGCCTAACGCGCAGACTCAGATGCAGGAACTAAGCCCCTATCGAGCGACCCCCCGCTGAGTTTTCTTACTTTCAGAGTGGAAAGACTCTCATTTTGCCGGCTTTAAAGGTTGATCCGAACGACAGACATCACTCCGAACGACAGACAGACACTAACTGCCTAACGAATGCGGACGAGAGGCAGACTAGCAAGCTGGGGACGAGAGACTGACCCAAACTGACCGACTGGTGAGCTCATAGCGCCCTTTAAATGCACGTGAACAGGCAACCTTTCCCGTTTCCCACCAGAGGGAGACACCAAAGCTGCGATTGCCACAGCGGCGCCACCGCCAGAAACGGAGGGCGACTGCTTCACACTACGCGCTGCGCAGGGCTCTTCAAAACAGCAATTTTTACCAAGGCTCAGAGACGACCCGACCTGGTGTTGGAAAAACGTGATTCATCCGACGAGGCACTAAGTTTCCACTGAACCACGGTACAAACTCGACGAGACCGTGGCCACTGCAGTCGTAATTGACGACGTTGTTGGACCAACATGGGAACACGTAGGGTTCGTCTATTGTAGGGCCCCATGTTCAACAATATACTACGAACGGTGTGTTCCGAAACAGTTATGAGTGCACCAGCATTGCGCTCTTTGGTCAGAGATGCCACAGATTGGCGTCTATCCTGCTTTACAGAGCAGGCAAGTCTCCAAATCCCATATTCTGTGAAGAGTTGTGGTCGTTCAACAACTTAACACCTAGTGATAGTTTCACTGTAGTTACACCTGTTTTCATAAATGCTCACTACAGAATCCCTTGAACATTCAACCACTTCTCGTTCACAGGCTCTGCGTAGTAATAATATCACTTTAGTCAAAGTCACTTGTGTCACTAGATTTCAAGATTTGCGGCCAATCGGTAGAGTGATTCCCTATCCGTCTTTGATCCACTTACATACTTCTCTTACCGCGTCACGTTCCCGCAATGCCACTGGGCGACATCCAACCTCACGATGGGCAGTGGTGATAATGTTTAGGCTCATCAGTGTATATGCTGATCGTTACCACATGGGATTTTGTTAAATACACCAGCGATCGAAGTATAAAATGGTAAGTTAATGACTCACTGTACATATGTGACGCACTGTGTTATTATATTACAAGTGGATTTCTTAGTTGTGCAGGATTATGAAAGTGTTTGTGTTTGTTTGCGTGTGTGTGCGTGTGCGTGTGCGTGTGTGTGTGTGTGTGTGTGTGTGTGTGTGTGTGTGTGTGTGTGCGTGTGTGTATTTCTGTTTAACCTTACGAATCAGATAGCATCTCCAAACTATTTTCTGTTTAAAAGAATCGCACTTCTTTGCTTGGCTGGGAGATTTCAGGGCTTACCTATGGCTATTTATGCGATTAGTCATTGTCTTTTGTTACAACACACATCCTTTAATGGCTTGTTCAAAGTTACTTAAATGTTCTTTAGCTTTCTGTGCATTTTCTGAGCAACACAGTGCAACAAAAATTGTGCGCGAGATGATGACTCTGACACCATTGGCTGAGCTTTTTCATGACGGAAAATTTATATTTCCATGGAAACTGAATGTCGAAGCGAGATTTGCAAGCACATTGCAACTGAAATAACGTCATCAGAGAGCGCATTTAAGCAACGTCGTTCTGCGCTACATATGTATTTTTTGAAACCTGGCCCCGTCAAAGCCTGTTCGCGAGCGTATTCATTCCGACGCCTTTGCTTCAGACACTACTTTCTGAATAAAAGGCGCGGAGAGACTGGGATTATGGGAAAGGGGATGGACGGGGGAGGCGCGCCGGAACGCAGAATGAGACCTGAATTCCGCCCGCTTAGTTATCGAACCGGCGCAGAGCTCGAAGCGAGGCTGTCTGCAGTCTCGCTGCTCCGAGAGAATGGGCGGGAGCGACTGGAGGTGTGTTTCAACGGTAGGGGCGCGCGAAATGGTGGCTGGCGGAGCGCATGCGTTCTCCAGCACCAAGTTTCCGAGGATCAAGTTTTACAGGATGGATGCCACAATCAACACGTCTGATTTTGACTTGGTAACAGGCACGCGTGGATTGCGGCATTCATCCTTCAAACACTTATGAAGCATGTTTCCACTCAACGTTTACTATTATGATCAGACACTGTCAGTGTAGCCTCAGAAGACCAGGTTTGAAAATGAAGCTGTTAAGGTTCAAAACTAGTCGCCTAATAAATACTTCAACTGTTGACAGAACTATCATAAACGCTTTGAGGGATTTAAGTGCAAATGGTTCAAATGGCTCTGAGCACTATGTGACTTAACTTCTAAGGTCATCAGCCCCTAGAACTTAGAACTACTTAAACCTAACTAATCTAAGGACATCACACACGTCCATGCCCGATGCAGAATTCGAACCTGCGGCCGTAGCGGGCTCGCGGTTCCAGACTGTAGCGCCTAGAACGGCTCGGTCACCCTGGCCGGCAGGGATTTAAGTAAAACTGCTGTTCGCTGTCAACGAAATGTTGAAACTGAAGGATTGGTGTTGGATAGGAAATAGCACATAAAGTACAAAGAACACTCTAAGGATAACGACGGAACTACACCGAGCCTCGGGCTCTACGAACTGGTTTGGTGTAGCGGATAGTGCCCGACTTTGGAATGCAATTCAAACTTTCACCTATAGCCAACACTGCAATACAAGTTTAATGTATTTTCGTATCTCGTTTTGAATTGGTAGCAGTCAGCTGTAAGTATGCTACAGTCTTTCTCTGAAATTACAAAAAAATTACTCCGGAAAAGTAGGTTTCTTCCAAATGTTACATACTGATTGGAAGGAATAATAAGGTCATGTACTCAGAAACAAATGTTCTATTCAAATTTAAAAGTTTTGCAGTCGAGAAAATTTTTTCAGTGATTTATGCATTTAATAGTCTGTTTTACAGTATTGATCTGCTACGTATACAGCTACGAGAATCGCAGTCTCCTGTACAGTGTGTGAATATTTCTAAGTCTGGACACCAAAAGGCTAATGAACTATGTATTCTCATAAACATAATTTTGTCTACAACATGGAGTACCTGAAAATGAACTTCTTACTACAGTAATCACCAGTAAATACGTAGTGTTTTCGTATTTTGTTTCCACGTAGGATCATAGTTCATCAGTTCGCTTGTTTGATGTGTTTTATTGTTTGATGATATGTTCGATAGCAGATACCTAGCCATAAGGCGCTATGGTTATATTCATGAAGCTACATCTTTGTAATTGTCCTTGATGTAATGGCTCAGCTGTAACACATAGGTTTTATCCATCTACTGGTTTTCAATTAAAGCCATTGGCGCCTAGACCTCAGGTTACAGTATTGCTCCGCTTTTTTGTTCGATGTTATCGATTTATCATTTTTTAATCATTGGTACTGTACACACTTTACCGTGTTTTAAAACATTCCATTTGTATTAATTTCCTACTCCTTTAGTATATGCTCATTTTGTATTACTTAACGAACAGCTAATGTTTGGTATGTGGATACTACAGCTGTACAGAAACTGATCATAGTTCCTTGCATTTTATGCAACGTAAATGCAGTAGAATGTTCGGTTCGTAACAGTTCCTTGTCTTATTATTAAATAACGATTCTATAAGAATTTATTGTTTGTTAGCGCCATCTGGAAACTAGCAAATCCGAGTAGCAATGAGACTACATAGTAACCAGTTCTCTGACAGCTGTAGTACAGGTACTTCACTTCTCTGTAGCAGTTGTGAGTGACAAGCCTTATTTACATCCACACATGGACTATGTAACTGTTATCACCATCAATAGCCTTGTATTAAAACACAAGCGTGGCAGTATGAGCACTGGAGATACAGGGCAATTCAGCTGTCCCTACTGATAGGATTTATGCAACCAACAACGCTTTCAAACTCAACACACGAGAATTTTATTCTTCTCTCGCTTGCTGCACACAAACTATCAATCATTCAGAAAAAAAATTTAACAGAAACTTTTTGTTGGAAATTCAGTGTATTTGAATTTTGAGCTAGGTTTGCGTTTTCACTGGAGGCCACGGTTTTCGAGTTATTGGAGAAAAACACGTTTTCAGGTCACTTCTGCACGCTTTTATTGAACAATTCGAAACTATGGCCCTATCGAAAACGTTCCCCACTACAGAAGTTAACTTCATCAAATTTCCTACAGACCGGTTCAATTCATGTTTTTTTTTTTTTTTTTTTTTTTTTTTACTAATTATTTGTTGGTAGTGACCAAGATAATATGAAAACCTCGCAAGAGATTTTTGAAGGTGTCCCATGTTGTATAAATCCAACGATAGGGGCAGCTGCATCGGCCTTTATATATGATACATGGCCAACGATGTAAAGTATATAACCATGAATACCTTCTACTTAAGATAAAATCTAGCTTTTTACCACTTACGAAATACGCTTTTGGAAAACTATTTTTTCACAACCTCTTACATTTTTCAGTGAGTATACAGCAAAAGAAGCAATTCAGCTAAACTGATTATGACAGTGTCTAATACCTGGTGCCTGATTCATGGCGACATGTAATGCCTGGTGGCTGACACACACTGAATTAAGTATTTTTTTGTGGTGTTTATCATACAATGGAAGTTTAAAGATTAAATGTATTTTGCTATTTTTCACCTCTTATAGGCAATTTTCAGAACATGGCGCGTCAGTGAGATGAAACAAGTTATCAGTCAGGTGAAACTAGTTATCAATAAAGGAATTTTTGCGAACGTGACTTAGGATGTATATCCACTAACGTAACTCAGGATATTTATCCACACGTTTTAACTTAATATATCGCCTATTTGGCAGTGTAAACTAATGGCACCTTGCCTGGCCAAGAGACGTCTACTAGTATCGAACATAGCCCTTGGTTTTGGGGAAGAAACCTCTGAGAACGTTCGTTTGGAGCACATAATTGTATCGTAGTGTATCATGGACTGTGGGAAAACCGGAGTAGGAGAGAATCGAGGCATTTGAGATGTGGTGCAACAGAGGAATGTTGAAAATTAAGTGAACTGTGTAAGTAGGCCGTTTAGGTTTTTATATTGGTAACGCCACGTAGCGCTCTGTATGAAAATCACTGGCTGTGCTGTGTGCAGTCTGTGGCTAGTTTGCATTGTTGTTGCCTATTGTAGTGTTGGGCAGTTGGCTGTTAACAGCGCGTAGCACTGCGCAGTTGGAGGTGAGCCGCCAGCAGTGGTGGATGTAGGGAGTGAGATGGCGGAGTTTTGAGAGCGGATGATCTGGACAGAGACAGTAAATTTGTAAGACTTGATATCATGAACTGAATCTTTTATTTAGCTGGCAGTAGTGGCGCTCGCTGTATTGCAGTAGTTCAAACTACTGAAGGCACTAACTACTGATAGCAAATGAAAGATTTTGATAGAGAACAAACAATGTATTACCTTAATAGTGTTCAAAAGTCATGATACATATATCAGTTCACGATATCAAGTAAGAAATGAGGAGGTTCACAGCAGGGTCGCCGAGGAAAGGAAGATATGCGAAGCACTGAAAAGAAAAGGCTCATAGGACATCTGCTGGAACATCAGGGGATAACTATCATGATACTAGAGGGAGCTATTCAGGGCAAAAACTGTAGTGGAAGACGTAGATTGGAATACATGCAGCAAAATATTGAGGACGTAGGTTTGCAAAAAAGAGTAGTTCGGTATCGAATTCAGCTGTGCTAACACCTGACTCACATGTGCGCTCATTTCAGGTCTTGTTTTCAGTATCAATTTCGGTTAGATCGTCTACACATTTGAGAAAAAGAAAAAAGAATTAGATCGTGATTCTAAGATGCTAATGATACGTGAGCTTAAGTGCCTGAGAAGAATCGTGGCTTCTATTTTTACCTTTCCCGTATAGTAACGGGTCCGCTGTACTCAAGTGTTCGCAGATTTATGTTATTCAACTTTGAGGTCGGAATTCCTCCCTGTCGCCGCAGTCGTGAGATACTCCAGGTAGGGAAATCACGCGAGCCACTATGAATTAGTAGATTTCGTTCTACGTGTGATCGTATCTTCACTCTCTGTGCATCGTATTTCTTGATTCCAGTCCAACATTTGATTAAATGAGCGTGGAAAACTGCCTAAAAATTACACTCAGCCTTACCGACATACCGGGCACGGTTGTCAGTCCCCCGTGCTGATTCGATGCAATTCTGGATCACCTAAGTCACGCAAGTTGTGTGTTACGTTATACACGCAAGTTACCAGATAATTGTGGCTTCATTAATTTATCCTTGTCATTGGTGATTGAGCGCCAACGTCCTTGCCGCAGTGGTAACACCCCGTCTGATCACCAAAGTCAAGCGCTGTCGGGCTGGGCTAGCACTTGGATGGGTGATGATCCGATCTGCCGAGCGCTGTTGGCAAGCGGGTTGCTCTCAGTCCTTGTGAGGCAAACTGAGTAGCTACTTTATTGAGGGGTAGCGGCTCCGTGCTCTTAAACTGACATGCGGCCGGGAGAGAGGTGTGCTGACTACATGCCCCTCCATATCCGCATCCAATGACGCCTGTGGGCTGATGAAACGGCGGCCGGTCTGTACCATCGGGCCTTCATGGTCTGTTCGGGCGGAATTTTGTAGTTTTTATTGGTGAGTGAGCTCCGTGCCGGTGGACTGAATTACTTGAAGAAACACAGGAACCGTGCATTTTTTAGATGTTACGCGGATTATCGAATTTCAAAACTGCTTAGATGGCGAGTTGTAGAGTGCGTTATACGCTGCAGTTGCCCTCTTGCAGTCTCTATCTGTTTTAGATTACAAGCTGATATTCCGTGGCAGAGCTACACTATTCGTATAAAATTAGAAAACTGAATGTATCTGGTATAAGTCTTGAAGCTGTCCGTACGAAATTAAGACAGTCTATTGCCAACACCAGAAGAAGAAATAAGTAGCGAAATATTTCAAAGATTTGAACAGTACGTAATGTTTTCTGATTGCATCGGAGCTCTCGATGATAAACATACCAGTATACAAAATCCAGAACACTTAAGTTGTTATACTTCTTTTATACACATTTTTGTTAAATCTCTTGCTACTGGTGATATGTGACTATCGCTTTATCAGGGTAGATACTCAAGATTATGGAACAGAGAGATACTCAGAAATTTTCAGAGATTCCATTCTATATGAAAACTCAGTAGAAATCTGTGGATGTACCTAAACAAAGACATTTAACAGAAAACCACCACATGTCACTCTCTTACGTGTCAGTAGGTGATGAAGCATTTGTGGTGATGGAAAATTTTATGAGACGTAGGGCGGAAAGCAGCTGACATAAGAAAAGTATATTCGTATTTACATATGGGCTAACCTTAGCACGTAGGTATATTGGGTCTAATTCTGGTGAAGCGTGTAATAACTGTAGAATACCACCTCGCCCATTACATTCCAGGTTGCAAGAGGTCCATGATGAAAGAATTTGTTGCTAGCGCACTCGAGCAGATGTAATTTCGATGGATCGCTCAATCGCTGCCTGCGATATGTAAGCTATAAGAGAATCTCAGACCAGAGAGCAGTGTTGTAAGCAGTAAGAGCAGTGTCTGTAGCAGTAGGAGTAAGTAGTTGCTAGCAGTCTGGTGTATCGTGTTGGCTGGGCCGGTCGTGTGGAGCGATGGCGGTGCCTGAGCGTTGTAGTGTAAGGTAAAAACAGCCTCGCGCGTATGTAGTATTGTTATATCAAGTCCCATGGAAATGGTTTTAAAAAGAAATCTCTTAATAATAATCTATCTTATAAAAATTAACCTTTGACAATTGTTCAACTCAATTTAAGGATTTCACTACTTTCTCCAATACATGGTCATGCCGATTATTGTAAAGAAAAATCAGTTGTTTCTTTTTATACATGACAACTCTATCGGCCAGCATTGCACTGGGCTGTGCCAGAAAAATTTCTTACCGGAGCAGATATATATGCGTTATCCGGCGACCTTATTGAGGTAAGAATTTCAATTTATTGAGAATGATCTTTCAGGGCCATGAAACAGCACTGCTGACATCCAAATTTACCAGTTTAAATTCACATTCAATTATAGAAAGATTATAAATATGAGTCAAATTTTTTTATTAGGAGGTTAGTCACATTTTTTATTTGGAGGTTACGCTAAATATGAATGTTGTACTTATTTTTACTGTTGGGGGGTTATATAATTATTTTTTGAATGTTGGGAGGTTACACTGAATGCGAATGCTATAATTATCTGTTTTATTTTACTGTTGGGAAGTTACAAGGTGAATTGTGCCAAGCACACTGTAAAAGCGATTACAGTTGTAAGGTGGCAGATTTTAGCACCTTACATGATATTTATTCAGAAAATAAATAGCAAATACCACGCGGACGTATAGCCATTAGGCAGATTGATACTACTAGCAAAACCAATGTTCATACTGGTATGTAAGATTTAGAGAACTTAGCAATTTATCACTGGAAATGTGGTTTGGACGAACACAGGAAAGAGCAGTTTTAAGCTGCAGAACAAGTGAGGTGCCCGGCGGCGGGCCGGAGCTTCACACGGAGGCTGCTTTGGCGGCAGAGTGGCACCAATGGCCGCAGGGGGCACCTGGCGAGCCTGAGACCACACAGGTGGAAGGAGAGAGAAGAGCGTGCATGCGAGACAGTGAGAGACTGCTTCTCCCCGTTGCGACTATGCAACGGGCGGAATGGGACACAAATACGACGCGCCCATGAAAGGTGGGAGAGCCGCGCGAAATTTCCGAGTCCTGAATGACCGAAAACACTTAGGGATACAAGGAGAGAGAAGAACGTGCATGCGAGACAGAGAGAGAGACTGCTTCTCCCCGTTGTGACTATACAACGGGTGGAATGGGACACAAATATGACGCGCCCACGAAAAGTGGGAGAGCCGCACGAAATTTCCGAGTCCTGAATGACCGAAAACACTTAGGGATACAAGGAGAGAGAAGAGCGTGCATGCGAGACAGAGAGAGAGAGACTGCTTCTCCCCGTTGCGAATATACAACGGGCGGAATGGGACACAAATAAGACGCGCCCATGAAAGGTGGGAGAGCCGCGCGAAATTTCCGAGTCCTGATTGACCGAAAACACTTAGGGATACACGTGAGAGGAATTGCAAAGTTTGGCGGCAACAGGAGTTGGACTCTGGTGTCTGGTGTGGTGCCGGGAAGACACGGTGGGTCTGGTCTGCGAGTGGAGGCGTAGACGTAGTTAGACATTGTGACCAGTGATCCCTCTCCAATTTTTCGGAGCTAATGCATACATCTCCACAAGAGCAGAATCTCTGAAGCTCTGAGAAGAGAAAACAGATTTGTTCTCACTTGTGGCGTTCGAATGCAACATTAAGTGTTCATTTGCTGCCGCGTTCTTGAGTCTACCAACCACTCTTGGCATTTGTGCAAGTAGATTGTGTATGTACTCGTGACTCAGCAATTTAGCAACTTACGGTCAGGAGTTTTCGGACGGAGTCCACGTTTTTAGATAAATTCGAGCCTTCACAGGGGAAAGACGACATCACGTCAGTGCCTGGGACGACCGTCGTAATATTCGCACTGAATTACGGTTAAATTAGCGCAAACAGCTGGCAAAGTAGGGCACTGAAACTTTAAATGAGTTCGTGTTGCACTTGCTCTATCCTTGAGCTCTCTGATACAGTGTCCGTCTAGGTGGAGCTTCAGTGGAACAACGACTTGCGTGACCAGTATCAACCAGCGTATGTTAGGGAAAGGGGCGCGATGGGGAATAGAGTTTCCATTGTGTCAGTGGTAGGGTAGTTAGTTTAAGAAGTTAATTCGATTGGTGTTGTAATGTGTTAGGTTGGTAACATTGCTCATCCTGTTTTTAAATAGTAAATTTGTGATTTGATTACAAAACGTAATTAATTTTATTATCACTTCCGTAGGTAGTACCAGTTATTGAGAATAAGAGTTTTATTAACAGAAATTATTATTCAAAATTGATGCAAACGGTATTGGGAGTATTATTTGCGCAGTTATCAGAGCCAAAGTCGGATAGCAGTAAAGAAGTAAGGATGTTTCATACACATTATACCCCCATACCTTGCACAGTAAATAAATTGGAGTGAACGATGGATTTAAATACGAAAACATCTTGGAAGACAATGTGGCAAATATAAATGCTAGCCACAAAGGGTGTGCCACTTCATCATCGGATTAACTTCGAGCCAAATGTGCCAACTATTTTGTTTACGAATGTAGATTTGAACAAGCAGATCGCGTGATATGAACGGAAGTGTATTTCATAACAATAAAGTTTTTCATATCTATATTTACGATTATTTGCAACGTCCAACAAAATAAAATAACAAGAAGACACAGAAAATTTGTTTGATCATGACAGAAGCGTGCGATCAACTGAACAGCGCCGTCTGTCTTTCTAACACCCCGTCAAAGGGTGTTTTTCGTGGATTCAGAGTTAACGCGCCCTCACATGTTCGCTTGTAAGTTGAATGTTAGCTGCCTAAAGGAGTGATTTGAAAACGGGCGTCAGCATTCCTCCCTGTAAACTTAACCTGATACAGCTTTATTCATGTTAAGACATGCTTTGGGGTTTCACCGATTTTCAGTTGCCGCTGTACTGAATCATACCTACTCGTCCTGCGCCTTTAGACCCTACCCGAATGGTTAGGCTGAAAGCGAGGCTGGTTCTCGTTTATATGGAGTAAGTCTCAATCAATTAAGATGTTGAATTGATTAGTAATTAAATAATCACTGGGATGTTATCTCTCTATCACTTGAGCCAATTCAGTATAAATCTTTCGTATTAATGCCAAATAAAATATGAAGATAACAAATAGTCAAATCAGATGGCTCTGAGAAAACCAGACTAAAATTGGACGGGTTGCACAATAACAATAAAGGACATAATTTAAAAATCATTTATCCATGCATCACATCAAGTAACAACATCAACTAAGAACATTAATTCTTGATATTAATTGCATAACATATTGACCGTATCAATATGAATGGAAAAGCCCCTGTTTCGTATAAGGAAGTATTCGTCTCATCTACTTGCAGACGCACATTCATCCCACAATATACAAACAGAATGAAAAGAACGTTAGGACAATTTATGCACCAGACTGAAACAGGATGCCGCAAGAAACCTTTTGCTCCGCTGATCAACCGCGTGGTCGGTAGCTCGCGCAGAAATTCTCCGTCTCTGAAGTATAATAAAGTGCGGAAATATACAGGATAAAAGCAGATACTCGTACGATTAGAAATTCCAATTGAACAACACACTTGAATGTTTAATAAAGCTCTCCACATGGTGGAAAGGCACTTGGTTTAGTTTCGCTAGCCAACACAAAGAACTCATGAAAGTTACTGAAATAAAAACTCGTGGAAGTTATTCAAATAAACTTAGGAAACTTATGAAAAGAAATCACAGAAATGGAATATGAAATTTACAGGGCGGAAGGCTCTAATTCACTTCGTGAGAAGCACGTAGTCTACTACCAATCTACAATCTACAGAAAACCCGAAACTCTCGAAAAGATTTTAAAATTTAAACATGGAACAAGCTCTAACACGACAAAAGGATAACACAAGCACAACGCATTCTCACATAAAAGATTCGCACTAAGTGAGACATAGATTGAACCAAATACTCACCAAAAACTAAATAGCTGTAGGAAAAACAGTCACGTTAAATAGCAGCAATACTTATAAGCAACGTCGCACCCCGAAATCGAGTAGGCACTCCAGTATGATTTATCATGCCTATACTTCAAAGAAACGTATGGCTTCTGAACATTAACCAAAACCTTACTCATTTCAACTACCGAAACGTAAATGACAAAAAATAGCCAGAACAGACAGCCTCGCCTTCTGACAACCTAGTGAACAATAATGTTCCACGTTACCAGACAAGTATCCACAGGGAGTAGCGGAAATGGTAAGAGACAACACTTTTCGGCTACCTGTGCCAACCCCTACAATAGTGGCCGATCGGTTCTAGGCGCTTCAGTCTGGAACCGCGCGACCGCTACGGTTGCAGGTTCGAATCCTGCCTCGTGCATGGATGTGTGTGATGTCCTTAGGTTAGTTAGGTTTAAGTAGTTCTAAGTTATAGGGGACTGATGACCTCAGATATTAAGTGCCATAGTGCTCAGAGCCATTTGAACCACTTGAACCCTACGATAGCTGCTGACCAGTATCCCCGAAAGCCTCTGTGGCCCAGTGGAAAATACTTAACCTCTGCGCAAAAGTAGGCTAAACTGCCTCTATCACTGAAAGAATACCTGCCAAAGAACCGAAGTAAATGGAAGTACCACAAACAGATTTCACATACCCTCTCTAGCGGTTGACACAAGGAATGACAAATAGAAACACAGAAATTATATCAGCAAAATGTAATAAAAAAAGGGGAAAAGGAAACAGAGGTTCATATATACTCTTAGTATATATGGTCTAGGGAAGCCAACCATTGGTTGTTGTGAGGCACACACGCCTTCTTTGCGTCTCGCTTGTTGTGCTGCTGTAGTGATGAAGAGTAGCTCGAAGCTTAAGAGATTAATCAGGAAGAATCTATACACAAAGAAGCTGGACACAGAAGTACTAAGGAATGACGAGATACGCTTGAAGTTCTCTAAGGCTATAGATGTAACAGTAAGAAATAGCTCAGTAGGCAGTGATATTCATGAGAAATGGACATCTATAAAATGGGCAAACCCGAAACTTGAAAAGAAAAACATAAGTAAAAAGAAGGTACCTGCGAAGAAACCACTGGTAGCAGAAAAAAATACTTCTGTTGAGGGATGAAACAAGAAAGTACAGAAATCTTCAGAGAAATTCAGGAATACAGAAATACTAGTCGGTGAGGAATGAAATAAATAGGAAATGTATGAAAATGCGCGAATAAATCGAAAAAGATATGATAGCTCGAAGGTCTGGCTCAGCACACAGGGAAGTCAAAACAACCTTCAGTGAAATGAGAAACAACCATGGTAACGTTAAGCGTGCAACGGGAATTCCACTCTTTAATGCTGAGGAGAGAGCGGATAGGTGGAAAGAGTACTTTGAAGGCCTTATGACGGGAAAGATTTCCCTGATGTGATAGAAGAAGTAACAGGAGTCGATATAAAAGAGGTAGGGATCAAATATTAGAATCAGAATTTATAAGAGCATTGGAGGACTTAAAATCAAATAAGGCAGGAGGGGTAGATAATAGTCCATCACAATTTCTAAAATAATGGAGTGAGCAGGTGATGGATGAAGTGGCACCAAAACGACTATTCACGTTGGTGCATGAATGAGTGTGGCGATGTACCATCTGACTCCCAGAAAAGTATCGTCCATCCAATTTCGTAGACTGAAAGACCTGGCAAGTGTGAGAACTGTCGCAGAATCAGTTTAACAGTTCATGCGTCCGAGTTACTGACAGGAACAACATACAGAAAAATTGAAAAGGAAATTGAGGATGTGTTACATGACAATCAGTTTGGCTTTAGAAAAGGTAAAGACACGAGAGAGGCAGTTCTGACATCGCGGATGATAATGGAAGCAAGCCTAAAGAGAAATCAAGACAAGCTCATAGGATTTGTCGACCCGGAAAAGGCATTCGACAATGTAAAATGGTGTAAGATGTTCGAAATTCTGAGAAAAGTAGGAGTAAGCTATATGGAGAGTCGGGTAATATGCAGTTTGTACTAGAGACCAGAGTGAATAATAATAGTGGAAGACCAAGAACGTAAGTGCTCGCATTAAGAAAGTTGTGAAACAGGGATGTGATCTTTCATTCCTATTATTCAGTCTGTACATCGAAGCAAGAAAGATTGAAATAAAAGAAAGATTCAGGTGTGGGATTAAAATTCAAGGTGAAAGAATATCAATGATGCGATGCACTGATGAAATTGCTGTCCTGAGTGAAAGCTAAGATAAATTACATGATGTGTTTAATGGAATGGACAGTCTAATAAGTACAGAATATTACTCAAAGAAATGCCTATAGATGTATAAATGTAAAATTGAGAAATGACAACATTTGGCTGCCCCACGAAATACGCCCCTGCTATCCCCTCTCTCTAGAACCGAGAGTACAGATGTACCGACCAACAGAGGTGTTAATAAGTATAGAAAGAATGGAGGCAGCTCAGTAGAACTAATAGAAAGGCTCGCATTGAGACGTTTCAATACATTTCTGTCTTAGTCAGTATAACGTTTTATTTTATGATTGTTGAACGCTGCAGCTGCTTTTTGTACTGTAATTTGTGATTTCATTTTCTTCCTATGCATGCACAGTACAAACACTTCCAGGTTCACTGATGCCCTGCGCCAGTCCTTCGCCCATACCATCCTCGACTAGTGGTACGGAAAGTACTCTCCGCTACACGACGTAAGGGGCCTTGCGAATTGTAGACGTAGGTGTAGATGTAATTTGTTGCCACAGAAGGAAGCGTTTCTTAAAGTGGATTGTTTAAGCAGTAAATATGCAAATTCCGAAGCAAGATAGGAGGAGAAAAAGGAGGCTATTAGTGTTTAACTTCTCGTCGACAACTAGGTCATTAGAGACAGATCAAAAACTCGGATAGGGAAGGATGGGGAAGGAAATCGGCCAAGTCTTTTCAAAGGAAGCGATTTGAAGCATTGTCCTCCCGAATGAGAGTCGAGTGTGCTAACCACTGCGCCGTTTTCCTCGGTAGCAAGAATGGAAGTAAGTCTTTCAAAACCTTACCCGATGACGTGTCGGGTATGTAGTTGCTGGCACAGTTTAAAACATACGAAACATATTGTGAAATAAATACAGTTTAATAAGTGTACAGAGTTGGTTAGTGAAGATCGTGGACGGTGACGAATGGCTCTAAATACTGTTAAGTTCAGAAGGAGCTCACCTATTAGGTTTGTGACTGAACTACAGTACTGATTTACGATATTATTGTTCCCCGTTCCTTTATATATCGTTTTGCGCCTAGCGGCATGTGAGTTTGAAACGTCTGTCGAAAGCTGAAAATGCACCGTAACGATGTTGGATGTTGTGTACGAGAGACTGGGATGAGGTGGGGGTCGCATGACGAACGCTAGAAACTGTGTTAAGGCCGCCGCGAGCTGTTGTTATGCTGGCAGTGGCGCCACGGTTGAACGACCCGACTCTGCTGAACCGTGATCTCCCTCCCCCCTCCCCCCCCCCTCTCTATGTCTCTCTCTTGCTCGCTCGCTCACTGTCTATTCACCACAAGCGTCACTGCCAGCAGCCGCTCACCGAAATATCGTACACATCAAAGGCTTTCCGACGGGATAGCACTACGCAGGCAGCCGAAACACATACAGCAATGGGGGATTACGGTCACTTTTTAGGTGGACCAGGTCACGCAAGAGGGGGAAAAGAAGTGGGGGCAGTGGTGTAAATGAAAAGTGATTAGCGTAACGAGTTATATAGTCATACTGAACCACACACTCCCAAACAAAGATCGCTTTCACAAAATTTAACTACAACTGAACTCACTAGGACAATTCTTGAAAAGCAATTTTCTCTAAACCCTAGGATAAAGAATTTCCTCATCAGCTTTGAGGTTTCAAAGATTATTCGTTTAACTTTTCACCAAAATTAATACCAGTCGTCATCAGCATAAAAATTTGTTAAATTCTCATTACCTGATTAAACGTACAAATCTATCTGATTCAGAAGTTTTTTACGGGTTTAAATCGTAAGTAAGCCTACGTCATTTGAGATGCTCTTCGTTGATGCACAATAAATAGTGCCACATAGCATAAAATACATAATACATGCAATGACTAGCAACGAGCTGATTAATCTCTCGATCGTTATTTACAGTCACTTGGATAGCTCTAGACGCAGACAGGATACACAGAATTCCATCCCGAATGAGGATAGGGTAAGCGGACCGAGGGCGGTGGAAGGAGTGGTGAAGGGAACGACGTCTGGCCATCCTCTACCACTAACATTCCCAGCAATCTGACACGTCGATATCTATGGAGAGTCAGATTTGAAACTTTCTGATATTTTAACAAACTTTCTACAGAGATAAGACTGCTAAGAGATTTGTAACTAATTGAATATCGCACTAGACTATTTTGAAACCGCTCTTTCTAATTGTTACATAAATTAAACGTTTTGTGGACAGCCTCCGAAGCCAAGCTGTGCGGCTGTGGTAGCGCAGTGCGTCTGCTCAGGGTGCTGACAACTCTTCTGTACCATTAAAAAACTGAGTCATGATTTCATCGACGTACGTTGACTAGACGTGATGGAACGACAGCACAGAATCACTGACGATAAAACAACGAAGAAACAGATTGAAAGAAGGTGGTGGAAGAGCTCGGGTCAGGTTCCCAGTATCACAACAGATGCTCTCTGAGGTAGGGGCGTTTGGGACGGAGTCCACCCAGGATAGCGACACCAAACGAATAGCTGCCTGGAAAAAAAGATGCAGTTGAAACATTAGGAATCAGCTACTGGCTGTAGGTATTGGCGACATGGTAATCAGATGTACCATGAACATAGATCTTTCCTCGTACTGCCTTGTAGGCAGCAAAAATGGTCCAAATGGCTCTGAGCACTATGGGACTTAACATAGCCTATGAGATCATCAGTCCCCTAGAACTTAGAAATACTTAAACCTAACTAACCTAAGGACATTGCACACATCCATCCCCTAAGCTGGATTCGAACCTGCGACCGTAGCGGTCGCGCGGTTCCAGACTGAAGCACCTCGAACCGCCACATCGCTATTTTCAGTTGTGAGTGCAAGATGAGCACATAAAGATGCGTAAAAAATAGTCTCTCCCGCCAAGTATGAGGGCCTTGTGAAAGATTTCGCCTGATGCCATGTACCCCACATAACATAACTGTCATATGGTTTCTTTATCGACACAATTCTCGGCCGCACTTTGCAGCGGCAATGATGATGTTTGGTTTGCGGGGCGCTCAACTGCGCCGTCATCTACGCCCATAAAAAGTCTCAATTTTTATACAGTCCATTTTCTTTCCACAATCTGATACAGTCTCTCACACAAATGATGACGATGACGAAATGATGAGGAAAACACAAACACCCAGTCCCCTGGCAGAGAAAATTTCCAACCCTACCGGGAATCGAACCCAGGAATGCAGAGGTAATGAAGATGCTCCTGCAGTGTTTTGATGGGAAGTGTTTGACCACCCGCAATACATCCCATAACTGGCTCCCGCTGAGTTGCATCTCTGCGCACATGAACTGCTGGCTATGAAACTAACGTTTTGGCGCAGACAACGAGCTGTAGAGCAGCGTAGAGAATCGGCGGACAGCACAGGCGGCTGCCTTCTCTGACAAAGGTATTGGAAAGTTGGCACAACGGTACGACAGATGTCGAAGTCGGTGCTGTGACTATGTAGAGAAGTGACTGGAAGGTATAGCTAACTCTTGAAAATAAAACGTTTCTGATTTTCACTGTGGTTTCCATTTCGCGACCGATCGGAACTACCTTTCCGAATAGCCTTCGTATTATACAGCTGAAGGTTGTACACACTCGTAATTGCGAATACATTTAACATATTTAAAGTAACCCGTGAGTGGTGATCCGAGCCACATAATCGATTACGTCAAGTCATGTTCGAGCTGTCATTTGGCTGTTATCAAAGACATGAACTATGCTATGCGTAAAATGATATAATTGCTGGATATAGTAAGAGAGGGGAACAGTCACAGAGTGAAAAAGATACAGGTAATGAGTGAGAAGCTCTGAAAATAACTATGGTTACCGACAGAGAGCGTCCTTCTGTGCACACAGAAGGCAGTGTGTGGACTCCGCGACGAAGGCGGGGTGGCCAGTACTACGACGTGAGCCACAGGCCTAGATTACGGTGCGTGCACTAGGAATGCAGCCACATAAATGTTGAAGAATGAAAGTGGTGATCGACTACGTTGCGTAAGCACATTTTAGGTTAACCTGGGGAATTTTCAAAAGGAGCTGTAAATATTTAAAGCAAAGATATCGATGTTACATGATACCAGAAGGAAATGTTTATGGTATAGAATATAATTGAACTGCATTACGGGCGTGTTTGTGTACAAGCATAACCTGTCCGCCAAAGAATTAATGCGTTCGGTGAAAATTATTTGACCCCTGACTCAATCATTCGTTCATTCATGACCATTAAAATGTTACCTTGCTTTTTATTCAAAACAGAATGCACTGTCTTCTGTCATAACAACTTTGAAGTGAAATTGCTATTGCGAACAGCGTGTTTTACATGAAGGCAAAACTAACTGGCGTTCACTGTGCACCCAATTAAATCGAAACTGTTATCCAAAATCACTACCAAAATCAAACCCAAAACAATTTTAACACTGTAATTACGTAGCAACGCTATGAAACACGCACTATTGACTGGTCCATTAAAAATCTGAATTACAAAGAAAATGCTTAGAATCTGCGCAATGGAAACATGAAATGAGAAACGAAGGAACCAACGAAATATGGAATGAATCTCGCCTGAAAATTACAGCATAATCAACAGCAACAGCATAGCGTGAACAAATCGCACCAGCTAAAATATCCTAAAGTAAAACTAAGCTACTGGGAGAAAGATTGGGATGACTTATCATACTAAACAGAAAAAACTTCTTACTTGAAATGAAAATACTAATCCGTTCATTGCAATGGGAATGCTGTATTTTAAAATCTTATTTCGCAAGAAAATAAAACTCACGTGAAACCAAAATCTTCACTTTCTTTGCAAAAGTCTTACAAGGCAATCTTTTACAATTATTTAGAATTGCACTGAATTAAACCGAAATGACCAAAACTGAGGTGGCGAGATGGACTGTACTGTTGCAAGACTTACTAACATTACGTGCCAGCAAAAATTATTATCTTAAAAACATCAATAATGCAAATCCATTCTCTCCGTTTCATAAATGGTGCGTCTGTAAGTCCTTCCATCAGGTTAATAATTCCTTACAATTTTCTTCAGCAAAATCCTCCTCCAATAAGCACTGCGTTAAAAGTTCCACCAGCTTACTCCATGTCCAACAGTGGACTACTCTCCGCTCTTCAACTCAGCCAAAGATACACAAGTTCAGAGATACTACTGTCACTGCCGTAAGTCGAATATTCCACAAATACCATACGCGACTGCTTCGCTCTCGTAACACGAAATTTCTACTCATTCTGAAACTATCCGCAAATAAATTTCCTGTACATCTATATATATGTCAACCTTTCACGGGACTAATAATAATTGAAACTGGTAGTAACGATAGCTGCTCCAAACTTTGTGTCTTATTCACAAATGCAACTCATTTATGTTAAGACCAGCGAGAGACGATACTACAACTGTCGGGAAGCTTGGATATGTGATGACACTTTTGTGTACCCAAATGCAGCGAGCTTTAGTAGTTCCTCAAGCAGTCTACAAATTCAAATGTTACAGTATTTTATAAATAATTAAATTAAATTACTTTTAAGTTATGAAAACTGGCTGTCCGATAATGCTGTGTTTATGTCTGGCTGCTGAGAGTGAAAAAAGGTGTTCAGATGTATCTCTTTGACTGTAATGATCCAGAATGTTTCACCTCCTAAAAACCGTGTCTCTCACCAACTCAGAAGGTGTTTTAATAATATTTTGTTTGCAACGAGAAAGAAATCCAAATTTTCTATAGAATCTCAGCACTACATGAAAGAGCTGATGGAAAGTACTTGTTTGGGCTGAGTCCATCTATACAATGGAAAAATTAAAATTTAAATATCTGTCGAAATGTTAGAGAAAACGCTCCTGACTACTCTTAGAAGACAGTATTTAAGTCTTCAGTCTAAGACGTTCAGAGCATTGTGTCTTCAGCCGAATAACGGTGTTCTTACCGTCCAAGAGATAAAGACTCACTGGCACATGAGATATAATGCCACAGGATCGTTTGTGGAAGCTGCAGAATTCTATTACGATGAAACACAGTGAGTTTTCCAGACACCAAAGACATTCGGAGTTAGCTGTGTTTTTGTAAAGAGGGCATCGGTGCTGTTTTATGTGAGTTAATGGCATATTCATTTGCGAGCGTGCGAGACGTTTAGTGAGCTCCATATTGTTATACACAACTGGATCCTAGCAATAATTGCAAGCTGTTGGCTTCACCTGACACACTGCGGGCGTATTAAACGCCTTTCCTATCGGGTGGCAGAATGACTGATGATTGGAATGGTTAAAGCAACGCTTATACAGCCGTGTTGACAAGTAATAACAGTTAACCTTCGCAGTCTGAGATGTTCATCCGACAGATGGATACCGCCAACAACACCCTACACAGCAAGTTCAGGGGTAGACGAGATCAATGGATCGTTAATGACCAAGGAGGCGCAAGGACCCCAACTAACGTGACAAGTCTCCAAGCAGTCTGGAGCGCTCACCCGGCGTCTGTTTACTCTCGTAGTAAACACTATGCAGCTGGCGGAAGCGGTGGGTTCACCTGGCACTTTCTGCCCTTGCTACTGCTGCCTAATGGACTGGCGCATCCTGAAGAGCCTCTTATCGTACACATGTGTTACCATTACCTGGAAAAACTACTGTTCGATCTTTCATAAGACGCCGAGGATTCGACTAACGTATGCTAGGAAGTACTTCATTATTTATTTCTCGTGTCAGAAGCATTCATATAACAAAGAGCTATACAGTAACTTATTTAAAACATAAATATACGACAAGTTATGTAAATGTGTAATTATAACTGAGGTTGTCAGAAACAAAGGGATATAAGTTCAGTTATGAGAAAACGAAGTTAAGGTTGACGAGTTTTCAGAATTCTCTTGAGATTGTAAAATGGAATTTCAAATATTTTTGATGCCCATTAGACATAAAAATAGTTTGTAGAATTTTCTTTTTCAGATGTTAGAATAACATGCTAAAAAGAAAATAACGGGTTAATATAAATCATCAATTTTATATCACGATTCATAGAACTTCTTATATAATTGTATCCATTTGTTTCCAGAGTACTGTGAATTCAGAAGGGTGGATTTACGTTTTCTATATAATATTTTCTTATTGGTTGTTATTTCAGTTATCGTAAAATTGCTATTTAAAGTTAAAAAGAAACATGTATGGAATTTTTCATTAATACCATACCTTTTGTGGTTTGCCATACAGAAACAAAATAAGAAGGACTACTATTTAAGGCATTATCCCATTCTTGAAAATATTTCACAAAACCTGGGTCGCTTCCCTCTTCTCATACACCATAAAAAACATATTTAGATAATATAAAACATAAAAGATCAGTTTAAGCCCTCATGATTGTAAATATTTAGTGTCGTCTTGAAACTAGCTTCCTTTTCGTTCACTATGCTGCCGCACACAGTGAGATTTCACTTGTATCCTTTTATCACAACGACTCTACATACATTACCTTGTTCTATATATACTTATCTCATTTTTGTGGGAAATGCTACTCTTAACCCTTTGTTTCAGACCCCTCAATTGAAAAAGACATAGCTATGACATGTGTACTCAATTTTCCCAAACCAATATTTGGTCACAGCGAGTGGGTTGGCTGAAGCTGAGGCCGTATCTTTGGCAGTGGATATAGTGGGCACAAACTTCATTACACCATGATGAAGAATAACATAATCACTATGAATTTGACAACCAACCAGTGTTATAAGACTTATAAATAACATAACTGCCTCTGCTCGGAAATATTTGTTTAGTCAGTTACCAGTTTCACTCACCATGCTCGTCATCAGCTTGAACTGTCTTCATGCTTAATCTGTTAACTTCATGAAGACAGACCAGTCTGAAGACGATCACAGTGATTGAAACCAATAGTTGAATAAACAAATATTTGCGATCGGAGGCTGTTGTTGCATTTACGAAACTGCATTGCAAGAACATGGTGTCAGCAGTCTGTTCAGCACCACACCCACACAGCGTCGACTCCACTGTGTACCAAAAACTGCGTAGGTTGGATCTCACTCGATACATGAGATATAACTTGACAGTTAACTCTAGATGGTACTTCCTAGAAAGCATCCAGAGTTAATTGTCAAGGCATATCTCACGTATTGAGTGAGCTCTACGCTGCTTCATACATAGCCTATACAGCTCATACCTCTCGAACAGTAGGTTAACAGGTAGCTTAACTTTCGTGAAGGCACTTACCGCAGTTGTATAAAATTTTTGACTCTGATGACATTATCCGCTTCCAACTATAATTGTTATTTACTGCCGCGGTTGGCTGTTATGACGTTATGTCGGTATATCGCGGTACATGATGTTTGGTTTGCGGGGCGCTGAACTGCGCGGCCATCAGTGCGCGATAAAGCGGTACAGTTCATGTGCATGACCACAATTCTCTGGTGGCTTGTGCTTATGCACGTTTACTACCGCCTGATGAAGTGTATGTAATATGACTATCATTAATCTCTTCATGAATTAGTTGAAGCTCTGTTACGATTACGCAATAACTTATGGTGTGGGCTTGGTACTTCTGCTGGGAATAGAAAGTTCTTCGATTTGTCACAGGAAAGGTGAGAGGCTGGGTGTTTCGCAGTTCACCACTGGGTCTGCAGGAAAGCAGCGAACGGCAGTCGCCTGGGTGCAGGAAAGGTCATTTTCCTGCACTGTTTTTGTGATCAGTTCCTCGCACTAACCCACTTGCCACAGGCACAGTGCATATGTGAGCAAGAAATTTACCTTTCTGCCTGCACCTCAAAAGGTTGAGAGATTGCAGGGCACTCTCACTTCAGATACAGAGTTATACTGTGCAACGTTCAGAGGGAAGTCGATCTTTATTATTTGGTTGTTATACCTGGGTATGATCCGACTTCATTCATATGATGAAATGGTTGACAGCAGTTAGCGCTCTTTCTTGTGTGCTCTAGTGAAGGAATAGCAGTAAGCTTTACCTGCATTCAAAGGGCCGGCCGCGGTGGCCGTGCGGTTCTGGCGCTGCAATCCGGAACCGCGGGACTGCTACGGTCGCAGGTTCGAGTCCTGCCTCGGGCATGGGTGTGTGTGATGTCCTTAGGATAGTTAGGTTTAAGTAGTTCTAAGTTCTAGGGGACTTATGACCTAAGATGTTGAGTCCCATAGTGCTCAGAGCCATTTTTGCATTCAAAGGAAGAGGGTGCCCATTTAAACGACTGCCGTAAAATCGTATGGCGGCTGAGGGCCGAGGAGAGCGTTTTTATCGGCGGAACTTGGGTGAACACGTTTGCAGACTGTCCAGTCCCTCGGCCTCACTGTGCAGACGCATTTAGTCACGCTGGTCCGCCGGCAGCCTTATCCAGGTAGGCGCCGAGGTGTCACCACTGCTATGGGCAGAACATTGATGACTGGCAATAAAGCTGAGAATGGGCCATTTTTGGGCAGGAAGCTGATGAGATGACTGTGTGTTCCTGCGAATTTTCGTGGGATCAGGTCAGTGGCGCCCAGATGTCCAGACTCTGCTACAAAACTACTCGTATTTGTTAAGGCACGAGGCTTTTAGCGAGATTATGTCCGTTCTTTGGAAAGTTCGAAGTGGACGCAACAGGGGAGATAACGATCTTTTTATGGAGGGCTGTGGTTCCATCCAGGTAAGCAAAAGACACAGCTTAAACGCGTGGGAAAGAGGCCATGAAGCTGAATCCTTTTTCCCTTTCTATCAATTAATTTTTAAAGTGGTTGGTTGGTCAGATGCGGAGCGAAGGGCGGTCTCCCAGCTTCGAATGCTGCACTCCAGCTCGTGACTGGCTTGTGCAAAATTGGGAGTAGTCTAAGATGTATATGTGCTATGGTATCGTGCTGGCAGGGAAAGCCGAGAGAAAGAGAAGAGGACACTCTAGTACTGGTTTTTCACGTGAAGAGCTGCAGGTGTTTACCTAAACGGTGAGACTTGTATCCTTCGCTAGTGTGTCACTTATAGCCTGTGCCAGTCACCATCTGAACCGTCAGAGGTACTCCTTCTAGCATCACACACACAACGAGTGATACGTGGGTGTACTTATTTGTTTTGAGTCGGCCGTCTAAACATCTGACACATTCCATCATACATAGTCATGACACAGAGTCAAACTGGTTTGGCAGACCAGCAAACTGGTCCACCTGCACACTGGAATCCACCGGGGTTTCAGAGGCTCATAGGGAAGTTCCTGCATTCCGAATTAGCTGATCGCGAGACCGAGTACTTTATTCGGGCGCACAGCATTAATAACAGATGGCTGCCGTTCTTGACTCTAGCCACCGAGCGCATCGTGGTGTGCCGCCCTGACCAGCAGGAGGGTAAAATATTCGCTGCTATGGCGTAGGGCTCCAATATATGCTTCACAGTCCCTTGTTCTTTGGAACCATATTTTTGTTTATGGCATAGTAGACTATAGATGTATTTTAAACATAGCTGCACAACAGCGACGGTTTCACGTTATAAAATTATAAACAGCCGACCAGTTGCAATGGATAAAGAAATTCTTTACCTAGGTTTCGGCAGATATAAATTAGTCTTCTTCAGAAGGTAGCAATTTTACATTAGTAAGGACTAATGTACCATCGCCGTTTTTACATTGTCGGCATAGATCCATGTGTCAAAAATAAAATCTAGCCCTAGAATTAGGGTTTGTCAACTATATGTAAAATAGCTCTGCAAGATCCATGAGCTATTTTATATTTACGTGACAAACCCTAATTCTAGGGCTAGATTTTATTTTTGACACATGGTTCTATGCCGACAATTGTAAAAACAGTGATGGTACATTAGTCCCTACTAACGTAAAATTGCTACCTTCTGAAGAAGACAAATTTATATTTGTCGAAACCTAGGTAAAGAATTTCTTTATCCATTGCAACTGGTCGGCTGTTTATAATTTTAAGATTATAGATGCTTGATAGTAGCATAGTTATTGGGCCATACCACGGTTTCTCATGTATGAAGTCAGGTAAACCGATTTGTCCTGGTTAGTGTCGTGCGGCGTCCCCCAGTGAACACTTTGTTCACCATAGACTGGATATTAATGAAAGCGTTTATCAAATAAAAATTTTTGTGTGACGTTTCCTTAGCTATTTTTTTGTCTTGTGATGTTAAGAATTAATTGATCTATTGTTATTTAGACCAAAACTCCTCCCAGTGTTCTGATTAACATTAGCTTTGCCATTATCATTAAAGTTTTGATCACAATTGAAAGTTGGAAGCTTGTAAGGTGCCATCTACCACCAGTGCCATCTACCACCGCTAACCCTGCTTGAGAAAGTTTGTTGCTTTCCCTCCAAAAATTACAGAATGTCCAAGTAAAGTAGCACACCTGCCCACCCCCACCAGCAGACTTGATATGGACATTGCTAACCAAGGGGAAGAAACGGCTGGAATCCATAAGTTGAAATGTACACAGCTTAGTGGGACTTTACGGTTGCATTCTCTTCCCTGTTCTGGCGTGAAGGCACATTACCATTCGTCAGACTAGCAGCAGCATCCATGATTTTTCCTTCAAGCCGAGCTTGGGGATCAGGCTGTTGGACTGGAGAGAACTTGGATTTTATACAGTCGCCGCCTGGCTCTTGTGTTGGACGGACTAGTGTCCCACTTGCTGTAGTCGGGAACTGTACGTTTCACTCAGGCTGTAGCGCAGTCCACCTTATGAGAAACTCGTATGTAACTAAGTCTGTTCTATGTCTTGTACGTTCAAGTTGCCGTATTTGATGTGTGTCTCGTTTATCTTGAAATTTATAGCTATCCTGATGTGGAAATCTTATTGCCTTTTCTTCCAATCAGGCGCAAGTCAGTAACTTCCATTTACCCCAGTTTAGTGCATTTTTGTAAGAATATTGTTCTGCAATATTATTGTCAGTTATTCACTTGATTAGAAAGAAATAAAACTTTGATTACTAAATTCGCACAAATTCCTCATGATTCCGCTGCGCTTAAACAATACATATAAGCAAGTGCATTTACAGAGTGTTGCTTCAACGTGATGAGTTCAATGAAACAAGTGTCGTATAGGTAATGAGTTCGGATGCTCAAATTTTTCATAGCAGGAGTTTCTGAAATCGGTTTCGAACTCTTCCAGTTCTATTGTGATGTCATTTATGCAAATTGTTTCATGAGATCCATTTAGGAACACTTGCATACTCACGTTTAATTTCCGGAAACAAGAATAGCTGATTCTCTGCTCTGGAACAAGTGATGGTAGTTCCTCATAGCTTCCATCGCTTCGTGCCAAACACTGAGTACTGATGACGGGATGCACAAACACATGCAGAACTGTTCATTTTCACGTAATAGCCAAATAGCGAAAGTTACCAGTATCGTGCTGTCGTTAAAAGAGAGATTTATGAAGACTCATAGCTAGATATTTAAACCACTCGTGAAACAATTTGCACTTTTCCCTTACTTTCTTAGCTGGGGGCTAAATTTAATGTCAGTGGCTTCATGTGTAGGTCTGTAGTGCATCTACATCTACATGCATCTACCGTAAACGACCATACGGTGCATGGCGGAGGGTACCAGTCATTCTATTTCCCACTCCGCTCGAAGATCGAACGAGAGAAAACCGACTGTCTATATTCCTATTGAGGAGACCTAATTTCTCTTATCTTGTCTTCACCTACATTACGTGGGCCGAACGTTGGTGGTTGCAGAATCGTTCTGCAGACAAATGCCGGGTATTTAAACCTCTTACATCCTGTTTTGGGAAAAGAACGTCTCCTTCCATCCAGTGATTCCCATTGGAATTCAAGGAGCATACTTGCGTGTTGATCGAAGATCTTTTTGAGTCATCAGTCGTTTTACTGGTTTGACTTGGCCCGCCGCGAGTTCCTATCATGTGCCAGCCACATCTCGGAGTAGCACTCGCAACCTGCGTCCTCAATTTCATTCCCTGATGTCTTAACAAACCTCCTATCAATCTGTCTCTTCTCCTTGGCAGTGTTTCAAACATGTTTCTTTCCTCTCCGATTCTGCGTAGGTATCCTCATTCCTTACCTCATCAGTCAACCTAATTTTCGACATTCGTCTGTAGCACCACATCTGAAATGTTTCGATTCCCTTCCGTCCCGGTTTTCCCACAGTCCATGTTTCTCTATCATGCTATCCTGTGCTCGAAACGAACGTTCTCAGAAAATTCTTCTTCAAACTAAGGTCTTTCTTTAATACTAATAGGCTTCTCTTGGGCAGGAATGCCCTATTTGCCAGTTCTAGTCCACTTTCATATCCTCTTTGCTAAGTTCGCCATTGGTTATTTTGCTGCCTAGGTAGCAGATTTTAACGGATTTCTTTAACCTCATGTACTTCGTGACCATCAATCCTTTTGTTAAATTCCTCGCAGTTCTCATTTCTGTTACTTCTCATTATTATCATTTTTCTTCGATTTACTCTCAGTCCCTACAGAAGTTGGAAAGAACAACATAGTTACAAAGAAGGTAACTGAGAAGAAACTATGGGCAACAGAAAATACTTCTGTTGATCGACGAAAGAAGAAAGTACAGAAATGTTCAGGGAAATTCAGGAATACAAAAATACAAAACGCTAAGGAATGAAATAAGTAGGAAGCGCAGGGACACCAAGACAAAGAAATGATAGTCGGAAGGACTGGCTAAACATATAGGAAAGTCAAAATAACCTTCGGTGAAATTAAAAACAAGGGTTGTAACGATACAAGTGCAACGGGAATTTCACTTTAAATGTAGAGGAGAGAGCGGATGTCATCGGTTACAGTTCTGAGGGGACCATAATTCCTCAATACGATATATAATACGTTTCCTATGATGATATTGTACCACGGCGACGAGTTTTGTGTTTCTGAATGGCGGTGAACGTTCAGTTTCGCGATATGTGACACATAATCTGCTTCCAAGTGTCGGAATCCAATAGCGTCGACTAATCTCACTAGTACAAAGAACTCGTGACGAAGTTTAGTTCACCACAAGTGAACATAGATTTTTGGCACCTTCCTGGTGGTCGATGTTTTCTGAAGTTTCAATTTCACCCCCGACGTTTAGGGTGTCCCACGAAGGAGCGTACGCTGTTTGACCTTCACCTACTTGCGATTATACGTTCCTGTCATGACTAGTTATTCAGTGTTTTTTCTCGTCTGTTTCCTTTCATTTGCCGGTAACTGCACGTAAATAATGTGGTGGCTGCAAACTTTTTCTTGAAGTAAAAAAACTGGATTTTAATATATTAATGAAAACGTAAAAACATGAAAGAAGCGCAAAGACAAAAGCGAACAGGTTTTGATACTGCGCCACGGTCATGTGTAACAATAACGAAATTACGCTACAAATTTGAGGAAGTGTGTGTGATCTCAAGATCTGACGGTGCGGCAGGCCGAAATCAGTTGCCGACGAAAGAGGAATGGACGTAGTGGTACAAGCTTTCAAGAGATTGACTAGTAAGTCCATATGGAAAGCTGCGCGAGAAACAAGTGTAAGCAAATCAAGGGTTCACTGCATTTTAACCCCATTAAAGTGGAAACTCTACATTCCCAGCTTCCTTCAAGCGATGAATGTGTACGATCCGGATAGGTTCCTCGAATTTGAGGTTGTCTTTGGAACCATAAATCGCCATAGTTGTGTGTACTGGACAAGAGAGAATCCCCATGTTCCGGAAGAACGAGCTGTAAATCTTCCTGTTATTTGTAGGTGTGGTATGTCTGTCAGAGGACTTGTAGGGCCATTTCTTCTTGATAGTGACAGGTGTGAAATACCCTACCATGTTCCAGGAACGAAGTGTACCAACTGCTCACCAACTGTAGCAAGATGAAGACCGGTTTTTCAACAAGATAATGCACCGTCACACTACAATCGTGTCGTGCGGCATTTCCTGGATGAAACCTATGTTGAGAGGTGGATAGGCCGACGAAAGAGTTATACCTCCACGCAGATCTCCCGGTCTAATGCCGTTGGACATCTTTCTGTGCGGAGCTCTGAAGATCACCGTTAACGACACAAAGCAACGTACGTCGGATGACATTATAGAGGCGACTGTGGCTGCCTGTGAATACGTTTCAATGACAACCGTGACAGATGTGCGTTGATCTGTTCCGCAGCGTTGCAGACGCTGTATTGCTGCTGATGCAGAACATTTGGAACATCTTCAACAAAAAAGCATCATCAATAATGTCGTGACCATCTACGTGACTTAAAGATTCATAGTTTTTGTTATTGAAGTTCTGACGTAAACTAACATCTGAGCACATTAGGCATTTATTCCTTCCCAGTACACTTCATTCCAATGGACGCATTGTACGAGCTCGTTATCTAGTGAACGTTTCTACGGAAGGCGCGCGACCTTATACAGTATATGCTCAGGATATGGCAGAGTGACGTAAGATCTCACTTTACTTTCCTTTCTAGGCGGTCATTAAGGCCTAGCTTGTGTACATTCTTACGTCAGCCTCCATTATGCAACACCCGATGTTGATGCCGCAGACACACTTATTACGTCCCACCCGGTTACGTTCGAACCTACCTGTTTGATTAAGGTGCTCTTGTCCATCGCGTCAACTACTGTCTCGGATTGTCTACACGGTATGCTGTGTATACCTATTTTTATAATTAAAGTACAGCTATTCTCATTGGTCCAGTGTGGGCCGCAATGATCGTATGGCAGACAAACTTGGTAGATATTCTAAACTGTTATTTCGGAACAGATGTACGCTGAAAAAAAAAGTTTCAGTTTTGGCCACCAAATGCAAATCTGGTGCTGTGAAAGCAACAAAGATGTACAGAAATTTTTTCATATGTAGTGGATTAAGAGCGGGACATGGGCAGGAGAAGTAAAGCAAGAAGGGCCTACAGTAGTGTTTTTATCATTAACAGCAGCTTACAAATTTGTTCCCTAAGAGATCCGCAGACGTCGACGAGGTACTCTACAGCGCCACAGCTGCACCTGGTAGCTGGAATTGGAACTAATTTTTTCCACCATCAATCGGTTCCGCGTTAAGGTACTACCATATCGACCAAGTCTCGCTGCCATAAAATAGTTACAACCCACAATGGGCTTCTGCGGGTAGCTCCATTGTAATTACAACAACCCGGCACCTCTGATAAGGATGTTTTATATTACCTACCAAAGACAATTCCAAACTTAAATATCAGCGATATGATACTTCTATAAGTTGATAGAATGTATTACCTTTTTCTCCTCAGACATGTTTTCTAGGAATATGATGTGGACAGTATTCTGACACTCTCCGTTTCACTATTTAAAGAGGGTAGTCATTTCAACGATCGTGGATAAGCTAAGTTCAACTGCGATTTTTAAGTAACCCTAATCAGTAATCCTGACTGATTATATTGAAACCATTACTAGAGATAAGGCACGTGCGATTTAAGAAGAAACTTCTTGAGACTGCAAAAAATTTTCCGGACACCGAAAAAGGGCACATACTAGAGAAACGATCTTGTCCTTCTTTATAGTTCATAAACAGGCTGCGACATTGTAAAGTATCTTCTTGAGTGCTACTAACGTTACGAGCATTATGTGAGGAATATCGCTCAAAGGAAAAGAAAATATCCTGAGAGGAAGGAAAATGAGCTCGCATCGGTCCTTAAGAATGAGAAAGTGTGGCGCTCTGGATTTACAAATTGTTTCTATTATCATTTCATTAGAATATTTACTAGCGTCTCTGTCAATTGATACAAACACACATAGCCTATTTCACAATCACAGCTGGCATCAAGATGCCAGACAGTCACAACAAGGCTGGCTCTGAGCACTATGGGACTCAACTGCTGAGGTCATTAGTCCCCTAAAACTTAGAACTAGTTAAACCTAACTAACCTAAGGACATCACAAACATCCATGCCCGAGGCAGGATTCGAACCTGCGACCGTAGCGGTCTTGCGGTTCCAGACTGCAGCGCCTTTAACCCCCCACAACAAGGAACTGAATGCCCATGCTAACTGATAGTGTTGGCCGTAATTTTCTGGAAACAACTGTAAATCCACTCGGCTTGTACAATGTGTATCACTCCTAAATCCATCTCCATAACCTGGCTATAATCCAAATAGGAAGCAAAAAGGGTGTAACGTAAGAGAGCAGCATGACAAATTCTTCTCCGATTCTTCAAAAAAGACTCACTTCGTTCCTGGTTCTTCTGCAGACCGTAATTCACTATCATACAATGCTGTGCTCCAAACATACATTCTCAGTGATTTCTTCCTCATATTAAGGCAGCAGTTCGGCACTAGCAGATTTCTCTTGGCCAGGAATGTGCTATTTGCCTGTGTTTGTCTGCCTTTTATGTCTCTACCATATGTTATTTGGCTCCCAAGGTAGCAAATTTCACCAGACTGTTGAGAGATCTACGAGAACGAATAATACTGAGCATTTCACATTGGCCCTAGGTCCACTTCCAGATGAACCAGTAAAACAGACGAAATCACATACACAACCACCAAGGAATATGAAATATCACACTCAGCCCTAACGACTTGCTGTATTTCAGTCGATAGTTGATCACAGAGAGAGGAGAGGATACCAGAACAATGATAAGCAATTACAGCCCACCACCAACATATAAACGAATACAGTAACTCCCAATAGGAATTTCGCCAAGAGGATGTCCCACACAGCCCCAAAAATTCCCATTTTTTGAGAACATTGAATACTGGGAAGACAAACGAGAAACAACTAAGTGGGTCACGTCATAGTAGTTTTATTAGTATTAATGTGTCCTCCGGTTACTTATATGAGAAATGAGTAATGAAATTTAAATACTAAGACAAAATCCCATCATTTGTCCTTACATACCTGTTAGAATAAATTAACGCATCTGGGGTTAGCAAGTGCAGTTTGGATACTTATGATTACCGCGAAAGCAAAGGTAACTCAAGATTAACATCGTGAAATTACGTGATGTAGAGGAAAGGGAAGACATATACGTTAGTATTACTTACTTACACAGCGACCATCCGTAGATACTGTATGGATGTATAGCGGGCTAACAGTGCAGTTTTCCTCCAGATTACCTCTTCATCAGGTACACGTCTGCATACAGCTAAATTCCGGAAAGTTACAACTCTGCAAGATGAACCTAAAACCGCGACATCGCATTATTTGAGAATCAAGACAAAAACGGGTCGTGAAGACCACACACACACGGCTGCTCGAAACATGCGTTACGCCACGGACGCAGGCCGGTGGGGGCAGTCTTGTGCTGTCGAGACAATTCGCTTACGCTCTAATGGGAGCTGTGGTAGTAATCGAAGGTACCACCATGACAGTTGTGAATTACGGGAACGTCTTTGGGTAGCACCTGTAACTCTTTATAGTTCATGTCTTCCTCGACCGCCGGAACATCTTCCAGTATGATAACAAACAGAATCGTGCTGCTGTGGTTTGAGGCCCGTGACAGTATCTTAGCGATAGAAATCATCTGTTCTAAACCGACGGCACACATGTCGGGCGCTAACGGACGTCAGCTCCACGTCCACAAACAACCGGCCCCTAATTTACGTGAAATTCGTGACTGTGCGTAAACAAATGATGCCACATATCTCTGTATTGAGAAACCGACTAAGGAATTATGGAATACATTAAGTGGACTCGCTACTATGTTGCCTTCTAAAGGTGGACCAACACTCTGTTAAGCTGACGGTTATGTACACTGACGGAAAACAAAAATCACATCACCAAAGAATAATTAATGTAGAACAATTAAATTTCGGGAAAACATTTGTCTAGGTAAAATATTTGAATGATTAACATTGAAATATCACAGACATAAGCGATATAAGCTACTGCAGATGTCAAATTCGGGTACATTAATAAAAGTTGCAACTGCCAAAATGTTGAATGAAAGCATGCAAACGTGCATGCATGGTGTTGTACAGGTGCCGGATGTCGGTTTGTGGGATGCAGCTCAATGCCTGTTGAAATTGGTTTGTCAATACAGGGATTTTTAATACTGGTTGTGGATGACATTGGAGTTTTTGTCTGATGATGTCCCATATGTGCTCTATTGGAGACAGATCTGGTGATCGAGCACGCCAGGCAACATATCTATACTCTGTACAGCATGCGGAGTTACAACAGTGTTATGTGGACGAGCGTTATCCTTTTGGAAAATATCCCCTGTAACGGTTCTCATGAATGGCAGCACAATAGGTCGAATCACCAGATTGACGTACAAGTTAGCAGTCATGGTGCGTGTGATAACCATGAAAGTGCTCCTGCCGTCATATGAAAACGCACTGCAGACTATAACTCCAGGTGTAAGTCCAGTGTGTCTAGCATCCAGACAGGTTGGTTACAGGCTCTCAGTTGGCCTCCTAACTAACACACGGCCATCGTTGGCACCGAAGCAGAACCAGCTTGTATTAGAAATCACAATAGACTTCCACCCTGTCCTACAATGAGCTCTCGCTTAACACCCCTGAAGTCGCAAATGGTGGTGTTTTGGGGTCATTGGAAGCTGCAGATGCAAATGCAGCAAGGTGCGCCACAGCCATATGCCGAACATGACGGTCTTCCCTCTCGGTAGTGTCACGTGACCGTCCGGAAGCCCCATCATCTTGCGACCGTACATACTCGTGACCACTGCTGCCAGCAATCATGTACAGTGGCTCTACACCTGCCAAGTCTTTCTGAAATATCGCAGAACGGTCATCCAGCTTCTCGCAGCCCTGTTGCACGACCTCGTTCATACCAGTGAAGTGTTGATAAAGGCGTCTTTGCCACCTTAAAGGCAGTCTTGACTAACATCAGCTAACCACGTCCAATATTAAAAGTAACTAACGCTCACAACCGTTACAGTGTGTATTTAAAGCAAACGTGATTCGCATCCTCACAGTGGTACTACTAGGGCCATTCGTAAGCAACTGGCGCGAAATTGGAATAGATGACATTTTTCATATTTAGAAACACGACTACCAATTTTCGTTTATGTGGCACAACTCCTTCTTGGTATTGTGTTTTCTTTCTGTCATTGTATACCCGTAGGATTTTTTTCGTTTCTAATCAACAGAAATATGCTTTCTTATCCGTATATTTTAAAGTGGCCACCTGCTAAGACAACAAATACTGGATGTCGTAATGGGCTATTTGCTTCCAATATGTTTTAAGACGAACTTAACATAAAAAACTCAGACAACAGGTACTTGTAACTATTTAGCTAAGACTGTTTAGCAAAAACTGCTTCAAAAGCGTCACGTCAGCCAATGGATTTCTGCACTGGTATTCCGCGAAAGGCTTATTAACTTCACTAACAATACTAAATTTCGTCTCCAGATTTTACTTGCCGTTGATGGAACAGAAATTACTTTATGTAAGTTGAGATTAGCGTTTTCCTACAAATGTTTAATCATTAATTGTTACATAATATATAATCGATCTTCGTACATGGTTATCGTGAAAGTAGTGGATTTTGCCTCTACAGAAACTATTTGTCAACTTTCGGGGCCCAATCACATTTAATTTTTCAGTATTTCTTCTGAAGAGATTCTGGTGAATATATAGATAGTTCCTTTGAATAGGACGCAGCCAAATTTCAAGCCATCTTTCTCCAGTCCGAGATTTTGCTCTCACCCTTGTAACTTGTCGGTAAGAAGATGTAAGACTGACTCTTCACTTGTCTTCAGAGAGACTTAGAGTATTAACTGACTTTAAAGTGTAAATAAATCGGCCCTTTCGTCCTTTACGGAACTAAAGAAAAGTGGTAATCAAGTACCTGACATAACACGATGTGCCAGATTGCAGTTTAAGTTGTTTGTCCCCGAAAGTCTTGAATTTAGAAGGACATTTCAGAAGAGAAGAGTATATATGGTTTGTTGTTATGTTAATGTGACACGTTCGTTGTATAGACCTGCCTTAGTACCTGATCATACGCACTCAGATAATCACATATAAAGTTATTTCTATATATTCTGCAGAGATGTGTTCCGAACGCAAATCTCTTGGAAACAGAATAATTTTAAGTATGTAGGTGACAAAAACTGTGCAATTTGAGCCTAATAATTATACTTTGTAATTCTCTGCTACTGGCAAATATTTTCTAGTGCTTCAGAATTTTATAACATTGTTACTGTTCATAAGGATTGACCACGATTTCAATCAGTGATAGATGTTTAGTAAGTTGTCAGAATTAATTAACTTCGCAGGACTTCCCCAGATTTCAGACAGTGGTTGTCGAAGAGAATTGTCACACACCAAATAACGTTAACCACTGGCATAAGTCTCGAAAAGAAACTTGACGCGGACGGCCGGCGCACGGTTAATTCATCGGGTGGAAACCCGGAATCCTTGTGCACTGGTGGTAGTTAGGGGGTGCTAGCGAAACGGCCCGCTGCTGATATTGCGGTGTTAATGTAATTGGACGAGGTTTAACAGGCCTAATTATACCCCGTTAACCGCTGAGCGGGGCGACATAGCTTAGTCGGTACAGGACCGAACTCACGTTGCTCTGACGTCATATGTATTTCGCTTCGTGTAGCTTGTTTCTGCAAACATTCGCTGTTGTTATTGCATCTCTGCGTATTTCTTCTTACACTGGACTACGATGTAGACGCATAGCGGTACAGAGAGCTCATTCTACTAGAAACAGTACACTGTAAATTATAATTCTGTTTACGGTAATTCTGTGGTGGCTCGATGAAGCTAGAAATTACTGATAACTTGTCAGGTAACTGGAATTTACAAAAGTGCATGCGTAAACATATTGCAGTCCTATATACTGCTGCAAACAAAAGCAGTCTGCCTTTTTGAATTTAGTTTCACTGTAGTTTCGCGATTTTCAGTGACGTCGACGACAATGTGTTGAGGAAAACTTGGGCCCAGATTGTCAACTGTTGATTCTCTATTACCAACCGATTATGTAAATGAGCGAGACAAAACGTAATCTTACCTTCAATCAACCACCCCACCATTGGTATCTTGACTTTGAATAGTTACTACGTCTCTAAGTTGTGTGTTAATATTAAAGTTTCCTGCATATGGTACCGCAGCTTGCTGTACAATAATTAGCACAGAATATAAGTCACAATTCCAGCGTGGTTCTTTCGGGTCTACTGCTGTGCTGCACACTAGTAGAGGTATACTGTGGAACAGAACAACTGTTCTACTCATCAGTACATCTGCACTATAAACCAAGAGGAAGCCCACAGGAATCGTAGCTGAAACGTCAGTGGCAGTTGTTGTAGAGAAAGACACCGTACCATACCTGGACATCGTTTGTCAACTGACTGTGGCAGCGGAAGACTATGGACTTCCAAAGGTTCATTTTCCATTTTTGTTGCTGTCTGAGTCGCTGGCCATTAAAATTAACATTTCAAGGCCTTCAGTCTGCGAAAACATTAACATCCTCCCTAAAATTGGGCGTATTTCCTGATTGATCTGATCAGCTGTAGATGACTTTTCACATAAAAATCGAATTACAGCATAAACAATTAAAGCACCGATTTTCGCAGCCATTATTGTTTGCGTGCTCCCAGCGTCAGAGGTTACAGAATCAAAACTACTGCTTCTGTGGCTTAGTATACGATTAATAGATTTACTATATTTGTACGACTTTGGTCTAGGCTGCCAATCGACAAATATATGCAAATAGCTCTTATGTTTCGAATATGCCTCGTATTATTTATCGTTGTGGTCAGTATTATTCTTATGTGTCCAAAGTTAGTTTTAGTGATACACTTACGGTCAAAATATTGGAGTAATGGACGTTTATATCATTTGAGTATCCTGGAAAGTAGCTGTTTAAGCTATACTTCGTGCGCCGTTATCACTGGTGATTATTTTGTTTAAAATTGTACATTAATAGGAATTATAATTAAATTTAGCAGACTTTTGGAATAGTTCCCCGAGGTTTGATAGTACAATCTTATTTTATAAGTAGATCATGTCTCTGCATTGACTCGATCCTATTGCATTATCAAGGAAGCAAACTGCTTAAGAAACGAACGGCAATTCTGAGATGACCAGGGAAGTTTTGTGGGCTAGGGGTCATTAATTTATCTGGACAGATTAACGGAAAAAACTTCCGTGAAGTGCTACCCTTACGTCTACAGTTGTAAGCAGGCTGTTTAGGTTTTTATATTGGTAACGCCACGTAGCGCTCTGTATGATAATCACTGGCCGTGCTGTGTGCAGTCTGTGGCTGGTTGGCATTGTTGTAATATTCGCTATTGTAGTGTTGGGCAGTTGGATGTGAACAGCGTGTAGCGTTGCGCAGTTGGAGGTGAGCCGCCAGCAGTGGTGGATGTGGGGAGTGAGATGGCGGAGTTTGGAGAGTGGATGATCTGGGCGTGTGTCCATCAGAGACAGTAAATTTGTAAGACTGGAAGTTATGAAGTGATATATATGTTATGACTTTTGAACACTATTAAGGTAAATACATTGTTTGTTCTCTATCAAAATCTTTCATTTGCTACTATGCCTATCAGTAGTTAGTGACTTCAGCAGTTAGAATCTTTTATTTAGCTGTCAGTATTGGCGCTCACTATATAGCGGTAGTTCGAGTAACGAAGGCTTTTGTGAGGCAAGTGATTCATGAAAAGTATAGGTTTTTGTTAGTCAGGGCCATTCTTTTGTAGGGATTATTGAAAGTCAGACTGCGTTGTGCTAAAAATATTGTGTGTCTGTTTAGTGATGATCAGAATAAGTAAAGAGAGAAATGTTTGAGTACGTTCAGTTTTGCTCAGCTGTTTGAAAATCAAATAACATAAGGGGTTTATAAGCATAATAATTCATAAATTTTCCAAAGGGGACGTTTCACAGTGAGTTCAGGCACGGCAGACTGGGTCGACCCACCATGGACATGGATAGGTCAACAGCACGGAAATAGCATCAGAGTATATACCTCAGTTAAGAGAATGATTTTGGAAGACGCATGAAGGCAAACGGCGAATAACACGTCCATTGCAAACGAACAATAGTAATAAAACATTAATAGCTGTTTACTTGGAAGATCAAGCCTTTTTCGATAATTCGCACGAATTTATGCAGGAATCTTGTGTAGAAGGAAGACAGACACGAGGATGCGTTCATTATTAACATAATCTCTGGTCGTAACATTGGGCAATAAATGTCACACAGAGCGCTCATGTGTGGTTTGCGAGACCCTAGTGTCTCACGTGGACGGTAGTCACTTGTTTACTGACGATGGCCCCATATGTTTGAAAACGTTTGTAAATAGACCAGTGATAGTAGAACAAAAATACAGTTCATTTTTAAATCTTAATGTAAGACTGTTTCACCAAGAAGTGACGGAAGAATCAACAAATACGAATAAGTTCAGGACTGTTCATTTACGGAAGGTAGGAAGACTGGAGTTCAGTGTCCAGTCGACAGCGCGGTCATTAGAGACCGTGCAGAAGCTCGGATTACTAAAGGATGGGGAAGGAAATCGGCCGTGCCCTTTCCAGAGGAACCATCCCGGCATTTGCCTGCTACGATTTAGGAAAATCAGGGAAATTCTAAATCTGGATAGACGGACGGGGATCTGAACAGTTTTGTATACTGCTGAAGCTAAGTTCACTGAAGTTGATGAAAGCGATCGATCACGAGTAGACGTTCCATATGAGACATAGCCTAAGAAATTTTAAGAAGAAGTTGTAGAGGAATAATCTTCAAAATTGCCAAATTCCCCAGTACCAATACAGACAACGAGCCCAAAACACATTAACGTGTTAGGTCTGAAAGAAATTTTTAAGAAGATGTCGTTGTTGTTAATGTGGTTCGCAAGGCGCAGCAATTTTTAAACGATGTATCGCTTGGCTGACCGAAGGAACCAATTGAATAAGAGATCATTTCCGTGGTGACTTGGGATGCTCCTGTAAAGGATGTTGATTAGAAATTTTGTTCTGAGAGCTTCTGAGGCACAGTTTCAATTCCCAATAACGCTCGGTCGAAGTCACTGTCGCCACCATTGCCATCTCGACTTCATTCGCTACTCTACGTATGGTAATCATGTGTAGAAGTTAGTAACTCAGCCTGACACGATCGAAAGCCGTGGCTCTTGGTAAAGTAAAACTTGTGTATACAACGAATAATGAGAATGGGACGTTTATTTAGTATGGAAACCTGTGTCCAACGTTTGTACTGGTTATGGTTTACTACATTTTCGCTGTTCATGCAGTGAAACTACGGCATCAGGCACGATGGTTATAATTTATTACTTCTTTGCTACTAACACGATTTGCAACACTAGCAGACGGTTTCCACGCATGCCGTTGATTGCACCTAAAAAGTTATTTCATTGTACGACGCATAGTTCAAGAAGTATGAGGTCATAAATATTGAGCTGAGTGAAAACGAAACTGCAGAGCAAAATTTGGTAAGGATACGGGTGAAATGTGTGAAATACGTTGTGTGGCAAAATGACATTTGAGTATTCAAGCAAAGTCACTGGTAAAAATCTCGTGCCAAGCCTCTTGATCGATTTCAACAAAACTTGATACAAATGTTACATACTATCTGAAAAGAAATATTTTGGAGGGGAGGGGGGGGGGATGAGAACCAACAACCTCATGTTGCACTGCTGGAGATGATAACGTGGAGGGACAACGGAGGAAGGTGGAGATGAACAGAAAGTGAGGGGGAAAGAGGGGAAGCACAGAGGTATATGGGAGGTGGAGATGGACAGAGAGAGGTGAACAGGGAAAGGGAAGAGGAGACGAGCAGAGATGAGGAGGAAGAGGAGGTGGATAGAGAGATGGGGAAGCAGGAGATGGACTAACAGAACTTGGCAAAAATACGTATCCAGTCAACACCGTGTGCTCGGGTGGTAAATTATATACCTGAGCCTTCTCCACGTCTAAGTTTGCGGCTGTTTACCTTACTGACTTTCCCACGAGATACCATCCCCTCTGCAGCGGACTAGCTCGTAGCTCCCATCATTGGCAGGAAATGTCACTTCTAATGCCAATTAAATATGTAATAGATAACAGTACATAATGCGTTACACAGTCAACATTACTATATTATTATAAACACTACACCAAAATCTTCCTCGTGGATCAGTCTATCTATTAGAATCGTATCAAAGTCCTTGCAATAGCTCCTGAGATAAGCTTTCACATGCCGACAGAAGAATGCGGGAAAGGCGGGTTTACATTATGTGTAGAAAGTACTTCTCAAAGCAGGCTATTTAAGTAAATAATAACGTACTTGACAAACAATGCAGAGCTTTTACAAGAGAGGCAAACAGTGGAAGAAGAGAAGCATGCGTTGGCAAACTATGTAATAGATAGCAAAGAATCAGCCCTGACTGTTGTCAACAACAGAAAGGTTCTCAAGGTATAGCAAACAAAGATTCAGTACCGGAAACTAAACTGTACTTCAATGCCGTACTGACTGCCCACGCACAAAGAGCATTGCATGGGCAGATTTTTTAAGAAAATCTAACGCAAAAAGCATAAGGAAAAGACCTCATCTTGGCTGACCAGCTGACCCCACAGAAGGAAACTGAAGGACTGACGTTTGCTACACAGACTTTACTGCTGCCAGAACTTACCTCATCAAAGCCAGATGTGAGAAAGCAAAAGATTAATATCCAGAGTCTGTAACGAAGCTGATGAAACAACTGACCATATCTTAAGCTGTTCCAAAAAGTTCGCTTAGTCAAATTACAGACAGAGGCACAATGAAGCGCCACGAATGATCCACTGGAAACATTATCTTATGCGGGTGACATGGAGCTGGTGGGACCAGAATCCAGAAAAATATTTCAAAAATGAACATGCCAGACTACTGTACGACTTCTAACTTCGGGCAGATCAAATGTAGGAACCCGGTACACCAGATATTGTAGAGAGAAAAAAGGTGTGTGACCTTGACGTCACCGTTGAATATTATAGCGGAATCGACAGGAAGAAACTCTCAAAACTTGCCCGATAAGGAGACTTAAAAATCGAATTTCGATGACTCTGGCGTATACCAGTGAAAATGCTCCCTGTGGCTCTCAGGCATTGGGTACAAAGAGGGTAATGCCAAAAGCTCTCAGTGGGCTCCTGAAAACCAGTGGCATTGATAAACTATCCATCTACCAATTGGAGTAAGCTACTCTACGGGGGTCTGCACGAATTAGCTGCTGATACAACACGCAGTCCTAGATGCTTGTGAAGTGTCCGAATAGAGATGCGAAATCCAGCAAAGTAAACTCATTTCCTTTGTTTACTTTCACAATCAATATAATAATAATAATAACAATTATTACTATTATATGTGGCATAAGAGCGTCGTGCAGGTCTTTTGACTGGATGCGTCTTCGGCGGCCTGCTTGTCCTTAAACTACCTGGGAAATGAGAACTACATTGCAACAAGGATTACGGAGCAAGTGTAGTTTCTGATTAATCTTGACACAACTGAGAGTTGAAGACTAGGTTAAAGGCAAACTGCAGTATTCCCCGATCGACCAAGAATCGATTCCCCTACCTTCTGGTTTCCAGGCACGTGCCTACCACTAGACCATCGTTCCAGACAATTTAACGATAATACCTAGTACTTGAAAATGCATTTTCTTGCAGTTATATGAAAAATTAATTAATTCAAGTACTAAATTAGCACCTTTGGGGGAATAAGTTTTTCATAATTGATTAATTTCACGATAGTAGTCTTTCGATTGGAAACAGATGACAAGAATATTGCTCATTTTAACACAATTGCTATTACGATGAGATTTGTGGCGTAGTAAAACAAATTATACATCTTCACTAGAAAGTTCCTGGTAGTAAAGGCTACAGGATCCCTCACATGTGTTTTATAACAGTATAAAACACCAGTAAGTCATATAAGAACTATTCTTAGTTGAAAAAAGGCACTGCCCGTTATTTATTGTCAGCACAATCACAGAAAATGCTTGTAAACATGAATGTTGATTGAATTACATATACAGAAAGAAGAGTATAATTATGTTGTTAGAATTATTCAGTACGTGGACGCACTGCAGGAGAGCCCCTTGCTCCGTGGGGAACCCTCATTAAGTTTGCACAGCTGGGCACGCCGTAGCTTATCGGTTTAATTTGTTCGTCTCACAACGGGTAATTTCTCGAGTTAAGACTCCACGTCGCCCTGCTCGAAATTTCCTTGCCACTGTTCGTCGCTCGGAATCCCGGCCGCATCTCTCACTATACATAAATCAGTCGCACCATCCGTAACTCTCTGTCCTAACTCTCCCTCAGCCCGAAACACTTTCTCCCTCCACCTCTCTCTCTCTCTCTCTCTCTCTCTCTCTCTCTCTCTCTCTCTCTCCCTCTCTCCTTTTCCTTTACTGTTATCCCTACCCTCTTTCCCTCGCCACCTCGCCGTACACTGCTGCCAGTCTACGCACGAAACTTGGAATTTATCTCTGCTTCTTCGCTCATTCTTCAGTCTCATGGCAGGGATGAAATTTCATTTGCATTTTAATTGGAAGATGTATTCAAGGAAGCTCTTGCTGCCCATCTAGCACCCTAGGCTGACGGAAAAGTCGGAAAGGCGGTGGCCACTGAGCTTGCATTGGTTTCATGCTAATGGTAAGCTAATATTTAATTAGCCAGATTTCTACCAAGATTCGTCCCTTGCCGGATCTCAGTAAAAGCACAGAGGCGTCAGTACTGGAGGAATACAATCAGCGAGAAAAAAGTCTCTGGTTTAAATATTGCCCTAATCAGTAAGACACATCTTGAAAACCTGTAGAAGCTGTCAGTTGCATCGAAACGCGTAGCTTGTTTGTGCTTTTTGTTTCTGAATCAGGGTATGAAAGAGTGATCTAGCGGCGATATCAATTAATGAAATCATTTCAGGTTTTCAGCTGCGTCAGGTGGTTAAAATCCCACGAGCTTTCGACAGAGCTCTCATCGGCAATTGTGAAGTGGTAAATGACTCCATTGTCGCCGTAGCCTCTCCGTTATATAGCAGCACTGCTGGCTGTGACGTCACTGGTGCTCTCTTCCTCGGCAACTGTGGCACTGTTTTCATTCTGTGTTCGTCACACCCCCTTCAACAATGGTCAGTTTTGATGCGGTGTCCATGTTTACGCATGTTCTTCTCAAAGACTGAATAGATTCCTCTCCCAGTTATTCGATAGTTCAGTTGTGGGGAGTTTATTCACAAGTTGACATCATCGTATTTCCTATACGGCGACGTACATGGCGGACTTTTGCTGAGGTCACTGAACTCGTGTGTGGTATTGCATTGTCATGCCGAAGGAGAGGGTGCTCCATGTGTGAATGAACTCTTCGAATTCGAAACTCGACTACAGCAGGCTGTTTCCCACGCGCTGACAGTATTACGCTACACATTATCATGTTACACACTACTATCTGGAAACCTCCAGAGGCAAAGAGTTGCAATTCTGTCAGCGAAGCTGGAAAGTCGGCTTTTAATATGCATAACACGCGATAACTCAATCGATTTTGAGAATAGAATAAAAAAGTCAGACGTACTACTTTCCAGCACGCCCTTACAATTATGTAGGTACCTTGAGTGGTATATGTGGATACTATCTGCAAAATGTGTTGTGAATAGAAATAGTACTAAAGAAATCTATATTATAACGTCATTCCTGATGCAATAACTTTACTGCATGAACAGCAAAAATGTAGTAATCTGTAAACTTCTGCCATTCAGCATTTTATGGAGTGCAAATCAGCGAGTAAAAGTTTGAAAAAATTTGAAATTATGTCTCTAGGGGCTCTCTGTGTCAAATATCTAATGAATAAAGTGTAGGCATTTGCAGGTGGTGCGGTACACTTCCTCTTCACCCCATCCGAGAATATGTTGTTCTTACCCCACAATGCTTCTTTCAGGTATCTAGTAGTATGGCTAGCAGGTTTGGTTGAAATCATTCGTGTAGTTTAGGAGCAGATGTTGTAAAAACATACATATATGCACGCATTTATTTTATAAGATGTAGAGAAAATGGTTCAAATGGCTCTGAGCACTATGGGACTTAACATCTGAGGTCATTAGTCCCATAGAACTTAGAACTACTTAAATCTAACTAACCTAAGGACATTACACGCATCCATGCCAGAGGCAGGATTCGAACCTGCGACCGTAGCGATCACGCGGTGCAGACTGAAGCGCCTAGAACCGCACGGCCACACCGGCCGGCAGATGTAGAGAATTGAACATCAGCTTTTCTTTCCCTGGCTTTGTTAATCCGTAGTATAATAAGGTTTTTTTCCATTCTTTTAATTAATTTTAGCTACAAACTGATTTTTTAAAATAGCCAAATTTTATAATGTAATAAATTCTACCTGTGCAACTACCATATAATGCGCATTTTATCGCCATACATGTTTCGCTTTATTGATGTGAAACACTGTCAGTGCTCTGCAATAAAACACATTAGAAAATTTTCATTTTCTTTCTCAATCTAAAAACGATTCATTAAGAAAGATATTGAGCTGTGGCTTGTTATTTACTGCGTTTTATGTCAGGTGTCCGCTTAGACACCGTCTTTTTTTCCCCTTCTTACGTTCTGCAGCAGCACTACACATTCCTTGACTTGAAATAAGACACAATATAACACCAGTTCTGTTGGTTCTTGGGTACGTAGTGTTAGGCAACGTAACCGATAGTTTTGGTCTTTATTCCATCTAAAACTGCTGCATTGCAGACCCTAGACGATGTTTTAAGTCAGTTAAAGGAAGGTCGCATGATGATACACATTTTTACTTGTAGCTGAGCATAAGTAATTTTAATATATTGTGATACTGTAAAGCAGCTAAGGACACGCAAATACTGAACGTATAGTGCAAATTTTCTATGACATTGTGCGGATTACAACCAACTGTATATAACAAGGCAAATAAATAATGAATTAACTCAATATCTATGGAAATACATACACAAATGTTGGCAGAAGAACCCACGAGTACTCGCGAGCACTTTGCTCGCAAGTGTGGACGTTGGTCACGTGCGGCTCGCGAGTCGGTCGACGCAAGCCACCTGCTGTCCGATAAGCACAGAGGGGTGCTGCGGTTCAGTTGTGACGATAATGTGTAAGTGTGCGCGAGTAGTGTGCCTCAAAGAATGCTCAGGTGGGGCTACTCACGTCAATCTATTCTCCGAGCATCTAATGATCCGCTTTCGAACACGTTGCTTTTCGGTTACAGAGTTGCGTTGTTTTTTGAGCAGGCGGCGTAAGGGCCGGAACTACTTATCCGCGGTGGTCTGTCTACAGGTGTAACACATTACAGTTTTGACTACACACAGTATGCATACGGCGCTATGAGTGAATAAAACATGTGAAATTATTGCGTCTAGACGTCTAGTTTTCATTTTAATTTATTTAACAAAGCAAAGAGCAATAACCTTTTGCTTTGCTGCAAAGTATACATGTAGTTAGTGTATTTTATCTCATCGTTCTTGCAGATTCTGCTGGTACTGGTCGAAATTAACCTGTCTATTACAGTTACTGTCAATGCTTGAAGCGGTAATACGTGAAGGAACGTAATTCTAGGAAAATATAAGAAATAGTGGTTAGATTACGTAAGTAAAGGTGTAGGGAAAGATGAATCTTTTTTCTTATACTCTAACGAATTTTCAGTGCACTTTGTCAGAATTTTATAAGAGAACATGGTAAAATATAAGGGACGATCAAAAATTTTCCGTTTGACGGCGTTGGTGCAGCTTATAAGCAAGGTAGTGTGACTCCGACGCCCGTATGTAAACACTGACATGTAGACAAGGGATTAGTGTGACAGTTGTGTCTTTACAACCTGCGTTTGGTAAATGCTGAAACGTGAGCTATGGCAACGTGAAGTTATTCTTTATTTAGGCTGCCGAAGGACAAATACTGATAGACATCCATCGAAGAATGAGGAATGTGCGTGGACCAGAATGTCATTCGAAATCCATCGCTGTTGAATGCTGCGAGAAGGGGTGCTGCTGCTTCGTCCCCTTATTCTACACAGAGTACACGAAAGAACTTGCCCCCCCCCCTCCCCCTTCTAACAGCCGTGTACCACAAGTCTCTAGAGGAACGTAAGGTTCCAAATGATTGGGAAAGAGCACAGGCAGGTAATTCCAGTTTTCGAGAAGGGTCATCGAGCAGATGCGCAAAACTATAGGCCTATATCTCTGACATCGATCTGTTGTAGAATTTTAGTACATGTTTTTTGCTCGCGTATCATGTCACTTCTGGAAACCCAGATTCTACTCTGTAGCAATCAACATGGATTCTGGAAACAGTGATCGTGTGACACCCAACTCACTTTATTTGTTCATGAGACCCAGAAAATATTAGATACAGGCTACCAGGTAGGTTCCATTTTCCTTGACGTCCGGAAGGAATATCAGACCAGCTGCGTGGCTAGATTGAAGAGTTTTTAGCAAACAGAACACAGCATGTTGTTCTCAATGGAGAGACGTCTACACAATTGCTTTTCACAATATATATAAATGACCTGGTAGATAGCGTCAGAAGTTCCAAGCGGCTTTTCGCGGATGATGCTGTAGTATTCAGAGAACTTAGAGCATTAGAAAATTGCAGCGAAATGCAGGAAGATCTGCAGCGGATAGGCACTTGGTGCAGGGAGTTGCAACTGACACTTAACATAGAGAAAGGTAATGTATTGCGAATACATAGAAAGAAGAATCCTTTATTGTATGATTATATTATAGCGGAACAAACACTGGTAGCAGTTACTTCAGTAAAATATCTGGGAGTATGCGTACGGAACGATTTGAAGTGGAATGATCATATAAAATTACTTGTTGGTAAGGCGGGTGCCAGGTTGAAATTCATTGGGAGAGTCCTTAGAAAATATAGTCCGTCAACAAAGGAGGTGGCTTACAAAACACTCGTACGACCTATACTTGAGTGTTGCTCATCAGTGTGGGGTCCGTACCATGTCGGGTTGACAGAGGAGATAGAGAAGATCCAAAGAAGAGCGGCGCGTTTCATCGCAGGGTTATTTGGTAAGCGTGATAGCGTTACGGATATGTTTAGCAAACTCAAGTGGCAGACTCTGCAAGAGAGGCGCTCTGCATCGGGGTGTAGCTTGTTGTCCAGGTTTCGAGAGGGTGCGTTTCTGGATGAGGTATCGAGTATATTGCTTCCCCCTCCCGAGGAGATCACGAGTGTAAAATTAGAGAGATTCGAGCGCGCACGGAGGCTTTCCGGCAGTCGTTCTTCCCGCGAACCATACGCGACTGGAACGGGAAAGGGAGGTAGTGACAGTGGCACGTAAAATGCCCTCCGCACACACCGTTGGGTGGCTTGCGGAGGATAAGTGTAGATGTAGATGTATCGCAAATGTCGTTGCGCAGAAGTGATGCCAACTCATGTGGAAGACACTCTATAACCCCGATCTCTCCCCATGTGACCATGCGATTATGACACATTTAGTCACTTAAATGAACGCCTTGAAGTGTCGATAATTCCTGCCGGACAAGAATTTGCAGCAAGCTGTTACGGACTTCTTAACATAGCAGGACACAATGTTTTCTAAACGGACATCTTCAACGTGGTGCTTCGTTTGGATGATTGCCTCAGTACTCAAGGTGATTTTGCCTCATTGGCATACTGATTCTGGATTGGACAGTCTTCGAAGGTACTGAGATAAACTCATTTCTCACTCTCTTCATGCATTAGGAGCGGCACGCATGAATGGCTTGTTAGATATGACTATGTCTAAAAGCTTTACAACTAGTCTGTTGCTCTGAGACAATTCTGCTACAAAAAGTTTTGAAACCATTAGGAGCAGTAGTGCAGGGTCGTAGTTTATGTAATCATCTGCAATTCACCGTAGGCACTTGAGAGTAATGATTCCACCTAGAAGAAATCTGTAGCTGTCACTTCAGCGCAGCATCAGGGATAAACTAACGGAGACAGTAATATTGGTAAAAACTTTCGTCGGTAAGAGTTTGTGTTGGTGAGAAAATTGGACTCATCGGACATATTCATTCAAGCAAAAGGAATGTACTCTGAGTTTAAAACTTAACTGGGTACTACTCGTCTTCATTTTTGCACCATAAAGACAGAAGGACTGAGGATATCGAGATTTATGAAACAGTGGAGAATTTATCATCGCTCTCTTCAGTAGTGATATAATTCCGAGATACTTTTAGCTTGGATCATTCCAAGGAAACTGGTATCTACTTATGTGATAATACAAATTTTGTGGCAAAGCTACACTGAGACGTTCGATGATATGTGTCTCATGCAGCAACACAGCTCACCTCTTTACATAGACGAAAGGGCAGTATTTATGTTTCTCCACTTGATTTGTGAAGTTTTTACGCATATTTTTATACCCACCACCTACTTAATAAATAAGTAGCATTAATTTGAAACGAGACCCAGCAGTTTCTATTGCTCAAAGAGTACTTCTGTGTTGCTTTTGCCGGCCGGAGTTGCCGAGCGGTTTTAGGCGCTACAGTCTGGAACCGCGCGACTGCTACGGTCGCAGGTTCGAATCCTGCTTCGGGCATGGATGTTTGTGATGTACTTAGGTTAGTTAGGTTTAAGTAGTTCTAAGTTCTAGGGGACTGATGACCTCAGATGTTAAGTCCCATAGTGCTCAGAGCTATTTGAACCATTTTTTGTTGTGCTTCTACTTAGCATGGTAATACAAATAATCGATTGAAGCTGGGTATTTTACCTGAAAGGTACAAGTAAACCTTACATTTTCGTTCAGTAGTGTAATGGAAAATACTTTGTTCCCCCAAAATAAAATATTACTCTTTTTTTCTTATGCTGAAACTGTTCCGCGGCTTTCACTGTGTAAAATCCTTAATCTACCACGGTGAAAGCAGCGCATGAGTTTTCAGATGCATGGACGAAGTTTATTCTGAGACTCAGATATCTGAGTAACGATATCCAAGCCTCACAAGCTTTTAGTGTGTCGGAGCTAATGCACTACGCATCGTTAGTAGGACGCGTTCCCTGGACAGCAGTAGTGACTCCTACACACTATTCCAGTTTAGCAACGGAGCCGCATGCTGGCACAGTCCTCTGAGTGACCACACGTGCAAGTGCTACCATAAAGCACTGCCACTTGAGTTGGGCATCGTTTCTGAGATGCATAGAGTAATGCCAGTTGCTTGCCCCAGATATCTTCGCCACTCGTCCATTAACTGAGCGAAACAACTGAGAAGTGAATCAAATAGTGACCGCATTCTTCAGGTACGGGGCTCAAATTCGCTCCCATACTTATCGATTTAAATTTTCAATGGCCAAAGAATAACGTTTAGAAGGTGAAATATACACCCATGTTCAGAAAATATAGAACACTTTTAACGACTAGTGATAGACCATTCATACATGATATGTATAGTAGCATGTTCTGCATAAGTCATTAGCATTCTAATAATGTCAGCTCGTGGGTTCAAGGACAACATATATTGCGGCGCAAAACCACCTCCCGGTAAAATGTGCCTGCTCCTCTCGTTGTCGCTATAAACCAAAGGTAATGGATCAGTGTGATATGAGCAGATGTGTTGGATTCCACGCAGTCGTAATTATGTGCAAACGGTACCGTCAGACCAGTGAGTCTGAAAGAGGGCGCATTATTGGCGTGAGAGAATGTGATGCATCCAAGCAGCCAACTGAGCTCATATGGGACGAAGTGTTTCGGCAGTGCAACAGGTGTGTGTAAAATGATTCATGGAAGGCCGTAGAATAAGACGAGATTGGTGAAACTGCACCACCCAGACTACCCCCCCCCCTCCCCCCCCCCCCCAACCCCCGAGAAGGTCCACCTCATCCGAATGCCATTGTAGGACAGATTACGTGCGCGTCGCCCACTTCTCCGTCCATCTTTGCCGAATGTGCAGAAACATGCTAGACGGCTATGGTGTATGGATGACGTCATTGGGGCCAGGAATGTCACAGTATAGCGTTTACCGACGAATCCAGGCTCTAGTTTTTTGAAAATGGTAGCTGCGTTTTGTTCGCTGGAGGCAGGGAAGCGGCATCACAGTGACTGCATTCGCACAAAACATATAGCGCCAGTACAAGGCCTTACGGTGTGGGATAGTATTGAGTACAGCCACCAATCACAGTTGATGCGCGTCCAGGGCACTGTGACAAGTATGAGCAACGTGAATGACGTCCTGCGAGCCGTAGCATACCCTTTCTGCACAACACCTCAGACGCCATGAATCAGCAAGACGATGCACGACCACACGTTGCTTTGTGTCAGAGGATGTCAGCTTTTTGCCTTGGCCCACCAGATCACCAGATTTGTTGCCAGTCGAAAATGTATAGGATATGGTGAAACGACAAGTGTTGCACTATGACCCAATGCCGACCTCTTGATGAACTTGAAACCAGGTGAATGCAGCATGGGGCCATTCGCGCCTTATACTCGTCGATGCCAAATCCATGGAGCAAATTATCAGGGCCCATGGCGGACCCTGTGCCTATTTAGCAGAAGGACACAAGCTGAACCGAGGTGGCTGAAATGCTAATATTTTCAGCATAATGTACTAATGTACATGTCCTGTGAATATTGAAGTCCTAACTATAGTCGTTCAAGGTGTTCCGTTTTTTCTGAACGTAAGTGTGCTATATTTATCCCCACACCTTATCATAATTCGTACGCCAAACCTAATGACCTAAACATCGACTGGACGACGTTATGCTTTATTAATTATTTGTAAGAACATTTCTTATAGTGTGAAAATCATGGTTATTTTCTTTATTATTTTTCTAAACTTTGAAACTCATGGCCAAATTTGTTTCTTTTATTATATGCTTATTCTGACTCTTAGTGGCTCGTATTTGATGGTTTGTTGCACAGATTGTGCTAAACTGATCACTATCTGACTTTAAATACGAGAAGGAAAAGAAAACCTTGCAATTATTAATGCTGGAAGACTATGTGATTATCAGCTTACCACCATGTCATCCTCAGTCCATCATCATGATTCAGGGGCATGGGGTCATTACACTTTACTTCCAATCGTTGTCGGCATTTCTGCCTTGTTATTTCCCAACCAGGTAGCCCTCCGTTGGCATCAAGAGGCTGAGTGCATCCCGGTCCAGCCTTCCCACCGACGAGAAATCCCTGGCAGTACCGGTAATCGAATCCATGTCTCCCCCCCCCCCCCCCCCCCACGAGAGTCAATCGTATTGGCCCCTCGGCTACGAAGGCAGAAAAGAGTAAGAAAGTAATACAATCAAAATAACGATTTATACTGTCTGTTATTCTAACACAAACCGTATTTTTATCATCTACATTGCAGGGATGTTTGCTCATTTATCTGGTATGTATACTGCGGTCAGACAATCGGAATACCTCTAAGGGTGTTACAGAGTAGGTTTTGCGGATAAATAATTCTCAAGAAAAAAGTTCGATACGTTGCCCCGTTTCCGAGTTAATTAGCGTTGAAGTTAACCAATCAGGCAGTTGCCCGCCCAAATTCAAGCAGCCCCCCAGATATGCTTAGTGTCACTTGTTCTCATATCACAGATGATAGCACACGAGAATGCTCAGACTTTGGCTCTGGTTCAAGACTTACTACCGTCTCATGACCAATTTTTGCATCGCTCTTTTGTTGTGTTCTAGGAAACAAAACGAAGATCAGGTTTGGTGGCCTCGTATCTGGCGGGCAGCTTGAACTTGCGTCCACAACCGCCTGATTGGTTGACTTCAACGCTAATAAACTCGGAAACAGCGCAACTTACCGATTTTTGTTCTCTTAATAACCTACTCTGCTACACCATTACAAATGCTTCAGCCTATTTCTGTCTACCATGTGTAAGATGTACGGATTTTACAACAACGACCATGATGCGTTGCAACCAGATTGTGAAGTTACGAACAACATAACGCTCTATGGAGAGTTTAAATTTAGGTTTGTAAAACTGATTTCGTAATTTTGGTTGAAGGTCTATTCGCACAACAGCAGCACCTTGAACGTATCTCGTAATGGGCACAGAATATCGTCCAATCGATGTTTAGATCTTTAGAATTAGCGAACGAGGTATAATGACGTTCGTCGGGCGGGGTTGCGAGGGGGGTGTATCTTTCATTATCTAAGGGTAATAATGCAGCCATTATAAATGTAAATTGATATGGCTGGCCGAGAATTGTAACTTTCTCCTACGAATTCGAAAATGTTTTGTTGACGCCGACCTACACCGGGAGAAACGGTCACCATGATAAAATAAGGGAAATCAGAGCTCGTACGGAAAGATATAGGTATTCGTTCTTTCCACGGGCTACACGAGATTAGAATAATAGAGAATTGTGAAGGTTGTTCGATGAATCCTCTGCCTGGCACTTAAATGTGATTGCAGAGTATCCATCTAGATGTAGATGTATCTCTTAATAATAATTCACACTTAATGTTTTATCAATGGAAATACGTTTCTTAAAGAACCTGTTCTAGCATTAAGTAGCATTTAATGAGATTTTGAGTAATCATGATGACATGAGTCTCATGGTGTGGTTTTAGACTGGTCGCTGCGTTACATATTATAAGTGTGTTACTACTGTTTCCCACAATTCAAGTAAAATGCTATTTTCTTATAGTTACATCTAGCTTCCTTTGGTATTCTAATGTATGTCAACTAAATCGATAACTCCACACCCGAACACACGACTGAAACATTATTTGCATGAAATTGATTTCTAACGACAGATTACACTCTTCTGCGTCGTAAAATCAACATTACGGCAAAGATTGAAAGCGGGAAGCCATAATATGTAAAAACCGTCGAGTATTTAATAACATTAACATCAGTTAACAGATATGCCTAGTTCGTATTTTTGCCATACGTTGACAGTTAAGAAACGATAACACTCAGGAAAAAGTGACTGCACAAACAACCTTCCTCCCTGACGTTGCCTTAGCGATTGTGGCACCAGGAAGGTCATCTGTATATAAAGCTAAACGATGAAATAAAATACTGGACAAACGAACCCGTACTAGTAGGCATAAAAAATAGGGAAAAGAAGACAAACACAGCTAGATGGAACGATCGTATGTGGGAAGAACTGTAGTACAAGAGGTGACAGAAAGTAATGTGCAGCGACACGAAGGAAATATTAACTTTTTTTAAAGCCAGTGATGACAACTGAGTCACCGCGAAAGGTGGTAGTCTCATGGACATTGCGGATGGCGAGACATGGTTCATAACGGAGTGTGTGGTAGGCACTGACGGCAGTTCAATCTCTGCAACGTTCTCCCGTGCTGGCCATAAGGTAGATAAGAATTTCATGTGGTTGGGCGTCCATTCCCCCATCAGAGCGTTTGATAAGCTGCTGGACGGTTGTTCCCGCAAGTGGACGTGTTGCAGTGTGCCTCCTCAACGTATTCCATACATTCTCCAGGGATTTATGTCGAGGGAAATAGCCAGCCAGTGCATTAGTCGAATATCCTCTCGTTAGAACAGTTGCCCCACCTGCGCCGTTCGATGCTGCCGCGCATTGGCGGCCATGAAAATGAAGTCAGAGTCGAATGCACCCCTTTAGAGACGCGCACGGAGAAGAAAAACAATGAAACTACAATGAAACGAATACCCCTAGCTGCATACAGGCGTTGAAAATATGTGCCGCGACCGGGACTCGAAACTGGGATGTCCTGCTTACATGGCAGACGCTCTATTCATCTGAGGCAACGAGGACAAAGACGATAGTGTGACTGCAGGGATTTATCTTTGGCACGCCTCCCGGGAGACCCACATTTGCAACTTATTGTCACGCGCTATATTCATAGTGCCCTTGCCCATTATAATTACTCGCGGCTTTACTGACGATACGATTCCCGTAAGACTTCGGGCACTGTTTGTGCATCCGCACAGAAGAAGATGGTCAAATGGCCGGTGAGACTTAATTATTCCGAAAGAAGAGATACAATCTTCATATATATATAGGATGAGTCACCTAACGTTACCGCTGGATATATTTCGTAAACCACATCAAATACTGATGAATCGATTCCACAGACCGAACGTGAGGAGAGGGGCTAGTGTAATTGGTTAATACAAACCATAAAAAAATGCACGAAAGTAGGTTTTTTAACACCAGCCTACGTTTTTTTAAATGGAACCACGTTAGTTTTGTTAGCACATCTGAACATATAAACAAATACGTAATCAGAGCCGTTTGTTGCATTGTAAAATGTTAATTACATCCGGAGATATTGTAACCTAAAGTTGACGCTAGAGTACCACTCCTCCGCTGTTCGATCGTGTGTATCGGAGAGCACCGAATTACGTAGGGATCCAAAGGGAACGGTGATGGACCTTATGTACAGAAGAGACTGGAACAACACATTACGTCCACATGCTAACACCTTTTTATTGGTCTTTTTTACTGACGCACATGTACATTACCATGAGGGATGAGGTACACGTACACACGTGGTTTCCGTTTTCAATTACGGAGTGGAATAGAGTGTGTCCCGACATGTTAGGCCAATAGATGTCCAATGTGGTGGCCATCATTTGCTGCACACAATTGCAATCTCTGGCGTAATGAATGTCGTACACGCCGCAGTAAATCTGGTGTAATGTCGCCGCAGGCTGCCACAATACGTTGTTTCATATCCTCTGGGGTTGTAGGCACATCACGGTACACATTCTCTTTTAACGTACCCCACAGAAAGAAGTTCAGAGGTGTATGATCAGGAGAACGGGCTGGCCAATTTATGCGTCCTCCACGTCCTGTTAAACGCCCGTCGAACGTGTACCTTACCCCTCATGGTAATGTACATGTGCGTCAGTAAAAAAGACCAATGAAAAGGTGTTAGCATGTGGACGTAATGTGCTGTTCCAGTCTCTTCTGTACCTAAGGTCCATCACCGTTCCCTTTGGATCCCTACGTAATTCGGTGGTCTCCGATACACACGATCGAACAGTGGAGGAGTGGTACTCAAGCGTCAACTTTAGGTTACAATATCTCCGGATGTAATTAATATTTTACAATGCAACAAACGACACTGATTACGTATTTGTTTATATGTTCAGATGTGCTAACAAAACTAACGTGGTTCCATTTAAGAAAACCTAGGTTTGTGTTAAAAACATACTTCCGTGCATTTTTTTGTGTTTTGTATTAACCAATTACACTAGCCCCTCTGCTCACGTTCGGTCTGTGGAATCGATTCGTCAGTATTTGATGTGGTTTACGAAATATATCCAGCGGTAATGTTAGGTGACTCACCCTATATTTGACCATCTTCTTCTGTGCGGATGCACAAACAGTGCCCGAACTCTTACGGGAATCGTCAGTAAAGCCGCGAGTAATAAGTATAATGGGCAGTGGACTATGAATATAGTTGCGGGATAATAAGTTGCGAATGTGGGTCTCACGGTGGGAGTGTCAGAGAAAAGTCCCTACAGTCACCCTATCCTCTTTGTCCTCGATGGCTCAAATGCACAGAGCGTCTGCCACGTAAGTAGGAGACCCCGTGTTCGAGTCACAGTCGGGGCACACATTTTCAACTTTCCCCGTTGACTTATATCAAAGCCTGTATGCAGCTAGGGGTATTCATTTCATTGTAATTTCATTCTAACGAGCTGCATGGTCACCGATGGTATCTGTTCTTTCGGACATGTCCGAAAGAACAGACACCATCTTCACATATTTAAAGAAAACAGTGCCACAATAACATTGTGCGATAAGTGTAACATATTCAAAGATTTGGAGATCAGTACATCCATACAACATAATGCTTTCACGCACCATAACACCTAGACCACCAAAATGATAGTGTTGGAGAATGCTGGATGTACCGTCATATGGCAAGAGATTGGAACACGCAATACACCCAGGAACATTGTGCATATAAATTTTTCGATGGTTCACCGCGCGGGATTAGCCGAGCGGTCTAAGGCGCTGCAGTCATGGACTGTGCAGCTCATCCCGGCGGAGGTTCGAGTCCTCCCTCGGCCATGGGTGTGTGTGTTTGTCCTCAGGATAATGTAGGTTAAGTAGTGTGTAAGATTAGGGACTGATGACCTTAGTAGTTAAGTCCCATAAGATACCATACACATATTTTTGTTTCGATGGTAACGTTTTATGGCGTGAATAGTCATAATGTTACATCGGTGTATTCAATGTTATTGTGACACTGTACTCTTTCCTCATCAGCGTATTTTCAGGTGTGCGTCCGGCTCGGATTTCATTTCTGTTTATGTCAACGCGCGACCGCATTGAACAGTACAGGTGGAGAAGCTATAGAAAGATAATATATACGGCGAATGGACTAGGCTGAACGTTCCTACGACTTAATCGAGCACACATGGTATGCGTTTTAGAGAAGTGTTACAGCGCGTTCACATGCGCCAAGAACCATCCAGCAATTGCGAACCGTGCTATCACAAGAATTCTAACTAAACTTGTCGCTAGGAGGGATTCGCGTTCCTGAACAATCATAACCGTCTGTGGTGGTCACGTAGCTTATTACGAACCAGCTCCTACCTTTTGGAATCTCACTATCGTCTGCACTATACTACAGCAATTCTTTCTACGTAAGGTCCAAGTTTTATCTAGCTACGATACATGGTGGTGACACGTCATGCGAAAGTTGCTCTCGTCATTGTTTTACAGTACACATAGTGTGTAGTACACATAGTTCCAGTCGCTCTGTTGTGGTATTCTTTCAAAAAATAAAAAAAAAAATGTATTAGCGTCGTCTCACAGAGAGAGCATATGTGCTGTCCAACGGGGCAAGATACAAAGGTTCGTCATTCGTCTAGACCTTAGGAGATGCAGCATTATTTGAGTAACAGCATGCTGAGCTAAAGCGCAGCTCTTTGATGAAGCCTTCCATCCATTCGTACCAAGTGCTTTATGGAATTGTGAATATTAAAATCTCTTTATATTTGCTAAAGCATGCGAAAATAGTTGTCCCGCCTACTGAAGGAACGCGGAGGGGAAGAACGGCGGGGACGGACTATGATTACGAGTACAATATCCGATATAGATTTTACAGGGTGGATGAGTGTAGTAGTTAGCCAGAATATGTAGAGATGAAAAGATTAACAGAAGAAGATACGAAAAAAAGTAATAAAAACTGTCGAAAGTCCGAAGACATTACAACAACTTCAGAACGGCAAAGTTAGTTTCATTCCAGCGGTCGTATTGTTAGAAATAAATATCAGTTATATAAACGCGTGGTGTCTGGTCTTTCGGACATATAACTGATTTGCTTCGATGGGCAATGAATGCACAAACTTCAGTGCAGATGCACATTTACGTTCGACCTGCAGAGGGAATGCACAATCAGCGAGCATGGTGGATGTGGACGGGGATTGCGGACAGGTGGCGCTAGGTTAATGTGTGGGTCGGCCGGGGAGCGAGCCGAGACTGTCCGCGCATGCGCGGTAACATCGTGGCTGGGTAGCGTTGTGGTCAACGTAACTGCCTAGTATGCAGGAGGTTGCGGGTCCGAGTCCTGCTCCGGCACACATTTTCACATGTCGCCGCTGACTGTATGTAACGTCCAGATGCAGCTGCTGACAGTGCCTTTCACTTCCTTATCTTTCTTCCCTCCTTCCACCTTCAATTTACATAATAAATAGCAAACTAATCCTGGTATGTAAAATGCAGTATAGAGCGTATGTGTCGTGTCACAATGGGAGTCGTCATTTCTAGGTGATGTAGCGAAATTTGAATCAGAGTACTGAATTTGTCCGCTCGTTTCTAATGTTAGCAGACAAGTAACATCAACTCTGGTACTCTGCTGAATATTCTATAAGATTTTAATTGTGGAAACGGCGAGGTAAATGCTTGGAGAAGATGACAGTAATATTTATTCCCTCCTCTGGCTAGCGTAATCGCGCGACTCCAGTAATATCAGGAACTTTGAAAAACACAAATACTAACAAAATGACATCGTTCACATACATAGATACAAATTTCAACCTAAAATAGTCAATGTATGTACGGATCTCCGGCCTGTCAACAATGTGTAAAACGCTCTTAATAAATAAAGTCTCAGATATTGTAGGATGAAGAGCTTGCCACAGGAGACGAACTCGTGGCAGGTAGCCTCAGAATTGTCATAAGACTGATGAAAAAGACTGACATACTAAGTAATTCCCATTACTTTTTGTTAAAACTGTAGTTTGAGGTGCATGGATCTACCGTAGATTGATCCCGTCGAACATTCACTCTCACTTCACACCCTCTACCGTCCCCAAATCCACACACACACACACACACACACACACACAAACACACAAACACCCACACACACACACACACACACACACACACACACACACACACACACACAGAAAGAGAGAGAGAGAGAGAGAAAGAGAGAGAGAGAGAGAGAGAGAGAGAGCCAGAGAAAGAGAAAGAAAGAGAGAGTTATTTTAGACAGTATATCTTCAAACATATTTCGTACCGGTTGATGAAATATAGACCAAGTGACTTCCTGTGCGAAATTGCTTTAAATACAACGTATACTTATCACACTGACATTCCGTGAAGAAGACGGAATGGACTAATCGCAACTTCGAGTAGCGTTTCTTTTCAACGGAAATCGCTTTCTTTTTTCTAGAAGCATTTCTGTCCAATTAAGAATTTCAAAGTCTGCTGCGAATAGTCGATAAAGTAAGAACATTAGTTCATTCATTTAACGGCTCTCTTCATTCCGAAGTCCATTATACTGCAAATTGTTTGGATCAAAGCACCACTGGACTTTCTGCTCAATGGTGTAACTTTGCGAAGTTGTTAAGCTTATTAAAGAGAAACACAGAATAAATAGCTGTCGGCTGGAGAATCTGTCGTCTACTACCACATTCCACTGTTCAGTGTACTTATATGTGTCATAAAGACGAGCAGAAATTTCAGTTTTTAATAATTCTGAGACTTAATGTATGCTCCTAAGCACTGTAAAAGTTGACTCCAAAGTTGAAATTCATCTTCTTTTTCTTTTCAAAGTCGAATCTCGCGATAACTGCGATCACATTGCAAATGTTTTGAAAATCCCAGACGATTTCGAAGCGTTGCTGAATCTAGGCCGCAGTTTTATTTAGTGTGGACTGTAGGAGTTCGCCTACGTAAACGACCGCATCTGACCGCCTGTTTCTTTACCTGCAATTTGTTACTTGATCCGTGAATCCAAGTTGCAAAGGTTTGCGCTGCACCAGGGGAAATATTTATGTGAATGATTATCCTGATTTCCAGAAGGTGTTCCACACATTGCCGCACTACAGAATATTAGAAAAAGCTCCGAGTATATGGAATGGGTTATGACATACGTAATTAACTCGAAGACTTTTTTAAGTAATGGTACCCAACACTTAGTTTAGGATGTCGTGTTTCGTCGGAGACATAAGCGTCGCCAGGAGTGTCACACTGAGAGTGACTGGACCGCTCTAATTTTTTATATGCAAGCTGATCATAACTACGCTTTCTCCAATTGAGCCAGCGCAGGCGGAAAACTATTTACTGTGTGGATACCCAACTTTATAGGAGTGATGTTCAGACTGTGCGCTGCTGGATTTGCGACGTATCTAACGTTAGTGTCATGAATTGCTGTTAGGGGCCGTTATTGGTATGGTGACTCAGGTTTTAAACACAATCTTCAGTCTGAATTATCGCGGACGACAATCAACACTGCTATAGAAAAGGTGACCAGGGCCGTACTCGTGAAGTCGTCTTATCAAAACAACAGCAACAGTGCTGTTACTCTTCCCGAATATCGGCCCGTTAAAGGAATACGCAGAGGTATTTATTCCGCATCGAAGTTGAAGAACGTGGTCCAGAAGGGGCGATTTGGGAATTACTCATGTGGGAGGCTGATGACTAGTTGCGTCCCAAATTGTTACTGCTTCCATGGTTGAGAATGCTGGACCAAATGTTTGATCCACATCAGGGCACGAGCTTTGTCCATCGTCCATCGTCGTTGCGGACAGCAGAAGAACTATCTCTTGTATGTTTCCAAACTACCGTGGATACAGGTGGGCGCCACAATGAGCAACGTTTGTAACCGGGAACGGAAACATAGTACGCAATTAACAAATAGTACCCTCTCATGTAGAAATTTAAATTTGTTTCTTATACACGTCCTTACAGATGTATCCTCAAAGTTTCATTGTACTACAATCACTCGTTTCTCTTGGGGCCCTCTCAAATTAGCGGATTTTTAATTTTAGCTACAGTGTACATAAATGATGAGATGCATAGCGCGAGCAGCTATATGCAACTACTGCCGATGACGTTCTGGGCGAAAATTGCCGTCGTTAATGACGATAGGCAAGCAGTAAAGGGGAAAAAAAGTTAGAGCAGGAATTAAAATCCAAGGAGAAGAAATAAAATCTCTGAGGTTTGCCGACGACATTGTAGTTCTGTCAGAGACGGCAAAGGACCTGGAGGAGAAATTGAACGGAATGGATAGTGTCTTTAAAGAAGGGTATAAGATGAACATCAACAAAAAAAAAAAACGAGAATAATGGAATGAAGCTGAATTATATCAAATGATGCTGAGGAAATTAGATTAGGAATTGAGACACTTAAAGCAGTAAATGAGTTTTGCTATTTGGGGAGCCAAATAACTCATGATGGTCGAAGTAGAAAGGATATAAAATGTAGACTGGCTATGGCCAGGAAAGCGTTAGGAAGTCATTTCTGAAAGTATTTGTATGGAGTGTTGCCATGTATGGACGTGAAACATGATCGTTAAACAGTGTAGACAAGAAGAGAATCAAAGTTTTCGAAATGTGGTGCTACACAATAAAGCTGAAGATTGGTAGATCACGTAACTAATGAGGAGTTAGTCAACAGAATTCGGGAGAAGAGGAGTTTGTGGCACAACTTGACTAGTAGAAGAGATCGGTTGGTAGGACATGTTCTGATGCATCGTGGATCGTCGGTTTAGTATTGTAGGGAAGCGTGGAGGGTAAAAATCGTAGAGGGAGAACAAGGCGTGAATGCACTAAGCAGAGTCAGGAGGATATACGTTGCAATAGTTATTCGTAGATAAGAGACTTGCACAGGATAGGGTAGCATGGAGAGCTGCATCAAACCAGTCTCTGGACTGAAGACCATGACAACAACAATAATAATGACGGTAGAAGGAAGCAATATGACTCGGTCAGGATTTTTATTTGGTGTATTGAATGGCAGTTTACTCTTAACGTGGAAAGATGTGCATTAATAAAAATGATTAATGTTCGGTAGTTATATGCTTCCTAACACAGTCTGATCGATCAAATACCTAGGAGCAACATTGGAAACAGACATCAAATGGTTATCTCATCTAGAAGGAAGACTGTGTACAGAAAACTCTGTCTTGCGTACTGCTAGAGTATTTGAGATCCCCAACAGGCCGGGTTAAAGTAAGTCACTGACTCAACTGAAAGGCGTGCCGTGCTGCCAGATTTGTCACTAGTAATTTGTTACCACTTAGGTGAGATTAGTGCACGAGGAATACGAAAATGTACCGTTAATTTAAATGGCAATCTCTGGAGGGAAGACGAAGTTCTACACGGTGCCCCGGAAATGTTCGATAAATGATGTCAGAAAATAAGGTTGGTTGAAATGGTTCTGAGCACTATGGGACTCAACTGCCGAGGTCATTAGTCCCCTAGAACTTAGAACTAGTTAAACCTAACTAACCTAAGGACATCACAAACATCCATGCCCGAGGCAGGATTCGAACCTGCGACCGTAGCGGTCTTGGGGTTCCAGACTGCAGCGCCTTTAACCGCACGGCCACTTCGGCCGGCCCAGAAAATAAGGAAACAAGAGTTACAAACATTCGCCGAACTTTCCAGACACACTTTGTACTGGCGAAATACTATTGAGAAGGTCAGAGAACCGGCATTTGCGACATATAGCAGAACAATCGTACTGCCAGCAACATACATCTTGTGTAAGGCTCAGGAAGGCAAGACGAGGTACATCGTGTCTCGTTCTGAACTGTATACAATGTGTTTTCCCTCGCTGCATTTGCGAGTGAAACGGGAAGAGAATGACTGGCAGTGGTACAAAAACATTCCACCATGTATCTTATGGTGGCTTACGAGCGTGTATATGGATGCAAATTGTCCACTTTTCCCGTCGAAGAGTCCAATTTTAGATGCGCTTGTCGTAATATTTTCTGCCACGTTTTCGGCTGCACGTCGGTATCACAAGGTCACTACTGTGAGTGAGCGTCTGAATATCTATACACTGGCATCCGAATCGGCTCCGGCGAATGACCTGCCGAAACACCAGAGATGATGAGTGAATCAAACTGCCAGCGCCATTACCGCCACTTTCTCTGCCTCGTAATGAGTGGGTGTTTTGTGATGTCCTTAGGTTAATTAGGTTTAAGCAGTTCTAAGTTCTAGGGGACTGATGACCATAGATTTTAAGTCCCATAGTGCTCAGAGCCATTTGAACCATTACCGCCACCCACAATACGCCCATCCCATCAGATATCCTTCACGCGTCAAGAGTGCACCGCACAAAGGAATACGTACGATATGGTGATGTGCGTTATCGTGAAGCAGTAGCACCCTTTATCACATTCCAGAGTGGTGGTTTTCGACAGACATGCTGTCCCATACTTCATTTTCCGATGGATGTCTACCGCCGTTTGAACTTCGGCAGGCAACAAAGAATAACTGCACTTTGGCCCTGTTTGGACGCATTTCTTATTACATCACCGTAGTTTACGTTGCCCGATTCACCACAGCTCCTCGGAAAGGCACGAATGCCATGCTAATTGCTTACCTACTTGACGGTGCTTATATACTCACGTCGGAGTCGGTATCCTCTGCATATACGCTGCTGCAGTGGCCTCAAACGGAAACATTTTGATTTTCCCTTATTTACAGGGTGTTACAAAAAGGTACGGCCAAACTTTCAGGAAACATACCTCACACACAAAGAAAGAAAATATATTATGTGGACATGCGTCCGGAAACGCTTACTTTCCAGGTTAGAGCTCATTTTATTACTTCTCTTCAAATCACATTAATCATGGAATGGAAACACACAGCAACAGAACGTACCAACGTGACTTCAAACACTTTGTTACAGGAAATGTTCAAAATGTCCTCCGTTAGTGAGGATACATGCATCCACCCTCCGTCGCATGGAATCCCTGATGCGCTGATGCAGCCCTAGAGAATGGCGTATTGTATCACAGCCGTCCACAATACGAGCACGAAGAGTCTCTACATTTGGTACCGGGGTTGCGTAGACAAGAGCTTTCAAATGCCCCCGTAAATGAAAGTCAAGAGGGTTGAGGTCAGAAGAGCGTGGAGGCCTTGGAGTTGGTCCGCCTCTACCAATCCATCGGTCACCGAATCTTTTGTTGAGAAGCGTACGAACACTTCGGCTCAAATGTGCAGGAGCTCCATAGTGCATGAACCACATGTTGTGTCGTACTTGTAAAGGCACATGTTCTAGCAGCACAGGTAGAGTATCCCGTATGAAATCATGATAAGGTGCTCCATTGAGCGTAGGTGGAAGAACATGGGGCCCAATCAAGACATCACCAACAATGCCTGCCCAAATGTTCACAGAAAATCTGTGTTGATGACGTCATTGCACAATTGAATGCCGATTCTTGTCGGCCCACACATGTTGATTGTGAAAATTTACAATTTGATCACGTTGGAATGAAGCCTCATCCGTAAAGAGAACATTTGCACTGAAATGAGGATTGACACATTGTTGGATGAACCATTCGCAGAAGTGTACCCGTGGAGGCCAATCAGCTGCTAATAGTGCCTGCACACGCTGTAGATGGTACGGAAACAACTGGTTCTCCCGTAGCAATCTCCATACAGTGACGTGGTCAACGTTACCTTGTGCAGCAGCAACTTCTCTGACGCTGACATTAGGGTTATCGTCAACTGCACGAAGAATTGCCTCGTCCATTGCAGGTGTCCTCGTCGTTCTAGGTCTTCCCCAGTCGCGAGTCATAGGCTGGAATGTTCCGTGCTCCCTAACACGCCGATTAATTGCTTCGAACATCTTCCTGTCGGGACACCTTCGTTCTGGAAATCTGTCTCGATACAAACGTACCGCGCCACGGCTATTGCCCCGCGCTAATCCATACATCAAATGGGCATCTGCCAACTCAGCATTTGAAATCATTGCACTGACAGCAAAACCACGTTCGTGTTGAACACTAACCTATTGATGCTACGTACTGATGTGCTAGATGCTAATACTGTAGAGCAATGAGTCGCATGTCAACACAAGCACCGAAGTCAACATTACCTTCCTTCAATTGGGCCAACTGGCGGTGAATCGAGGAAGTACAGTACATACTGACGAAACTAAAATGAGCTCTAACATGGAAATTAAGCGTTTCCGGACACATGTCCACATAACATCTTTTCTTTGTTTGTGTGTAAGGAATGTTTCCTGAAAGTTTGGCCGTACCTTTTTGTAACACCCTGTATAAGACACCGAGTTAACCGAGAAGTATTTAAAATAGGTGTAACCAATAAAACGAAACCGACACGAGAATGATGTTTGGCTGCTTCGATGATAGACGTTTCAGTCTCTCTGCTGGAATCTTCTTCAATATTCCACTGGTGTCCCAGGATCTCAGTGCATACAGATTACAACATAAACCGAGAATAGGGTCCACAACATCAACCGAGAATAGCATCACTGAGACTCCAGCGTTTCCACTAGATAATTAATATAAATTATAAGTTGTAAATTGAGGTACTGCTGAAAATGCCTTTGCGTAGGTTGATTTTGTTCTGTTTTCAGCGATTTGTTGAGTTCCGTATCCAAAGTAATCTGCATGGAAGTCCTGTACCCAGTCTCAAATCTAGTCGGAAACTCAGCAGATCGTAGTTCACTAAACGTTTTACTGTATCGAATGCCTGCCGGAAGATAAAGTGACATGGCATCAGTCAGAGTGGTTTTGTGTACGGTGCTCTGTATCTGATGAACGAACAGAACAATCACAGTTTTGGAAGAGCCCTGTTGCTGCAACCATTATGCTTAGAAAGGAGAGTTTTGTTCTCCCCATCTTCGACGGAAATCACTACCACTGTACCTGGTCAAAAGTGGACCTGAAGATGCCTTGGACACTGATGCGAAAACATTCAATTAAGTATCTGTCTATGGACAAATTGAAACTCCTTCCTTCTCAAGGGCCGAAACCAGAGGAGGTAGTGATGTTGGACGCTGGGGTCTAGAGCGAAATGGATGTTCTGACTTATCCCGAAGGTGTTCCATTAGAGTCAAGTCGGGACTATAGGCATGCCAGTCCATTTTAGGAAAGATATTGTCCACAAACTATTGTCTCCCAGATGCTGCTGTACTGATAGGGTGAGTTGTGGTGATGCAAACAATCATCGTACTTCAACTGCTTCTCTACCGCAAGGAGTACACAGTGCTGTAAGATCATATCGTTCCTCATTTAGTGCTTTCTTAAGCACAAAAAAATGGTTCAAATGGCTCTGAGCACTATGGGACTCAACTGCTGAGGTCATTAGTCCCCTAGAACTTAGAACTAGTTAAACCTAACTAACCTAAGGACATCACAAACATCCATGCCCGAGGCAGGATTCGAACCTGCGACCGTAGCGGTCTTGCGGTTCCAGACTGCAGCGCCTTTAACCGCACGGCCACTTCGGCCGGCTCTTAAGCACAATAATGGGATCACAACCTTACCATGAACACCACCTACTCCGTTCCTCACTGTTAGGGCTGCACATGTTGACAGCTAACTTTCTTCACTTATTTACCAAACCCCTAACCCTTTTATCGGAATGCCACAGGGTATGGCGTAATTCACGGTTCCGAATCACTTTTCCCAATCATCCACTAGGCCACCTTCCAGCGTTGCTGCTTAGGACTTACTATAGACGTGTATGACCTACAAGGGGAGGCCACCAATTGTGAAATTCATATTCGATTCATACTGCGCATAATAAAAGCTCATGGCCAGAGGTGTAATGTGGCAAAGCACCAAGATGCACTTCTCAGCCGTTGTCGAGAATATCGACAGTTAAAAGAAACCCTTGCGGTGAAATACTCTCTACGATTAATAATTTTCTACAGCGTCGTGGCGCAGCGGTAAGCGCTCGGGTTAGTAATCCGAAGGTCGCCGGATCGAATCTCGCGCTATGCAACCTTTTTTTTTTTTTAGTATTTGTTTTTTATAATTCAAATATATATATATATATATATATATATATATATATAAAGTATTAATGAATTGCTTATGCATGTTGGTGAAGAAGTGCATCTTGGTGCTTTGCCACATTACACCTCTGGTCATGAGCTTTTATTATGCGCAGTATGAATCGAATCTGAATTTCACAATTGGCGGCCTCCCCTTGTTAGTGGAGCTGCACATTCATTTTAACTCCTTCCTTTACATCTTTCCTTAGGCTCAGTCATTGTGCTACCTTGATTGCCGTCAGCTCTTTTCAACTCTCCGGTGATTCATTTAGCTTATTTAACGCCATTGTTTTCAGTGACCCTCAGTAACATTTCACGATCCCTGTTATAGCGTCTCCCCTTACGTAGTCTGAAGATATATTTTATGTGATCTCAACTCACAAGAGAGCTATAAGCCGACGAAGATTCTTATTCTGATAAAATAATCCTTAATATATTGCTTTTTAATTACTTATAGAGCACTCTAGGACGAAATCATTATTTGAGCATAGCCGTACTCGGTAGTGAAATATCAAGTTGTATCATTAAAAAATCTGTAAACCGTCAATTGAGCTCAAAATGATGAATTACTACTAACAGGAAGTTATTTATTGGAAATAGGGTCGTGCGCGTAACGGTATCGTACTGTTGCACTTCCAAGATGCGCTACCAGCGATGTTAATTACAAAATGGCCAAAACTGACCTTTTCCATACAAACTGGCCTAAATATTTGACACTGAGGGTTTCTAAAGTACTACTCAAACAATGTCAAATGAAACATTTAATACAGATATTGTCCATTGATCCCTGTAAAGCCTTTTTGCGTAACTCCAATCGATCTGCTAAGAACAGTTCCAAAGACAGACTCAAAGTGAAAGGAAAGATCACCAAAGCTAATTTAGTCGTTTAAGATGTTATCCATTGTCTATAAAAGGTTACTTGTCTTTCCACACAAATATTATCATGTTTTCTCCTATGCTCGTGAGAAAGTCCAAATATATTTTATTTATAGTTTTTAATCCATATTTACATTGAAGAGCCAAAGAAACTGGTACACCTGCCTAGTATCATGTAGTTCCCCCGCGAGCATGCAGAAGTGCCGCAACGCCACATGGCATGGACTCGACCAATATCTGAAGTGGTGCTGGTGGCACTTGGCACCATGAATCCGTAGGAGTACGAGGCGGTGGAGATCTCTTCTGAACAAGACGTTGCAAGGCATCGCATATATGCTCAACAATGTTCATGTCTGGAGAGTTTGCTGCCAATCGGAAGTGTTTAAACTCAGAAGAGTGTTCCGGAGCCACTCTGTAGTAGTTCCGATGGAATTGCCAATGAACATGAATGGGTGCAGATGATCTGCCAGGATGCTTATGTACGTGTCACCTGACAGAGTTATATCTAGACGTATCAGGAGTCCCATATCACTCCAACTGCCACGCCCCACTCCATTACAGAGCCTCCATTAGCTTGAACAGCCCCCTGCTGACATGCAGGATCCATGGATTCCTGACGTTGTCTCCATACCCATACACGTCCATGCACTCCATACAATATGAAACGAGACTCATCCGACCAGGCAACATGTTTTCTGCTATCAACAGTCCAATGTCGGTGGAGACGGGTCCAGGCGAAGCGTTAAGCTTTGTGTCGTGAAGTCATCAATGGTACACGAGTGGGCCTTCGATTCAGAAAGCCCACACTGATGGCGTTTCGTTGAATGGTTCACACACGACACTTGTTGATGGCCTAGCATAGAAATCTGCAGCAATTTGCGGAAGGGTTGCACTTTTGTCACGCTGAACAATTCTTGTCAACTGTTGTTGGTCCTATTCTTGCTGGATGTTTTTCCGGCCGCATCGGTCGGAGATATAAAGTTTTAGATCATTCGGTGAAATGTTCATACCGGATAATCCCTACTTCATCGCTACCTCGGAGATGCTGTGTCCCATTGCTCATGCACCGACTATAAAACCACGTTCAAACTCACTTAAATCTTGACAACCTGCCATTGTAGCAACAGTAACCGATTTATCAACAGCGCCAAACACTTTCTGTCTTATATAGGCGTTGCCGACCGCAGCGTCTTGTTCCGCCTGTGTACATATCTGTGTACTTCGGTTCGCATGCCTACATTCTTTGACGCTTCAGTATATGTTACTCACGGTTTTACTATAAAAGCGATGTTGCACCGACTGTCCCTACATGAGGTCTGTATGGTCTTCGTTTGTTGTTCCTCTGCAAGTCTAGTTCACTAGCACATCCCCAATATTCGACTTGAGCGGCTTTAGAAACGTCGAAATTTCCACGGTGTGTTTGCTGCGCATGTGACATCCATTAACTTATCAGCCTTCAAATGAGTGTACCCTCCTGATCGACCCAGTCTGCTGTTACTGTTTATGTGCTCACAATGTAATCCCCCCCGACTCCTTTCTTCCTTGCAGGTCCGCCTCCTGTTACAAGTGCTGGTTAATTCCGCATTTATCTCAGACCGTGTGTTTCGTCCGGTGAGCTGAAGTTGTTTGTCTAAAGGTTCAGTAACAATACTGAAAAGGAGTACCGTTAGCAGTGTGATGGACGGAACGCGCGTGCCCCTGCCGGCGCTCTGTCCCTCCAGCTGCGACCGACCTGTCCGAGGCGCGCCGGACTGCGGTGGGTCTGGCCGCGGTAACAATGGCTCTTGTGGGAGGCGCCCTCGGCCCTCGTGCCTTGGCCCTCATGGCGTCTTCCTGGAGGGCCGGCGGCCCCTGGAGAGCCACGTAGGTCGCCGCCAGACGTGACCTAGTTCTCTGCGGCCAGCGCACCTGGGAAGGTCGCATCACCACGTGCTAGGAGCCGGGCGGCAAGCAGCTTTCATTAGCTCATCTCGAGCGTCCCTCCGCAGCGGCAGAAGGTGTATCGTTACGCAATACAAAATGGCGTTAAGGCGCGATCACTACTGGAAGTACGTTAGGTTAAGCAAATAATTTTAGTATATAATGGAAAACGCAATTTTGTGTAAAATAATAACATGTTACAATTGATTAAAGGAAATCAAATATTTGCAACAATAATCTGTTATGAACGTATCCCAAGCCTTTAATTCCTAATACCACCGATTTCGACTTAGTCGACTCTATTTCCATTTATACTCAGCAAGCCACCTTACGGTTTGTGGCCGATGGTATCGCTGTTACAACTATCGCTTCGTTATCTGTCAGGAGAAAGACTGTCGATGAAGCAACGAGTATATGGAAGGCAGGCTAGCACAGGCATATAGAGCGCTCCTTGCTAAAAGAAGTGCACTAGTATCGAACAACGACCTTAATTCGAAAAATAAATTTCTGAGAATATATATTTGGAGTACATAATTGCGTGGAAGTGAGTGATTTTAAACGTTTGAGATGTGGTGCTATAGGTGGATGTGGAAAATTTGGGGGACTGATAAGAAATGAGGAGGTTCTCTACTAAATCGACGAGAAGACGAACGTGCCGAAAACACTGACAATAATAGGTGACATGATGATGGTAAATTTGTTACGAGATCAAGGAACAACTTCTAAGGTACTTAAGTGAGCTGTGGAGGCAAAAAATTATATTCATTGTCATATATTAGAATATATGGAACAGATACCTGACGACGTTGGATAAAAATACTACCGTGACATGGCGAGTTGACAAACTAGAGGAATTCGTGGCGGGCCATATCAAACCCTTCATAAAACTGATGACACGAGAAGAAAAACGTACAGTGCGCGTATTTGTTCGTTTTTTTCCATTTTTGGTCTAACATACTTTTACAATTTAAATTAGTTCAGTGTTACGGTAATGAAGGAACCAAATACAGCTGATGCGGTTATTAATACCAAAGACGAATTCTTATAGCTGTGGTTGCCCCACCTGCAAGGTTGTCTGCAGAAGCATGCCAAGTGAGGTAAAAAGGGCCTTCTTTAGATTTTTAAATAATTCTGGGAAAAAAGTCGAGCTTTTATGCTTTAATATTTAATCATATGTCACCTGAAGATGTGGCTTTCAGCGCCACGAAGCCGCTGGTGGTAGAGTAATAAAGGACAGAATACAGCCGAAGCGGTTATTAATCCCCAAGGTAAATTAGTTCAACTTGTTGTAATCATCTCTTTTAGGTTGAATGTACCATTTCAATACAATAAATATTTACCGCAAAATATTGCCTTTTTGGGAACCAATAATTTTTATTTTCAAGTAAGGCAGAATAATCGAACCTTTTGTTATTATGCCACACACTTTTTTAAACTGGGTTCGGAAACTATACGCTCACTGCTTACTTGGACTGTTATGTACTCCTTTCGTAAAATAGCAGAGTACGTTCCCTATACCACATTCATCACTTATTTACATTTTACAGGAGAAGTGCAAGAGATGTACAGAAACGAATTTCTGAGCAAGCCACAATGCTTGAATAACACATTGACAACCTCTACGACAAAAGATACATCCCTTTCTGATTTTCCACTTTTTCCCTAGATTATCCATGTATGTACGTTATACCACACTGTCCTGATACAACAGTCATTTATAATGTGTGACCCACCCACAGGGAAGTACACGTAACTTGTCGTCCCTTTGTTCATCTACGTAGCTACTCCAATGACTTCAGTGGATCGTTTTGATCCCACATGACTACGTTTACGTGGGGCTCCCAGACCGGATTTCGTAAGCAGATTTCACAATAAGATTTCTGGAAATCTGCTTCCTTTTCGAAAATTAATATTCACTTCCATGTAAAGGATCAGCCATTTTTGAAACGTGTTTGGATTGTCTGTTTACGTCATATTTTCATAATATTTGGACTAATTTGGATGGAGTGACTCATTGTGCAGTGAAGGAGAAGCAGAAATATTAGACTGAGCTTGAAGCTTTCGGCCTCTAATATTTAAGTAAGAGGAATAGCGACTGTGCTGACTAAATCAGAAATGGCAACAGCTGTTTTCCAGACGTCGTGTTAACAGAAGTAGCAAATACGCTTCAGTTATTAACATCTAAACACAACAGTGAAAAATGGTTTCTGAAATTCGGATTTCGTATCCCATGTAAACATAGTACATGTATATCTAGTCTCCTTTCAGGTTTTATGTTCTTGAGTGTCTTATCCGTAATGTGCTCTGAGTGGGAGCACCGCCGTCAAACTCTTTAGTACTGAGAAAGTGTTCCCACTGAACTACCACGACAACATAGGAGGCAGGGAGAGACTGTCCCTGCGGACCAGAAGAGCCGCTTTCCTCCCCCTGCGACCGTGGTTCTCCACGGTAGCGTGCGTGCGCCCTTCGCAGCTTTCTGCACGAGTTAGCCGCGCCTATCGCCGGATGGCACGGTCACGCCAGCTGAGCGTGACTGGCTGTATTGAAATCTTCCCTTTGTGAAAGTTGAAAACTAGTTTAAAAATCTACCGTATAATTAATCAACGGTAGAGGATAATTGTCGAATAAATATTGTCGCCTGAAACATAGGAATACTGAGGGCTTCAGAGATAAAATATCTGAAGCGAATGTCAGCTACAAACTGAACACAAACTGGGCATCGTTTATATGAGTCGAAGGATGCGGATCCGTGGCAATAGCTGAAAAGGGATTCTGGCAGGATTGCAGCCTAGCTGAAACGTAACTCAGCCATTATATAGTCCTTTCAGTAAACGAAAACAAGGAGAAGTTTTGAAAGAATACGGGTCAAAGAAAAGAAAATAAATCTTCAAGTTTTTAAGAGGACGTTACCGAAAGCATCAAAGAAATGTGTACTTACTTTAAAGCGTAATACAAAATATATTTTCTGTTTGTACTTCCACTGTTTATTTTTTATTTTGTCATTTGATTGCAATAAAAATTTGGTGAAAGGTAATTTTGTGTTCCCTCAAGAAGTGGCACTAGAGTCGTTGATCTCGCTGCGACAGCAAATCAGTAGCTCGAGATAAGGCGAAGAGGACGGGAGTATTTGAGAATTCCAAAGACCAGAAGAGAGATGTTATTAAGTACTATATGTTTGAAGTTGTAGCTGCGATTCGTAGATACTGGAGACGTCAGTACGTGACTGATCGACATACAGGCTTAAGAATTACACGTCTGCGAGACGAATTCGAGGTCCATCCAACAATGTGGGGTGTGCAGGAAGCCAGATCGGGGTGATCTCACGCGGTCACAAGTGATGAATCCTCAAATCTGAAGTTGTAACACATATTTTCTATGCAACGGTCACGTGTGAGTGCTAGTTTGTTCGAAGCATCATGAATAGAAACAGATTGCGCATTTCATTCCACTGACGGAGCAACAGCTAAGGAACGACAATTTTTCGAATAGGATGACTGTCACATGTGAACTGCGGTTTATGGGTTCCATTGTTTGAGTGGATGAAGCGCAGCACAACTTAGTGGAACTGTCTATCGTAAACCTCTTCGAACCGTCCTGAAGAAAATCGTATTACTGTTTGGAAGGAAACTGCACACACTTTGCGATGATATTCAAGCAGTGTGCACAGAAAATCTATTCATCATTTTGATACACGGTACGGAATCTATAGTCACAAACAAAAGTGTATCGAAGTAGAAGTGCTACAAATTGAAATTTCTTTTAATTAGAGAGTTCACTTTCATGTATGAAAATACGAGGGTTGGATCTTAAATAGTGGCTACTATTTATTCACAACGGCCTTGCCATAGTGGTAACACCGGTTCCCGTCAGATCACCGAAGTTAAGCGCTGTCGGGCTGGGCTAGCACTTGAATGGGTGACCATCCGGTCTGCCGAGCGCTGTTGGAAAGCAGGGTGCACTCAGCCCTTGTGAGACAAACTGAGGAGCTGCTTGATTGAGAAGTAATGGCTCCGGTCTCGGAAACTGACATACGCCGAGAGAGCGGTGTGCTGACCACATGCCCCTCCATATCCACATCCAGTGATGCTTGTGGGCTGAGGATGACACGGCGGCCGATCGGTAACGTTGGGCCTTCATGGCCTGCTAGTGAGGAATTTAATTTAATTTCAATTTATTCACAACCGATACAATAGAGTTACACGTTTGCACCGGTTACTATCCTCCAAAGTAGTCACCAGCGTTGTGTAGGACCCGTTGCCAGCTATGTGGAAGGCATAGTATACCGTTAGCAGAGCCTGATTTGTTGATGGTGCGAATGGAGCGGTCTACTGCCTGTCGAATCTATGGAATAGTTCTGAAGCGAGTGCCACGAAGTGGTTCCTTCACCTTCGGAATCAAACCAAAGTCACAATGACTTGTGCAAAATGATGAGTGGGTTGCACAGAAAGTGTCACCGCTTCTTTCGCGAAGCTACCACAGGGGCAGCCCTCCGTCACCAACCTCACACACAAAAACAGCCTTCGACTAAGATGGGTGAACCTCTCTGTTCAGGTATTGGAAACCTAAGTTGGTCATCCTGTGCTCTCCTACGAACGAGAAACAACATCGTCTGCTCCCAGCAGACGATCACCAACTCAGCGTTTCCCACAAAACAAAGCCGAAACCCCGCATTAACACACACATATAATATTCAATAGACCTTGAGTGCTCAGTCTTTCTGGAAGAGTTCATGAATTGAGCTAAAATCAGGAAGTAAAGTGAGTAAAGTGAATAAGTTGTACCGAATTCGACAAGCGTCTTATGAAACGACTTCACAGAGACGTTTCAGACTTATTAAATGCCGCTCGATTAATTCAGGTGGGGGAGGGAAACTGAATAGGAAATGAGACAAAAATGGTAGAAGTATTTTATTATTGGGGTAGCAAAATAATCGCCATGTCAAAACTAAAGAAGATATGATTCGCAGACTTGTAATAACAATAACATCTTTTCTCATAAAAAGAGTAAGATGTTAAAATCTAACGTACATTTGAGCGTAAGAAAGTCTTTTGCGAAAGAATACCCGGGGGCATACAATAAGTAGGCCTAATACAATATTTTTTCTCAAATACGCCATCTTACTCCCCAATCTTTTGGCTACAAAACACAATTTTTTAATGTAACTTCCGTTCAATACGACGGCCCTCTACCACATAACTGCGTGGTACCACTCCACTGTTCGTCGTCGGAGCCAAAGTCATGCTGCATCAATAACTTACCATTAATTCGCGTTCTGCTTCCCGCGCATTGCATCATTCATTGGGCTAAACAAACAGAAATCTGAAGGTGCAAAATTCAGGCTGTACGGTGGTTGAGAAAATACAGTCGAATGACGTTTTCTGAGCTCCTCTCGGGTGCTCAGACTTGTGTGACACTTTGCTTTGTCGTGGAGGAGAAGTTCGTTTGCAACAACTCGAATGAGAGTGTCCTTACCTTCCAACATCAGGCGTCATAACTGTGTACGGCCGGCCTGCACGCGGGAGGAGGTCGGACAGAAATGCACACCCTTGTTGCGATGATGACAGACGCCTCACCGAACTACTCAACGAATTACTGCTGCAGACATTTTCTAGGCACCAACGGATATTTGCCATGCTCTCGTTTTCCGCCAAAAGGAACTCAATGACAGCTCCCTACTTGGACCTCACCTGCGTTATAGAAGCCATTTTGAAGGCTGCGCATGAAACTATATGGTCTGAAACTATAAGGTCTGGAACTCTATGGTCTGAAGTGGGAATAATCCTCAATGTCCCACAATAATTTCTGCTTTTTTTAACCGAAACTGACCACTAAGAAAATGTGTTGCATTACTTATGGAACGCCCCTCGTATCCTTGTACCTGAAGTTAGATATGAACAATAAACTGCTCAGACAAAAAGAGAATAGAAGCTTTCGAAATGTGGTGCTGCAGAAGCATGTAGAAAATTAGATGGGTAGACGGCATAACTAATGGGGAGGTATAGAACCAGAGTGGGGAAGAAATAATTGTGACACATCTTGACTAAAGGAAGGGATAGGCTGACAAAGAGCCCCTAGGGATTGTTGATTTGGTAATGATGAGAAGCGCGTGTGTCTACACACACACACACACACACACATACACACATACACGTATAAACTTTTATGTGTGTACGGGCACCATGACTTCGTCGAGCAGCGTATAGATAGTTCATAGTTGACACCACTACGGCCAACAAGGCGCTCCAAGCAACGGACCGCCTGTCCCCCTTCCCGTCACCATTACCCGTCTAGTATTTTGTGGCCAAACGTAGTGTTTCGTCACAAACATCACGTCGCCCTCGACCGAAGTTTCTGAGTGGGTAGATGGAGCTACGCTGATACGCCAGGTCCGTGTTCTAACCGACAATTATGAGCTGCCGCAACCGTGTCCGTCGCAGCCGCCCGCGCTTGCTAACACGGATCTGAGATCGTTACGCGGCAGTAATTCTAGGTTTAGGGCCACCGTGTCGATGCAACAACAGTGCGAAGGGCTCTGTAAACGAACTTTATTGTGCAAATTGGACTCAAAATTTGGTAAAAGTACTTCAGCTGCTGTTGAAGATGTTTCCGAGTGTCCGGTCTTGGAGATTATTATGTTTTTTCAATACAGAAATGATAGAAATGTATCAATAATTGAAATGTTATTCAATCAGTTAACTGAGGACTGGTGTAACTGAAAGACAATGGAACAGGTAAAATAAATTATTCTATATGAATGAAACGCTTAAAAAGAATCGTTGTGACATCACAAGCTACACCAACTTACGATGTCCGCTAAGTACTGCTTCAGCTCTCGAACTTGTTACATTGTAAATTATTTCTTCGTCTGATTCACTGAGTAAACTTTCACAGCTAATTACTTCAGTGAACGTACGCGGTAATAAGACCTGTCGTTGGACAACTACTGATATACATTTACGTGCACTACGTAAACATTTTGGCAGTAAAATCATAGAGAGCTCTGTAAATGGCGTAGTTTTGAAATCATCCACAACTTTGTTTTTTTATGGTGTTGGTGCATTAAGACTTCTTCATTTGAATGTTCTGGGCTATTTCAGAAACAGAAAAGGCATGTTTCTCTAAGAATATTAAATAGTCAACGAACTGGACTGGCCGAGCGGTCTAAGGCGCTGCAGTCATGGACTGTGCGGTTAGTCCCGGCGGAGGTTCGAGTCCTCCCTCGGGCATGGATATGTGTGTTTGTACTTAGAAAAATTTAGGTTAAGTAGTGTGTAAGCTTAGGGACTGATGACCTTAGCAGTTAAGTTCCATAAGATTTCACACACATTTGAACATTTTTTTGAACTGGACTGAAACATTATGATGGGCAATCAGAGGTCGCACAGAAAGATTTAAGTGTTTTCCCTGCGCGCTGTTTGATAGTGGAATTGCAGTGAAATAGTTTGACGGTGGTTCGATGAATCCTCTGTCAGACACATAGTTGTGAATTCTAGATTAGTCACCTATATTTAGATGCATGTTTCGCAAAAAAGTTGTCAATTCAATCTCCGCTACTTTTACAGATTTGTTACACGTACTTTTACTTATTTCTCTTCTAGACATCTACTCATTTATGGATGGTATGGTCATAAAAGTTTTGAACAACTTTACATGGTTCTGACTTTGAGCATGCTTTTATAGTTCCCCTTTCTCACATTATATTTCACGTTAAACGGAGCATGTAAATATTTAAATGCATTGCCGGCAAGTTGTCTTAACCACTCCTAAAAGTAGGATTTCGTAGTCGCTGGGTTTGAGATTTCGTCTTTCTCTTGAAACCTTGCCACCGCTTTCTTTCGGCTTTAATTTACCACGAATTTTCCTTTTATTTTTAGAAGTACTTCGTTGGTCCCTCATTTCACATACTTGTTGTTTGCACAAACTATTACGAAATGGTGATATACCTAATTTTTACTATAAGTGTGCTCTATCACTGAGACTGAGAAAACGCAACTGCACGGGGAAACGAACGCACTAAAGCTGCTCACTTCTCTGGCTTGAGAAAATAGTGAGGTTCTATTCAGTGTCCACCTCAGAAGATATGCTAAGATAAACAGCCCGTAAGCAGAGAATCCCTTATTGCCGTAGCAGGAGATATCGAGAACTATTGCATTTGTTTGTAATATAGGTACATTTTTTAACATTATTTTCTCATGTCATCTGTGTGATTAATGCTTCCAAAATTCTCACTTTGTTTGCAGATATTCCTTATTTTTCCTTTTTTCTCAAAATACCACCTTTTTCCATGTTTTTTTTCTAGCCCGTAGGAAATTTTCCTCAATCTTGCAAGACTGCCCCATTCCTCCACAGTCATTCAAATACCTCACTGAAAGTTTTCCCTGCAGTAATCAAGTCATCATATAAGCGAAGGATTGACACACCTAATATTAGTGTCCACTAATACTTTCGTGCAATAGTGTATATTATACATATGTTCACACGCAACAGACTGAACAGTTAGGTCTTGAAATGGACTGGAATTATTGTCCACGTAGAGAAAACCTAGACCAACTGCACAATTGTTAAGTAGCTTATCTTCTTTTATCTTGATTATGTTCACGACGACGTACGAAGAAATGAAAGTCTGTTCACTCATCTAATTTTAAATTTACCCACAAAGTGTGCCCTCTTGTAATCGAATTCACCCGCATAAGGTTGTCTCAACACTAATGTGCAATAAAAATCTGTTTGCAGAGTGAAGCGATTCACTTGCGAGGAACACATCCTCCCATTAAACCTTGGTTCACTTTCGATGATATTCGCTGCTCAAGAAACAGCTCCGTCTCTGCAAATAAGGAAGCGAGACACACACTGACGAATGTCAGTGATACAGAATATTCCTTCGATCATCTGATAGTCATTTTGCCTGAAATTGAAGAACCTGTGGCACAGTCAGGTACTCCATAGAACTGTCTTGCTTGCAACGGTAGGTTTTAAAGTCAAAAATCTTTTGAGTGATTGGAACGCGTCCTGTTCATCTTCAAATTTCCTCTTCAATATTCGTTCGTCAGGGTTTTGGAGGCGTCTCGTAATACCCGAAGACTCTTAGGGAAGATCGCAGCAAGAGCCAAGAGTGCAAGCCTAGGAACTAAGTGTTCAGACTAAAAATGTTGTGAGACAGGGATGTTGTCTTTCGTCTCTACGGTTCAATCAGTACGTCGAAGAAGCAATGATGGAAATAAAACAATGCTTCACGAGTGGAATTAAAATCCAAGGTGAAAGGAAATCAATTATGAGATTCACTGATGACACTTTTATCCTCAGTGAAGGTGAAGAAGAATTACAGTATGTGTTGAATGGAATGAACAGTGTAATGAATACAGATTGTGGGTTGAGAGCAAATCTAAGAAAGACGAAAGTAATGACAAATAGCAGAAATGAAAACAGTGAGAGACTTAACACCAGGATTGGTGATAACGAAGTAGATGAAGTCTCCTAGGTAGCAAAATAACCCATGACGGACGGAGCAAGGAAGACATAAAAAGCAGACTAGCACTGGCAAAAAGGGCATGCCTGGCCAAGAGATGTCTACTAGTATCAAACAGAAGTCTTAATTTAAGGAGGAAATTTCTGAGAATGTATCTTGCAAAAACAGGAACAGAAGAGAATCGGAGCATCTGAGATTTGATGCTAGAGACTAATGATACCGGTGCTGGAAACACGAAATAAAATTGTAGAAAAGTTGAAAATAAACTTAAAACACGATGTTCTATAGAAGGAACTTCCGCGGACAGTTAACGATGTAAATTTCTTTTTCGCCAATCTTCCAGATTCCAACTGATAACAGCATTCTCCGATTTTCCCATTTTGTATCAGTATTAAATATAGTGTTCGCATGTTATGCTACGTAATGTTGTTTCCACTAATGTTCGAAAACTAATTAAGATTTCAAAATTATTTTTCCGACGAGCGGTAGTACGTAAGGAACACAATGAATACTTCCTTGTATCAGTTACGCTCACACCTTGCTATTTAGTCACAATCGCGTATTATTGAACAACAGCAACCTGTTTTTATATTCCCGTCATTGTCACATATCGTTGTGTCCGCCACTAATGTCACGCAATCCGTCCGTTCTGACACATACTGCAATATATTGCAGCTATATATAAAATCCATGAAGAGGATTGATAATTAATACTACTATACACCAAACGAAAATTATTACTGCTCAACAGAGATGTGCCAAATAGTTTATTTAAAGTATTTAAATTCAAAATATCTTGTCCAAAAGACTGTGTGTTTTTAAACGTTTGTAACGTGCTGTGTTTTATCCACTTTAAATCCTGTACGTGAGGTCAGCGTAAAAAGAACATGTTTTACTGCAAAACACGGTTAAAACCTGATGATGACAGCTAAGATTGTTGAAACCGGTTGTCCTGAATAAATAATATTTTGTTCGATCTTGGCTATTGAAAGGTTTTTAACAATCAAAACAGATCGCCCTTCAATACTCTCAGAATGAGAGAATTGGAGAAATAAATCCTGAGGTGTCACGTCTGAGATGATGACGATCATACCTTAGCGATAGTTACATGTGGGCACACCTAGTATTGGAAAATGGTTCTCATATGCACTGTTTAACTAAGGAACAGCGTGAAAGTGTCCACTAAATTGTCTTAAAACCAGATTGCTAAATTAAAGGAGAATAGCGTTGCAAACTTCTGTCCTCATCGCCAGTTGATGTGACCAGAGTGGAAGTCGGGGTGGAAGAAGCTATACCCAGACTACAACAACAATATGTTTATTAGTAACAACACAAATTCACTCTTCGCGATTCTGTAGTATTAATTACAAGAACACGAATTGTTTGGAAAGCAATGTGAGGTGATAGTCTCAGAACACTATCACAATATCAAGCCGAGATGTCAAAGTCTGCAATGGCCCAGTACTGAGAGGACAATTCCCAGTGTAGCAAGAACGAATACGTCTAATTGATCAACCTAGCTCCGATAGCTGCGTCCCCCTTAGACAAGCTGGCATAGCTTGTGTTGTAGTATGCCGGAAGGCCAAATATCACTGTTATGGTGACGAATACAGCTCAGCTCGTGGCTCCAAGTAGCTTTGGTAGCGCGAGCTCTAAGATTGAGCACGAGCTCAGACACACGAACCTATGTGTTTGTGGTCAGCGTGAGGTCTGGAGTGTGACTGAATGCTCAGAGGCTGAAAGAGCTCCGACGGATGAGCCACATGGTGATACCGTCTAAGTAAGCCGGTGAAAGGGTTCCCCATCGAGCACGTGACTTGTGGACATAATGTAGTGCCGTGATTGCAGCGTTATGGCTGTTGCACGTACTGCTGTGTGGCAGGGCTGTTACCTTTGAGGTGGCTGGATACTGTGGACAATGAGAAAGAATGTTTTGGTCATTGCCTTACAGTACTCAGACGTGTGGAGCATGTGCTTGCAGGTTATGGCAGAGACTGTAGCATGGCAACCTACTGGGTGTACGTGTATGTCTGGTAGCTGTATTGACAGAGGCTTAGCACAGACATAGCATCTTTAGGTCATGAGGGGCGTTCAATGAATAAGGCGAAAAAAATTTTTTTCGGCAACTTTCGGTTGAAAGGATGCACAATTTGTTTCACGTCATCGTAGAATACTCCAGCTTCAGCACATATAGTTTCATGAAGTTCTGACAGGTGGCGGCGCCGTACGCAGCCTTCAAAATGGCGTCTGTAAAGGAGGGCTGTCTCAGGGTTTCTTTCGGCGGAAAACCAAGAGGATCGCAAACATTCATAGACCTTTGCAGAGTATCTACGGAGATCTGACAGTGAACGAAAGCACGGTCAATCGTTGGGTAAATCGTCTGTCATCATAGCAAAAATGTCACGTAGAACTGTCCGATCGCCCATGTGCCGGACGGCCATACACAACTGGGACCCCTGCAACGTTGGAACGCGTGGGCGCTCTCATTTGATAGACGATCGCCATCAATCACCTCGCTTCACAACTGGGCGTCTCTGATGATACTGCTTACACACTCGACCACGAGATGTGTGCCTGCTGCGTTCCTCACCGTCTAACAGAAGATCATAAAGAGAAACGAAACAACACCCATGCGGAATTACACGCGCGTTACGAGTTTAATCGTCATAATTTTTTGTCGAATTTTGCCACGGGCGATGAAACATAAGTTCATCACTTCTAACAGGAACCAAACGGCAAGCCACGGAGAGGCGCCACACCACCTGTATTCTGAAGAAAAAGTTCAAAGTTACACCCTTAGCCGGTAGAGTCACGGCGACGGTATTCTGGGACTCTGGAGGGGTTATTCTGTTTGATGTCCACCCTCACAGTGCAACGATCAACTCTAAAGTGCATTATGCTACCCTCTGGAAACTGAAGAAACGATTTCATCGTTTTCTTCGCCACAAAATTGCAAACGAACTTCTCCTTCTCCATGACAACGCGAGGCCTCAGAGAAGTCTACGCACCGAGAGGGCCTCACAAAACTTCATTGTACTGTTCTTCCTTGTGTACCCTACAGTTGAGATCTCGCACATTCCGACTTCTGTCTGTTTCGTCCAATGAGGAATGCACTCTACAGGAAGCAGTACACGGATGAAAGAGGCTATTGATGCAGCAAGACGTTGGCCCCAACATCGACCAGTAGAATGTGCAAGGCTGTCACATTAAAAGGAGGTTATGTTGAGAAACAGGGCTTTGTGTGCAAAAGAGTGGCGAATAATGTGCTGCATATGCTGAATAAAATCACCATACTTTCAGCAAATTATGTTTTACATTACTTATTGAACGCCCGTCGTACGTTTAATACAGGTTCTTGAAATTTTTTAAACAGGCTTTCCATTTTACAGTTCATAATGCTCAGCAATTTTGTGGTGTACTTCCACAAGGCACGGAAACCTGTGGCCATCCATGTTGCACCTATCTGTGTATGTTCAACATCATCTTTTAGTAAAAGTTTGCATCGGTCCGATGCATTGGAGCCATGTCCTGATATGGGTCACGTGAGTATTTTGTAAGCTGCTTCTTTTTGTAGACACATCCTTCAATAGTTTTAGGAACACGCTGTTTTAAAAAACTGGAATTGGGTTTGTTTTCGGTTATAGTTTTCCATTTTTCTAAGGCTGACATTTTCCCATAATAATCGTCATAGGAAATATTCTGGAGTGTTTTTGCTACCGAATTTCTATCCAGAAGTGAGCACATTTTAATTCATTTATAGGTCTTGACCAAATGCATCGAAAAATTATAATCGTGTAATTGGTGCACGATTGAAAACTTGCGAAAATCTCACACTTAACTAAAAAGTTCGTTCGTGAATATTAACACAAGAATTATAGTACCTTGCGTTCTTCTGATCTTAGAAATAGCGTCTAGAGTTTAAAGGTGGCCATACTGTCACTTGGGACTTTTCACACAAAAAGAAAAAAAAAAGTGACAGCGAGTTTGAACAAGGGACCCTTACATTTGTAAGAGTAGCACTCAGCTGCAGAATCACTTTTCAAGAACGAAAAACAATGGATTGACATAACAGTACCATTAAGAGAGTTAATTTTTACTTTTCGCAGTACATATGTAAATAATATTTACGATGTTGGGTGGTCCTCATTTCACAGGAAAGAAAAGGATGTAGTAGCTTCTAAGATCGCAGTGTACGTACCACCTGAAAAGACAATTATCTGCTGCTTTAATTTAGCTACTACAGTGGCCAGTGGCCAGTACAGTTATAGTTGGGACGTCTATCAGTGCCTCTGGTAGTCCAATGCGCCCATTTCTACTGGAGCTTGACGCCTGGTACAATTGACTACTATCTACAGCAGACACCATTTTTAAGCCCTAAAATCTGTGGTATCATGCTTGATAGCAACCTGATTTTGTAGTAAATTGCAGATGAAACCATCTTCGAGTACTTTATTATGAACACTAAATTTTAACGGTCGGACAATAAATTGTGCATCGAAAATGAAGAATAAATATTTACATTTAATGTTTCTCTAGTCACTAATTCACTTCTACACCATTCTCTCTTCCATGGAAGCGAACATTCTCTCTGTAAGTGCAAAGCCGGCCGGAGTGGCCGAGCGGTTCTAGGCGCTACAGTCTGGAGCCGCGCGACCGCCACGGTCGCAGGTTCGAATCCTGCCTCGGGCATGGATGTGTGTGATGTCCTTAGGTTAGTTAGGTCTAAGAAGTTCTAAGTTCTAGTGGACTGATGACGTCAGCAGTTAAGTCCCATAGAGCTCAGAGCCATTTGAACCATTTTTGTAAGTGCAAAACTTATTCCTGATGCTCTCTGTCGTAGTGAGAAGACCGTATTCTACCAAAGTGTATAGCTTGCAGACCTTTGGGATATGTGATGACAAATAGAAAACCGACTGATTTTTAAACTCGTTTTCACGGTGCCCTAGAACTTTGTTAGCCTTTGTGATACAAGTTCAGTAGGCTGTAAGTAAATGTAAAAGTATTTCTGATTCATTCAAATGAGTACATTTACTAAAGTTCTTAAAAACTTCAATGAAAATATTACCAAATTAGAGGCACAAATTCTGTGTCGTTAGTCGATATTGAATGCATTCTGCCAGACGTCATCGATTTCACAATGATCATCATCTTACTAGTTGACAAAACTATAGTTCTACTGACAAGTAAAAGTTTGAGTGACATACTTACCAGGGCAGTAGTCACGTTTAACGCTCAGGGGAAGTATATTCGTATGTTTAACTATTGTACCAGAACAGTCGAATGCTGCCTCCTTTTTGTCAACGTCAGTTGTCCCAGTCTCTGACGGCAATAACGTCGAAACGACGATGAAAGCAGACCTACCTCCCTTCCGTAAAACAAATCATATTCATACGATATTTTCAGAAACACCTAAGAACAATCTCAGTTTTATTTTAGGATGAACGAAGAAAGTAAACGATCGATGAGTAGTGAAAATGTATTGGCACTGGTATTTTCTGTAGGTGTCCTCTGCAGTGATAGTGGATACAGGAACTCGCTTGTGAAGTTAGCAGATGTTCCAGCCAGCTTAATTTAGCAGCTCAGGCATTCTGGAAGTTCTAACACGATAACATGTAGAGAAGGTAAAACGCTGACCGTAGCTTGTGAACGTTCTCAGTGAAATCACGAAGTAGGGAGGACATAATCCTCTTCACTTCCGAAAATAAATTAAGTGTGGAAAAATGTTGCATTTTTGTATAATAATCTCAAAATAGCTCAAAAATACAGCACCCTCGCATATTTTTATTTACAATGAAAAATGTACAAATTAATTCGCATTTCTGTTCAGTCTGGCAAAGCAATTTTTTTAAGATGCATAAACGTACTATGCAACTAAGTTTGGTGGGTTGATAACGGGAACTGACGGAAGTAAAACTGTGAGGAAGGTTCATGAGTCGTGCTTGCGTAGCTAAGTTGGTAGAGCACTTGCGCTCAAAAGGCAAAGATGCCGAGTTGGAGTCTCGGTCCGGTACACAGTTTTGATCTCCCAGGAAGTTTCTTACTTTGTATTTTTGCACATTATTTGACTACGTGACTTGCATCCTGGTAACCAATAACTTGAGGCAAAACTACTCTCTGTATATTCGGTAACGTGGTCAACCGTATCATGTTTGCTTCCTCTACTTGGCTAAGGTACAATTTGTCTTCGTTTTGTGCGCTGGTTCTACACTTCTTCATCAGAACTGTGGTCATCTTCCTGTCTGACAGAGAAATTTCTTTGGACATGTTAGTGAGTTTAAAATTTTTTAAGATTTTATTAAGTCATTGACCAAATAAATTCTGAAATTTGCGAGAGAGACACACTTATGTTTTGATAATCTTTCTTTTAGAGGACATCTTTCATACATAATCCATGAATTGATAATGGGTAAGTGTAATTAATAATGGCTTGTCGATCCTACCCTTGCCGGTAGGTGATAGTGCTACACATCGGTCTCTGAGGAGACTCAGTTTTTCTCAGCCGAGCGGTCCAAGGAGCTGCAGTCATGGACTGTGCGGCTAGTCCCGTCGGAGGTTCGAGTCCTGCCTCGGGCATGGGTGTGTATGTCCTTAGGGTAATCTAGGTTAAGTAGTGTGTAAGCTTAGGGACTGGTGACCTTAGGAGTTAAGTCCCATACGATTTCACACGCATTTGAACACTCAGTGTTCGTTCTTGCACTATCCGATGTGGTTCGGTAGTGCTCGCCGTAGTGGTAATACAAGACTGCGATGAGTTCATTTACATTTACGAAAACGGGTAGCAGCCTAGAGGAACGACTTGAAGCATCGTCCCCTACCAGCGAGAGTAGGATCAGCAAGACCAACCGTTGCACTTGCGGCGAAGTACGTCATCTGGTGACTTCACATATTCAGCATTTGTTTTTTTGCATTTTCCGAAATTAACGGTCCCATGTGTCTTATAATAAATTACTTACCCCAGCATCATCTACATTTTTCTTAAACGTTAGTAAGAATCACAATGTGTAGTAGTATAGGTGAACTTCTATATTAAACTGTTCTTCGGGTGTAGGGGATTTACGGTCCTGCCCTCATGCTTGCCCCTCCACTCTCTTGCATTGGATCCTCGCGTGTTTGCAAAAGCTGACGTGTGTTGTTGTTTCTCCGTGTGTTGCAGGTAAGGCGGACCTCGGTCTCAGTGGCAGCGCAGCGGACCTGCGCGCACCGCTTGCCTGTGCCCCAGGCGCGGCGTGGGTGCGCGCGAGGCGGCCAGTGGCTGCGGGTCCGGCCTGTTTATTTATTGGGCCGCCTCTTGGCACCTGTTCGCAGACGAGAGGCCCGCGCCGCCGGGGCCTGGCGCCTCACCAAGCCGCTCTGCTGCTGACTCACCGGCACGCTATATGGGCCGCCCTCTCTACTATTCCTGGTATTAAAATGTGCCACCGCCTTATCTTGGCGGCGACGGTAGTTCACCTCCATGTCTACAACACTTGTTTCTTCACGATGGCTGCAGTATAAATGCAATACATCGAACAGATGCACTTCTTCGGTATTTGAGTGCCTTTTATAATTGTTAATGAGGTCATTGTATTTTATTTTAACCGGGGGCCTAGAAACGAAGGAAACTACCGCAGCCGCAGTGGTCCACAATCCCACGACGACTACCGCAGTCCACTTAACCCCTCCGCCACGCCACAGCGAACCACTCTTTCTGAGTTATTGTGCGGTTCGGTCGCCGGTTGACTCCCTCCCACCCCAGGGAACTTCTCACACCAGATTACGTGGTAGAGTAATGGTGATGTACGTGTACGTGGAAAACTTGTTTGCGTAGCAATCGCCGACATAGTGTAGCTGAAGCGGAGTAAAGGGAACCAGCCCGCATTCGCCGAGGCAGATGGAAAACCGCCTAAAAACCATCCACAGACTGACCGGCTCACCGGACCTCGACGCAAGTCCACCGGGCGGATTCATGCCGGGGACCATGCTCTCCTTCCCAATCCGGAAAGCCGTGCGTTAGATCCCACGGCTAACCGGGCGGGCAATGAGGTCATTAGTCCGACGGGGAGGATTTTTATGAAACTTCCCACGTTAGTCTATTCTGTGCAACTATCTGCATACTTGCATACTACTCCACCATATTTCCATTCTAACTTGTTACTACAGTCGAGCCTGAATACCCCTTTACAAATTGTAACCCCCCCCCCCCCCACCCCAATCAACACCCCTCATTTCCCTCTAACACCAAAATCATTATTCTTCTTCTAAAATTTTCATCGTTGATGGAGTTATGGGAAACACAATCGTACCACTAATTGCAGATTGGCGCAATTTCCTCTTCATTAAATGTTCTTCATTTTATAATACCGTGATCGATTTCGTGTCTTCTAGTCTCCTCATCTGATGTAAATGTTCATGATACATAATATGAAACTTAAATTATGGTATGGCTTTACTGGGTGGGACAGTTTCGCCCTCTAGTTCTATCTCTTTCTATTTGACTCCGCCCTTGGTTACCTGCGCATCATTAATGATGAAATGGTTACTAGGTTAAAAGAACACACAGTCCCTGAGCGGATAAGATCTCCGACTGTATCGGGAATCGAACCGAGACTCCAGGGTCTAGAGGCAGCAGCAGCAGCAGCAGTGCTAACCACTGTTTTCATTTAGTTGGTCCGGCCGGCCGCTGGTGGCCGAGCGGTTCTGGCGCTACAGTCTGGAACCGCGCGACCGCTGCGGTCGCAGGTTCGAATCCTGCCTCGGGCTTGGATGTGTGTGTTGTCCTTAGGTTAGTTAGGTTTAAGTAGTTCTAAGTTCTAGGGGACTTATGACCTCAGCAGTTGAGTCCCATAGTGCTCAGAGCCATTTGAACTATTTTTCATTTAGTTCGTCGTTGTTCTCATCATTTGGTCTGAGCGGAGTTTACGCTACACAGCTTCAAGTTCGACGCTGAATGCGTCGAACTTTGAGTAGCAGTAGCACGTAAGACAATTACATTAAAAATTGTGTGTGTGCTTACGTATCCTTTCCGCCGTGAAATTTATTAGCGGCCTTTGCTTTATTACCAAGAATATTCACAATTCCAATTCGTGTACCAGTAGATGGCGTCAATAGTTTCTGTATTAACAGATGTCACCTTGGTAGAGGTATGTGCTTTTTGTAACTGAATACGTGCCAACTTTTTCTAGCAGATATCCGAATGCTTAATGGCTTAAGAACGTCTGCTATAATACGCGTACTGCGCAAACGAAGTAGTGAATTCGAGGGATTTATCAAGCGACGACCCTAAACGTCCAGGATCCATGTAAATGATGACGGCTACTGCTCACGATGAACCGCCCACAAGTTTGGTTATTTCTTATTTTTTGGTACCTGTATCTGGTACTGTTTGTAGTCCTTGGACTCCAGTACGTCTTTTCCTGTATCCTGTGGTTCTATGTAAGATACGAGTTAGACAAATCAGGACACTTTCGAAGTATAATGGAATATTTTGCAGCATTACGTTTTACTGCCATGGCTGGTATAATTATCCATTACTACATACACAATCAGACGATGATTACTTCTGTTCTTATTTTTTACAGCGAGTCACTGATATTGCAATTATTCTATCGCCTTCAGGTCATTGGAGATTTCCTCTGACCGATTTCTTGGCAGCTCACGTAATGAGAGGAGTGTAATGTCTGACGTATACATTACTACGTATTTTGGGCCCGAAAATACTGTTGTCTACGTTATCATGTTACCATTACCTTTCCTTTTTTTTCTTTTGAGTCATCAGTCTTCTGACTGATTTGATGTGGCCCGCATCAAATTCCTCTCGTATGCCGACATCTTCATCTCAGACTAGCACTTGCAACCTATATTTTCCGTTTTTGCTGTACAGTTTTTACTCCCCAAAGCTCTCTCTAGTACCATAGAAGTTATTCCCTGATGTCTTCACAGATGACCTGCCATCCTGTCTATTCATCTTGTCGGTGTTTTCCATATATTCCTTCCCTCGCCGATTCTACTGAGAACCTCGTCATTCCTTTCCTTACCAGTCCATCTACTTTTCAAAATCTTCTGTAGCACCACATCTTAAATACTTCGATTCTCTTCTGTTCCGGTTCTCCCACAGTCTATATTTCACTACCGTACAATTTCGTCTTTCTTCGATTTACTCTTAATCCATATACTGTACTCTTTACACTGTTCACTCCATTCAAAAAACCATGTAATTCTTCTTCACTTTCGCTGAGGATACCAATGTTATCAGCGAAACTTACCATTGATGTCCTTTCAACTTGAGTTTTAATTCCACTCTTGAACCTTTCTTTTATTTCCGTTTTCAGTGTTTAGATTGAACAGTAGAAGCGAAAGACTACACCCTTGATTTACACCCGTTTTAATCCGAGATCATCGTTCTGGGATTCCGCTCTTATTGTTCCGTGTTGGTTCTTGTATATGCTGCATATTACCCATCTTTCCCTATAACTTACCTCCATTTTTTCTCAGAATTTCGAACATATTGTACCATTTGACATTGTGGAACGCTTTTTCCAGGTCGGAAAATCCTATGAACGAGTCTTGATCTTTGTTTAGTCTTCCCTCCATTATCAGCCGCAACGCCACAATAGCACATGTCAGCTTTTGCCGTCTTGGGACCTGTATGGACGATGTTTCTCCGAAAGTGTAATGATATATCGCTAGATACATACGAGATCGATGACCTCGCTGTTAAGCCCCTCCCACAAATTAACCAACCAACAAACCTATGGTTTATTCTTAGTTACCTTCTTTTCGTCAATGGTTTTTGTTTCCAACTTCCGTGACTGCTCTTAGAGATGTCCATTCCTCTTCCACAGAACTTCCCACTAAGTTGTTCCTTATCGCAGTATCTACAGCCTCAGAGAACTTACATGTGTATTTTCATTCCTTAGTACTTCCCCTAATTCTTTGCGCAGTCATTCTTTCTGGCTAGCTTCTTAAACTTCAGCCTACTCTTCATCGTAGCTAAATTGTATGGTTCCTTCAAAGAAGATTAATCATATGAAAAATTCGCTCTCCGTTTAGTCAATTTACATAAACCTGTTTTCTTCCTATGGTGATATAGTACCTTGCATTAGCAATCCGTTCTCTCCATCTAACCGTCAGCCTTATTCTGAAGCTCCGCATTCCGAAAGCTTTTACTTTTGTCAAGCTTATTGCTTGTCATTTTTTCTCTCACTCTCTCTCTCTCTTTTTATTGTTTATTTTTAACAGAGATTGTGTTGATACTGCCATTCTCATTTTACATCCTCCTTTTTTCTACAGACTTCTATTATTTACCTGCAGGGGCAACAAACTCCTCTATTACTTTAAGCATTTAGTGTCCTAACACAATTTCCACAGCACAACCTGACTTAACCCGAGTACACCTCATCATCCTGTTTCATTTTTATTGATGTTCACCTTAGAACTTTAATTCAGTACACAGTCTATTCCGATCAGTTTATCTTCGTTGTTTCGCCTCTCAGCAGTAATTACAATGTCACTGGCAAACCTTGACATTTTTATTGCTTCTCCCTGAACTGTAATTTACTTTCTAATCTTCTGCTAAATTTCGTTTACAACCTGACCAGTGTACAGAGTGAACAGCATGTGGAGTGAGCAACAACCCTGCTTTACTCCCTTCTCAACTACTCCCCCATGTCGAAACTTGCCTCTCTTTGATCTCCAGTCTGGAGACAACCCTTCAACCTCTGCGTATTTTATCCCTAATCACTTCAGTAGTCCAGAGAGTGAACTGTAGTAAACACCATCAAAAACTTCCTGTAATTTTTAACGACGGTTATGTAACAGGATTTCCTTAACATCGTCGCTGAGTTATGTACCTCCGACAAACCATCAATAAAATGAATAAGTTACAAAAGCAATACCCTGATACATGTGACAGTGCGACGCAGAATATTCCCGTAGCTGTCGAGTCGAAATTCAGAGAGCAAGGCGATAAACACAACGAGTGAGCCGGTGTAAACACAGCAGAGTTCAGAGAGCAAGTCCAAAAGTATGACAAGTAGACAGGTAGGTCACGATAGGTATGAGGTTCCGAAGTTATGTGAACGACAGGAGTGCGGCAGAGAGAGAGAGAGAAAAGCTTCTGCCGGCTAGGTATTAGACTCCTGCTTACATTGCAAGATGTTCGAAAGCCTGAGAAAAACAGGGGTAAACTATAGAGAGAAGGGGAATATACAATATGTACAACCGCCGAGAGGGAACAGTAAGAGTGGACGACCAGGAACGAAGATTTCGGATTAAAAATAACGTAAGACACGGATGTAGTCTTTCTCCCCTACTGTTCAATCTATGCATCAAAGAAACAATGCTGGAAATAAAGGAAAGGTTCAAGAGCGGAACTGAAATTCAAGGTGAAAGGATGTCGGTGATGGGATTCGCTGGTGACATTGCTATCCTCAACGAAAGTGAAGAAGAATTTAATTACAGTAACTGCTGAATGGAATGAAAAGTGTAATGAGTACAGAATAAGAAATGAGAGTAAATAGAAGAGAGACAAATGTAATGACAAGTAGCAGAAATCAGAACAGCGAGAAATTCAACATCAAAATTAATGGTGACGAAGTACATGAAGTTACAGAACTCTGTTACCTAGGTGGCCAAACAACCGGTGATGGACAGAGCAAAGAGGACATCAAAAGCACACTAGCACAGACATAAAGGGCATTTCTGGCCAAGAGAAGTCAACCAGTATGAAACATAGGCCTTAATTTGAGGAAGAAATTTCTGCGAATATATGCCTGGTGTACAGCATTGTATGGTAGTGAAAGTTGGACTGTGGGGATACCGCAACAGAAGAGAATCGAAGCATTTGAGGTGTGGTGCTATAGACGAATGTTGAAAATTAGGTGGACGGATAAGGTAAGGAATCAGAAAGTTCTGCGCAGAATCGGAGAGGAACGGAATATGTGGAAAACACTGACAAGAAGAAGGGACAGGATGATACGACATCTGCTTAGACATGAGGGAGTGACTTCCATGGTACTAAACGGAGCTGTAGAGGGCAAAAGCTGTAGAGGAAGACAGAGATTGGAATACATCCAGCAAATAATTCAGGACGTAGGTTGCAAGTGCTACTCTGAGATGAAAAGGTTGGCACAGGAGAGGAATTCGTGGCGGGCCGCATCAATTCAGTCAGAAGACTGATGACCCAAAAAAAAAAAAAAGTATATAGCTGAACAGACCGTGGGTGAGACAGGGAAAACCGACACCTGGTCCTTCTACATCTCAACAAGAGAGTTCTCACGTTATTGTCTGGAGACATTCTGTTACTTTTCATAGAAAAACGGTGAAATAAGTTCCTTCGGGCCAAGTTGTGTGTATTGTCATACAGCCGCGTATCCAGAATGGGGAAGGGGCATCATGACCATCACCATCCCCTCCCCTCCCCCACCCAGAGAAAAACATTGCAGTAAAGCCATGTAATTTTTTACATACATAAATTTCCAAATTTCATAGATAACTTTGGGAGAATGAAGTAGGATAAAGCAGTTTCAAAATGGCAAGGAATTATGCATTCTAGAAAATCGAACTGCCTACAATAGAGATTGGTTATAATTAAAGTTTCGCTACTTGAGCAGGCCACCGTGAAAAACGAGTGACAGTAAGACAATGAAACGTTGTGAAAGCATTTGTAAGGGCGCCAGAAGAGAAATAACGAATAAATCATTGAAACACAATTTAATTTCCACGTGCGTACCATGTTTACGTTCGAGGTTACAAACGTTGCTCACTGTGGCGACCATCTGCATCCACGACAATCTGGAACCGCACTAGAGGCTGTTCCGCTGCTGCCTGAGGCATCTCTGGCGGGATGTTGGTTACCCCTCTCGCTGTGTTCATCTTCAGCCTCCAACGTGTGTCACTATCCCGCTGATAAACATTGATCGTCAGGCAACCCCACAGCCAGAAATTACACAGGTTCGGCCAATGATTGGGTTTTCTCCAAATTTGTCACGCAGCAACAGAACTACCTCACGAGTAACGTGCTTCGTTACTTCATGCTGTTTTGGTTAGAAAGTTTGTCCACAAAGCCCTGCTCACCTTGTCTTGACCCATGTTGACTTTCTGCAACTCTGAGGCACGTTAATGCTTGTGGTTGAACCCTACGCAGCCATGAATAGTTTTCCATCCACACTGGCCAAATAACAGCCCCGTACATCTGATACGGTGTAACAAGAGTGCACATTTCGGACAGGTAAACCACAGAAGTTTGAATACGCAGAGACAGAAAGGGAAAGAACCCCTCACCCCCACCACAAGTACCCTACATGTACTAGGAAAAAAATAACTACAATAATGTCTTCCTGTTAGTCATAAATGACTGAATGCAACACATTTACTCACTTATATGTTCACATAACCATTGTCTGTAGGTCTGTATTCATAACCGTAATGCAAGGCGCCACTGCGGTAAGGCTCCAGTCTTTTGGCCAGGAATGCCCTTTTTTGCCTCTGCTAGTCTGCTATTGATGTCTTCCTTGGTCCGTACGTGACTAGTTATTATGCTGCCTAGGTAGCAGAATTCTTTAACTTCTTCTTCGTGACCATCTATCCTGACATTAAGTTTCTCGCTGTTCTCATTTCTGCTACTTCTCATTACTTTTGCCTTTCTGCGATGTTCTATACTCATTACATTTTTCATTCCATTCAGCAGTTACCGTAATTAAATTCTTCTTCACTTTCACTGAGGATAGCAATGTCATCTGCGAATCGTATCATTGATATACTTTCAACTTGGACTATAATTCCGCTCCTGAGCCTTTCTTTCATTTCCATCATGGCATCTTTAATGTACTGATTGAACAATTGGGGCGAAAGACTACATCCCTGTCTTAATTCTTTTTGGTCGTTCTTGGTTCTCGTGCGTGTTGTATATTACCCCTTTGTCCCTATAGTTTACCCCTATTTTCCTCAGAATTTCAACCATCTTGCAACATTTGACACTATCGCTTTTTCAGGTCGACAAATCCTATGAACACGTCTTTATTTTTCTTTAGTCTTGTTTCCATTATGAACTGCTACGTCAGAAGTGCGTCTCCCGTGCTTTTACCTTTGCTAAAGGCAAAGTGATCGATATCTAATCGTCTCAATTTTTTTCATTCTTCTATATATATTTTCCTGTCACCATCTTGGATGCGTAAGCTGTTAAGCTGATTGTGCGATAATTCGCGCAATTGCCAGCTCTTGCCGTCTTCGGAATTGTGTGGATGATATTTTGCCGAAAGTAAGATGGTATGTAGGCAGACTCATACATTCTACATACCACCGTGAATAGTCCTTTGGTGCCACTTTCCCCAATGATTTCAGAAATTCTGATGGTATGTTATCTATCCCATCTGCCTGATTTGATCTTAAGTGTGCCCTGTTTAAACCTTAACAATTACTCAGTAGTGTTGCGGACGTCAATGATAGTTCAGAATAAACAAGGGTCAAACACTCATCAAGGGAGAATAAGGGCATATGGACATATGATCGTCTGATAATTGTGGAACTTCAAAGGGAAAGGACTGACAATGTTCTCATTAAATAGACAGAACAAACAGGAAATCGTGTTACCTGATTACTAATTGCAAATTGTAGAGTAGGTGATGATTGCATATGCAGCTAGTGAGTAGAAACAGAACCTCAGAGCGTAAATGCATGGCCGAAAGGTCACCACATAGTGACTGGTTGATCATCCAGTACAAATTGTGTACACGGTGGCTGCGACACTTACATCATTAGCGCAAGCCGAGGCGCAGTGAGTCGGCAGGTAGCATAGGAAGCTGGCTGGCATGGTGCTGCCCGTCTGCTCGTGAACTGCCCTCCGCTCTCTCGTTGAAGAAGACGATTCTCTGCACCTCTCGACGACCGAGTCGGTCTGCTATGGCTCCGCTGGCAAAGAAGTACTTACTACGGCTCTCATCGGGAAGTGTCTGATACTTTATTCTCTCCTGCTCCTTCTCGGTGCGAGCCCGCCAAACTTTTATTTTGGCCAATCTGAGACCACGTACTTCAACTCGCCAGTCCGAAAGCTCCTAACAGTTTTGTTCTGGAAGATTCGCCGTCCATTCTTTTGGAAGTTTCTGAAGGCCAACGAATCTGAACTCATCTTTCCAGTAACTTCCAGTGCGGCCCTATGGTACATGGCTGTTCCCAAAGACTTCGAGTTCCAGTCTATCTAACGGCGTCCCGCTAAAAAATTTCAGTACTTTATCTTCTCAATGTGTATCAAAGCTTCAGCGGTGAGTCTAGATCAGACATAGTACTCGCCTGTGGAGACTCCTCATCTGTGGAGGCTCCCCATGATTACTGAACAACATGGAGATGTTATCGCACGGGACACATCATTATTGTCGGTGGTCTGTCGTTTGGAGAAACCTCTGTATTCATATTCGCCAATTGGTGAGGACAGATGGAATTCGCTGAACTCAACCCGCAAATGCGTTCTTTCCCAAGCGTGGCCAACTCTGTTAAAGATGTGCGCCGCCCTCTGCCGCAGTGAATGCGACAGCTGGGGGCCGCTCACAGGTCTCTGGTGACCGACACTCTCATCAAGTGTACGTCCAGTCAGCCGCCTTGTCCGCTGAAGGCAGACTAAGGCGAGTAGAACTTGAGGGGCCCATGTTCCCACTCTCCGCTAACTACCAGAGCGAATTAAAAATGCAGTTTAGAATTAAGAGAAATTAAAGGAAATCCTCTATAATCACCACCCCTCTCACGGATAATACCGCTCTTTTGCATATGCAATGGAATTTATTGATTAATTATACCAATCTTATGATGGGGTAAGTGTGCTGTGTAAAAAGGAGAATGAAACAAGAGGCCGGCTACACCCTGACGTATGTTAGTCGTACTAAGTGAAACTCTGATGATGGTGAATGTTCACTCCGATTTTATATCTTGCAAATTTCGATGTCAAAGTTATTTCTCAAAACAGTTGCATGAAACATGTACTACTCTGTTGCATGAGGGCGTTCCCAAAGCTGTCCATGTCTGAGTTTCAGTATCTTGGAAATCACGCCAAAGCGATGGCCGAAGCCTTGTTATAAAGAAATCATTGACATTTGAATCAGCTTGAGATTGAAGCTCTTTTTTATGTGTTTGCTTACAGAGAAATTTGTGTTTGGAGTTGATCCGCCTTCAGAAAAATAAGTTTTTTTTCTTTTTATTCTATTCGTAGTTCGTAAACAGTGACAATGAATGAAAATAAGAAAAAGTAAGCAAAACGTACTGCAAACACAAAAGACATCCTCAGTCAGAATTTTTTTTTTTTTTTACATTGGGTTGTATGGTAACAGAAGTCAGGCTGTGAAAAGAAAACAACTATAATGCGAAACACAAACATCAGGGCCGGCCGGGGTGGCCGATCTGTTCTAGGCGCTACAGTCTGGAACCGCGCGACCGCTACGGTCGCAGGTTGAAATCCTGCCTCGGGAATGGGTGTGTGTGATGTCCTTAGGTTAGTTAGGTTTAAGTAGTTCTAAGTTCTAGGGGACTGATGACTTCAGAAGTTAAGTGCCTTAGTGCTCAGAGTCATTTGAACCATTTTTGAGCAAACAGCAGGAAAAGCACAGCATATGGTAACAAGGTAGATGAAAAAATTGCTGTCAGTTTTTCAGATCTGTGAATACTTTCTTAAAAACTCGAATTTCTATATTTAAAGTAGTAAAGAGCATTTACTTGTTTTATAGAAAGAAAATAAAATCCTACTGATGATGCTCTAGATTCAGCGAAAGATGTCCGGGTAATAGAAGAAAGAGAAAGGGAGGCATGTCTCTTGCGCAAGGCGGACCCGCTCCAAACACAAATTCATTGTATTTATTACAGTTAATATAACATAAATAAATATTCTATTGCTGTTATTGTTACAGTACTGCAAGTTATTGTTCGGGTTAGAGGGAGGTATGTAAGAGACTGTGATCTTTCTCCGCCACGCGCCAACGACTCAGTAAATGGATATGGATCGGTGCCTGCCGGGTTATATGTATGTGGCTATAGCTAGTATTTTCTACGTGGAACTGTGGCTGAGATATTGACGTACGAGAAAAATGCAGGAAGCAACGGTCTGTTGCACATCCTCGATGTACAGTGTTATTAGGGACTTCTATCCAAGGATTAATGATTTACTCGACTTATTGTCTGTATTGTGTTGGTCACAGTCTAAAATGTAAGGTTTTATAGCAGTTTCCAAAATAAATGTTAGAAACATGGGAAATGAGCGTGAAATATTGACCAAAGGACGAAGAAATGTGATTGGCGAAATTCGACTCGGACATGCGACACTCATCACAAATAATTCTGAGAAGTGGAAAACGGAATTGTATAAGACGTGTGCCCGAGGGGAAAACGTTTTGGAAGAGTGGCCAATGTGAACAATGTTGGGGATAATTTCCTTAAATGACTGGCGCTGTCAGACACGACACGGAAATTATATCTCTCATTGACAGATATACATACTCTTAAATAACGTAGATGATACAGAGGAAAATACAGTAAGGTTGAATTTTTGTAAGTGAATATATTATCTGTCGGTAGGACATATTTCTCGAATTGATTCAATCCAAAAAGTGTTACATTCTGTATTACTCTCGTTCGTGTTCATGACCACAACGATCTATTCTCTGCGACGTGTATTTTCAACTGCAAACACCACTGTTGGGTCATCTCTCCTACCTGAGTCGAACGATACAACAACGGTACAACTTCTCTGTTGCGACGTCGACATTCACATTACTTGCTCGAGAACATTGTTGCTAAAAGACAGCAGTCGGTGTCCTACGTACCTCAACGCCTCTAACGCACCTCTGCATGTACTTTAATATTGATCAGAATAATCTTAATGTACAGGTGAGGCTGGTAGACCAGCCCCCACACTAGTTTACCTGTAGGGCGAATTTTCTGTACGCAAATAATTTTCAGTGTATTATGACACCGACTTATTTAATATAACTATATACCTCTTTATGTTGTATTGGAGGGAGCTGTCGAAGGGGAATTTTTTTTTTTTTTTTTTTTTTTTTTTACGGATCACTCACTGTTTACAAACGTTAGAGTAATCAACATTCGCATAGTTGCACTGCTGGTCGGTTGAAAATAGACGCTTCCTGAGAGACATTTATAAACACGAACTTGTTCTGTCAGCCTGCGTGCCAGGCCATTAAAGCACCATGTTATTGCTCCCTGTTGTACTGGTGGGTCTCTAAACAGCCGCAAGTGTCAACAGTTTCTAACAGATATGCTGCCACAGTTGCACAGTGCATAAATCAGTTCGTTTGATACGAACATGACGGATTGGAGCCACCGAATATCACTTTCAAACAACTACTCTATTTATGTATCTGCTGATTTCCTTTTTCTGGCATGACATTCACAGGACTTTTAATACTATCAGGACTTTCAATACTATACGCCAGCCGGAAGACAGATATAATAATCTAACATTTATCCGATGTGCACTTTCATGAAAAGACTGGACGAAAGCTTAAGTTTAGTACCCATTAACAAATAAATTAATTGTAAGTGAGAGAGAGAACGATGTCTACATCTTAGTCACCAAACTATAAGTGGTTAATCAATTCTGAAAAAGTGAAAACGGCTGCGGTTAAGAGCTAACAATACCTTCGAGTACATGTACCACTGAGTGCTGGTGTATGGTGGAGCTACCCGAAGTAATTCATTCTCCTCTGCAGTACTTTATTTACTGTAGGTACTAGGTGTATAAAATACCTCAATATAGTTCATGGCTGCACAAAAGCATAGCGTGTAATGAGAAGGTAGAGATCATGTGGAGCATCCAACCATTCCGTCATAATTAGAGCTTTGATACACTGACCACTGTGCTGGAGCGCCGTTCTCTGCACGGAAATCATGACACTTCGCCCGAATCTCTTCTGTGAATGTGATTACGGTAGCTCTGGAACTGTTTGGCGCTGTACGGCGTGTCCATGTTTCACGCTGTTCCAGTAATCAGATACTGCTTTGTTAGACGCATTAGGTTATGTTCACAAGGGCGTAACGCATCTCCCTGTATACAGCTCGCAGCTACGAGGACGTTGCGGTACCGATTCAAAGCTTCATCACCAGTGTGAAAAGGAAGGCGCAACTCCAATCTGTTGTCACAGCATTGATTTTAAAAGTTAGTACTAATGAATCTGAATCGAAGACATTTACTCCTACTATAGTCACTCTACACATTCTTCGAAAACTGTGTATTTTGAGATAGTGCATTTTATACGTCTGGTTAAACTCAAAGACAAGAACGAGCACTCGAATGTAAAAAAAAGGACGCACCACGAAGAAATTATCCGTTTGGGGCGGAAATCAGCAGGTGTGATATACATTGCAGAAGAACAAATGATCACAATTTTGGTAAAAATAAGTGATTTATTCAAGAGAAAGAGCTTCACAAATTCATCAAGTCAGTAACGCGTCGGTTCTCCTCTGGCTATTACGCTAGACGTTGTTCGGCTTAGCATTGACTGATAAGAGTTGTTGGATGTACTCCTGAGGGATATCTTATCATAGACTGTCCAACTCGATGGTCAAAATCCCGAGCCGATTAAGGGACCCTACCCATAATGCCTCAAACGTCCTCAATTTGTAAGAAAACCGGCAACCTTGCTAGCCAGGGTAGGGTTTGGCAAGAGCGAAGATAAGCAGTAGAAACTGTGACTGTGTGTGTGTACGGGCATTATCTTGCTGAAATATGTGCCCAAGCTGTTCTGCCATGAAAGGCAACGAAACGGGGCCCAGAATATCGTCGACATACCAATGTGCTGCGACCAAAGGTATATCACTATGAAAAATTACACCCTAGATCAGCGCTTCTGGTTGTCAGGCCGCAGTGTGAGCGATAGGAAGGTTGTTATCTCACCGCTGGTCATCGCGTCTCAGTTCGAAGCGGGACTCATCACTAAAATTCTAGTCCATTCAGTAAGATTCCAGGTCGACGATACTCTATGCTCCGTTTTGTTTCACTTCATGTCGAGCCATCCTGGGCTAATATTTCGGCAAAATAATGTCCGCCCACACAGGGCGTGAGTTTCTATTGCTTGTCTTCGCGCTTGGCGAGCCCTGCTGTGAGCAGCAAGGTCCCCGAATATCTCCCCAATCGAGAACTTTTGGAACATTGTGGGCAGTGCCCTTCATCTCAGGATTTTTATGATCTAACGCACCAACTAGAGAGGATTTGGCATAACATCTCTAATGAGGACTTCCAACAACTCTGTCATCAGTGCTAAGCCGAATAAGTGTTTGCATAATGGCCCGAGGTGGATCACCGTGTTCTTAGCATGCTCAGTTAGTGAAGCTCTTTCTCTGGAATAAAGCACCCAATTTTACTGTAATTGTAGTCAGCTTGTCGTACATGTACATCACATTTAACGATATCCGTCTCCTTCGGATGATTCCTTCGTGGTGCATCGTTTTTTTTTATTCTTTTTGTTTTGGAGTGTAAATACTATAGGAGAAAACAATTTACGTGCTTTATGGGGATTCACGAGGAACTACTACGTATCAACGTACACTCGAGAACAAAGAAAGTGATCAGTCAAATTCTTTCTAAATTGAGTAGTAGCACATTCTTCATACGAGCTTTCCAGTATGTGTGACTACATTGCTATGACGGCCGTTAGGGTGATCTCGGCTATCGAGATATACTCATCGTCTTAAAAAGCACCAGAAACTGTAGGCAGGAGTTTTTCGTAGTATTTTTATGGATAGGTAACTTAAAACTAGCCAATGCTGTTGGATAAAGAAAGGGACTCTTTGTTAAATAGCTACTGCCGTCATTACCGAGTAAAGGAGTGCGGTAGTCAAGCCAGTGAACTTACGCTCGGAAGATCTGGACGTTAGAATTCCTTCCAGCCATCAAATCTGTCATGGTTTCTCTGACAGGAATGATTGGTAGTTTCCTTTCCAAAATACGTGGCAGCGGTCCTCTCCTATTCCTGTATAATCTAGGTTCATGTACCCTTTCAATAGATCAAGCTGTCGTCGAGACGTTAAACCAAATTCTGCCTTCCTCCTAAGTCTTTACAAGGCGGGACCTTATCTAAGATAGATGTGGAAAGCGAACCGTCACACAAATTTCTGAAAAAAATGAGCTATTTGTTCACATTGGTAAGATTAACATGGGCTATTCACTTCTGTCAACAACCTTACTGGTCTTGGAAACCATCAGAGGAATCGTTACTTTCCAGGAGAAAGGAAATTGCAGATTCTATTTCATTACGTCAATCTGTAAAGATATCGAAACTCCATTATGTTGTACCATATAGGCTGTTTTCTTACACTGTTTGAAGGGCATTCGGAAAGGAAACATCATTTTTACGAAATATATATAATTTATTATCTTTCTTAACTCGCCTTTGCCTAACGTACTGGTCTACTCAACGTATTGCACTCGTGAAGAGCGTGAGAACTGGGACAATGTCCTACCTCGAATGTCGCGTGCGAAGAGTGTTTCAGGTACCGGTGATATTATGAATATTCTTCCTACGCGGTCTGTGACGAACAGGAGCGACGTCGTTCTTCACAGATGTTTCAAGACATCTTTCAGAGTATCAAGCGTACACAATCCACGAACTTGTGCGACCTGTAGTGGACATTCTAATACACTACAAGGACGAAAGGCAGCACTTCGTTTTTTTTTTTTTTAATTAATTTATTGGGCTTAAGTTTTCTAATTTTTGACCGTCGCTACACAGGTTCGTGATGTATAAATCTGATAACACTTACAAAGCATAAAAGCATAAAATATCGTTCGTATAAACTGTAGCTTAATTAATTTTTTTAACAGCATAGTCTCTTTGATGGATAATCTGGGAGATGTTAGTGATTTCTAACGCCGTAAGGAAATTAGGTAATAGGTCAAGAGATGTGAAGACATGACAGATGTAGCAGCATTCAACCCATCTGTAAATAAATCCGTAGAAAGTCAGTGAGAAATGTTTCATCTTCAAGTAATGTTAATATTAAACAATTTTGCGAGGATGTACTGAATTTATCTGCCGAAGAACTTTCGCGGTTGCGTCACGCTTAACTTGTGTTTTCGAAATCACTCGGCAACAAATGTTCTAGTCCGTTCCTTCACCGAAATCGTGAAGCAGGAAATTATTTTTTCTGGATAGGGGATTACAGTTGATTTTACACGAAATGTTGAAAATCATTTCTTACTCGTTGCTATTGTCTGTAAACTACGGCCGATGATTTATGTTTTAAAAAAACTGGAAAGGTGTACCTGTCCAGCAGCATTAAGTTGGCAACGACAGGAATTTATGGCAGTAAATAAACGGTATCATTCTAAAAAGGTTTTTACTATGTACTAATATGAAACGATATTCGTCTTATAGTTTAACGTCATTTGCAGTTACAGGCTTTTATACACGTAATGCTAAAAGTTTATTCCGCGTAGTTTCAAGACAGAACTACAACATTCTCATATGAGTTCCTGATGTAATATCCTTCGTTCCAAGTAAAGAGGATATCCTAAAAAATGACTAGCAATGATATAAGTAACACGTTGCCCTCTTCACATAAAGGCAATTTTTCAGTCAAGACCATGGTGTTCTCTTATTTACAGGGAAAATATTGTCCTTTACATGTGTGGCCTATGTAGTATGGCTTTTGATTACCCCTAAAGAGAGCATTTTATATTTTTGACGCAAGATAAAAGCGTTAGCTGCTTCGTTGTTGCAACATACTCGGCAGTCTGGTGCATAAAAATTTGCTGGAATTCTGGAAAATCTTAATAGTAGTACTTGCGTAATAACTCGTCTTGATTAGCGATGTAGTTTTTCTCTGTATAAGCTGCGGCAATATTTAAGCAAATTAGTGAACCGGGCAGTAATGGCTGCCAACAATGAAAATCTCCGTCAGAAATCAATTCTGCAAATACTGGGAGAGAGGATGTTAATTTTTAAATAAACAAAATCACATATCACTTTAACAAACGTAAGTTACATTATCAAAATAACTGATGCATAATTTCCATTACTACAAATCTTTTATCAACAGAGTAAAAAAGAGCATCGAGATATTACAGTCCGCTCAACGATAAGACACAAAGAACAATGATCACAAAGAAGACTAAGGTATCTACATTACAAAAGAAGCAATTGTCTTTAAGTATTTTTTGGTTTGGTAGCGTCCTAGATGCGACTTGTATACCCATTTGCAAATTCTGATAAAATTCCTGTATCCCGTGTCTCTCTTCTTGACGTCATTTTGACACAATACGCTTATATTTTGCACTAAATTTTTCCAGGAGACGTAACAACAGGTACTACAGTTATGTGCATAACTGAATTAAAAACGCCGTGTTGCAAAGCTACAAAACGCGTACAACTTTGTAAGAATTACCCTGCAATTTTTAAACAAACTGTGTTAACTTCTTCAGTTGTCAGTTCTGGTGACAGACGCAATAAAAGCCAATCAGATTGAAGTGCAGTCACGTGCGTGATACCATCAGTCAGTATGGCGAAACGAGTGACATGTATGTGCTGGCGTCCGTCGTGACGGGGCGTCTGCAGTAAGCAAACTTTTGAAACGAGTGCGTGGTGGTCCGTGACCCTAGAATACCACGAGTAAAGTGATTATCAGGACGGCAACCTGTTGCTCATTTGCTTCCTAGAGGGCTGAGCAGCACCGAAGCACGTACCTGTTGTCAACTGCCAGCAGTGATTTATGAAGTCAGACGGATAATGATATGCGACTGTGCCACAGAAGCAGCAAGATCAAGAATGCACTAAAAGTCGTGAGCCTATAGGCACAGCAGTTCATATAGAAGTTGAATGTAAGAACAACTTTGCAGGCTCGTCATACAAAAGGGAACCACGGCCACCTACTCGGTGATAGAAAGAGATGTTAAACGACAGAAACACTTTGTTCCGTGTGAATTTTATGCTAAGAGTGAATTAAACAGTAATGAAAGCATCGGAAGAGCAATAAAAGCGAGAACAATTTTCTTTACTTCATGACCGGTTCCTCTTAACAACGTATTCAGGCATCCTTAATGCGAACAGGTTTCAGATCTTGCCACCATAATCTCCGCCTACCTCTAGGATTCACGACACCGGTTCTCATTACATAAGTCTAGAGGTACTGTAAAATGGTAATAGACGAATTGGTTTGCATGCATTTCCTGCGTTGTCTGGAAATACTGCTGTGTAAAAGACTCTGGCCTTCTAAACAAGCTGAAAGGTATCAGACTTGGGGGAAGCGCCTCGAGGCGCTAGTCGGTGAGGCTAAAAAGCGTTAAATAAATAATGTTATGTAGACTAGGTAAGGGTTTCCCCTTAGGCAGTATGCCTAGTCCATTGAACAGTAGTTTAGTAGCTGTCTATTGAACAGAGTTAGTTTACTGCATTTTGTTGCCTCTGGTCACACAAAGGGTATCGACTTCTTAGAGCTACACTTATCGAAGTGTTGCATCTATTCATTTAACGTCCAATTATACCATTCGCGTTATTCGATGCATGAAAAATGCAAGAAAATAATTTCGTTAGTATAATGACACAATACAATGACAAGCCTCGAAACCATGAGAGATATACGGGTAGAGGTGACGAGCAATCCTTTACGTCGAGGAGCAAAGATACAGAAGCCGAAGCAAAGGAAGTGATCACGAAATGCGAATTGCTGAAAAAGAAGAAATATCTGTTATCGAAAGAACCAAACTGATGTGGAATACCGACACACATTTAATAAGAGATTTGCTGAAACTGAACTTTCGAATATAATATTCTGCATAAACGAAAGCTGCAGCTCGAATATCCTTGTGTTACGATTTTTTAGTATTTAAAGTTGGTGGAATTAGCGAAAGTTAAAACTAAGAAAGACAGAAAATGGTAAATGAAGGAGCAAATGGAGTACTAAAATGAATAGCCATGATAACATCTCTATGGATGACCGTTGAATTAAAAATGAGGCTGCCTACAAACGATGCTGGAGCTTGATGTTCCAGTTCAGAATCTCCACCACCAGTTGACGTTGGAAATGAGACAGCCCAACTTCCTCCCATGCTACTGTGTCCTCTTTCTATTTCCCCCTTCTGAAATAACTGTTCAAATCCTCCATCTTCTTCACCTAATTTACAACACGCAAACTTTTTTTTGTAGTTCATTGTTATTACTAAACAAAGGGGCGGAATGGTTCCATTGACCTCTTTTGCCACATACTGAGGGCTTTTCGAGTCGATCTTGAGCGGCTGTGAGCCTGATTTTTTTTCTCTGCCACCCATAAGAAAACCGTGCGATTTCAACCCTGGGTGTCGTGGTTCTGACTTCCATCGCAGAGGCGTTAAAAGAAGGTGTCAAATGTGGGTAAGAAGGGATGTGACGACCTTCCCATCGAGTAACACGTCCACAGTGGCGTTGAGTAGAATTGTGGAGAATTTCGGTGCCAACGTAACATCATTGACCCACATTGCAGCTCAGACGAACATTCACATCTGTCTACACCTCGCGGTTTAAAGCGTCGCCGTGCCGGAGGGTGACGTTGCAGGCCGCCACTCTTTGGAACTGTTGTGGAAGAGGGCTGTGGATATCTTTGACCCAAATTTGTGACTTCTGAGTCGCAGTGTTAGACAGTTACGCGGTTCTAAAATTTGATCAGTTCTTTTTTTGCGCGTTGTAACGTGGGGCAGCCTCATGAATTTCGGGAAAAAGGCCCATGGAGCCACGAGAAACGTTCGTACGTTCGTACGGACAGCCAATGCGTTCCATTTGTGGAGTAAACACGAAAATTGTATTTCAAATTCTGGTCTTACTTTCATTAGTACACTTGCTCTACAATTCTGTGATCTGAAAGAACGAAGTCCTTTCCTGTTCATCGCATAGCGGTGGAGCACGTATCGGAAAGTAAACGCTCTTCGGCTGTCTTTGCACGCTGTGTTGCAAACGATCTAAAAGGCGTTCTGCGGAAGCGACAGTATAAATTTGTGAAGTCTATAAAAGATGCTTGTGACGTAGTTGAGCGTAGAGGTCACGGTCTCGTTTTCTATTCAGTTTACAGACTACAGCAGAAGGATAAGTTTGGTGCATCGTATGCTAAGGAATCCGTAATTCAGGCTTTCTCTGTACTTTGTAGTTTTAACAATTTTTAAAATCAACGTCTAGAATTACTAGATCAGATTATTAAGCATTTTGGGAGTAACTGATTTGCAGAAGTGTAAAGATTAACAGGTAGAGATAAAACAGTCTACGAAAGCGCTCAAGATACGATCTGCCTCTTTTTACATGGCTGCGGAAGTGACTTATAACCATGCTGCTCTGTTTCCAGAGCCAAACATCAAATAACGTGATCATTAGCTCAGGATAATGTAGTCATAGTTTCGACTGGCAATACAAATGCAATGAAACAGGTTTACAGTGTCTGACAGCGGTTTACTGACTGAGTGCTTCAGTTTCGCTGTTTAGAAATCAGTGTCACCCCTAATAGCGTCTATACAGTAAATGAATAGAACTTAAGGACTTGTATACTCTATTCCTCCGATTTGGTGTATTAAAATTTTGTTAAAGTTTATTTTTAATGCAAATGACGTTAATCTTCTAATCGAACTCTTTTCAGAAGTGCTGGTTAAAATGTCTCTGAATGAAATAATAAAAAATAATCAGGAATGATAGCTAATACCAGTTAAGACACTAATGAGCGACGCACTGTAAATTAAAATATTCCTCTAAGTGAATGCTAGGTATTTGAGCTTTGCATAAAGCAGGTTAAATCACTCATACATCAGGTTTGAGGTACTAGTTAACACAACACGCGAAAAGACCTTTTAATGTTTTTACATAACATAACATCAAATAGTTACACAAGCGTATCTTCTCCCAAATTTTTCATACATCATAGTCAATGTCAGAAACCAGAAAGAACCATTGACATTAATGATTTCAAGTTTTATAATTTTTTGATGACCAGAGAGTGGAACAGGGTCATTGTACAGGGTTATTACAAATGATTGAAGCGATTTCACATCTCTACAATAACTTTATTATTTGAGATATTTTCACAATGCTTTGCACACACATACAAAAACTCAAAAAGTTTTTTTAGGAATTCACAAATGTTCGATATGTGCCCCTTTAGTGATTCGACAGACATCAAGCCGACAATCAAGTTCCTCCCACACTCGGCGCAGCATGTCCCCATCAATGAGTCCGAAAGCATCGTTGATGCGAGCTCGCAGCTCTGGTACGTTTCTTGGTAGAGGAGGTTTAAACACTGAATCTTTCACATAACGCCACAGAAAGAAATCGCATGGGGTTAAGTCGGAAGAGCGTGGAGGCCATGACATGAATTGCTGATCATGATCTCCACCACGACCGATCCATCGGTTTTCCAATCTCCTGTTTAAGAAATGCCGCACATCATGATGGAAGTGCGGTGGAGCACCATCCTGTTGAAAGATGAAGTCGGCGCTGTCGGTCTCCAGTTGTGGCATGAGCCAATTTTTCAGCATGTCCAGATACACGTGTCCTGTAACGTTTTTTTCGCAGAAGAAAAAGGGGCCGTAAACTTTAAACCGTGAGATTGCACAAAACACGTTAACTTTTGGTGAATTGCGAATTTGCTGCACGAATGCGTGAGGATTCTCTACCGCCCAGATTCGCACATTGTGTCTGTTCACTTCACCATTAAGAAAAAATGTTGCTTCATCACTGAAAACAAGTTTCGCACTGAACGCATCCTCTTCCATGAGCTGTTGCAACCGCGCCGAAAAATCAAAGCGTTCACTTTGTCATCGGGTGTCAGGGCTTGTAGCAATTGTAAACGGTAAGGCTTCTGCTTTAGCCTTTTCCGTAAGATTTTCCAAACCGTCGGCTGTGGTACGTTTAGCTGCCTGCTTGCTTTATTCGTCGACTTCCGCGGGCTACGCGTGAAACTTGCCCGCACGCGTCCAACCGTATCTTCGCTCACTGCAGGCCGACCCGTTGATTTCCCCTAACAGAGGCATCCAGAAGCTTTAAACTGCGCATACCATCGCCGAATGGAGTCAGCAGTAGGTGGATCTTTGCTGAACTTCGTCCTGAAGTGTCGTTGCACTGTTATGACTGACTGATGTGAGTGCATTTCAAGCACGACATACGCTTTCTCGGCTCCTGTCGCCATTTTGTCTCACTGCGCTCTCGAGCGCAGAAACCTGAAGTGCGGCTTCAGCCGAACAGAACTTTATGAGTTTTTCTACGTATCTGTAGTGTGTCGTGACCATATGTCAATGAATGGAGCTACAGTGAATTTATGAAATCGCTTCAATCATTTGTAATAGCCCTGTATTTCTTTGAAGGATAATTATTTTGGTTTCATGTACTCCGAGCAGAGATAAGCTTCTGGCGCAGAATGCGCAGTCATAAACGTGATACTATACGGTGGCGTAGACCTTTGCTGTGTTAGGACCGGGCTAAGACGACACCTAGTCGCACACTTTTTGGTACTCAGGTAGCGTACAATAGAAGCCCCACCGCAACGCCCTTACCTCAGTAGTGGGAACTCGTTGGCTGGGGCATGCAACACCTAACTGTTTGTTAAAATCAGTAAGTAGGCACTGAGTGTCATCTTCGTATTTCACAAATGATTAGGGGTTGATGGATTATTTAATCTGGAATGGAATAGATTTGTTTCTTCAGCTAAATAAGGAAATATCCGTACTTTAAAAAGGAGACCGGCCAGAATGGCCGAGCGGTTCTAGGCGCTTCAGTCTGGAACCACGCAATCCCTATGGTCGCAGGTTCGAATCCTTCCCCGGGCATGGATGTTTAAGATGTCCTTAAGTCAGTTAGGTTTAAGTAGTTCTAAGTTATAGGGGACTGATGACCTCAGATGTTAAGACCCATAGTGCTCAGAGCCATTTGAACCATTTTTTTAAAGGACCTGAATTTAGCTGAAAGCGTGGTCAATTCACAAAGAAATACATAAGGGGAGAAACTATTCTCCAAATTCACTTGCATCTGCCGTCAAAGGAAAGACAGCCGTACCGACCGAAACAAAACCAAGGGTCTAATTTCCTAAGCGCGCTTCTGTTAGTCCAACTAAACTAAATTAAGCTCTGACCAAACAGGCCCCGAAGGCAAAAAGTACCGACCAACGGCCGTGGCATCCTCACCGCTTTGGTGTCACTAAATGTGGATATGGTGTTGGAGGGCTGGGAGAGGGTGGAGGGGGTTGTTAGCACACTGCTCCTCCGGCCGTTGTCAGTTTTCGCGGCCGGAGCCGCTACTCCACGATCAAGCAGCTCCTCAGCTGGACTCACAAGGGATGAGTGCACCCTGCTTGCCAACAGCATTCGGAAGACCGGACAATCACCTATCAAAGTGCTAGCCAAACCCGACAGCGATTAACTTCGGCGATCAACGGGAACCGTTGTTACCACTGTGGCAAGACCGATGACATTAGCACAACTATCAGTTTAATAAGTCACAACTGCAAAATACTAACGCGAATTCTTTACAGACGAATGGAAAAACTAGTAGAAGCGGACCTCGGGGAAGATTAGTTTGGATTCCGTAGAAATATCGGAACACGTGAGGTAATACTGACCTTATGACTCACGTTAGAAGAAAGATAAAGGAAAGGCAAAATCTACGTTCCTAGCACTTGTAGACTTCGAGAAAGCTTATGACAATGTTGACTAGAATACTCTCTTTCAATTTCTAAAGATGGCAGGGGTGATATACAGAGAGCGAAAGGCTATTTACAATTTGTATTTACAATGGCAGTTATAAAGGTCGAGGGGCGTGAAAGGGAAGCAGTGGTTCGGAAGGGAGTGAGACAGGGTTGTAGCCTCTCCCCGATGTTATTCAATCTGTATATTGAGCAAGCAGTAAAGGAAACAAAAGAAAAATTCGGAGTAGGTATTAAAATCCATGGAGAAGAAATAAAAACTTTGAGGTCCGCCGAAGACATTGAAATTCTGCCAGAGACAGCAAAGGACTTCAGTTGAACGGAATGGACAGTGTCTTGAAAGGAGGATATAAGATGAACATCAACAAAAGCAAAACGAGGATAATGGAATGTAGTCGAATTAAGTCGGGTGATGCTGAGGAAATTAGATTAGGAAATGAGACACTTAAAGTAGTAAAGGAGTTTTGCTATTTGGGGACCAAAATAATTGATGATGGTCGAAGTAGAAAGGATATAAAATGTACACTGGCAATGGCAAGGAAAGCGTTACTGAAGAAGAGGAATTTGTTAACATCGAGTATAGATAGAAATGTCAGAAAGTCGTTTCTGAAAGTATTTGTATGGAGTGTACCCATGTATGGAAGTGAAACATGGAAGATAAATAGTTTGGACAAGAAGAGAATAGAAGCATTAGAAATGTGGTGCTACAGAAGAATGCTGAAGATTAGATGGATAGATCACAAAACTAATGAGGAGATACTGAATAGAATTGATGAGGAGTTTGTGGCACAACTTGACTAGAAGAAGGGACTGGTTGGTAGGACATGTTCTGCGGCATCACGGGATCACCAGTTTAGTACTGGAAGGCAGCGTGGAGGGTAAAAATCGAAGAGGGAGACCAAGACATGAATACACTAAGCAGATTCAGAAGGATGTAGGTTGCAGCAGGTACTGGGAGATGAAGAAGCTTGCACAGGATAGAGTAGCATGGAGAGATGCATCAAATCACTCTCAGGACTGAAGACCATAACAACAACCACAAGGTGGCACAAATTTCTGTACGTCACATGACTAACCGGTAAAACAAAGGTACTGCTCAAATGAAATTGTGTCTTGTACGTATACTGCACACAAAGTTACTCCCAAGCTTCGAGATTGTAAGTTACGATTCGATACTCTACACTAAAGATCTGAGAACTTTAAGGGAGGTCCCATAATTACTCGGCTTTTGTTTCTATTTCTGGCGTTTTTCAGCTCCATAAAGAGGCATACATTAATTGTATAATATTTAGCCGTAAGTCATCATATGAGTATATACAGCCTTATAACCTAACTTGAGAAAGTATATGAGGAGTGGTGATGAATTTTAAATACCCTTTGATAAATGTATCGGCAACGTCCTTGCGGGAGTGGTTACACCGGTTCCCGTGAGATCACCAAAGTTAAGCGCTGTCGGGCGTGGTCGGCCCTTGGATGGGTGACCATCCAGGCCGCCTTGTGCTTTTCCTATTTTTCGGGGTACACTCAGCCTCGTGATGCCAGTTGAGGAGCTACTCGACCGATTAGTAGCGGCTTCGGTCAATAATACCGTCATAACGACCGGGAGAGCGGTGTGCTGACCCCACCCCCTCCTATCCGCATCCTCCACGGAGGATGACACGGCGGTCGGATGGTCCCGGTAGGCCACTCGTGGTCTGAAGACGGAGTGTTTTGATAAATGTCATAAGTGTTAAACCAAGACAAGACTTTATTGCGCGGTAACTGTTGAACCGTTGACTTGACTTAGATGCTGAAACAGGCTTTGCATATTTTCCCCACTGAAATAAAAGAAAGAGATGTGATTGCTTTCCTGAAAGTGTTCTGTAAATTAGTACTGAATCAACAAAATACATTCATATTTATCTGCCAAATAACGTAAATCCACTAGTACGTTTTTGTTCTAGAGACCACTAATAAAGATATCGTGCCTGCTGGCTGCAGTCCAGTTTCTGGCTCGGACACCAAACTAACGGCCCTGCACTATAGGTAGCTACGTTCTGTTTTGTTTGTGGAGCATTAACTAAAACGTCTGTCGGCATTGCGGTGCTAAATTTGAAGTGTGTGTTTCTTCTGGATTACAATTTGTATCAAGTTTATTTTCTGTCTTCGTTTTACATGCCACGAGTTTGAAAAATAACAGGGATATGAGGAAACTCTCATGTGTTTCTAGTATACGATAGCCTTCCCAGTAAATTTGATCCTCATTGTTTTTTCGTCTTATGATATAATTTTATGTTACATTGTATCTAATTGTTGATGAACTAGATGCCCATCGATCCTAACCAACTAATTTTCTAGTTTCTGAAACAATAGATATGGATGGTGGTTGAAGAATTCACTTAAAATGCCGTTTACAAGAGATCATTTATAAAGGCGATCGTATTACATTGTTCTTCTGAACAGTTACTAAACTGGCTTAACCTTGCAGTGAATGAGGGAAGAGCTCCAATTAGGGAACATCTCACAGTAGAAGAGGGATATATTTGAGTGAAAAGATTAATATCACTGAATCATTATTGTGCCTAATGTTAGGACGTCGATTATGAATTACTGGAAAAAGGTAGTGGTCGATGATGTGTGGATACAGGTCGAAATCTTTATCCTCAAATAATTTATGGAGAAATACAATTACTGAATGAAAAAAATATGTTTCGTTGATTTGTGGAACTTATTTACGAAGACGCATGGATTGTTAGTTGTTGGTAATATCGTGTGAATGACTTTTGAAATTACATCAGGAAGCAACTAAGTAAATGAAATATATGTTGTGTTACAATGATTTTTCCGCGGTCTATGAAGAAATATCTCCAGTGACCAGAAATAGACCCGAATGTATATTCACATATTTTGCTAATTGCTGGAACTTTGGCTGAAATTCCCGTATGGTATCCTCAATTGACGTTCAGATGAAGTATATTTTTTATTATTTTTATTTTAGTATTAAATATTTTTTTGGCACATGGGCATTTACCACCAGGCATATTATTTCTTTTTTAGCAAATGTTCCAGCGAAGCGGAAACAAAATCTCCCCACAAATCACACACTGGTTCTTGTCCGAATTTTCATAGCCAAATTAAGAGTGAGAAACGGACAAATGGCGCATCACATTGAGCAGCGTAATGTCTAGTTTTGTAAAGAACTATTTAATTGCTTGAAAGTAATCAGAAAAGAACAACTTAATTAGTGATTTAAGGAAAACTGAAATGTTTTACGAACAACTGCTGCTCAGAAAGTAACATTGGTGTGCTGCTTCTCTGGTAAAAAGGTTTCCTAGAATCAAGTACTAAATTTATGATATTTCGAGTACAGAAGACACCTGAACACAAATGTGTCAAGACGTTCATCTCTTCAAGGCATAGTTATTTTGCTTAAAAAAATCTGATTTTTAAAGTGGTTTCCTTCGACTCGAGTGCTAAATTGAAGACATTTCGAGAGTACGAGATAAACTAAGGCAAACGAAATGTCAAAAATTTTACCTTTCCTAACTCTATTTATTTTGGCGTTAGGAGTTACGTTGATGTGATATATAATAGTCAAAACGTTTTCCTTCGAATAAACTCATGCATTCCGGACATTTCCAGAACAGAAGACAGTAGCAAAGAAAGTGAGGTATCGGTAAGACTATGCCTTCTAAGCAAACCTTGACAAGTAAGTACCGAAATAAAACATTGAAAAAAGTCGTTCTCAAGTATTTTGTGAAATTAACTCTCTAAAAAAGTAAGGTAGATTACAGAAACATCTGTCGCGGCGTTGAATGGTGCTTGAAATCGGCACTGTTTATTTATATCTACGACGCGTTTCAAAGATTTAAACCTCCATCATAAGGTGGCTTTACGTTTGATGGTATGTTATGTGTGTTTTACTATTTTTGGAGGAGCTTGTGGCACTATCTCCAGTGGTCATAGGTTCCTTTCACTGTCGTAACACATCACATGTATACTGTCATATTTTGTAAACAAATATATATTATAATATACTGTCTATTAGTATATATTATATATTTTGTAAACAAGTATATTTATTTACAGAATATGACAGTATACATGTGATGTGTTACGACAGTAAATCTACATGATAATGGAGGTTTAAACGTTTGAAAAGCGTCTTGCATATAAATAAACGGTGACTATAACAATAAACTTGTTTCATTTAACTTCACAAAACATCTGAACTATTTTTCCTATTTTCAAAATTTTGTTTTATTGCACCACGACATAGATCCCATCGTTCTACACAGATGAGCCAAAACATTACGACAGCTGCCCACCGTAAGTCTGAACGTCTTACGGTGTTGTAGCGGGCATGTAACTTGCAAAGGAAAGTTTACAGCCGGAACAGAGAGGAACGGGGAATCATTGTAGCAACGGTGCGGGATGTAATTGCGGACGTCCACCGAGACAAAAGACTTCGACATAGCGAAGATTGTAATAGTCCTGCGTCTGGGAACGACCATCTCCGAAACGGCGAAGCTGCCTGCTATTAGCGTGATACTGTCGCGAGTATCTGTGGGGAATTGTTGAAGCACGATGAAACCACGATTGGGCGAAACGTGCTGGATGCTCTCGCCTCTTCACAGAAGGTGGGGGATTCTTGTCCGATCTATAAACGATTGTTGGTGGCAGTTTGTTGCAGATCTGACTGCAGAGTACAAAGCTGGTGCAGTCACGTTTTGGAGCATACCGTTAAGCGCACATTAAGCATTGAATATGGGACTCGACAGCAGACGATATCTACGTGTTCCAATGTTGACCCAATTTCATTGTCATTTACAACTGCAGTGGGAACGGAATCATAGAAACTGGACCGTGCAGCAGTGGAAACGTGTCACCTGGGCGGAAAAAGCGCTTTTTTTGCTACACTGGGTCGACGGCCGTGATCGGACACTCCGTCATTCAGGTGAACGGCTGCTCGAAAAATGAATCCCACCACCGACGCTTACCGATGAGGCAGTGCTATGTAGTAGAGGACATTTACCTTGCAGTGACAGAAGACACCGTGACAGCTAAGGGCTAAGTGAACATGTGAGTTAAAGAGCATTTCGCTCTCATCTAAGTATAGGGCCGAAAGAGACAGCCTTCCAGGAATTGTGAAACGAATCCTGTCTTCCACGACAGTGTGCCTCCAAGAGCGCAGATTCGCCACGAGATGGGAAATTCACAGGCATCTATTACGCTGAATGAGGTCAGGCTGATCAGGCCTAAGGCCGGTATTAAACTATAAAATTCCTTTGCCAATGATTTTATCAAAGGTTTGATCAAATATTCGTCATATACACTCCTGGAAATGGAAAAAAAAACACATTGACACCGGTGTGTCAGACCCACCATACTTGCTCCGGGCACTGCGAGAGGGCTGTACAAGCAATGATCACACGCACGGCACAGCGGACACACCAGGAACCGCGGTGTTGGCCGTCGAATGGCGCTAGCTGCGCAGCATTTGTGCACCGCCGCCGTCAGTGTCAGCCAGTTTGCCGTGGCATACGGAGCTCCATCGCAGTCTTTAACACTGGTAGCATGCCGCGACAGCGTGGACGTGAACCGTATGTGCAGTTGACGGACTTTGAGCGAGGGCGTATAGTGGGCATGCGGGAGGCCGGGTGGACGTACCGCCGAATTGCTCAACACGTGGGGCGTGAGGTCTCCACAGTACATCGATGTTGTCGTCAGTGGTCGGCGGAAGGTGCACGTGCCCGTCGACCTGGGACCGGACCGTAGGATTCTACGCAGTGCCGTAGGGCACCGCACCGCCACTTCCCAGCAAATTAAGGACACTGTTGCTCCTGGGGTATCGGCGAGGACCATTCGCAACCGTCTCCATGAAGCTGGGCTACGGTCCCGCACACCGTTAGGCCGTCTTCCGCTCGCGCCCCAACATCGTACAGCCCGCCTCCAGTGGTGTCGCGACAGGCGTGAATGGAGGGACGAATGGAGACGTGTCGTCTTCAGCGATGAGAGTCGCTTCTGCCTTGGTGCCAATGATGGTCGTATGCGTGTTTGGCGCCGTGCAGGTGAGCGCCACAGTCAGGACTGCATACGACCGAGGCACACAGGGCCAACACCCGGCATCATGGTGTGGGGAGCGATCTCCTACACTGGCCGTACACCACTGGTGATCGTCGAGGGGACACTGAATAGTGCACGGTACATCCAAACCGTCATCGAACCCATCGTTCTACCATTCCTAGACCGGCAAGGGAACTTGCTGTTCCAACAGGACAATGCACGTCCGCATGTATCCCGTGCCACCCAACGTGCTCTAGAAGGTGTAAGTCAACTACCCTGGCCAGCAAGATCTCCGTATCTGTCCCCCATTGAGCATGTGTGGGACTGGATGAAGCGTCGTCTCACGCGGTCTGCACGTCCAGCACGAACGCTGGTCCAACTGAGGCGCCAGGTGGAAATGACATGGCAAGCCGTTCCACAAGACTACATCCAGCATCTCTACGATCGTCTCCATGGGAGAATAGCAGCCTGCATTGCTGCGAAAGGTGGATATACACTGTACTAGTGCCGACATTGTGCATGCTCTGTTGCCTGTGTCTATGTGCCTGTGGTTCTGTCAGTGTGATCATGTGATGTATCTGACCCCAGGAATGTGTCAATACAGTTTCCCCTTCCTGGGACAATGAATTCACGGTGTTCTTATTTCAATTTCCAGGAGTGTATATTTGACAAAGATCTTTGACGTGGCGCTAAAAGGGGGCATTACACTGTCATCATATTTTTCGTCAAAGTTCAAGATGGCTGACAACAACAACTTGTTATTAACCGCAGCAGTTGCGTGTACCACAACTGCACTGTGTGCACACCGGAAGAGAAGTGGGGGAAAAAAAGGAAACGTACTGGGTGAAGCTGTGGGTTTTACGACGACACGGAAAAGCATTGAACAAAACTTGTTACGTGAGCTTATAGCGGAGGACGTCAAGTCGTACATCAATTACTTAAGAATGGATGAGCATACATTTCAGTTCGTGTTCAGTGAAGTGTATCCTCATATCACAAAGCACAATACTCACTTAAAAACTGCTATATCTGCAGAAGACAGGCTCACTGTAACACTTCAATTCCTTACTATAGGAGAGAGTTGCGTTAGGTTAGGTTAGGTCAGGTCTCCAATCCTCTTGATCTATTTTTGTACTCAGGGCGCCTCACATTGTAAAGCGCCTCATCAGCTTCATACATCCCTATTAATTTTGTAGTTGTCGGTACACACCAATTGTATTTACTGGCAATGTTTATAAAATCGCTACAGATAACTGAACGCTGCAGCGATGCTAGCGCTCCACGTGGTAACATGTCACATTGAAGTGAACAGAAGACAAGCGACTTTTTTCATCAAATCTACAGCGAGGCCCTAGATTTGATCAAATTTATTTGACGACAGACGAGATCTGACAAAGTTTCCTATTACACCATCAAATTCCTTTGACAAAGATATTTGACAAAGAAATTTGATAGTGTAATACCGGCCTAAGCGCTGTAGTGTTCGAGTGAGACAGACAAGAACCTATGTCGTAGGGAAAACCCGTAGGAGCTGTTGGTGCCCAGGGAGGTATAGCTGCGTTAATTATGGCGGACCTATGATAGACCATAAAGCGAAACGTTAATGAAATTATTTAATTATGTAGTAATTCAGGGAATGAAGCCAAGTAATTTTAATCCGCCATCTTTTTTAAATTTTCATGGTGATCCCAATAAAACTTGAATATTGATCATATCTACAATAGTTTAGGATTTACTGTTAAAGTAAAATTAACAAGTTTTGTAACAAAGGCCCGAACGCTAAAATCTGAACGCTTTGTTCGATCTTAACAGTAATATAAAATCGCATTATTAAAATGACAAATGCTCTAATGTCAACTCTGTAACTTTATTTGTTTAAAAGATATAGTAAATTTAAATGATCAGTATTTTCAGTTAAGCATCAGATCATCATTTCCTCCACACAAACCACATTTGACGATGGAAAAAGAGAATTCTTAGGCTCGTGAAACTTTTGGATAGTTGTGCTTAGGCCTCTGATGATTATTTTTGAATAATTGATTCAATTAAATCCACAACGTTGCTTCTTACTTTTTCTTTTAAACACCACTCATATACACAGCATGTGATCGAAATTTAAAAAAAGAAGGCAGATTATGGCTAACACATCGCGTAATATCCATTCATATTTTCTGTTGGTTTCAATTAGATAGTTAACTCTTGATAAGTTACCTTATTAGTGCGGTTCACTGATGTTTCATATTTCCTGTGGCAATGTTGCAAAATGCATTTTGTGACAACTTCATTCATTCTGCTCTTCTTGCGATTAGAAAAACGCTCGTGGACGGTTTCCGGAAAGGGACAACGTATTAAGTTATGGATGTATTGCTGATGGATATATGGTATGACGAGCGAAAAATATGTGGATGGACGTTGCGACAGAGTCTATAATTGCTACCCTCCGCGACACACTATTTGTGTTGGGACGTTAGATACAGATGAAAGTCTTTATTGCAGTGAGTGTCACGTACGTGGCAGTTGCTAAATACTATTACGAGAAAAATTTTCCGAATTAATTTTGTTACTTTTTGAAGAACATACGTAGTCTGAACAGTCATTCGTTACAGCTGTTTCGTAGCCCTTGGAATAAAATAAAGAACAAATCTCGATTACGTTATTTGGAATACATTTCATTTGCCGAAATTGACACTACTGCTTCTCCAACATTTTCATCGTGAAGAGTACATACTCATCCACAAACCATAATAAATTAATTATATTACACAGCACACTAATGTGTCATCAGTCAATTTTGAATTTGCCCTGTACTGGAAAACTAAGTACAGAACTGATTTTTTAATTACACAAATTCTGCTTAATTAATGACACATGGGCCTTGTGAGATACGTCGGATACAGACATACTTTGCTGAGCTGGTGTTGCAGTTTCTCACAGATTTTATTCATTTATACATATTATTGTATCCACTATAAATCGTAGTTGGAAGTCTCTGACTAAAAGTACTGACTTCGTTTGTTTTAAAATAATTTTTTCTGCGGCCATTTACGACTTTCTCTTAATTATTTCACGCACAACGCGTATCGAAAAATAATTCCCATACTGAATTGCATTTTTCGTTTATTGTGGCACATATGCTTGTTTTCTATGTCTCAGCTGCTGCGTTGCACTGTTGCCATTATGTTTCCCTGTACTGCTCTTGTGCAGAAACACACAAAGAGTAAACATTACTCACACATGAATTTCTCCCGTTGTATAAAATGTTCAAACACCTTACGGAAACGGAACCGCCCGACGTCTTCGACAATCGTCAGTTCGGTAGGTAATTTGGAAAAGATGGGGTGTTCACCTGTGGAAATATCGGTGGTTGTGAAAGATGTCACCAGATTGCATTCTGTAAGTTGTCTGAACATCCCTCACACATTTTGTAGTGTACCGTGGGCACTGGAAACAGAAACGTGCAAATAATAAACAACAAATGTTTAGAACAAAATATGCCAAACACACGTTAAAAACCAAAACTTCGGAGGATACACACTATCACCAGAATAAATACGAGGTATGTGCGGTTTTCAAATGGACGTGAAGGTACTTGAGAGGACGGAACTGAAAATTTCAAATATTTAATAGAAATGTAACTAGCAGAGTGTGAATTTATAATTTCAACTGAACGTACGAAAGCTGAGGAAAAAGTAAAAACATAAAAACAATTTAAAGATGACCGAAAGTAGTTCTAAAGATGTTGAAATACGCTGATCAATGTCAGACAAGGAGAATACACGACACTCAATGATATACTGATGCGAGAGTGCAGAAGGCTGCGGAGTGAATGCATCTTCAGTTCTTTGAACGAAGAATCTAGTGAATAGGAACAGCATAATTTTACAATTGAGACATAATCACCGGGTTTATTTATTGATTTATTTAAAGAACTGTATCTTTGTAAAGATTTCAGACTTATTCAAGATAAAAACACAACAGTAGTGGACTATTTTTTCCTCCACATGAACGTGAAATTACGGAAGAACATCTCCCGTGAAAATCCACTTCGTCCGCAAGGATAGCGCAGTTGGACTCCTACACAAAGCAAGCGTTTCGCGTTTTCACAACTACCGTTGGAAGTTGTTGGAGCAAACTTTGAGAGCCGCAAGGGATTCACCGTCACGAAACTTCCACCTTAGCGTCCCACGAACGGCGACTCACTGTCGCTTTAGGAGCTGTGCTTTAATTAGTTGTCCGGAACTCGAGTCTAAGTTTCTGTTGGTACTGCTTTGCAAATATCGGAGACTATTGTGTATCTCGACCGTAAATTAGTGTTTGTCATTTCGTGTCCGAGAGCCGCAGGTATTGTTAGAGTTTTGTGTATGTTTGTGCTAGCGGTTACTCGCAGTACAGTCTTACGTTCTTCATCTGGAAACAAATACATCAGATACTTCGCAAGTGATATTCAAAACAAAAATTCGAAAAGGGACACTCAAACGAACAAAATATCAGAATAATACATCCGCAGTGTCCGACCAAATTATACAAATGTTAAATGTTTAATGTTAATAATGGATAGGATTGAAAAAACGAAACCATACAACTATACAACTTCAAGAAAACTGTCTAAAGAAAGCAACGTGGTGCAAAAACACGTTTATAATCACAAAAGGCTAGAATTATAAAGAAAATCTTTTACATACTCGTACTGATTAATTGGCCATGCGTGACGTTATCCAGTAATTGAAACTTCTATTCAGACATAGACTGGATACCAGACTAAACTCATTTTTTTCTTCTCTTGGTTTATGCATTTAGCGAATAAGCTGTCGGTATAGGATTCACGATCCACTGCCAGAGCTTTGGTTCTCCCTCTCTGAAACTTTCCACACTTCACAGAAGCTTTCCTTTACATAGCGATACTAGGCTAGCTCACCAGGAAGCGAGGCTGTTGTGCGAAAATGGCTTAGGCACAGCCTGCAGCTTGTTTCCAGGATTAATTTTCACTCAGCGGTCGAATGTGAGCTGCTGCGAAACTTTTAACAGATTAGAACAGAACGTCTCGCATGGCCTCCAACCCGGAATCTTGCCTTCGCACGTAGTCCTCTTAAGAGACACTTCTCACGACCTGGCAGGTTCGAGTCTCGATCCGGCAGTTACTTTTGATCTGTCGCTAAGTTTAAAAACGATGCACACTTCACTAAAGAGTAATATATTCATTCCTGCACTCAAAAATTTTAACTTAGGAGGGTGGCAGGTCGTACCAGATATGAAGAAAGAGCGACCACGATATAAGTAAAAATGGGAGACTGCTTTGAACTCGACTATTGTTTGGAAACGAAAATGTGACAGTGGTCTAATTCCCATAACAAAGTGTGCGATAGTCAAAAGTAACCTAGACAGGCAGTATGGTTGGCATGTCAGGTATGGCCGTTTATCTCTACTTAATTTTCAAAGTAGCACCGCTGCAGGTGGCCCCTTTCAGGCACATAATTAACGATTTCAGCTGCAACGCGATGGGTCTGCAAACCGCACCAGACGGATGGGTGCTCAACGTCTCGAAAACGACGACGACGACGACGACGACGAAGCCGTTAGAGGAGCAACAGTGCCACCGACCTTTGCCTGTTCAAAGGAAGCCTACCGGCATTCCCCTGAACCAATTGCCAGAGCCACGGAAAAATGTAGGGGAATCTGAACGTTACATTCTCCGTTTACGATTGCTGACCACCAACATTCTCAGTAACTTTCCGTGATATCAAGAAGTTCAATAAGACGGTGGAATTGCCAACGAAATTACAAAGTGACATAAAAATGACTGAAGAGACACTTGTGCACAGCAGTTCCACGAAGTTTCGAACGTTTTTCTATATATAGTCGCTGTTTTTAAAATCATTATGATGCTGATCGAGGTATGCAGTCCATACTGCATAGGGTGTCGAAATCAGTTGGCAGAGGCAATATCTGCCATCTACCCGATTCGTTGGGCGAAACAGAGCTCTTAACCTATATTTCACCTACTGGATCTGATGCACGAGACAGTGCTGCACTGTATAATGAGGTCTATGTTCTCTACGCACTCATTGTGTAACAATTCTTGCTTGACTTTTCCTAATTTATGAAATTCTTCCCATGCATCTTCAGTATACTCATCTGTTATTTCTGTCCTATGTTCCGCCATGAAACAGCCAAGTAAAAATCTTAGCCTAATATTCTTCACAATGAACTTCAGGAATATTTATAGCATATTCAGTTTCTCTATGTATTTGGGAAATGAGACATTTTGGACCTGATGAGGAAATTGGTGAGATTTATAAGAGATTAATTTACAAAAAGTCTTGGTCGAAATTAGTTGCTGATATACGTGTTAGTCTGCTTATTTCTACAGAGCCTAAACAGGTCAGGAATTTTAATGAACTGATATGTACGAAGACATTGTTTTCCGTAATTTAATATCTAAGTATTGTAGCCATCGATAATCTATATCGTCAGACCATTATATCCACAACCTTATCCTTCAGAAACAGGAGAGAGAACATCAATTTCATCATGACTGAAACTCGAGATCGGCCGCGTAGGATTTAGTTTTAAATGAGTGTATGCCCGACGCTTATCGAACCACATCTTTATTTTCAGTAACTCTCTACAAAAGGCAAGTCAGAAGGTAAAAATATATATAGTTACAAACCTAAGTATCTTGGTCGATACTTCTTCACAGTATGTTGAAAAATGTTCAAATGTGTGTGAATTTCTAAGGGACCAAACTGCTGAGGTCATCGGTCCCTAGACTTGCACACTACTTAAACTAACTTATGAATCCAAGACACATGGACGTGTTGCTCAAGATCGGTATAATAATTTTTGTACATAAATCCTACATAGCCGATGTACATCTTTAGTCATCATAAAGTTGCTGAAATTCGTTGCTCTAGAGCAGGGGTCACCAAACTTTTTAGTCCGCGGGCCACATTGACTCCTCCACGAAGTCATAAGGGCCAAGATCTACCTAGTGGGATTAAAGCGCCCTAGCACTCCTATTCCTTATGTAAGGCTAAAGGAAAGATCAAATCGCAAAAATCTAAGGTTTCGGGAATAGCTAGCACTGAAACGAACTACGATTTTTATTTAATTACGTAATTTTGAATGGTGGACGTACCTGACCGAAATTCTGGCGTAATTTAAATGGTTCAAATGGCTCTGAGCACTATGGGACTCAACAGCTAAGGTCATCAGTCCCCTAGAACTTAGAACTACTTAAACCTAACTAACCTAAGGACATCACACACATCCATGCCCGAGGCAGGATTCGAACCTGCGACAGTAGCAGTCGCGGGGTTCCGGACTGAAGCGCCTAGAACCGCACGGCCACCGCGGCCGGCAGCGTAATTTATTCTGGCGAATTTCACCGACAAAAAAGCATCTCACTGCACATTCTTCACGGAAGCGTCCTGCAAAGTTAACGAAATCTCAAAGTTTAGTTATGTAGTCTTGTAGTGAGTAGCAGAGCCAGAGCATGTATTTGATAGTTCTGTTGCGTGATTGTGTCTATGTTGCGAGTGTCTCACGAGTTTTATAGTGTTTTAAGCACTGTACTAGTAGGTGAGACAACGAAGTGTGGGACAGTTCAAAGTTGGAATTCGAAGAGAAAAGGAAAATCTGAAAATCGAAATACGTATAGCACGATTGGGTATTTTTTCACTGTATTTTTTAGTGGAACTACAGTGTAATTGTGAGTATCTAATTTAGTAATTCAGGTACCTTAAAAATAAATTCATTGCATTTTGTTTTGGCAGGCCACCCGCTAGTTTTATTAATATTAAATAGCACAATTTTATTTTCAGGTTACAATTTTTTGTGAAGTTCTGTACAAATATGGAAAAGAAACGTAAGGTTGACAGTGAATGTAAAATTTTTAATGAGCAGTGGGGATGTCAATATTTCATGGTGGAGTCAAGCAACAAACCAATGTGCATTATTTGCAATGAAGCAATATCAGTCTTCAAAGAATACAATATAAAACGTCATTATGAGACTAAGCACTCTCAGAATTACTCCAAGTTTACAGGCTGCGAACGATTAGAAATGTATAAGTCTCTGAGACGCCAGCTAAAAACCCAGCAGTTGCTGTTTAAGGAAGTAAATGCTGAATAACATGCAGCAACTCGTGTTAGTTTTCATGTGGCTGATTTAGTTGCGAAGCAGTGTAAGCCATTTACCGACGGTGAATTAATTAAGAACTGCATTATTGCAGCAGCAGAAGAAATGTGTCCAGAAAAAGTTAATTTATTTAAAAACATAAATTTGTTGGCAAACACTGTGGCTCACAGAATAGAAGATATTGCACAAAATATATCAGCACAACTGCGTGACAAAAATCAAGACTTAGACTGGTTGTCTTTGGCCGCGGATGAGTCTACAGATGTGTCAGATACTGCTCAAGTACTACTTTTTATTCGAGGGATTGACAAAAATTATGAAGTGTTTGAAGAGCTCCTTGATGTTCACAGTATTCACGGAACGACCACTGGCGAAGATATTTTTAAAGAAGTTGAAAGGATAGTTCAGGAAAACGATCTTCAGTGGAACAAATTAAAATGTATTACGACTGATGGTGGCAAAAACATGTGTGGGAAAAATAAAGGTGTTGTTGCTCTCCTTTCTAAGGTCGTAGAAAATGACGGTGTCTCAAAACCATTAGTAGTGCATTGTTCAAATGGTTCAAATGGCTCTGAGCACTATGGGACTTAACATCTCAGGTCATCAGTCCCCTAGAACTTAGAACTAATTAAACCTAACTAACCTAAGGGCATCACACACATCCATGCCCGAGGCAGGATTTGAACCTGCGACCGTAGCAGTCCCGCGGTTCCGGACTGAAGCACCTAGAACCGCACGGCCACCGCGGCCGGCAGTAGTGCATTGTAGTATTCACAAACAGTCTTTGTGCGGATAACATTTAGATATGTCAGAAGTTTTAAAGCCAGTTATTTCAGTTGTTAATCATATCAGATCCCAGGCACTCAGTCATCGCCAGTTCCGCGAGTTTCTTGAAGATAGTGAGGAACGCGACTTGCCATATTATACTGCAGTGCACTGGCTTAGCTGCGGTAAAGTTCTGACCCGTTTTTTTTTTAAATTCCGAACAGTAATAGAAATTTTTTTGAACGAAAGGAATCGCCCTCTGGCAGAGTTACGGAACGGTGAGTGGTTATGGAAGCCAGAATTTTATAGAGACATAACTAAACATATGAATTACCTTAATTTAAAATTGCAAGGTGAAAACCAGCCTCTGCCTGATTTATACACACATGTTAAGTCCTTTCGACATAGGAGTGCTTTGTTTCAATCTCAGTTGAACAAAGTATGCTTCACGCATTTTAATACATGCCAATCATTCAGTCAGCAAACTGAGATTCCGTTTCCTGTAACTTTCGCAATTGAAGCTTTGGGCGCTTTAAAAATTAATTTTGAACCACGTTTTTCAAATATCGATGCAAATTCAAACGATATCAAGATATTTCAAAATCCCTTTGACGTTGACATAGAAGCGTTACCCGCAGAACTTCAATTTGAAATTATTTATTTGCACTGTAGCGCCTTTTTTAAAGAAAAACATTGAAAGTCAACATCACTGGAATTTTATAAGCGTCTTCCATCAACACAGTTTTCAAATTTACATAAATTGGCCCGTGATTTTTTTTCCGCTTTTGGCGCTACTTATTAGTGTGAAAAAACTTTCTACAAAAATGAAACACGCAAAAATTATTTACAGATCTAAATTACGTGCTGTGCATTTTAAGTCGCTGATGATTATCTCTACCAATAAACTTGATCCACAACCGGAAGTAATTATGAAAGGAAAGTTAAAGCTACATAAAAGCCACTAGCTATCACTAAGATGTTAAATTTCCTTACGTGAATACTCTAACACTGTGAGTTTTCAAGATAAAAATTAATTATAGTTATTTTTATTCATAAGTTACAACTAAAATATCCAATATCATTATGTACACCAGGTATTGTATTTTCTTTAAATTGTCTTTAAATAAAAGTATTTTATACGATTTATTTGCTATGTGTATTTTACAACGTAATCAAAGAAAGTGAAACCTCGCTTAAGAAGCATCTTCCATAATGATTAATTACTACGGCTAGTCGCCGAAGTTGCGCCCATTTGAAAGACTTGCACCAGACTCGTGAGTAGAAGAAAATGCAAAGAATTTTTTTACTTAAAATGTTTTCGCCAAACTAATCTGTTAACCATTTTATTTTATTTTTCACTATCGCATGGAGAATGGTCTACCTGTTTATTGTGGATAGCCACAAGTTTAACCATGACCTTCCGCTTTGTAAAGATAGAGCTCCGACAGTGTCGAGGTGTATTGGTCGCCATAGGCGTCGAAACTCAATTGTTGGCCGTATAGGTACGGCCGGATACCGGGGATGTCCGGCCAGCTAACGCGGGCCGGTTTGCCGACCCTCGCGGGCCGGTTTCGGCCCGCGGGCCGTAGTTTGGAGACCCCTGCTCTAGAGCACCATGTGTGCACCATAGAGGCAATGCCAGTAGCGTCCCATTTCACTGCGAAGAACACATTAATGAAAACAGAATCACATAACTGATATCGGCCTACAATAATTTCCAAACATATGTGAAAACTGTAAAGTTTTGTAGGAGATTCGGTGCTGCCGGAGGCCTCAAATTGGCGAATAAAAGGTGATAAATCAGAATGGACTATTTTCAGACTTCGGAAAGCTGTCACAAGGTAATGTAATTTCTGTTATATCTCTTGAGTGATTGAAACTTTACGTCATTATACATTGGATACCGATGTATTTTAATATTGTAACAAATCGAGATATATAGCGAACGTATATCACAATCAGTCATTTAAGATGACCATATGCAATAAAAATTCGTCGTAGTCATTGCTTAAGTGCATTACAAAATATAACAACAGGTATTTTTGATACTGCCTTGATAAATGAGCACATCGCACTGGTGTTGGTACATTGTCACTTATTACATCCATGTTCTGATGTGTGGTTCCCATTTTATCATCAACAAATTTTATTTAAAAACTGTAGAAAGTAAGTCACTTATGGTAATGCTTGTGTGTATGTGAATTACTATGGGTCCTGCTGAGGTCATCCGTCCCTAGACTTACACGCTACTTAAACTGAATCACACTAAATTATGCTAAGAACAATACAAACACCAATGTCCGAGGGAAGAGTCGAACCTCCGGCGGGAGAGGCCGCGCAATCCGTAACATGGCGCCTCGGCCACTCCGCGCAGCTTTGGGGGAATGAAAGGCTTGCGAAAGAAGGATTGATGTTAACCAATGTACAGTACTTGGACTTAAACATTGTCTTTACCATTCACAGACAAGGTCTGACAAAGGAAACAGTCTTCTTCCATGTCCATGTCGCTAGGTCCACACTAGGCGAAATGTCGTTTTAGTGTTCAGGTTGTTATGTTATGTCAAGATATAGGACATCATTTATGTTAATTGCATTTCTAAATTACAAATTATTCAGTTAATTCTGGAAAATCTTAGCCGAACTTACCAATCAAAATGGTATTTATACTTGCAGAATCTGCAATCATTAAAATGAAGACGCTAAGTTTCGTCAGCAGCAACAGTCTAAGGAAGGTGCATTTCAATTATTATTAGTAACAAAAAAACTAGTCATGTAGGATAAAAGATAAAGTAAAAGCAATTACCTCATACAGCCTTAATTAACACTTAACTTTGAAATTTCTACCATCGCTAAGTGACTACAAATACTATGCTCATTTTATGAATTATAATCTAATGAACAGTTGCCTGGGTGTTACTAATTCACAGGGGAATATTTGCGTACATTACACATCTGCAGTGCTTATTCAAATAATTTAAAAGCCATATGCAAGGTACTGCCATAGCATTATATATGAACAGATCTTGTAAATAATATATTGAACTTGCAAACAACGTCAAAGCAAAAGTCTCTTTTCATTTATTGCACTATATGCTGTTGGTCTGGTCACGAAATTAACCGTGATAGTGCCCCTTAGAGCCAGTATATAGTGACAAATGGACACGTCATCATTTCACAGCAGATTTAACGGCGAGGTGAGACAGGGAGACACAGCGACTGCGCCTGTAGCGAGAGGGAGAGAGAGAGAGAGAGAGAGAGAACGAGAAGGAGATGGTGGAAGGGGGTGGGGGGAGCGGAAGGGGTGAGAGTGCAGGGGAAGGAGAGCAGAAGAACGGATGTATATCTAACAATTGTTGTGCTATGTACGGCTACGTTTGACACGAATGTTAAAAATTGGAGACTCAAAACCGGAGAGTGGAGTATTTTATAGACAGAGAACGTTACTTTTGTTTTTCCTTCTTGAGCTTATATTACAACTAGGCACCTTTCGCACTTATTTATAAATCATCTTCTATGGTTTATTCTGGACGTATGGTATCGTATACACAATAGTATATCTGTATTTTGCTATTTATAGATTAAATGTTGTGTACCTTTAAAAAATTCGAGCACAATTTGCTCACTATGTTTGGCTTTTGTATTCGTGTTCTGACGCTTTGTGCTTTCCCCTTCGTTGGTGTGAGAGGCTGAAATAGTAAAAAAGTGGTCGTACACTCACTTTCACAGTTTTTTGCGTGTTATAAAACCTGTAATTTTTCTTACGCTACATTTGTGATATTTTTCACTTCATCTCACTTTTGAATAGGTCGATTTTATCGGATAGGTTAAGTTTAAGAGAATACGACAACAGCGAAGAACTCGAGAACGAATATCATGAGAGAGTTCAGTAGAGATAAAGGGTAGTTAGAAAGGATTAGGCGAGAGAACTTTCACTGATTTTCTCAATTCTGGACAGCACTAAACTCACAGGACAGAGAGTTACCCACTACAGGGCATACGCGCAGACGAATCGTTAAGCCTTTACAGGTGGCGCAGCAATCGAGTAACGTTCTGAATCAACGTATGCGTGATGAAGTAGCGATCAGTGATAGATGAATGTTTCAAGCGTACATTGTAGGGAAATATGCGTAAATGTAAGGACCTGACAGAGTGGCACAAAAGGGCTCTCCTGTCTGGCCATCCCCTGGGCATACGGTGTGTGGAGTAGCTGGATTTGTTGGTGTTTCGCGGCAGACTGTTCAAAGTGTCTATAAGCAATGATGCAACACACTTGGCCTTGAAACACGATGTCGGAATTGTGGTCGGAAAAAGATCCTCACAGGGAGTGACCGGAGACGTGTTTCACGGCATGTGTATCAAAATTGCTTCCAAACCCGTCGGAAGTTGCTGCAGGCACTAAATGAAGGTCTCTCCCCTCCTGTTAGCGAGGAAACGCTGCGACGCACACTGCATGCAATCAACATATGGAGTTGGTTACCCAGCAAGTGGCCATAGCTCACACAGAAATCTAAAGCTGCGCGTCTTCCATGGACTAGAAATCATCGAACGTGGACAGTAGATGATACGGCGAACGTAATGTGATATGCCTTTATTCAAATGATGCACGTTGTTGAGGGCACAGGAGGCCAATGAAGCATTTCATCCTGAATTTGTGTAAGATCAGGTGAATCTGTGCATTTTTCAGGGTCTGGTTCAAGCTGGAAGCGAGTCTGTGATGCTTGGGAGTCTTTTTCTTATTATGAACTGGACCCACTGACTTGAGGTGATCACTAACGTGAACCATCATGTTCATTTAAATATTCTGAATCATCAGGTGTAGCTTTTCAGTCATCATGTACATGCTGAGTACAATATTAATACCCATGTTTTTCAAAACGACAACGACGGAGTTCATAGGGTTGAAAGAACATGTGCCTGGTTTACTGAGCATTCGTCTACCTTATTACATCTAGTGTGGCCTAAAAAATCACCTGATTTAACCACATACAAAATCTGTGGGCCGTGTTGGAACATTGTATAAAACCTGACAAACAAAACCCCCGTAAATTTGTGTAATCGTGCGATCAAATCCTCAGCGAGTGGCTTAACGTGGATATGACGTACCTGGACAAGCTTGTGGACTCACTTCCTTACCTAACCTAGGTGACTAACGAGACAAGACGCGAAACTACACGGTATTAAATGATGCTAGTAATGACTTCTCTAGAGATGACAAAAAAAATGGCTCTGAGCACTATGGGACTTAACATCTGTGGTCATTAGTCCCCTAGAACTTAGAACTACTTAAACCTAACTAACCTAAGGACATCACACTCATCCATGCCCGAGGCAGGATTCGAACCTGCGACCGTAGCGGTCACGCGGTTCCAAACTGAAGCGCTTAGAACCGCACGGCCACACAAGCCGGCTAGGGATGACAAAATTTTTAGTTCAGTGAGATTATCTTCCATGCTACATTAGCTGCCCGTACGTCGCCACGATATAGGTGTCGTTCAAAAAAAAAAAAGTGTTCAAATGTGTGTGATATCTTATGGGACTTAACTACTAAGGTCATCAGTCTCTAAGCTTACACACTACTTAACCTAAATTATCATAAGGACAAACACACGCACCCATGCCCGAGTGAGGGCTCGAACCTCCGCCGGGACCAGCCGCACAGTCCATGACTGCAGCGCCTAAGACCGCTCGGCTAATCCTGCGCGGCTATAGGCCTAGGCGTCGTCGTCGTCACGTCCTGCCCTGCACCCGCTGGCGCTTGATGCGACCATAGTTCTTACTAGTGGCGACAAAGCGAACCTTTGACGGTTCTCGCTGCACGCGCAGCCACAACCGGAAGCACGTGACCTAATTCACTGGCACGCAGTTCCGCGTCTCTGTGCGCTTTACTGCGGCGTAAAACTGTCGGCGGCGCAGCTTTGTCGCGAGTACGGCACTGTGTCAGCGGCCAACAGCGCATCCCGGGACTTTATCAGCCTCTGCTTATAGCTCCGCTATCCTTGTGGTCCAACATTTACTACGGCCCCAGGAAATGTGGCGGGCGTAGCTTTACCGCTGGAATGTGTGCTCGAAAACAGTACGGAAAGTCTTGCTGTAACTGTGTACACACCGAAAATTTGCGGTGTTGAATTTGAATAACCTAACGTTTTTAAAATCCTACACCTTTATTCTTCATGTCTAGGTATTTGCTGCCCTCTGCTGCTAGAAGGCTCCGAACTGTAGCGTGTAACATGGCTGTGTGTAAGGCAACAACGTAGATGCGTGAGAAACAGCGTGCTGTAATCGAGTTTCGAATTCGAGGAGTTCGTCCATATATGGAGCTCCCTCTTCTTCAGCATGACAATGCGAGACGGCACAGGCGTGCTGCCACATTAGGAACAATACGACGCCTTGGGTTCACTGTCGTCGATCATCCTTTATACAGTCCCGACTAGGCCCATTAGCTTTACGTCTGTTTGCAAAACTAAAAGAATAGCTTCGAGGACTTCACTTTAATAGTGATGAAGCGATGCAAGCAGAGGTGAAGTTGTGGCTCGGTCAACAAAGGGAAGCATTCTACACTAACGGTATCAACAAATTGCTCTCTCGTTGGGAAAACCACGCTCGTCGCCGTGGTGAATGGTTGAGAAATAAATACGTAGACGTGAAGATCAAAGAAGTAGAATATTAATAGCATTTGCTTTATTTAAACATCTTTAAGTGTTCTCACAAAAAAAGTCGGAGGATTCAGTTTTCAATACGCCCTCGAGCAATAACCAACAAGGAATACTAGAAATCCTGTTCATCAGTCATATCTCAGAAAACATCAGATGATAACGTGCCGTAAAGTTCATCAATAAACCCGTCCCTAATACTAACTGCATTGGACCTGCTTGCTATCATTAACTTGCAAAATCATTGACCCCAGCAAACTAGTGTTTCTGAGCAAACACTCTTTTGCCGTTAGACATTGACAATCGTTTGGCATTGAGGTAGTGCTGTCAAGTCTACACTAATTATTTAAACGTATAATATTCATAAACATCTTTATATCCAAGTTGATGACAAGGATAATATGCAGAAGAATGGAAAAGAAAATTGAAGATGTGTTAGTTGATGATCAGTTCGGCTTTAGTAAAGGTAAAGGCACCAGAGGGGTGTATCCTGACGTTGCTGTTGATAATGGAGTCAAGACGAAAGAAACATCAAGACACGTTCATAAGATTTGTTGACCTCGAAAAAGCGTTCGACAGCGTAAATTGGTGCAAGATGATCGAAATTCTGAGAAAAATCGGGGTAAGCTATAGAGAGAGACGGGTAACATACAGTATGTACAAGAGCCAAGGGGGAATAATAAGAGTGGACGACCAAGAACGAAGTGCTCAGATTGAAAAGGGTGCGAGACAGTGATCTAGTCTTTCGCCTCTACTGTTCAATCTGTACATCGAAGAAGCAGTGATGGAAATAAAAGAAAGGTTCAGGAGTGGAATTAAAATTCGGGGGGACAGGATATCAGTACAGAATATGGGCTGCAGGTAGATCGAAGAGAGACGAAAGTAATGAGAAGTAGCAGAAACGAGAAAGCGAGAAACTTAACATCAGGATTGATGGTTACAAAGTAGGTGAAGTTAAGGAACTCTGCTACCTAAGCAGCAAAATAACCAATGACGGACGGAGCAAGGAGGACGTCAAAAGTAGACTCGCTATGGCAAAAAAGGCATTTCTGGCCAAGAGAAGTCTACTAATATCAAATACCGGCCTTAATTTGAGGAAGAAATTTCTGAGGATGTACGTCTGGAGTACAGCACTGTATGGTAGTGAAACATGGAGTGTGGGAGAACCGAAACAGAAGAGATTCGAAGCATTTGAGATGTGGTGCTATAGACGAATATTAAAAATTTGGTGGACTGATAAGGTAATAAATGAGGAAATTCTGCGCTGAATCGGAGAGGAAAGGAATGTGTGGAAAACATTGACAAGGAGAAGGGACAGGATGACAGGACATCCAGTAAGACATCAGGGAATGATCTCCATGGTACCAGAGAGAGCTGTCGACGGCGAAAACTGTAGAGGAAGACTGAGATTGGAATACATCTAGCAGATAATTGAGGACGTAGGCTGCAAGTGCTACTCTGAGATGAAGAGGTTGGCGAAGGAGAGAAATTCGCTGAGGGCCGCATCAAACCAGTTAAAAAGGTGATGACTCAAAAAAAATCTTTATATAAATAATATATAATCGTTGAACTGGTTATGTAAGTGGGCAACTAACATGCGGAATAAGAGGGTGAAAAGAAATATACACACCTGCAAACAAGAACATTTTCAAAAAGAATAGCAGGTTATTCACCTGCTATGCATTACGTCCCCAAAAAGATATCCGCCGATGAGGTGCACTATGTGATCGCAGGTACCCACATACCCATACATAACGCGGGTTTCACCACTATACATCACGATATGCATCGTCAGTAGAGAAGCAGTCAGAATGGGTTTAACGTTGTCTGGCAACTTGATGTCACCTGGAGAACATATCTGTCAAGAATGTTTCACCCCGTCTAGAGATGCACAGGTCATCATTTGGTGATGTTATAGTGATGTGGGAACGCGAAGGAAGGCCCACAGCTAAACCAAGACCAGAGAGACATCTACTGACGGAAAAAGACCGTCGAGCATCGCGGCGGTTGATAAAGACATTCCATGAAATCACCATAAGATGTCACTCGTGAGTTGCAAAGTGCTATCAGATGTTCAGCTAGCATTATATTCGTGTTTAGAGAGGTAAAATGAATGGGTCGTCGTGTGACGAGGGCCTCCCGTCGGGTAGGCCGTGCGCCTGGTGTTACACTGGTCGAGCAGCTCCTCATAAGTCACATATCTCTGTATTAATTGCTAACAGACACTTGAGGTCACGTAAAGAGAGAAGTCATTGGACAGTGGATGTGTGGAAACGAGTGATTTGGAGCGATGAATCACGCTGTAGCCTGTTTCAATCTGGTGAAAGGGTTTGAGTCCGTCGAATGCATGGAAATAGGTACCTACCATCACGTGTAACACCAACCGTGAAGTACAGAAGAGATTGTGTTACGGTGGAGGTGGGGAGGGGGGGGGGGGGGCGTGGGAGAGGTGTCTCTCAACTGTGGGGTATCGTCCACTTATTGCGATTAAGAAAACGCTAAATGCGGAAGGATATGAACACATTTTACAACACTGTGTGTTGTGTGCAATAGAGGAACATTTCGGAGATGATGTTTGCTCCTATCAGCAGGACAATACACTCTGTCATAAGCAGCACATACGAAGCAACGATTTGTGGACAGTACCATTCTTTCAATGGACTGGCCTGCCCAGAGCCCCGACCGGAATACACTGTAACACGTTGGAATGAGAACGTCGACTTCGTTCAAGACCTCAGCGTCCAACACACTATCTTTTCTGGTTTCGGCTCTTGAAGGAGAACGGGCTTCCATTTTTCCACAGATGTTCAGCCATTTCAATGAACAAACCTCCAATAGAATTCAAGCCATCATCAAGGCGAAGGGTGCATACACCCCACATTAATGTCCACCAATAGGAGTCCGGACACTTTCATCTGATATCGTATTGTTATGCTATGTTTACATTCAACACAACTTCCTAAATTCCGATACTGTCTTTTTGCTTACAAACTTGAAATGACTTTGTTAGCCATGCATCAGTTTTCTGATTGTCAATGTCTTTTAGACTTGTTTCTTCTGGTAAGCAATATGGCTATTTCTCTTCAATTTCATGAAGAGTTGGTTAGCTTCCTGCTCAGCATTACGTCTTTTCTATCCCTCTGTTGCACGAATAGTCACTTCGTCCTTAATAAGCTACATTTTTAAAAGCAAATAGGAATCTAAGATACCATACACGTTTGGAAAACATTTGAGCAAATACAGGGTACCTCACAAAGAAAGCAACTTTTAAGTTCATAGTAAGATACACGTTTATATATGACATTAAATACTTTGCACATTATTGCAGTATATGCTACCTGTGGTTGTGTATGAAGTATAATATTACTCAAATGCTCTCCACGACTCTGCAGGCCCACTCCTGCTCTTTCTACGAAATTTTCCGTAACTGTCAGCATACTTCCGCCCCTAGTTCTGAAATTGCACGCTTAATTTCGGTGTTGCGTTCTGCGAGTGATCCTTTACTTTTTGGATACAGACGAGATATCAGATACACAGATAAATCACGTGATGTCAGTCACAACATTTTCGATGTCAGTTATTGTCACCGTAGCGAGAAATCACCCGGACAGGGAACCTCTCTCAACGAGTCGATTGTTGCAGTCGAGGTGTGACTAGTTGCACCGTCTGGTTGAAACCAAACCCCTTCAGTATTCACACGATTAGTTCGAAACCACAAAAACTCTGTTAACGTGCTGTGGTAGTGTGAAATGTGCATTGTTAATGCGTTTCTGGCACCACATTCGAAGGAGTACGGCCCAGTTATGCTCTCAGCCAAACGGCACACCAGTCACTCGTTGTGGATGTAATGGCTTCCCCATAGCTACGCTAGTGTTTTCTGTGACCCAAATCCTGGAGTTTTGCTTCTTCGCGAAGCTATTGAACAGATATTGTGTCTTATCAATGATCATTATTTTCATGATGGTTTCGCTAGCACCCAATGGGCAAATGCTTGGCCCTTTTCATGATCATTTCGCTTCTCTTCCTCGTTCAGTTGAATGTTATAGGTCGAAAGGTGAGGATCTTCTTTCAGAATTCGTTGTTTGATGGTTCTGGGACTATCCATTTCTTGTCAATAGAATTCACCGAACTTACAGCAACATTTTCACCCACGATGGCAATGTATTCCGCAGAACGACTAACACGAGGATGTACCTTTGGTTTAATGTTCCTAACAGACCCAGTTTTCTTAAATTTAGCCCCATTACATACGGTGCATTACCTTGACCAACTATACCACACAATCTGTAAAATGCCACTGCAAAACATTCCCTGTGTGTGTGATAAGTATTCACTATGGGAGCTCTCCATAACTAACCACAAGGAAAGCAGATGAAAAGCAAGCAATCTTCTGTGTTGCCAACTTACTAGAAGAGAAATAGTGGGGTTTTCCGTCGTTGCGAGTCAGTATCTATATTGGAGCGATATGATGGGGCACGGTGTTGATGAAGGTGCATGTTCCTTGTGTAGTGGTGTAGCTAAGCAAAAAGATACACATGATCGGACGGAAGGCTCCTTCATCGTTCGCAGGAGAAAGACGATAACAGATTTCCGCAGGCAATATTTCACTTTATGTGAATATCAGACGGAGAATATCGCCACAGTTCCTGCACAGTGACATGTTGGTAATGTACATGCATGACTCCAAGTGACTATCAACTATTTGTATCTTGCCAGTAACAGGTACTAACCTAATCTGTGACTCTTCAGTTCAGACGTCATCATGTTATGTTTCGAGGGTCCAGTTGTGGCGTGACTTTGCCAAGGACAATCTCTGTGCAGTCGCATGTGCAATAAATCACTATGACAGGGTATTTTTCCAGGCCAACTGAAATGTAGTGTTGTCAGACATCGTTTTAAGATAGATACTAAGACATGTTGGTAATAAGCGACCACTATGATTGCGTACCTCCTCGAACTTGGGGAAAAGACTATGTGCAAGAATTGTATCTCACTTATCACAGTTAAGTATATACTCAACAGGTCTCTATGTGGATTTCGAAAAGGTCTCTCCACATAACATGCCATTTTCCAATCCACGAATTGCACTCTGTGAATTAAAATGACAAAATATTGCCAAATGGTATTTTCTGTGAGTGGTAAAGAGCATTTCATTTTACAGGTTGCAGCATTCACTCAGAACAATCTCTAGTAGTGTGCTCAGGGAAAGTGCTAATAGCTGGTTTCATCTTATCTTACTAAAAGAAATCAGGTTGGTGCGTCAAACAATACAGGAAGAGTGCACAGCAAAAAGAGCAGTTAAATTTTGGGAAATAATTTTTACAGGTGTACAGATATTGGCTCCTTCTATCTTCTTGGTGTATGACAGTATGCTGCAGGATGTTGAATACTGTTCCAACACTGATTTTCACTATACCGTTCCCACACAGATTTTCACTTTGCCGTTTTCAAGCACCCTGTTCTTATTACAGATAGTTTGCTACTTGGCTTTTCGCCATTTAGGTTAGTGTGACCACAGCGGAAGCCTCTGCACTACCCAACAGTTAGTGCATTGTTCCTGTACTTTTGTATCAACTCAGCGTGGATGTTTGTAACGCTGTTTCTATTGAGTAGCAAGAAAATAATCACCCCACAATACACGGTATTTCCACTGGCCTGTAGACATCTGTCTACACATGTAGATACACACAAACAAATATGTAATTATATAAATATTTTGGAAGTGATAAGAAAATTTTTTAGTATCTGTCGTATAGTCAAAGACTGTCAGTAACTGCATCGAACTTCAGTACATGTCTGAAAAGACTGTTTCACATCGTCACCTTTCAGCTTCGATGAGAAAATATCATTATCAATCACAGGTTGTTCATTTACTCTGGAGGCATACTGGAGATTGAATATGCCGAATTTCTGTATAGAGGACCTGTTACCCAGTAGCAAATTGCTTTTCGTTGAAGAACTCACTGAGTGGAGGCTGCAAGCTCTTGAATCCATATGCTAATACAAAATCCAAGGAAATATTTGTGGACAAGGGTGCAGCTGTCAAATTCAGAGACGTGTGAATGAAAGCCTGCACGAAGTTCGCAATCTGACAAGGCAGGTCGCTCTGATCGCCTTTTCCTGAACCATTAATTTCCTCTGTGAGTGCACAAACTTCCCCGAAGATGCTCCTGCATGACATAATAAACTGAAATCAAACAAAGAAACCTATATCAGCCAAAACTGGACGAGTGATGGATGGCAAGGGTTTAAAGAATGGGTTATGTAACACACCGTAGAACGCATACATCGGACCTTGATTGCTCTTTAATTGCAATGATATCTAGATACTTTTGATGCTGCGGTGAAGCTCGGTGGGAAGTCAAGAGTGCTTCTGAACGTATGGTTCATCGCACGCCGTCCCAAGTAGAACTTGCGTTAGAAGATCCGCCCGTGGTCTCCTGCTGACCTCGTCCGTCAGTTAGGATTTCAATGTGTTGGTGAACATAGTGACTCGACCTTGGGACGATGGAAACGAGTTTCCTGGTCAGGTGACTCATGCTTCCTGTTACGTCACTGCCGGAGGTCGTTTCAGAGTACTTCTTCTGCGGGAACGGTCGTTCGAAACGGGCAGTACGGGGCGTGCTGAACGATGTGGCGATGTGTGTAGTCGCAGTCTTGTTGACCGAGACGTAGCCATTTCCTCCCCAATTCATAAGACAAAAAAATTATAATTCACAAAGCTACAACCACCCTTAACAACCTGATTTCCAAAGCCTTCGGATATCACTTTAACGAAGAATTTGTGACTTGCCTTTTAAATACTGCCTCAGATTCATTAGTCAATAATTTGTAATGCGCACCGTGTACGTGGGTTTCTAGAAGTTAACACCGCGAGTCAGGTACGGAAATCCAGTAGACTCCAAAGCACTACAAGCTGCATCTGCTTAGCCTAAGATGGACCGCATATTCATTAGAAGAGGGGGGAGAAGGTGAAGACATAGTAATTATGAAAATTTGCAACTGTCTCGACGCCCGCCACGGTGGCCAAGCGGTTCTAGGCGCTGCAGTCTGGAACCGCGCGACTGCTACGGTCGCAGGTTCGAATCCTGCCTCGGGCATGGATGTGTGTGATGTCCTTATGTTAGTTAGGTTTATGTAGTTCTAAGTTCTAGGGGACTGATGACCTTAGATTTTAAGTCCCATAGTGCTCAGAGCCATTTGAACCATTTGAACTGTCTCGAAATAAGGCTAAAAAGAAGATCATTTTCAGGACATCTACACTGACGGAAAAAAAATTCGCAACACCAAGAAAGAATTGTGTGACGCAAACGAAAGTTGGTAGGCGTGTTTCTATTTGGATAGGTGATGCCTCTTCAAATTTCACGCCAGTCGCGTAACAGTGTCGTTGGTAGCGCCTCTATGAGGATGCAAATCAAGTTTGCTTTAAATACACACTGTAACCGTCATGAGCATCAGTTACCTCTGAGATTGGACGTAGTGAGGTGAAGTTAGTCAAGAATGGTTTAAAGGCGACGAAGACGCCATTGATAGAGTGAAGGCTTCCACGACCGGATGTCATTGCTGCTCGTAAACCTATCGGGGTATAAGGTCGTGTTCCACGGAAATCTTCCAGAATTGCGCTTTACATTTTCAGAGACGTTGCTTTATTGAGTTTTGCCGACTGACTCGTCGGACGTCTGAGAGTAACATATATTATATATTGTAGAAAAAGGGGTGTGGTCCATGTTAGCCTTATAAGCACAGATGATGCTTGTCAAAGATAAAATTTAGCTATCGACTGACGTCTTGTCAAACATAAAAACTGTTTATCGATTCTGCAGAGCTACTGTCCATGTGTCGCTAAGTTTCGTGGTCTCTTCTTTCCTATTAAAATTATCCCTATGTTTATATATTTCAATGGCTTCTCTACATAGCCGTGGATAACTTCGTCGTAGATAAAAAAAATTCCCAGCAAACTTCACTTCGTGACTTCCTGGCTGAAGAGCATGCTCTGCCACAGACAATGTGACTATTTTCCCTAGACGGCAGAGACTTTTTTATTCCTTTAGCCATGTCTTCACGCTTCTCGTCGTTGTTCCAATATAAACTTTACCACATGTATACCGAATTTTATATACGCTGCACGCTGACACAGGAGGGCGTTTCTTCTTCACACGCGTGCTTGACATATTTTCCATATTGGTCTGCAAACCGGTATAATTTCGTAATTCTGTAAAATCTTTCCGACCTGTTGTTTAATAAATGGGAGAGAAACTGTTTTCTTTCGTAGTCGTTTTTCATGCTTGTCCTTCGGCCTTCCGTTATTTGGTCGTAAAACACTGTTTACTTCCTGGAAGTTTGGAACATAGGCTTTTGGAACGTAAGTAACTTTTTCCAAAAATAACACGTATAGATATTTACATGAGAACTCTAGTTACCATCCACAACAAAAGAGAGGTCTCATTAAAAGTCTTGCTTATAGAGCCAAAAGATTTGCACGCCGGAATAGCTGGACGCCGAATTAAAACACCTAAAGCTGGCTTCCGGGAAAAATATAGCTGCTCAGGGAAGGAAGTAATGAGAATTCTACGATCAAATAACGGAAGGCCAAAGGACAAGCATGAAAAACAATGATGGAAGAATACAGTTTCTCTCTGGCTTATTAGAAAATTAACAGCTCAGACCGCAAAGATTTTACAGAAACATGACATATAACCGCATTTTAGACCAGCAAAGAAAATAGGTCAGGCACTCCGATCTGTGATGGAGAAACCCCCACCTCTGTCAGCACGTGGTGTTCATGAATGTCCGAGTACGTATGGTAGAGTTCGTATTGGAATAACCAAGAGAAGCGTGAATACACGGCTAAAGGAACATAAAAGACTTTGTCGTCTAGGAAAAACAGACGGCTGTAACAAAGTATACTCTGCAGCCAGAAACTAGCGTGGTTTTCTGGAACAAAAATTTTATATGGGACGACTAACTATTATCCACGGCTATGCAGAGAAGCTATTGAAGTACATCAACATTGCGATAACTTTAATAGGAAAGAAGAGGCCACAAAACTTAGCGAGACATGAGGAGTAGCTTCGCATAATCACTAAATAGTTTTTTATACTTGACATGATGACAGCTGAAAGTAAATTTTACCTTTGCCAAGGGTCATCTCCGTTTATCACGTGTAATTCTTTCCACGCCTCTTTTTATACAGAAAATATATCGCTCTCAAACGTCAACCGGTAAGACTCAACGGAGGAGCAACGCCTATGAAGACGTCCAGCGCATTTGTGGACTATACGTTAAGAACAGAAGAGTTCCGCTGACCATGACCTTAAACCCCGGAAGGTTTACCAGCAGCGAAGACGTCCTTAACTACACCTCAGTGAATGTGAACGATGTCGTGTAACCGGGTGATACCGCAGAAGGACTTGCAAGAAAATAGCCACTTTACACGATTACGGGCAGCGTTGCTACTGGATTGTACGCTCACAAGAAGACCGAGTTGCCGTCGGCCATGTGGCTCTATAGTCGCGCGGGATTAGCCGCGCGCTCTAAGGCGCTGCAGTCATGGACTGTGCGGCTGGTCCCGGCGGAGGTTCGAGTCCTCCCTCGGGCATGGGTGTGTGTGTTTGTCCTTAGGATAATTAGGATTAAGTAGTGTGTAAGCTTAGGGACTGATGACCTTAGCAGTTAAATCCCATAAGATTTCACACACATTTGAACATTTGAACATGTGGCTCTATAGAGAAGGAACACCATCGGGTTTGGCGTATGGCTCTGGGGCATCGCTCATCTCCAGCAGCAATTTCTGCAGGAATAGACACTGACACGACGAATTGTTAAAAATAGGTTACTTCAAGGGCAGCTCCGAGCAAGACGCCCTGTAGCGTGCTTTCCACTGATTCCAAACCACCGTCATTTGCGACTTCAGCGGTGTCATGTGAAAGCTCATTGGAGGCCAGGTTGAAGGCCTGTTTATTTTCTGATGAAAGCTGGTTTTTGCCTCGCTGTTGGTAATGTCCACGTGTTCTTTAGAAGGAAGCCAGTGAGAGCCTGCAACCAACTTGTCTGCGTGCTAGACTCACCAGACCTACACATGGAGTTATGGCCGGAGTGCGATTCCGTACGACAATGTGAACACTTTCATGGTTATCCCACGCACCATGACTCCAAAGATCTATGTCATTGTGGTGATTCGACTAGTGCTGCCATTCATGAACAGCATTCCATGAGGTGTTTTCCACTTACCCACTTACAACTGATGTAACCCAACATGCTCTACAGAGTGTCGACATGTTGCTTCGGCCCTCTGGAGCATCAGATCTGTCTCCAATCGAGCACACGCGGGACATCATTACCCGTCTCTGTATTGACCGACCAAGTGCAACAGGCATGGAACTCCACCCCACAAAGTGACATTCGGCTCCTGTAGAGTACAATGTATGCACTTTTGCGTGCTTGCAATTCAACATTCTATCGATTACACCCGTCATTAATGCAAAAGTATTTCGCATTTGCAATGGCTTATCTCGAGTTAACATTAGCATGTGACCTATCTTAATCACTTAAATAAGCTACCTAGACAAATGTAATCCCGAAATTGCATTGCTCTACATTAATTATCTTTTGGTGCTGCGACTTTTTTTCGTCAGTATATTTGGGAATATGTCTTAATAGAGGATCATAAACAGGGGATTACACGCTACGTCATGGCGATAACGGAGAAAAATCACCCCGGTAGTAAATGCAGCATTTAAGGAATAATAGTGAAGTCAATATTGTGGAACTCATTTTAGAAAGATTACTCAGGCAATGTTACTATACGAGTGCGAAAGAATGATGTAAACTTTGTGAAAGGAATGGAAATGAGATTTTTGAGGACGATGACAAAAACTGGTCAGAAAGTGACAAAGTTCATAGGAAAACATCTCAAAACGATCAGGAAGAGTACATCCTTACACCCCAGGCACATTTTAAGATGTAATATCATCCAATCAAAAATTTTTGAAAGCAAGAAATAAGAAAGGAATAAGAAAATTATAGAAGAACATGGGCTGAGTATGAGGAACCGAAACCATGATGAAATGAAGAGCAGACAAATGAAGTGAATGGTTATACTGACAAGGCACGGCAGTCGGCAAATAATAATGATGATAGACAAGATCAGTATCAACTGTGTTAAAATGTGGTGAAAACAGCCTGGCTTTCCTTGTTTCTATAACAGAGCTGTGCAGTGGTCCGTCGCCTATGTTATACAGCGGAATTACGTTGCTGTCTCTTCGCAGACAGATTTTACTTGCATCATCAATAGGCTATTCACTTAACAGCCTTGAATGTAAAACAGTCGGAAGTGAAAATAGCAGTCCTCCATTGAATGAACTCATCCGTACTTACTTAACGTAGAATAAGCATCATTTACTGAACGATCAAAGAGTGAATCATCAATGTTATTATTCATCTGATAGATGCGTCAGTAACCAGAAGCAATTTGTGATGACAGCTACAAAATTTTATGATAATGGCCACTGTGAATTCAGATATAAATCTGGTTCATAGATTGGTAAGAATGTGGAAAATTTATCGAGACTGAAGCTGGGTCCAGTACCCGTTACATGAAATAATGGGGAACTACTGGAATATGGAGACGTACAGTGAAGACATTTTCTCCTTCAGCACTTTGAAAAGAGCCATCTGTTCTGCTGTAGCTACCTCCGACTGAGAAATTATCACTGAGTGTTTTCTCATCTTATCAAACTACATGATGTAAGTGCGACGCTCATGGTCTCCTACCTTTCCTCGATTGTAAAAGCAAACGGACACCGAGCAACAGTTCAGTGGAGCATGTGTAACGTGATTACCGCGGTGGCCAATTTCCAGATGAGTTTTGTTAATTACTTGTCTATTCGATCAGAGGAGCCATTTGTAACTGCCAATTTGATTGCGTTTAATTAAAGCGCTATGCAAGTCATGACAGGGCCGCACCTGCTCTCTGTGCTATCTACACGCTCAATTACATTTGCTCGTTAAACATGAGGCCCCGTATAGCCGTTTCTGATTGTCTGTCTCATCGACATTGACATCAACTCGTACTATTATCGTGGTATATGGAGACACCCATATTGAGCATAACTGTATCCGTCAAAGACAAGCGCTAAATCATGATAACAACCGTTACATAATGTGTTCGAAAATAGCTTCAGCGTAACAGTTTTAAAACTTGCTGATTAGTATTTCAGTTACATAGATATTCTGTCATGCTCGCATGTTGTAGTGTGGAATGTTTCAGCTCAACAAAAGAAAAAAAATTAGAAACAGAGCTTTCGTGTTGGCAATTTACATATTAGTAACTAACTAAATTCTTCTGTAGAAGAATTCCTGTACGGTATGGAAGGAGTTGTCTTACGAGAAATGTATTTAATCTACATTAGTCTGCAAAACTGAAGAACGAAAGTAACTTCAGCGTTATGTGTCATTACCAAGTAACATGCCTCCTTGAACTTGGGCCAGACCCAAAAGGATTTGCTACAGTACAGTGCAGTACAGAAGGTAATGAGACGAACAGGAATGACACGTTCATTCAAAGACAAGAATTACATTAAATTTACTTCGATTCCCTGGAGATTGCAAACGGCGGGACATGATTCTTAATAGGGGTGTGTGATCACCGTGCACTACAGAAAAAGCGACGTGGTCTTCTGACGACTGGAGTGTTATTGCTGCGTGGCAGTGCTTGGCCCAGTTCTGATATTCACAGTTAAAGCCAGATTAAATCTTCTGGATGGGAACAGACTGTCCACCCACCGTACAATCCGGACTTGGTGCGGAGCGGTTTTCTCTTGTTCCGCCACCAACAGAAGTTTCTCGGCCTCGGCGGCAAGCGGTTCGCTATGGATGGTGAGGCGAAAGAAGCAGTTAAAGACTGGTTTCCCTCACAGACTTAAGGTTATGCTGGTTATAGAAATTTATGAGACATTGCAAACAATCGTATAAGCAAGGGGGTTGCTTCAGTTAGTGCTCGTTATTGCACCTTGAAGTACGCATTAAGACATTTAGATAACATGGAACACTAGACCTCAAGTACACCTGAGAATGTACCTCCACGGTACGAAACCGCTTGTACCAGTCTCTCAGGGACTAAAATAAAAGAGCTAAATGGCAAATTGGATTCTCAATCAATATTACCAGCATTTTAACATCGCAATATATTTCAATAAGTCGGAGTGTTCCTTTTAGTACCTATAGCTACGACAAATGTTTAAGCAAGTATAGAAATTATGTAGAAAAAAATAGAAACATGTAAGGAATTAAATGAAAACAATTTTGTAAGAAATCTGTGAAGATCTGTGTTTTATAAGAAATGGGACCTTACTTTCCAAAAATTTCCGCCGCGAATTTTTTTGTTAAAGATGCACACTTTTCTTTTTATTAAAGAGCACAATTTCGTCATAGGAAATTTGCAGTGTCCCAACATACTGTGGAGAGCGTGCGATAAACATTTGTTAAAACTGAAAGTTGGTAGACTACATTCACTTCGGCGGGATATTTCTGAACAAAGAAATCTGGCCGAGTTTCGTTTTATTTCAAATATTAAAATCTGTCTATACATTATTTATTTATTTATTTATTTATTTGTTGTTCCGTGGGACCAAATTAAGGAGAAGTCTCCATGGTCATGGAACGAGTCAATACATGAAATTATAACACGATATTAGAAACAGATAAAATGAAATATAAAAAAACATATTCAGGTGACAAGTCGTAAGTTTAAATGAAGAAAATCAACAATGTAACACTGGAATTTGCTTAATTTTTTAGCTCTTCCAGGAGCTCCTCGACAGAATAGGAGTGAGCCATGAGGAAACTCTTCAGTTTGGACTTAAAAGTTTTTGGGCTACTGCTAAGATTTTTGAGTTCTTGTGGTAGCTTATTGAAAATGGATGCAGCAGAATACTGCACTCCTTTCTGCACAAGAGTCAAGGAAGTGCATTCTACATGCAGATTTGATTTCTGCCTAGTATTAACTGAGTGAAAGCTGCTAACTCTTGGGAATAGGCTAATATTGCTAACAACAAACGACATTAAAGAAAATATATACTGTGAGGGCAATTTCAGAATTCCCAGATTTTTGAATAGGGGTCGACAAGAGGTTCTCGAACTTACACCACATATAGCTCGAACAGCCCGTTTTTGAGCCAAAAATACCCTTTTTGAATCAGAAGAATTACCCCAAAAAATAATACCATACAACATAAGCGTATGAAAATATGTGAAGTAGAATACTTTTCGTGTTGAAGTGTCACTTATTTCAGATACTGTTCCAATGGTAAATAAAGCAGCATTTAGCTTCTGAACAAGATCCTGGACATGGGCTTTCCACAACAGCTTACTATCTATCCGAACGCCTAGGAACTTGAACTATGCCGTCTCGCTTATAATATGCCTATTCTGTCTGATCAAAATATCGGTTCTTGTTGAATTGTGAGTTAGAAACTGTAAAAACTGAGTCTTACTGTGATTTAGCATCAAATTATTTTCCACAAGCCACGAACTTACTTCATGAACTACATTATTTGTTACTGATTCAATATTACACACAAGATCCTTCACTATCAAGCTGGTGCAATCAGCAAACAGAAATATTTTTGAATCACCTGTAATACTAGAAGGCATATCATTTATATAAATAAGAAACAGCAGTGGCCCCAGCACCAACCCTTGGGGAACACCCCACTTAACAGTGCCCCATTGGGACTGAACATCACTACCACTCTCAATATTGCGGAGAATTACCCTCAGGTTTCTGTTCTTAAAGCAAGAGACGAACCAATTGTAAGCTAGTCCCTTACTCCATAATGGTCCAACTTCTGCAGTAATATTTTGTGGTCAACACAGTCCAAAGCCTTCGTTAAATCAAAGAAAACACCTAGCGTTCGCAACCTTTCATTTAATCCGTCGAAAACCTCACAGAGAAAAGAGAATATAGCATTTTCAGTTGTTAAACCATTTCTAAAACCAAACTGAACATTTGACAGCAAATTATGTGAATTTAAATGCTCCAGTAACCTTGTATATACAACCTTCTCGATAACTTTAGCAAACACCGATGGCATAGAAATAGGTCTAAAATTGTCAACATTGTCAATGTCTCCCTTTTTATAAAGTGGCTTCACTACCGAGTACTTTAATCGGTCAGGAAACCGACCACTCCTAAAGGAAAAGTTACAGATATGACTGAAAACTGGGCTAACATACATAGAACAATACTTCAGTATTCTGCTAGATACCCCGTCATATCCATGAGAGTTCTTTGTCTTTAGTGATTTAATTAATTGTCAGTATCATGGAGGAGCATTTCAGGTAACAGTCTCGGAATACTTTTTTCTAAGAGCGCTATATGATTCCCTGTTGGGACTAGGTTTCTATTTAGTTCACTTGCTATGTTCAGAAAGTGATTATTAAACACTGTACATATATGCGACTTATCAGTAACATGGACATTCCCACTACGCACTGATTCTATATCCTCGACCTGTCTCTGCAGACCAGCAACTTCCTTTACGACTGACCATATGGTTTTAATTTTATCCTGAGACTTAGCTATTCTATCTGCATACCACATACTTTTTGCCTTCCTAATAACATTTTTAAGCACCTTACAATACTGCTTGTAATGGGCTGCTGCATTTAGATTTTGACTGTTTCTAACGTTTTGATATAATTGCCACTTTGTTCTACAAGATATTCTTATCCCTCTAGTCAGCCACCCAGGCTGCCTGTTTGTGCTAGTACCCTGTTTTAAACGTTCTAACGGAAAGCAACTTTCAAAGAGCATGAGAAAAGTCTTGAGAAAAGCATTATATTTATCGTCTACTGTATCAGCGCTATAAACATCTTGCCACTCTTGTTCCTTTATAAGGTTTACAAAGGTCTCTACAGCAACTGGATCAGCTTTCCGCAAGAACTGATGACTATATTTAACACGTGTTGCAGCACAAAAATCTTTTAAAGTTAAAATTTGTGCACCATAATCTGAAAGGTCATTCACCTTTTTGACAACAGAATGCCCTTCTAGTAATGAGGAATGAACAAAAATGTTGTCTATGGTTGTTCTACTGTTCCCTTGCACTCTCGTTGGAAAGAACACGGTTTGCATAAGATTATATGAATTAAAGAGGTCTACCAGCATCCTCTTCCTTGCACAATCACTTATACAATTAATATTGAAGTCACCACATATAACTAACTTTTTGAATTTCCTATAAAGTGAACCAAGAACCTCCTCTAGCTTTAACAAAAATGTTGTGAAATCGGAGTCTGGGGATCTATAAATAACAACAGTTAGAAGTTTAGCTCCGTTAAATTTAACCACAGCTGCACAACATTCAAACACCTTTTCAGTGCAGTACTTTGAAACATCAATTGACTCAAATGGGATCCCGTTTTTCACATACATGGCTACTCCCCCACACCGCAAAGAGCTCCTCGAAAAGCTGCCAGCCAACCTGTATCCTGGTAAAGGAAGCCTCTGAATTATCTCCTTATTTAAGAAGTGTTCAGATATACCAATAATTTCAGAGTCAACATCTATAAGCAGTTCACTAACTTTATCTCTAATACCTTGCATATTTTGATGAAATATACTAATTCCCTCATTACTCGGATACCTAAGCTTTGTCAAAAGTGATTCCCTTGTTAGAGAGACTTCCCTTAAGCAGGAATACCTATCAGCTGACTTCAATCTAAAAATGTAACACCCACTACTGCAGGAATTTTCCCATGAGTGATCCCACCATCCCCACCTATGCTGTCACCTATAAGCTTTGCCAACCTACCCTTCCCATACCTGTTGAGGTGCAGGCCATGTCTAGTGAAACCCGTCCTGCTGATAGACTTCACCGACACCACTGAAATGTGACGCACGCTTTCTGTCATCAGCGCACCCCAAAGTCTCATGTAATTACGCCTGACGGCTGTATTAAGATGAGGCCGATCGTGACGCTGAAACAGTTTCACGAAATGCACATTCGTGTTGCCAGTCTGGGTGGCTATCTTTTCCAGGTCACTATCTATGTTATACTCCCCATCCCTATCAATACTATTACCAGCCCCACCCACAATCACTACCTGATCCTCTTTAGTAAAATCCCTACATAACCCCCCTACGTTAACAGTCACCTGAGCCAACCCTGCATTAGGCTTCACAATGCTGGTGACTTGCCTCTTATTACTTTAGATAAGCCGGCCGAAGTGGCCAAGCGGTTCTAGGCGCTACAGTCTGGAACCGCGCGACCGCTACGGTCGCAGGTTCGAATCCTGCCTCGGGCATGGATGTGTGTGATGTCCTTAGGTTAGTTAGGTTTAAGTAGTTCTAAGTTCTAGGGGACTGGTGACCTTAGAAGTTAAGTCCCATAGTGCTCAGAGCCATTTTTTTTTAATTTTAGGTAATAACTGTTTCGTAGCAGCCAAATTTTAGTTCCTTTTATAACTGATGAAAGATGAAAGAAGGTCAGGGTTTGACGACCGTCGCCGGCTGCGGTGGCTGAGCGGTTCTAGGCGCTAGATTCTAGAATCGCGCGACCGCTACGGTCGCAGGTTCGAATCCTGCCTCGGGCATGGATGTGTGTGATGTCCCTAGGTTAGTTAGGTTTAAGTAGTTCTAAGTTCCAGGGGACTGATGACCTCAGAAGTTAAGTCCCATAGTGCTCAGAGCCATTTCACGACCGTCCGCCGCGAATTTTTTTATTAAAGAGCAGAATCTCGCGAAAGCAGATCTGCAGTGCCCCAGCATTTCGCTTCACGATAACCAAACCCTCAAAACCTAAATTCAGATCAACGGAAGTTGATGTGAACTGTCTGTTCCCGAGTCCCGTCTCCCAGCCACTGTGGCATCTCGCTGATGAATAAAACATGATGGTGATGAGGACGACGACGATGATTGTGACTGATACCTCACAAGTAGGGCTGTTGTTGATGATGATTATGATGATGATGTTGATGATGATTGTGATTGACAGCCCGCAACTAGGGTTGGATAACTTGTAACCTCCCCGCAGAAAAATTTAAATGAGAAATGAAAATGGAGCCAAATGTAAACTCCCACAAAAAAATAATAATTAAATGAATTTTTCTAATATTGTAACCTCTGAACAAAATTGGCTCCCATTTATAGTCTGTGTGCAGAAATGCATTCACACTTAATATTCCCACAAAATTCTTTTCTCATTTAATGTCAAGTTCGAATTACAAAAGTTCCTAAACACCAAAATAATAAAAAAGTTTAGTAACCTGATGAATTTTATAAGGACAGCAGCGCTGACCTTCGGCCCTGTATTCTGAATAAAAAAGGAAAAATTCTTACCTCAATAAAACCGCAATTATATCTGCTCTTAATTAGTCATTTCTTGACACAGCTTCGAGCAATGCTGGCGTATATTTTTTTGATTCTTGGATGCAATGATAATGAATTGGAAATTCTTTAAATTGAAATGAATGCTTTTCTTTAAAAGAGTTGCTTTATATTATAAAAATTATTATTGGGGCATTTCTTTGAACAAATTAAATTAAATTAACATACATTATTAAATATGCGCAAGGCTGCTTCTTTATCTTCTACAACAATACTCATCCTCCAGAGTCCTGACCAGAGTCGCGAGCAGGGCACACAGCCGACGCATGCCAACTGCCGCCGGCTACTACTGACTACTGCCGACTCGCGCAGACAAGCGCAGACTAGCGACAAGCAACAACTAACGATAAACTACTCTCTGGTCAGAGATTCTGTCATGCCTCGCCCATCGGCGGCAAAGCATACGTCTTACAAACTTTAACGAAAAACACATGAAAAGTGGTCCCAAATATTTCGTCCCTTGTTGTTTCACGAAATACACTTCATTACTTAACAACAATATTACAATTACAATTTAAAAAAACCTTGTTAAAACAATAATAACGTTCACAAACATTTCAAAATCTCAAACAGGCTCAGTTCACTAATAATAATACTGTCGTGTGACGAGGGCATTCCGTCAGGTAAACCGCTCGCCTGGTGTAAGTCTTTCGATTTTACGCTATTTCGGCCACTTGCGCGTCGATGGGGATGAAATGATGATGATGACGACAGAAGACCGAATCCCTGAGCGGAGAAAATCACCGACCCAGCCGGGAATCGAACCCGGGCCCTTAAGATTAACAGTCCGTCGCGCTGACCACGCAGCTACCGGGGGCGGACAGTTCACTACTAACAGACTTTAATAATTCCTACCTTTAAAGGCATGGGTTGAAACCAACGGTATATAGCTCCCACGTTCAAGAAAAAAGCCACACCATCCGGTCGTGGCTGCGAGCGCGTTCAACAAACAATTTTATCGGAAAAGTGGATTTATATGACAGGTGCTATGTGTACTAACAACTTCCAAGCACGGGTAACACGTTACAGAAGTGGAAAAAATACAGAATACAAAATACAGAAAGGGTAACAAGTCACACCACTGAGTGTGGCTATCCGAGAGCCCACAACAAAGTATAAGCCTTAATAAAAATCCCATAAGCAATAAAATATACAATCCCCCAAAATATAGGCAAAGCTGGAAATGCATAAAATTTAAATGTGACTCTCAACTGGTCCACATCTCCAGAAACTTTGACAGTGGTCTTTAATTAAGGTACAGTTGCCCAAAATACAAGATAAGTTGGAAGGACATGCAGTTTAAATTTGACTCCCAACTGGTACACACCTGCAGAAAAGTTGACAATGTTCCTTAATAAAACATACATTTGTAAATGAAAATTTGTGGTAAAGGCTATGGGTCCAAATTGCTGTGGTCATCGGTCCCTAGGCTTACGCCCTACTTAATCTAACTTAAACTAACTTACACTAAGGACAACACACACACCCATGCCCGAGGTAGGACTCGAACCTCCAACGGGGGCAGCCGCGTGAACCGCGACAAGACGCCCTAGACCAAAAGGCTACCCACGCGGCTATACATTTGTCAAAAATGCAAGATAACCTGAGAACTACAGCAGACGGCTATCACAACCAACAAAGAACAAGCAGGAAAGTTTGTCAATGAATGGAGCTGGATCAGAGGAAATGTTCAACAGCTTATATCAATAAGTAAAAGGTCTTGAAACTTAGCGCACTCCGTAAGTAGCAATAAGGGCGCAAGGTTTCAACTGGTAATTGAAGAGGAGGCACAGCGAGGAGGAACTTTGGGCTCGCACAACATGCTGCAAATCTTATGAGCTTATTGAGGTCACCAAATAGGACAGACTAATGGTTCCCGATTAATCGGCGACTCTCCGCCGTGGCACGCATCAAAAGATCAGTTTTACTTAAATTGAGCCACTGGAGCACCAGATTGTCTGCCAGCCCAGACGTCGTGCGTCGATGGAAGTGACACTGCAGCAGAAAGCATAAACGTCTCTGCTCTGGGCCCAGGGAACAGGGACGAGTCATCCGCTGCCAAAGCTACCCTGCCAACACACGTCAGAAGGGAACAGTAATCTGCGCCAATTAGGCTACAGACGAGAATGCCTAAGATGTAGAATCACTAGCTGCGACATAGTCGCCTTATCACTTTAGGACACGGTGTAGAAAAGATCTGAGGATGGTTATTACCTACTAAAACCGGTCATCGTCTAAAGAATTGATATTGTGATCAAAGACCGGAACTAAAAAAATTTAAGATGTAGAAAATCACAGTTTATCGCGAGAGCGACTACACATAAAAGTTAATAGCTTAACAGTCCTAAAAATTACTTAGAAAACGAAATATCAGCGCCTGCTGACGCAATAATTAAGACATACTACATAAGGTGCTTTGCCTCCGAAACAGATTATGTTACAAATTTAATTTTTTCGATTCAAATTATAAGACACAATACTCGTTCACTTGCAAGGAATATGGCTTGGAGCAACAAACTGCGATCAGTTACACTGACCGACGATGATACGCACAATCACTCGGAGGCGCGTTAGTACAACAGGTCCAGTTTCCCTGATTCCCCATGGTACACAAAACGGGTCAGATCGCTGTTGCATAAGCAGAGAAAAAATCATGTCAAATTTAAAAGAACACAAAATCCCCAAGACTGGCGAAGTTTTACATAAGTTCGAAATATAGCGAGTGCTTAAATGCGAGGTGATTTTAACAATTTCCATAACGCAACACTGTCCCGAAATCTGGCAGAAAACCCTAAGAGATTCTGGTCATACACAAAGCGCACCAGTGGAAAGATGCAATCAATACCTTCGTTGTGCGATAACGACGGTGAAGTCACTGATGACAGTGCTACTACGGCAGAGTTATTAAGAACGGTTTTCCGAAACTCCTTCACCAAAGAAGACGAAGTAAATATTCCTGAATTCCAATCACGAACAACTGCTAAGATGAGAAACATACAAGTAGATATCCTCTGTGTCGCAAAGCAGCTTAAATCACTTAAGAAAGGCAAGGCTTCTGGTCCACATTGTATACCAGTCAGTTTCCTTTCGGAGTATGCTGATACAATAGCTAAAAATTTAGCAATTATTTACAACCGCTCATTCACAGAAAGATCCGTACCTAAAGACGGGAAAATTGCTCGTCACACCAATACCCAAAAAGGGAAGTAGGAGTAATCTGTTGAATCACAGGTCCATGTCACTAACGTCGATTTGCAATATTGTCTGGAACATAGACTGTATTCGAACATTATCAAGTATCTCAAAGGAAACGATTTATTGACACGTAGTCAGCACGGATTCAGAAAATATCGTTCTTGCAAAACACAACTGCCTCTATATACTCATGAAGTAATGAATGCTATCGACAGGGGATGTCAAATTGATTCCATATTTTTAGATTTCCAGAAGGCTCTCTACACCGTTCCTCACAAGTGTCTTCTAACCAAACTGCGTGCGTATGGACTATCGCTTCAGTTGTAGGACTGGATTCGTGATTTCCTGCCGGAAAGGTTTCATTGCGTAGTAATAGACGGAAAGTCATCGAGTGAGACAGAAGGATTATCCGGCGTTCCCCAGGGAAGTGTTACAGGCCCTCTATTGTTCCTGATCTATATTAATCATGTAGCAGGCAAGCCTAGTAGTTGTCTTACATTGTTTGCAGAATATGCTGTCATTAACCATCCTGTAAATTCATCAGATGTCGAAAACTAACTGCAAAATGATTTAGATAAGATATCTGTATGATGCGAAAAGTGGCAATTAACCCTGAGTAAAGAAAAGTGAGAAGTTATTCGCATGAGTACTTTAATAAGTCCACTAAATTTCGATTACGCGGTACGTCGCACAAATCTGAAGGCTGTAAATTCAACTAAATACTTAGAGATAACACTTACAAATAACATAAATTGGAACGATCACATAGGTAATGTTGTAGGTAGAGAAAACCAAAGACTGCGATTCATTGGCAGAACACTTAGAAGGTACAACAGGTCTGCTAAAGAGATTGCTTACACTACGCTTGTCCGCCCTATTCTGGAGTATTGCTGTGCGGTGTGGGATCTGTATCAGGTGATACTCACGGATGAGATCGAAAAAGTACAAAGGAGGAGCCTTTTTTATATTATCGCGAAATAGGGAAGATAGTGCCACAGACATAATACGTGAATTGGAGTGGCAGTCATTAAAATAAAGGCGTTTTTCGCTGAGACGGGATCTTCTCATCAAATTTCAATCATCAGTTTTCTCCCCAGATTGCGAAAACATTCCGTTGGCACCCATCTACATAGGGAGAAATGATCACGATAAAATAAGAGAAATCAGGGCTCGCACAGAATAATTTAACTGCTCGTTTTTCCCGCGCGCCGTTCGAGCGTGGAATGGTAGAAAGACGGCTGGAAGGTGGTTCATTGAATACTCTGCCAGGCACTTTACTGTGAATAGCAGAGTAATCATGTAGATGTAGATGTCGAAGTAGCACGAAGTTGTAATCTAATTACCTACGCATAAATATTTACCGTTTATTTGTTACTATCACGTACTGCTTTAGCTCTCGCTTTTATGAAATTCCACATCGCTGCAGCAAATGGAACAGTGTTCCATTAACGCTGAAAGGATTATTTATTACGTAGAAATAAATATTTCCCATTTCGTAGTTGCCATCACGTACTGCTAATGGGTCTCAATTTTGTGAAATTTGAAGTCACTAGAGCAAATGCAACAGTGAAAAGGTAACGTTGAAAGGATTATTTGCTCCAGTAGATGGTCACTGCAGTAAGTCACTAAAGCAAATGCAACAGTGAAAAGGTAACGTTGAAAGGATTATTTGCTCCAGTAGACGGTCACTGCAGTAACTCAGGAATACTGACTATGATCAGTGATGATCAGAGCCAACTATGCGTTCAAGTTTTTAATATGGAAGCCCATTTTGAGTTCTGCTAAAATGGGAACTTAAAATGGCAGAATAGAGACTCTGCGATTATTACATGAACCAGACTCTGAGGCAAAGAAGTGGGAAAGGTTACATCTGAATTTTGGTATTTGTATGTGCTGTACTTGCAAAATATTGTGATCTACTTCGTCACTTGCATTCTTCAACACAGTTCTGACGATGAGCATCACCGACTGGGTCATAAGCTATTGTTGCGATTAAAGACGAAATAAATAATACTTTCTAATAAATAATCTCTTCTGGTGTGTGGTTACTGCTGATCCATCGACATACCGCTGTGGATGTGAGAACGAACTGTGCTGGGTCACTTTACCGATAATCATTTTGCTCCCTATAGATCATGTGAATTTAATTATATGCATCGCTCAACAGACAACTTAATGCATTTAATTCATTAAAAAGGGGTGACCCTAACATAGAGTACCGTAATACTGCACTCCCTCACTATAAGCTCACCACACGTTCTGTTGGTTTGAGCGGAATGCCCACATTAAAAACATGGTACAATAACTTTTCGTCGTTTAGGACAGAAAGCAGGTGACTTTCCTTTGGCGGAATTCAGACCGCGTGCAATATACCGCGTATCACGCGTGTTGGTTGATTGGTGAAATTATCGTCTGGCAATGAATCCCTTCAGAAATGGACACATAAATGAGAGGTAGCTCTGTCACAAGATTCGTAACATGTCACTCACAATAAAGCAACTGCTAGACGAGCAACTGTATTTCTGTAGGACAAGTCAAAAGAACACAAGTTCACGTAAATAATAGTGTGTTCAATAGAAAAACCACGTAAAGGTGAATTTGTATGGATTACTTTAACAAAGAAGCTAACCATGTATCGGAGTAACAGGGGTTGGACAATAGAGCTTACCACGCTACATGACGACTTGCAGCGCCGTTATCTCGCGATGCAAATATGACGGCATAGACGCAATCATCTGGAAGTTGCAGCCTGCTTCGTATTTCTAAACGTCAAGACCAAACCTCTGATAACACAAGACTGCTCCCACGGAAATGGAAGGCAATCATTGCCACAAAATGGCGGTAACTGATGCACGATGAATCTAGCGATATGGGAACTGCAACCAAATGGGGTCGAGAGCTGCTCTCCGCACGATTTGAAGACCACTACAGTGCACCTCCGCGGTTCTCGTAGCCAACCCAACAGAAGTTGAAGGTCTAACCGTACCTGCTGTTCTAGCCGTGTTGAGCGGCCGAGTTCTTGCCTTCAAGTTGGGTGGCCCTAATAGGTGCGGATTCCCAGAACGCGGGAGGCTTTATATGTCTCTGCTCCTGCGTCGATCCAACGACGATTCGAAATAACTGCCACGAAGCCAAGGTATAGTTTGCCGTCTTGAGGATTTCCGGTATGCCGAAATCATCCACCCATCTCCAACTGATGATCCTCTATGTGGACAGTACCTCGATAGTGTCTGAAGACCTGGGAAAATAAGTTTAGTGGCATTAATTGAGTGATTAGTTCAGTAAATGACCGACGTGTCTCTGGTATCAATTTACTCGGAATTTCACTGGAAGCTCGAATCTGTGGTCAGAATAAAGGACTAATTGTATAGTCTGGACAGTCGCTGTGGCCTCGCCATGTTCGTTATGTGCTTGACATGGTCACTGCGTCATAACTGTGTCGGACTGTCTACCTGCTCTCTCATCCCCCTTGCATAGTAGCGGCGTTTGTCCTTTTCAACGTCCTGCGGCCAGTTGTAATGACCAAACGCTAGTATTCTCCACTGCTCGGTCGGACTCTGCCCAACCTGCTTCCAAAAAGAAACGTCAGTAAATTTGAAAAGCGTTCCAGAAGAAGAATGTAATATGGAAACATAGTAATTCGATTTGGAAATCACTGACGTTAACTTTAATCATGCATGTGCTCTAATTTCTAGTCTGGGGTTAATTTGGATTGGCTGAATTTTGTAATTTATTTGAGTTTAATTATGGCAGTGGCAGTTTTGACAAAAAAGTCTGTAACATTAGCTTTGTCTCATAGTTACACTTATACCGGGTGACCAAAAAGTCAGTATAGATTTGAAAACTTAATAAACCACGGAATAATGTAGACAGAGAGGTAAAAATTGACACATATGCTTGGAATGACATAGGATTTTATTAGAACAAAAAAAAAAGAAACACCCCATGTTGCTAGACGCGTGAAAGATCTTTTGGCCGCGTCGGTTGGTGATGATCGTGTGCGCAGCCGCCACTTTCATCATGCTTGGCTTCCCAGGTCTCCAGACCTCAGTCCGTGCGATTTTTGGCTTTGGCGTTACCTGTAGTCGCAAGTGTATCGTGATCGACCGACATCTCTAGGGATGCAGAAAGACAACATTCGACGCCAATGCGTCACCAAAACTCCGGACATGCCTTACAATCCTGTTCACAACATTATTCCTCGACTACAGCTATTGTTGAGGAATGATGTGTACATATTTAGCATTTCCTGTAAAAAACACCATTTTTGCTTTGTCTTACATTGTTGTGCTAATTACTGCTATTGTGATTACATGAAGCGCCATCTGTCGGACATTTCTTGAACTTTTGTATTTTTTTTTTTTTTTTTTTTTTTTTTTTTTTTGTTCTAACAAAACCCCATGTAATTCCAAGCATGCGTGTCAATTTGTACCTCTCTATCTACATTATTCCGTGATTTATTCAGTTTTCAAATTTATACTGACTTTTTGATCACCCGGTATTATCCAGATAGATATTCGCCTATGCACGTCTGGAAATACGAATTTCAAGTTCTCTTGATTTGATTATCTTGACTGCTGTGCATGTCGGAGGTAAGCATAATACTACAAAATTCCAGATACATATGAAAATTTGAAATGTATCAAGAATATACCAGAAATGTTGAAGTTAAATTTCCAGTATCGTTTGGAGCTTATTCACTTACATGTTTGTTAAAACGTCAACAAAACATAGACGATGGTTTTCGAGAAGCATTTGTGGGACTCGCTTTGCTAGTCGGTCAACAAATTTCCCTGTTAAAAAGGGACTCGTTTACTCGGAATTGCAGTCGGGAACGGTGTTTCCACTCTGCTCGGAAGCAAACAGCAGAGCATCGGTGCGAATCTCGTTGTCGGACGCTCCATCTGGCACGCGGCGGCAGACGCGCCTGCTATTGTATTGACAGCTTTGTCTCCGACGTCCTGGCAAAACATTTGCAACGCGACACGCCGTAATCCGCTTACTGTTAATTTCCACTGTTTGTTCTCATTAAAGTTCTGCCTGGGGACTAAGCCGGCAATTACGGGCGCGGAGCCCAAATTAAATACAGTTCATATGACGGGCGAGGTGACCGACGAACGCGTGAACAGGCGATCGGTTGAGACGCGACGGTGTTCGGACGTCACAATCATTACCATTACTGCACAATTGGCACGGAATAACCAGCTCTCTACCGTGATGGTTACTGAAACAGAAATTGCTTAGGAAATAATTTGAGGTGTTTTCACCGCATAATCTTTTTTTATGTCGTAAAGGGTTTAGTGATGAATTGACCAGGCTGATAGATTATTGTTTGCAATGGTTCTATATATGTTTTTCATATAATGCCTGAAAGTGGATTATTAATCTTTTGAAGTACAGCAGCCAAAGAATACTTTTCTTTGGGAGGGGGGGGGGGGGGCATTAGTCTTCTGACTTGTTTGATGCTGCCCGCCACGAATTCCTCTCTTGTGCCAACTAATTTACAGCATTTAAAAGCTGCGACGAACACAGTACAACACTATCAGGTATTATCTACATTGACGACGTCTGGAAGTGAGAAAGTGATGCAAAGAACTGCGTCTTAGTAACCGAAAAGTTGTAGATGTTTAAAATGATCTTTAGTTGTTTGTTACATTCTCTGTTCCTCGGAGTAAATAATTACTTTAAATGCTGCAATTGTAACAGCAGCACATATCCACTAAAAGGCAGACCGTGAAGACACGGTTTTGGACGTAATAACAGAACAAACAAGAGAAACTGGAGCCCTGGAGCCACCCACCCCGCCACCCCCCCCCCCCCCCTCCACCCCCCCCCCCCCCCTCCCGTACCCCGGCCACACCAACCCCGACGGTGTTTCACCGGTCAGTTTACTTATTCTCTGTCTGTTAAGATATTCTATGACATAAAAGAGATAAAAACTATGTCGAAGGTTTTGTTTTTAATTTTTAGTACTTTGATAGCACCCAGAAGAGAGTTGGCTAATTTCTTTAACCTTCAGTCATCTGTCAGGCAAAGGTGTGGAATATCGAAAAAGAAACGGTCACTAGTGGGCGAAAGGACCTATTAACTGATTTCTTGTTTTAGAAGAGATTTAGCAATGTATGTTTCAGACTATACTGGGTAAAAAGATATCTGTTTCAAAAGTTACAACATCCTTTTCAGAAGATCCAGTTCATAAAGTATGCTTCCGATTCTTGATTATAGTAATATTTGAACACTTGAACAGAACAGTATTTTTAGGAACACATATTTCAAAATAGTAGTTCTTGGCACAACTTTAAAACTGCTCCTTTCACACATACTGTTATTTCATTAAAAATATCTTGCGGAAGCTGGTACCGTACACAGGTGTTGGTGGTTAATGGCACATATGCTAGGCCTTCCCACGTTGAAGAATAGCTGATTGATTGACAGCGGTATGGAACTGGTTTTAAGAGTTTTATTTGTGTGACTCATCATTAATAGCCGTATCTGACAAATAATGTGGGCTGCTACGACGCACCCCTCTGCAGGTATGTGACTCTTATAGCCTTATTCACGTTATCTTTTATGTAGTCCATCCTAAACCGTTACATCTGCTGATAAAGGCGCAAAATTCTCCGCCAGTAAGTGTTATGACAATGCTCTTGCATCAGTATCAGTCCTGTAGCCTATTTATTACTTATTTTTCCGCTACCTACATAGGACTGCCGGCAGGTAGATCGATTTCCTGGAAACAAATGAGACGATCGAGAATCTAACAATATAATATTGAATGATTGGCGCCAACAGAGAACAGATAATTTTATTGAAATCTGCAATGCGGAAACCACATTTGTTGAATTTAAATCAAAGCTCCAGTTTCTCAGCAACTTTTAGAACATTAAGAACCACAATTTTTTCTGATTTAATGTAGGCACCACTGTGTACGACACAGGGCCCTATACCATTGTTGCCGGAATGTAAACCCCATCAACAAAGCGACCATCAGTGGATCGACAATGAGAGCAGCAACTGAGAGGCGACGATCAACTTCGCGGTATCAGAGTAGCGACACCCAGGATAGTGGCCACCACACTACAGAGTGAAAACCCTGTGACCTGTTATGAGAAGAACTTAGTCGATATCATGAGAGAGGAACTTTCATAAGTAGGTAGTGACTCTTACGGGAATACTGATGAGGAAAATAATATATGAGGAAAGGCCAGGACTGCAACAAAAATAATTACTGAAAGAATAATACGATAATCAAGTTTCAACAGAAAAATGTACATACCGAAATGGTAAAACTAAAGTACCAATTATTGTAAAATTCATATTACGCAGTACGTTTAAAGCCTTCTGATCATTTCTTATTCTACATCATACTAAGTGTGGTGTCACCGCCAGACACCACACTTGCTAGGTGGTAGCTTTAAATCGGCCGCGGTCCATTAGTACATGTCGGACCCGCGTGTCGCCACTGTGAGTGATCGCAGACGGAGCGCCACCACAAGGCAGGTCTCGAGATATGGACTAGCACTCGCCCCAGCTGTACGGACGACGTAGCTAGCGATGCACACTGACGAAGCCTCGCTAATTTGCAGAGCCAATAGTTAGAATAGCCTTCAGCTAAGTCAATGGCTACGACCTAGCAAGGCGCCATTAGTAACATTGCATGTATCTAAAGAGTCTCACTTGTATCGCCACAATCTCCAGATGTACCAAAAGGATGGATTAAAGTTAAGTATTCCAGAAGCTAAGTACTTTTCTTTATAGCATTCATTACGTATCCTGTTTCAGACCTCACGCCATCCTGCTTTAGCTTAGCGCGTGCCTTTCGGCTTCCTCTCATTGTGTCTAGGCTGTCTTGTCTAGACACAACACTAAGTCTGTGATTTCCTTAACACATTGTGTCGACGACGATACTACACAGTCATAGATGGAAATTTTGTAGAATCTACTCACCGGAGAAAATACTGAAATCAAAATGATTGCGAGAACAACGATTGTGTGGAAACTAGCTCGCTCTTTCCGGCCAAGAGACCCAGAAAGCAGTAGATACTGGCGTCCAGATCTAGGCCTTCGATAGAGAGCCGCAAATACCTGTAGTGAACAAAATAAGAGCGTACCAACTAACATACTAGCTGTATGATTCTATTGAAGAGCTTCTACCAAAAGGAACACAGCTATCTCAACGGACAGATATCTTCAGATGAAAAAATAACTTCAGAGGTGTGTGTTTTAGGGGGTCTTATAGGATCGTTACTTTTCACACTATATGTAAATTTAGTGGATAATGTCGGATCTTCCACGAGGATTTTCGCGGAAGATGATGTTACTTACAGAGAAGTCCTAGCCTTAGAAAACTGTAGCGAAATACATAAAGACCTGTAGATTATCGATTCTTGATGTAGCAAAACGCAGCCGACTCTCAAAACAAACAAAAGCAACGTGCTGTGCATAAACCGGTGGAAAGGCCCTTTTACTGGAAGCAGAAATACCCATTAAATATGTACGACTATGGGTACAGAGGTAGTTAAAAGTGAAATGACCACTAAAATTAATGGCATGTGTGGAAGATACCAGGCTGAGATTCACAGGAAGTATCCTCATGAGGCATAATCCATCCACAAAAGAGGTAGCTTACAAAAACCTCGTTCGGCCAGTACCTGAATACTGTTAGCCAGTCCTGGATCCGTGCCAGATACGATTGTGAAGGAAACAGAGAAGATCACAAGAAAAACAATGTGTTTCGTTACAGGTTCAGTCAGCAAGCGGTACAGCGTCACGGAGGTGTTCAGCCAACTCCATAGACAGACGATACAAAAGAAGCGTTCTGCATCGTGGCGTGATTTACTGTTAACGTTCCGGATTGACTTTATGTCCAACTCGTAGTGTTTATCATGGTCGCACGGGTGTATATCATGGTTACACTTATTTGTAACACATTCGGTTCCTTTTCTTTCATATTAATGGTTGAAGTTCTTTTGATGTGTCGATTTGCTAAGGATACACACACATATTAGCAGTTGCGTTTCGAAGCCTCCACATTGAGTTATATAACTCAGACCTATTTTCCGATAGTAGCTTTGATTTATTTACGGTGAACATCTTCCTTTTTCGTTCGTGGACTCCAGTACGTCTGCAGAACTGGTGTTCGGTACTCACTTTAGCTTCTTTGCGACAAATAGTTAAAATTATTCTTTTCAAGCTCTTTTCGAGCTCCTACTGAAAACTACATTTATGAGAAAGTATTCGGTTCCTTTTCTTTCATATAAATGGTTGAAGTTCTTTTGATGTGTCAATTTGCTAAGGATATATACACGTATTAGCAGTTGCGATTCGAAGTCTCCACATTGAGTTATATAACTCACAAGGGGAAGGCCTCAGACACGGCCAACCGATTCGGCTCAAATTTGGGACGTCGCTTGTGTACAACCTGAAAAGAAGGAATCTAAGATATTTTGAGTCAACACCACTTCGTTTTTGAGAAAATCACCCCTAAAGTTTATGACGAGCAATCGACTCAAAATTGGCGGTATCGATAGATAATTGTAAATAGAGCATTTTACATCATCAGGTATGGGGTCCGAAAACGCATACTTTTCCAGAAATCAAGTTAAGAAACTTTTACATCTGCCCCTTCTGTACCCACATGGTAAACGCTTTTCGCCGACAGCGCTGATAGCGCAGCGGCCAAGGTAACTGGCTGGGAGTCGGAGAACCCGGGTTTAAATCTCGAAGAAACCTCGCGGATGTTCTTCCTTTCGTTTGTATTTTTCCATATCTCAGTTGATAGGTGTAGGAGGGTCAATAGGGTCAGTAAAATTAATAAGGAATGATGATAATAACGTAGGCAAATAAATTTCTCAAACCTCTTGGGATAGCAAACAACTAAAATGTTACTCCAGGACACTACAATGGCTCTTCCAGTCACTATTACGTGTCCTCAGTTTTCTTCGAACAACTAGATGGATGGTACTTGTCATATAAACATTCGAAACAAATATACTCGCGGCACCAGGAATATCTAATGAATGCAGTCTTTCGACAGCTACACTGTTCCTTCCGAAGAGTCGGCGGAAAACAAACTTGGTTTACATTTAAAAATATGTCTTTTTCGTGAATTAATTTTGATGTGTACCACGCATACAATATCATTGCCTGAAAAATCGGGGTTGAAAGTTGGTTGTGAATTGTGCTGTGAATAGTTATTGCATCCGTGCGGTTGTGCAATTCCCGCTGGGTTTCCAGAAGCAAACTGCAATTCTGAAGCCTGGAAATAATGTTTTTAACCTGGCGATAGAAATAAATATCACACGGCTGGTACACAGGTGCGCAGTTTGGTGGTATTACTTTTACTGCGCACGTTGGCTGACCCTCGCATCTATAAACATTGTGTCATATATTGTAGTATTAATTTGTCCACTCCAGGAATCCAATATTAGACAAAAGGTGTTATCAGAAACGTATGGTTTTAAAACATTCTCAAGAAATATTCCGTAAGTCGCATTCGTCAGTTGCCCAGATTTTGAGCAGGTAATGTAAACATTTTTCACTGAGTCTGTTAAACGATTGACCTCGTCTATAGCACGAGGACCAAATGTGACATTCGTTTCTTGTAAACACAGGATAACCTTAGGCAACACTTTTCCAGAGGCTGTGATGGCATATTGCGCCGTGTACGAATGTGTTAATTTGTTTTTACTACCAACTGCGACGAGGATTCGTTTTTCTCCCTAATGCGATAACGTGCGTCGAATGTACACCCGATACTCCCATACCGTTTGATTGGTGCTGATCACGCAATCATGATTAAAACCGGTCATAAGTGACGCAGTTTTCATGCCGAGAAGAGCCGCCACTTTCTGTATATCTTCTATATTTTGTACCTCCTTATGAGAGACATATTCAGTGACGTGCCGTTGACGAATTTTATACTCCGATTTGAAATTTCCTGCCCATGATAATGATGCACCAAACGTAAAATCTTTGTTGGCCGTATATTGAAGCGCTGCACCTACAGCCTACTCCTGAAGTAGTTGCTACATTCTCGTTACGACAACGAGATTCGACAAATCGGTCGTAAGTCCACTTATTTATCGCCTGGTGTTTGTCGTATCTTGTCCCTCCTTTGATGATATCACTTTTCCACAATTTCAAGTCCTTCTTCCTTTTCAGGGCTGTTGTTGCTCCATTCTTTTGCAATGTTTGTAAGTTCCAATTTGGATGATTCCTGGCTAGCACTACCACATTTACTTTTACTTCAAGGAGTATAGCGCCATAGTTCAATCGCTTACTAACCGGTTGGTAACACTCATCGGGAACAGATGAAGCGCATATTCCCAGCGACGTGAAGATTTCCAAAGTGTTATGACCATTGTGCGATTCACCAGTCGGGATATCTTCCACTGAATCACCTTCTGCTGCTTCTTCTTCATGGTATAGTACTTCGGTATCAACAAGAGTCATTTCGTTCGTCAGCTCCAAAAATCGCTCGGCGATAGCCGCTTCTATCAATCTTCAATGGAACGCCGAGTAACAGAACTGCCTGCTTCCGATAGTGCACTGATAATGCATCTGTCTTGCAACACTTTTACAAACCAAAACACAGCGTCGGTAACTTCCCGCTTGCCGTCGTCTGTGACAGGCTCCCAACAGCGCTAGTCGAAGGGTGTACATCCTCCATTATTCAGATTATGCACCTGAAAGATATGACACAACAAACAACCACTAGTTACTAAGGCATAAACTGACGAGCTAATTACTACAAACTACATGCAGTACTTACGGAAGAACACTGTATTCATTCATAAAACGTATTTCATTCGGCGCATTAACGATGGAAAAATCACTACATGTATCCACCAGGTTCGCGGCAGCCTAATCACGGGAAAAAAAACTCTTTCCGATTGACTTCTATAAGGCTCGTGCTGGACACCTTCACTCTTCCAGGTTCACAACTATGATATGACGAAGAGGCAGCCGGGGCAACGTAACTCTCTCCGCGTGCATTCTGTCCGTGTCTCGCTGTGAACAAGAGTCGCGGGGTTGGCTATCTGTGATCCCTCGTGAGGAATTCGCAGCTCTCTTATTCGGATTTGTTTCCATGTGACAGGGCTTAAAAGTTTAATACTTCACTAACTCACGGCGTTTGGGAAATTAGTTTTCCTACCTTATTATTATCATTCCTTATTGATTTACTTGCCTTATTAACCCTCCTATCCCTATCAATTGAGATGTGGAAAAATACAAGCGAAAACAATAACATCCGATACGTTTCTTCGAGATTCGAACCCGAGTTCTCCGATTTCCAGCCAATTACCTTGTCCGTTGCGCTATCAACGCTGTTGGCAAGACGCGTTTACCATGTGGGTACACAAGGGGCAGTTGTGAAAGTTTCTTACCCAGATTTCTGGAAAAGTTTGCGTTGTCGGACCCCATACCTGATGATGAAAAATGCTCTATTTACATTTATTCATCGATCCCTCCAATTTTTACTCGATTGCTAGACATAACCCTTAGGGGTGATTTTCTCAAAATTGCGGGGGTGTTGACCCAAAATATCTCAGAGTCCTTCGGTTTAGGTTGTACACAAGCGGTGTGCCAAATTTGAGCCGAATCGGTTGGCCGTGTCTGAGGCCTTCCCCTTGCCAGACCTATTTAACGATACTAGCTTTGAGTTATTTACAGTGAACATCTTCTTTTTTAGTTCGTGGACTCCAGTATATCTGCAGAACTGGTGTTCGGTACTCACTTTAGCTTCTTTGCGACAAATAGTTAAAAATTATTCTTTTCAAGCTCTTTTCGAGCTGCTACTGAAAAATACATTTATGAGAAATTGCATATAGCAGTCCACTGTGCATCAATGTAGCTTAAGTGTATTATTCGATACTACTGTGATTTACTTACGATCAATATTTCTTTAGTTGGTTGTGTGTCTCATGATGTACTCTATAGCTCCAGAACTTGGTTTAAGGATAGTCGGTTTGTATTATTTTCGAGAAGTGTGTATTTCTTATATGTGATTCAACATTATAATTCCAACTAAATTTCTCCCATATAATAAATTCTTGTAAACAGAACTGATTGATTAATAATCAGCGTAAGAAGTCACCCCTCATTCTGCCAACGGCCTTGTCAAAGAGGGCGGAGGAACATACAGAGCTTCAAGGGTAGGAAGCTTCCCCTAGAGCCGGAAGAATCAGAAATGATCAACGGCATGAGGATGCAGAAGGCAATGAAAACCACTGCATTAAAGACACGTAACGTGTATCCACAGAACATGTGGCCTGTAATAGAAGAAGTGTCATGATGATATCTCCATTGGCAAAAGCCTCCGGAATAGTCCCCCATTCGGATCTCTGGGAGGGGACTGCCAAGGCGGATGTTACCATGAGAAAAGACTAAATAATCAACGGAAGGCTAACGTTCTACGAGTCGGGACGTGGAATGTGAGAAACTTGAACGTGGAAGTGAAACTTGAAAATCTGGAAAGGGAAATGCAAAGGCTTGATCTAGATATACACTCATTCTTATAAATTAATGACATTTGCAGAATGTGGTGCCATACAACGTGGTACTACACAAAACTGTCGCTAATAGCATAGGCACATAGGGAACACACACGACGCAGATCTGTAAGTCCACGGTATTGGTGAAAAGTTGAGAAAACCGTCCCGAAACACATGTGCTACAAAACGCCACTGTTTCCTGCTCTTGTAACCCGACATCAATTTGGGATATGATCACCATGCAGACGTACACAGGCCGCACAACGAGTTAGCATATTCTGGATCAGGTGGTCGAGCAGCGACTGGGGTATAGCCTCCCATTCTTGTACCAGTGCCTGTCGGAGCTCCTGAAGTGTCGTAGGGGTTTGAAGAGGTGCAGCGATACGTCGACCGAGAGCATCCCAGACTTGTTCGATGGGGTTTAGGTCTGGAGAACAGGCAGGCCACTCCATTCGCCTGATATCTTCTGTTTCAAGTACTCCTCCATGATGGCAGCTCGGTGGGGTCGTGCGTTATCATCCATCAGGAGGAAGATGGGACCCACTGCACCCCTGAAAATGCGGACATACTGGTGCAAAATGACGTCCCTATACACCTGACCCGTTACAGTTCCTCTGTCAAAGACATGCAGGGGTGTACGTGCACCCATCATAATCCCACCCCACACCATCAAACCACGAGCTCCATACAGATCCCTTTCAAGGACACGTGGTTGGTATCTGGTTCCTGGTTCAGGCCAGATGAAAACCCGGCGAGTATCACTGTTCAGACTATACCTGAACATAACCTGGGACCACTGTTCCAACGACCATGTAATGTGTTCTTGACACTAGGCTTTACGGGCTCTCCTGTGACCAAGGGTCAGTGGAATGCACCTTTCAGATCTCCGGGCGAATAAACCATGTCTGTTCAGTCGTCTGTAGACTGTGTGTCTGTTCCAGTGCCTGCGGTAAGTTCCAGAGCAAGGCTACCTGCAGTACTCCGTGGCCGTCTACGGGCACTGATGGTGAGATATCGATCTTTTTCTGGTGTTGTACACTGTAAAGTCCCATACTGGACACGTTTCCTGTCTACTGGAATCGTTGCCATAATCTTGAGATCACACTTTGTGGCACACGGAGGGCCTATGCTACGACCTGCAGTGTTTGACCAGCCTCCAGTCGCCCTAGTAGTCTACCCCTCGTAACGTGATCAATAAGTGTTCTTTGAGCCATTTTGAACACACAGTCACCATTAGCTAGTTTGAAAACGTCTGCACACTTACTCGCTGCACCGTACTCTGACATGCACCAAGAGACCTCTGCGTATGTGTGTTGCTGCCAGCGCGACCATGCGGCGACCACAGGTCAAATGCACCGCATAGTCATATCCCGACGTGATATAAACACGCAAACCGCCCACCAGAGTGTTGTTTCATCATGTATCAGCATTATCCTCAATTTATGAGCATGTGTGTAGTAGGCGTCAGTGAGGTGAAGTGGAAAGAAGACAAGGATTTCTGGTCAGATGAGTGTAGGGCAATATCAATAGCAGCATCAAATGGTGTAATTGGAGTAGGATTCGTTATAAATAGGAAGGTAGGACAGAGAAAGTGTTACTGTGAACAGTTCAGTGCCAAGGTTGTTCTTATCACAATCGACAGCAAACCAGTACCGACAACGAAAGTTCAGGTATACATGGCGACGTGGCAAGCTGAGGATGTAGAGATAAAGAATGTATGATGATATGAAAGGGTAATAGAGTATGTAAAAGGGGATGAAATTCTAGTAGTAGTGGGGGACTGCAATGCAGTTGTAAGGGAAGGTGTAGAAGAAAATGGTACAGGAGAATAAGGGCTTGGGACAAGCAATGAGAGAGTTCTTTAACAAGTTTCAGTTATTAATAGCGAATACTCCATTGAAGAATCACAAGAGGAGGAGGTATACTTGGAAAAGGCCGGGTTATACGGGAAGATTTCAGTTAGATTACATTATGGGCAGACAGAGATTCCTAAATCAGATACTGGATTGGCAGGCGACCCATGAGCACATATAGACTCAGGTCACACTATAGTAATGATGAAGAGTAGGCTGAAGTTTAAGACATTAGTCAGGAAGAATCAATACGCGAAGAAGTGGGATGTGGAAGAACTAAGGAATGACGAGATACGGTTGACGTTATCTAATGCTATAGATAAAGCAATAGGGAATAGCTCAGTAGGCGGTACAGTTGAAGACGAATGGACATATCTAAAAACGGCCTTCACAGAAGTTGAGAAGGAAAACGTAGGTACAAAGAAGGTAACTGTGAAGAAACCATGGAGGGGTAACAGAAGAAATACTTCGATTGATCGATGAGCGGAGGATGTACAAAAATGTTCCGGGAAACTCAGGCATAGAGAAATTCCGATCGCTGAGGAAGGAAATAAATAGGAAGTGCAGATAAGCTAAGACGAAATGGCTGCAGAAAAAATGTGAAGACATCGAAAAATCAGCCTAACAGATCATGGATCCAAGTTGCTCATAAGAATAATATACAGAAGAATGGAAAAGAAAATTGAGGATGCGCTAGATGACGATCAGTTTGGCTTTAGGAAACGTAAAGGCACGAGTGAGACAATTCTGATATCGCGGTTAATAATGGAAGCAAGACTAAAGAAAAGTCAAGACACGTTCATAGGATTTGTCGGCCTATAAAAAGCATTCTACAATGTAAAATGGTGCAAGATGTTCGAAATCCTAAAAAATGTAGGGGTAGGCTATAGGGAGAGACGGCTCATATACAATATGTACAAGAGCCCAGAGGGAATAATAAGAGTGGACGACCAAGAAAGAAGTGCTCATATTAAAAATGGGTGTAAGACAAGGGTGTAGCCTTTCGCCCCTACTGTTCAATCTATACATCGAGGTAGCAATGATGGAAATAAAAAAAAATTTCAGGAGTGTCATTAAAATTCAAAGTGAAAGGATATAAATGATACGTTTCGCTGATGACATTGCTATCCTCAGTGAAAGTGAAGAAGAATTACATGGTCTGCTGAACCAAATGAACAGTCTTATGAGTACAGAGTATGGACTGAGAGTATATCGAAGAAAGACGAAGGTAATGAGAAGTGTAGAGATGAGAACAGCGAGAACACTAACATCAGGATTGATGGTCACGAAGTAGATGAAGTTAAGTAATTCTGCTAGGTAAGCAGTAAAATAACCAATGCCGTACGGAGCAAGGAGGACAGCAAAAGCGGACTAGCAGTGGCGAAAAGGACACTCCTGGCCAAGAGAAGTCTACTAATATCAAAATAGGTGGCCTTACAAGGTAAGGAATGAGGAGGTTCTGCGCAGAACTGGAGAGGAAAACACTGATAAGGAGCAGGATGATAGGACATCTGTAAAGACATGAGGGAATGACTTCCATGGTACTAGAGGGAACTATAGAGGAAGACAGTGATTGGAATACATCCATTTTCAGTCAATTATCAGTCCATTTGGACCAGAGAACCCAGTTAATTCCACGTCATCACAGCTCACACAATTATGGAGCCACCATTAGCTTGCACAGTGCCCTCTTGAAAAAAAAAAAATGGTTCAAATGGCTCTGAGCACTATGGGACTTAACATCTATGGTCATCAGTCCCCTATAACATAGAACTACTTAAACCTAATTAACCTAAGGACAGCACGCAACACCCAGTCATCACGAGGCAGAGAAAATCCCTGACCCTTGCCTTCTTGACAACTTGGGTCCTGCGCCTCCTTTCGAGGGTTACCATGAACTCTTACCAATAGAAATCGGGACTCATCCGTCCAGGCAATGTATTTCCAGTCGTCTGCCGTCCAAACAGTATGGTCATGAGCTCAGGAGAGGCGCTGTAGGCAATATCGTGCTGTTAGCAGCGGCACTCTCGTCCATCGTCTGCTGCCATAGCGCATTAACGCCAAAGTTTGTCTCGCTGTCCTAACGAATACGTTCGTCGTACGTCCCACATCGATTTCTGCGCTTATTTCACGCAGTGTTGCTTGTCTGTTTACTCTTAGGACTCTACGGAAACGTCACTGCTCTCAGTCGTTGAGTGAAGATCGCTGGCCACTGCATTGACCGCGGTGTGAGGTAACCCCTGAAGTCTGGTATTCTCGGCACACTCTTGACACTGTACGTGCATTTCGCTATCCCATGACTGTTGTCACTTCAGTGTAGACAGGAGATGAAGTCCACGACTGCACAAATAAACTACCATTGACGACTTGCTGGAAACAATGTCTACAGTAAAGTGTCTTTGTGTACCCATCCGCAGTTACCTTAAGCTTGAAAGCCTTCTACTAAAGTTTCAAATCTAGACTTTATTAATAAAATGGGAAGGTACTGTTAATCAGAACTCAGGGAGAAGTTGTGATCTAAATGACAATATATTTATTCACCCTTAATATCACAAAATAACAAAAATGACTAAAGAAACATCACCCAAACATTTTTATTTGACAAACGCTTTCACTAACATGGGGTCTATGGTGGACAAATTGATCAGCTGGGAAGCAACAGGCGGCCAGAGTGGCCGAGCGGTTCTAAGTGCTACAGTCTGGGACCACGCGACCGCTACGTCGCAGGTTCGAATCCTGCCTCGGGCATGGATGCGTGTGATGTCCTTAGGTTAGTTAGGTTTAAATGGTTCTAAGTTCTAGGGGACTGATGACCTCAGAAGTTAAGACCCATAGTGCTCAGAGCCATTTGAACCATTTTGGGAAGCAACACACGACACTAACCGGAACACTAATCACTTTATCTGACTTCACACGCGTGAAACCAGGTTATGGGACAAAAACTACGCCACCATCAAGCATCTATATTCTATATTCCAAAAAAGAAAAATATGGCTCGAAAGAACAGGGTGCTGAGAAACGTATATTGGAGCCCTACGCTATAGCAGCGAATACCTTACCCTCCTGCTGGTCAGGGCGGCACACCACGATGCGTTCAGCGACTGAAGTGCTGGACCGCGGCAATCTGTTATTAATGACTTACGCACAAAAAGTGCAAGTACGCGGTCTCGCTTTCAGTTAACTCGGAAGGCAGTGGATTCCAGTGGGCAGCTGGACCCATTTTCTGGTCTGCGAAATTAATTTGACTCCGTGCCACGAACATGCGCAACGGAGTATGTGAAGTGTTTAGATGGCTGACTCAATACAAATAAGTACACCCACGCATCACTCACTGTGTGCGTGATGCTAGAAGAAGTACCTCTGACGGTTCAGAAGGTGACTGTCACAGGCTCTAAGTGGCACACTAGCAAAGGACACAAGTCTCACTGTTTAGATAGAGACCTGCAGTTCTTTACTAGCGAAGCGCCAGTACAAGAGAGGTCTCTTCTCTTTCTGTACGTTCTCCTCCGCTCGGTAGCAAAAGCCCATTTACATCTTAGACTTCCCCCACTTTAGCACAAGCCAATCACGAGTTGGAGCGCGGCATTCGAAGCTGGGAGAGCGCCCTTTCCTCTGCATACACCGATTTGACCAATCAGAGACTTTAAACTTAATTGGGAGAAAAGGAAAAAAAAAAAAAATATTTAGCTTCGCGGCCTCCTTCCCATGCGTTTACGCCATGACTTTTGCTAACAACTTGACCAGGATGGAACCAAAGCCCTCCATAAGAAGCTTCTCCTCTCTCCTGTAGCGTTCATTTCGAAGTTTCCAAAGAACGACTATAAACTCGCTAAAAGGCTCGTGCTTTCACAAATATGTTTTTGTAACAGAGTCTGGACAACTGGACGCCAGTGACCTGTCCCAAGGAAATTCGCAGAACGCACACAGATGTCTCGTCAGCTTCTTGCGTAACAAGGCCCCATCCTCTGCTTTATTGCCGGTATACAATGGGCTGGCCATTGCAGTGGCGCCTTCTCAGCTCTAGTCATTCCACCTGGACGTGGAGGCCGACCGACTTGCGCGGACCAACGTGTCTGCACAATGAGACCACGGAACTCGGAAATCTGGAAATGTTTCCACCCAGGTTCCGCTAAAAAACGCGCATCCCTCGGGCCACTGTCGCCACGCGCTTGAACTGCAGTCTTTTAAATTGACACCCTATTCCTTTGAAAGCGGTAAAGCTTACTGTTATTCCTTCCCTAGAATAGGCAAGCAAGAGCATTAACTACTGCTCACCATTTCATCATGATGCATGAAGTGAAATGGAAATAAATATCATATTCCCTAACAACATGAAGTGGCGTAACACCGAATCGGAAGTGAGAGTGCCCTGCAATCTCTCACGCTGAATGACGACATAAAACAAATATCAAGAAGAGCAGAAGCCACACTGCGATCCACAGCAAGACTCTTGAGGAATGTGGCTCACCCACCAAAGAAATCGCTCGCAAAATATTTGTTCGGACGATTCTTGAGTATTGTTCATCAGTCTGGAATCCCTACCAGGTCAGATTAAATGAAGAGACTGACAAGATGTAATGAAGAGCGGCGCGTTTCGTCACATGGTATTTAGTAGGCGCGAGAGCGTTGCGAAGGTGCCCAACAAACTCCAGTGACAGGTGCTGCAACAGTGGCATTGTGCATCACGGTGAGATTTACTACCGAAATTCCAAGAGGGTGACAACATACTCGTATTACTCCCCCCCACCATATGGTGGCTTGCGGCTTGTAGATGTGCATGAAGATGAACAGGGCACTGGAATGAAAGGTAAGTGCATTTCTTAACCTAAAATCATATTAATTGACTGCCCTATATGGCACATTGTCGCGAGTAACAAACATCGTCGAAACAGCGGCCGGAATGAGGAGCGCACCGCCGACCTCCCCCTTGGTGCACCGGTGTCAGTGGCGGCTGACACGGCCACCCCCGGCCGGCGCGGACCTCGGCGGTATTTAAAGCTCGGCCGGTTCATCGCAACGCGACGCCCTGAGGAGGTTCCTCCGCCGCGGCGCCGTGGAGACGCGCAATTTCCACTTCCCGCGTGGCTTATCGAGCGGCGCCGCAATTAGCTGCGGAAAATTGCGGTCGTAAATAAGTAATTACGGCGGCGACGCAAGGCGACGAGATGCACGGCCTGTCGACGGTGTGGCACTCGTTACCGAGCAACCGCCCTCCGCTCACCTTACTCCCCCACCGCCACCCCTTATTATGACTGTGAAACGCGAGATGAAGTTCTTTTCTTGAAAGTATAAATGTTAGTTCTGGAAATTAATTAGCCACCGCTCGCTAGTGTAGTTGAAAATTGTGCTATCTGAAGAAATAGCGAAAGGCAGCAACAGGTATGAGCCGAATGAATGACGACAGCTTTGGATGCTTCGCGGCCGGCCGGAGTGGCCGTGCGGTTGTCGGCGCTACAGTCTGGAACCGCGTGACCGCTACGGTCGCAGGTTCGAATGCTGCCTCGGGCATGGATGTGTGTGACGTCCTTAGGTTAGTTAGGTTTAAGTAGTCCTAAGTTCTAGGGGACTGATGACCACAGTAGTTAAGTCCCATAGTGCTCAGAGCCATTTGAACCATTTTTGGATGCTTCGCACGTGTGGCTGCAGGACCCAAGAATTAGCAATGAGGAGGGATAGGTAGGCAGAAACACAACTTGACAGATGACACTTGCTCACTATTGGTTGACTTCCCACCTGAGACTAGTAGTTATACAATATTCAATATAATTGTCCATATTGATATTCAAAAAATACGGGTTGTAATTGGCATACGTGGGGAAATTTCTATTGGTGACTGTGTAAGGTGTACTGAACCACATTATATCAGGATTTACATCATTTGCAGGCTAAAAATTATAGCCATTACAAATCACGTGTTTTTAGGTTAGTTAGCATCTTCAATTAGTACACGTGGCAAGAGCAAGCCATTAATGCCTGTTTCTCCCCAGGCAGCATGTCAAGTATATAAGTGTCGACGTGCGGATGCGCATACGCAAAACGGTTGGTCTCTACTGACAGAAGGAGTCTCCTTGGTGGTGCAATGTGACGATACAGAAAACATCACGTCGTAAATTGTGTGATGCGATTGTGCGAAAACTGTTCGATCGAGACAAATCCGACACACTGATTTAAGCCATAATATGACTTGATAATGGCCTAAAGCCGAAATTGCGATATAATAATAAAAACAACAGTCACTGGCGTAAAGATGATGTCCTTCAAAAAAAGTTTTATGACTGTGAATCACAGCTACAACAAGCGTACACTGATGTCTGTTCATACGAATGTTCTACACAAAAATATCTGCGTTTCTACCCGTTACATCGTGTATACATCTTCATGCGTCAACACCCCAAGTAAACGTGTCAACATCATAACGAGACGGTGGCGCTGCCAAAGTCGACAACTCTTTCCACTAAACATGTAAATGCCCTTACTAAACACTTTAATGATGTTCAAATGTGTGTGAAATTTTATGGGACTTAACTGCTAAGGTCATCAGTCCCTAAGCTTACACACTACTTAACCTAAATTATCGTAAGGACAAACACACACACCCATGCCCGAGGGAGGACTCGAACCTCCGCCGGGACCAGCCGCAGAATCCGCGACTGCAGCGCCTTAGACTGCTCGGCTACTCCCGCGAGGCATTTTAATGATATTACGTTTCATATCCACAACTTACTGAAAGACAACAGCGGTTGAAATGCAGATTTACCTAACTTATAGTAGATTTGCAGTTGCATTAAGCTTTCCGTCTGAAAGCCCTATGTTAAAAACAAGACTGCTTCCCTTTATTGATTACGATTCATGAAATGACAATAGGCTGTTCTTTTATGAAATGAGCGTACGCTATTTTTATGAAATATCTGTATGTTATATTTGTGGACGTTAAACCGAATTTTGGCGTGACAGGTCCAGTTCATTAGTTTTGTAGATCATTTCTTAATGGCCGTATGCTTGATTTGTGGACATTAGTTTGCGCTTTAGTCGGCAAGTCCAACTGCATTTCACATCACCCAATGGCCGCAGACTGCCATTGGCCTCACCGCAGTGGTAACAACGGTTGCCCGTCAGATCTCCGAAGCTGAGCTCTGTAGGGCTAGGCTAGCACTTCTATGGCTGACCATCTGGTCTGCCCAGCCCTGTTGGCAGGCGGGGTGCACTCAGATCTTGTGAGGCCAACTGAGGAGCTACTCTATTGAGAAGTAGCGGCTCCGGTCTGGTAAACTGACATACGGCCGGGAGAGCGGTGTGCTGACCACATCACCCTCCATATCCGCATACAGTGACGCTTGTGGGCTGAGGATGACACGGCGGCCGGTTCGTACAGTTGGGCTTTTCGAGCCCTGTTCGGACGGAGTTTAAATGGCCTCAGATTGTTATGCAATGTAGGCTGCCTCACTGATCAGCGAGAGTCGTGCTATGGAACTGCACAAGAGAACTAACGAGTTACAGCGTGTCAAGATTTTAAATACGATATGTCCCCTTTCTGTTCTATTCAAAATATTATTGTAATGTGTAGCTTGAGGCTTTCCACACGGAGCAGTTGTAAATGTAGTTCTACGCCAAGACCTCGGATGTCGTGAAATTTCCACCATATCTCTTCGGCGTGACTGACCGATATCTCCAGGTGCTGCGAACACGCTGCCCAATCTGTGACCGAGGCGTCCTGTTTGTCACAAGTTAAGAAGGAGCTGCTGCAAAGGTGTGGACGCGCCAAATTTTCACGAAAGATAGTGCAAATAACGTGAGAGACAGCTGAGACAGCTACGCCTGACAGACGACGAAAGCACGCACAGAGGCTGTCAGTCATACAGTGCGCGGCCGACGGCCTCCCAGCGCACTCTGTCGGGAGCCGCCTGACGGAATACGTGTCCGCGCTGGCGTGTGTCCATCCACGCCGTTGTCAACCGAACACCTGTGTCGCCATCGCAGAGTCATCCCCTGAGCGACCAACAGTTCTCCTTTGGGGTCGCTGTGATTTTAACACGACTAGAGCTGGAACCCGAGCCGTGCGTAGTTCGTGTCCTGTGGCCTGTCAGGCACATTAGCCGAGATGTGAATTCCCACTGCTTCTTTAATAAGGCTGTCCCCGAACGAAGACGACGACGACGAGAGACTTTTCGTGTTTTTGTATTCCATACCGTTTCCTGTACTGAGACAATGCTTGGCCACTGCAGATTTTTCTGGCCGGTCCAGCAAAAACCGGCTTTACCGTGGAGGACAGATGCGTCGAACATCGACGGCACACTCATCGTGAACATACTCGCACGGGGTTAGTGTATTACGAGGCACGAGCAAGTTACCAATAGACACGATAAGTAATTTTCGACTATGGACTAATGCATAAAGACAATGCTTTGTAGAGATACAAAATGGTTCAGATGACTCTGAGCACTATGGGACTTAACATCTGAGGTCATCAGTCCCATAGAACTTAGAACTACTTAAACCTAACTAACCGATGGACAACACACACATCCATGCCACAGGCAGGATTCGAACCTGTGACCGTAGCAGTCACGCAGTTCCGGACTGAAGCGCCTAGAACCGCTCGGCCACCGTGACCGGCGTAGAGATACACTTGGACAGAGATGGCATGAAGCGTCACATAGAGTGTAACAGCATTAGAGGAGGCAGAATTGTCTGCCGCGGTCAGTTCAGAATCTAATGACTCATCGATGGAGCAAGGCATAAACGTAAAACTTTATTTCAAATTGTGTCACGAAATTTTAACCCTGGATAGCTGATGCCAGTAGCAATCAAAATAACTACTGTAGTGTAGGTCGACAACGCACCATTTTTAAACTAGGGAAACTTGGCGCCACGCGGTCCGATTGGCTGTAGGACTGCCCTGTTACCGTTCGTCAGTTGACGGGAAGAGCTTTGATGTTCGGTTTACACATAAAAACGTCACTGCCCTAATGTGAGACGAACAAAATCGCAGGTGACGTGTGTGTGCTCCGAAGCGAAGCTCACGTGTGAATGCCTATGATGTGAGGTGGAGACAAACAGCTATTCGACACGTGTGCCTGTCATGTTGGGGCAGTGACGGGGCGAGGGACGTTTGTATGTGTGAACCGACAACCACAGGGCAGCCCGACAACCGATGAACGGCCACAGGGCAATCCCACGGCCAATCAGAGCGCGTGGCGCCAAGTTTCCCTAGTTTAAAAATGGTGCGTTGTCGACCTACGCAACATTAGTTACTTTGATTCCTTCTGGCATCAGCTATCCATTTTCTCCACCCCATATATATATATATATACTACAGATGGTGAGGCACACTAAGTTTGTATGACAAGTATATTATGGTTTGGTAAGAGCGAGAGGCACTGAAACTACACTGCTGTCTACCTCGACATTTGGTATCACTGGAATTTGTGATTACGAAGGACAGTGTTAACGTCGTCATTCACAAACATTTGGATAAGCATATCTGTTATAAAATTATGACAGAAATTCAGTAAGAAGCAGAAGGCAACACAATTAAAAACTGCTGGAGATTTTTTTAGTGACACGGGGGCTGAGCTCCATCTTTCCTACAAATCATCGAATCAGGAGGGTGTGACTTGGTATAATCACCTACACTGTTACGCTGGTAATCGTAACAATGACTTTTTCGTTCTGCTACATAAAGTTTTCTGATCCATAGCAATAGCTGGAAAACCAATCAGTTTCAGGTGTTATGCGTCATGCACTCGAGAATGAAACGAAATGGTTTGTCTGCAACTACTTTTCCTCCTACGATCTTCTTAAATATACGATCTCAGGTAATGTTGTGGAAAAAGCGCAACTGCTGCTGTAATTAAAGACATTACAATAAAACAGATTTCTCAGATTTCTCTGCTTGACAGTACCTTAAGCTTTCATTTGTGAGTGCTAACAATTCTGTGTTACAAGTATCTGAAAGTAATGTGAAGCCGAGTAATCAGATGGTTCAAATGGCTCTGAGCACTAAAGGACATCACACACATCCATGCCAGAGGCAGGATTCGAAACAGCGACCGTAGCGGTCGCGCGGTTCCAGACTGAAGCGCCTAGAACCGCTCGGCCACTGCGGCCGGCAAGCCGAGTAATGGTATGCTGCTTGTAACTTCTTTATTTCATAGTGCTACTAGCTGACCTTTCGCAACAAGCGTACAGATTATCTTACAGATGCCCAATGTCAATCGTTGTGTCGAACTAGGTGCTTGAAACTGTCTACATGATACAACGTGTAATTATGTTCGTGCGTATGGGTTCAGCTTTTCCCAAATCACAGTATATGTAGAGCCATCACTTCGTTCCTGATTATTGTGAGCCGTTGTACTGACATATTACAATATTTAGTGTAAAGAATAGAAAATAGGGTTTGTGAGGCTCTTCGCACACTAAGTAATCTACGATACTTCACTCATATGACTTGTGGGTGATCTGTATGTAAACAGCTGTTAGCTTTGAAATGGGTCTTTGTCAAATGCTGCATAATCGGTAGACCTGCCCTTCCCAGTCTGCTTCTAGGAGCACACTACCCCGTTCGTTAGGCATATAAGCTTTCAGTTGTCTACAATAACAAGGTAATCGATACTGCACTCCTTGTGTTTCTTATCTTATTAAAATAGCATATTAAAAACGACACTGTAGCTGCTCAAGTTATGTTACTGGAAGGTGTAGTAATTGTGTATGAGCCGATCTTCACGTAAGCCACGTACCAGAAAGCTCTTTTAAGTGTAAATGTTTATTCGGATGCATAATTGTACAATCTTTATGGATACTAGTTAGCGTTCTGCTCGTTCTATTCGTTGAGGTCTTCACTGTTACGGTATTGATCTTCAAAGAGTTATGCTGCTAACGGTTTCGTACCTACGGATGTGATTCGTATTTTGTACGTAGTGACTTCAAATTAAACCGAAAAACTTTCTAACAATGAATAGTGTTGTTTGCTGTTTTAATGTGAGAACAATTGGTCTTCAGTGGCTCCTTACAGATTTCTTCATTCAGCTCTTATAGAAGTGCAGCTAACAGGTGGTAGCTGTACTACTTTAGAATACCTGTACATCATATTGAGTGCGTGAAATACGATGGGTGTGTTGTATTTGTCAAGATATCAATTTCTTTCGCACCTTTGACTCAGAGTTAAAGGTCTTAGTGTCCTTTCTCCCCAAATTCGGAAATAACGGAAGATGCGGTGGCGTGTGCAGAAAGAAATATCAGAGTGATAAAAGATCAGTATGACATTACAGTACAGTCTGGCACAGAACAATAAATAACGGTGTCTCAGCAGCACTTTAACTGATGCCTCTGAGGTACTTTAACTGGCACACCACGCACAGTGCTGGACTCCCTGGGGTTTCATGTTCGGCTTAGTTGCTACAGGACTGTCAAGACCTGCCTACGAGGCGAACTGCTGAGAGAGGCGACTGTCCTTTACATTCCTGCAGGCACGAGTGTATCCTCGGCTCCTTTATCGGTAGATGGTGTCTAATCGCTACTCAAAACTTTTTCTTTGCTCACCGGAGTGTAACAAGTTGCCAGACTAAAAGGGGTAACAAGCAGTTTTAAGCTGATATAATTAATATTTGCATGTGAGCTAAACCATAATTTATTTCAAGATCGGCCACTTTCGGACTAATAGCTATGCAGCAGTAGTAGTTTCCTTTCGGTGCGACTGTCATTTCAACGTGTTTTATAACGTTCACGTTCTGCTCCACCACTTATCAAGCAACGAACTGCATCTATGAGTGTTTCTTGGTTACATAAACCTAATCGTAATGTTTTTCTCTAATTTATAGGAATTTCAAAATTTTAAACATGGTTGAAGCAGCAACTGTTAAAAATCTTCACGGTAAATAATAACAGCCAAACAGTTGCAGCACAAAGTTTTATTGAAATCCTTGACCAAGGTTTCGGAATATCTAAATATACCTTTATCGGAAGGAAAAGTTCACCTAAACAGGGAGACACCTCCACTAGCAAGAAACTTAGCAACATAACTGAAAAAAAACCTTCTTTCTTTAAGTACCATAAAATTACCAAAGTATAACAAGCCCAAAAACTTTTAGCCGCTTACTAAAATCACATCCTGCAATGGAGGTGCATAAAACAATCGTTCCAAAGGTGTCGTCAGTAGTTAAAATAAAAATATCACCTCCATATGTACAGCATATTTATGAAGAGATGTTCAATGTGAACACGGCATACTATCAGTACTTAGCCTGTGAACCAGCGTGAAGAGTGTTTGGAAGCACTAGGGCAGATAGTTTCACCGAGAGAGCGCTACATACTCATGCGCGTCAAAATTTTAAACGTTATGCTACTTCAAATTCTCTGTCTTAATAAATAAAACATATTACAACCATTTAATACACATGCATACAATAGAATTATGAACACCAGTTTGCCTGTGTCCTAGGGTCAAGCAGGTGAAGCTTGCTCTTAGTAACATATCCAACGAGAGAGGGCACTAGTGTTATGCGCAAGAATCTCGCGCAAATTAAAGGCTAGCATACATACTAGCGAAAACGAACAAAAGCTTTGACGCTAGTGATGTTCGGAGACTGTAGTTTTAGAGATGTTCCTGAAAATATCGCCCATTTGTACTAATACATAGCTGTCATATGCAAGCTGATGATTATGTAACACACTCAGAACAAGCAAATGCTTCTCGAATATGGTTACAGTTTCAGCTAAATGGGCAACTAGCTCATCTGGACTGTGTAACAGTGTCTCGTACACCATACGCTGCCTAACCCTCTCCCTGGCAATCGTTCTGCATACAGGCACCTTGCTGGTCGACTGTTGTATCGTACAGGGGATAGGCAAAACAACAGGAAGACCTGTACTTATTTGGGAATGGTTTATTAATAAGTGGTTGGACCCGCATTTTCCCATAATGCAGCTTCTTGAAATACTGGCATATAATGATTACATAGTCTCCAGTGGAATGTTGCGCCACTCTTCGATCAGAAGCTCTTCCGACTCCTGTACCGACGAGGGGCGCGGAAATCTGATCCGGGGACTGCGCTCCAATACCGCCCACAAGAGTTCGATAATGTTCAAGTCTGGGAACTTTGATGGCCAGGGAAGACGCTTCATTTCAACTGCATGCTCCTCACACCACTGGCTGTGTGAATGGGTGCATTATCGTTCTGAAATATTGTGCCATTGTTGGGGAATAACATCTGAATCATGGAGTGCACCTGATCACCTAAATTTTGTTCACATAATCGTTGGCTGTAACAGGGCCTTCGAGAGTAATGACGGGGCCAGAAGAATACCATGACAGGGCTGCCCACACCTTTACACTTCCACCTCCATGCCTAACCGTTGGAATCAAGCAATCAGAATTGAAGGATTTTCTGGCGTTCTCCAGACATAAACTCGGCTCGGTGTTGGAAATAACGAAAACGTTGACTCGTCGGACCATATGACGTGTTTTCACCGATCAGCCGTCCAGGATTTATGATCCTGGCAGCATGTTTTATGCTTCTTTGCGTTAGTTGTCGTCATTAATGGTTTAGGTATAGCAGCTCGTCCATGAATATTCACTTTATGGAGTTCTCGGCGGATAGTTTCGACAGATACGTGGTCTCGACGATGGTTATTGAACTCTGCAGTCATTTTAACCGCCGTAGTTTTGTGTTGTTTTGACACAAGCGTGCGACGATCTCTGTCATTTAGTTTTGATTTGCGCCCACTATTACGTTTATACGATGATATCTTTCCATGTTATATGTAGACAGTCATGACTATTGAAACAATTGGTCTTGAAACATTCAGTTAGTTGGCTGTCATGGTTACTGAATTCGAACTTTGTTAGGTCGACTCTGTGGCACGTCGACCTCAGTCTGAGTGCAAATACGAAGTGCGCACTACTCGTAAACAACCTGCACTGATGCCTAGTTCGTACTAAACACGCACAGTCCAGCGCGACACGAGCCTTGCCTTACGTTATTAACCCTCAAACATAACCATCCTATTACTACCATTGTTCACATTATTATGCCTATCCCCTGTACAAGACAGCTAACATCGTAAGAGCCGAGGCATCTCACTCTGCATTGCTCTGCGGCACGCTTCGGTCGTCACGACAGTCTTCAGTTAGGCATAATCGTGGTGCCAGCGCTGTAAACCATTCACAAATGGTTCGTTGTATGAAGGAATATATTTCTTACTAGCGAACTTGAGAAGCAGATTTACAAAAAAGGTTTACTCAGCGCTTCAAAGTTGTATGCTTTCATGTTATTCCCTGTACTTTGTCGTTGTGCTGTATGTTCAATGATTCAAAAAATTACAATGATAGCTGGTAAACGTAGGCGTCAGGTTGAAATTATTAATATTCTAACCTGTCGAAAAACAGTACTAAACCTTTTACTGTTCATGACAAGTAAATAAAAACACCTACAGCCGTCCTTATGACTTTATTTTAATTTGTCGCTACCAGTTTCAACGGTTCAGTGCGTCATCTTCAGGCTGTTTTTGATGCGATGCAAGTTGATATGATCACCATGTATACCACATTCGTTGCCAGTATTACTGGATACGCAGATAATGTGTCAGCACTTCAGGTGGCCTGGCAACAGGTGTGGTATGCATGGGGATCATATCAATCTGTATCGCATCAAAAACAGCCTGAAATTGACGCACTGAAGCGTTGAAACTGGTAGCGACTAATTAAAATAAAATCATAAGCACGGCTGTAGGTGTTTTTATTTACTAGTCACGGCAGTAAACGGCCGTCGTGCCAGAGGCCGCCTGCTAAAAGGATGGACATACAAAAGTTTTACTGTTCAGTTCTCCGATGACGCCTTCAGTAAATTAATAAATTAAAAGCGTATAAAATGGATAATGCAATGTGACGCAATGTATGCTGGACTCTCGTTCATGTATTTGAGTTTAATGGTAGCTTCTTCCAGTATCTCCGCAAGCTTATTGTAATTCCTGGCGCTTCAGTTTGGAACCGAGCTGCTGCTACGGTCGCAGGTTGTAATCCTGCCTCTGGCATGGATGTGTGTGATGTCCTTAGGTTAGTTAGGTTTAAGTAGTTCTAAGTTCAAGGGGGCTGATGACTTCAGATGTTAAGCCCCATAGTGCTCAGAGCCATTTGAACCATTTTTTTGTAATTCCTGTTCTATCCATTATCACCCAATGGCACCTTCACACCATCCTAGCGCAGGCCTGAAAATTAGGGGCCTATGCAACAGATGCGCTGTGTTTCATACTCTCTTTTTCTCAATAAACTGTTTCATTATGACAACGTACTCGCATCTGCACTTAAAGTGTGAATGTGTACAACGAAAATAGCACTAGTCACCAAAAACTTCATTTCTGCATCTGGTTTGTAAATGATCGGATTTACCTGGTTTTGGGGTGCTGTCCGAGGCAGGATTCGAACCCGCGACCGTAGCGGTCGCGCGGTTCCAGACTGAAGCGCCTAGAACCGCTCGGCCACACCGCCCGGCCTGCTGAATTCACTAGTAACATCAGATTCACTGTAGCACGTCACACATCCTTGATACAAAGCAGAATCAAAAACAGTACTGGCGAACAGTAACAGAATTAAAACAAACAAGAAACATATATTCATAATTTTAGAACTTAATACTATTTAATATGTACGTATAGATATGACGCATAGTTATAAATTTGTTCACAACGAATCGAATTTTCAACTTTAGTGTATGTTTTAATTTGAAAAATGCGACAACGGTGCTTTTTTTTTTTTTTTTTTTTTTTTTTTTTTTTTTTTTGCAATTTAGTCGCTATCTCTTACGTTACCTCGACAGTACAGTTCGTCATCAAAGGCTTCTAATGGCTTTGGTAACGATCTTCCATCATACAGAAGTCTTGGTAAAAGACGTTTTCCCTGTTCGGCACTTGTGACTCCCAAATTTACAAGAAAGAAATCAAGGGGGAAACGCTAAAAGTTGATTTTAGCTGCCATTCTACACCCCATGTTCCTGCAGCTGCCGAACAGAATATTCGTAATGGAAACATAATTATCTCTTCTGTTGCCCAAAAAGCTGTTCACATTTGCATGGTGAGAGGACCAGCAGCTAATCTGATATTTATGATTTTGGTATCAATGGTTAGATCATCAGTTTTCTTATTTCTGGTCCAACAAATGTACCTTCTTTCAGCTTTGCTTCACTCAGTCTAGGAAATTTTCTTTCAAGTGGTTGAAGGCCTGACAGGAAAAAAAGCCAGAAAACTCTTACGTGTTGGAACAATTTGAAAGGTAGATTTGGATTCTGCACACCAAAAAATATACTAATTTATATGTAACATCACAGGTGCAGAATGGCTGTTGACTAAAGTAGACAATGTTTGAAAATATAACGTAATTGGAATGATAAAGGAATCTACTCACCAAGTGGCGACAGCAGAAAACACAGGCAAAATATATGGAAATACCCAAGCTTTCGTAGGTAGTGGCTCCTTCTTCTGGCGGAAAGGTTGAAGGGAAAGGAAGAAGGATGATTCAGAATGACTGTCGATGTTTAGGAAATGGGAGAAGTTACCGAAAAGACGACCGGAACCCGGGGTCAGTGTGAATGCGTTAGACAGTCGTTGAACATTAGTGTTTCGCTAGTCTGGTGTTGCGAGATCTAAATCCAGAGTGGCGCGACCTCTGAATCTGCAATACAGGCTGTAGGTCAGGGGTGCGCAGGATACGTGGCGTGCCTCCGATGGCGTGCAGGCCGGCGCTCGTTTGTCTGCACGCTTCCAGCCCAGTAGGATGGACAGGTACAGGTCTGCTTCTTACTGCCCATAATCCCCTATCGTCATTTTTTATCTCGCCCTTCTTTCTTGCAGTGTCTTTACGTTCTATACATGGACAACACCAAGATACCCATATGATAGCTAGTAGGGGTAGAAGGGGGCGGGGGGGGGGGGTGGTTGGTAGACAATGGGCTTGGAGTACTTCCACTATTTTGGAAGACGAATGGCTACCTGTAAGTAGACGTAAATCAGTTCCAGTTCCGACCCTCTTAAAAACCTGACGCACCTGTTTACACTATATCTTTTTCTTGCCGTTATAGCTGGGAGGCCGGGGAGCCATTGGATACCGCTTTCTTCTTGCGTCTTTCATCACGTAATAGGTACACACGTACTGCGAAAGATACGAAATTTCTTAGAGGATTAAAACTGTTCACCAGAAAAGGATTCAAAGCTCCTCGCGAAGAAGCGCTGTTATAGACTGAGCTATCAAGGGTCAGGATAGCACGGTTGGTAAAATTAGTGTTCACGAAGGGTGTTCCTAGCCTGGCACACACTTTCAATCACCTAGTGTGATTCACTTTCATTACTGATAATCGATAATCGAAGCAACGGCGATCGCAGCGCCTAGCAACAAACTATTTCACTTTAACCGAAATTTATATCATGTGTATTCCAATTCTTTTCTTATTCGTAAGACACATTTGTAATATCAGTACAACATTGTCTATTGCTTGCTGATTCCATAGATACCAAACACCACTAAATTATATTCTAGGATAGCTGTGAGAAGTTTATTTTTCGAATTTAGATAGCAGATCATACCATATTTAGCTAGTATGAATTGACCATAATATTATAATATTTTTCAGAGGGACCTACTTATTTGGCTAATTCTAGAACTGTATCACATATTTACGAGGAATATTGTGATACAACAATAAAATTCAATTGAACGACTGTTTTGAGAAGTAATGACGATTTAACTGATGCTGGAGGACAAAATACATGTCTTACAAATACGACTGTAATCCCAAAGCTTCAGCTTAAGTAATACTATTAAAATATGCGTACTCCCAAAATCTACGACTAGTTTTGGCGTCAAGACGAAAATTCGTGGAAGATGAGATGTAATAGATCAAATCTCAGTTGATGTAAATTTTGAAAAAAATTATTTTATTTTATTTAGCAGAGGTGGCGGAAAGTATCACGGCTCTAACAGCAGACCAAAGTATGGCTGCTACCTCCTTAATATACATTCATAAAAATTTAATGCGCACAGGATAAACTGTTTTAAGTCAATATCGGCATCAATTGAAGTATAGCTTAATTCTATTTTTAATTTCACACTTCGGGGAAAATGAGTTTCGATATCGCAGAAATTAGAGAGGAAATACCCTACGTCTTATCTTTTTTACATTTTGTGACGTATTTCTGTAGGCCGCATCCCATTTTTGATGCATTTTGGGCCACACCGTGTACTCTACAAAGGCACTAAGTGAAATCTCCTAAAATTCGAAAAAGGCGACTGCTTACTGAGGTCTTTATCTTAAACGTGACTTCCCGTGTATTCAACACAATTCTGTATCGGAGTGCCATACACTATCCTTAAAATATTGATACCGGTGTTTGCCTGCAGAGATATCTGCATAGACGGTAGCCTATGTGTTTAGCACCTGCTGTTCCAGATCATGAAAAATACCTTAAAGAAGGCGAAACGCATTGTTGGCAAAATGTAAAATAATGAAGCCTGTTTTTTAGCCAAGGCCATTTTACTCTTCAAAACACTTTAGACATGTAGAGAATAGATGGTTTTCAAATGTGGTGCTACAGAAGAATGCTGAAGATCAAATGGGGAGGTCACATAATTAATGAGGAGATACTGAACAGAATAGGGGAGACAATAAATTTGTGGCACAGCTTGACTAAAAGAAGGGATTGGTTGATAGAACATATTCTGAGACTTCAGAGGATCGCCAGTTTAGTGTTGAAGGGAAGGGTGTGTGTGTGGGGAGGGGACTGTAAAATGAGACTGAGAGATGAACGCAGCAAGCGGATTCAGAAGGTTGTAAGTTTCACTAATCATTCGGAGAAGAAAAGTCTTGCACAGGATACAGTAGCGTGGAGAGATTCATCAAATCAGTCTTTGGAATGAAGACCACAACTACAACAACTCCGATTTTGTGACTTCATGTCCTGTAAAGTGGTTTAGAAGAAAAGCCTACAAACAGGTTTTAGAGAGATACAAAAAGACAGTTCAGACTGATGTAGTGGTAAGTCATGTAGACGTATAACACTTTTATTTCTGTGAATGCCATCCAAATGTAGGCTTGCAATAATATATAAGCATGTCAGATGTCTGTTGTTACTCTGAAATTGGTGTTTATTGTGTTTCCGAAATACGATGGGTACAGTGTTATGAAGACATGATATACCAGTATTTATGTTGTACATAGAAAAACGTGTTATCACATGTGAAGTCTGTGCCCAGAAACCTAAAATTGACTGCCGCCAATTTATTTTATCGCATTACATTGATGAAACCGCAAGTTGGATTTGTGGCATCTTTTAATGGCGCTCAGACTACGTTTTTACCAAACCCAAACATAGAAAACGTCACACTAGATAGTTTTGAAACATCGTACAGTCTGATGCAGATTGGAAGATTTATTTTCTGTAACAAAGTTGACAATAATCATGGTTTCACTATGTCTCAAATGAACATTTTCGCTGAGGTGACAACATTTCGCATGTCTGTACACACGTAAAAGCTTTTCGCTGAGGGGAAACTAAATCATCACTGTGGGAGTTTACTACTGGAGGTTAAATTACAACCTGAAAATTTTTTCGTTCTAACATTGCTTTTTATAACTGTAACAGTGCTAACATGATACCAAAAAAAGTCATCTCTGGAAAGTTCCAGGAAAAGCCGAGTAGATCACACATGTTTTGATGAAGTTTTCCTAGACACCAGTCTTAAAGAACACGTGAAGTACATATTTAAATGTTGGTAATCTAAATATAGTTATGAAATTTTAACAAATGGGACTGATTAAAAGTTTAACCCGTCTATATTTTTTTAATTTATTTGCTTTTTTCCACATCTCTCCTTTCGAGAGGTAATGGTAGGTTATGACATGAAAGTGAAACTCATTTTGTCATTGTCACCTAACTACCATCTGTAGTATATTTTCTTTCTTAATTTTGCAATCTGGATTATTATTATTTTAGAATCTTTTCAAACGCATATGAAGACTTTCTAGGATTCATTGGACATCACCACTGGGATCCATGTATGGCTACAGACGCACTATGTTTCCTTGAGGACAATTTGGTAGTTTGGTGACTTGTTAGCTTTTTGAGTGATGCTTTCCATATTATTATTCATGTCCCTATATGCTCATGCCATGTGCGTACTGCAGTTAGTAATGTTACTGTGTTTGTATAATAATTTTCAAATATTTCATGCTTTTTACTATTACTCGTGACGTTTGCATTATACTTTTTTGGATTTATATAGCATATTGATGGTATGCGTTGGTGGCCTTGTAGATAAATATAATCTTACGGTTCTGTCAGCAGTTATGTGCATCACTTAGAGAGCTATTTCTATGAAATGTAGCCATGTGTAGACAAAAAAATGGTTCAAATGGCTCTGAGCACTATGGGACTTAACTTCTGAGGTCATCAGTCCCCTAGAACTTAGAACTACTTAAACCTAACTAACCTAAGGGGATCACATACATCTATGCCCGAGGCAGGATTCGAACCTGCGACCGTAGCGGTCGCACGGTTCCAGACTGAAGTGCCTAGAACCGCTCGGCCACACCGACCGGCCATGTGTAGACACCTCTCTGATATACTATTGTATATGTGACCTTCTAAGATTGGAGTAAAGTTCATGTGTGGTACATGTGGCTTTTACTTATGGTCATTTTGAGAGTTCTATTTTCCTATAACAAAAATGAACCTTTAGCGTTGGTCACAACCACTCAGCTATGATACACCTGATTACTTCATTAAAATGAGCCTCTTTCACCTCCGCAAGTTGCTTGGTCCGTGATTCTTCAGTAGAAGCCATGTGCTTAGTATTGTGATTTATTTGTCTCATACTTTACTTAAGAACCTGATCAGGGCGCAGGCATCGCCTAAAAATACATGATATTATTCCACTGACAGAAAATACAGCTAAAGGGCGACGCCGGTGATATAAGGGAAGTAGTGACTTACATTTGTACTCTTCATTTACTGTTTCAAACGCGGACCCTCGTTACAGTAGCATTGTAAAGTAAGTAGAAAAGGAATTACACGTAATAATTAGTGATATAATTTTGCAGAATATGCTAGACGTATACAGTATTGGTGGAAGAAATTTGTTCATGGAAAAAAGTTTCTTCCTTTATAAATAAAACGTTTGTTGTCCTTTAACCTCTAATTCCGGTAATTGTAGCACTTTCCAAGGGACACATATCTGATTACGCCGAAAAAGAGTTGTAAACGATGACGAACTTCAGTTGTATTACAATTTATTTGTAAAGCAGGTTATTGATATTTAAAATATGGGTGGTTTTAATAATGATTATTAGTTCTGTAGTAATTAATGCAATTATAACAACAACATCAACCTTATTAATATTGAAATGAGTGCATTTCCCACATTATGACGCTGTCAAATTGGTGCAATGTTATACTAATGGAAAAGGCTGGTAACAACAGCGAAATAAAAATAGTATGAAATAAAACAAAATTGAAAAACTGGCAAAGAAAGAAAAATATCAGGTAAATGTGAGAAGTAGGAAGAAAATTTAAGACAGTTAATTCTGACAGAAAGGAAAGAATGAGCGACAAGGAAAGCTATTACAGTATAATAAATAGTATAGACATACTGTTTAGCTGTTGCACAGAGGGAAGACTGCATCGAAACTGTGTGGTAAAAAGACGTGGGAAGGTTCTGGATGTGATGCCAACAGCTAGTCACTACTCCGTGAACCCTTAAATCTGCAGTGACAAGTCTAGGCACTGTCTCTGCGAAGATCTGGAATCGCTGAGATACTGATTAGCGAATTTTTGCAACACTAATCACCATTATTCTCGTGCGGTTTGTGGTGGGTTGGATCAAGCGTACCCGCAAGTGCTCCATTGGGTAAATATCGGGTGACCTGGAAGAAAGTGGGGACGACGGCAGTATGGTCATCGAGCGACCTGCGTACACATAAATAATGGTAAAATGTTGCTTTCTGCGATTGAAACCTTGCATTTCTATTAGGATAAAGCAAGATAGGAGTGCATATGGCCTGCTAGAATATCCTCATAACGAACCGTACGAACTTTGTCAAAAGAATTCGTTACAAAGTTTGCTTTGGGCGTTAATAAGTTTTATCATTGCTACTTCCTAAATTCTGTAACTACATTTCGATTTTTAGTTTCAGGGATGGTATCTCACAATCTCACTTTCACGGCTCGGTATTGAGCTAAGCGAAGAGATGTTAACTGCTGAAAATAAAACAAAATAAAATCTCCATTCCGCACATTTCAAAACACTGACATTTTACTACTGGGGAAAACGCATCAAAGAAAATTTAGAAACAATTGATACAAAAAGTTCACTTTGGACGGTCACAGTTATTTTACTTGCACTTCAGAGCTTTAAACATCCATCTTCAGGTGCTTTTATGAGAGTTAATATGGAAGACATTTGTTGTGTTTACATGTTGTCAGGTGTAGTTTTCCGAACTGATATGATATGTACGGAGACTATTCGTATTTAAGTCCTGGTTTGTCGAGAAAAGGACACCATAGTGAAAATGAAAAACTTTTTATTTGCAGCAGATATAGCTTATAGCTATACATATGTAGTGTCGCGGAATAGTAAAGAGTTGGAAACGTGGAATATTGTCAAAGTTTCGTTGCCTATGCCGAGAGCCAGAGGCAGTAGGTTAGCCAAGAGGTAAGAGGATTGCTCATGTATCGGAATGTGTCATCACGCAGGGGCAGTGGCCTGGTTACACACAACAGGCGAGAGAGAATTACTTAGCACATGGGTCTGTGTTAGACGGACACTTTCGTAGAGAGTAAGACAGAGGTATAGCGTCAGCTGTACTGCATTTCATAATTTCACGTAAGTCTGCCGTAACAGCATGTAAATCTGTCACAAAAACACCTAAGGGGCGAGTACGACAAATAAATCAGCAGTTTAAGTGGAACGAATGTGTTCATTACAAACGAGCATGACGTCAGAACGTCGCTCGTGCTTCCTTTAAATACGCCAGCTCTGATAGCAACATGGCACTCGCAGTTAGACTTGCAGTTAGATGTGTACTGGGTCGCTGCGTAGCGCTCAGCTTGGTGATCGACATGTTGATCTTTATTAAGGAGATGTTGCAGTAAGGGCGGCCCATCCAGCAGCAGACGTGAGGGGACAGTACCAGCTCTGGTCCTCTCTGCTGCCGCTGTCTATCATCAACCCAGGATTAGCAGACATAGCGGCAGACTCGCTCGCCGCCGATGCTGACCACATCAGTGAGCCGTCGTCGAGATCATGCGGGGCTTAGGCCCTGTGCATTCGCCTTCACAACCGGGTGAGCCGACGACGCTGGGGCACTGCAGCCTGTTCCGTTCGTCCACCGCGGGCAAGCCACCAGGAGGAGCAGCGAAGAAGACGGGTTGGGATAGAGTGCACTCCGCACTAAGATAACGCTTCTCGTGCCGACAGCGCCGGGACTCCAACCCGGAGCCTCCTACGCGCAGCGGCCTGCTGTCCGCCGCCGAGCTGGCCGGCCAGCCGGGCGCCGCCAGCCACGCGCGGCCGAAGTAAGGGCATTCCACCGCTACGTCACAGCACGCGGCGCTGCGCTAGCAAGACTGGTGCGGCCCGGAGCTGGTGTCATCGCTCCGAGTCAGCGAGGACTCGGGGAAGGTCGTTGGTATCACCAAGCTCAACCAGCCTGTGTTACACGGGCCACATTGTACTCGGCAGGAATAAAGGTGCCATGAATTAATAATGTTTCTTTGGCGTTTCTGACGCGTCCACAGTCATTTCCTAGCATCCTGACAACTGGAGAGGTCACTGCTCGGCTTCCAGTCCACCGTAGGCGACCGGGACCACCGGGGCGCCTACACATAAGCACCGCTCTGACTTAGACATTTTCACAGCATTGTACAAACTTTCCAACATCTTCGTCATAGAACCAGCAACCTGTGCTGTTCACCAATTAAGTACGCTGGTCTGCTGCTCGTTGCCTTTGTCAAAATGTTGTCTTCGGTTCCAGGTCTGGGCTGTATAGTGCGTGATCAAACACTTCCCATCTAATACGCTGCATGAGCGTCGTCATCGCCCCTGCAATGCGCGACCGATAACTGTGGTAAAGAAGGGAATGCATGACTACAACATTATGTGGCTGCATGAAAACAGGCGAAATGTGTAAGCAGGCACTCATCCTTGACGAAAGAAACTATTTTCTAAGATCTTTAAATGCTCAGTACGTGCTCAGAAATGAAAAGAGCAAGGTGATGCGGTCGTTAGGCATACTACAGACACTGAGCAAAGATTCATGGTATTTTCAGTGTTGTTTCTATTTCGTGACCTATCGGACCTTAATAAATGAATAGCTGTCGTTTGTGCCATGGTCACACAGCACACTCATTTCGTGTTATCAGACCATAAATAATGCTTCTTATCCGTTGCATTTGCTTTCTTTGCATGTACCGGCACAACATGACATCAAAAACGACTGTATTTTTCCTCTTCATTAAAGCTGATGTTTCAGTGTTAAAAAGGTTGTTTATTAAAACTATTTACACAGTTTACATTCTTACATATACAGAATGTAGCGATTTTCAGTGTCGCAGTATTGTAAAATTGAGTTTATATTTTGCTTTCACCCATGGAAAAAAGCGTTCATAACGTTGCAATGTGTCACGAAAACAAAGTAAACAATAAAATAAATCGTAAGAGGATAAAAACGCGTGAAATACAAATATGTGGCATCCGTCTATCCTCGAGGGATATGGGTGCGCAGTACTTGGTTCAGGGTCTGCAACGTCTGCTGCGGCTGCGAAGCACCACTCGAGAGTGGCAGTCCCTAGTGTAATGTCCATACTGCAGTTTTGGCAAGGGAAACGTGAGGAATTGGAACTGAAGCCGCTCTCCCTTTCCGTCTTGTCCTCTTCCTGACCTGTTCTTATGCGCGTTCGTCTTCTGCAAGTTTAACCCCATTTCGCACAGTTAGTCGCCACTTGACACGGTCATCACCAGTTACTTTCCCAGCGATTGGGCTTAACAGTGGCCTTGGTCAGATCTCTCTTGTAGACATCCTTGAAGAAAAGGTGCGGTCGTCCCACTGGCTTCATATCCTCCTAAGTTCTCCCTTCAGTAGTTCTTTCGGTATTCGCTCAGGATCCATGCACCTGACATGCCACAGAGAGCTTAGAAGTCGGTGGCTTAGGAATGCATGAAAGATGACTGTGCCTGCGACCTGTAAGTCTTTGGTGTTGGGTGCTCTATCCTTCCAAGAGATCTGAAATATCCTCTGGGGAAAGCAGAGATGAAAGCAGTTCAATCGAGATTGGGGTTTAGCAAGAGTTGTCAGTGTCTCACAACTATGGAGAAGGGTGCTGATAACACAAGCGTTGTATAAGTATAATTTGGATTTTATTGTGAACAGACCATTGTTCCCTACTCTGATTTTCAATCTAGACAAGGCAGATTATTTTTTAGACAACATAGTTGTATGGAGATAACAGCGATTAATTTACTTATAATCAATTATTCAAAATGAAAGTCACAATCGCATTATTTATTTTGCCGCCAACCGGTTTCAACCCGCGATGGAGTCATCTTCAGAGTAATTTACACTTTAAAGTTACAATATCAGTAAGTAATCATGTACGTCATCTACAAGCAATTAGTCAAAGTTACGTAAATATACAAATTTTTTTACCCATGTGGTCGCTCGCTGGAGTTGTCACCCTGCCTGTGCACGGTTGGTAACTATGCACGGTTGGTTCTCTGCATGAGCTTAAATAACGGCTAACAACACGTGGGCAGACGGTAACGCCCTCCACGGTGACCAACAGTAGTTACATGCTTAAGCAAGATATCGTAAATTTTTAAGTTTGTTCCAGTTGTAATATAAAACATAATAAATAATAAATAATAATTGTAACTAATTAAATCTCGAGAAATTTACAATTATTTAAAATTCGGGTAACTGTTGTCCCATTCATTTTTCACTCAATTGTGGATAGAGTAGAGCCCTCTAACCTTTGTGGTAGAGACGCCGTTGCCATGGGCGGTAGTATATATCAAGCGCCCCCTATCCTGTATGGATTGACAACAACATGGGGGGTGAATCGTTATGGTACTCCGTTACCATAACAACGAACGCCGCGCAAAGATGATATTACAGCAGACGACATACGAAGCGGCTACCATGACGACAGCGTCCCAAAACCCGTTGGTCACCGTGGAGGGCGTTACCGTCTGCCCACGTGTTATTGGCCGTTATTTAAGCTCATGCAGATAAGCAACCATGCATAGTTACCAACCGTGCACAGGCAGGGTGCCGTCTCCAGCGAGCGACCAAATGGGTATAAAAATCTGTTTATTTATATAACTTTGACTAATTGCTTGTAGATTATGTACATGATTGCTTACTAATATTATAACTTTACAGTGTAAATAGCTGGCCGGACGGAATGGCCGTGCGGTTCTAGGCGCTACAGTCTGGAACCGAGCGACCGCTACGGTCGCAGGTTCGAATCCTACCTCGGACATGGATGTGTGTCATGTCCTTAGATTTAATTAGTTCAAAGTTCTAGGCGACTGATGACCTCAGAAGTTAAGTCGCATAGTGCTCAGAGCCATTTGAACCATTTTTTTGTATATTGCTCTGAAGATGACCCCATCGCGGGTTGAAACCGGTTGGCGGAAAAATAAATAATGTGATTGTAACTGTCATTTTGAATAATTAACGACAGATTATGCTTTAGCGATTCCGTTATTACTCCCAGTGTCCACAGACAAGTTGCTACGTATTGTACATCCCTAGTAAAGAAAGTCATCAAATACCTGTAGAAAATTGCCATCAATGCTGATGGATGAAAGGTTTGTTGTGTCCTGGGCAGTGCCCTTAATCTTTTGGAGATTGATGTTAGTACCAAATTTTTCACATGCATGTGGTGATTTGTTAATAAGATACTGCAGCTCATCTTATGTGTTTCCTACACTAATTGCATCGTCTGCATGTAACAACTCACAAATAACAACTGTCTCTATTTTTGGTCTTGCCCTTAAGGCGGGCGATGTTGAAAACATTTCCGTCAGACTTAGTATGAGTAGTACGAGTGAGCACGACGAAAATAGATTGATATTAGTCTGCAGTGTTGTGTCATCAGAATATGCTATTAAGATCAGAACATCCATTCGGAGAACCTTTCGTGCTGACATCACGTTCTATTCCACACTGTTGCTGATCCGCGTGAATGCAGCCAGTTTAAACTAATTGCAGAATGTATTGACGTTCCGTCCCGTCAACTGTGAGACGAGCGTCGGCCTAAACAGTTACGTGAAGAACGAGAAGAGGAAGCAGACTTGAGCGAGGACGAGCGTGCTCCCGATGTTCGCCTGCTGTCGGCTCGGGCGCACCGCGCCGCACTGCGCTACCTGCAGCCGGCGGCTCCGACACGCAATCCGGAAGGCCTGCTCCTCACCCAGCCGGGCACGCTACGCCACGCCACGAAATGCCGCGCTGCCAGATTTGCGTGGCCTGCAGTCGCCGCCCTCCGCCGTGTAATGATAGACCCCGCGGGCACGAGCGTTGGCGGGTCTCCCTGTATGCCACCACCGGTCACCGCGGATTCTGCTGCCGCTCCATTTCTACCCGAGGCGGGAGCCGGCCCGCCCTTTAATAGCGACTTTTCAGGCAGCGAGACGGGCGCAAAATGCGCCATTAAGTCCGCGGAGCACCTCATTAACACTCGGTTCTGGTGAGCAGATACCCGGCCTCGGCGTCCGCGACTGCGCTACCCCTTGCCGCAAACCGTCAGCTCCGGTTTGTGGTCCCCACTCACTGCGAGTTTCGAATGAGTTAGCACCTTAACTATCGCCACTGTGCTCCCCAACAACATCCTCTACCACTAAGTAGGAAGCTAATGATCATTACAGGTAAATGATAACTTAATGGTGGAGCACTACCAACTTGGACAAGGGGTTATTTTGTCATTTCAAGTATTGGAATTTACCGTCACTGAAATAGTTTTCAAGTAATTGCATCATTTGTACTTATTATTGTTTGTATTCTCAAAGGCATTCACTTCCGTATATTACTGAACTCATATGTGATATGTGATACCTGAACCTATTTTAACTTCAATATTAGTAGCTATTTGATTATCGTAATACACACAAGTTATAAGAATGAAAGCTGAACTTCTTGAGCACTGCTTCTGTAATATTGTAAGTAGGCTGTTTAGGTTTTTATGTTGGTAACGCCACGTAGCGCTCTGTATGAAAATCACCGACTGTGCTGTGTGCAGTCTGTGGCTGGTTTGCATTGTTGAAATATTTGCTATTGTAGTGTTGGGCATTTGGATGTGAACAGCGCGTAGCGTTGCCCAGTTGGAGGTGAGCCGCCAGCAGTGGTGGATGTGGGGAGTGAGATGGCAGAATTTTGAGAGCGTTCGAGCTGGACGTGTGTCCATCAGAAAGAGTAAATTTGTAATACTGTATATCATGAACTGATATATATATATATATGTATATATACATATGACTTTTGAACACCATTAAGGTAAATACGTTGTTTGATCTCCATCAAAATCTTTCATATGCCAACTATGCATATCAGTAGTTAGAATCTTTATTTAGTTGGCAGTAGTGGCGCTCGCTGTATTGCAGTAGTTCGAGTAACGAAGATTTTTGTGAGGTAAGTGATTCATGAAAGGTGTAGGTTATTGTTAGTCACGGCCATTCTTTTGTAGGGATTATTGAAAGTCAGATTGCGTTATACTAAAAATATTGTGTGTCAGTTTAGAGTTCATCAGAATAAGTAAAGAGAGATATGTCTGAGTACGTTCAGTTTTGCTCAGCTGTTTGAAAATCAAATAACGTAAGAGGTTTATCAGCACAGTAATTCATTAATTTTTGTAAGGGGATGCTTCAATATGAAATTTAAATCTGATTCAGCTTTTAGAATGGGGAGCCAGAAATTAGTGTGCTGGTAGACTCGGATATAAGCTGAACATTTTAGTCACAAAGCAATATTACATACGCTGTTAGCTACATAACGCATGAAATTATTAACACTGTTATTTCAATAAGAAGAACCTTTAAAGTGAATGCCTTAACTGTTCCCTTAGTAATTGCACTTTGATCAAGCTTTAATTACTCTGTTAAGAAAATTAGTGGAGTATCTCAAAACTTGAACTCATTCAATAATTATGTACTTTACAATTGCACGAAGTTTATTAAGTTTTGTTAAGGAAGATAACTGTTTTTCAGTTTAGGAAAATAGGACACTGGAAATTATCGCAGCACTTGGGATACGATCATGTACAGATAAAAAGCTAAACATAAAATTCGGTCGGTCAACACAAAGTTTACAGAATACAAAAGAGAAACCACGTAACTGGTTCATACAATTATACAGTACTCAACTGGTTATTTGAGATGAATGTGGTGGCATGTGCTATTTAAAAAAGCAGTAGCTCTGAAAATTCTCTTCTTAATGTCGGATTTTCGTAGTATAGAACAAGCCACGAACAATAAACCAAATTACGTCTACATCCGAGGCAATGTTATCTGACCTTGCGGTTCTTCTCACCTCGTCCAGTTCGCAAGATGCGCACACTTTGCCTGCTAGGAACCGACTGACTCATGCCACATAGGAGCCTTGCAGTTCGACCGCCAGATCCACCTTTTCTATTCTCGCCTAGCAGTTTCGTTGCGGAGCCGGTCCGCAACCGACCACAGCCAAAAGCCAGCTAGACTCGGGCTATCCGAACACGCTTCCCGTCCAAACCAAACTCTGACACGTCGCACACTGCAGATGTAGTGTCCCCCGTCCATTATTTTCACTGTTCGTAGCGTCACGTGATTCCGGCTATACGTCGAACGAAGAGTGCATCTGCACTAAAGGTGTCATTGCCTATCGTCAAGGAGCATATGTTTATATATTTGATGTCTGTTCTTTCAGACGGGTCCGAAAGAACAGACATCACACGTATGAACTAAGTATGTGTGTTATATTAGAACAAACAAGCCCTCGGTCACAAATACTAACTCAAAATTGACCAGGTTTCAACGCTACTATGAGCATCGTCTTCAGAACATATTAGGTATATAATACACTAATAAAATTAATGTTTGTACTGACTGGAAAGAGATGCAGTACTTACAAGTCACATTTTTTAAAAAATCTAAGCCGTAAAGGTGACATCATGAATAGTTGTAAATTAGATGGCGAACCGCTCTGCTCGTACTTGAGTGAACAAGGGTTGCAACATGGAGTCTTGTTGCAACCCTTGTTCACTCAAGTACGAGCAGCTCTTAGTTTAATTCTGAAGACGACGCTCATAGTTACGTCGAAACCTGGTCAATTTTGACTTAATATTTGTGACCGAGGGCTTATTTCTTCTAATATAATTCTGACACGGACACTGAACCTTAGCAGCTATGTTCAAAGTAAGTATGTGTGTGTGATTGTGTATTGGACCGGGGACCTAGAAACGATAGAGAGGAGTCGCCCGCCGTAGTCCTCAGAGGTCCACAACCCCACAACAGGCCACAGCAGTCCACCAACCCCACCGCCACCCCACACCGAACCCAGGAGTATTGTGCAGTTCGGCCCCCATTGGAAGACCCCCCCCCCCCTTCCCCCCCTCCCCCGGGAAAGTCTCATACCTGACGAGTGTAACCGCAAATGATAGAGTATTTATGGTGTACGCATACTTGGAGACAGTGTTTGCACAGCAATCGCCTACATAGTGTGAGGTGGAATAAGGGTAGCCATCCCGCATTCGCCGAGGCACATGGAAAACCTTAAAAACCATCCACAGGCTGGCCTGACCTGCACATCGGACGTCGTCACTAATCCGCCGGGCGGATTCGTGCCGGGGACCGGCACGCCTTCCCGCTCGGAAACCAGCGCAATAGACCGCGCGGCTAGCCGGGCGGGCACTGTGCACTAAGTACTTTATTTATTCCAATGTGAATTAAACTCTGACACATGCGAAAGCATCTAGTAACTTCCGTGTTCTTTGCTACTCACTTTACTAAACGATTAATCTATATAAATCCTGTATCCTGTATCTTGTGTAAAAAAAGGCAGAAACCTTTTCGGTGGGGGTAAGTGGGATGTGGCATAGTCTTGGCAATTGTGCCAAGGGCTAAGAATCTTCTCTGTACTCTTCTGAGCACGACAGCGCGCTCGTAGCAATGCTGTCTGATTTCGATACCTAGAGACGTACTGGCGTGGCTAAGTGTTGTTATTCATAAGTTAAAATTCATCCGAAGTTTCTGTCTCCATTCCTACAAAACAATGGTTCCCAACCTTTATAACTATGGGAACCACATGTTATGGAGATAAAAGCTTTTGTGTGTGTGTGTCATCAGTAAAACATGCTGTAGAAGAGCATTGAGAAATATTATCTTTTTGTAAAGAGAAGACGTTTATTATACTCATTTAACAGTGGCAACTACATAAAACAACATCTACACCTCATTGGGATCTTATTCGTCTTTGTCACCCACGAATCATTTACCTAGATTAAAACTGTTTCATTTCAGACTCAAATCACTATTTATATTCAGTTCAGTCCAGTACATATTTTTCAAAAAACGTAGAGTTGAAAAGGCTCGTTCATATTGACAGTCTGTCGAGAACTCCATCAAGTGTCTCAGTGACCTGTAATTCAGCAATATCTCCATGGGGACTGAGAGAACTAATAATTAATGTCCCAGGTTCAGTTCGCATATCGGCCATCCAGATACCGTTTTCTGCCGTCACCTAGGTTACGACATGCATATACCAGGCTGACTGCTTCCTTCCCCTCCTGTAGTACGATATCCAAGCAAAGCTCCGGGTCGCATAATGTTAGCTGTGGACGGGACGGCCGGCCGGAGTGGCCGAGCCGTTCTAGGCGCTACAGTCTGGAACCGCGCGACTTCTACGGTCGCAAGTTCGAATCCTGCCTCGGGCATGGATGTGTGTGATGTTCTTAGGTTAGTTAGATTTAAGTAGTTCTAAGTTCTAGGGGACTGATGACCACAGCAATTAAGTCCCATAGTGCTCAGAGCCATTTGAACCATTTTGACGGGACGCAAGTCACGCACCGTCCTTCTTTCTTCTCGTCTCAGAATAATAAATGAGCGAACTTCGACGGAGTCATTCTTCTGAACAGCTGTGTCCAAAGCTACCAACTCGACAGATTACGACAGGACTGTGACTGTTATGTGTTTACGCCGTGAGAAGCCAACCAATCCGGTACGCCGTCCCTGTAACGCATCTGTAGCAGTGTAGACTTCCAGCCTCCTGGTGGCACACGATACGGTGATTTTTAACATTAAAAAAATGCAAAGTTTTCACCGCTAATTTTATCCTGTACTCGATGACTTTAACGACTTAAAAACGGAATCCTGGAAGCTCCCGATAATTTCTATCTTGTCTTGGACTAGAACTCCGGGCCAATTGCCTGCCGTTGTGGCCGAGCAGTTCTAGGCGCTTCAGTCTGGAACCGCGTGACTGCTACGGTCGCAGGTTCGAATCCTGCCTCGGGCATGGATGTGTGTGTGATGTCCTTAGGTTAGTTAGGTTTAAGTAGTTCTAAGTTCTAGGGAACTGATGACCTTAGATGTTAATTTCCATAGTGCTCAGAGCCATTTAACCATCTGAACCAGGCCAATTGTCACGCTGCCCATGATTCAGTGGTTCGGAACCACTGATATAGAAGATAGAAATCGGATGATAGTTCCTGTAACATCCCTTATTTTCCATAGCATCAGTAAGAAAGAGCGTAACCTGTGGCGTACCTGTGTCTGTGTGTGTGTGTGTGTGTGTGTGTTGCTCCATTGTTAGCGCGTGCTTCGCTGCGTGACGATAAGGGAAGCAGCACATCGAGCGCCACGGTATCGGCAGGCTGGCTGGCGGTCTCGGCTCGTTTGTCCCTGGGCCTGGTCGGTCTGGTCCCGTGCAGTGACGGCAGACAAATCACGCGGCCAGAGGCTGGCCTGACGGATGGCCCCACGCGGCGCGCAATTCGTCGCCAGACGAGGGAAACGCATCGCCGCTAATAGGACGCCGCGCAGCACCGCGCCCCGCAGCTGGCTACATTTCGCATGCCGTCACAAGCACAGCCGCAGAAGTCAAGCACAGCCGCGCCATAGCGGTTTGCAATGCGATCAACGAAACACGTTTCAAAACAGCCACTCTGCCTGTCACAAACGAGCGGCGTGAGTACCAGGCGATGAGGGTACCACTGGGTCTTAAGGCATCGCAGTAAAGCACAGAAAATTACTAACGAGTGCAGCGCCAGCGAAACTCTCTCCTCGTGTGATATACTACATAACGTGAAAGTTAAACAAATAAATTACTAGTTTTCTCCTAGTTTGGAGAGCAATGATCCCGCAACTGTCGATTCAATTAAAGATGAGCCTCTCCATTCGCTTAATTAGAAGTTCTTCAATCCACATTCGAAGTTGAGCAACTGTCGCGGCTTTTCATTTAAAGAACGAAACATCCTGGGCATACAGCAACACAGGTACCTGGAATACAAATTACACTACTGGCCATTTAATTGCTACACCAAGAAGAAATGCAAATTCATTAGACAAATATATTATACTAGATCTGACATGTGATTACATTTTCAAGCAGTTTGGGTGCATAGATCCTGAGAAATCAGTACCCAGAACAACCACCTCTGGCCGTAATAACGGCCTTGATACGCCTGGGCATCGAGTCAAACAGAGCTTCGATGGCGTGTACAGATACAGCTGCCCATGCAGCTCCAGCACGATACCACATTTCATTAAGAGTAGTGACTGGCGTATTGTGACGAGCCAGTTGCTCTGCTACCATTGCCCAGGCGTTTTCAATTGGTGAGACATCTGGAGAATGTGCTAGCCACGGCAGCAGCCGAACATTTTCTGTATCCAGAAAGGCCCGTACAGGACCTGCAACATGCGGTCGTGCATTATCCTGCTGAAATGTAGAATTTCGCAGCGAAAATGAAGGGTAGAGCCACGGGTCCTAACACATCTGTAATGTAACGTCCACTGTTCAAAGTGCCGTCAATGTGAACAAGAGGTGACCGACACGTGTAACCAATGGCACCCTATACGATCACGCCGCGTGATACGCCCGTATGGCGATGACGAATACACGCTTCCAATGTGCGTTCATCACGATGTCGCCAAACACGGATGCATCCATTATGATGCTGTAAAAAGAACCTGGATTCATCCGAAAAAATGACGTTTTGCCATTCGTGCACCCAGGTTCGTCGTTGAGTACACCATCGCAGGCGCTCCTGTCTGTGATGTAACTTCAAGGGTAATCGCAGGCATGGTCTCCGAGCTGACGGTCCATGCTGCTGCAAACGTCGTCGAACTGTTCGTGCAGATGGTTGTTGTCTTGCTAACGTCCCCATCTGATGCCTCAGGGATCAAGACGTGGCTGCACGATCCGTTACAGCCATGCGCATAAGATGCCTGTCATCTCGATTGCTAGTAATACGAGGCCGTTGGGATCCAGCACGGCGTTCCGTATTACCCTCCTGAACCCACCGATTCCATATTCTGCTAACAGTCATTGGATCTCGACCAACGCGAGCACCAATGTCCTATATTCTAGAACCGTTTAGTTCAAAATGATGGAAGTAGAAGAATTATGGATAAAGTTTAGACCAATAGCAAATATTGCTCAGGAAAAGGATGCGCCGAGCAAGTGGATTAAGAACGGATGATACCGTGGTTTAGTAACAAAATTCGGAAAACTCCCAGAAAGCAGAGCGTTGCACTGTCGGTTAAAAAATGAAAGCAGAAATGTCAACAGGTAAAAGTTAGTGGAAATTCCTGTGCTTACAAAAAGTTCGATTCGCAAAATATACAACAACTCCCATTGTCATACATTAGCGAAAAAATTTGCCTAAAATCGGTGAGAATTCACAGCAACAATCTGGGTGAAGTTGCGCTACGAATCTTATAGACGAAAGAGCACGTAAGCAGTTGTTAGCTTCTCATTTAGACAATGAATTGACGTCACTTAATTCCATTGTGGGGAAGGCAGGTGAATTACGGGTAAAGCTTAAACGGACTGTAAATCGTGAGCTGGAGCAATACTTGCCTATTAAATGGATTAACGAGGAAAAGAGCTATCGTGGATTACCAATGAAATTCGGAAACTGGTGAGGAAGCAAACGTTTTTGCACTCTAGGTTCAAAAGAGAATGCGCAAATGATGACAGGCAAAGGTTAGTGGAGAATTTACGTTTGTAAAAAGGTATATGCTCGAAACATACACAACACCGAGCGAGGTGGCGCAGTGGATAGCACAGTGGACTCGCATTCTGGAGGACGACGGTTCAATCCCGTGTCCGGCCATCCTGATTCAGCTTTTCCGTGATTTCCCTACATCGCTCCAGGCAAATGCCGGGATGGTTCCTTTGAAAGGGCACGGCCGACTTCCTTCCCCGTTCTTCCCCAATCCGACGAGACCGATGACCTCTCTGTCGGGTCTCCTCCCCCAAAACAACCCAACCCGAAACATACTATTGCTATCACCGTCATACCTTAGCAGAAAAGCCTAGCCGAGAACCCGAGAAACCTTTGGTACTATGTAAAATTGCTAAGCCAGTCTTTGTTTCTACCCAACCTCTCGTTCAGCAGTCTGATGTTGCACTACAAGATAGCAAAATGAAAGCCGAAGCTTAAACGTCCCGTTTAAAAAATCAGCTGCGTCGGAGAATTGTAGAAACTTACAGTTGCTTGACCATCGCACTGAATCCCTTGCGAACGACTCAGCAATAAGCATCCCTGGCGTAGACAAACATCTGAAAGAGTTGAAAACAAGTAAGTCACCAGGTCCGGATAGAATCGCAGTTCCGTTTTACAAAGTGTGCCCTAAGGCATTTTCCCTTTACTTGCTTGCATTTATTGCGAGTCCCTCGCCAAAGCAACTGGAAAAAAATGTAGATCTCTCCGCGTATATAAGAAGGGTAAAAGAACACACCCACCGAAGTACAGACCAATATCCTTAACATCGGTCTGGCTCATACCTTGAAAGTATTTTCAGTTGGAATGTAATAAATTTCCTTGAGGTGGGAGAGCTTCTGCCCACGAGACAATTCTAGAAAGTCAGATTGCGTTTTCCCACATGACATACTGCGATCTACGGATGAATGGTATCTGGCAGCTATAAAAAGTATCTGACTCGGTGCCCCGCTGCAAACTTTTAACAAAGTTACCAGCGTGTGGAATAGGTTCCCGGGTACGTGGGTGGCTCGAAGACTTCTTAGGTAATAAAACCCAGCAAGTTGTCCTCGTTGGCGACTGTTCATGACTAGTGTCCCGGGGAAGTTTAGCACTCTGCTCGTGACGCTGTGCTGTACGGGAAAGTGTCGTCATAGAGTAACTGTAGCTAGTTGGTGTGATGAATGGCAGATAGTCATAAATATAGAAAAACGTGCGGATGAATAGGGAAAACAAACCCGTTATGTTTGAATGCAGCATTACTAATGCTCTTTTTGACGCAGTCACGTCAATTAAATATCTAAACGTAACGTTGCAAAACTATATGAAATGGAACGAGCATGTAAGGATTTTAATAGCGAAGGTGAATGGTGGACATGATTCACCTGTAAAAGAGACCGTACTGGTGCAACCTGTTCTTAAGTACTGCTCGAATGTTTGCGATCTGCAACAGGTCAGATTATAAAACATCAAAGCAATTCAAATGTGGGCTGGCAGATTTGTTACCGATAGATTCGAACAACGCGCAAGTATTACGATGATGCTTCGGGAACTCAAATGGGAATCCATGGAGGGAAGGCGACGATGTTTTCGGGGAACGCCATTAAGAAAACGTAGAGAACCGGCATTTGAAGCTGGCTGCAGAATAATTCTACTGCCGCCAACGTACATTTATCGTAAGGATCACGAAGATACGATCAGACAAATTAGGATTCATACGTAGGCATTTAGACTCTCGTTTTTCCCTCTCTATGGGAGAGGATAAGAGAAGGAAATGTGTAGTCGCAGTAAAATGGTTCAAATGGCTCTGAGCACTATGGGACTTAACATCTATGGTCATCAGTCCCCTAGAACTTAGAACTACTTAAACCTAACTAACCTAAGGACGGCACACAACACCCAGCCATCACGAGGCAGAGAAAATCCCTGACCCCGCCGGGAATCGAACCCGGGAACCCGGGCGTGGGAAGCGAGAACGCTACCGCACGACCACGAGATGCGGGCTAGTCGCAGTACAGGGCACCCTCCGCTACGCACCGTACCATGGCTTGAGGAGTGTTTATGTAGATGTATAAGGTGTAAATACTGGATTTACTCGTCCGATACTGTTTCGTCGCACAAGATTGTAAAATTATTTACGGCTTCTGGAATGTGGCTTTTGATTTTTGGTTTCAAGAAGGTTCGTCGGACAGATTATACGCCTATACGTCAGTCTGTTGTGGAATTATGGAACATGTTTTAAGCTCGCGCGATATTGTCATATTTCCACTGTAAAAGTTAAAATGGATTCCAGTAACAGAGAAACTTACCTCGCTTAATGATGCCTAGGCATCACGCTAACAGCTCTGCTCTTTTATCCTATTCAATAAAATAATTTTCCCTATTAGGCAGCGTCATTAAAAAACACTAAAGCAACTGAATTGCCAATGTTTCGACAGATGTTGAATTGGTAAATGCTGAAAGCGTGCGATGATTAACTTCACCTAAGCCTATTAATCATATTCAAATTGCTGCTGAGGCCATGTACTAAACTCCATCAGGCGGCCTGCAGAATTTACAGATAGATGTAATTGTACAATGTGAACTTTCATTCCCAGAAATTTCGCACTAAATAAAATATTCCAGGCTACTCTTCCGTGGTCGGGGGGATTTCATATTAAAACCGAACGTTTCGTTCAGATCTGCGGAGGATATTTTCAAGGGGGTCGTAGCTACTTTGTTCGATTCACACATCGCAACAAAATTCCGTTTGCGAGTACCCCACCGTAATGACATGACGTCTCAGTTTTTTAGTACCCGAGCTTAACTGGCCGTTAGTCACCGTAGTCAGCTGTTGCTATCATCCCACATTGGAAGACTAACACACATCTTCTTCAGCACTGGGATGCAGATATTCAATTTCGCTCCCTCCTTCTTCCTATTGAAGTTTCTGGGCTGATTGCGGCGGTCTTCTGGCTGCAATGTGTGTTCCGCAACAGTTGATCTCTCGATCTTCCCCCTTCTATAGCTGTCCCTGTTTACTTCTAATCATTTCTTGGCCGTTCTTTTTGTAGAATCCACGTACACCTCCTGACAACTACTTGAAATCCTATAAATTACTGTTTCTTCTAGCAGTTTGCGATCATCCTTGGCCAATTTTGATGATCCTGCGTTTTTCGGGGGGGTCTGTAGACTACCGCGATGTTCCGTTTATTCAAGAGCTTTTTTTCTGTGTGGTCATTTCTGTCCTTAGCGAAAGGCAGGAATGCTTTTGATTTCACAGGCTCTTGTGCATTACTATGACTTTTCTGACTTGATCTTAACGCTTCTTTTACTTCAGCGGACGAATAGTCATTCTTGAGCAAAGCGGTGATGTCTTTTAATTCCGCGTCAGACAGCTCTGGTTCGCAGATGTTAGCTGCTATATCCTCCAACAAACAACTATAAGAGTACAGGGGCAAAAGTAGACGTAGAGAGATTGAGAGCTCAGCTGTTGCGGAACGTGGTTTGCAGCCAGGAGACTACACATTCATTTTGATAGGACGCAAGTACTGGCAGCCACAAGCGTGTATCACGAAGGGCTGTACAGGGAAGTGAGAGAGATTTTTGAACACCCCCAGGAGTTTCAATAGGAAGGAGGAGAGGGTGAATCTGAATAACACCTAGATCCCGGTGCTTAAGATGTGTACTAGTCTTTCTCTAAGGGTGATAGCATTAGCGAATGACAACAGCTGAGAATGGCAGATTGCTCTCTGGCTTTGAAAACATGAGCCTTCATGCCACTATGTATAAGCTCGTGTAAATGGAATTTTGTTGCAGTCCGTAGGGAGACAGGGTGTGAAACGGACAATCAAAGTCGCTTCGTTCCCCCTTGTAAATGTTCTCCGCAAGTGGGTACGAAACACTGGGTTTCATTGCGAAATCCATCCGACCACGGGCGTAGTTGCAGTCCGTAGGGAGACAGGGTGTGAAACGGACAATCAAAGTCGCTTCGTTCCCCCTTGTAAATGTTCTCCGCAAGTGGGTACGAAACACTGGGTTTCATTGCGAAATCCATCCGACCACGGGCGTAGTAGTGGGGAATATTTTATTAACTGTGAGATGTACGAGTATAAGTAGTTGTACAGTACGTATACGCACAAATACAAGAACGTACTTGAGTTTCGCAGGTTGAGTACCACTTGGTCACGAGTCTAAATGTGACTTTTCCTCGCCTTCTATGTCAATGAATCTATTCAGCTGCCTTTATTCCACAAGAGGAAAGACATGGATTTGCGAGGCACGTTTATGAATATTATCGGAGCTCAATGAGCTCGGTTTACTGGTGTGACACGTTATGCTTTTGCCACTACCTGTTCAGTGGAGCCGCTAGCAGCTGTCGGCTAATAACCTCCGTGACACAATGCCCCGCTAGTCTGGTATGCCACGAGCAGCTCTGCAAGTTTCCCTCTGTTAACAGCGGCGTCAAAGGCGGCCCTTTGCCACTGTTATGCACCGCACTCTCACTAGGGTCAAGGAGAGCTGCTTCCGCATAGAAGCGTTGTTAATAACGTCAAGGTTGTAGCCACTTATTACGCCGCTGTAATTCCACGTGTTATCTTGTGCTGTTATTTCAACTGTGTAACAAGGAATTCGAATTTCTTGACGAGCATATGCATTGTTCAATGCTCTCTTATGCACGACTTTAGATGCTTTGTCCAACTGTAAATAAATTCGGGGAAAGGAGCGACGCAATGTGAAACCTAAGGGATCAGAGCGATAATAATACAGGCTTCGTGCTAAATGAAATATACTGACATTCACACGAACATACTTTTTAGGAAAGTTGATTACCACAAACTTAGGTCAGATTTCGTTCCTCAGTCTACTTTCAGTTTATGTGTGCATTACGTAGATCCCACCAAGTGCAGAATACACGATTTTACTGCAGTTCGCTATGACACTTTCGGCTGTGTCCGAAAGTATTTCACTCGTTCCCGTAATCCACTGAGAAATATTCCTTTCATCTGGTGTTTTCATCAGACAGCTAATATTCAGACGCAGCTCTAACTGAAGTTACGGCTTTGAACTCTAACTGTATCACACACAGTATGTTGAAATGTAACTTTCCATGTGTTAGGCTTCACACTTCTGTTCCTAGTAAGGGTAATCATTCGTCAGTTTAAGGGTAAACATCTATGACATCATCAATAAATTCACTCTAAGAGCGATCAGAAAGGCTTTACATATGACTGAAAGTTAAATGGAACACGTGAGAGTGCCGTTAGAAACAGGAAAGGGGAAATTGTAGATTGTTGTACGCTATGAGGAGATAATAAAGAACCTATTAGTGTGAAAATGGTGAAAAATGTCAGTAAATTTTTATTTCAAGTAAATGAGCTTTCAGTATTGGAAAATGTTTTTTCACGTGTTAACTGAGTCTTAATTTTCTTTTAGAATTTTCTTTGCTATGATTAATGTACTAAATGTTTATGTACTTAATTTTGAGAAATTAAAAAGTGACTAAATCTCTACAGGCTTTCATTTTTATCGCAAGGAACAGAATGCCTAACGCTTCAGATCACGACACACTATGAGAAAACATTAAGTCTTTCGTGGGCACCCTCAGTAATTAATGTTCGGTTCTACACATCGAAATAAAGTAAACGTGTGTTATTCCTCATCGGAGCGAGCATTCTTCTGAAATGCTAACACTCATCAGTTTTTATCTGCTGATGTTTTGAAGGAGATTCGTATTTATAAGGAAGAAATAAATGAACTCACGGAAGACCTGCTATTATGATTTAACTGATGTAACGTACGCTAAGCCGGCCGAAGTGGCCGTGCGGTTAAAGGCGCTGCAGTCTGGAACCGCAAGACCGCTACGGTCGCAGGTTCGAATCCTGCCTCGGGCATGGATGTTTGTGATGTCTTTAGGTTAGTTAGGTTTAACTAGTTCTATGTTCTAGGGGACTAATGACCTCAGCAGTTGAGTCCCATAGTGCTCAGAGCCATTTTTTGAACGTACGCTAATGTTCGCTATCAAAAGAATAACTAATTTTAAAAGTTAGTGAGAGAATAGCCCTACACCAGTCGCCACAGCTCAGTTTCGGCTCCCTGATGTGGTGGATAACGTGCAACTTTACGATATTGAAGAACTTCGGTCCCACATTTTGCTTCTTCCTAGATTTTTGCGAAACTATTTTCTACATCTAAACACGAATATAAAATTTGACAGCGCTAAACATCGAGGTGGTTACTCAGGGGACAATACGTGGTGAGTATTATAAAGGTAAAATAAAGAAAACTTCCGTGTTTTTGCCCAACGGGAAAAATCGAGCCGATTCTGAATTTTTCCCTCGTCTACTGTCAGACCTACTTTTAAGGTGTATTTTTTATTTTATTTTGATGTTTATGAGATACAGGTTCAATCAATTTCAGGCCAAATTTGTCTGTAATGCTTGCAGTGTGACATAGTGGTTAGCGTCGCTGGCTGGTGTGTTGTGGTTCGTCAGTTCAGGCATTAAATCAAGCAATTTATTATTTGTCCCATCTGCGAGTTTCTTGAAATACCGTATGTCTGTATATTCTGGAATATTCGATATATGGACAAATAGCCGCACTCTCCGCCGAGTAGCCGGCCGGTGTGGCCAAGCGGTTAAAGGCGTTACAGTCTGGAACCGCGTGACCGCTACGGTCGCAGGTTCGAATCCTACCTCGGCCATGGATGTGTGTGATGTCCTTAGGTTAGTTAGGTTTAAGTAGTTCTAAGTTCTAGGGGACTGATGACCTTAGAAGTTACGTCCCATAGTGCTCAGAGCCATTTGAACCATTTCTTCGCCGAGTAGGTCAGTACTGTTCAGGCTGTGCGTTGGTGATAGTAATAAACGAGCTGTCAGTTCTAAGTTCATCAACGACTCTGCCTTCGGATTTATATTGGTTGTGATTTCGACGTGACAATACTGTCTCATGTTCAGGTGCTTGCCAAGTTTGGTTCATAAATCGATTACGTTAGTAGCCAAACTCTCGTTCCATCAAGGATGGCAGATAGGGTGTGACTACCACACAGTTTGCCAATTCGTATCAAACACACTCTGAACATGAGACGGTATGGTTTCACGTCGGTCGTACATAATGAGATAAGGCATCAAGGGATCACCAATTTAGTATTGGAGGGCAGCGTGGAGGGTAAAAATCGTAGAGGGAGACCAAGAGATGAATACACTAAGCAGATTCAGAAGGATGTAGGTTGCAGTAGGTACTGGGAGATGAAAAAGCTTGCACAGGATAGAGTAGCATGGAGAGCTGCATCAAACCAGTCTCAGGACTGAAGACCACAACAACAACAACAACCAAAATTATAAGGAAACTGCCTTTCTGTGGAATAAATAAATAACGGCTGGAAGTAGTACACGAAAATACTTCATAAGGATCGCCTAATACGCGAGCCGCTCTCAAGGACAGGTCGCACTATCGTGATCTGTGTGATCTTTTCCTCAAATACGCCATTGTTCAGAATTCTCGGAACATATCTAAGCCTTCCATTCACGTGCTTTACTATTTTCCACGTGTTCATTACACTCACTATCGCTTTCATATACTGAGCACTGCACACTCGAAATGTCAGGTGGAAGAAGTACGCAACTAATATTTTAACTGAATCTGGTTAAAAATACTTCCATCCTATACATAGCTTACTTTTATCCCTAGCTATTGGAAAACACGTTAATTTTTCCACGAAAATAGCCTCATTTTCTTCCAGTTAGAGCAAAATTTTACTACTGTGTGAGAATAATATGTTATACGACTGAGTACCGAACCCTGAATATACGAGTACCTTAGAGGCTCGAGACCTGCTTACTGTATTGGGCCGACTGTACACTAGGTTCCTCACACAATTCACATGTAGATACATGATTTCCGATGGAACGAGCAGCCCCTGTCTTTCCACCTCACATCTCCTTAACATGGCACAGCAACCACAGAAACTCTCACTACAGACATATCGTCAGTCGAGACGAAAGTAAGGACTCTGCTAGCAGACTGCGGAGTCGTTGTTGAGTCAATCATCATAATAAGCAATTTAACCGCCCTTATTCCTCTGGATGGGCATCTTCTACTGTCGTCTTTGAAGATCATTTGTTGCCACGTGAGAAACAAACTGTGTCGCAATAAATAGGGTTACTCAGTCAGGAACCTATACTAAAATCGTCTTCAAGGAGACACCTCAGAATCGCCAGAAACGTCGGCAAGAATTTTATTTATTTCTCATTGAGAATTGCACTGCACGTCAGACTCACCAGACATCCGGTCGCGAAAGCCTTCATCATATAAAGCCTGAAAATGTTTGTGTAGAGCTTACAGTGGAGGACATTCCACAGGGCACGATGATACATGTCACAGAGTACCAAGCCGTGTCTAAGCCGTCCTTTCGATGACAATAACAATACGTACAGTCTTCTTTAAGAGCGACGATCACGCCGTGTTGTAACGGCGCCAGAGCAGAAGGGCGCCATGTTGAGCTCAGACGACAACATTGCGACCCCGTCCCGTGATCTGCCAGCTCCTCATTTGATGCTGGAGTGGTTCAGCAGCAAGAGCCTAGAGGCAGTCGTCTATAAAGTTGTGCAGTTTATTAGGGACACTGTGGAAGTTGGTGCCGTAAAAGCCGGTGGGCTACGATAGCGGCTCCGCCGCTCAGTTGCGTAACGAATTAACATTCAGCGTCGGCATCTTTCTCGTATACTCTCCCGATTGGGCTACATTTACGGTCTGGAAGCCTTATACTCAACATTTTCGTGCACTATAACTGGGATCTCCTTCGGATGGGACGATTACCTCTGCTGTTATTTCGAAAGAGCGAGAAGTCATTTACACTAAAACGGCTCACTGTTGCGTAATTGTTTCTGAATGGATCTATCTGAAGAGTGCGTGGAACTCGAATATATCTTACCATCACTTCACGCTGTTTTTTGTGTGTACTTCGTGACTACCATTCCTTAACTATGCATGTTAAGCGGGTTGTTGGTATTGGACAATAGATTGCAGTTTTACAATGCTCCTCCACAGCCCCTTCCACGTAGATCTGCATCTACACCCACACTCTGCAAAACACTGTGAATGTTTGGCAGTGGGTCCTTACCACTGTTTAAAATATTAGGGGTTCATCCCGTTTCAGTCGCATTTACGTGGTGTTCGTTTTAATTTTAGACAGCTAAATATTTCGAAAGCTGGGTCGCACTAAAAAAATGTTCTAGATGAAAAGATAATGATAGTAAAGGGGAATCTGTCTGTGCTACAACCTGGCCAACTCCTAGCCACCCTTCCAGCGAGATTATGAGAGACGGACCACAAGGTCGGATCGTGTCAATCATGGAGAAGGAAATCGGGCGTTTCCTCCCAAAGGAACCATCCCGGCATTTGCGTGGAGCGATTTAGAGAAATCACGGAAAACTTAAATCTGGATGGCTGGACGCGTATTCCCGAAAGAAAATACGAAGTTGGCACCGTCTACGACGGACTGGTGTTTTTTTCCGGACGATGCGTCGTTTTCGAGATATTTATTTCTCTCAAAACAAACATGCCGTAGAGTGCTGGCACAATTACAGCTTAAACATCTCTGTGTGAACTGTAATTAAACCAACGTACTTCGGGGACTAACATACACTCCTTGAATTCGCACTTAACCCTGGTTGATGCAACTTTACAAGCAGACTAGCAATGGACTGTTGACGGGTTCCCTTAAGCTTCTGCTCGTTAAGGCATGTCAGCATTTTCGTGCCTCTTTCACACGAGACACAGACCTCTTAGCATTCTCATAGTCCTTCACTGTACCCGTTCAATACCCCATTTTGATCACATCTGGTGTGGTTCCCACACACTTTAGCAATATTCTAGACTGTTGTGTAAGAAATCTGCATTTTAGACTGATCGCCTTTGTAGAGTATCCTACCAATGAACCGAAGTCTGCTAAACGTTTTATCTGCAACTGAAAATATAAACATGTTAGCACAAATGGCTACATTCAGCTATTTGCATGAGTTGACAAAAAATGTGCGATTGATACTGTGGTCTTAGTGTCCGAGATAAGAGTATAAAGGAATATCCTTATCTTCGTAAACGGTTTCTGCTTTATTGTACTACACACTATAAAGAAAAGGAGAAGTGTGGATGTGTATCAGAATTGTCCACGGTTACAGATTTACGTAAACGATACTTACTGTAACATACGATTAAGCGAGAGTTACAAACTATTCTTTCCCTTCACTTAGTATATTCTACTGCTTTGCAATAAAAGCGGATCTGGAAATACCATTAGCTACGACCGAGCGGAAGAAACGCCATATAGTGTCGTGGAGGTCGCGAACTGACTCAGTCAGCCCAGAAAGCGCCCTCCCCCCCCCCCCCCCCTGCCTTCTTTTTTGTTCTTAACAGCACACACAACGCTGCGCCAACCACTTACGACTGGCGACCGCAATTAGCCATGGTGACGTCATATTCATCTGGAAAGACCTATTATAGCCAGGTTACTTCTTGCAGCCACAGAATAAAGAAGCGGGAAAGACGTGTATGAAACTTAACTATGCTGTTTCTCAGAGTTACGTCGTATGTTAACATCACTGCTTTTTGCACGTCCAGTCTTTGTTAGACGTTCCTTACAAATATGTCTTGCCGAGATAAAGGCAGTTGTGAACACTAGAACGTGATTATTTAAGGGATAGAATTGTAATTACACCGACTGAACATAACAGAACTTTCATCTCTTTCAGCCTCCTATTAGTATTTGTATTTGGTAATAGTAATCCTAAAAGGAAAACAGAATAACGTGCTTAGAGAATAAAAATCGATGAATCTGTTAATTTTATGGGACAAATACAAAAAAATAAAACAAAAAGCGCTACACGAAGGAATTATTCCAATGGGACGGAAATCGGTAGGAGTGATGTATGTGCACAGTGAAACTGAATGATTTATTAAAGAGATAGAACTTAAAAAAATGAGCAAGTCCATAACGTGTTCATCCACCTCTGATTCTTACGCAAGTAGTTACTCGACTTGGCATTGATTGACAGAGTTCTGGATGTCCTCCTGAAGGATATCGTGCTAAATTCTATCCAATGAGGGTGTTAGATCTTCAAAACGTTAGATCGTCAAACACGGAAGCTGCCTGTAGAGCCCTACACATAGAGCGCCAAACATTCTCAACTGGGAAGAGATCCGGCGATTTGCTGTCCTCAAGCACAAAGACAAGCAGTAGAAACTCTTGCCGTGTGCAAGCGGGTATTACCTTTCTGAAATGTAAACACAGGATGGCTTGCCACGAAGTGCAACAAAATGGGGCTTACAGTATCGTTGACGAACTGTTGTGCGGTAAGGGTGCCACGGTTCACAACCAAAGTCATTTTGATATGAAAGGGAATGACACCCCAGACTTTTGGTTGTCGGGCCGTGTGGCGAGCGAGTCAGGTTGTTGTCCCACCCCTGTACGGGGCGTCTCCAGACACATCTTTGTTGGTCATCGAGTCCATTTCAAAGCGGGACTCATCACTGAAGGCATTTCTGCTCCAGTCAATCACGGGTGCGGATGACCGGGCAGTTGAGCGCCCCACAAACCAAACATCATCATCATCATCATCCAGTCATTGAAAGTCTGGAGACACCCCGACAGACATGTAATAATGACAAACGCTATACGGTCCCACAGCCAGGAATGACGGTCGGGGTTGCCATTTCATTTCAGAGCAAGACTTCGTTGGCTGTCATCTCCGGAACCTATACAACACAGCGTGCTTCTTTTTTTTCTTTTTTTAATAAGTACACAGTGGCGTCACCAATCCTCTTCTCTCGGTACTGAACCAACGAATCGATGGTTCAGAGTCGATAGTCGAAACAAAGTCGCTCGTAGCAAAAATCTGTAATGATACAATGAAACACTTGAGACAGATGTATGTAATAGTTGAATGTAGTGACATTTATTACGAAATATAATGTATAAAATGTAATAATAGAAGGAGAAAAAAATATTTATATAGGCTCCGTATAACTACACCTTTACACTCTGTTAGCTAAATAAGCGTTCTTACAGCTAGAAGCACTAACAGTGTTACCACTTGTTCATTCTAGTTCGATGTGGCAATAATTTCAGAGAATGCCGATTCGTCCTACTTCTCTGCCTGAATGACATTCTTCTCAAAAATAATTTATTACCAGTCACATTCACACATCGTTTCAAATGGTAGTGACATGTTTCAGCCGTCAACAGCTATCATGAGAAAATGATTGTGCAGGACAGTGAATAATTTTAAAAAGAATTTCACAAACTTTGGAGTTCTGCAACAAGACTGAAATGTCGTTTGCAGAATATTGTCGCATCCCAAAATCGTGGATAAGATTGCGTCCTTCTGACACTTTCTATGCACAGATGTCGCTTTACAGCTGTGTAGCGTCGATGTTGCTCTGTCTTCTTTGCGGTTTTTCATTTGACTTCCGTGAATTTTATTCGTTTCTGCTTCTTAATGCTGCCGCTATCGTAATGGTTAGTAACTTCCACCGCCGACCAGTTGGGAGACACCAAATATTTTCCTTCGTTAGTAAGTACTACGATTTTGATAGAACAGACTAATGAATTACAGTCGCAAACTCTCCTATTTTTTTCTTTCATATATCGTGTGAAATAATATAAATCATCGTTCTTTTGTGTTCACAATTTAAGATGGAAAATATATCATGGCTCTTGTATCATTGCTCCATACAAGACTTGCCGCTTTTGATAATAGTTTGTCGGGACTTCTCCAAGGACAATACATTATCGTCTAGAGTGGTGTCGTGAACATTCCACACGGACGGTGGAACAGTGGGCCGATGTTCGTTTCACAGATGAGTTCCGATTTGGTCTGGAGAGTGAATCTCGACGGATTCGCACCTGGAAGGAACGTGGAACACGATTTCGGGACCCAAAAACTGTGGAGAGAGACCGATATCGTGGCCGATCAGTAATGATGTGGGCAGGGATTATGTTTATCACACGAACCCTTCTTTACGAAATTGTACGGATGAATCGTCAACATTTAACCGATATCAGGAGTCGTGACGAGATCTTGGGACCTCATTTGCTGTTGTTTCAAGATCCTGTGCGCACAGACTTCGTACTGATGGACGATAATGTTCGACTTCATAGAGCACGGGAGGTTGATGTTTACTTGGAAACGCATGATAGTGCGTGCATTGCGTGGCCTACTCGTTCTCCCGATTTGAATCCCGCAGAGTATATTTGGGATGTACTAGGGACACGGGTTGCATCGCCTCAGCATCCACCAACCACTCACCACGACTTGCGAGCGGTTCTGCTGGAATAATTGGCCTTATTGCTTCAACATGAGATTGACGACATCGTTCATAGCAAGCCACGTCGTTGTCTGGCCTGTATTGCTGCCAAAGGCGGTCACACCCCATACTGAGCCAATTAGGCAGTTGTAGGAATGTGTGTGCAAATCTATTAAGTTGGAAAAGAGCGAAGAACATTTTCGTCTACTGTTATGCATGTTACAGTTGTTTACTTTCTGTATTCTTCACACTGTTTCCACTTTATTACCACCTGTTTATAACGTGTTGCGTCAAAATGTGCGTAACCTTGCAAAATTTCCGTTTGTTGCTTTAGTTTTGGACACCACTGTATTTGAAAGGTTTCACTGCCTAACAACATCCGTAATTCCATTATTCTTACGAAAGAGCTGACGCATTTGGTGTAAATATGAAAGTCATGGCGTAAATATAGAAATATGGATCATACGTAGATATTTTCTGACAATTCTGCTAAAATGCACACGCACACACACACACACACACACACACACACACACACACACACACACACACACACACACACACACACAAATTCCTTTAGACTAACACTCTAGTTTTTTCTCCTTTTAATTGTTATGAAGACTGAGGATTTTGTTGTATTTCGAAATATGTTAGGGCAGTATTTTCTCATATAGAGTTGGTAGCCAGAACATCAGGCACCTAATGAATACATAAAGCTTTTTGGAAACTCTATCGTACACAAAGTATTTAGCAGAAGGCATTGGCTGCCCCATACTGCCAAGTCAAGAACCTTAAAGGTTGCTTGTGTGACTGTGCATTTCCTTGACCTAATGAAATCCGTTTCTTCTGTACTAGGAAGGGAGCGTACATTATTATGAATTAGAAAATTACTGTTTCAGCTCTGTCCTCTGCATCAGGGCTACACACACCAAAGAAGCCGTTGAAGAGTAGCACAAGAACCGTCACCAAGGATGAGAAGAAGCAAGAAATTGTGCTCTTTGAAATCGAGAGAAAAAAATATTGTTGGTTGAACATGATTATATTCTAACATGTATCACAATTGTCCATAGATTACCTTCACCAGTTCCGTAAAAGAGTGCACCGTCACTTTCGTAACGCTGAAGAAAAGTTAATTCATCACCAGCTGTTGTAACAATATGGAAGAATTAACAGTGATAGGAAATTTTTAGTATGCTGTTGTACATCAGGAAATAAGAAGGAACGTGTGGAAGCTAATTATTCTAGAGAGTGGCCACGGCTTGACTATAGTAAGCAATAATGTACAAGAAATGAACAGTTTCCACACAATTGACTTAGGCGGAAAGTGACATCAAACCAGTCTTTGGACTGCAGGTCACAAGAATCACAAAGCAGTAGTACTTCCGGGTACTGATCATAATTTGGTTATCAGTTCCTTTCATTGATGGTAATGTACCGCATAAATGTCACATGTCTGTGGTAACATTATTGTCCATTCATAAAGATCCGATATTTCTTCCAAATTCGGGTAAAATACATGAATCTGCTTCATAGATGAAAAAAGATTACAGATATCATTTACTGCCTACAAAAAGCGACTAACGACTCGGACTCTACAGGTGGCAGTATTTGTTATCGATGAGTAAGACTAATCACGTTCACACTAGAACCAGCAACAGGGAGGTCTCCACATAAGCCATAAATCTGATAATTGCTGAGTGTGTGTAACGAACGGAACTGAAAACCAATTTTTCCCAAGAAGTTGTGCGAAACACACTGGTGGTCTAAATTAAAGCAACAAAAGCAAATTTGGCAAGAATGCGTTTATTTTGCCACAAAACAGTATAACCAGGCGACAGTAAAGTAGAGACAATGTAATGAATACAGAACGCAAACACCTGGAACATGCATAACAGTAGACAAAGATGTTCTTCGTTCTTTCCAATTTAACTGGTTTGCACACATATTGCGATAATTGGTTAATGTGCCCAGTATGGAGTGTGATCACCTCTGGCAGCAATACGGGCCTGACAACGACGGAGCGTGCTGTAAAGGATGTCATCAGTCTCATGTGGAGGCAGTAACGCCCACTCTACCTGCAGAGCTGCTCACAAGCCTTGGAGAGGGATTGGTGGATGCTGACGTGATGCAAGACGTCACCCAAGAGTGTGCCAGACATGCTCTATGGGATTCAAATCGGGGGAGCGAGCAGGAAACGCCATGTGTGCAACATCTTTCGTTTCCAAGAAAACATCAAGCCTTCGTGCTGTATGAAGTTGAACATTATCGTTCATCAGTACGAAGTCTGGGCACACAGCAACTCGCAACAACCGCAAATGAGGTCCCAAGATCTCGTCACAATACCTGACATCAGTTAAATGTAGCCGATTCACTAGTACAACTTCGAAAAGTTGGGTTCGTGTGGTGAACATAATCCATGCCTGCATCATTAGGGACTCGCCACGATAACGGGGTCTTTCCACAATATACAGGTCCCGAAATCGTGTTCCAAGGTCGCTCCAGATGTGAATCCGTCGAGATTCACTCTCCAGACCAAATCGGAACTCATCTGTGAAAAGAACATTGGCCCACTGTTCGACTGTCCATGTGGTACGTTCACGACTCCACATTAGGCGCTCTTTTCCGTGACGACTCATCAGAGGTACACATACAGCAGATCTCTAATAATAAACGACACTCTGCTTAAATCTTGTGCATACCGTTTGCCTCGATACAACACATCCAGTCCATTCTGCGAGTTCACATGCCAGCTGCCGTGCAGTAGTGAGGCTGTAATATCGTGTCCTTATAGCCAAATAACAGTCTTCTCTTCCGACGCCACACGTAGTCACCCCTCCGCTGGTTCTCGGGATACAGTTTCGGTCTCTATAAACTGTCTCCACATCCGAGAAACAACAGAACGATTCACATTAAGCTAACGGGCCAAATCAGTTCGTGACTGCCCTGTTTCCTTTTTTTCTATGGCACCCCACCGCAAAGGGTGTGGTAGGCACCTTCTCTGCGCGATACCGCACCGTCCGGGTCTGTGTACACTGCGATCGTGGATTTGGGACTACATGGTAAACACTACCTCGTTTCATAGGTGCCCTGACGTCATCGTTGGCTTGGTTATCTGTTGAACGGTATACCATCTTCCGTGAAGAACACGACCGTTCTTACATCTCGTTGACACTTAGTATGATTATGTCGTGGATTAGACACAGGACGGGGAAATAGCAGTTTGTTGCATTAATTCTGGACACCAGTTTATTACCATTGAACGTTGTGATTCTGCGCTATAAAGAACGTCCACACAAAAGAAATGAAGAACTCCGCCAATACAAAAGCCATTACCAGGAAATGGTACACTCAGCTGTGGATATGCTTTTTGCAGAAAAACACGTCTGAAGTAGAATATTCAGCCCCCTCCGCATACGTGACTTCTGTGTAAACTTCCAGTAGTTCTTCACAGCGCTTCGAGCTATAACGAGCTCTACAAAAGACTTCCACTTCGCTCGAAAGGACTACAGAACTCTCACGTCCTCATCCGTAATCACCAAATGTAGATGATACTTGCACTCACGTGATACAGTTGATGGCAAAAATTACTCAGATTTAGGTAATTTTGTTGGTACTGTATCTGAAGTATCTGTGCGTTTGCACAGAGTTAGCCATCAGTCATCTGTTTAATGAAACAGTTGAAAGCATGTTGCAGTTCTGTTACGCTCATCCTCTTTGCGAGACCCTCTGTTATAGAAGGGAGTTTGCGTTGTAAACTATGCCACAGGTACAGATTTAATGAGGCTAGCAAAATCCGATGTGTTAAATCTACGTGTTTTGCAATCGACAAAATTTCTCTTTCCGTGAATATCAACAAGAAATCCGCCAAAGCCTCAGAGATATGTTCGACAAACACATATAGATATAAACAGACAGACATTTAGATCGACAATCACAAGGTAACTCGGTACGCGAAAATTAACAGAATAGTAAACTCTTCCACGTCTGCGAGCATATCAAAGTTCTCATTGCATAAATCATACCTTTTCGTTGGAATTCACCATATAACATCTTGTTTTACCACTATAAAAACATCTACATTGCAGTGAAACTTCCGCATTGCTCCATGTACTGTGACAAAAGTCGCTTATTAAATCTGTTCCATAATTATGAGCGAAAAAATGTAATCGGAAATCTTCCACGTCCAAACACGATTATTTACACTTTTAATTACATTCTAAACATGTTTCGACGCTGGTGGTTCACCCCTCAGGGTATGTTCATAAACAGTGAACTGGAATTTTGTTCTATTGGTTCAAATGGCTCTGAGCACTATGGGACTTAACTGCTGAGGTCACCAGTCCCCTAGAACTTAGAACTACTTAAACCCAGCTAACCTAAGGACATCACACACATCCATGCCCGAGGCAGGATTCGAACCTGCGACCGTAGCGGTCGCGCGGTTCCAGACTGTAGCGCCTAGAACTGCTCGGCCACCCCGGCCGGCTTTTGTTCTATTAATTGGATGTAAGACGAAACCATACCTATTTTAAAAATATTAATTCCGAAAATCGTCTTCTCGCGTTTCATTAGGACGTTCAATATTTCCAGCATATCCTGTTGCTTATGTCCTCAGATCGAGTGCATTTAGAGAATTTCATCTGCAATCACTATGATTTGTTGAAACTGTTACTATCAAAAATTTACCGTAACTTTCATTTAGGACTCATAAGAAAAATTTCCAAATGATAGACGAGCCATTTTTGGTTGCCACACGCAGCGTAAAGTGACCGGCTGTTAAAGTGATTACAATCTTCGTTTGTTTTGAAATGGACGGAGAGGTAAAATTCTACAATTGTGTTCATATCTTTACGACAGCTATTTCCATATGTTATTCTGACATTTTTGAAGGTTTGCTACTTTATCCCTGTGTACTGTCACACATTTCCCATTCAGTCTGTTTCCCAAAAATGTAAAACAGTCAACAAAGTGATCGTAACTTTTTACACTTCACTTTTAGTGGCTAAAGTGAGTCAATTGTCTTCAGTTGTTCCACTATTTTAGGCCCATGTTTTCGAATGTTGCTCACGACGTTTATTTAGTTGTAACATTTCGGTACGAGCACGACAATTTTCGAAGTTATTGCACGAGAACAAGTTCTCCTCGCAGTTTTAGGGCCCCCTTTTTCGGTTCAAGGCCTTCTACAAGCATGAGGACGTGTGATTTACGTGAGGCACGTGGATAGAAGGAATTCTACGGCCATTACCAACCGCTTATTGACTGATTTTTTGTTTGCCACGATACTGCTTGAGTTCATGAGTGGGTATGTGACATTTAACTGTAAAGTCTGTCTCTTAAAAATGCTCACTGAAGTTCTTTAATAAATGTGTCACAACGTACAATGGACTCATGGAAATGCTGACTCTTAGCGTGGTCTGACGACCAGACACGTTCTGACTTGCCGACGAAAGGAATGTAATTGTGGTGTATTCATAATGAGTAGTCAGCCGAAAGCGGTATAGTCATTAAAGAATTTTGGTGAGTTTTTCACTGAAATAATTTATATGGATATTCCCCATTACTTTCCATAGGAAGCTTCGAGTTGAGATCTTTTACACAGACGTTAACTTAACATTTTATCATGTGCACCTGTAGACTTCGCTGGAATGGATGATACAGTTCCTCACGACATGTATTTGTTACTCATAATTAAAGATTAATAAACATATCAAGTGGTTCTTAAGGTACGCATTTTAGAGCCTCTGTTTACATGACATTTTCTTCTTATTTCTGTCAATTCTACATCCTACAAAAATATGGGAACCAAAGAACTTGCAGCAGACGAGATGTGTTTCACAGTAGCGAAGATGAACAAGTTCTCGTAGGTCTTAAGATATTCATTTTATACCCTATATTAACCAGGCATTTTTTTCTTGTTTCTCTCCATGCTACCACTACCACTGCCGAAAGTTGCCTACCGTGCAATCTTAACAACAACAGTACTAGTTCGTGTATTCCATTTTCCGAGGTATCAGAACGAATTACACTTATAACTTTCGACTCGGTCGTTTCTGGGACAGGGTCTCATGTATCAAATGGTTCAAATGGCTCTGAGCCCAATGGGACGTACCATCTGAGGTCATCAGTCCCCTAAACTTAGAACTACTTAAACCTAACTAACCTAAGGACATCACACACATCCACTTCCGAGGCAGGATTCGAACCTGCGACCGTAGCAGCAGCGTGGTTCCGGACTGAAGCGCCTAGAACCGCTCGCCACAGCGGCCAGCTCTCATATATCAAGTTGACTGATTTTTCCTCCACCACCATGTAATCACCCCGTACACCTGCGGGCTAGATAAGCCGGTGATCGGCACAACTGGGCGCTGCATTAATGCCATCTGTCCATCTGCACTGTGTGACGGCAAGTCAATGCAGGGTTGTGAACTAAGGACCACTGCTTGGCAGCCTAGTCACAAGTCGCCGTCACTCAAGCACCGAGTCTGTCAAGAGCCTGCCGGTGATCAAGCCGCCACCTGATGGACTGACGCCACCAGACGCAGTACCGCAGCCACTGGTACAGGATTCATCATCTTAGGCAACACCGCCATCTCCCACTAGGCTGCACACTGATCCAACTCACTCCAGCCACACGAATCTGGGACGCCGTCACTGCCGATAGCGCGAAAGTACCGATATCAAGACCGCCTGCTACGGGGCCGCCTCTCCGAGATATGCTTACAGTGGCGTCCCCTGCTTATTGCAGGCACGCTGCACAGCGCTTACTTATGATTAACAAAATACTTTTACAACATCGGCCTGCCTCCACCCTACCCCCAGCAAAGAACCACTCGCCAACGACATCCATACAAACACTTTTTTACGATTGGTTTTCCTTCATTCGCTATTCTGTTATTATTTGGTCACTGACACAGTTTAAGCGCTCAATTAAAAACTTGGCCACTAGAAACAGAGAAACTAAAAATCGAAATGTTCTCCACCTGTCCTGGTTATTATCCTGACAGTCATCGATTACTGTTCGACAAGAAACAAGCGGCATCCTTGCAGTTCCTTTTTTGAAGATTTTTTAATAGGTATAATGTTTCTTTAGGCTTGTATTCGTTCTCACATTTTTTGAGCATTCAGGATATCACAGATTCTTTGCAGCACTTTTGTACTCAAATGATACTTTTTCCTCTTTTTGTCCTTCTGATCAGTATTAACTTTGATTACGTGCATTTCCCCCTTTTTAACATAGTGCAATCCATTGCTTTCACGCTGGAGAATTCAACTTTAAGTAGAAGGTAAAAGGTCTGTCGACCACATTCTCCATCGTTTGGTTTGACATTCTCTCTATGTGGGAATGCTGCGAATATTCTCCTAGTTGCGGTTAGCAACCTTCGGCCGGACACCGCTATTGATTCTCCTTAATGGCAGTGGTGCTTTGAAACTTTCCGTCCTCGGATTTAATGTGAGCAAAGCAATATTGTAAGTAAACATTATTATAGATAAGGCGTCTATTAATTTAAAAGTTTGTGAAAGGTAGGGAGCGAGGAGCTAGTAGTGGGAGTTGCCAGGCCAAGAAAGTAATTACGTCCCAAAAGATAATTATTTTACTTCCTCAGGCCAGGACTGCATCAACACAATAAAATTATATGAATGTGGTGTCTGTTCTTTCGGACTTGTCAGGAAGAACAGAGACCAGTTTAACCCCGCAACCACTATGAGTCACGACACAGGAATTAAAGACATTTCCTGCCACCGTTCATTGATTTATATCAATGTGGCAAGTTGAAAACTAGTGCCAGACTAGGATTCGAATGTGGGTCTCCTGATTACTGGGCAAATGTGCTGACCACCACTCCATCTTGACACATTCGTCATCACAACAAACAACTCGTCAGACACAAATTCTCAGCTTGTACCACACACTACTGATGTTGTGACCCTGCTCATTATTCGCTGCATCTCAGCGATTCCTAAAAGAACTCGTGCTTCTTTGGATCTGCACTGAAGAGATCATTGGCCGTCATTACCTTAATTATACAGAGTTACAATTATTGAGCAATATGACATAAAATAGTCATAACTTCTGAACGGGATTGCTTTAGGACATTGAAACTGCGCGGTTGGCCTCGGGGCATGATGGGAATTAGTATGTTCATACATGGTTTGGTTTAGCGACGAAGCCCATTTTCATTTGCATGGGTTCGTCAGTAAGCAAGACTGGTGCATTTGGACGACTGACAGTCCGTATTTCAAGAACCTGAAGTCTCTTCACCCTCAACAGGTGACTGTGGTGTGCAATGTTCAGTCACTGAATAATCGGTGCGGTATTCCTTGATAGCACGGTGACTACCGAACGGTAGTTTGGGAAAATGATTTTATCCCCATTATCCACAAAGAACCTGATATCGACAAGATGTGGTTCATGCAAGACGGAGCTCGACCCCATCGAATGAGGAGAGTGTTTGTATCCCTGGAGGAGCACTTTGGCACCTTATTCTGGTTCTTGGGTACCCAGAGGCCAGTGGCATAGGCCTCGATTGGCCGCCATATTCTCCGGATCTGATGAGACTCCTTTTGTGGGGCTATTCTTAAAGACAAGGTGTACAGCAATAACCCAAAATCATTGCTGAGCTGAAAACAGCCTTTCAGAAGGTCATCGTCAGCATCGATGTCCCGATACCTCAGCGGGATATGCATATTTACGCTATTCATTTTTGCCACATCATCGCCAGTGATGGCAAGGATATCGAACATATTATAATCCAAATCTGAATATCTGCAGTGACGTTTATGTGTAGAATAAAGTGTAAGCACGCGGTAGTTTGTAACTGATTTACGTGTTCTTTTTCATGTGGTACAATAATTGTCATCATATATATATATCTTGTATCTGTCCTTTCTTAGGCCAGCCAGCGCAAATTATAGGCAAAATTCTCGAAATGTTCTTTCTACTGGGTTTCCTGCCGCGTGAAATCATGAAATTAAAATATGTTTAACATTCTGTTCTTCAATAAAATTCTTCCATTTTAAACTGGTAAAATGTACTGCATTATCTGTGATCATAACATTAGGTTTTTCTTTTCTTACTATATAATCTGTTAATAGACGTCTGGTAATAGCAGTGGTAGAAACTGAACGAAAGCATGTAATTTTAAATACTTTGTGAAAACATCTAACACAGCAAGGATGTATTTCATTCCTCCACGTGCTTGTGGATAGGGACCTGCAATATCTAAAGAAATTAGCTGTAATGGCCTCTTAGGTATTATTTGATGCAATTCATTCATGCTTGTGCGATTAGAATATTTGGCTTTCTGACATATGATGCATTTCCTAGTATTACTCAATACTCTTCGCCGTAAATTTGGAAAATAGCAATATTGTATAATCTTATCTGTACATTTGGTTACACCATAGTGTCCCCAAGTTCTGTGTGTAAATAAAATAAAATCATCAATATGCGCTTCAGGTAAGCAAACACACCAATGTTGTGAGTCAGGGTATCGTCGGTGAAATAGTACTTCTTTGTTTAATGTGTGCAATATTTTTCAAGATGTGGGTCTGTTCCTGCACGTAATTTATTCTTTATCTGGATCCACCTGGGACCATTGTCCTGCAATATGGCTAACTTCCTGCACATGTTTTTGTAGTGAGGTGCAAATGTACATGAGCAAAATTTTGAAATCTGATGTTTGTTCCGTCACGTCTGAAAATTCTTGTCGGCCTTGTGGCAAACGAGATAGAGCATCGGCTATAATGTTGGATTCTCCTTTTATGTATATAATATCAAAATCATATTCTTGTGGTGATGCATACCAGCGTGCAAGACGTGAATGTAATAACTTGCATGATAGCAGGAAAGAAAGAGCTTGATGATCAGTATAAAGCTTAGTACGTTTTCCCCATAGAAAGTAGCGAAACTTGCGAAATGCCCATACTATGACAAGTGTTTCGCGCTCGGTCACTGAGTGTGAGTTTTCGCATTCAGTGAGCGTGCGGCTAGAAAAACTGATAGCTTTGATGACTGTTTGTTCATTTTCTACAAGAATTTGGAATAAAAATGCTCCGAGTCCATAGGAACTTGCATCTGTTACCACGCAAAAGTCTGACGTCATGTCAGGATGAAATGGTGCATTTACTACAGCATTCTTAATAGCTTCAAAATCTGTCTGACAGATCTCTGTCCATTTCCAAATATTATTTCTTTTGAGTAAAGATAGAAGATGTGGACTGTTAAGAAGGTGGTAGGGTACAAATTTCCTGAAGCATGAAGATAGACCAAGAAAGGCTTTGAGTTGTTTACGATTCTGTGGAGATGGAAAATTCTTAATTACATCAATTTTTCTTGAGTCTGGGTAAATGCCTTCAGTTGATTTAATGTGACCAAGGAATTTGATTTTTTTTCCTCCCTAATTTCGTCTTTGATAAATTGATAGTGACACTTGCATCAGAAAATTTAATCAGGTTGCTTCAAAAGATGAACATGTTCTTCCCAAGTAGTGGTGGCAATGACAATGTCGTAAACATAAACTGTGGTCTGCGATAACAATTGTGGTCCAAGAACAGCATCTAAGGCTTCAATAAATACTCCAGCACTCACTCGTAGACCAAAGGATAGAACACAAAATTCATAACTACCTCCCTCACATAGAAATGCAGTGTATTTACGGCTGTTTTTATGGAGGTTCACCTGCCAAAACGATGAGCGGAGGTCGATATTGGTTAAATACTGTACATTATGAAATTTTAAAAGTTGTTCTTCCAAATTTATAGGTCGTGTGTTGATTGGGATTATGACTTTGCTAATTTCTCGTGCGTCCAGCACTAACCTTACACTACCATCCTCTTTATTAACTGCTAGGATCTGACTGCAATATGGTGAATGTGACCTTTCAATGATACCCCAAGCTTGCATTCTTTCAATTTATTTCAAAACTGCGGGTTTCTTTGACCAAGGAATATTATAATATGTTCTACAGTATGTTTTGTGTGGTTTAACATCCATCTCATAAGTATAGCCTCTAATAATTCCAGGTTTCTCCAGCAAATTGCTGCCAAACTTCAAGTAATTCAAGTTGTTATTCCTTCGTCAGATATTCAGATTCTGTGCATTTCTCATATAAATCATTAGGTTTAATTCCCTAAGTTACAGCTTCATTAAAAGTTAAATCACATATGTTTGTTGCTGGTGGATACACAAAATGTAACTCTTCAAACTTACCTAGTTCACTGTTTAAGTTTTTACCCTGTGTTAACTCTATTGTCAGTTGTTGTTGGTTTACGGTTAAATGACGTTTCCCTTTTCCTAAATCTATGATTGCTTGATATTAATTCAAAAAGTCAATTCCTAATATGCAATGCATAACTAATTTATCTACTACCAGAAAACTGTAATTGAGTGGTATATTTGAAAATGTGAAGTTAACTAGAGCTTGAAATTTCACGTTCTTTGATTTGTTACCGGTGGCACTTATAATGTGACAATTCTGTACTGGCCGGCCGGAGTGGCCGAGCGGTTAAAGGCGCTACAGTCTGGAACCGCACGACCGCTACGGTCGCAGGTTCGAATTCTGCCTCGGGCATGGATGTGTGTGATGTCCTTAGGTTAGTTAGGTTTAAGTAGCTCTAAGTTCTAGGGGACTTATGACCACAGCAGTTGAGTCCCATAGTGCTCAGAGCCATTTGAACCATTTTTGAATTCTGTACTGGCAATGTTTGTATGTTCATTATTTGTTTGAGTTCATTATATAAGGACATTGAAATGACACTTGCTGCTGCTCCTGTATCTAACATTACTTCCACTTCATAACTACCAATCATAACTCGTGTTATAGCCTGAATAATCTTCTTTGTTTTACCGGTACTATTAAAATCTACATCCTGATATAATGCTTTTTCTATTTTCTTACTGTCATCATATCGGAGAAAACAAATTGTCGGTTCAGTTGCGCTCTGCTCCGTATCGACCGTAACTCGAGCGCTTAGCACGGTCGTCGTTCGTTTTCCGACAAATTCGGTTGTTGCTGTGGGTTTTGGTCATTGCCCAACTCAATAATATTTACATTTCTGTCGCGTGTCACCCAAGTATCAGCTGTTTGGTTGTTGACATTACCTCGCGTCGCATTGGGAGTTCCGCTAGGTAGGAATTGAGGATTGCTGTGTTGCATGTGTCGTGGCGGTGGTCTATTGTGATTTCCCCATACATTATTTCGCCCATGACTGTAACTCGTATTGTCATTACTGTTATTCCTGCAATACATGTTTGGATGTTGTTGTATGTTATTTCTCTGAAAATACCCTGGATGATACCTGTTATCCCCTCTTCTTTGATCTCAGTAATTTCGGTTCCTTCTTCTGTTGTTATTTTGAATATAACTGTTATTGTTCTGATTGTAATTACTGTTCGGATAACCATTATAGTAATAATTACCGTTTCCGTGACAATGCTGCGAGTTGTTTCTCCTAATATTGAATGGATTTGACCCACTGCAGTGCGAATTGTTTCTTTGAGTGTTTTGTTGTGGTGTCGGAGGCGGATTCCAATAGCCTCTGTCATTTCTGTTGTGCGTACGCGAATTGCTTGGATGGATCGGATACAATTGATTGAAATTCCTGATCTCATCTCTGTAAACACCATCTATCTCATCAACATAACTGAAAATATTCTTTATGTTGTCCTCGGACACTCCTATTAATGTATCACGGTAAGGAAATGGTAAGTGGCTTTTAAGTGTTCTAATTACGTCTGGTAAATCTGCTGATTTTGTCCAATATAATGTTTTGTCTAGGTAGCGTTCAAAGTATTGACGTAAAGTCTGTTTCTCCGGGTTGTAAATTTCTGGATTGTATACTTCTCGTTTTAAACTTTGCTGTTCTGTGATCGACCAGAATTCCTCAGAAAATGCTTGTTCAAACCGTTCAAACGTTAAACATCGTCTTTTCATTGCTGCTTCCCACTTAGCTGCTCTTTCACGTAACAAATTTGTAACACGTCGAATTTTATCAGCATCTAACCAATGTCTCGGGAAAATACCGTCAAAAGAGCGGATGAAAACAATCGGATGCACTTTGTCTTTCTCATCACATGAAAATATCTGAAAGTATCCATGTCGTACTGATGTTTCATCAGCTACTCCCGATGGTATTATGCGTCCTGCATTTTGTGTCAAACTGTGCATAGTATGTGGTGATGTCTGATAGTTCAAATGGCTCTGAGCACTATGGGACTTAACATCTGAGATCATCAGTCCCCTAGAACTTAGAACTACTTAAACCTAACTAACCTAAGGACATCACACACATCCATGCCCGAGACAGGATTCGAACCTGCGACCGTAGCAGTCGCGCGGTTCCGGACTGAAGCGCCTAGAACCACTTGGCCACTGTGGCCGGCAATGTCTGATAGTAATTTTGATCTTGTGGTAGCATTGAAAATGGTTCATTGGGATTTGTATCACTCATTGGTAATCCTATTTTCGGCTGTGTGCTGGGTATAGCATTATTCGGATTCCCATTTGTGTTTTGGGTGCCTGTTATGGGTTTTGGTATCACTGACAAACTTGGTATTACATTTTCTTTAAGTTTACGTACATCTTTCTGAATATTATCTGTTTCTCCCTTTACTTGTTCCTTTGTCTTATCTAAAATGATCTGTGTCATTGTCCCAAACTTCTCATCTAAATAATCATCACACAATTTGCATTCATGTACAAGTTTCTCTGCTAGAGTTGTGTCATTCTTTAAAGATGCTACATTTGCTCTGTCTTCAAGTTGTTCTAACTTTTCCTGTAAGGATTTCTGCTCCAATGTTACATCATTTAATCTGTCTGAAAGGTCTGTAATCGTCAGGTCTGAGTGTTCTTGGTTTGTTTTTACGGAATTGTGTGACTGTCGTAATTCGTCAACTTGGGTACTGGTTTTCTGTTGTTCAAAAACTACTGTTAACAATTTCTCATTACATCGTACTAAGTCAGTTTTTGTCTCGTCACTGAATTCCATAAATACCTTCTCTTGTCTCGTAACCTTGTCTGATAAGTCAGTAAATTTCCTTCCGAGACTACTGGTGGTTTCTGTCAAGTCGGCAATTTGTCTCGATTGTTTTTCAAAATTTTGTTTTATGTCCCGTGTCAGTTCATCGAATTTAGTGTCAAATTTCCCAATGTCACGTTTTAAATTGTCGTCTAAAGCGTCAAATCTTTTGCCTAAAGTGTCAAATTTTCTGTTTTGGTCACCAAGTAACTTCAGAATCTGGTTGAGCATGTCAGAGTCCTGTGTCTTAGTTTCGTCATTTTTTCGTGTCTGATTGATGTCTGGTTCTGAAGTTGACGTTGTCAATATCGCGTTTTGTCGCGTAGTACTCACTTTCCATTCGCCTGTGTATCTGTTTAAATATAGGGGTTGTTGTCTTAACCCATCCGGTAAAATTAAGTCTTGAACATCCTCACTATTAAGTTCAAGATTCATTTGACTGTCGGACATGTTTTGCAATGTGTCACTTTCACTAAGCTCGTCCGCGGAAACAATTTCTAAGTGTCTAGCGTCCATCTTGCGATTTTCGTAATTAATTGCAAATAAAATTTTCCAATGGCAAAAAAATTTTAAAATATGATATGTTGAAATCTGAAATTTCTCTTATGGAAATGGATATTTCTATATGATTTTTAATTAGAAATTGAATTATTAAACTGGTACTGAAATTTCCCTCTCACAAGTAAATGACTGTGAATATGCTCTTCACTTATCATTTGCAATAATAGTAAATCAATTTTAACTACAATTTGGAAAAATAATTTCGAAATAAATGGATCGGAATAAAGGAAGTACAGATGGCTGCTTGAAACTGGAAAAAATGTAAATTGTTCTTCAGTCTTAGGTTGACAACGTAGCGTCAGATATACAGTTTTCAATCCAAAATTTTTCTTTCGCGTCCGTGCAAATTATTTTATGGAACGTTATCCTTTTCCTTTTTTTAAAGAAAAATTAGTTTCCTCAGCATGAAAATGAAAATTAACACCAATTAATAACAGGGAAAACAATATTGTTGTAAATTTCATGCACATAACATTACAATTGAAATGAATGAGACTTAGTCCAAATTCATTTTCTGATGCCATTAAGTGGTTAAAATTAGATAAAATGAACAAAATTTATAATAAATGCACTTGTATCAAATCCGGAGATTTTAAGTCCAGTCACCAGGACGCCAGTTGTAGTGTTTCCTTTCCTCGGGGTTCTGCCGTGAAAAAATATAAAATAGAAAATTTGATTGGGTTTTGAATTTTGATGGAATAAGTTACGGATAAGGCGGACTTCGTATTACTGATTGATATTGTGCTGTAATTTGACCGTGCATGGCAGACCTGGTCGGCAACACTACAAAAAGCGACTTTACGGAAATAGCATTAGAAACTAATTGAAATTTGCCTTATAATTTTGTTAGAAACCCAGTACTAATTACAATATAGTCTTCATGGCTGTCCTCCTAATTTCTCTTGTAGGACCGTCTGTTGAAAACTTCAAGTTGTCACTGTCATGATCAATTTACAAATGCGGCGATAACCATTTCGAATCACTATTGAAACAACTCCGTTTCGTAATATAATTTTACTCTCCACTGAAAAGCGTATTTAACACAGCGCCGAAAAATTTACCCCTTTCGTATGAAGACAAGAGAGAGAGAGTGATCAATTAGTTGTTAAAAACAAACACCTACGCAAAAGTAAATAGAAAAAAGATCAAAATTATTTATAAAAATCGGTCGCTAGCGCAGCGCTCTTCCGCATGCGCGATCGTAAATTATATCTTTGTATTGTCCTTAATGACATGTTCAAAGGAACAGACGCTAAGTTGATGCTGCAGCCACTATTAATCAAAACACAAAGGAATTAAAGTCAGTAGCTGCCAGTATATATATATAAGGCGATGATGGTCAATGATCCCTTCAATGAGTATGCGTAACAAGGTCGCACTCTATGGGAATTGCCGAGATACCCCGAGTAATGAGGCTAATGAACTACATCAGCAGTGTGATTTAGTAAGTTGAGAAATGGATCTCATGGAGGTGTGGAAGGCTAGTCCATGCTGTTGTGCTGAGCACTGTACCCCGATGACGTAGTGGTCAGCGCATCTACTTAGTAAGCGGCAGACCTGGGTTCGGTTCCCGGCGCAACTCAAATTTTCAACTTCTACAGTCGATATAAATCATTGTCTACTGGCAGCTAATGTCTTTCATTCCTTTGTGTCTAGAATGAAGTGAATTAATTAGTTGCCAAAAAGGGTATAATGAAAGAAATAACGAGAGAAATTTCGCGCCAGACCCCAAATGCTTATACAATAGGCTGAACCTAGGCCATGCAACCAAGAGCCAGCTCCAGTCACCAGCACTGTGTATGCGCAGAGCTTGACCCCTCGATAAGTTCACTTGGTAACCGGCTACACCACAACATTTAAAAAACAATTTCTCAATATACTCCCCTTGCACAATGGGACATATATGTTTAACATTTCCTAGATATTCAAACTTCAGAAACATCAGTACTCTGCTGCATTAACAAGGCCTCTATGCTTTAGTATAGAGAACAGAATTAATAACATAAATAAAACTATCAGTCCTAACTAATAAAATAAAATAGTGGTTAAAATGCAGAAAATACAGAACAGAAATTAATGAAATTACAACTGCTAACTTTAGAAAAGTCAAGATGAAAGTAATAAATTCGTTTGTTTCCAAAAAGACAGAACAAGCCTCAATCAACCCCAAGTCCAAACGGCGTCTATTTTGAAGAGAAATCAATAGAAGGGCCTAGTCACACACCTTATACGATGTCAGAAAGCCTACTGTGACTATGTCGCATTACCCCATCGTTAGAGACACTGATGAACTTTGGCAGCCAAGAAACACGAGCCAGAATTAGTCTCATCAAAACACCAGCTACTGTTTGCAGAACACAAGAACGTTGAAATCGGATGTTCAGAAACGTTACCACCAACTTTAATTTTTTGGTGATGCGAGTCGGCAGCAGCAAGTTCCTTAGTCCGTCCAGCTTTCCTCTGCCACTAGCGTTTGCTCTCTGGTTGCCACATGTCCTTGCCTTGCACTTGTACCCTGCAGTCCGAACTCAAAAAAGGAACGAATGTCAACCTGCGCGGTGAGCCCTGCAAAAGACCACAGGCGGACAGGCCACGCAATCTGGCGGGACAGACTGCACCGACTACAAGGGAACTACTACAGATAACGGAGGAAAACGTGTATCGTCATGAACCAGCGCGGCTCGGTATGTTGTTGTTGTTGAAGTCTTCAGTCCTGAGACTGGTTTGATGCAGCTCGCCACGCTACTCTATCCTGTGCAAGCTTCTGCATCTCACAGTACCTAGTGCAACCTACATCCTTTTGAATCTGTTTAGTGTATTCATCTCTTGGTCCCCCCTCTACGATTTTTACCCTCCACGCTGCCCTCCAATACTAAATTTGTGATCCCTTGATGCCTAAGAACATGTCCTACCTACCGATCCCTTCTTCTAGTCAAGTTGTGCCACAAACTCCTCTTCTCCCCAATCCTATTCAGTACTTCCTCATTACTTATGTGATCTACCCATCTAATCTTCAGCATTCTTCTGTAGCACCACATTTGAAAAGCTTCTATTCTCTTCTTGTCCAAACTATTTATTTTCCATGTTTCACTTCCATACATGGCTGCACTCCATACAAATACTTTCAGAAACGACTTCCTGACACTTAAATCAATACTGGATGTTAACAAATTTCTCTTCTTCAGAAACGCTTTCCTTGCCATTGCCAGTCTACATTTTATATCCTCTCTACTTCGACCATCATCAGATATTTTGCCCCCCAAATAGCTAAACTCCTTTACTACTTTAAGTGTCTCATTTCCTAATCTAATTCCCTCAGCATCACCCGACTTAATTCGACTACATTCCATTATCCTCGTTTTGCATTTGTTGATGTTCATCTTATATTCTCCTTTTAAGTCACTGTCCATTCCGTTCAGCTGCTCTTCCAATCCTTTGCTGTCTCTGACAGAATTACAATGTCATCGGCGAACCTTAAGGTTTTTATTTCTTCTCCATGGATTTTAATACCTACTCCGAATTTTTCTTTTGTTTCCTTTACTGCTTGCTCAATATACAGATTGAATAACATCGTGGAGAGGCTACAACCCTGTCTCACTCCCTTCCCAACCGCTGCTTCCCTCTCATGCCCCTCGACCCTTATAACTACCATCTGGTTTCTGTACAAATTGTAAATAGCCATTCGCTCCCTGTATTTTACCCCTGCCACCTTCAGAATTTGAAAGAGAGTATTCCAGTCAACATTGTCAAAAGCTTTCTCTAAGTCTACAAATGCTAGAAACGTAGGTTTGCCCTTCCTTAATCTGTTTTCTAAGATAAGTCGTTGCCTCACGTATTCCAACATTTCTATGGAATCGAAACTGATCTTCCCCAAGGTCGGCTTCTACCAGTTTTTCCATTCGTCTGTAAAGAACTCGCGTTAGTATTTTGCAGCCGTGACTTATTAACTGATAGTTCGGTAATTTTCACATCTGTCAACGCCTGCTTTCTTTGGGATTGGAATTATTATATTCTTCTTGAAGTCTGAGGGTATTTCGCCTGTCTCATACATTTTGCTCACCAGATGGTAGAGTTTTGTCAGCACTGGCTCTCCCAAGGCTGTCAGTAGTTCTAATGGAATGTTGTCTACTCCCAGGGCCTTGTTTCGACTCAGGTCTTTCAGTGCTCTGTCAAACTCTTCACGCAGTATCATATCTCCCATTTCATCTTATCTACATCCTCTTCCATTTCCATAATATTGTCCTCAAGTACGTCGCCCTTGCATAGACCCTCTATATACTCTTCCACCTTTCAGCTTTCCCTTCTTTGCTTAGATCTGGGTTTCCATCTGAGCTCTTGATATTCATACAAGTCGTTCTCTTTTCTCCATAGGTCTCCTTAATTTTCCTGTAGGCAGTATCTATCTTACCTCTAGTGTGATAAGCCTCTACATCCTTACATTTGTCCTCTAGCCATACCTGCTTAGCCATTTTGCACTTCCTGTCGATCTCATTTTTGAGAAGTTTGTATTCCTTTTTGCCTGTTTCATTTACTGCATTTTTATATTTTCTCCTTTCGTCAATTAAATTCAATATTTCTTCCGTCACCGAAGGATTTCCATTAGCCCTCGTATTTTTACCTACTTGATCCTCTGCTGCCTTCACTACTTCATCCCTCAAAGCTACCCATTCTTCTTCTACTGTATTTCTTTCCCACGTTCTTGTCAATTGTTCCCTTATGCTCTCCCTTATACTCTGTGCAACCGACGGTTTAGTCAGTTTATCCAGGTCCCATCTCCTTAAATTCCCACCTTTTTGCAGTTTCTTCAGTTTTAATCTACAGTTCATAACCAATAGATTGTGGTCAGAGTCCACATCTGCCCCTGGAAATGTCTTACAATTTAAAACCTGGTTCCTAAATCTCTGTCTTACCACTATATAACCTATCTGATACCTTTTAGTATCTCCAGGGTTCTTTCATGTATACATACTTCTTTGATGATTCTTGAACCAAGTGTTAGCTATGATTAAGTTATGCTCTGCGCCAAATTCTACCAGGCGGCTTCCTCTTTCATTTCCTAGCCCCAATCCATATTCACCTACTACTTTTCCTCCTCTCCCTTTTCCTACTACCGAATTCCAGTCACCCATGACTATTAAATTTTCGTCTCCCTTTACTATCTGAATAATTTCTTTTATTTCATCATACATTTTTTCAATTTCTTCCTCATATGCAGAGCTAATTCGCATATAGACTTGTACTGCTGTAGTAGGCGTGGGCTTCGTGTCTATCTCGGCCACAACAATGCGTTCGCTGGGCTGTTTGTAGTAGCTTACCCGCATTCCTATTGTTTTATTAATTATTAAACCTACTCCTGTATTACCCCTATTTGATTTTGTGTTTATAACCCTGTAGTCACCTGACCAGAAGTCTTGTTCCTCCTGCCACCGAACTTCACTAATTCCCACTATATCCAACTTTAACCTATCCATTTCCCTTTTTAAATGTTCTAACCTACCTGCCCGATTAAGGGATCTGACATTCCACTCACCGATCCGTAGAACGCCAGTTATCTTTCTCCTGATAATGACGTCCTCTTGAGTAGTCCCCGCCCGGCGATCCGAATGGGGGACTATTTTACCTCCGGAATATTTTACCCAAGAGGACGCCATCATCATTTATCCATACAGTAAAGCTGCATGCCCTCGGGAAAAATTTCGGCCGTTGTTTCCCCTTGCTTTCAGCAGTTCGCAGTACCAGCACAGCGAGGCCGTTTTGGTTAGTGTTACAAGGCCAGATCAGTCAATCATCCAGACTGTTGCCCCTGCAACTATTGAAAAGGCTGCTGCCCCTCTTCAGGAACCACACGTTCGTCTGGCCTCTCAGCAGATACCCCTCCGTTGTGGTTGCACCTACGGTACGGCCATCTGTATCGCTGAGGCACGCAAGCCTCCCCTTCAACGGCAAGGTCTATGGTTCACGGCTCGGTATACACGAGGCATTTGTCTGTGTGGTAGAACAAAAACACCACTGATGTTCTTCAGGTGTTATTTCAAGATGTCAACAACCAGATGCACAAAAGATATTTTATTTCTGTACTAGATTCAGGCACCTTGTGGCCTTCTTCAGAAGACTGTAATTCTTCTGAAGATAGGCACTACGTGCCTGAAAATGGTAAAGAAATAAAATTTCTTTTGCTCAACTAATTGCTGCTTCTTTCAACTAAGAGACATACAGTTGCTGAAGACTGTCGAAATACTTTCTTCCGGATTACATTCAGTGTTGGATGTTTACGTTTTCAGACAGATCATATACCAAGCGCTCGCTGAAAGTGACATCATTAAACGTCGTATGACTACTTCGCTGAGTAGTTCTTTAGATGGCTGCATATATCTTTTTGTTACAATACAAAATGAGCATATTCTAAGCTTCTTAAATGGGCATTAGCACTCGTTTTAACAAATACGTCCAATCTTTGCGTTCATTACCTCCCACGAACACCAAAGATGATGTTATAACATCATTATTTGTTACTATGTAGCAAATGTAATCTCTGAAGGTAATGACCAGATTTTAAGTTTCTGTCACTTCGGAATTTTCACTGAGCCATAAATTTCTACTATTTGTTAACAAAATTTGTTTACTCCAACTTTATCTTGGCAAACATGGTCACTACAATGTAGGCTTAAAAATCTGTACATCATCATTCCTTCTGACACTGAGCAGTAAGTAAATGTTTTCATGTGCAGTACCATATGATATGTGACACCGGCAGGAATATGAAAAGCTCGTGGCAAACGAAACTTTTAATATACCGTGAAGGTATTCCCAGCTAGATCAGTTAGCAGAACACTACTCGGGGAGGAAAATGCACTGCCTGACAAAAACAGTGTGGCATGTACAAGGGAAAGAGGAAACGCAGTGAAAGTTTCCTAGCTAATAGGGTATGTAACGATATTTCAGGGATTAAAATGTCGGTGGAGAAGGGTGTCATAAAGCCGTTGTATCCTCTTCGAGGTAAGCTGGACCACAACCGCTTTAACTGGTCCTTAACATCCAGGAAAAGTGTCACTAAGCAGGTGTTGATGTTTGCACTTGGCCCATAAGCGTTCTATCGGGGACAGACCTAGGGGCTGCACTGACCGCAGGGGCACCTCAGTATCACGCATACCGCTCATACAGACCTGTTTCATCTGTGGGTGAGCAGATTCCTCTTGAAATATGGCACCACTATGATGCTGAATGAGAGTTAACACAAGGGGATGCTGGATGTAGGTAACAATTTGTTAAAGTACCGTCTACCAGCAATGACCCGAAGTTATGGCTCCTCATACTATGAGTAATATCTCTGCACCTCTCCTAGGTATTGTAAGAGTGGGACCTCTCCAGGTCGTCACTAGAGTTGCCGACATGGTCATGCAGAGTAGTGCAAAAGCGCGGTTCATCGCTTAACACAGTCCTATGCCACTCACCGCCAGTCCGTGTTTCCTGGTCACGGCAGCAATCCAGACGTAGCCGTTTGTGCTTTACTGTTAACAGCAGCCTAAGCACGGGTTGGTAATTCCCTAGACCGGCACCTGCTAATGTCCATGGAAGGGATGACAAAAAGCCTTGCAGGAACTCCTTTAGTACTGTAGTTTTACATATGATATGCTTATTGCAAAAATACGACGATCCCCAATTGTGGCGATAAGGCATGGTGAAATGGAACGTTGGCGATGTGGTATGCCTTCCGCTTTCAGAATGTCTCCTGCTGATAATGCTGTCTCACACGAGTAAGCAGTATCTCAGTATCCATCACAGTGATTACGCAACATCAGACTCTGTTCTTGTCTTTATATACAGTACCAGTTCTGGTATTAGGACTAAACAAGAACAACACTAATACACTCCAGCGGCTGTTACACTTGTGAAATTTTACTCTAATAATTTACATACCTACCGATTGAGTGTACGACCACAAAGTTACATTGACATCTGACCACGTTTTGTCGGTGCTTCATTTTTTTTTTTTTTTATTCAGACAGTGTACGAGGTTATGAACTGTGTTTGTGAAAACAGTTCGTAGTTCTTGCAGTTCATAAAGGAAATAGACAACTGTGTTGACCATACGTATATCTAGACTTACGATTGATAACTTTAAGAACAGTAACTATACGTGAAAAGTGAAGTTATTCTTTAATAGTAACGCATTAAACAATACATATTCAGTTTTCTACACCATCTGTGAATTTTTTTATTCATATTAAAATTTTTGGCGTTAAAAAATTGGAACAATGTTCTTTTTTCCCATAACCACCCAGTATTTTAGATTTATCACATACAACAAACGTAAATTAACTCGTTTCTCATTTGCATACTCTTTCTGAAATATTCGTACGAAGCAAATTCTATAAGGCCCAGTTTTTATTTAGATTGAACTGCATTATGCTTGGGATATTACAGTTACAAACATAATTTTTTATTATGAGACCAGTATTGTTAACCACAGAAATATCCTATCGTGCTCAGATGCAACATGGAGAGAAACTGACTGTGCAAATACAGGGAGTGAGTGAATCCGTATATATTCCATACCGACGTCAATGTAAAGAAATTGAACCTTGTCCGTGTCCTCAGAGGCAGCGTGGGGTCGTATTTCTCGTAGCGCGGGCAAAGTTAAGCTCTTGCGGTTAGAAACGTGAGTTCTTCAGGTGGCGACCTTTAGGGAGAAACGATGATGGTAGATAGGAGCTTCAGCAAGGCTGCGAGACTTAAAGTTTGCCACGGCATTGCTACCCCACTAGGCCGGTCGCTGACATTTGAGAAATCCGGGCGCATCGGTGGCATTTCGTGTAATCAGCATATTCAACGGGAAACGAGAATTTTTAACAAGTCTGTTTTAGCTTCTGAAAAAATTTACTTGAAAATAAGGGATCCTAGGTGAACACAGTAGTGTATCGGGTTCATTGGCATACATTTCATGAAACTGTTACATTCTCCCAAGCACGTATTCCAACGTCCCTGATGGAAATAGTTGTTAGCTACTCAAGAAACACAAGGTGTCGTGTCGTAAAAAAGAAAGAAAAGATCCAAGCACTCAACTGCATTATAACAACATACAACTAACCTAAATTTTTACTGTCACTCAAATATGTCCATTTGACGGATTACATCATCACTTGCAGTAGTGAAGGAGACGAAACAAAAGGTTACTTTAATGTAAGCACAGGGTTAAGGACAAGATTGCTGGTATTCAAAAAAGCTGATTTCCGAAGGTGACCTCGTCCCAAATAAGAACAATGAATAATTTGTTTTATGTTACTGAGTCACGTTTAACCTGTCTTTGTGTTATTCTTTCATTCGGCTGTTTTGTGAGTCTTCTAAATAGCTGCCTTTTGTGTTATGTGTATGTGTTCACTAATTAAAATACACAGACATGCCAAAGCATTATGTCCACCTGGAAACCTTATAATGCCCAACACCATTCTCCGTCTGAAGATTTTTATTTCACCAAAAACTCTTATTACGTCTTTTCTATACTCCATGTGTAATTCTAACTCATTTAGAATTTTCCTCCGCCAAATTTTAATTTGACGTATTTTTCAAGATGTTAATTGAATTGAATTTGTAGGTTCAGGGACCATCAGTTGCAAAATCTCTTTTATTCTCATTTTTATTCAGAAGCCCGTGTTGAACAATAATACTTTAATACAGCTTACTTTTAAATGTATTTGTTTTAATTAATACATGTAAATGAGGTAAATGACTGATTATTACCATACAGCAGCTAGTGTATATACAGAGTGAAAAGTATTTGTTTCTGGGAGGTTGTAGGGCACATCAAAACAAATATTTTTCCCTAATGTCATTTTTTCCTATGAGAATTATTTAAACCGGTAGAGGCAGCATTACGTACTACGTAGTGCACCACAACGGACGAGATGCACAGCGGGTTAACAACGACAATGTCCTCATCGCCGTAACCCGCATCATACGACCTTTGCTGCTGTGTACCAACGTCTGTGTGATACCGGGTCATTTTGCAGATTACCTGGACAGGGACGCCGTCGCACGGTAAGAACGCTGCAATTTGAGGAAGCTGTCTTGCAGAACTTCTATCAGCACTCGTGGGGACGAATCAGACGAATGTAAGAACAGTCCTTCGAGAGCAGTTGTTACGTCCATTTCACTTACAACGTGTTCACAACCTGGAACCAGTTGATTATCCACCCAGAGCACAGTTTTTGCAGTGGTACCTGGAACAGTGTGAAATGCATCCTACATTTCCATCCTCTGTGTTGTTTACCGATGAAGCAACGTTCGGGCGTGATGGAGTCTTCAACATGCACAATTCGTATGTTTGGAGTGAGGATGACCCACATGCCACAGTTACTAGCGCTCATCAAGTGCGGTTCTTCGTTAAAGTGTGGGTCGGTGTTATTGGGGACTGTTTAATTGGGCCGTATCTGCTACCTATGCCATTAAAATGCAGGCACTATAACAATTTTCTCGCCAGAGCATTGCCAGAATTGCTGGAAGACGTCCCGCTCCCTACAAGACAACGCGTGTGGTTCCAATATGACGGGGCGCCGGCAAATTTCAGTCGTCGTGTGCGTCGATTCCTGGACCGACGGTTCCGAGAAACGTGGATTGGCAGAGGTGGTCTTGTACCATGGCCTGCTCGATCCCCAGATATGTCCCCTCTGGACTTCTTTTGTGTGGGGAGAGATGCTCAACCTTGGTTACGCAACTCCTGTTGCATCAGAAGAGGATCTGGTTGCCCGGATAGTAGCAGCAGCAGGAACAATTCAGGATACTCCTGGGGTTTTTGCCCGTGTCAGACAGAACATGATCGGACGGTGTAACCTTTGTTTACATGTCAATGGAGGCATTTTTAAAAATCTAGTGTAATAGAAATTGGGTTGTGTTAATGTATTGTCTCTTGGTCATAAAAAAATGGAAAAGTTATATAAAGACAGTGAATTCAACAATGTTACCTGGCGTGACCCATCGCTGTTCACAGCAGCGATCGGATGACAAAACTACCTCCGAGCTATGTAAAACATTCTCGGTTTTCTTGCCGCGTCAATTCGGGATAAAATCACAAGCTTCAAAAAATCACAAGCTTCAGGCGATAGCCTCTATCGTCATCGACAGGAGCAACTGACTCTCTTCTCTGCTGCTATGGTGGCCTTTTGTAGCCCGTCGACGGCTTCTGATTTTCGGCTTGTGATTGGTCGGCGATTACGTACTGCTGTCTCAGACGGTGTCAATGTGTCCACTGGTGGCACCACAGCTTGCGTTGGAAAGTAAACCTTGGAAGGAATGTCTCTGCTGCTTCTCTGCATCGAACACACATTTCCATGAACCGGTCAGATAGTATCCGCTACCACGGTTAATGTTCTTCTTGCTCATTCTTATTTCAACAGTTTCCTTAATTACAGAATCCCAGTATGTGGAGGCATGGGACAGAATTTTTGTCTCATCGAACAGTATTTTATGTTTGTTCGTGAGGCTGTGCTCCGCAATTGCCGATTTCTCCAGTTCTATATTTTTAATATGGCATTGGTGTTCTGCGCACACCGATTGCGGTTCTTCCTTTTTTTTTGTGGCGCTATATCCAGCAAAATGGAAAGAGCGCTGGGTATACGGGGTATAAGATCGTTTTTCCGTCCTCTTAAGAAAATTAAGGAGATGATGCGCCCTGTTAAGGACAGTCTCGGCCTCAGGGTCCCTGGAATTTATAATATCTCCTGTCAGTGTGGAAGCAATTATATAGGTCAGACCATTCGAACCGTTTCCGACAGTTGTGCAGAACACCAACACCATATTAAAAAGGAGAACTGGAGAAATCGGCAATTGCGAAGCACAGCCTCACGATCAAATATAAAATACTGATCGGTGAGACAAAAATTCTGTCCCATGCCTCCACATACTGAGTTTCTAAGGAGGCTGTTGAAATAAGAATCAGCGAGAAGAACTTTAAACGCGATAGAGGGTACTATCTAAGCTGTGCGTGGAAACGAGCGCTCGATGCAGAGAAGCAGCAGAGACATTCCTTCAGAAGTTTACGTTCCAACGGAAGCGGTGGCGCCACCAGCGCACACATTGACACCGTCTGCGACAGCAGTACGTAATCACCGACCAATCAGAAACCGTCCACGAGCCATAAAAGGCCACCGCAGTAGCAGTGAAGACAGTCAGTGGCTCCTGATGTTGACGATGGAGCCCATCGTCGAAAGCTTGAGATCTTTTTCCGAATTGACGAGGCAAGAAAACGGAGAATGATTCACATATAAATGGCGTCGCGAAAGACTTCGTTGTCGTATTATCTCCGTGCTCTTTGCCCGCACCACTGATTCATACAAACGCCTCCAGAAATCGCTACGGAGGCGTTACACACGTGTCACACCAGACATTAAGCAGCAAGGAAGCACATGGCAATCTTTGTAGCACTTCAAACCCAGTGTGACGCATTGGTCCCACTTTGGAAAACAATATAACAGCGGTTGTGCACGGCAGGGAACTGACAAGCTGCTGACAGTTTTCAGGAGGTATGTGACACTAGACGTCTATGCCTGGGTCGATCATTTCCCATAAATCCCTGTCTGACGCCAGATAGTGCCAAATACTTGTTCGTTCTGGTTCAGATCGCGTGAATTAGTTGGCCAAGAAATCAGCGTGTGTTGATCATCACGCTCCTCAAACCACAATAACACAATTCCAGTCTTGTACGAACAGTTATCTTTCTAGAAGATATCACTGTCATACAGTTATGGCTTTCTTGACCGGACGTCATAGTTGCTGATGAATCTTTCGGTCTGTAAGGCCGTGTGTGTGTATTGTGTATTAAACCAGAAATCTAGAAAGAGGCTTCGTCCCTCCGTAGCCCTCAGTGGTTCATAACCCGGCAACATGTCACAGCAGTCCACCCACGCCATCGCCGCCCCACACCGAACCCAGGGTTATTGTGCGGTTCGGCACCCAGTGGACCCCCACCCTAGCCCCCGGACAACTACTCATACCAGACGAGTATAACCCCAAATGTTTGCGTGGTAGAGTAATTATGGTTTACGCGTAACTGGAGACATTGTTTGCGCAGCGACTGACGGCATAGTGTAACTGAGACGGAGGAACCAGCCCGCATTTGCCTAGGCAGATGTAAAATCGCCTTACAAACCATCCACAGACTGGCCGGCATACCGGACCCTGACACTTACCCGCCGGGAGGATTCGTGCCGGGGACCGGCACGTCTTCCCGCTCGGGAAGCAGCGCATCAGACCGCACGGCTAGCTGTGTGGGCTCTGTAACGCCGTGGCTGAAGAAGCTTTTCGTTTCGTGACATTTCTTCCAGAGCTGCGCTGGACATCTTCAGAGGTACTGTTGCTGAGTATTCAGCCTCTCCAGGAGCATCTCTGAAGATGTCCAGTCCAGCTCTGGACGAAGCATCACGATCCAAAAGGTTTCTTCGACCTCGACGTTACAGCCCGGAAGACTCATCAGCAAGAGACGCGACTGTCGTCACGAAATTCGTCAAACATGAAGAGATGTAAATGGTCCCCAGGTGCGTTTAAGTAATCTATAGCTGTCTTGAGATCTTTAGTTATTACAATAAATCCCATGGAAACGCAGGAGAATGTACCTCTTAGCGTGATACAGTCTCACCGACCTGCCTCCGTGCTCCAATTCATCTGGATGATAGAGTATCCGGACATGACCATCGACTCGATGGAACAAGAAACAAGATTCATCCGTCCAGGCACCGCGTTTCCACTGATCCAATCTTGGTGACTCTGCTCCCTAAGACATCGTATCTGAGGTTGTAGTTCGGTTAACATTGGATCGCGTAGGGTAATTTCCTGTGGAACCCCATGTTCAGCAACGAAACTGAGCTGTGCATCCCGAAACCGTTGTGCGTGCAGTGGATTTTCCCATCTGTGGCCCGTATCGTCACTAAAAAATTCCCCACTCACCTTTTTCGCTTCTTATCATAGTTTTCCTTCCCGCATCATGAGCTCACAACACCACCAGGTTTCAATCAGTGTGTTTGTGAGCAGTGGTCGTAGCGTTTTACCTCATCTATGTATCTGTGTAATCATCAGCCTCCTGACGGCTTGTAATTTCCTACTAAACACCCCCACCAATTGCAGCGAACCTTCTGCAGGGTTATGCTAACATTTGATAGTTACCTGTACCAAATTTCGGAAAAGAATTGAAAAGTTCGTAACATAACAAGTACACCGAATATGTAGCACTGGCTTCAGCGTACTAGATAAAATACTTTAAAGCCATAATCTGCATTGCACGTAACACAGAACACATACGGAATTACCTGGGAAGACAGATGCTTGAGTGGTTGAAAGTGAAGTGATTGTCTCTTCTTGTAGATGTGGAAGTAAAGGAACCTTTTGGGAAACGCTGGATTATATTTGGCATACACAGTTTGCAATTCCACGAAGAAGATGCAAATTTTTCTCTCTTCTTGTAGATAATTCGCATAATTCGTATCTCATCGCTTTTAAGCTTACTGTGAATATACTTCTCTAGTACAAATTTCAGCAGATTTCTTCATACTGGGATATTATCTATGGGCACTGGAAAATATGTCTGAGACATTTTGTCCAACAGCTACATTTATATATTACGCGTAAAAAGAGAGTGGGTAGGAGGACATGGACAGAAAATGCGGAAGGAGGAGAAGATGGAGAGATACGGAGAAGGAGGAGGCGATGAGCAGAGATAGGGGGTGATAAAGAGAGGTAGAACACGAGAGGGACAAAGAGAGGGAGGAGGAGATCAGGGCGTGTATCCAATTCCATTACGTATTTAGCAACTAAAAAGCATTGCTGTGTTCACTAGCGTTATAATAAGTTCATTAGAGATACAACAATTTTTATTTAGGAAACAGAATAGAAAACCACAATTGATGCAATAATTTTAGTTTTTGTATCATAAAAAACTAAATAAATTTTGTTTTTGACTCTCCTAGATCCAAAGCACGAGTTGTCGCTGTTCATCCCAAAGGCCACTATTAGGACAAAATAATAAAATTAACACTGCTGTTACTATTTACTCCTCTCTGTAGGATGAACACAAAAGTCAAGTCTTGATGCTGTTATGTTGTAAAAGTAGGTTTCAAAACTAATATAAGTTTAAAGTTAGACACAAGACCTATGATCTCGCATAATTTTGATTTTCCAGTTTCTTTTTAAAGGTACCAATTTGAAATTTTGAACTTGATAACTGTTTCTGTTCACCCTATTTTACTTTGTTCTTTTTCTCAGGCCAAACAGTGAAAAGTTTTGTAGCTGAAACCTCTGCACAACCACTACGTAAATCAGTAAGTTACGTCGTTACAAAGGCAGGGAACGTTCTGATTCTGGCGAGGCAGGTTACAGTATCAGCCTCACAGGTTGTGCGTCACCTCACGAGGTTCAAACCAACAAGGCTGAGCAGAATAGATCTACAAATCTGGAAAAAATTGACGGGGAATCGATTTTTTTCCCTTTATTGTCATTTTAAAACCTTGTACAAAAGCTAGGCCGGCAGCGGCCTATCTACGGCGCTCTTCGGCCATAGAAAACCAGAAAACAGATAACATGTAGACAGATATATTTTTGTAGAGAGATATTCGGGGAATCGATCGCCTAACCCCCTAATATCGTGGCCAGTGACCAAACTGCAGCGCGCTCTCTCCCAGTAAACTACCCAAGATTTATGTTTTGTAAATAGGATAATACAGCTCCGCAACACTATGTGCGAAACTAAACCGTATCTCTGATGTTGCGTTACTAAATTAATCATATATATTGACCGAAAATACGGGTGAACATTAATAAAACCGAAACACTGCGGGGACGAATTCTTCAGTGGAAGTAGAGGAAAAAATTTCCGATGCCCATGCCTCCGCAATTGCATCGTTGCCATGGTAGATGGCGCTGACGAATGGAAGTTCCTCTGACCACGTGCCGTGTGTTCCTTATGTGTTGCCGGATGTACTGTAAGCAGCAGTATGGTCTGGTATTCAAGTCGGGATCATACAGAGATGGTGTTGGTGTACGGCCAAACAGATGGAAACGGTCGAGTAGCAGCGTGGCTATACCAGGTACCTTTACAGACACCAACAACATCACGCAGCATTTAAGACCTTTTTGGTCGTTTGTGTGATTGTGGGTCCTTTAAGACAGACGAACGTGCAGGGATGCGGCGGACTGTGCATACACCAGATTTGGAGGACCGGGCTCTGCAGGATATTGAGACGAACCCTAGTACAAGCTCCAGGCAAGTGGCCGCCAACATCGTGTAAGCCAAAGTTTTATTATGTGTATCCTGCGTGAAAGCCAATACCATTTGTATTACCTACAATGAGTGCAAGGATTATCAGCAGAGGAATTCCCCCAAAGGGAAGGATTTTGTCGATGGTTTTTGCACCAGACCATCACAATTGTGGGAGGTCAGTCATCAGTCCTCTTTACCGACGAAGCAACCTTTACTAGAACTGCCATCATCAATCTGTGGACAACAGACATAGTACATGGTCAGCCGAATTTTCATTTGTCAGCGCCATCTACCGTTGCAACGATGCATACCTGGATACATGTTCATAGGACCTTTTTTCCTCCATTCCCAGTCAGAAATCGTCCTTGCATTTCGTCGGTTTAACTAACGTTCACACTGTATACCAGGGGTAGTTCAATAACTTTCTTCTGATTACATTATAAATGAATCCATAACGTTTTGTATATCCATGCTCAACTTCAGAAGTGCATCAGACGCCAATTAAGCGTAGCGTTAGCGACATATCGTTAAGTGAACCTAAGTCTGAGAGATACTTTCATATGACCCACTATCGGTGAATAATGGTAATTTAAAATGATTACCTATCCAAGTATATGTTATACAAGTGAAGTTACTTATTAGAATGCAAAACATGTGCCCGAAGGTGCTCAAGGATTAGTTGACAGAGGTACTTTTTTTAACAAGTGTTTTATTCAACCGTTATCAACTGTAACGCGCTTTAACATATGGTTGTAAAAAACAAAGGGCTGTAATAACACGACCAAGACTTCAAAGTACTTTGCAAGCGAGGTACCTAAGTGTCTGTGACGTTTAACTGGCATTGGGAAGGGGTTCAGTCTGTCTGTAGATTCAGATGTAGATTTCCATGGCTTCGTTTCTACGAAAGAACACAGCTCTGTTTATTGCCTCATCCTTGTCCATTTGGAGCTTGATATACGTCATTAATGATGTCGTCTCCGACCCCACTTCGGCTTAATCATATGATAATGTAAAGTTTCTCCTGTTTTAATCTGACCTGGAACATTCAGTCTAAACCAAAATAGGCAGTCTTAAGAAACCCTGCAATTGCTGACTGGATTTAAAGAAAGAAATTCACACATTTTATTCTACTAGCATTCTTCGGTAACATCATATCACAAACATTTCGATTTTTTAGATTTCCCTAGGTCCGTGATTCACTTCCGTATAATAGTGTGCTCCAAAAGTATATTTTCAGACGTCTTTTCCCTAAATTATGGCATAGCATAGTAGAACATTTCTGTAGCGAGAAGTGGTAGTCTGCTTCTTATGTTCTCCACGATTTGTAAAATAATGATCGTCAGTCACTTAATTGTTCTTTTTTCCGAGGGTAGGCACAACCTGTAATTGTTTAATAACAATACATTTTTCGTTGTATGATGTACTGTGCTTCATTGAAATTATTTCTCCATTGTAACATACACCATAGAGTACGACTTTTGGTTTTATACGACATAAAAGAATGTTATGAGCCCGATATGTGATGACTGATATAACAAATGTGCTTCGTAATGGCTCCCGGCTGAAATTAGTTAATAGCAAGATTTTAATACAGCACAACACAGACTACATCTACATATACATGGATACTCTTCAAATTACATTTAAGTGGATGGCAGAGGGTTCATCGAACCACTTTCATAATTCTCTGTTATTCCAATCTCGTATAGCGCGCGGAAAGAATGGACACCTATATCTTTCCGTACGAGCTCTGATTTTCCTTATTTTATCGTGGTGATCGCTCCTCCCTATGTAGGTCGGTGTCAACAAAATAATTTCGCATTCGGAGAAGAAATTTGTTTCAAATGGTTCAAATGGCTCTGAGCACTATGGGACTTAACATCTGAGGTCGTCAGTCTCCTAGGACTTAGAACTACTTAAACCTAACTAACCTAAGGACATCACACACATCCATGTCCCAGGCAGGATTCGAACCTGCGACCGTAGCAGTCGGGCAGATCCTGACTGAAGCGCCTAGAACCGCTCGGCCACCGCAGCCGTCCAGAAAGTTGGTGATTGGAATTTCGTGAGAAGACTCCGTCGCAACGAAAAACGCCTTTCTTTTAATGGTTTCCAGCCCAAATCCTGTATCATATCTGTGACACTCTCACCCATATTTCGCCTTGATACAAAACGTGCTGCCTTTCTTCGACCTTTTTCGATGTACTCCGTCAGTCCTATCTGGTAAGGATCCCACACCACGCAGGCAGTATTCTAAAAGAGGACGGAAAAGCTTAGTATAGGCAGTCTCCTTAGTAGGTCTGTTAAATTTTCTAAATGTCCAGCCAATAAAACGCAGCCTTTGGTTAGCCTTACTCACAACGTTTTCTATGTGCTCGTTCCAATTTAAGTTGTTCGTAATTGTAAAACATAGGTATTTAGTTGAATTTACGGCTTTTAGATTAGACTGATTTATCGTGTAACCGAAGTTTAATGAGTTCCTTTTAGCACTCATGTGGATGACCTCACACTTTTCGTTTTTTAGGGTCAACTGCCACTTTTCGCACCATTCAGATATTCTTTCTAAATCGTTTTGCAGTTTGTTTTGATCTTCTGATGACTTTATTAGTCGATAAACGACAGAGTCTTCTGCAAACCACCGAAGACGGCTGGTCAGATTGTCTCCCAAATCGTTTGTATAGGTAAGAAACAGCAAAGGGCCTATAACACTACCCGGGGGAACGCCTGAAATCACTTCTGTCTTACTCGATACCTTTTCGTCAGTTACTACGAACTGTGACCTCTCTGATAGGAAATCGCAAATCCAGTCAAGTAACTGAGACGATATTCCATAAGCACGCAATTTCACTACGAGCCGCTTGTGTGGTACAGTGTGAAAAGCCTTCTGAAAATCCCGGAATGCGGAATCGGTCTGATATCCCTTGTCAATAGCATTCAGAACTTCATGTGTATAAATAGCTAGTTGTGTTTCACAGGAACGATGTTTTCTAAACCCATGTTGACTGTGTGTCAATAGACCGTTTCCTTCGAGGTAATTCATAATGCCGGAACACAATATATGTTCTAAAATCCTGCAGCATATCGACGTTAACGATATGGGCCTGTAATGTAGTGGATTACTCCTACTACGTTTCTTAAATATTGGTGTCATTCCAGTCTTTGGGTACGGATCTTTCGTCGAGCGAACGGTTGTATATGATTGTTAAGTATATGATCCTTAAGTATGGAGCTAATGCATCAGCATACTCGGAAAGGAACCTAATTGGTAGACAGTCTGGGCCAGAAGACTTGCTCTTGTTAAGTGATTTGAGTTGCTTCACTGCCCCGAGGATATTCACTTCTACGTTACTCATGTTGGCAGCTGTTCTCGATTCGAATTCTGGAATATTTACTTCGTCTTCTTTTGTGAAGGCATTTCGGAAGGCTGTGTTTAGTGACTATGCTTTGACAGCACTGTCTTCGATAGTATCTCCATTGTTATCGAGCAGAGAAGGCATTGATTGTATCTTGCCGCTAACATACTTCAAATACGACAAGAACCTCTTTGGATTTTCTGCCAGGTTTCGAGACAAAGTTTCGTTGTGGAAACTGTTAGAGGCGTCTCGCATTGAACTCCGGGTTAAATTTCTAGCTTCTGTAAAGGATTGCCAATCTTGGGGATTTTGCGTCTGTTTAAATTTGGTATGTTTCTTTCGTTGTATCTGCAACAGTGTTCTAACCTGTTTTGTGCACCTACCAAGAAGGATCAAGTCCGTCGTTTGTTAGTTTATTTGGTATAAATCTCTCAATTGCTGCCTAAAATGGACTACGTATTCTTTTATGAAACTTGTTATTATACTTTCAAGTTAGTAGAATTCCTTCGCCTTCCACGCGGTACGAAATTCGATATTACCTTTATCGAGAATATCGTTACCCTCACTCCTTATTACATTCACCTTTCTTGGGTTAATGTCACCCTATATTCTGTGCCCATTCAGGTGTAATTCTTCATCACTTTCGCTGAGGAAAGCAATGCAATCACCTAATCTTATCTTTTACATCCATTCAAGGTGGATTTTAATCCTCCTGAATCTTTCCTTTACTTTGGACTCTACTTCTTCGATGTGCAGCTTGAACATTAGGAGAAGAATGCTGCATCCCTGTCCTAAACCATTTTTAATCCAAGCACTTCCCTCTTGCTTATTCATTGTTTTTGTACATATTGTACAACACGCAACTTTTCCTATAGTTCATATTCATTCTTATAACAGTCAGATATATGTGCACCATTTCAAGTTTTTTTAAAGCATCTTGCCTCCTTTATTAAGTGCTTTTCAGCTGGCAACGGAGCCAGATATAATACCGACCGAGCACCAGAAAAACACGCTGGGATATGGTCATTCAACCACTTAATTTCCTATAACAGAGTACACACTAGAGAAAAAGTTTTAACTCCTACGGCGCCGATCCAGTATCTTTCATCTACCGAGTTATTAGGATGCAAATAACCCGCCTCCTAAATATAAAAACTTCTCGAGGAAGAGCAAACGGATAAACGAGATTGGCTGTAAAGAATAGGTAAACAGCCAGGGAAAATAAGGATACGGCACGACCCGGCTTTGGGATTGACTTCAGGACGTGTCCCTCCACTAGACTTCACAATGGCAGTAGGCTGCTTGTTGCCAGAAACGACCTGAACATGCATGGCGTTCCTTTAGAATTCTTTATAAGGAAGAACGCTTACGGATTTTTATTTTCATTTTCTACTATGCATTTGGACTTATTCACTATTTTTTACTGTTAGCAAAGGATCAACTGATTAATTTTCGGCGACACTTCAGTGATACTTCCACAATGACTAAACGAATTTAATTTTACGTAGAACGTCATCAGCAAAAAGTAGAGAATAGGTGATCCAGGCCTCTCCACCATTTCGCTGGTTTCATGGTATTGCATAAAACCATTTTAGAAGGTTTGATTTAGATCCTGTCGTTATGAAGTGTACCATGACTTACACATCAAGCTACATAAAACGCTAGCATCTCAGACATTGGTAGCAACGATTTGAATCTTGTGCTATGCTCTTCCCATGAGATGTAGTTCGAGCTTTTGAAAATACTGTCCTCAGGCATTTATCTTCGCCTTTCTTATTTTCAGTCGAAAGACAACGTGACGTAGCATGCAGGGAAGGAATGCCCTGATTACGTTTTTGTATAGAAAGTGGTACGCATGAACTGTCGTGATTTGTCGCTACGTCTTTTCATCTACTGATATTTAACAATATACTCCGACATCCAGAGAATCTTGTCGTGCTGTGTGATCATGAAATGCCAGTCATGTCAGCAGCTAGGAAGTGTATTACGGCGTATCGAAATTTGTATCAAAACAGGAAATTATAATAACAAAAAAAATCCCTTATTCAAATGTAATACAATGTTTACTACAGTAAAAAATTCTTCTTTTACCTTCCACAGCTACACATGAAAACCTATTTATAAATGGACGTTTAATATATCGTAATACTAATCTTCCAACTACGATCCCTTGTTATTTAGGTAACAAATGGTTCAAATTGCTCTGAGCACAATGGGACTTGACATCAGTGGTCATCAGTCATCTAGAACTTAGAGCTACTTAAACTTAACTAACCTGAGAACATCAAACACATCCATGCCCGAGGCAGGATTCGAACGTGCGACCGTAGCGGTCGCGCGGTTCCAGACTGAAGCGCCTAGAACCGCTCGACCACACCGGCCGGCTTAGGTAGCAACACACACCGTCCAGTTCACTTAAGTGATAATTCCGTACAGTTAACAACACTCATGGCCGAAATATATGCAATTTTGTATTACATTCCGTATAACCAGCGCCTTGAACCGCTCGACCACACCGGCCGGCTTAGGTAGCAACACACCCCGTCCAGTTCACTTAAGCGATAATTCCGTACAGTTAACAACACTCATGGCCGAAATATACGCAATTTTGTATTACATTCCGTATAACCAGCGCCTAGAACCGCTCGACCACACCGGCCGGCTTAGGTAGCAACACACATCGCTCAGTCCACTTAAGTGATAATTCCGTACAGTTAACAACACTCATGGCCGAAATATATGCAATTTTCTATTACATTCCGTATAACCCGCTGTGGGAGAATAATGGAATTCGCTAATTTCAGCCTTCTTGTGAACAAGAAACAGAGTCAATGTGCTTCATTTCTTTCTCAAAGTTTCTTCTACGAGTGCCTCATAAGCAAAAGAACAACTGAACTCAATTCCTGTATGTAGTGAATCGGCCGTCACCTGTCCAAACTGAACTTAAGAATCTAAGATACAAATGACCAAGGGTTATGCCGTATGGAGCTCTCACGAAGTACAATAATTGGAAATCAAATGGTTCAAATGGCTCTGAGCACTATGCGACTTAACTTCTGAAGTCATCAGTCCCCTAGAACTTAGAACTACTTAAACCTAACTAACCTAAGGACATCACACACATCCATGCCCGAGGCAGGATTCGAACCTGCGACCGTAGCAGCAGCGTGGTTCCGGGCTGCAGCGCCTAGAACCACTGGAAATCAACGGAAGAATATTAAAGAGGAACTTGCTGGTTAATATGAGCTCGTGTACATGAAGTAAAGACACCGTAAAGGTCGAGGACTGAAGTGGTGAAAGGTGCATTTCAAAACTGTGAAATTCATAATGCGCAGCACGTTGCAATCGGGAAGCTGCACGAACTGCGGGTTTTGGAGAGCTTGCTCGATTATAAGGAAAATGATATTCAAATATGTCTCTTTTGCCAAAAATCTTTGTATAGTTGTTGCCTGTTGTCTTGATTTATGTAACTGTTCTTGTGTTAGTACACAGTTTCGTAATTTTATCTTATGTTCATTAAAAAATAGTAAACTTCGTTGTTTTTCATTTTTCTTCCCTTGAAACGGATAAACTCCGGTACTGTAGTCGTGAAGTTTACAATAAAATAATTTGAGCGGCCAAGACGAAAATTATGTCTTCCAAAAGCGTTACGTGTTTGTGAACATCACCCAGTGGATGTTAAAATGTAATGAATAATATTATATATTTAATAGCATCTAAAATACTGTTATTAGTAGAATGAGATTATCACTCTGCAGCGGAGTGTGCGCTGATATGAAGGTTCGCAGGAGAGGAGCTGTTAAGTTTGGAAGGTAGGAGACGAGGTACTGGCAGAAGTAAAACTGTGAGGACAGGGCGTGAGTCGTGCTTGCGTAGCTCAGTTGGTAGAGCAGTTGCCCGCGAAAGGCAAAGGTCCCGAGTTCGAGTCTCCGTCCGGCACACCGTTTTAATCTGCCAGGAAGTTTCACTGTTATTACTGTTAATTGCTTGAAAACCTTAAGAAATCTGATTAGAATTGTACGGCTTTGGAAACACAATTCCAGTTGTAGCAGTGGCCCATTTGCGTAATATGGGAGATCGCGACTGGGGTCTTTCATCTGATGCTGTGGCAACTGGGTCGCTCGTACGAAGCAGACTGTATCCGCAATGGCTACGTGTTCTGCCGGCGGCGATGTTCTGTCTCGATAATTGACTCTTATTACTCCGCAGATACCAAACGGTTTCCAAGTTATTTCCTCGTGAGGTTAGTGAGATCAGCGATCACGTCAGTCTTCATATCCTTGCAAAATTAGGACAAGAGGCAGCGACCAACTACTGCTACGTCGCGACGTACGTTATGAGCGTATTCTCACGTGGAAAGGTCGCACATTCAGCGCTTTAGGCCTGTATTAGTAAGCATCACACTCTGCCTCATTTTGCAAATAAATGCAGACGAGCCGTTTGTATGCATTGTGTGAGATTGCGTTTGACCATATGAGCGTGTGTTTTTTATTTCTTTTTACAGTATTCTCTAAAACAGTATTGTTTACACGGATGTCGTCATTAACCTTGATACGTGATACTCCACGCCTAAACTAAGAATACTCTGCTCAATGAGTCGCTTAATTTACGCAAGCGAGTCCGTTGCGTTACGAACTTCTTTAGTCATTTCTGTCGATCAGTTGCCTTTTGTGGGACACCATTACGACATCCTTTAACCTTAATTTTGATAGCAAATTAACACTCATATGACATCTATGTATTCATCAATCAGTAGAAAAACAACGAAAACACGTACGTTCCTTGTAAACGATATTTACGTCGAGCAACGTATCTTCCGCGAAACAGACAGGGACCTAGAAACGACGGAGAGGCTTCGTCCCGTCGTAGCCCTCATTGGTTCCCAACCCCACAACAGGCCACAGCAGTCCGCCCACCCCAACGCCGCCCCACACCAAACTTAGGGTTATTGCGGGGTTCGGCCCCAGTGGAGATGACATGCGAAGGTAGGCGTGAGGTCAATCTCCATAACTCACTTAAACGTTGAACAGAAGACGGTAATGAATAACCGACGTCCATTTGCCTTATATGACAGATTGTTTACTGTGAACGTTGGAACGTGAAATTGTTAAATTACCGTGGATACCGGCACGGTGTGTTAGTACAGAAGGGTCAAAGTCAACTTTGTGTTACGTTTTACTAACGTCATGCTCACATGCAATGTGATACGTTTTCAAACAGATCTTAGAGAATACGAAGTTGTTATGTACGAATGCCATAAGAATCATAACCAAAAATGGTAGTCGAGCTCATTGTAAGGATGTGTTCAAAACACTGCGTATTTTAACTGCTCTGTGTGAATACATTTACCAGTCAGTTCTACACATCAAAAATAACATTGGTAATTACTACTGAAACAGTTCTGTCCATGACCATGCAACAAGAGACAGACTCAACTTACATTTACCAAGAAAAAATAAACATAAAACTCAAAACAGCGTTTTCTACAAAGGAATAAAAGTGTACAGTTAATTACCAAAAGAGATTAAAGAAATTGCAAAAATACACTTATTTAAAAAGGCAGCTAAAAAGTACCTGTTATGCAATACATTTTATACACTGAAGGATTGCTTGGATAAAACAGAGTAGGGGTTTGATAAAAAAAAATCTTATACAAATAAATAATAATAATGATTATAAAACATCCAACATTCCACATAACACCTTCACTTTATGTTTTCTCCTTTCTAGAAACTATTACTCCCAAAGCTATGCGTAGCACAACACTAACACCTCTTCGTCTCTCTGAGCTCAACATCTCACTCATTATGGAAGGATGCTGACTCGGTTTTTCAGGATGGCAAATGGGAAGTTGCGGTAGAGAAAATGGTCCAGAGATCACCTGTGTGTGTGTGTGTGTGTGTGTGTGTGTGTGTGTGTGTGTGTGTGTGTGTGTGTAGTGAGTGAAGTATTATGAAACAGTGTGTGTATAGTGTGTGCAGTGACTGATAGTGAGGTGAGTGAACCGTGTGGCATTACATTATTTAGTAAGTTATTTGTAAAAAAAAGTATTGTATACCAGGAGTAAATCTAATGATTGTCTGTAACTAGAAGTCTGTAACTATATGTGTATACTAATTAGCTTATTTTAAATTGGTCTAAACCTGTAAATTCTTTCACATGTCCTATACCCTTGTAAAAAGAGATGTGTGGATGAATAAAGCTACTACTACTACTACTGCTACTACTACTTTGTACACAACGGTAAGGAAATTTGTGCTACAGAGTGTAATGTGGATCTTAAGGACACCGAAATCACAGGAGTAATCCGTTGTAGTTGCCAGATCTTTCTTTATTACAATCATAAAGTTTTATCATATCCCCATCATAACAATAATATAAAGGCGATTGCCTTATAAAGCCCTATAACTTTAACAAATGACATAAATTTCCATAATTAGAACAATTCCCATAAAACCTGAAAAATTGAATGTGACTTTGTGTACTAACTCAGATAAGTTTCATTACTTAAATGAAACTAATGTCCACACGATTCCTATCAGAGCTCTAATTACTTCCAACCACAAACAAGATACATTAAGTCCAAAACACACATCTTGCAACATTTCGTTAGCGAACTTTCCTTAAGTTAAACATTATTCATAAAAGCTTTATTAGTAAAAACAAGAACCACTTCCACGACTAACGAGGTGCATTAATTTCCCCAAACCATTTATTTAAGTCTGATTAACCAAGTTGATTAACAAAAAATATTCATAAAACCATTGCTACTAAAACATAACAATGTGACAAATAGCCCCTAAAATGAGGCCGCTTCAATTCTGCGCATGAATCAGATAGACGCGAGCACACCAAAGGATTTTAACCAATACAAGAGATCCACGGGACAGAAAATGAAATAGAAATGTGCTCAACTTTGCACTGCAATTTAAACTTCAGACACCATAACTCTTCGCCGGTAGGATAGAATCATAAAACAGTAACAACATAACCGAGTATGCATGGGGGGGGGGGGGGGGGGAGAAGGTAGGGCCTTAAATATCACTCTGCCACCGTGGGGTACTCGGCTCCCGGTTTGCTCGCGTCGACCACTGCCAATGATCTGCAACATAAAACACATCAGCGACAGACAGTATTTTGAGGCTTGAGATACACAATCTTATCTAGAGAATAGGTTATCAATAACTTTCAATGATATACGTCACAACTAAATGCAAGCACAATTAACCTCCGTGAGTTTCTTGGCCAGTCATGGCCCTTAAAATTTAATGGACCAACAGCTTAAAACCACCAATAAAATAATGGCCTGGAAGTTAAAAAGACACACAACTATCTCGGCACACATTTAAACACCAGACCACATTAATGAACTACGGGGTAAAATGGGAGAAATATCCCGGCGTGGCTTGGAACGCCAGACACCGAGTTAGGCACTACTTGCAATTCTAGCTACGTATTTAGCCATACATCGTGTCTGTTTGTTGGGCGTAGCTACACTTCTTTAACTGCCGTCTAGGTATCAAGTCACGACACCGAATTGAGTGATAAACAACTAGAACAGTCCTAAAGGGTTTTAGTACAGTGGAATATTGAGTTAAGATGCACACAACCCACCGAAGCAACTCGACGACTCCAATTCATTCGGCCTGTGTAGCTTGTAACAGACTCGAAGGAACTTGTCCTTCCAAACTCTAGGAAAACCCCATCACCATAGGCAATGGATCTACCTTGCACGATTAAACACGTCGTAGCGGCTGGCCGCGCTCCTTCGTGATGTCCACTCGGCCTCTCAGCGTGCTACATACACCTCACACCGCGGTTACCCGCTCCCGCGTCTATCAGAGCACACGCGCTGCCGCTAAATCCCGCCGCCAAAGCTTTGACGAAGACAAATAAGCATCGAAGTCGACTGAAAGATCAAAATGACAATCGATGGAAACTGGCGCCAGAAATGCACCAGCCCACAGAGTAGTGCAGCAACAGTTGTCGTGGAAGGGCTGGACAGAAGAAGAAATGTTTAGCGATCAAGTTAACACAGAAAACACTAGATTTACTACACATGTATTTCTCATAGCGTATGAAGACTCATTACAAATACTGCAGCAACAAACAGAGTGCATATACCATATTGTCAACAAGGAAGAGGTTCGCCTTACTGAGCACGAACAACAGCGCCATAGCAAAGAGGCTCCAAGTGCAATTGTGCTGAGTGGCTGCCGCCGGTCATCCTGTACTGCGGCAGCAGAGGGCGCTCTTATTCCAAAGCCGCCTGAGGCACGGCTCAGTGGGTGCGCTCCATAGACTCCACTATCGGTGTCTGACAGAAACTTACAATTCTGTTGCCAACTTAAGACGCCCATGGGGTGACAGCGAAACGTGATAGCACAGAAGTGAACTGTGGAGTAAAAATTGTACAGGGCTACTCGAGAGAATGTTGTCTTGTCCAAATATTCGTAAAGAACAAAGTTGCAAGAAAGGCATCCGCGCCGGTTACTGTCCCCCTGGTAGCTTAAAAACATTCGTTTGCTTGACATGTTTTTCACTTTGCTTATGTTCAAACACTTATTTGGTGTGATCAAAATAAAAGGGACACGCTGAATATTCCCACGCATCCAATGCGCCGTATTTATAACAAATGTACAGAACAACGGTATATGCATCTCATCAAGTTGAAAACAGAAGTACGTGTTTAGTTTCGGCGAATAACTAGCAATGGAGAGTAGTTCCACGTAGAACAAGTGAAATTTGGGAATGCGCGGTAGTGAAACCACGCTTGCTCCAATGCGGTGCAGAAGTCTAAGGGCGAAGTTAATTAGCAGATGCTAAGGAACAAAGGTAACCGTATCTGAGGGAGCAGCCTGCTTGACTGATGAGGTACACAACCAGCTTGTAACGGACTGCAAAGAATGCAGCTGCACTTGTATAGTAACGCGTATTAAACCACTTCTGCTCGCGTACTTTCTACATCTGCGAGGGCTCCTTCGTGCAACGGATATTAAACACAGTCATGTGTATGCACTCTTTTGCGGTATTTATCTGCTTCGTTACATCACTTCGATGGTATTTAGTCTCCTCGATTGTACGATTTATCTGCGAAAATTTATTCTATGTCAAGATCACCGATACTACGCGTATTAAACTGCTGCTTAGGTACACTGAATGCATTGCTGTCCGTACGTACTGTGATGCCAGCAATATATTTGCCCATGTGTGGGTTTTTTAAATGTTTATAACTGAAAATAAATTGTTTTTCGAAATAAGGCAGCATCTAAAATCATGTCCTCTTGCATCGTCTAAAATTTTTAAAGAATTAAGTACCTGATTTGTTCTTTGAAATGACTGAATAGATGCAGAAGTTCTGGAGAGAGGATGATTTTTGAAACCAAAACGTCTTCATGTTTAGTTTCAACGCAACAAAATAGTTTGTACTACAATAACTGTGTGCATCGGATTTCGTATACGACATTAGATTGCAGGCTACACTTGCAAAGATGAAAATGATAAACAATAGCACGCTCATGGGGCGTTATCGTTGCGTCACGTATTTATTTCTCAACATACTTACCCTGGCCACGGATACATTTCTCCCAAGATGAATACAGTTTGTTGATACCGTCACTGTAGAATGTTGGACATTGATGACGGAGCCACAACCTGACCTCTGCGTGAACCGCTTCATCATTAACAGTGGCTTCCTTGAAGGTGTTCTTTAAGTTTTGGAAACAGATGAAAATCGGATGTGGCCAAGTTGGGACTGTATGGAGTATGATCGATGACAGCGAACCCAGAACATCGGAATGTTACAGATGTCACACCGCTCGTATGTGGTCTGGCACTGACGTGCTGAAGGAGAGTGTGCTCCATGTGTGGACGAAGTCTTCGCATTCGATACTGATTACAGCACGCTATTTATCACTTACCAACATAGTTACGATACGTACCACTATGCTACATGCTACAGTTCGGAGCCCTCTAGCGGCACAAGGCTGCAAAATACATAAAGATGCTGAATGTTAGTAACGTTTGTTTTATTTAAAAAGTTTTAAGAGTTCAGCTAAAACTTTGGGGTATTACTTTACAGCTCGTAGTACTGGTGCTACCACCTCTAATAAGTTCCACAGGCGAATTAACTATAGGAAGATCTCGAATATTTTATGGCAAGTAGCTCTAGTACCTGAAATACGCTATTGCTTTCACACTAGCCATTATCATTAAGCGTAGGACCACATGCTTCACATATTTCGCAAACTTTCTTTTCCAGAAACTCTACACTAAATGTCTCAGTTATTAATGATGATTCTAGCTACTATGTTTGTTCTGAGGCGATGTCTAAATATAGGGCTTCATTTTTCCTCTTTTTCAGGTAAGCAGTACGATCTATGGTTGCATCAGAAGTTGATGAACACAGGTACCGCTACGGTAAGTTGTCAGTAATTCCATCTTTCACCTCTCATTGAGTTCGTGTTATCAGATGATCCTTAGACAATATTTGTCGGAATAAGCTATAAAAAGACTAGAATCACTACTCCGTAATAGCAGTGCCTTTCCGTATTCAAGTCTTTATAATATGTGTCCCAACACTTTAACTAATTTCATCGATTCCCATAAAATAAACGGGTAGCCTTTATGCCCAGATAGTTCGTTTCTAATCTACTCTTGATGTTCCTGATACGACAGTGCATTTGTTCGTTTGAACGCTCGACTATAATCTAAATAACAGACTGTATATTTATCTACACCAAAGACTTATAATTTAAAATGCTATCTACTCAATACAGCATTCGCTTATTAAACATTTACGTTGAAAACTGGTTCACAGATTTTCAAGATGATAGGTAAACAGACGACCCACGAAATTTACTAGCGAAGCTAGATCTCTTTAGAACATCATTTCACAATTTTCCGTATCAGTCAAACAATATTTATTTAAACAGTTTCGTACTTTTAATACACGTGTAGCTGTAAAGTAAGAGATCAGAGAAAAATAGAAAGAGATGAGGTGAACAAACGTTTTCAAATTTTCTCACAAACCAGAATTTTGCTGTATGTAGTATATGCAAGTGAACTCTCTGGTTGATGTACACGAGATTCAAAGACAACGAAGAGCAGGGCGCTGGACCAGCAGTGTCTAAAACTTTATGGCACTTTTGTGGCCAGTGTACGGAATCCTCAGACGCATTGCCGGCCGCTGTGACCCAGCGGTTCTAGGCGCTTCAGTCCGGAACCACGCTACTGCTACGGACGCAGGTTCAAATCCTGCATCGGGCATGGATGTGTGTGATGTCCTTAGGTTAGTTACGTTTAAGTAGTTCTAAGTTCTAGGGGACTGATGACCTCAGATGTTAAGTCCCACCATAGTGCTCAGAGCCATTTGAACCTTTTTTTTTTTCAGACCCATTGAGGCGGTAAGGTACAGCTCGCAGTAGCAGTAGAACTGAATGTCTCAAACCACAGACTGTTATTTCAGGTTATTGGCGACCTTTCCGAGAGACAGGAAAAATCCATGGGAGGTCAATAAGGGCTGACCAAAATTAACAGCTAATCGGCAGGACCAGCATCTGGCCTTAAATGCTCGAGTATCTCCAACAGCTTGCCTGACTATTGTCTTCAGACATGAGGACTCATTGTTTCCCGTAAACGGCCTCACAATAGCTGATAGATATGCCATTCGACCTAGTTTGTTCTGGAGTCAACAAGATCGAGAACAGACTGAAAATGAACGGAGGAACTCGCTGTTCGTAAGGAAATCTGCTTCACCAGTTTACATAATCTTTTTTACGGGAAAGCGGTAGACTACAGGAAAACAGGAAAGAGTTCGCGATAGCCTTTTCGTCTTCATGTATGGTGAGTCAACAGAGATTTACATTTTCGGTAACAGGAGATGAAAAGGATTCGCAGAGCTGCATGATGAGCTGCATTAACAAAATGCCAGACGTTTTAGAGATGAAATTGTTGCAGAGTTTTTCAGCCTAATATCCTGCCACTCCAGCTATAAGAAGACAGATTTGAAAGTGGCTGCTATTTTATTTGTGCGGTGCATACTTGCTCCTTCGTAATGCGACTCCAGGTGTTGCATGAAGATAGTCGTTAGCTATCTACAGGAAATAAATAGCCAACCGGTAGGCTGCGTTATTTTTCCTTTTAAACTTTCATACGGTTGCTGAAAGACCGCCATGTTCAAAACGGTAGAACAGATAACTTTGTTTTCTAACCCTTAAGTTTGGGTTGGAACTCATGGTTGAGTAAGACGATTCCGGCTTTCTTCATCGGTAATGATTTCGCCACATGCCCCTTGGTTGCTAGCCACTCACTAGTTTCTTGTACGAAAAGATATCACAGGCATGTACGGCTCACCAAAGTTCAGGGATGAAATTGGGAATTACCAGGACCAGAGAAGTCACTTGGAAGGACTATACCCCTTTAACAAACACCATTTATACTTGAACAGCGACATTTATTTTAACATATATGTTCTTTTAATAAACAACAGGTCCCTTTTGAAAAATAATTGAGAAAATTGAAGTTTATTTGATCACAAACATGAAGGCGTTCAAAATGCTGAATGAGGCAGCCGTTGAATTACAATAACAAGAACCTCAAACCAATTCAAGAAATATGATCTTAACAATATTAGCCTTCTTAAAAATTTTAAATTAAACAATATAAATAAACCTGCCAACTAAAGCAGTTCTAGATAATTTTCTTCAAGACATTATTTACAATAAACGTAGACCAAGGATATAAAATTGATTAAAGATAACAGGGAAAGCTTCTTGTGCGAAGTCAGTTAAAGGCCTCTTGGCTCACAACTAAATTGAATTTGCATTCTAAGTTAGACTACATGGGCCGGCCGAAGTGGCCGTGCGGTTAAAGGCGCTGCAGTCTGGAACCGCAAGACCGCTACGGTCGCAGGTTCGAATCCTGCCTCGGGCATGGATGTTTGTGATGTCCTTAGGTTAGTTAAGTTTAACTAGTTCTAAGTTCTAGGGGACTAATGACCTCAGCAGTTGAGTCCCATAGTGCTCAGAGCCATTTGAACCATTTTTAGACTACATGGAGTACTCAGATTGAAGACAGACAGCCAGGACCCGCGACTGCAAACAGACAGAAAGCCTACGCTCGAGAGCCGTGCACACGGCCGCAAGTGAGCCAGGACCACGCGGCGAGAAGCAGCCGACACGAAACACTCTCCCAGAAACTTAATAAATGCTGGTAACAACAAAAGAGACAAGTGACTGACTGGATTATACTACAAGTAAAGTTATGGTTTAACCATAATTGATCTGAGCGGTTCCAGTACGTTGATACGCCCTAGGAAATACGCTTCGCTAACAGAAAATTACAGAAGGGAAGCTTCTCCCAGCGGAAGAATTATAATCAACAAATCGCTAGGGACTTACCATTAACTGGAGCTCACAAAATGCCTAAAAGGACTCGGAAATAGTGATACCAGAGCCCACCATCTTCTAACACATCACGAAAACATGTAGCAAAACTTGGGAGCATCTGGTTTTCTTGCATAACCATTTTAAAACACAATTTTTTAAACTAGATAATGCGAAGGCCCCTGATATAGCTGTACGTGGCAACTGGGCACATTACATAACCATAACAACATTTCCAAGGCAAATTTTGAGACAGATAACGCTGGCCAGCAGATTAAAACATGTTACTTCAAAATCGCACAGAGCAACAGGGCAGTACACTATTTCTAAAATCACAGAGCCAAATATCAACGCGTGCATGACAACTCAATGAACATAAATACGAACATCTATTCAAACAGCTTGCAGATCGGGAAATCGGAGCCCAGAGCTGAACAAGTAGTTGCGCACAATATAAGCGAACCAGACGTTTGCCTTCTGCCCGGTCCTGGCGAAGAAAAGTGAACGAAGACCCGGAAAAGACGTCGTGCAGATCCGCACCGAGTGTCCGTTGCTCAAAGCACTGCTGCTACCCCCCAGCTCCACACTGTGCCAAAACTACTCTGCGCAGCGGTCTTCGGAGGCCTCTCACTTTAGATCCGATATAGCGCCCACTTTTGTGCAATAACCGCACAAGGGACTAATCCGCGCCCGGTTGTCAGACGCCAGCTGAAAATTATCGATAGTGAAACGAACCGCTACGGCTTAAGGAACTTTTAACCCCTGGTAACAAATTACAGCAATAGCTGAAATTTTATTTTCTAACATTAATAATAACGTTTTAAGGCGCCAAAGCCATTTCCGAGTGCATCTGTGTACCTCCATGACGGTAAGCACATAATCAGTAGAAAATTGTCCTGGTGACTGAAAACAGTCTTGGTGTTCAGAAATAAAATTACAAGTGCTGCAATTTATTGTAAATTAATTACTGCACTTGGTGATACCCCGACCCATCACGTTCAACGTACTTCACAAAATAAAAAAAGAAAAGCCTAACGGTTTAGCCACTTTGAGCTGGTAGGGGAAGCAAAAGGGAACGATCTGCCGCCTGCCACTGACACCAGAGCTTCTTCCAGACTTACACACAGTTCATTTTCAGCAATAAAATTAGTAAAGTACAGAGAACTTTCACCTCCTTGTAGAGCATTTTCAACGGCAGTGCAGACGTGTGTAGCGCTTACCGATAACCATTCAAGGGTTAGCAATTTTGCGTTTTCATCTTTTCTTTTTTGAGTCTTCGTTTCAGGAACTGTTATAGTTTCATGTGACTCACATTCTTGAAGGCAAAATACATTACATCTATTCCATGGAGAGTTCTGTAACACTTCTAATAACCGGCCGTTGTGACCGAGTGGTTCTAGGCGCTTCAATTCGGAACCGAGCGACCGCTACGGTCGCAGGTTCGAATCCTGCCTCGGGCATGGATGTGTGTAATGTCCTTGGGTTAGTTAGGTTTAAGTAGTTCTAAGTTCTAGGGGACTGATGACCTCCGATGTTCAGTCCCATAGTGCTCAGAGCCATTTTGAACACTTTTAATAAACTGCTCAGAAAATAAGCTCTAACACCCCCGTTAGGTTTCACTTTTAAATACTAAGCCATTCTTTCTATCACACAGTGTCGGTTATTTCATAGATTAAATTCTTTCAACAACTATCGTCAGGGCTATTGTTTGTTGTAGCAGGTCTACGGCCAAATAAAATGAAGAAAAATGAAGGACATACTCTATAAATTCGCACAAATAAGGGACACATGCGCAAAACGAGGGCTTCCGAATGGAGACCACCAGAAAGAGAAGAACCCACAAGGTAATAGTATATTACAACCAAACTTTGTAGTAGGTAATTATGTCTGTTAATGCTCGTACGACCCATGCGATCGTATTCTGTATCACCACCAAAGTTTTAAATTACTGAGTCACTTTTTGAGCCGTAATTTGTACACCCGTTGAAAGTATCAGTTCAACTACATTTGAAATTAACATATGACTCTGATTTTGAACCTTACTGGAGCAGTTATTGTGGTAATGCATTGACCTATAAAGGAGATGTTAGTTGTAACTACTCTTGAAATGATTTTAAATAGTTGAAGTACTAGGGTAGTCCACAAATTAAAGACAGTTTTAGTTGTAAAAATCACGTAAATTTTATTCATACAAATATTTTTCACTGCAATGTTTGTACACGGCTACACTATTTTCCTACGAAATCCCCGGGAAGTTCGGCGCATTTCTTCAGGCGGGGAAGAAGCCCCTTGTTCCTTTTGTCAAAGAACTCTCCTCCCAACTTCTCGCCGAGTGCACGTCCCAAGGCTGAAAGACAAAGTGGGTTCGGTGATTATTTGGCCACTCATATCTGGGTCCCATGGCTACTCTGCGAAATCGAACTACTGCCAAAGATTATGTGACCATTTTGGCTGATCAGTTCCATACCGTAGCACAGTGTTTGTTCCAAACAGTGATGTTGTGTCCCAAGACGACAGGGCCGCTGTCAACACAGCTCGCATCGTCCAGGTCCTGTATTGCGAGCGCGAGGATGAACTGTCGCATGTACGCATCACGGAAGTCACCACATCTTAATATTCTTGAGCTTTTATTGTCTGCTTTGGAGAGATGGATGCGTGATCGCTTATCCACCTCTATTATAGTTACCACAACTTGCCACTATTTTGCAGGAGTGATGGTGTAAGTTACCCTTGAGAACCTCACAGGACCTGTATTTACCCATTCAGAAACACCTTGAAGCTACTTTAATTGTCATTGGTTTTCGAACACCTTGTTGGGGATGGTAATGTAACTTGCCACTATTTTGCAGGAGTAATGGTGTAAGTTACCCTTGAGAACCTCACAGAACCTATATTTACCCATTCAGAAACACCTTGAAGCTACTTTAATTGTCATTGGTTTTCGAACACCTTGTTAGGGATAGTAATGTATTGTGTTTGTGTAACTTGCCACTATTTTGCAGGAGTAATAGTGTAAGTTACCCTTGAGAACCTCACAGGACCTGTATTTACCCATTCAGAAACACCTTGAAGCTACTTTAATTGCCATTGGTTTTCGAACACCTTGTTAGGGATGGTAATGTATTGTGTTTGTGGGGTAATGGTGTAAGTTACCCTTGAGAGCCTCACAGGACCTGTATTTACCCATTCAGAAGCACCTTGAAGCTACTTTAATTGCCATTGGTTTTCGAACACCTTGTTAGGGATAGTAATGTATTGTGTTTGTGGTTTTTCCACCCCTTGCAAGTATGACGAACAGGAAAATCTTTAAAAAAATATTTGTGAATAAACTACCTGTGAGAATGGTTATGTAGTATATTGGAGTGTATTTTGTTACGAAGAAAGAATTTCTGCTATGCTGGAGGCAAGTGCAGGGCTCTACTACTTTAGGAGAAGTGTGAAGTTACTTCTAAGCTACAAGGATTCGGGGCTGGTGGCTTGTCGGACCAGTCCGGCTTTAGCGGCCGCTCGGAAAGGACCTACCGTACTTCCGCCTGTGGAGCGTGTGAGCTCGTGTTTGTTTACATTGCAACTTAGTCTGCGCATAGGCTTCGCCCACTGAGATCATGGCAAAGAAGTTCTGGAAATCGAAATTACGTTTCAACTTTTGTCCGGAATATGCACGACCGAAAACCTTTGATGTAGAACGTTTCCTCCATGAGCAGCCGAAGATCCCGGCATCGCTTACGTTAAAATGACCAATTACTCTGCGTGCGAGTGCATTTCAAACGCGACCAAAGAGGGACTCCGTTAACGTCACGTAACTTCGGCATGGTCAAAGTCGAACATTTGGAATTAGACATTAAAACTATTCGCGCGTTTGAACTGGCGTTCGAGGTACCTGCAGAGGACGTCATAGTGCCTTTCCGTTCTTACGGTGCTGTTCATGATCACAAGGCAGAACGCTGGGCCCACTTCACCACATTCCCTGTTGGTAACGGGCTGCATCACATCACCATTGATATGCGCAGCCATGTTCCGTCTTGTGACCATCAACGGATGTCGGACTATAATCATGTACGGTGGACAGCAGTGTACTTGTTCTGGATGGGGAAAAGAGAATGTCTGCAACGTCGGATAACGATGCTACCAGTTGGAGGAGTGGTACTTCTCTCGTCGTCTGGTTCTGGTTACATATGCGACGGCACTTTAAGTCGCCACCGGGCGCTCGGCGGCTCTCGGAACCACCTGAACAGCTGATGGATAGTAATCCTATCCTTCCTGAACCGGTTGTTGGCTAGGTGACTGACGATATGACATCGGACATGTCCTCAGATCCGGTGATTGCTCCTGCTGCGCCCGTGGTCGACGCTGATGTCTGTCGTGAGAACGACGACTGCGTAAAAAACGCTCTCTCGAACGACATCGGAACGGGACTCATCTCTCTGTCCAGATAATAAACTATCTTTTGAGAAAATCAACATTACACCGTTTGAGACCGTGGACGACCGTGTGTTCGGTGCGTCTGTGGAACAGCAGCCCTCAAATGGCTCTCGCATCGACGGGACGGAACGTTCCTGCCTCTGAAATCCCTATCGAAGACGGAACGACGTCAGCCGAGGTGGTTGTGCCGGCTGCCCCCGCATCTTACCAGCGGCGAACTGTAGCACCTCATCCCGTTAGGTTGCAACTCCATGCATACCGTATCGCGATACTGAATGACAACGACGTCCGGGAGCCCGTCGAGATCCATCTCGTAACTAGACATTGCACTGTTACAGGAGGTGCATTTGGCAGCGCTACCACGCATAGCAGGGTATGATCTCTATGCCTTGGCCGTGGAGTGGCATCCTGATTGGTCACATTATATATCTCCCATGTGCCTGGGCTATGGCGTTTACGATTCACTCCAGGCGTGTCATTAATGTCTATGCACCTTCTGGTACGGAGCGTTGGTGTAAAAAGGCATGATTTTATGCGAAGGAAATTGCCCCACTGTTTTTAAGTAGACATGAACATCTTCTCTCTGGAGGACAGTTAAACTGCGTATTCGGTAGGGAAGACCAGTATTGAATTTTACAACGCGCCAGGAGCTGCGTCGCATTGCTCACGAGGTAGCCCTACGAAGATACCTGGGCGGAACGATTCACTGATGACCCAGGATTCACGTTTCATACAAGCCGTTCGGCTAGTCGGTTTGATCGCGTTAACAGTATGTCTCCCGTGGGGTGATTGATGCGGTGATCGCTGTAGAGCGCTGGCCTATGGTGTCCTCTGACAAACTTCGCGTACATGTGTACACTGCTCCTTCCCAGCCAGGAGATTTGAAGGAGTCGGTCACCATGGAAACTCAGTCTTATCATCTGCAGGATCCTGATTGTTCCCAACGCAATACTGAGACGTGAACAAGGTGCAAACGGCGTCTCCAATCCTGCGCATCGATGATGGACTAGGGGCTGAAATGTCCCAAACCAATGCTCCGTCACACGTTCTTCACTTACAGCAAGGAGGTGGCCGCTTGGCACAGGCACACTACAAACGTCTGCTTCAGCGCCTTTGTGATCTTGATGGCCAGCCACTTTCCTGGAAGTGCATCCTGAACGCAGCCCGATTAAGTCGAAGCTACAGGGAGCTGTGAGGCCTGCCCAATAAGATGTGCTGTGGTGGGAGGATCGCTCCGTGCATCATATTATGCACGATTGCAGACAAAACAAGGTCATCGATCTCGTAGATCACTGTGCGCAGTGGGCCACCTGCCAAGCGAATAGTCAATTTCTTTGTCGAACGTTATCGGAGTCTACCATGCCGATGATGGGGCCATTCTGGACTACGTTCTCTGCACCGTAGTGCTGTGGTGAAGTGGAAGTTACGTTAACGGAACCTTTCACCTCCGAACAGATCAGTAACGCTATATTCGGGGGTGCACTGTGAAATTCGTCAGGTATCGACGGACTCCTTACTGAATTTTATGTTAAGTTTTGCCGTCTCATGCCTACACAATAGGCGGAGATGTATAATGAACTGATCACATCTGCAGCTGCAGTTCTGCAAGCTTTAATAGAGGACATTACTGTTCCCGATCATAAATCGACATCTGGAATTGCTATGGCCCATTGCCGCCCAATCACCTTATTGAATACTGATTATAACCTTTTTGCACGGTTATTGGCAGCGCCCTGCAGACCAACCTTACCACGTGTCCTCTACATGTGGCGAACTTCACCATGTGTCACAATTCACATCCATGCAGCCACCGCAGACTGTCGTGATGTGATTGCGCTGGCAGAGGCTTGCAGACTTCGTTCAGCAATAGTGGCAGTAGATTTTTACAGAGCATTTGACACGAAGCTCCATGCATTTCTATATTCCGTCTTAGAACGGACTGGCTTTCCTGCCCGGTCCATCAGCGCCCTTCGACGGCTCTTTAGCACCGCACATTCGCTGGCCCTGGTCAATGGGCGTATGGCAGGTCCGAAACTTATCCAATGGTCGGTCCGCCAAGGCTGTCCCTTATTCCTATACCACTATGCGCTGGCGTCGGAGCCGCCCATAGCCTGCTGATGGCGCAGTAGTCTTGACTCTCCTTAAATGGTGACACTGAACGACGACGCGCATACGTCAATGAACTCCTGCTGCTGGTTCTTTCTCGGGAGCAGGCCCCCCAGATCCTCAACACCATTACGGCTCGTGGGAGGGCGGCTCGAAGTGTGATAACTGTGCCCAAATCCACCACAATGTCTATTGGTCGCGGGCTACCCCCTGAATGGCAACCCTGCCACGTGTCTAACGTCTCCGATCTTGGTATCACCTTTAAATCGTCAACGTGCCCTACAGTGGCTGTTAACTTTCGTCAGGTTTTGTGTATTACCCGTGTGATGAACAGTCACAACTTCCTAAGCCGCCTCGATCCTCTAAAGCATGTTGCCTACTTGAATGGCTACGTACATCCAGAGTGCATGTTCTACAGATGCCGATTACCGCAGAACTTTGTATCCATAATCATATTTTCTGACTACTGGGTGAATCTTCAAAGTACGCTGTGATACACTTCCTCACGCCCAGCGTGCATGAGGGCTTGGTCTTACGAACGTAGACTGTCGTGCGGCGACACTTAACATGACCACGATGTATAAACAATGGCGTACGCACCAATTACTTGCCGTCTTTGTGGCAGCGTCCATCTTCCCGCCAGTCCCAGTCGGTAGCAACACACCAGCGTTTGCAGACAGTTATGCTAGCACCGAGCTCCCACGAATACGCCGGGCGCTGGCGAAGGATTTCTATGTTCTTTTCCAGCGTAGTATCGCTTGCAGCGTCGTAGAACGCAAGTTGCCACTTTTGCGGTGGCGTGTTATTTCGAGGCCCGTTCATCACAGCTTCTTTCCGACGCACCTCAGATCGACTTCGTATTGTGCGGCCTGTGGGAAGTTTCCAGCTAATCAGGACTGGCGGACTCTCCCCTCTTCACCGCTTTCGTAGTATCGATGATAATAATCACCGATTCACCTATGAAGTCGGTGCGGATATCTGGTTGTTGGGGCGACAAAAGGTCACGTGCTTTCTATGAGTGTTGCGGCATGTTATTGACCCAGAATCCTTTCTTTATGCAATGGTGGCATATCTTCCTGCCACAAAGTTTCCGATGATTCTATAGATAAGAGACTAGACCTTGGCGTATGGAGAGGCTCATCACTCACGCGTCGATTTTTGCTAGTACTTGCAAACTGCACATGTAGAGGTTGCGCGCTGTTCCCGTTATTTCCCGCGTATTTTGCTAATCATATTAACAGCGGTTCTACTACGCCCCCACTACGCTGGTGTTTTCCCGGTGTGGCAGGCGCCCACCCTATTCGGAACGAAACATGATGCGCCTACACCTTAGACTCGGTCCGCCTGCCATCCTTTACCACCTTGCACGGTTTCCAGGGTTCTGGATGGGTAGTTTTAACTTTTTTTACAATGTGTTTACGTGGAAGTGTAAAATAGAAGTGAACAGTATGAGGGTGCAGCGCAGCGATGGGATGTAGACGCATCGTCGCCAGGCATCGGGGTTCGACACCTGCCCACTTTGTCTCCTCCAGTCTTTAGTTGACTCCAATCCTAATAATAATAAAAATTAAAACAAATTAAAAATGAATAAGACAGATATTTTACCTGTTTTAAGTCACTGAGAAATTGCAATTAGTTAAACAAAATATTGTAAAACAAAGCAGTAAAGCTCATGCCTAGAAATCGGGAGGTCGTGTAATCGAATGCCTTAGGGTACACAGATACTCAGTCCTCGTTTTAACCTAGCCTTCACAACTCAACGATGTAAGGAGTCGCCAGAAACGACACTTCGTTCGGATTCCATGTTAAACTGTACGTTACCTTTCCCAGTGCATAACTGGGACTGGTTAGGAGCAAGCAAATCACCAAATTGGCGTCCAGTTGAAAAACGCACACGTCCTTAACCCACACCAAAACGTTAATTTCAGTCGGATGATAAAGGTCATGGAATTCCTCCTAATATCGTGTCGGAGCTCCTTTTCTTGAGCGTAACGCAGCAGCTCCACGTAACATAGACTCCTTAAGTCGTTGGAAGTGCCCTGTCGAAACACAGAGCCATGCTACCTCTTTAGCCGTCCATAATTGCGAAGATGTTGCCGGTACAGGATTTTGTACACAACTGACGTCTCGAGTATGGCCCTCGCCAGGCTATTGGGTACCCAAATCATTCGCTCGAATTGTCCAGAATGTTCTTCAAACCTATAGCGAATAATTGTGGCCCGGTTACATGGCGCATTGTCGTCCATAAAAATATCGTTGTTTGGGAACGTGAACTCTATGAACAGGTGCAAATGGTCTCCTAGTAGCCAAACGTGACCATTTCCATTAAGTAATAGGTTGGACCCAGTCTATTCCATGTAAGCAAAATCTACATCATTATGTAGCCACCACCAGCTTGGACAGTGTCTTGCAGACAACCTGGGTCCATGGCTTCGTGAGGTCTGCGCCACCCTCGAAGCCTACCATCAGCTTTTACTCACTGATAACGCGACAAATCTGACAAGGCCACGATATGGTCACGAGTCTAGGAGAACTGCTGCAAGCGATGATGTGCTTTTAACAAAGGCACTTGCGTCGGCCGTGTGCTGCCATAGCGCATTAACACCAAATTTCGGCGCATTGTCGTAACGGACACGAGCCACTTTGATTTCTGTGATTACTTCACGCAGCGCAGCTGAGCTGTTAGCAAAGATAACTAGATGCGAACATCGCTGCTCGCGGTCGTTAAGTGAAGTCTTCGGCACTACTTTATCTGTGGTGCTATTTGAGTCTGAAATGGTGGTTCTCGGCGCACTCTTGACACTGTGAATGTCGGAATACTGAATTCCCCAACTACTTCCGAAATGAAATGTCTCATGCGTCTAGCTCCAATTCTTTCCACTTTCAGAGTCTGTAAATTCCCGTCGAATGGCCATAATCAGACCGGAAACCTTTCAACATGACTCACTTGAGTACAAATCACAGCTCTGCCAGTGCACTGCACTTTTATACCTTGTGTTCGCGATAATGTCGCCATCTGTCTCATGACTCTTCACCTCAGTACATTATTGACTACGAACATTTTTAAGTAAACACGTTTCATTAAGAATCCATATATACTTTCTTTAACAGTAAACAAAGGATTGTGAAATGGAGAGTCTAGTATCACAATTCGTTTTGTCGTTTGTATTCAACGTTTCTCAAAAATTGGGATAGAAAGATCTCAAGATCAGGTGAGCTGGTGTGTCAAAGTTCCAGTGCAGTCTGACGATAACAATTACAGAGGGAGCAGAAATCCTCTTAAACGTAGCGTTAATAAGGTGCATAATTATTTTAGTTTTTCCGAAGGTTGGCTGGTTCAAAAGGCTCTGAGCACTATGGGACTTAACTGCGGAGGTCATCAGTCCCCTAGAACTTGGAACTACTTAAACCTAACTAACCTAAGTACATCGCACACATCCATGCCCGAGGCAGGATTCGAACCTGCGACCGTAGCGGTCGCGAAGTTCCAGACTGCAGCGCCTAGAACCACTCGGCCATTTCGGCCGGCTTCCGAAGGTTCTCGAAGCTTATTGGGTAAAGAGGTTAAGTCGACTCAGGCTGTCATCTAACGGAGTATTCTACTGTAGCGGAATGTCTGTCATACAGCATACACTATTTATGCAAAAAAAACTTTAATATTAGACAAGATTGTTTCAAAGTTTATTTCCCTGATTATTCTGAGTTGTGCAATTATTTCAACGGTTCTAAATTTGGAAAATAGTATTCATACAACTTTTAACTTCTCTCTCTGAAAGCAGTAGCACCGTATATTGTCTTTTCTGTCTTACCCCCTTGTTTTATAAGTGATATTAAGTGGGCAATGGGTTGGCACTATATAACGTGTATCGACGGGAATACCCCTATAATTTGTCGTTACTGGCCGTTATTGCTGCCGAGCACCTAAACTGGTATTATCAAAAATCCATAGTCGCTTTGAACGGAACCGGTAAAAGCGTGCTTAATTTTTAAACAAGGTGATAAAACATACAGTCGCTTTACAGGATATTGCATGACTTGATAATCGCGCTCCGTCTACAGTGAACTCATTTCCTTTTATTACAGACTTGAATAAGCCAACACTGATTTATCATGCTGTTTTTCTTTTCACTGGTATAACAGCATACCATCTCGTATGTGCAATTCTCTATGTTATTTCGAGCTTCATTTGTAAATTTTGGTATATCACTACCTGCCGACACATTAACCAAACTACTCTAATATATTTTATGTAGTCTAGTGTATTTTATTTTAATTAGGAGAACAGCTTTATTGTTGGGAGAAAATGATTAACAGGACAAGTTAAACTTTTTGTAGATGATTGTAGCACTGTTTAGCGAGATATTTCAATATTTCTGATATGTATTTCTCACAGTTTTTCGATTGTGTGTTAATGTCTATCTTATTTTGTATCTTAACTGAAGATAAACTGTAGAGAATAGAGTCATAAACCTGTAATTTCGTGTCGCTGCTTGACGGTTAAACCATTCGATGATTAGTGGAAATGTCTTGCACGTCCTACACTGACAAAATTTATTTACAACTTGGATAGAGCTTACAGCATACGGCTGAGTACCTGTGTTTTACTGAATGCACGACGGGTGTCCAACAAGTAAGGCCACACCTTTTTCTCGGCCTATTTTGGTTGAAGACTGCTGTGGGACCTCATGATATATTCCCGCTTCAGCTGCTATTGCTTCATAGTGTTACGATAGATCGCGGAGCTATACGTAGCCTACTAAATGACATCTCTAACGGACAAGCGTTTCAAACAGAGAGCTGTCATTGAGTTTCCTTTGCCGCATAACCACAGCATCGCAGACATTCATGGGCGCGTTCAGAATGTGTACAGAGTCCTGGAAGTGAACAAAAGCACGTGTCGTCGGGCGAAGCGTCTGTCATCACCGCAGCAAGGTCGTGCAAGCCTGTCCAGTCTTCTGCGTGCCGGTCGGCCGCACTCTGCTCGGACTCAGGAACGTCTGAACGTGCGGACACTCTCATTCGAACTGATCGACGGATCGCGATCAAACACATCGCTGCAAAACTCGCTGTCTCTGTTCGTAGTGCTGACACACTCCTCCACCAGCTGGTGTTCAAAGGTGTGTGGGCGCTGGTTGTTCGCCGCCTAACGGAAGGCAGTGTAGAACTGCTTGCGCGTTGCGAAGCTGTTCGTGAAAGTTTTTTGTAGAGCTACGTCACAGACAACGAAACATCGGTTCATCACTTCGAGCCGGAAACAAAGCTGCAATACATAAGTGGCGCCACATCACCTCTCCTCCGAAGAATAAGTTCCAAGCCGCACCCTCAGCCGTTAAACTCAAGGCGGCGATCTTCTGAAGGGGACTACTCTGTTTGATGTCCTCCCTCATGGCGCAACGATCAACTCGGAAGTGTATCGTGCTACGCTCAGGGACCGAATAAATTACTTCAGCGTGTTCGTCGGCACATAAATGCAAACGAACTTCTCCAGAACGCGAGGTACGACGCAAGTATGAGCACCCGACAGGAGCTCACAGAACTTGATTGAACGCCTCCGTCGTCCACGAGCCCGGCTCTCGCACCTTCTGACTTCCATCTGTTTGGTCCCATGAAGGATGTATTCCGCGGGAAGTCGTACGATATGATGGGAAAGTTATTGGCGCAGCAGGACGTTGTCTCCGGGACTGGTGCCATGCGGGAATACTGGACCTCCCAATAAGGTGGCGTACAGCTGTCGCACTGAACGCAGATTAGGTTGAAAAACAGGGTCTTGCAACCCAAAGCATGGGGAATAATATTGTGTATTGGAATTTCGAACAAAACTAACCTGTTTTCAAAAAGAAAGTGTTGCATTACTTATTGAAGGCTCCTCATATTTGAGACACAAGTCCTATGTGACGTCACAGTTGGTAACATTAAATCAAAACTGCTTAACTTTCAAGTATCAACGCCATATTGTTAATCTCTTGCATTTGTCTTTTTCAAATTTCACGTGTGAAACAAATTCATAATACGAGTCTGGAGAAATTAGAAAAATTACCTTTTCTATATGAAGTCTTCAGTTTTTGTAGTCTCACACCTTACCATTTCCAGCTCCTCCGTTAACGCATATCAGTATGTTCATTATTATGGATTTTGCTCATGCAGATCGCAGTAACCCTTTACCTGCTGTTCTCACGACAGCCGCCTTGCGTCATAGCTCTTATATTCAAATGGCTCTGAGCACTATGGGACTTAACATCTGAGGTCATCAGTCCCCTAGAACTTAGAACTACTTAAACCTAACTAACCTAAGGACATCACACACATCCATGCCGGAGGCAGGATTCGAACCTGCGACCGTAGCAGTCGCGCGGTTCCGGACTGAGCGCCTAGAACCGCTAGACCACCGCGGCCGGCTCTTATATTCCCCCAGTAGTAGGTGTAGTAGGTGTTTATGCGTCATCTACCGGTCGAGTACACGGCTCCACGCCTTACCTTACCTTCTCGCGATCTATGCTCGCCTGCACGAGGACCCTCGCCACACCGCACCAAGTCGGTATGAAACAAAAGCGTGACTAGCCTCGGCGCTCTGTCGGATCACACAAGATCCGTACAATTCTGAGTTCAGACGTAGAAGTTTAAAAATATCTTCGTCATTACTCTACAAAAACACTGGATGCGAATGAACACGCATTTAATGTTCTTGTATTGAGGACGTGTTTCGTTTTCTTGAATATATATTCTTCTGATCTTTCTCTTCCCTCTTCCACGTTGTGTCCACACAAGTAGCTGTAGCTTTCAGTACAATTTCTGTGCCTGACAGGAACCTAAACTGGTCACCAAAACTTAACGATGAATGTGCCACTGCCAAGTAACATAGGTCGATGAAACTTGGATAACACATAGGAAAAACTACTACGGTATAGTAAAGAATGTAGCTTGGAGAAATACACCATGAGATTAACAAGAATAACACTTTTATTCCGACGCAGTAATTACACTGAAATCATCACGATTCAGAAAGCCCGGACACTACAAAAGACTGGACGTTATTCTGCATCACCACAAACGGCAGTGCATGCTGTCTGACATGCTACCGTGTTGTTTTTGGGGTAGGGCGTGCCATTGAATTTAGGTCAAGAGAACGGGCACGCAAGTCCATTCACCAAATAGCCTCTCGTTCCAAAAATTCCTCCACCAGCGCTGTTCGACGCGGTCGCTTATTGTCATAAATATAAAGAATGTCAGGGTACATTTTCAACTTCTCGCGGCGTAATGAATAATCCGTTAAATTTCGGGCATGCAGCCGCGCAAATAAAATTTCCTCAACTGATATTTCGGCCGCGTATCGTCCGGCCATCCTCAGAGTAGGTCACAAGACTCACGACAAGATGCAGAGGGCGGCCTTATATGCTCCACCGCGGCGGTACTGCGCATGAGGGTCACAGATTCTGGTCGGCGGCAGAGACATACTCTTACACATCCACCTCTTCTTTTTGGGAATCTGTCTTCAAGGAAGCTATAGAAATTAGATTAGCTAACAATTTAATAAATAGAGATAATGGTTTTAATTGGGACAAAGCATGGAATCCGGCTCTTGGAGTAATTAAACTGCAAAGGAGTCGTCATCGTGTCACCGCCGCCTATCATACATCGATGAGCGAATCGAATGTCTCTACGCCTTCACCACAGGCGGCGCATGTGTAAGCGTATGTCTCTGCCGCCGACCAGCATCTCTGACCCGCATGCGCAGTACCGCCGCAGTGGAGCATACAAGGCCGCGCTTGGTATCTTGTCGTCAGTCTTGTGACTCACTCTGAAGATGGCCGGACGATACGCTGTCGAAATATCAGTAGTGGAAATTTTATTTGAGCGGCTGCATGCCCGAAATTTAATGGATAATGGCAGATTAGAATGCTCCCCTGAAGAGACACGCATGGCCAAGGATACACTGTTAAAATAACGTTGATCGGTGCGTTTACCGTGTTCTAAAATTTGGAGGTCGTACGCCAACGGAACGTTATGACTCCCTCGCCGCAACACCTGGACTACCAAAACGATAATTTTCGACAATGCTGGAAGTATCCTGATATGGTGAGAAATGGAACGCGTATTGCATCAATGTTGTGGAATATGATAGTTTTAGTCGTCCGTGTTTTACGGTGCGGCGAGGCATAATGTTGCATGGGAGTACTGAACTCCAAATGTTCGAACTCGGTACACTGACCAGTCAATGCTATTGTGACTCTCTGCTTTGCGTCCTTTTAGGGTTGCGTTCGACCCTGAATTCCTGTTTATGTGCGACAAGGCGCGACCCCATCGAACAGCGCACATGCAGGAGCTGTTGGAACGAGATGATATTCGGCGAATGAAACCGCGTGCCCGTTGCCTGAACTCCCATCGAGCACATCTGTGGAGAAATAGTGAAGCACATCCACAAGCATCAAGGAACCATCCATCAGTTGCCAAACGTGCTGCTGGAGGAATGGAATTCACTATCGCAAGAACTTATCGGTCTTGCGGCCACCGTGTGATCGCGTTACAGAGTATGCAGTACCGTCCGTGGTGATCACACACCCCATGAAGACCCATGTCCCGACTTTTGTAATGTACAGGGAACCATCATAGATCGCTGTGACTTCAGTGTATTTATTGTGTCTCAATAAAACTGTCATTTCTGTTCACCTCTTTAAGTTACCTTCTGTACTACACAGCAGCAGTTCTCTCTACACATGGTCCAAGTTTCATCGAGCTATGTTACTTGTCAGTGACACATTATGTGAAAGTTACTTTCTTCCTTATGTTTTGCACTTGCACATCTGTGTACTCTTCTGTTACTCTTTATCCCTTTCATTTTGTTTATCTTTCTTTAACGTACAGTGTATGCTAAGTGTGCTGTACATTCCCAATTTTCAAATTTTTTTTTTTTTTTTTTTAGGCGGTAGGGCGAAATCGACTGTCAGAGTAAGAAATGCCTTTTCACGTTGTTGTGAATATTTGCTTGGTTGCTTTCTGTTTCCTCACAATGATTCCTGTTATCAGACTTCCTCAATTTTCTCTATACACCACTTTAATACTTGCCGGCCGCGGTGGTCTCGCGGTTCTAGGCGCGCAGTCCGGAACTTTGCGACTGCTACGGTCGCAGGTTCGAATCCTGCCTCGGGCATGGATGTGTGTGATGTCCTTAGGTTAGTTAGGTTTAAGTAGTTCTAAGTTCTAGGGGACTGATGACCACAGCAGTTGAGTCCCATAGTGCTCAGAGCCATTTGAAACAACTTTTATAATTCCCTTTGGGATTTTGTAGATATTGTGCAAAACGGTCCTGTTTGTGCACCTTACTCTGTCTTTTGAGATTTTTCCAGTAATTATGCCACATACTGCATGGGGGCTTAATTGAATAAATATGAAATGCAAATACTTTTAATTTTCAGTCGCTGTCTGTCCGATTACGAAGTGTCGTAAACGGTTGGCCCTGACTAGTATTTGTACGCAATCTGACTGCATACAACAAGAACAAAGAATGAAATGAAATTTCCGTTAACACAATTAATTAATTAAGTCCCCAGCAACTATAAAACCTACGAAACCAAAGCACAAGTATAACTGTTCTGTGTGTGGAAGAATGACTCAACGTACACATCTGGCACGGTTCTTCTTCAATAAGACAAGAAATTTCAAATACCATTTATACTGAAGTGATAAAAAAAATTAGAAATACTATAATTGCGCAAGAAAACCAGAATTACACTCTAATACAAGAGCACAAGCCAGATGCTTTGTTGACTGAACCTGTAATGACGCATTATTCAGGACATTGAAATAATGAGAAAAAAAAGAAAAGGAGTTTTGTTACCTTCATTTATATTGATGAAAAGCACTCTAATCATTACAATATCTCCACACCGACTCGCTACTACCACATCTCAACAAGAACTGACTACTGCCACATCTCGACAAGCACTGCCAGTGGAGGCGGCTGAATAATACCCTTTGGCGCAATCTCTGGCGCTGTGGCTCAGTGTAGCCACCTTTCAGTACACTCATGTTCAGAAGAAAACAGAACACCTTGAAGGATGTTAGTGTTCACAGGACATGTGCATTAGTATCCTCCCCTCTACAGAAATGTCATGTCGGCCCGTGTATTCAAGGTCAACAGCAGTATCGCGGCGCTGTCGTTGTTTTTACAAACCGAAGGTGATGGATCAGTGTGACTTGAGCAGACGTGCAGGATGTTTCGCAGACGTATGTGCGAACAGTACATCAAATCATGAGACAGAAAGAGGGCACATTATTGGCATAATAGAATGTGATGCATCCATCCGGGAAATTGCTGCTTGTGTGGGTCGAAGTGTTCGGCGCTGCAAAGTGTGTGTGCAGAATGACTCGCGGAAGGCCATAGAACGCGACGAGGTAGGTGACATCGCACCACCCAGAACACCCCCGACAAGATCCACACCTCAAACGAATGAAACTGGAGGACGGATCTGCGTCCTTCTCGGCTCTGGCGCAACAGTGGAACAGTGTAACAAATGTATGCTATTGGGGATGTCAGTCCATCGCCGTTTATTACGGCATGGCTTACGTGCGCTTCACCCGCTTCCCCGATTACCTTTGACGAACGTGCAGAAAAGTGATAGATGGCAATGATGTATGGAACGACGTCACTGGGACAGGAATGGCATTACATAGTGTTGTCGGACGAATCCAGGTTCTGTTTGTGTGAAAGTTATGGCCGCATTCTGGTTCGCTGCAGACAGGGGGGGGGGGGGGGGTCGGCCTTACAGTCACTGCATTTGCTCTAGAAGTGTGGTGCCAACTAAAGGCCTTATAGTGTGCGGTGCTATTGGGTACAACGAGAAATCACAGCTGGTGCGTATCCAGGACACTGTGACCAGTGTGATCTGCGTGATTGACATCCTGCGACCAGTAGCCATACACTTTCTGCCGGCCGGAGTGGCTGAGCGGTTCTAGGCGCTACAGTCAGGAACTGCGTGGCCGCTGCGGTCGCAGGTTCGAATCCTGCCTCAAGCATGTATGTGTGTGATGTCCTTAGGTTGGTTAGGTTTAAGTAGTTCTAAGTTCTAGGGGACTGATGACCTCAGAAGTTAAGTCCCGTAGTGCTCAGAGCCATTTGAACCATACACATTCTGCACAAAAATCCTGACGCCATTTTTCGGTAAGACAATGCACGAACCACATGTTGCTGCCCGAATACGTGTCTTCTTGGTGTCACAAGATATCAGCCTTTTCTTCTGGGCCGCCAGATCACCAGACTGGCCGTTAGTCGAAAATTTGTGGGATATGGTGAAACGGCGGGTGCAGCGCTGTGACACATTGCTAACTACCACAGATGAACTTTTGAACCAGGTGAATGCAGCTTGGATGACTATTACCACAGGACGCCATTCGCCTCTTACACGCGTCGATGTCATCACGCATGACACATGCTGAAAGAAGGTGATCGAAATGCTAACCGTTTGTGCAGAACATGCTAACGGTTTTTCTTTTTCTCCAGTCTCGTGTTGAGTATCCTGCTCTAAAGCGTAAGAGGTGACAAGACAGGCTCTCCAGCTACATTTCCACATACCCCATGTCCACTCCGTACGTGAATGATCGGCACGGCTGACTGCCACCCCGGTGGTCAGGGTTCGATTTGCGGTCCGGTTGGATATGTTATCAGCTCGGGGAGTGGCCGTTGTGTTGTCCTCCTCATCAACATTTCTTCATCATCGACATGCATGTCGCCGAAGTTGCGTCAAATATAAAGATTTGCACTAGACGGCAGATTAACCTCAAATGGCGTCTCCCGGCTAGCAATGCCATACGATCAGCTCATTTCCACACGCTGAAAACTGCATCCAGTTACACACACAGGCACTGTTCACAATGGCCATGAACTCTAACGAATACGCGCGTCGTGAGACGTTTCCTGACACCACTCCGTGGAATATCTCCGAACATGACAAGCAGATGACGCTTTTTGCGTTATACGCAGTACTGAACATAAGTCACATTAAATTACGTCATTCTGAAGTCGAAGTGTAGTATTTAGTAGTTTTTGTATGTTCCCAGACACACCGGTGTACAAAGGACCTTCCACGAATCCATCATTTATAATAAAGTATTGGTAAATACATAATGGAATGTTATATGTGCTACCACATTTTTACGTACAAATATAGAGTAGGTGGGGGTAAAGAAAGGAATTTTTGGATTTACTAAATATTTTTTTAAACTTAGAGAAATATTATATTAAAAATCGCATGCAACACTTAGTTCACCGTCTTGGTAATATCGTGTAAAAGTTTCATTCTCATCCGATGATTATTATTAGAGAAGTAGGAAAAGTTTTCTTAAGATATTATTTTGCGTACTTTTAGCTCATGCTGTGAGGTAAGGGTACATCGGCCTGGGGAAAGAGTACGCATTGCGTACGTGTATCCCCAGCTGAAGAAAATAAAACGGATTGCAGGTAAATATATGAAAAAGCAAACTGGAATTTAAATACAAGCAAAAGCAAAGTGGAAGCCTTCACTTTCCTGCGAATGATCTTATAGTGAGGCAGAAAAAACGTTCATCGAAAGAAATGGAGAGCTGCACTGTTACTTTTTACTCCCCGAATATTTTTGTGAATCGGCCAAGGTGTTCACTAACTTTCCTGATTTAAAGACGTATTGTTAAGACAGCCTCTGAAAGCCCGTTATCTTTGGATGCTTGCAGTATTGTGCTCCCATTTTCAATAAGGCCAACAGCTTGGTGGAACAGCGTCTCTGTTAATGGATATCGAGTTGTTCTCGTCGGTTTCTGGAGAGGAAAATATTCACTGTAGAAGTCGCGACTCTATTTGAAATCTATGAGAGAGGTAGGTATGTTCGAAAAAACTACTACCCAGCGGAAGAAAAACTACAGAAAAGAAAAAATTAATTCAGGTTCTCTAAAGTGAATAATGAAACAATTAAGGTAACAAACATCGACAAAAAATGTTTGAATACGCTAGAACAGACTACACAAGTCAAAGTACAGGCTATGGGGTAAAAGTTCGATGGGGTAAAAAAACTTACTGCGAACTTTTACCCCAATAGAGACCTCATTGCGCTGTTTTCTTTTTCGGCGATCTTCGGATAACTCACACAACTGAAGTCGTAGAGATGAAGGAGGACATTGGAAACTTACAGCCACCAGTTTAGGCACCGAGTTTATCTAATTTTTAAATAGGTGTAGGTTCACCTGGCACTCAAGCAAACATTTACAGATTTTACACCGAAAATCTACAAACGTGACTTACGGCTTTTTCTAGATCTGTAGGCGTCCAACTGCCACGAAGTCCAGAGTGGATCTGAAGAGGTGACGTATGCGCTGCCTGATCGGATAATTATGAACTTCTGTTTTAAGGACCCGCTCGATGTGTACTCTTGCCCCACCTACACCATGATTTGAAATACGGAACAGTCTAAATATTTCACGTAATCGGTGGGCGCAAGAGATTCCACTGATTATTTAAAAACGGACACCTTTTCGTCTATCTAATTTATTTCTCACACACGCCTAAAGAAACAGGAGAGAAAAGCACTTGACTTCACAATGCTAAGCGCCCTTAAATACATTGACCTATTCACAGGCCTTTTTCTGGACGTCCTCCGCCGACCTTCGACAGTCGCTAATAAGGTTTTTAAGATTAATTCTGTGTAGTTTGCACGTGAGATGTAGTCTGAAATGCGTCCTGACAGATGGCACCGTCGGTACTGTCGAATCGTGCGTGTCTAGTGATCTGATAGGTCTTTAGTGCTCGAGCGCAAGCCACACTAAGAAAACAAGTTGATCCGCTGTAGTTTATCCAACTCCACTGTTGAGAAGGCCGTAGTGCCTGATTTGTGTTGTGAATAGAAAGGGAGGAAACCCGCATTTCTAAATTGCACAGTAACGTACAGTTGGTTCACCAAATGAAGATCCCAGATCCACAATGTAGGGTTGTCGCGACATGTTCGTATGCAAACGACGATCAATCAGGCAACGCAATTTTTTGTTTGTTTTTTGGACAATGTCACTGTGTTGATACAGTTCTATGCAGCTTTGGTTTTCAGCAAGTACTGTAGCGTGTTTCTTTCAAGAGGTTTGCTTGCATACGTTCCACGGATTATGTAGGTGTGTTTCTTGGTGTGTATCGTGAAAATGGCTTCTTGTAGCGTAGGGAAGTCTAGGTTATGAAAAGAAGCTATGCTGATAGTCTCTTTCAAATTCTAAAGGTGGCAGGGGTAAAATACAGGGAGCGAAAGGCTATTTACAATTTGTACAGAAACCAGATGGTAGTTATAAGAGTCGAGGGCCATGAAAGGGAAGCGGTGGTTGGGAAGGGACTAAGACAGGGTTGTAGCCTCTCCCCGATGTTGTTCAATCTGTATATTGAGCAAGCAGTAAAGGACACAATAGAAAAATTCGGAGTAGGTATTAAAATTCATGGAGAAGAAATAAAAACTTTGAGGTTCGCCGATGACATTGTAATTCTGTCAGAGACAGCAAAGGACTTGGAAGAGCAGTTGAATGGAATGGACAGTGTCTTGAAAGGAGCATATAAGATGAACATCAACAAAAGCAAAACAAGGATAATGGAATGTAGTCTAATTAAGTCGGGTGATGCTGAGGGAATTAGATTAGGAAATGAGACACTTAAAGTAGTAAAGGAGTTTTGCTATTTGGGGAGCAAAATAACTGATGATGGTCGAAGTAGAGTGGATATAAAATGTAGACTGGCAATGGCAAGGAAAGCGTTTCTGAAGAAGAGAAATTTATTAACATCGAGCATAGATTTAAGTGTCAGGAAGTCATTTCTGAAAGTATTTGTATGGAGTGTAGCCATGTATGGAAGTGAAACATGGACGATAAATAGTTTGGACAAGAAGAGAATAGAAGCTTTCGAAATGTGGTGCTACAGAAGAATGCTGAAGATTAGATGGGTAGACCACATAACTAATGAGGAAGTATTGAATAGGATTGGGGAGAAGAGACCAGACCAGAAGAAGGGATCGGTTGGTAGGACATCTTCTGAGGCATCAAGGGATCACCAATTTAGTATTGGAGGGCAGCGTGGAGGGTAAAAATCGTCGAGGGAGACCAAGAGATGAATACACTAAGCAGATTCAGAAGGATGTAGGTTGCAGTAGGTACTGGGAGATGAAAAAGCTTGCACAGGATAGAGTAGCATGGAGAGCTGCATCAAACCAGTCTCAGGACTGAAGACCACAACAACAACAACATGCTGATAGTTCAAGGATGCCATTTAAGCACAGATTACGGGTTTACTTGAAGAAGGACCGCCACGTTTCGTTCTTACCATTCAATTAAGTCGAAAAATCGCAGAAAATCCCTACAGTAACACTGGGGAAAATCAAGTAAAGAGCCATTGTTTTCATTACCACTGTTATTCCCATTCCTGGCGTACCAAGAAGAGGGACATGCCATTTGGGAGGTACTGGTACCCTTGATGAAAATGCAGTTAAGAAGATTTTTAATGCAAAACGGTGGAAAACGTTCTCTGGGAGAAAGTGTCAATGATATGCGGAGGCGTTGAGGCGTGGAGACGTCAAATGGTTTGTCATGTGCTGGCAGTAAATCTGAAGACTATAATACGTGCTCATGAAACAAGCACCGACCAGGATACGTCGCGTGCACTCACGGTACAAGACACAAAACAGTAAGTATGCCGACAGGAAAGGGCGGACAACAAACATTGTTCACGCCAGCTCTATGAAAGTGTCCGTGCGCTCTTGATTTGTCCATTAAAAACGATATATTACCATGAATAACTAGATTTTGATACATTTATAGAAAGGTTCCTTGCTTAGCTGCTACGGAACGTCATGTCGTGTAGATACATCTAACTGATAATGCGGCGTACCATCATGTACAGCTAAATAAGGCACTAGTTGCGTCTGTAATGTACACTGAAATTTCGCTCCGACTGTAGGAAAGCAATACTGACTGTGAATAGGATACACAAAAAAGTCGAAATTGAAGGGACAAAAACTGCAGAAAACGTAATCGTATTTAACGTAGTTTCATTGAGGAGGCCTCGATTTTGGTGTCATGCAATACGGAAAATGGTGATCAGACTATTGTGACAAGTTGCTTCAGTAACTATAGTATGTCCTTAAACACCACTTGAAGCGGTTGAAGCTGATCACCTTCCAATAATTGTAGTGATCTACACATATGAAATAGTTTAAAACAATGTAATACCTTTTAAAACTGAATTAAAAAATCAGTCTTGACCATAACAAAATATTTATTGGCAATGGTAAACGCTTGGTCAACCTGCGAGCAGATGACGTTCGTTGATCCACGACACCTGCTCCGTTCACTGCCGGCCATTGCCATCATGGTGTATATTGTCTGAAGATTGTCTCATTTTGACCGAAACTGGTTACCACTGAAAATAAATATTTGTTTGCGGCCAGGGTTTTACCTTAGTTTTAAAATATTTTATCGCGACCGCTGATATTCCTCGCGCCAAATGTTCTCAAAAACTGACGTAGTATACAATCTCTTCATAAGCACCTCAAAGTTAACGTCTTCCACAATACCACTGCTATCTCAATCCCATTGAACATGTCCGACTTTACGGACCAAAATGAAATGTTTAGTGCGAGACCCGCAGAGATTGGTGAAACAATGTGAAATACAAACAACAGAGTTTAAAGAACATGTTAACCGCAAATGATATAATAAAATCTTACGAAGAAGAAGGCATAAAAGAAGAAACAATACCGAACATATTTAGCTTCCCTTAAATTAATATGAGTGGATAATACACTGAAGAGCCAAAGAAACTGGTACACCTGCCTAATATCATGTACGGCCTCCCCCCCCCCCCCCCCCTCGAGCACCCAGAATTGCCGCAACACGACGTGGCATGGACTCGACTAAGATCTGAAGTAATGCTGGAGGGAAGGAGGTAATTGACACCATAAATCCTGCAGAGACGTCCATATATCCATAAGAGTTCGAGGGAGTGGAGATACCTTCTGAACAGCACGTTGCAAGGCATCCCAGATACGTTCCATAATGTACGTGTTCGGGAAGTTTGGTGGCCAGGGGAAGTGTTTAAACTCTGAAGAGTGTTCCTGGAGCAGCTCTGAAGCAATTCTGCATCTGTAGGGTGTCGCATTGTCCTACTGGAATTGCCCAAGTCCGTCGGGAGGCACAATGGACATGAATGGATGCAGGAGGTCAGACAAGATGCTTACGTATATATCACCTGTCAGAATCGTATCTAGACGTGTCAGTGGTCCTGTATCACTCCAGCTGCACACCCTCCACACCATTAAAGAGCCTCCACACCAGTTTGAACAGTCCCCTGCTGACATGCAGCATCCGTGGATTTATGAGGTTGTCTCCATAACCTTAAGCGCCCATTCGCTCGATACAATTTGAAACGAGAATCGTCCGACCAGGCAACACGTTTCCATCATCAACAGTCCAATGTCGGTGTTAACAGGCCCAGGCGAGACGTAAAGCTTTGTGTCGTACAGTAATCAAGGGTGCACGCGTGGGCTTTCGCCTGCGAAAGTCCGTATCGATGATGTTTTCTTGAATGGTTCGCAAGATGACACTAGTTGATGGCCCAGCATCTGCAGCAGTTTGCGGAAGGGTTGGACTCCTGTTGCGTTGAACGATTCTCGAGGGCCGTCGTTGGTCCCGTTCTTGCAGGATCTTTTTGCGGCAGCAGCGATGTCGGAGATTTGATATTTCACCGGATGACTGATATTCATGGTACACTCGTGAAATAGTCGCACTGGAAAATTCCCACTTCATCGCTACCTCAGAGATGCTGTGTCCCATCGCTCGTGAGCCGACTATAACACCACTTTCAAATTCTCTTAAATCTTGATAACCTGCCATTGTAGCAGCAGTAACCGATCTAACAACTACGCTTGACACTTGTCTTATATAGGCATTGCCGAACGCAGCGCAGTATTTTGCCGTTTTATATATCTCTGTTTTTGAATACGTATGCCTATACCAGTTTCTTTGGTGCTTCAGCGTATGTAGTTACTTTTGGCCGAGAGAAGTTGCTTCCCCAATATTTTTACACAATTATCTCCCTCCCTTCCGGGTACGAAATTAATTACTCCACCTGGAACCAAATCTCTGACACGCCTTGTCACGGTCAGCATGGTTGCCCCCCGTCGGAGGTTCGTCCTCCCTCGGACATGGGTGTGTGTGTTGTCCTTAGCGTAAGTTAGTTTAAGTTAGATTAAGTAGTGCGTAGGCTTAGGAACCGATGACCTCAGCGGTTTGGTCCCATAAGACGTTACCACAAATTTCCAATAAATCCTTTGTGGCTCCGCAGAGTTCCGGCGATCGTTGACTCTGAAAATCATATAATCATAGGCACAATCGAACTCCGTGGGGAAGCCGTTTTGGGGGCAATGTACTCACTCAGCAGCATGGGAATCAGTGTCCGAGCTATGTATCAGTTTCGACAAAGTCCAGAATTTAATGTCTTAAAATAGAGCTAAATGACCGTGGTGCAGACTCTACTGATTTCACAGGATACAAAGTTCCCTACGAGTCACGACGCACCAAATAATGGTCCGAGCAAAAAAGAAGGGAGAAGTTAAAATAACCATGAAATTATATTTTTCCATGAACGATTTTCCTAGCTTCATTTCAGTGCACATCATTCTCTTGTATGAAATTAAACGTTATAATCATTCATAAAACTACATTCGGAGTCAGAGATAATCTCTCTCGCACTCGTAAGGAGAATTTGAGCTTTATAAATAACTTGCTCAGTTATTGGATAATCAGTCCGATTCCAATGAATGTTTCCATTCTCCGGCGTAGAGGAAATGTAGGACTTCATTTGTGGAATATTTTGAAGAGCTCAAAAGCTACTGATTGCGTGTATGTGTGTGACTGTGAGAAGACAAACACTACTAACAAATGACAAGGCTTGTGTCATGTGAGTTTGACCATAATCTGTTTCACAAAGCGTTACTGTTGTTATAATCTGAACAAATGTAGTAAATTTTTAGGAGAGGGTGTAAGAAAGTCAGCTCAAGAGGTATAATTTGCTTGTACTACACAGCACTCCAGACAAAAGATTTGCTGCACAGTTAATACCAACAGCACAGCTTGTTTACAAAGCAGAAATGGACAGCTAAATGGTAAGAAGGGCTAGCGAATTCCAAGAATGCAATATGCTCAGACTGCCTCTGCTAGGAGTTCCTGCGGATGTCATCACTAGAAACTCGTTACGGGCTACAAAGCACCCGTTTGGTGGCACCACTGTGAGAGGTGGGGTGGCACTTCTCTCACTGCATTCCTTTCCTTTGCCTGCGGCATTTCACATGCTGGGCAAGCAGACTTGCACCTCTCTCTTCCACGCCTTGTCAGTCAACATAAACTGCAATATGGTTTTTCCATTTTCTTCCGTTCGCAGTGTCACTTGTCCTCACTTTCCGTTCTTTTTTTAAGCGTCATCAGTGTCTGACTGGTTTGATTCCACCCGCCACGAATTCCTCTTCTGTGTCAAACTTTTCATCTAGAGTAGCATTTGCAGCCTACACCCTCAGTTATTTGCTGGACGCATTCCAATTTCCGTCTTCTTCTACAATTTTTACGATCTCCCTCTAGTACAATCTAAGTCTTCCCTGGTATCTGCCCGCATCTCGTGGTCGTGCGGTAGCGTTCTCGCTTCCCACGCCCGGGTTCCCGGGTTCGATTCCCGGCGGGGTCAGGGATTTTCTCTGCCTCGTGATGGCTGGGTGTTGTGTGATGTTCTTAAGTTAGTTAGGTTTAAGTAGTTCTAAGTTCTAGGGGACTGATGACCATAGATGTTAAGTCCCATAGTACTCAGAGCCATTTTGAACCCTGGTATCTTAACAGGTGTCCTTCTTGTCAGTGTTTTCCATATATTACTTTCTCCGCCAATTCCGCGCAGAACCTCCTCATTCCTTACCTTATCAACCATCTAATTTTCAACATTCATCTGTAGTACCGCCTGTCAAATGCTTCGATTCTCTTCCGTTCCGATTTTCCCAGACCCCATGTTTCGCTACCCTACAATGTTGTGCTCCAAACGTACATTCTCAGAAATTTCTTCCTCAAATTAAGACCTGTGTTTGATACTAGTGGACTTCCTTGGTCAGGAATGCCCTCTTTGCCTATGCTAGTCTGCTTTTCATGTCCTCCTTGCTCCGCCCTGCATAGGTTTTCTGCTGCCTAAGTAAGAAGATTCTTTCGTTTCATCTACTTCATGATAAGCAGTTTTGATCTTAAGATTCTTGCTGTTCTCACTTCTGATAGTGCTCATTAGTGCCCCCTTGGTTAAATTTAATTTCAATCCATATTATGTACTCATTAGACTGTTCGTTCCATTCAACACTTCCTGTATTTTTCTTCACTTTCACTGGGGATAGCAAAGTTATTAGCGAATAGTATCATTTATATCCTTTTACCCTGAATTTTGGTCCCTGAACTTTTTTATTTTAATTTCCCTCATGGTTTCTTCGATGTATGAATTACACAATTGGGCGAAAGACTACTTGCACCCTTTTAATATGAGCCCTTCGATCTTGGTCTTCCATTATTATTGTTCCCTCTTGGTTCTTGTACATTCTGTAAATCAATCGTCTTTTCGTATAGCTTACCAGGATTTTTCCCAGGATTTCAAACATCTTGCCCCATTTGACATTGCCGGACGCTTTTTCCACGTCGACATATCCTTTGAATTTGTCATAATTTTTCTTCAGTCTTGTTTCCATTACTAACCGCAACGTCGGAACTGCCTCTCTGGTGTCATTACCTTTCCTAACGCCAAACTGATCGTCATCTAAATTTTGTTTCCATTGGCATCGAGACGGTACTGAGAGATTTAAGTTTAACCCAAAACATTGGTGCAGGGCTGTTGATAAGTAATTTAACACATTTCCCTCTACTTCCTTTAGTCGCCTTAATGGTTACGACATTATCACCACTATAAGTCGAACTGATTACGACGGAGCCTAGCGAAAAGTGCTTGTGCGTGCTGGTGATCTCGAATACGGAGGTGTGCGCACTGCTGCCTTATATATGTACACAATCATCTGCCAGCAAGCATGTGACATGAAGCTGACGAATGAGAATGTCGTTTCCCAGTGACGGCATCGCTGAGCGCGTAGACTGCTGTTTGTCAATAGCCGGTGGCACGTGGATGGGGCTGGCGATTGCGGGCGCTGCCGGCTGCTGTACGGAGCGGCTGCGTAACTAACGATGGCGCTGGCCTCGCTAAATTAATGACGTTGCCCGGAGCGCATCTATAGTGAGAGCACGTCGTCACACCAGTAACACTGGCCTTAAACATCCTGCTGGGACCGACTGCCGTCACCGCAACATGTCACCTACTGATACTTTTTGCGACGGGCGAAAATAAGCTATGCTATTGATTTGTTGTCATAGTTATCCTGAAAGTTATCTGTTTGAATATATTTTATAAAAAGTGGCTCTGTTTGTTGATCGTGTTTCTAACATTACGTTATCTTTTAGATGCTAAACTGCGGAATTCCGCCACGCGGGGTAGCCCAGCGGGCTAAGGCGTCTTGCCACCGACCGAGGTGCTTCCCCTGTCGGAGGTTCGAGTCCTCCCTCGGGCATGGGTGTGTGTGTCGTCCTTAGCGTAACTTAGTTTAAGTTATATTAAGTAGTGAGTTAGCTTTGGGACCGATGAAAAATGGTTCAAATGGCTCTGAGCACTGTGGGACTTAACTTCTAAGGTCATCAGTCCCCTAGAACTTAGAACTACTTAAACCTAACTAACCTAAGAACATCACACACATCCATGCCCGAGGCAGGATTCGAACCTGCGACCGTAGCAGTTGCGCGGTTCCAGATTGTAGTGCCTGGAACCGCTCGGCCACCCCGGCCGGCCGGGACCGATGACCTCAGCAGTTTCGTCCCGTTATACTTTACCACAAATTTCCAATTTCGGACTTCCTGTTAAGAATGGTGCACACACCAGACCTTAATGCTGGTGGCTAGGGTAACGCGAACTGCAGGTCACAAAATTCTATTACGAGAATGTATATAGAAATATGTAGGAAACATTATCATAAAATCTATCAGCTTTGATGAAAAACTGATTACTTTGGAACTAAAATTGGTCCTTGTGAAATGTAATTAAAAAAATAATATATTTTCTGTACTATTTTCCTCACCTGGGTAGCACTGGATAACGCTGTGGAAACTGCCTTCCTAGTTACAGCACGTCTCTATAACACAGCTGCAAAATCTAACGGATAAGTTACACAAAAGTGAAATGCGTTATCTAATAACACTTCTGTAATTCTTGATTCATAATTTTTGATAATGGTTTTAAACAAATTAATTGATTTTTTGGATGTGAACAATTACTCTGTGTTAAATGAACTCAACAGCAATCTTTCATCATTTGACTTAATAACATTTAAGTAAACTGCAATAATACTTAAGCTTCCTCTGAAATCAAGTAACTATAATCCAAGAATACAAAAATTAAATTTCACTCCTATAATCTTTCCTTAAATAAAATTCTAAAATTTAATTCTTAAATGCATTTCTCTCACAATGATCAATAAATCTTAAGAAATAAATGAAAAGCAAAAACATTCCTGATCTGGATGTTTGGTGAAACGAGAATGCACCATTATCAAACCGCTGCCGCAAATAAAACAAATTTCATCATTACCTGTAATCCACCCTTCACAAATAGTATAATCACACCAATGTAAAAATAAATCTTCCATTAATCCATAATTTAATTCCCAAAAAATTCCATTTTTTTCTGCTTACTTCTAGGAAACCACAACTCGACTGCTCACATCTAGCATCAATGTTCAACTGCCTGTCTCCTCTCCTCGCGATTAACATATAAGTTTAGGGCGCATCATCGCAGACCAAAGATCACCTCCTACACATCAATATCCAGAGCAGCTTCTGTGCCGAGACTGCGCTCTCATATCTATGCAATTCAAACCTTAACAGCGCGATTCCACCCATTCAAAACAAGAAAGGTTTCTACGTAAATCTGTACACACACCTGTTAGTCCCTCAGGAATTCTGATCGTTAAAGCCATCACGCGACCGTAAAACTGATACATTTTCCATGAATTGTTATTTGAACGTGACAAAATGGGAGATAAAGTTGTTGATGCTCTTTTTGTAGAAGTAGGTCATAACCATGCCTCTCAGAGGTACAACACTTCACTGTAGTAGGAACAGTCGCTGTTGATAGCATCAGGATCTACACCAGACGAATCAGTAATATTGCTAGACCATAGTGACAACATGAGCATGAGGATCAGGAAATGTCCTCATTCTGCCTGTTTTGCATAAACCTTGCACGCTATTTATCTTCCTTGAAACATTCTGGAGAATGTCTTGAACACTTGCTTTAGAGATGCGGTTTGTGACACCACTTTCACACATTACTGCCTCACATTAAATACTTACCGCTGCTTGCTCACAACTGACTGGTCGACTCCATGTGTGTTACTTAAAGTTGATAGTTCAAGCTGTCACTGTAGTTACTGCGCTAACGTCGCTTATACGCTCGTAAATTCAGTCTCGGATCTAATTGAACAGATGGTTCACGTTTATATGTGTGATTCTACGATTATGTGGCATATCGTCGTATTCACCAGTAGTCTCTTTTGATACACTAACAATGCGCAGAAGAATAATCCTTTTGTCTTTTTAGTGCTTCTCTTAGGCGAAGGGTCACTGTGATTAATTCTTTATTTGGACTCAAATATCTACCACTTACTCAGCCAAAAAATATACGCAATGACTTGGTAAATATCAAAACTAAAAGTTAAACACAAGATAATTATTCTATCATTGTGAGTTACACTGATTGAGAAGCTATAATAAATGTTTATTAGTTAACAATATCTGAGAAATATAAAAGTACTTGTTTAACAAAGAGTGTTGTGTCCATATTGAGTTGAACGTATTGACTGACATTATAAGGAATTATGATTTGATTAGTGCATTAAGGAAAGACATAGAATTAAAGTTTTAATAGGAAAAGAAAAAACTATTTGTATTGGTATTTATATTAAATTAAGTTATCAATAGAACAGACTGGTTATACTTAAACTTTCGCTACTTGAGCCCGTGTCGACAGAAAACTATTTACCGTATGGGTCCAAATTTATACGAATGATTTTCAGGCCGTACGCTCCAGGATTTGCGTTCTTGGTAATTTTAGTGTCGTGAATTGCGGTTAGCCACCGATACTAGTACTGTGACTTCAGTTTGAAACAACATCAGTGTGCAGTGTAGTAGCCAGTCAACGTGGGTCTGGACAAGGTGAGAAGGGCTTTACTGGTAAAGTTGTTTTATAAAAACTGTAGTCATTGCTGCTGCTCTTCGCTAGTCATTAACGAAATGTGGAGAGGTCCTCTTTCCCCACCAGCATTGAAGAATATGATTCGGAAGTTCGAAGTAGAAGTCGATTGTGGAATTGCTTTTGCGAACAGTTATGAAATGGTGTCCCTAGTGCACTCCCAGAACACCGTGAGTACATGTGGTCGTCGCACTGAGCAACGTTCGTAAAATAGAACGTAAACGTGGTACACAATAACAAGTTTACACTCGCACTGAAAATTAAACTGTGTTTCTTTCAACGGTTTATTTGGTATTTCTCTTCTGCATGCCCTTATAAATGTTTCCACAAAGTTTCATTGTCGTACGATCACCTGTTTTTCGTGGGGGACCTCTCAAGTGGCGACAGTTTAATTCACGTACACGTGTAACAAATGTTGGATGCAGGGTGCTTCAGCTAAAGTGCTTTCCTCTGTAAACTGCAAAATAATACTTAAAAGGAAGTTTTATTTATCTACGTGCTGTCTGTTCTCCCCGACATGCATATTACTGGAAGTGGGAGACCCGGGTTCGATTCCCGATCCAGCAAATATTTTCAACTTTCCCCTCTGATTTAAAAGAAAATCCATTGGCAGCTAATGTCATTAATTCCTTTGTGTTTTGATTCATAGTGGCTGCAGGATCGAAATGGTGTCTGTTCTCTCGGCGGTGTCGATAGTCTTCGGACTGAAGACCACAACAACAGGTAAACATATTAAACTTTACTTTTCCTGTGGAGTTACGGAGTTCAGTTATGGTCCAAAGAGTTACAATTTTTTAAACAGAACATCAATTTTTTGTAACACATAGCTGATGTACATTCTGGAAATTGAAATAAGAACACCGTGAATTCATTGTCCCAGGAAGGGGAAACTTTATTGACACATTCCTGGGGTCAGATACATCACATGATCACACTGACAGAACCACAGGCACATAGACACAGGCAACAGAGCATGCACAATGTCGGCACTAGTACAGTGTATATCCACCTTTCGCAGCAATGCAGGCTGCTATTCTCCCATGGAGACGATCGTAGAGATGCTGGATGTAGTCCTGTAGAACGGCTTGCCATGCCATTTCCACCTGGCGCCTCAGTTGGACCAGCGTTCGTGCTGGACGTGCAGACCGCGTGAGACGACGCTTCATCCAGTCCCAAACATGCTCAATGGGGGACAGATCCGGAGATCTTGCTGGCCAGGGTAGTTGACTTACACCTTCTAGAGCACGTTGGGTGGCACGGGATACATGCGGACGTGCATTGTCCTGTTGGAACAGCAAGTTCCCTTGCCGGTCTAGGAATGGTAGAACGATGGGTTCGATGACGGTTTGGATGTACCGTGCACTATTCAGTGTCCCCTCGACGATCACCAGTGGTGTACGGCCAGTGTAGGAGATCGCTCCCCACACCATGATGCCGGGTGTTGGCCCTGTGTGCCTCGGTCGTATGCAGTCCTGATTGTGGCGCTCACCTGCACGGCGCCAAACACGTATACGACCATCATTGGCACCAAGGCAGAAGCGACTCTCATCGCTGAAGATGACACGTCTCCATTCGTCCCTCCATTCACGCCTGTCGCGACACCACTGGAGGCGGGCTGCACGATGTTGGGGCGTGAGCGGAAGACGGCCTAACGGTGTGCGGGACCGTAGCCCAGCTTCATGGAGACGGTTGCGAATGGTCCTCGCCGATACCCCAGGAGCAACAGTGTCCCTAATTTGCTGGGAAGTGGCGGTGCGGTCCCCTACGGCACTGCGTAGGATCCTACGGTCTTGGCGTGCATCCGTGCGTCGCTGCGGTCCGGTCCCAGGTCGACGGGCACGTGCACCTTCCGCCGACCACTGGCGACAACATCGATGTATTGTGGAGACCTCACGCCCCACGTGTTGAGCAATTCGGCGGTACGTCCACCCGGCCTCCCGCATGCCCACTATACGCCCTCGCTCGAAGTCCGTCAACTGCACATACGGTTCACGTCCACGCTGTCACGGCATGCTACCAGTGTTAAAGACTGCGATGGAGCTCCGTATGCCACGGCAAACTGGCTGACACTGACGGCGGCGGTGCACAAATGCTGCGCAGCTAGCGCCATTCGACGGCCAACACCGCGGTTCCTGGTGTGTCCGCTGTGCCGCGCGTGTGATCATTGCTTGTACAGCCCTCTCGCATTGTCCGGAGCAAGTATGGTGGGTCTGACAAACCGGTGTCAATGTGTTCTTTTTTCCATTTCCAGGAGTGTATTTTAACGAAATGTGTACAAATCCATTTACAGTAAATGTCAATCAGTTTCAGTAAGGAATTTAGAAACGTTCATGGTTCAGACGAGAATGGAACATGCTGTACGTACTTGTACGTTTTCTCATGGATGTGCTGGTAGAGGAAAATTCATTTAAGTGAAGCCTTCAAGCAAACGCCCATTTTCCTGAATGTTCGATTCGCTGTTCCTTCCAAACGATCTTCCGTTGGCATGTAAAGTTGATACAAAGTTGGCTGCCCGTAGGTCGTTTGGAAGGCAACCGCAGGCAACATTACTTCGAATGTGACGGGCCTATTCCTCTTTAAAATTCTTCAACGTTCGGCGTTGTTCAGCCATCCAGGAAAAACGATCCCAGCAGAGGAAGCAGAAGAAGTTAGAAAAACTATAACATTGCTTAACGACTCGAACAACTGACCATCTATGAAAGTGACCATGAAAACCAGTCCACTTACATAACTTTTATCACCCCATTAAATAGAGGACGATCTTAATCGCTCTTCTCGGGAGGATCACGTCTGCTATAGATGATGATTTTATCCTATACTCCGGAGAGGCGACTGTGACTGGGATGATATAAAAACGTTTTTATTAACAAAGAGGGCGAGGTCCTGCCGAAAACGCAGTATGTCGAACTGTTCCCTTTCTATGTTTTAAAGGATGTCTAGATACTTTGCGAACCATGTGAGACGTCGACTGACGAGGACATTGGAGTTGATTTAGGTTTCCTGTGCTTTCGTTAATTTCGTTCCTTAAATTGATTCACGCCGGCATGGTCACCTTGAAATGAACGAGACCAATTTCGTCTCCGATTCTTGCGCTGCCTTCTGTTGTCCTTGGGGAACTGCTTCTGTCGTCTCAGGGTCAATGTGGTTAAGCCGCATTACAATTAACAAAGAAAAACTTCTAACTGAGGTACCAAAAATATTGTGAATTACGTAGAATACCTAGACGATTTCTCAAAATTGTACTTTAAGTGAAAAGACCTTGGAAAATCTAAAGCGACAAAATATAATCAGACGAATGTATAGAATAAAAATTACACTGGAGCAAGCAACAATTTTATGACGCCGCTATAAATCAACACGATTACGCTACTTCTAGAAAGGACAGTATTAATTCAAATTTAGTAGCTAACGAGGGGATCGAAAGGAGCACAAATATGTTCTTTTGTTTTAACTCAGAGTTGTATAACCACGTTGTATTTATCAGCGAACTGAGATCATCTATTAATTTTGTCGAATTAAATCCCTCTCTAAAATAAAGTCACATACTTTCAGGTTCAAGTATTCAGTAACATCCCATATTGCGAATTTTGCCCCGATATGAAACGATGTTTACTCGAGAGAGCAGAAGTCTTCAAGCGCGTAATAGCAGTTATTCATTCCTCGTAGAATGCTAGCGAAGTCAGAAGATGAGAAAACGCAAACTTTCCTTAGCATGGCTTGTTTTGTGCGTTATTAAGCCGCGGAGAGCCCGAGAATTCCGTACTGCTTTCGCGGCGTTTCGATGTTAACTTGAAATGTCTCAGCTTAAAGGGAACGACTTCACTGACTGTGTTATACGCTCTTCCTACCGGCTTCTGTACTTTCCTTCTCCACACACATATTTTTACTATGGGCTTTTACGAGTCACAATCTGGAAGTCAAGACTTCCAATGTCGAAGGCGAGACAGTTATCAGTTCAAGGGTTTCGTCTTAATGACAGTGGTGATAGTTAAAAATATTTGTACAATAGTTGCTTGCAGAGATATGAACGGATTCCCTTATTAAAGAACTTGGTGACTGATGATGTAACTTACAGCATAAGCTTATATTCAGTTTTAATTTTACTACTTGACTGCTCTATACGAGGTGTTCCAGGAGGGACAGTAAATTTTTAGGAGTGCACATTACTTCTAGAAAAGTATTCTTTATACATTACATTTATTACATTTACACAACTGGCTATTAAAATTGCTACACCAATAAGAAATGCAGATGAGAAACGGGTATTCATTGGAAATATATATATTACTAGAACTAATATGTGATACATATTCACGCAATTTGGGTGCATAGATCCAGAGAAATCAGTACCCAGAACAACCACCTCTGGCCGTAATAACGACCTTGATACGTCTGGACATTGAGTCAAACAGAGCTTGGATGGCGTGTACAGGTACAGCTGCCCATTCAGCTTCAACACGATACCACAGTTCATCAAGAGTAGTGACTAGTGTATTGTGACGAGCCAAATGCTCGGCCACCATTGATCAGACGTTTGCAGTTGGTGAGAGATCTGGAGAATGTGCTGGCCAGGGCTGCAGTCGAACATTTACTGTATCCGGAAAAACCCGTACGGAACCTGCAGCATGCCGTCGTGCATTATCCTGCTGAAATGTAGGCTTTCGCAGGGATCGAATGAAGGGTAGGGCCAAGGGGCGTTACACATCTAAAATGTAGCTTCCACTGTTCAAAGTACCGTCAATGTGAACAAGAGGTGACCGAGACGTGTAATCAGTGGCACCCCATACCATCACGCCGGGTGGTGCGGTAGTATGGAGATTACGAATAAACGCTTCCAATGTGTGTTCACCGCGATGACGCCAAACACGGATGCGACCATCATGATGCTGTAAACAGAACCTGGATCCATTCGAAAAAATGACGTTTTGCCATTCGTGCACCCAGGTTCGTTGTTGAGTACACCATTGCAGCGCTTCTGTCTGCGATGCAGCGTCAAGGGTAACCGCAGCCATGGTCTCTGAGCTGATAGTCCATGCTGCTGCAAACGTCGTCGAACTGTTCGTGCGAATGGTTGTTGTCTTGCGAACGTCCCCATCTGTTGAGTCAGGGATCGACACGTGGCTGCACGATCCGTTACAGTCATGCGGATATGATGCCTGTCATCTCGACTGCTAGTGATACGAGGCCGTTGGGATCCAGCACGGCGTTCCGTATTACCCTCCTGAACCCACCGATTCTATATTCTGCTAATAGTCATTGAATCTCGACCAACGCGAGCAGCGATGTCGCGATACGATAAACCGCAATCGCGATAGGCTACAATCCGACCTTTATCAATGTCGGAAACGTGATGGTATGCATTTCTCCTCCTTACACGAGGCATCACAACAACGTTTCATCAGACAACGCCGGTCAACTGCTGTTTGTGTATGAGAAATCGGTTGGAAACTTTCCTCATGTCAGCACGTTATAGGTGTCGCCACCAGCGCCAACCTTGTGTGAATGCTCTGAAAAGCTAATCATTTGCATATCACAGAATCTTCTTCCTGTCGCTTAAATTTCGCGTCTGTAGTACGTCATCTTCGTGGTGTAGCATCTTTAATGGTCAGTAGTGTATTTCTGCACAACTGTAAACACTGAGGTAACAGAAGTCATGCGATACCTTGTAATATCGTGTCGGACCTCCTTTTGCCCGTCGTATGCAGTAAATCGGCGTGGCATTGACTCAAAATGTCTTTGGAAGTCTCCTGCAGAAATATTGATCCATGCTGCCTCTATAGCGTTCCATAATGGCGCAGGTGTTGCCCTTGCAGGATCTTCTGCACGAACTGACCTCTTAATTACGTCCCAGAATTGTTCGATGGGATTCATGTCAGATGATCTGCGTTCTGAAATAGGTTAACAGAGATATGATGCAGACTTTACGCTTCTTAACTCCCGAAAGTAGATATTCAACATCTGACACCATATCATGCATTTGTTCGTGTAAAGTGCTTCACATTAAGCACCTAAAGGTCAACCTAACCATCCTAACGATAAAGCATTGTTTAGCAAAACCTAGACATAAGCGACTTTAATAAAGTTGTCACTATAGCCTATGACGACACCAACTTATGTTAGCGACCACAATGAAGGAAACATACATAGATCCATGTGGAGCCGCTCACAACGTAAGACTTTGTGATGGGAAACTTACAATGGCAAGACTGTGGCCAGAAATGTCTTCTGACTGGAGACGACTGAAGCTATATTCCGCGGCAATCCGACATTCACACATGAAGTTACCCAAAACCAGTCGACGATTCTGTAGAAATATTTTAGATAAGTGAAGTAGTTTATACCCACTTTTCGTGCTAATGTTTCTGAAGAAAACGCTGTTTTTCATTGTTCGTTCCTATTTCGTTCTGTGTCGTGTCTCATTAGATTTCTAGAATCGACTCTGGTAAAAAGTGAATATTTTACAGCTTACAGTCTTACATCAACGTTTCAAGATACCTGATTATCATTTCATTATTTAAAATAATTATGATGTTACGGAAATACTTGACTAATCATTCAAAACTGCAAGATTTAACTCGTCAAACGCGCTTACGTGGCACTTTTAGTGTGCCGTACGTCATTCGCTGCTGAGTGTGAAATGTGGTTGAAAATCTGAAATTATTTCTATACATAGTAAAGAAGCTACATCTGCTTCCGCTGACGAGTAAATGCCTCCACGAACTGGCACAGCCAATGCGACGTTACGGGGCAAGAGGGAGTTCTTCCTCAGCTCAGATATATTGTGTTGCTGTTGGACGCAATCCTTTGGCACGCGCTGGAACGCCTGCAAACGTCGTTTCGTGGAACGCCCTGGAACTCTTCCATCACAATCTTCAAGTTGCTGATTCATTAATTCAAGAAAAGACGAAAGCGAATAGGATTTTTACGTCCTTAGCTCATTTACTATACTTACAAGGCATTCCGTTTTTTATTTGCTTGCGCATTTATTTCTCCTTGAAAAATTAGGGCCTTCAAGCCTTTTCCTATACCTAATCAGACATCATTAGTAAATTAACATAACAGTATACATGGTATATAAGCAGTTTAATCATATCACACTAAGAGCTAGTTGAGAAAATCGATACCCAGACACTCTTACTTCAATCGGTATCTACGTCGATGGAAGTATAACGTTACAACCAATTAACATAACGAACAAATGTACCACCAGATGATCATTTGGGGCAGTTGGATAATCTGTCTTTATCGTCAGGAATTGATCCACTTATTTATTGGTATTAATCGTATAACGAACTAGAAACTTCACATATGTGTACAAGACATTAGAAACGCATGGTACGAAAAATGAAACGTCTTACAAGATTTTATTTTCAGTAAGTGCTTATTGAAAGAGACCGAAAAACAACGGGAGTGGAGAGGAATATTTCAGTCTAAACCAACATTTGTTGGCTATAAAAATTGACTCCAAAATTACATTCACTGCCCCACTAGCCCTCACGAAAGACACTTTCGTAAGTGTTGTGTACACCAAGAAACGTTAGGAATTCGTATCAGCTGCGCGGGATTAGCCGAGCGGTCTAGGCGCTGCAGTCATGGAGTGTGCGGCTTGTCCCGGCGGAGGTTCGAGTCCTCCCTCGGGTGTGTATGTTTGTCAAAATGGTTCAAATGGCTCTGAGCACTATGGGACTTAACATCTGAGGTCATCAGTCCCCTAGAACTTAGAACTACTTAAACCTAACTAACCTAAGGACATCACACACATCCATGCCCGAGGCAGGATTCGAACCTGCGACCGTAGCGGTCGCTCGGTTCCAGACTGCAGCGCCTAGAAACGCACGGCCACCACGGCCGGCTGTGTGTTTGTCCTTAGGATAACTTAGGTTAAGTAGTGTGTAAGCTTAGGGATTGATGACGTTAGCAGTTAAGTCCCATAAGATTTCACACACATTTGAACATTTTGAACAATTCGTATCACAATGATTTCAAAGATCTTTTAGAGAAACGATGACATCGGCCGCAACTGAAAATTAAAATAAATTCACCGGGACAAGTGAAAGTTTGTGCCGCGCAGGGACTCGAGCCCGGAAATTACGTTTTAAGCCAGCGGTCGCGCCGGCCGGTGTGTCCGAGTAGTTCTAGGCGCTTCAGTCTGGAACCGTGCGACCGCTACGGTCGCAGGTTCGAACACTGCCTCGGGCATGGATGTGTGTGATGCCCTTAGGTTAGTTAGGTTTAAGTAGTTCTAAGTTCTAGGGGGACTGATGACCTCAGATGTTAAGTCCCATAGTGCTCAGAGCCATTTCAACCAATCAGCGGTCGCCTTCACCTTCTCGGCCACCTGAGCATGCTTCCCATCCGACCCAAAGCCTCATTTTGTCACACCCCAGTAGCGCCATACCGTAAGTGATCGTCATCTCAGGCGAGCAACCCTAGAAAAAAGCTACACTATGTAACCAAAAGTATCTGGCACCTGGCTGAATATGGCTTACAAATTCGTGGCGCCCTCCATCGGTAATTCTAGACTTCAGTATGGTCTTGGCCCACCCTTAGCCTTGATGACAGCTTCCACTCTCGCAGGCATACGTTCAACCAGGTGCTGTAGGTATCTCAGAGAATGCCAGCCCATTCTTCACGGAATGCTGAACTGAGGAGAGGTATCGATGTCGGTCCGTGAAGCCTGGCACGAAGTCGGCGTTCCAAAACATCCCAAAGATGTTCTATAGGATTCAGGTCAGGCCTGTGTGCAGGCCAGTCCATTACAGGGATGTTATTGTCGTGTAACCACTCCGCCACAGGCTGTGAATTATGACCAGGGGCTCGATCGTCTTGAAAGATGCAATCGCCATCTCCGAATTGCTCTTCAACAGTAGGAAGGAAGAAGGTGCGTAAAACATCAATGTAGCCTTGTGCTGTGATAGTACCACGCAAAACAACAAGGGGTACTAGGCCCCTCCATGAAAAACACGACCACACCGTAACACCACCGCCTCCGAATTTCAATGCTGGCACTACACACGTTGATAGGTAACGTTCACCGGGCATTCGCCATACCCATACCCTGCCATCAGATCTCCACATTGTGTATCGTGAATCGTCACTCCACATAACATTTTTCCACTGTTCAATCGTCCAATGTTTACGCTCCTTACACCAAGCGAGGCGACTTTTGGCATTTATCGGCTTATGAGCAGCCGCTCGACTCCCGCTTAGCTGTCATAGTACTTGCAGTGGATCGTGATGCACTTTGCAATTCCGATGTAATGGACTGGATATATGCCTGCCTATTACACATTACGACACTCTTCAAGTGTCGGCAGTCTCTGTCAGTCAACAGACGAGGGCGGCCTGTACGCTTTTGTTCTATACGTGTCCCTTCACGCTTCCATTTCACTATCACATCGGAAATAGTGGACCGAGGGATGTTTAAGAGTGTGGAAGTCTCACGTACAGACGAAAGACACAAGTGACACCCAATCACCTGACCACGTCCGAAGTCCGTTAGTCCCGCGGAGCGCCCCATTCTGCTCTCTCACGACGTCTACTGAGGTCGCTGATATGGAGTACCTGGCAGTAGGTGATAGCACAATGCACCTAATATGAAAAAGTATATTTTTTGGGGTTTCCGGATACATTTGATCACATAGTGTATCTGAAATTTCATGCCTACACCTAAGATTGCTGACCTGAGATTATGATTACTTATGATTTGATCCTGCGTTATGTATATTACTTATTACTTGCGTAGTCGATTGAATAAGGTCAATAATATGTGGATGATTCTGCATTTATCCTTCTTTCTTGTTGTCAATTTATTTATGTGCTTATGGTTCAAACTCGTACTTCGGTACGGACATCACCTATAACACACTTTTCTTTGTCATTAATAAGACTTATAATTTCGTTTACACTCTTTTTTTGACCGTTTTATGATGAATATGCTACTAGTTCGTCATTCGTATTTTCACAGCTCTGCTCGGCGCAGTGCAGCAGCTGGTCGTAACACGGACTCAACAATTCGTTGGAAGTCCCCTGCAGAAATACTGAGCCATGCTGCCTCTACAGCCGTCCATAATTGCGAAAGTGTTGCCGGTGCAGAATGTTGTGCACGAAATGACCTCTCGAGTATGTCCCATAAATGTTTTATGGGATTCATGTCTGGAGATCTGGGTGGCCTAATCATTCGCTCGAATTATCCAACATGTTTGTCAAATCAATCGTGAACAGCTGTGGCCAGGTGACATGGGGCATTGTCATTCGCAAAATTTCCTTAGTTGTTTGGGAACATGAACGGCTGCAGATTGTCTCCAAGTAGCCAAATATAAACATTTTCACGCAATGGTCGATTCAGTTTGACCGGAGGACCCCAGTCCATTTCATGTAAACACAGCCCAAACCTTTATGTAGCCACCAGCAGACTGTACAGTGTCTTGTTGACAACTTAGATCCATGGTTTCCTGGGGTCTGCGCCACATTCGAACTGTATCATGAGCTCTTACCAACTGAAATTGGGTCTCATCTGAAATTAGGACTCGTCTGACCAGGCCACGATTTTCCCGCCGTCTAGGGTCCGACCGCTATGGTAACGAGCCCGAGAGAGGCCCTGCAGGCGATGTCGTGCTCTTAGCAACGGCACTCGCGTCGGTCGTCTCTTCGCACAGTCCATTAACGCCAAATTTCGCCGCGCTGTCCTAACAGATACGTTCGTCGTATGTCCCACATTGAATTCTGTGGCTCTTTCAGGCAGTATTGCTTGTCTGTCAGCACTGACAACTCTACGCCTACACCGCTGCTCTCTGTCGTTAAGTAAAGGGCATGGGCCTCAGCGTTGCCTGTGATGAGAGGCCTGAAATTTTCTATTCTCAGCTCTCTCTTAACACTATGGATTTCGGAATACTGAATTCCCTAAGATTTTTGAAACTCTGTGTTTCATGCGTCTTGGTCCAACTACAATTCGGCGTTCAAAGTGTGTTAATTCCTGTCGTGCGACCGTAATTACATTGGAAAGCTTTTCATGTCAATCATCTGAGAACAGATGACAGTGCCGAGACTGCACTGCCTTTTGAACGCGATACTACCGCCACCTGTACGAGGGATAGGCAAAGTAACGTAAGCACCTGTATTTACTTAGGAATGGTTTATTACTAAGGGGTTCGTCCCGCATTTGCCCGCAATACAAATGCGATTCTTCTTGGAATACTGGCATATAGTGATTGTATAGTCTCCAGTGGAATGTTATGTCACTATTCGATCAGAAACTCTTCTAACTCCTATAGTGACAAGGGAGGCGAAAATCTGCTCCAGAGTCAGCGCTCCAATACCGCCCACAAGGGTTTGACATGTTCAATTCCTAGGACTGTGCTGACCAGAGATGATGCTGCAGTTCAGTTGCATGCTGCTCACACCAAGTTTGCACTGTCCCGGCAGTATGAATGGGTGCGTTATCGTCCTATTTTGTTGGGGAACAACATTTGAATCATGGGATGCTCCTGATCACCTAAAATGTCCGCATTGTCGTTGACAGTAAAACGTCCTTTGAGTGTAATGATGGGACAAGCACAATACCATGATATATTTCCATCGCCATACTTAACAGTTGAAATCAAGCAAATCAGGACTGTAGGCTTCTTTTGGCATTCTCCAGACGTAAACTCGGCTAGATACTGGAAATAACGAAAAAGTTGACTCGTCGGACCATATGAAATGTTTTCACTGATCAGCCGTCCAGGATTTATGATCCTGACACCATGTTTTACGCTTCTTTGCGTCAGTTGTCGTCACTTACGGTTTCGGTATAGCAGCTCGTGTGTGAATATTCCCTTATGGAGTTCTCGGCGGACAGTGTCGATAGACACGGGGTCTCGAAGATGGCCATTAAGTTCTGCAGTCACTTTAGCAGCCGAAGTTTTGTGTTGTTTTGACGCAATTCATGTTAGCGTACGACGATCTCTGTCGTTTAGTTTTGATTTGGGCCCAATATTACATTTACACGATGATGTCCTTCCATGTTTTGTGTAGGCTGTCATGACTGTTGAAACAGTTGCTCTTGAAACATTCAATAAGTTGACTGCCTTGGTTACTGATGCTCCAGCTAATCAGACCCCACCAACTGTCCTCTTCGGAATTCTGTTATGTCTTTCATTACACGTCTGCCTCTGTCTCTAAACGCAAATATGAAGTATGTACTACTCGCAAACAACTGGAACTGTGGCCTAGTCAGTACTGAACACGCACAGTACAGAGCGACACGTGTCTTACCTGCGCCGTTGACCGTCAAACACAATCATCCCATTGCTACCATTGTTCACATTATTTTGCCTATCCCCTGTGTATGTGGATATAGCTATCCCACGACTTCTGTCATCACCGTGTATGTTACTATTAACAGATTCTACACTGTTACCTCACTTTCAGCTTTGTTTGCATTTTATGTCGAAAACTTTTTTTCTCCGGTTGCTTAACGGCTGCTGAATGTCACCTGACCGAAATATTAATCTTTTATGGGTTGCTAGACTGGACAACTCTTAGCTTTTTAATTTTCTTACCTTTTTGTACATCATTAAGTTAACTATCATTACGAAAAGCACATCTCCCGATTATGATGTTTCCTATGTTCTGTTAGAACAAATAAATTCTGTGTATTTACTTGATCTGTTTTTTCCTTGAACAGTATTCATGAAAAGATTATGCTTATGTACTAATCATAAATTTTGTATTCTTTAGTTGATAGTGTTGGTATTTCTTCCAGGCTGTAGTTTCGCCAGATCTGCTGTGAAGAGGGTCCACGACCGAAACCGATAGATAACGAAGTTCAAATAGTAACTGCTGGTGGTTAAAAAATGTTTTTCATCGTTTACTTACCGGGTGCTGAATGTCACCTGATCAATATATTACAACCCTTACGGCGGAAGAAGCAAAACATTACTTTATCACACATTTAAATACCCGTTGCACAATGATATAGTTTTGCAGGTTCATTCAGTGGTATACGCAGTTTGCAAAATGTGTTGCGAATAGAGCTGGTAGGAAAGAAGCAATAAATTAAAACGTCGTTGCTGTCGGAGTTTTACTGCATGAACATATAAAATTTAGTAAGCCGTAAACTTACTTTTTTGGGCAGTGGTGTGTCAGAGAAACAAAAAGCCTCAATTTTTGTAAAATTGTGTGTAAAGTTTGTGGAATGCCGCTACGTGCTCTCATACTGAAATACTGGATAAATATAGTCCAGTGAATTTGTATGCCATGAAATACACTGTCTCAAGACGTATACACCGTTACTAACATGAATACTTTTCGTGGAATACATATCAGCGCTGTCGAGCGTGGTCGGCGCTTGGATGGGTGACCAATCAGGCCGCCATGCGCTGTTGCCATTTTTCGGGGTGCACTCAGCCTCGTGACGCCAATTGAGGAGCTACTCGAGCGAACAGTAGCGGCTTCGGTCAATAATACCATCATAACGACCGGGAGAGCGGTGTGCTGACCCCACGCCCCTCCTATCAGCATCCCCCCCTGGGGATGACTCGGCGGTCGGATGGTCCCCGTAGGCCACTCGAGGCCTGAAGACGGAGTGATGGTACGATATCAGACAGAACAGTCGATAATTTACTTAAAATTATCGTGCGAAGCGATTTCCACACGAACACGAAAGCAGGTGCAATAAACACACCAACCACAGAAAAAAGACGCCATTTACACAATAAGGGATTTATAAGGTCAAATACGGTGAAAGTGAATATGTCTATTTAGGGCAAACAGGTAGATATTTCTACTCCAGGTTGATAGAGCACATAAACATACGCGAGCACTGCAAATATTCAGCGGAACTACAAACATAACACCAGCAGCAACAAGGAATCTTTAGAGGTACTACACTAATGTATGGAAAGGCAGATTACTGGACGCTCTAGAAGAAAGCAAAATCTGTATCACCTTCGAAGAACATTCACAATACATTCTCAACAAATAAATAGACCTCAGAAATAAACGTTTTCCCTATTGTCTTAGATATTTACTGTCATGTATTAAAAGCGCAAACTTTTAGAAGCGTCAGGCTGTCATGAAATACACAAACCACTCAAAATTGAGTCAGTCGGTAATTTCGCGAGCTCCATCAGGCTTTTCGCACACGATGCTGTTGTCTAGACGGATGAGGTAACGCCAGAGAACTGTAGTGACATGCCGGGAGGCCTACAGATGATCGATGATTGGTACAAGGCCTGCTAGCCGTAAACAGGCGAAGTGATTCATTATTTTTCTATAACTTAAAATCGTAAAAAGCGTAAAATACTTAGGAGTAACCATCTGGAGCGACCTAAAGTGAAATGGCGGGAACTAGTTGTAGGAAAAGCAGACGCAAGGCTGAGATTCGTTGAAAGATTCTTATGATAACGTAATTCATCCAAGAAAGAAGTGGTTTACAAATCCTTTGTTCGATTCTTCATCAGTCTGGGACGCTTACCAAGTAGGGCAAACAGTGGAGACAAAGATCCTACGAAGGGCGGTACGCTTAGTAACTGCAATTGCGTCACGGAGATTCTGAACAAACTCCAGTAGTCATGCGTTACAGGAAAGGCGTTGCTGATCGCAATAAAGGGTACTGTTAAAATTCCGAGAGCGTATGTTCGAAGCAAAGTAGGGAAATATATAACTTTGTAACGTGTGGTTTCTCTTGAGTATGTGTGTGTGTGTGTGTGTGTGTGTGTGTGTGTGTGTGTGTGTGTGTGTGTGTGTTTCGGGGGGGGGGGGGGGGGGGAGCGCTGATTTATTAAGCTATGCTGCAATATATGAGCCCGTATGCCCCAGAAAACAAATTGGAACGCTATCTGACCACGAATATCTAACAGAATAATTAACATAGGTGCATCAGAAATGGATGTTGTGGAGATAATTGTTCAAACGTTAATAAATAAGTAATTTTCCACCAAGAAACTGTACAGAAATTATAGTGTGTGTTCGCGTTTGGCTAACAGCTCCAAGAAATGCAAGTGAGGAAGTTCCCTCTCGTGTATACTACCTGAATCTAGACTTCGAAAAACAATTATACCTTAAGTTTCTCGAACAACTAAGATTATGCAACTTCAAAACAATCTCTCCCTAACAATGCAAACCGGTAAGCTCCTCGGTATCACGCATTCCACAGTATATGTCACTGATGTAGCAGATGACTACACGTTACATTCAGACGCCTGCAGTCTTCCAGAATAGCAGCCAAAACCGCACCTTTACCTATCTGAAACCTAACCCCATGCAGAAAAACAGAGCATCTATTGCTAATGGTTTGCAGGTGTAGAACGTAGTTAATTCAGTTAACAGTGAATGTCACACCATTTATGTGACGAAGCCGTAGGCAACAACTGTGCACCGTATGGTCAAGGGCAGCATATAACTGCATTAAGTAGAGGTAATAAATCATATGACTTGGTTTGGACGAAATAATTCAGAGGAAACTGTTGTAAATATGTAGGTATATTGTTCTCAAAAGATTTGAACTGATTTACAAAGCTCCCTTGGGCCCTCCGTGTAGGTAATATAAATATGATTCTCTCAAAAAGTTAATGCAATCACACGTTCTGAGAATGTATGATACTGCAATAGTGAAATACGGGTTGCGGGAAAACCGGAAAAAAAGAGAATCGAAGAATATGAGAACGTTCAAATGTGGGTGGACTCATAAGGTAAGGAATGAGGCGATTCTCCAGAGAATCGGAGGAGAAAGAAATATATGGAAGACACTGTAAGAAGAAGGGCAGCGTGATAGGACATCTGTTAACACATCACTGAATAAGTTCCATGGTGCTAGAGGGAGCTGTGAAGGTAAAAACTGTAGAGGAAAACAGAGCAGATCGAGAAAATAATTTAGGACGTAGGTTGCAAGTGCTACTATGAAATGAAGAGATCAGCACAGGAGAGGAATTCGTGGCGGATAGCATCAAACCTGTCAGAAAACTGAATGTTGTCAACACACAACTTCTAACAAGATAGAAACTCTTTTCATAAAGCATGAGAGGATGATGATTTTGAATCTGCAGCTTGATGGATTGAAAAAATAATAAATGATTCTTCAATCAGCTTCAATTTAACGAAAAGCGACCAACTTGTGAGCTTCCGTATCACCACGGAAATGCTTCTGTTTCGCCAAGAATGGACGCAGAATGATTGGAAGTAATCTACGGAGATATTAGCGAACGCGGGCTGAACAGTAACGCACGCGAATTTTTTATGTGAAAACTCTTATATCTTTTTTAATAAAACGGATGTTATTAACATGTAACATTTTTATTCTTCGTGTCCACATATCTGCAGCCCTCTGCCGCTACAGGGCTCCGAATTGTAGCTTTCAACATGGGTGTGTGTAACATAAGTATGTCGGTGAGTGAGAAACAGCGTGCTGTAATCGAGTTTCGAGTTCGAAGAGGTCCACACATGGAAGACCCTCTCCTTCAGTATGACAATGCCACACCACACACCTTTGTAACAGTCCGGTGCCTTGGGCCGACTGCCGTCGATCATCTTCCATACAGCCCCGACTTGGACCCATTCAATTTTCATCCGTTTCCGAAGCTTAAATAACACCCTCGAGGACTTCCCTTTGAGCCGGCCGCGGTGGCCGAGCGGTCCTAGGCGCTTCAGTCCGGAACCGCGCTGCTGCTTCGGTCTCAGGTTCGAATCCTGCCTCGGGCATGGGTGTGTGTGATGTTCTTAGGTTAGTTAGGTTTAATTAGTTCTAAGTTCTAGGGGACTGATGACCACAGATATTATGTCCCATAGTGCTTAGAGCCATTTTTGAACTTCTCTTTGATACTGATGAGGCGGTGCAAGCAGAGGTGAGGTTGTGGCTCCGTCAGCAGAATCAAACATTCTCTAGTGAAAGTATCAAAAATCTGCCTCTCGTTGGAAGAAACGTGTTCGTCGCCAGGGTAACTACGCTGAAAAATAAATTTGTAGAGGCGAAGAACAAATATTCAGACTGTTAACATCGTTTGTTGCATTTGTAAATCTATATGTGTTTTAACCAAAATGTATCGGAGGCGTTTCTTTTCAACACGCTCTCGTAGAATGCACTTGTGAACGACCTTTACACTCGCCTAACCGTCGCCATAGCAAGTAATTGAAAAGAATTGACGCATTTTCATCACTGCAGAAACTATGAACCAGTTCGGATAGAGACCAGACATAGCCAAATTACCTCTCAGGTCGAACCGGACAGAACTGGACAAAACTCAGCACTAGAATGGCGAATATGCATTTGAACTATAGCACCTCGTGGTTGCGAAACCGTCAACAGTTGTCAGTGATTGACGTCCTAAATAGACCGCCAAAGTCCTCGAAATGCATCTGGAGAGACACAAAAGAATTGTTCGAAGGGTTTGTTTCGAAAAATCGAATTTATCTATGAGAAAAACATGCAAATCGTTGCGAGGATGACGTGCGATTGAATAAAAGCAAAAATATTATGAGCAAAAAGTTAAAACACAAATGAACAGGCAACTTTCAACTTCCACTCAGATATGTCTCGCGAAATGATCACAAAGGATAAAAAACAATCATTGGTGTTAGAATTGATACGCACCACTCGCGAACGGAACAGAAAATTGACGAAATTGATACTGGTATCAGACGTACTCTCCCCACACAACGTAGAGTGTATTGGATGATGTAGAAGTAAATACGGGTGTGGTGTTGTGTCCATACGCATGAAGCCCACAAAGTCCCAGGTCTAATTTCGTGCACGTGTCAAGCTTTCTTTTCTGGCTATCGTCCAACAGCTTCCTTAGAGGAGAATGGGCGTTTAGTGCCGGAGCGTTGAGGGCGGCCTGACATTTTTTGGGCGACCTTTCCGCTCCCCAGTTCCGGCCTGGCAGGAGGCAGCGACTCGCCGCCGCCGCCGCCGCCGCTGCAGCCTCAGCAACGGGCTGCCCGCTTTCTCCACGGGCGGCGTAGAGGCGGCTCCCCCCGGGCCACTAGAATTAAGTAATCCGGACCAGGTCGCCCCTAAATTGGGCTGCGCTAATGTAACGGCACCATTCGTTACGCGGCTCCTATTTTTAGAGTTCAGCGGCCGGGGGCGCGCAACGCATTTATTACGCTCACAATAGGGCATAAAAAGAGAGCCCTGCGCCGCTTTCACACTCGGCTGTCCGTCTGACAGCAGGTACTCGAGTACTCGAGAATGCTGCAGTGTCCATCTGACAATAACAGGCAGCTCACTCAAAAACGCTACGGCGCAGACGTCTCCTTTTCCTGCAACTATAGTAGGTTTTGACTCCTTCTTCAATACAGACTTCGCTGGCTGATTTTACAGGTTTTAAAGGTCTGCTGTTCCTTCCACGAGGCAAGGTTCCCCTGTGCAGTGTTCCTCGGCAGCCTTACATCTGAAGGGACTGCTTTCGTGAGGAAATAAGGGCCAAGCAACAACGGACGTTTTATTCCACACTTCTCTCTTTTTTTCTCGCTTTATCTCGATGAATGGAGACCGCTTTTTCTCATGATTTGGCCGTTTCATTTCATTTTCCTAGCGAAATGCCATTCCTGTCAGCACGATTGCCTATTAAGCTAAGCACCTCACGAAAATGGTGCATCATTTTCTTCCTTCCGACATACTCCTACCTTACACTAATTTTCACAATGCACTCACAAACCAAGCAAAAGCCGGATGCATAGTGTTTGGCGGTCCAATAATAGATTCCACGCCACCCATGATATCTCACCTCGGCTCTCACTAGAAAAGAAATTGTTATATTATTAAGAAACTAAAACCACGTCACATGAATACTATTGGAACGAGAAATTTGTTATCAGTTCCATCTGCTGCCTCGCTGAGAATACATCTGCTACGTTAGGTATAAATGTACTATTGTTAGTAACATACGGAAATATGCACCGGACGGGTACAAAACCGGATTTCTGGTTTATCGCGAGCCGTCTCCTTAATAGCTTCGGCTATCTGCGCACGCCTGCCGGATAAACTCAAACTTCCATATGTCACACTGTGTACATCCTTGTACCATTGTCCCTTACATTCATGACTTGAAGCTCACAGAATTACTGTCGAGTCCCACAACAGGGAGAATGAGACTCTGACGATTAGTGACCAATGATGTTATCGGATTTAGCTCGTCTTGGCATGCAATATTTATTTGCATGCCTGGATGAAGAGACATTCGAGATGTCTCTTTCTTGCAGACATGCAGGTAAAGAATATTTTTCTGTTAAAGTAGGACTTACTTCCACGAACTGGTCCGCTGCCAAATGTGTTTGCCGTTTCATCCGTCCTTGTGAAAGGGAACTTTACAAACTGAAATGAAATGATCATATGGCATTGACAACCAGGAGACGTCTGCAGTTGTATGGCCGCCTGGTGCAAGATATTCTATTTGATGGGACTTCTGCGACTTCAGCGTCGATGAAACTGGGATGAAATGATTAGTACAACTCTAAAACTAAGTCCCCGAGCAAAAAAATCTCAGACCAGACCGGGAATCGAATCTGGGACCCTGCAGTCCAGCGATAACAAGAGCTGTGCACTACTTTGTAGGCAAATTATCTCACACTCTCTTATCGTCCACAATAGCTCACAGTGTGATCGGAGTCGAAGCAGTAAATACACGTAACAACAAAACTCGCAGGACCTGAAGAAGATGGCTGGATCGATAATCAAAATGTTGTGCATAAAAAGGAAAAATAGCTTGGCAGAAATCCTAGAAGCACACTATTAATCATTCACGTCGAGAAAACATTAGAAATCACATACTTCATATTTTGTGGCTTAGACGGTCAAATGTCCTATTCGTATCGTTATGTGACATAATTGTGTCTGGCGAAATTGATTTTGCTTAAACGCAACATAATAAAAACGAAGTTGAAACTCTGTATAGGGAAAATACGGCCCCCATTTTGTCTCGTCGTACTGTATACAAACGGACTGATACAGTACATGAAGTAATTTCTATTAAAGAATCAGGTTCAACCCCTAGTGCATTACTACGGTAGAGCACTAGCTTGAAATTTAACTTCTCAAATCCTCGGCAACAAAAGCTTAAGCAAAATGTGTGGCAAATTATCTTTTTTGACGAGAATGAAGGGCAGTTCTGGTGCTGCTGTCATTTATTGACAGCAGCAACAGATTTCACAGTTCCTGTGAAGCCACGAGTTCAAATAGGTGGTGTTGTCACCTGTAGCTATAAATGGATCATCTATAATCATTGACAAAAGAATATGGAAAACAATGTAACGTTGGAGGACATTGTTTCTGCTGGGAAGAATCAAATCTGTAGTAAAAATCTACCACTCTGGAGCAATTTTCGCTAACGAGATTTAAAAACAATTAACTAAAACAAACCGATTATGAGAAACTGCCAGCATGATTAATGTACGAAATCAGAATATCTGTCGCACAATGTTTGTTAATAAACTACTTGTGTAAGCTTTAGTTTATTACACTACTGGCCATTAAAATTGCTACACCACGAACATGACGTGCTACAGACGCGAAATTTAACCGACAGGAAGAAGATGCTGTGATACGAAAATTATTAGCTTTTCAGAGCATTCACATAAGGTTGGTGCCGGTGGCGACACCTGCAACGTGCTGACATGAGGAAAGTTTCCAACCAATTTCTCATACACAAGCAGCAGTTGACCGGCGTGGCCTGGTGAAACGTTGTTGTGATGCCACGTGTAAGAGGGAGAATTGCGTACCATCACATTTCCGACTTTGATAAAGGTCGGATCGTAGCCCATCACGATTGTGGTTTATCGTATCGCGACATTGCTGCTCGCGTTGGTCTAGATCCAATGACTGTCAGCAGAACATGGAATCGGTGGGTTCAGGAGGCTAACAGGGAACGCCGTGCTGGATCTCAACGGCCTCGTATCACTAGCAGTCGAGATGACAGGCATCTTATCCGAATGGCTGTAACGGATCTTGCAGCCACGTCTCGATCCCTGAGTCAACAGACGGGGTCGTTTGCAAGACAACAACCATCTGCGCCAACAGTTCGACGATGTTTGCAGCAGCATGGACTATCAGCTCGGAGACCATGGCTACTGTTACCCTTGACGCTGCATCACAGACAGGAGGGCCTGCGATGGTGTACTCAACGACGAACCTGGGTGCACGAATGGCAAAACGTCACTTTTTCGGTTGAATCCAGGTTCTGTTTAGAGTTTCATGATGGTCGCATCCGTGTTTGGCATCACGGTGAACGCACATTGGAAGCGTGTATTCGTCATCGCCATACTGGCGTATCACCCGGCGTGATGGTATGGGGTGCCATTGGTTACACGTCTCGGTCACCTTTTGTTCGCGTTGACGGCACCTTGAACAGTGGACGTTACATTTAAGATGTGTTACGACCCGTGGCTCTACTCTTCATTCGATCCCTGCAAAACCCTACATTTCTGCAGGGTAATGCACGACCGCATGTTGCAGGTCCTGTACGGGCCTTTCTGGATACAGGAAACGTTTGACTGCTGCCCTGGCCAGCACATTCTCCAGATCTCTCACCAATAGAAAACGTCTGGTCAATAATGGCCGAGCAACTGGCTCGTCACAATACGCCAGTCACTACTCTTGATGAACTGTGGTATCGTGTTGAAGCTGCATGGGCAGCTGTACCTGCACACGCCATCCAAGCTGTTTGACTCAATGCCCCGGCGTATCAAGGCCGTTATTACGGCCAGAGGTGGTTGTTCTGGGTACTGATTTCTCAGGATCTATGCACTCGAATTGCGTGAAAATGTAATCACATGCTAGTTCTAGTATAATACATACGTATATTTGTCCAATGAATACCCGTTTATCATCTGCATTTCTTCTTGGTGTAGCAATTTTAATGGCCAGTAGTGTACTCATACTATCAGAGCGTGCCCCAAAATGAAGACTCTTAAGGAATTTGGAATAAAACAAAAGTTTTTGACATCCTACGTCCTCATTTTTATGTCTACATATTTGCGGCAGTCTGCCGTTACAGGGTTCCGAATTGTAGAGAGTAACATGGTTGCGTGTAACGTAACGATGTCGATGCGTGAGAAACAGTGTGGTGAAATCGAGTTTCGCATTCTAAACATTGATCCACTACTGGAACACCGATTCCTACAACATGACGATGCCAGAGCAGACACGAGTGCTGCAACATGTATAATAATACAGCGCCTTGGGTTCCCTGTCATCGATGATCCTCCATACAGCCCCGGTCTCTGCAAACAGCACTTGGAACGTTCTACCAATCATTCAGGTCCTCGACAGTAGAAATACGCTCGTTGGTCGCGCACCAGTTCGAGAGCCACCGTGTCAAAGTCGTCGTCGCTGAAGAGTCTCTTAGCTCATAGACGTTTTTTTCAGCTTGCCGAAAATATGGAAGTCGCATGGTGCAAGGTCTGCAGTTTATGACAGATGCTTCCAAACCTCACATCGAAAACGATGAAGCAAGGTTTATTTTGAGCGCTGCCGCGCAGGAGAAAAATGACGTTCCTTAACTTTCCACGCCTCTTGTTATTTATGGCGTAGCTAAGCTGTGTCTCTTCTGAACAGTAAAAACCAGCGTTAATGTCTGTGCCACAAACTCTCTGTACAGAACTCCTTCACAATCGAAGGAAACGGTCACCATGACCTTCCCCGTTGATAGCGCAGTTCTGCATTCCTTCTGCGAAAGCGACATGTGTCAGCGTTTCATAGAAGCTCTCCTCGTTACAAGTATGAAGTGATGCACGCATCTCATATCACTCGCAGTGATGAGGCTTAGAAAATCATTACAACCCACGGAGTATTGCCCAAACAAATCCTAGTGCGCCATAAACTTGGCGCCTTGGTTGCAGGCGACAGTGATGGCGGCGTGAACACAATTTCCAATACTGCAAATGTCCCTGGAAGAGCATCTGCTGAGGAATGTCCACAGTGCCCACTTTGCCACTGCTTCGAATCGATTCATCGATTGCCTGGACTTTGTCGTCTGTGCGACCTTGGTCAAATTGTTGATACCATTTCATTGCGGCTGAACGATTGCATTTTTTCCATATAATGCCTCTACTTCACAGTGAATCTGTGTTCAACTGACACGTGTTGACCGCAAGAATACTACATATTTCAACAACAGAGTAAGTTACCGATAGCTGCGCCGTGTCACTCGCACACTATGATGTATCTATTATCCGTGCCGCAGCGGAACTGCGTGTGCAGGGAAATCGGGAAATGTGCTCTCTTCCTGCGCAACGGGCTCAGCATATGTGACTTACTTTTTAAACTACATACGTACTTAAGAAACGTAGGGATCACTATCTTAGGTTACTATTTTTGTGCAAAAATATACGACGAACATTGTTTGACGCACATCTGCGATTGTATAGTCCACTACATACAGGGCTGCAAAATACAGAGATTTAAATAAAAATCCACTATACTGTTCCGCTTGTATTCGCTTGTCTTCTATGCCTATGATTACGTTGCGTTATAATGATTTACTGAACACAAGTGGACGAATAAGAAAAGCATGCACCAGTCTTCAAGACTGTAGCATTAACTACTACGAAATCAAGCGATAACGATAACTTGGTCCAGTTACATGTCACCCTTACCTAATGATAACTTCACCGAATTATATGTCAACTTTACTTGAGTGATTCAGCAAGTCATCTTTACTTTAGTGTTTCAACAACTACATAAAATAAACAGCGTCGATACGTAAGGAGCTGAACTACGTCATTACGCATATTTCATCATTATATGGTATACTCGTCAGCGAGTCTTAAATTTTACTATGATTTACACTATTTCATAAAAATTCTTCTTCGTGCTTGTCTCCCTTCAGCAGTAAACGTAAAAAATTCGACTCCCTTCACGCATGGAAAATTGGACAGTGCTATTGATTCACTCGGACCTTCCGAAGGTATATACTAGGTCCCATGCTACTGCTTACACCAGCGAGGACAATTACATGAAACCGTCTTCGGGCTGATGACTACTACAATAGAAACGTGTGATTTTCGTTGCACCGTTATCTTGATAGGTAAGAGGCAGGAAAGTGAAGTGGTAAGGTGCAAGGGATAATTTTAACTAGGACATTAGCAGAAAGTTTTATTAGTTTAGTTCTCTACCAAAATAACAGACACGAAATTTTGAAAATCATATCTCAACATTTAATCAATAAAAGACATTTACCATATTCGATAGTTAACAATATCTGTGAGACTAATAAATTCTAGAAGACTTTCACTAACTGAATAAACTAAACAATCTGTACTGTAGGACAATTAATGAGATGTACTTCTGGTTCACTGATTTTGACATAACCAGTCCACTGGAGCATTTGGAGTAATAATAATTAGAATAACAATAATTCAGATCTATAACAGAGAGAAAGAATCAAAAATGAAAAGGAGCATGTATATTGTTAAAACAACAATTCTAACAAGTAATAAGACCTGTGTACCAAAACATAGGAGACGCCAATTACACAGGTTGATCAGCTGCCGCTACTTATGGGTTTTATGCAACCTGCAGCGACTTCATAAACCACGAGCGAGATTTTCATTTGCTCTTGCTTACTACATGCAAACTATAAGTCCTATACAAAAATTAATAGGACCCTTTTGTGGCAAATTTACTGTAGTCATATTTTCTACTGGGATACGTTTTCGCTAGAGGCCTCGGTTTTCGAGTTATTCAATATAAACGAGTTTGAAGGTCACTTTCGTACGTATTTTTTGAATAATCCAAAAAAGACACTCTCTAGTGAAAATGTATCCTAGTTCGAAATTTAACTACATTAAATTTCCTACAAAAGATTCTGTTAATTTTCTTCTGTAGGACTAATAGCTTCTGCGTAGCGAGCGAGAGAATATGAAAATCTTGCGTAAGGTATTTCAAGGCACTGTGGGTTGCGCAAAAGCAATAGATTGTGGCCGCTGACTCACCCTGTTTTCTTTGCAGTATTTAAAGATTACAGCAAAATATAGAGCAGTTGTAGCTAAGAGATGCAGAAAGTATGTTATGCTTTGGCACGCCCAAAATAATCATACAACTAAAGAAAAAACAAACTGATTATAAAAAGTCCCCAACTGAAGTCATAAATTAAAACATTAAATACAATATTCAGCCGTTATCATTCGGCCCAGAGGGAGAGAAGTTAAATATCATCACTAACATAAATGATACAGATAAATGCACACAAGAAATATTAACCGTGGAAAGCAAGAACAAGCAAAGTTCGATTCCAGTTTTCCGGTCAGAACCTAGAGACCACTTCAGCACGATGTTCTCGCCAAATAATTTTCCTCTGTAATCGTCCTGGAGTAATGGCTTCATAGCCCTCGAAGTCATGTGCCAAACTTCATCCACTTAAGCTTATTTCCTTCTTAAGACGCCTCTCGAAATTAACAGCCAGGCGCGGATTGCAAGAACGGCACCGGAGGCTGTAGGCGCCAAGTAGAACTTTCTCACTCACAAGGGAACGGGCTGACACACGACCGGCCGATTCGGCTCATATGAGGCATGTCGCTTGTGCACAACCTAAAATAAAAGACTCCACGATATTTTGGCCCAACAACCCGTTGTTTATCAGAAATATTCCCCTAAAGTTCACGACGCGCAATCGACTCAGAACTGTTGGAATCGATAGGTAATTTAAAATTCAGCATCTTTCATCAAAATACAGGGGGTCCTCTAACGCACATTCTCCTAGAAATCGAGGATATAACCTTACTGTAGGTAAGTATTTACGGTCGTCAAGTATCTGAAGAAATGAGTTTTGAGCGGCCATCTGTATATATACACGATCAGTTTCAATCAGTTTCAGTTTTGCAGTCTTCCGTAACGATAGCTGCTATAGCTGGTGGCTAGAAAATTCTTCAAACTTTTTCAACTGCCACTTATGTATTCACAATATACAAGCTGCTAAGCGAAAGTGCGGTTGTCTTGGCGACCATGGCATTTGTCTTGGAAGCTGAAAACCGGTATTCGATTCCCAGTTCCATTCTGCGGTTTTCCTATTTTCATTTGTATTCTTTTCCGCATCGAAACTGGTAGGAACAGCCAGCTCTTTTCTGTCGTTCCAGACTGGCGTGCCGGCGTTTGACTTTACGTCGTAACAAAAACAGTTTACACAACGAAACCTCTTTTCATCGAAACTGGCTATCTTCATATTGTAGTGAGAAGTATATCTGAATATAAGATTGGTGTGTACAATTACTTCTTGTCATGATCTGAAGATGACCGATGTCGACTGAAACCAGTTTTTGGTGTGAATCATTCTACTATTGCGTCAGTAAATAAAACTTTAAATTTCTTTATTACTACCATATTTTCTTTATGGTTACATCCTGTGTACTTTAATAGTAGATTATTCACTAACGAGGTGAAGTGGACTTGAATACGATGGATGTTAAAGAAACCTTGTTGATAAACTGGATGCCTACTCATGAAATACGAGCGAATTCCTCTGGTTTTAGTTTCGGAATTGACTACAGATATTCATTAGAACGTTTTTCTGACTTCGTGTGACACTGATTGAATTTGGTATGTATTGAATCTGATTTGTTTAACCGGCGCGCTTTTACGTTTATTGTGGCAGACTCTTTAGGGAAAGTAGAGCACTGCAAAGGCGGAAAAGGTCTGCAGAAACTACACACTATAGAACCGTGCAACGACATGTCAGAATGCACTGCTAGTCGCGAGGAAGAGACGACGTAATCCAGGAAGCCGTACGCCGCCATTCGCTAAACCAATACAGCGTGCACGGAGAGACCACTCTACCAAAATGAACGGTGACTCTTCCGTCGCTCCTGCATGTAGCATACACAACTCTCTTCATTGAAACCAGAGGTATTCATAGCACTTACATGCTAGCACAGACAATACTATGACCGTTTATAGTTTCGGAGGATATCAAAAATTATAGCCAATAATGTTTGTTCTCAAGCCGTTAGGAATTACGAAGGAGAAACAATTTCGTCTTTTTGGTGTGGACACTTAATTGTATGTCTTAGCCACTCATCCGAGCATTAAAGTACAATGGGCTTTCACAAAGACTTACAAATTAATCTCTTTCGGATGACGAAGTAGTCATACAAGATACCAGCACCTGGTACGAAATAATAGATCCGGAGCTCTGTTCATCGGAGAATTTCCTAATATGCTCGTCGGTGTCCAGGGAGACCATATTCAACAGAAGAAAATGTGTATACCTAAAAAATAAACTGAATGAGACTTCCTGCAAGTAACTGAAGAAACAAAAAGTCTTTGCCAAAGAAAATGCTACCTTAACTCCCGGTAGAGAGTCATCAAAAGGTAATAGTTGTCCAAAACCTGTGTAGGTAGCCTTAATATACTTTATTCTGCCATCGAATGCAGTAGTACAAGTAGAAAACCAAAGTTAAAACAACTGTATCAAACAGATACGTCAATTACACAGACCTTTTTTGTAAGTAAGATTCACTTACCGAGCCATCTGAACAACAAATTATAAAACAAGGACAGGAAAATAATAGCTAGCTATCATATTTTATCTAAATAGTCAGTTGCGCAACTCAGAATTACACCTAAGTCCTCACAGTCGTCCTGCATACAGATGAAATGGAGTAACCTCTGAGTGTAACGGTTATATGGTCTCTGAAAGGAATGGTGTTACCGTTTACGCTAAAAAAGGTAAAAAAGTCTCTTACTGACAGGCGCTGAAAACTGTCGGAAGAACTACAAGAGAAAGTCAACGTTTTGCCATAATTGCCATCCACATTGCAGTGTTCTGTACTGGCATGCCTCTGAAATATTCATAAACAAACTGAGGCCAATTGGATATCTCACCGGCTTTTTCTAAACTATAGGATGAATCCACATACAAATATCTGCAACTGGTACTATTTCTGTTATTTGTTAATAATCGAAATCTAAAATAAATACTCTCAAAAAATTTATTATATTCTGACAGAAACTTAGCGTTACAACTCCTACAGCTGTCTCCAAACGATGAGTGTGTACTAGGGAACAGCGAATGCGGTGCGGTACTAGTAATAACTGTAGCAAGGATTTCATCAGAAAAGTGACACAGCAGGTGAAATTTTTGCCGCGAGCCAGGTGATGATCAGCGTTGGTGACTATAATCAAAGTATGGCTCCCCATGTTAACAACAAGAACTGTAGACTAAATATTAACAGAGATTGGGAAATATTAAATGGGTTGAAAATAGATAATGCACGGTTTGGATACTGTTGATCACACAGCCATGTCAACTTACGAATATCAGCAGCAAATGGTAAAATATTTACGGTGCACGACAGTTACTGTTTGGCTAGTTGCTATTACTAATTAACAGGCGTACACTGTATGCTCAGCGATCATTTTACTAATATGGAAACCTGAAAGGATGGCAAGATTTCAAAATCTGAAACAACGTACGTAAACAACATAAGAAATGGTCTGTTGAATTATGCAACTGCAGATCGGAACTCATTTTATCACAATTAGAAAACTCAAATGCAGTATTAGCGTTTACAGGTTTATTGTCGGAAAAGGAAAAAATTCATTATTTGGAAATGTAAAGGCAGGAAATTTATTAAAGCAATTGGAACAGAATCAAATAGTTACTCGATGATAAATCTATGACAGGATACCGCGACACATTAGGCATTCGGAGACGTATCATAAGCAATACATCCCACCATGAGCCTAAACGGCTCAGCACCAGCAGCTAGTGTAATGATTGGCCAATCTCGTTGCTGTGTTGCAGCAAGACGTGACAGCTACCGGCGACCTTGCTAGTTTACTTTGAAGAGGAAGGATTGTACGTTTACTGAAGAATTTGTCGTGGTTAGTCCGTGAGGCATCAATTATCTCTCAATCTACAGAGACTAACGTATCATGTGACATGAAAAGATCGTCTTTCTCTCCTAACTTTGAACATAATTATTGACTCACTGAGTTGTGATGATGAGTTAGAATATAACCTACGACAGTATTGAAACTTGCAGGAGTTTATTCAAATATGTTCTGAAAAATCAGAGGAAAAGAAACGCTTAATTTTCAGATGGGTTTGTCTATTTGCCATTTCTAAGTTTCAACAATTGATAACAAAGTGTGAAGAATAATATTGTAAATACAAGCGTAACAAGGAAAGACCTATCCCATAACCAAAGGACAGGTAATCACACATACGTTTGTTTGGAATGTTGACAGTGGATAAGTGGAAAATTATAATGCAAGTATTAAATAAAATTAATATTGAGGAAATAAGCTTATGCATTTAGAAATAGCATATCCATTAAGATGGCCTACGGAAAGCCAATAAATAAGTTGGTGAAATTTATCACATTGAAATCCTCAGCAGAGTAAATAACTATATGACAAGTTTCCTATTCACCTACTTCAGCCGGCCGGAGTGGTCGAGCGGTTCTAGGCGCTACAGTCTGGAACCGCGCGACCGCTACGGTCGCAGGTTCGAATCCTGCCTCGGGCATGGATGTGTGTGATGTCCTTAGCTTAGATAGATTTAAGTAGTTCTAAGTTCTAGGGGACTGATGACCTCAGAAGTTAAGTCCCATAGCGCTCAGAGCCATTTGAACCACTTGAACCAACTTCCGGTGAGGTGTGTGATTTATGGAGAACGCGAACTTTTACAGATTCTGGACAGCTCTCCTCTCACTATACAACGCATCGGATGGACCAATAGAATTAGCTGCTCCTATGCGAAGCTGTTACTAGGCTAATAACACCAGAAGATTTTCTCAATGGAAATCATCAAGACATTCTGCATTTTCGTAAAAGACACCAGTATTCTTTAATGGATGGAGGCATGGAAACAAGTAAGCCAATAAAGAAAAAAGTTTTCGAAATTAGTGTTGAACTTGGAGCGTAATGACTGAATACGGACCATGTAACAAGATAATCAGCATAATCATTCACATATACACAATACATCTGTGTTACCGTTTACGGTGTTGAATGATATGTTCTCTATATTTTCATTAACACGAACTATAATTGTATCTTCAGAACTGTGGTAACATTGTGAAATCATTTACAGTGAAATCAAATAATAATCCACACAGCGAAGTGCTTATGTGAGGCGAGACAGTGTTAAGTATTACACTCCATTCAAGAATATGTCGCTAATTATTATCGAAAACTGTTCGAATTTTATGATCGTCAAGTCGTAATGTTGGATTTTCCTGAGACTGTTGAATCTATATGAGAGCCGTTGGGAGGGGAAAATGAGGGTTTTCCCTGCTGATTCCAAGGACGTTGCTACGTGTTTTGCCGTCCTAGGAGAGAAAAGAAAAATGACGCCCCTCTTTTTTACTACCATCAGTCTCCCGGATATTGCCTCCCCCCCCCCTCCCCCCCCCCCCTCCACATCCACAACCACCAGCATCCAACATCCAACGGTACAACAATGCAAATCTCAGGCTATAATTTTAATAATTAAACTAAGATGACCAGACGGCCTCATTTTCTGGGGACAGTCCTTAAGTTTCATGCTTTGACCTCAATTCCATTAAAATTGATTGAGGACAACAAAAAAATGGTTCAAATGGCTCTGAGCACTATGGGACTCAACTGCTGTGGTCATAAGTCCCCTAGAACTTAGAACTACTTAAACCTAACTAACCTAAGGACAGCACACAACACCCAGCCATCACGAGGCAGAGAAAATCCCTGACCCCGCCGGGAATCGAACCCGGGAACCCGGGCGTGGGAAGCGAGAACGCTACCGCACGACCACGAGATGCGGGCAGAGGACAACAAATGTCCTCAGTTTCTAATTTTTGTCCTCAGTTTTCGAAATTTCCCAAAACAGTTGAATTAATAAGAATGTACTGAACAGTTTACACTAGAACTCAACTGAATATACCAGTGCAACTAAACTTGGCATCAGTTACTCATTTTGTTTAGTTGAAAAAGATGGTCTAATACAGGTGTGGAACTATTTTCTGGTGCGAGTGAAATTTTACTTGAATTTAGAAGTTATGCTACGCTGATGGGAGACATGCCGAAGTACCAGAACATGTCATCTGCAATACCGTGGTATTATTTTTCTGTTTCAATTAAAACATTTATAGAATAATGAATGAGTCTCAACTTTTTCAGCACCCACTTACGTCAAAGTGAGCAAAGACATTTCAGTAGCTGTTTCGTATACTTTTGAAAACAATTCCATGTCTAATTTTTCCTCTCTTTCATTTTTTCTCCTCAATTGCTCAGTTTTTCCGCTGTTCGATTTCAAATTAATTTTTTCTGCCCTTTGTCGCCTTTAAGATTTTGCTGCCATTGGCAGCCGTCCAGCCTTGCCTAATGGTACGAACGGCCCTGTCGATTTCAATGACGAAGTTTTTCTCCGAAAGGTCATTTATACGAGAGGTACTGCTGGTTGTATATTTCCTTTTGAGAATATCATGAACATAAAAAAAACAGCCTATATCTCCAGTCCCGCTAGTGAACTGTACAGGAAAATATGCAATACTTATCGAGTCAAACACCTTCTACCAATACTGTTGAATTACTTGCTCAGTAATTTTGTAACAGCAAGATAACTATTTCATTCCACTCCTGTGGTAGAATCATAATCCCGTTGTATTTGGTAGATAATATTTGCACCAAATCCATCTAAACTGAGGATTACGGAAGGATAAAGAAAATATTGCATACGCCATCAGTTATTCGTTTGAGGAAAGCCTGGTAGAGACAGGAGCATGAAAAAGGACAGCGACAAGTCTTTTCAGTAAACTAAGATGTACAGAGGTATGTTCTTCAGCTAGTGAGTAAATAGCAAGAATGCACTCCTGGTGTAATCATCAATCACGGCCACCTGTGAAACTAAATAACAGTGTTTTAGCGACTCTGGCTGCCGGCTGTACGCATTATTCCCTCCAACTCTGCGAGTGGTTGCTGACAGTAAAGGAAGGCTTCATTTGTAACAGGCTGTTTCCGTGACACCATAATTTCAGGTCCTACCGAGCAGAAAACTGGATACCATATATCTTTCTGACGAATGGGCGTTAAGTCACTGACTGAAATATGTTGTGTTTAACCAACCAGTTTCTTGCTGCAGAGGTGCTACCGTACTGTTTGAAGGGTCGCAACTCTTACTTGGGGATTGCTTATTACTAGACAGCGCTACACTTCTCTTGTGTAAGCACCGTTTAAGAGAGAAATGTGTTGTCTCTTTATCACTTGTGATGGGCGTCCGAAGTGCGTGCTCAGTCATTTCCAGCCGCGACGGATCATCTCCCCTGGGGCACTCCACTGTTCAACAAGTGACATATCTCGAAAGTCTGTCTCACAAGCTGAGATGAAACTTCCTGGCAGATTAAAACTGTGTGCCCGACCGAGACTCGAACTCGGGACCTTTGCCTTTCGCGGGCAAGTGCTCTACCATCTGAGCTACCGAAGCACGACTCACGCCCGGTACTCACTGCTTTACTTCTGCCAGTATCTCGTCTCCTACCTTCCAAACTTTACAGAAGCTCTCCTGCGAACCTTGCAGAACTAACACTCCTGAAAGAAGGGATACTGCGGAGATGTTATAGTTCTTTTACCGACAAGCAGTGGATCTGATTCGATTTCCGGCATCCATTTCTTTTTTTCTTTTAATGCGAGATGGACCACGCTAGTGCCTCTCCTGACACTACGTGAATACTTAATCAGAGGAAACAAAACTGCACCTGGTTGGAAGAGTCTACATTGACTGTTAACATACACTTCTATATCTTAAAACCTAACGACACCAAAGGTAGAGGCGACACAGCGACCGTCCTTCGAGTTTTTCTTTTCTTGTCTACCTTAAATAATTATTGCGAATAAGTGACATTATTTCATTCGCTGTCCCATATACACTGTCTACCTTCGATAACGGAAACAATGGCGTGGTGTAACGTTCAGCCTTGGGTGAACGATGAGCAGATACTAATTCGACAAGAAATAGTGACCTCTGAATGATGAAGCAAAGAACAGGGACCGAGAGGACAGTGTGCTGACCACATACCCTCCTTTTGGACGATCCATGCTTTTAGAGTATTCACGAGGAAAATTAAGAGACAATTACTTTTAGTTACTACGATGTTTGAAACATCTAGACAATACAGAGGGTAACGAAAATTAATCTTCTGCCTTTAAATGCGTTTTCCGGTTGATTTAAGAAAAAGAGCTGGGGGAGACACAGCAATTCAAGTGCACTTCATAGAAGAAATATAGATTATAGAAGCAACAATGAAATCAGTGAAAGAGACTGAGCTACAACGAAGAAACACACGACTTGGAGAACAGAGCAAATGAGAAAAAGTCTCGTGTAAGGTATCTTGGATCTTACTTCTCAGGGACTTTGGCATAAAAATAAATGAATCCTGTACTTACTGTGCCACATCTCGCAGGAGACAGGGAAAAGCACTCCATACTCCTCACTTAAACATGAAAACGCTGATCTCGGGCTTTTTTCTCGTGCTGGAAACCTGTTATTAAATTCTGAGTTTGTGGTGGCACGGTTTACTCGGTTGCATTAGAAACATATATTTAAACCTAACACACTGAATGTAACCATCAAAAAGCGTTTCTTAGAATACAGTCCTGGCAAGTGATTGTTAGGTTGAACCTAATTACTGAATAATAAAGCAAAGCATTTGGCAAAGTTATTTTAAAACATACCTGTAGAATACATTTTGTTTCAACGTTTACGTAACTTTACGTCTGACCAGTTACCTGGAAGAAGCCTTCATACTTCAGCCTTAGGCCAAGATTCGTACTATGAGCTACCCACTCAAGACTTGTGTAATATTCTATAACATTTATTAGCGGTTTCACAAAAAGGTTCTAATTCCCATACAGCACATTAGTTAATGTGTCACTCATTCTACGTAAGTTAAATTATCTTACAAAGCATTTACACTGAAATAATACCTCTTGTCTTATGCCTACGCCTAATGTTAACATTTTTCAATTCTGGAAATGTAGAACTCTGCACTCCTTTAAAATCTTTGATCCAACAAAATTTCACTGCACCACATACTTATATTGGTCCCTGATGAAGGCATGAGAGCTGAAAAACAGTTTGTGCAATAATAATAAATATTGTGGATTATTAGACTAGTGTTGCGCGTGTTTCATTCGTAACGTATAAAATATTTTATCAAGAACCGAGGAAACAATCAGTACCACAAAACCATTGAATTTCTGACTGTAGCGCGGAGATCGCAGTTTCAGTTCCCGGTGTCACCGGCGTTTTTCTTTCAGGGAGGACTTGCAACTCGTGTACTGCTTCACTGAATGAATGCAATGGTATAGTGGCACAACGACGCTGTGTCAAGCTGATCCCACACCGGCGGAAACCACATCGAATTACCTTTCCATTTCCAGCTTATGCAGCTCTTTATCAGTGAACTTATCCATACTGCTGTGTATCGCTATTAACATAGAACTAACACTGTCGGTGAAAACAAACCCGAAATAGACCCGAGCATTAATGAATGCAAACCTTATTCCGAAGAGTATAGTGGACGTCACTCTTGTTCCCAGAAGATACCTCCAACAGGTGAAGCAAGTTTGTTTCCGGACGAGGCACACAAGGCTTTCCGTCGAAAATTACGCTACTGTGCATATATTTTCACAAAGATAAATCAAGGTAAGAAACGAAATTGCAGCGTTAATCAAAGAAAAATCACCAAACAGCCGTATGTTATCAGAAGTTGTTATTTTATTAAGCGACCAATTTCGGCATCTCATCAATACCATTTTGAGGCCCCAATGCACTCCATGTATAGGGAATGACGTACATGCATAACTGGCGCCATCAATACCTGGATTCCGTGAAGTTTGTTCAGTTGTTGTCAAGTCGTCCTAGAGCACACCTCGCAAAAAAATCACAGAATCCAGGTATTGATGGCTCCGGTTGTGCATGCATCGATATATCTGATTCTCTATAAGTGGAGTCCATAGAGGCCTGGGGATGGGATTAATGAGATGCTGAAATTGGTCGTTTAAATAAAATAACAACTTCTGAAAATATGCGCCTTCTTTGGTAAATACCTGACCTGGCGCTGCCCCGTATCCACAATGGATCAACGACGATTGAGGTGCAGTCAATCTGTAACAACCCATAGAGACTACAAGTATCTAATAGCGACATACTCAAAAAATATGTTTGAACCATCTATGAAATTTCGTCGGCGTTGTTCTTGTCAGAAGAAATTCTTGTTCTGGGTTTCCTGCAGACGCAGTGCTGCTACGGTGCGGATAACAGATGCATCACAGTAAGGGAGTGAAACAGCGTGGCTGTTGGAAATGTACATCAATGTTGAAGCATGCGGAACAGCACAGTTGTTGCGGGCAAAATGTCTAAACTGCACGCCGATACATGATGATATTCTTATGGTATATGAACCAAATGCAATGTCGCTTCCGGACGGAGTGAATTGTTTACGACAATCTGATGAAGGATGTATAGACGTGGTAATACTAATTGGGAGGAATGGGCACCAACGTCTGCCACGGACGACAATGTCCGAGCACTCGGGGAACTGATTCGTAGCAGTCGCAGAATTTCCGACGATGAGAATGTACCCACAGTGGATCTCGAAAGGCTCCGAGAAAAAGCAGTGAATTTCTGTCCTCGAGAAATTGAACGACTGATAAAACTTTCCGACTTTGTTTACAGAGAATTGATGAATACATTGAGAGATAGTGTATGTTTGGAGTGTAGTGCTGCATTCAATAAAAATTCTTGGCCTGTCGTTGTATTGTGTAACTTATTAGTTGTAATCCGCTAGTACTTCACAAAGTTTTGGCAGGTTCAGATGCTGAAGCTGAGTAGTGTTTAAGGTGACCAGCGAAGGTCATCAGTCAGTCTCTGATTCACCCCCAGGACAGAAGCCGTGTAGCCAGTCTGCTTACGTATGGAGTAAATTCTGTGAGCAATTGTGGCAAAGTATTCTAAATGTTTGCAAATCGTGTAAATGGGAAGGAACGTGGGTACCAGCTCGGTATTCACCTAATGGGATGTGTGGAAAACAGCCTAAAAATCACGTTCAGGTTGGCCGGCACACTTACCCATCGTCGTTAATCCTCCTGACGGATTCGGTCCGGAGCTGGCATATCCCCCCTTCCCGGAAACGGTCGCCTTAACACGCGTGGGTACCGCACATGGACGTGCGAGACCTGTTGCTAAATTATCGCCAGGCTCTCTCGTAGTAACACACAAGATATCCAATTACTTTGGGCTGATTACCTTTCGGCATTAGCAAAGTTTGAAGTCCATTATGTGCTTACCCGGCGTCGGACAAACTTGTGCCACAGCACAAGTCACTTAGTGCTAGCCGCCGTCTCGGCGCCGCCGCCGCCGCCACCGCAGCTTGCTGATAGGATGATGGCCTCCTTGCCGGGATAAGTGGGGAATTTCGTCAGCCGCTCGGCCCACGCGCGGTGGTGCTCCGGCCTGGGAAACTCCCACCTGTGAGCTCTGACGAGGCTTAAATAGGTTCGTGAGCTCTCTGAAAAACACTCGCCCAGCCTACAGAAGACGAGTAATTTTCCGTTTTCCCCTAAAAGTTCTAGGTTGTATGTTTTTATTTCATGTGGTGGAAGGACTCAGAGCAGAAGAAATGTGTTTTAAGATAAAGTGATGACTACCTGCAGACTAATGTCGAAATGAGAGGACGTATTACTTTGTCCTTGTTGCTTATAACACCCCAACGACCCCCTTAATGTCAATTAAGACAGAATATCATAATATGAAGTATGGAAGAGTTATCTTGGCAAATACGACATATTTGCCCATAAGTTTATACCAAGAAGTTTTGATAACAACAACATTATACGTCACTGAGTGTTTTTGTTATGAAAAGAGGAGGTAGAAACCTCAGATTTAATTAATGGACAAATATCCAAGTGGTAATTACAATTAATATCTTTAAAGCTAAGTCCAAGATGATGTCAGTCAGAGATAACTTTTATCTGGAAGAGAGTTGTAAGCGCAACGAAGAAATTCAATGCGCCTACAGTACTCTTTCACAGAAGTCGCTTGCTGGCTCTCGTCCTGTAAAGACGTGCGAGAACAATTCTTGTGTTAGTTATTGATAGTACGGAACGCGAAGAGATTGTGTTGCGTTCAGAAGTGTTTCTTGCGTGACGCGATTCACGAACTTCGGAAACTGATTTTCTAAGCAGAGACAGGAACTGGTAGACGCGTGTAACCGTGCATAACGGGTTAATTGAACTTTATTGACGAAACTAGTGAATATTGGACTCGACTTTCAAATAGTTGGAACTAAAACAAGAGTAGATAGTATATCAAGAGACTACACTGAATTAGTTTCGAGTAGGGCACAATTACACGATTTCACGAAAATAATACAATTACGCTGAAGAGTCAAGTTGTCGTAATTGTCAAGAAACTTAATTTTAATAGAACTGACTTTACCAACCAACTGCGTGTGCGTGTGGTGCGAAAGTTACAAAGTGTTTAGTGGCCAAGGAACAATAAACTGTTCGTTCCAAGTGAAATATCAAGCGTGGACTACATTATTAAGTGATTTAATCAATCATAGTTAACCAACGACTGTTCAGCAGGGATAATATAATCTGAATATCAAAATGCCTACTTCATTAACTGGAAAGAGAACTTTTGAACATTTTTTTTAACATTAAAGCGTAGGTTCACTCAGACGTGATCAAAGAGTATCTGTGGATCTCGCTTCATACAGGTTCAACAACTCCATAGCAACGAGCCAACAACGTACGAGAAGACTGATAATTACAATGTTTCCTCGCAATTGGTGGTGTATACGATGCGGATGAGATAAGATTTAATAACTACTGCATATCCTGGCAATGAATCATTCAGTCTTAAATCAGAAGAATCATCCATCGCACGAGTTCGAATTTCTGTCTCCCGTTCACCAACGGGGACCTACGTCATCGCGCATCGTGTCTCAACTCCACTGCGAGAGCTGTGGCACTAGCAGCTATACGGCGTTGACACTATCAGCACGAGGTTGGACTGCGGGGACGCCACACATGCTGCAATGAACATTTGAGACAAATCTAAATTGTGCGTTCAGAATACCTGTCTTCACGTGTAGGGCCATACCAGTTTTTCATTACGGCACATGCTTCACTGCAATTGTCAGTTCCTCAGCTCACTGGTCTCTTTCAGAACCTATCAAACTTTCTGTCCATGAGATGTGTTCGTGTATCTCAGTTGGTAACGTACTGACAGCGAAAAGCAAGATGTTTTCCGTCGGGACGCAATCTAGTGTACAGTGTGAAATCGCCTGAACATTTAATACATAGACTGCTTTTCTCTGTAACTTTTAACGCAACAACTGACAAAATTTACTACTTAAAAAAATTATGGGAACATAACTTTGAGCGTCTGCAAAATCCCATTGAGGAATAACTAAGGACTGGGTATGTTACCGTATTATATCTTTGTCTTTCACAAATTATGTACACAATTAAACATCATTAAATCCTCATTCACTTACATAAACAACAACTGACAGCTATCGAAAACAAAGTGGAAACAATCACTCATTCCATCATCTCGGGGGATTTCCAGTGGGCTTTGAGAGGTTCAATAATGCGCATGACTTTCTCGAGCGTTTATCATAACCTAACACCTATGTGTCAACCTCTGTATAAGTCTACACCCTGTGGTATACGTTTAACATTTTTCAGTGAGAGGCTTTGAGAATTCTTGGAGCGTCTGTGACGTGTTTGAATCGTGTTCACCCATATCTACATTTCCTGGATGATTAACTTTAATGAATGAAACTTCCTGGCAGATTAAAACTGTGTGCCGGACCGAGACTCGAACTCGGGACCTTTGCCTTTCGCGGGCAAGTGCTCTACCAACTGAGCTACCCAAGCACGACTCACGCCCCGTCCTCACAGCTTTACTTCCGCCATTACCTCGCCTCCTACCTTCCAAACTTTACAGAAGCTCTCCTGCGAAACTTGCAGAACTAGCACTCCTGAAAGAAAGGATATTGCGGAGACATGCCTTAGCCACAGCCTGGGGGATGTTTCCAGAATGAGATTTTCAGTCTGCAGCGGAGTGTGCGCTGATATGAAACTTCCTGCTAGTTCTGCAAGGTTCTCAGGAGAGCTTCTGTAAAGTTTGGAAGGTAGGAAACGAGGTACTGGCGGACGTAAAGCTGTGAGGACGGGGCGTGAGTCGTGCTTGGGTAGCTTAGGTGGTGGAGCACTTGCCCGCGAAAGGCCAAGGTCCCGAGTTCGAGTCTCGGTCCGGCACACAGTTTTAATCTGCCAGGAAGTTTCATATCAGCGCACGCTCTGCTGCAGACTAAAAATCTCATTCTGGAAACTTTAATGAATAACTACAATTTGTCGAAAACCTCTAACCGTTCACGAATTAAAACCGTTGTTTCGTGCTACGTGACTCACCCTGTATGTTACATGCATGTAAACTCTTTATTTACAATCAGAGGAACACTTATAATGCATATTTATTAGATACTTTCAGATAGCTAGAAAAATCAGTCCTTCCATGAGAAAAAAAAAGAGATTGCAGAAATATTCTGAGCTATATAACCCCCCGCGGTATAATTCGATTCAAGCATGTCCTATATATGGTCGAGAATCACCGCGTGCCGTTGGATTACTTTAATGTCCAGTATTCACCAGACATCCGAGGTGACGCCCGCCACATGGGTCCCTGACATTATCGTGAGTGAGATTGAATTCAGGGCCACAACTTTAAGCAGCAGCCACTACATGGTCTAACTGGATCTGTACGCCGTAGTGCCTCGAGATTAAGCGACCATGGAAAACGGCAAGATCCGTAAGGCTATCTACACTGATGCTTCTCCACACTGTCACGGAACGTTGGACGATTTTGTCGATTTCCTGGACAACATTTTGCAGGTACCGCTCACCATGGCGTCTCCAAACACAACCACGACCGTCCCCTGGAAATCTGTACTAGTCTGTTAATAACGCGTTTCGCCAGTGACGAAGTTGGCTGTTGACATGAGATCGGCAGAGCTGAAGGCGATCTGAAGCATACTTGAACAGGACGTCTGGATCGTAAAGTTTTTTCTTTTAGCTTTTACTTTACAGTCTGATCGGACACAGCGTTCCAGTGACCATTCTAACATCGTCTTGCAGTGCTCTGACGGTAGCCATGCGACGCCGCAGCGGAGAGGTGGCCAGATGTCGATTTCTTTTCCTCTTAGGCATCAGTCTTCTGAGTATTTCTCTCCTGTGGCAACCTCTTCATCTGAGAGTATCACTTGCAACATACGTCCTTAATTATTTGCTGGATGTATTCCACTATGTGTTTATCTACAGTTTTTACCCTCGTGTACTGACGTGTTTCGTTGTAGCCTGTCCATATCCTAAGGATGTGGAGAGACATTGGCATCTGTAGCAAAACGAAGGAAAGTCCAAACTTTTCGAATTAAACAGACTGCTCTGGGAAACTGCATGCATGATGATGTCTCATTGCATATGCATTGCTTCATTCGTAATATGTATAAGCAGCAAAATTATATTTATATTGTGTTGATTATAGGTTGTTGTAATTGGTTTTAAGTACATTTTTCAAACTTGTACCATTAATTACACTACTGGCCATTAAAATTGCTACACCACGAAGATGACGTGTCACAGACGCGAAATTTAACCGACAGAAAGAAAGAGCTGTGATAGGCAAATGATTAGCTTTTGAGAGCATTCACACAAGCTAGGCGCCGGTGGCGACACCTACAACGTGCTGATACGAGGAAAGTTTCCAACCAATTTCTCATACACAAACAGCAGTTGACCGGCGTTGCCTGGTGAGACGTTGTTGTGATGCCTCGTGTAAGGAGAAGAAAGGCGTACCACCACTTTTCCGACTTTGATAAAGGTCGGATTGTAGCCTATCGCGATTACGGTTCATCGTATCGCGACATTGCTGCTCGCGTTGGTCGAGATCCTATGACTCTTAGCAGAATATAGAATCGGTGAGTTCAGGAGGGTAATACTGAACGCCGTGCTGGATCCCAACAGCCTTCATATCACTAGCAGTCGAGATGACGGGCATCTTATCCGCATGGCTGTAACGGATCGTGCAGCCACGTCTCGATCCCTGAGTCAACAGATGGGGACGTTTGCAAGACAACAACCATCTGCACGAACACTTCGACGACATTTGCAGCAGCATGGACTATCAGCTCGGAGACCATGGCTGCGATTACCCTTGACGCTGCATCACAGACAGGAGCGCCTGCGATGGTGTACTCAACGACGGACCTGGGTGCACGAATGGCAAAACGTCATTTTTTCGGTTGAATCCATGTTCTGTTTACAGAATCACGCTGGTCGCATTCGTGTTTGGCGACATCGCGGTGAAGCACATTGGAAGCGTATATTCGTCTTCTCCATACTGGCGTAACACCCGGCGTGATGGTATGGGGTGCCATTGGTTACACGTCTGGGCCACATCTTGTTCGCACTGGCGGTACTTTAACCAGTGGAAGTTACATTTTAGATGTATTACGACCAGTGGTTCTGCCCTTCATTCGATCCCTGCGAAACCCTTCATTTCACCAGGATAATGCACGACCGTATGTTGCAGGTCCTCTCGGGCCTTTCTGGATAAGAAAGCGTTCGACTGCTGCCCTGGCCAGCACATTCTCCAGATCTCTCACCAACTGAAAACGTCTGGTCAATGGTGGCCGAGGAACTGGCTCGTCACAATACGCCTGTCACTACTCTTGATGAACTGTGGTATCTTGGTGAAGCTGCATGGGCAGCTGTACCTGTACACGCCATCCAAGCTCTGTTTGACTCAGTTCCCAGGCGTATCACGGCAGTTATTATGCCAGAGTTGGTTGTTCTGGGTACTGATTTCTCAGGATCTATGCACCCAAATTGCGTGAAAATGTAATCACCTGTCAGTTCTAGTATAATATATTTGTCCAATGAATATCATCTGCATTTCTTCTTGATGTGGCAATTTTAATGTCCAGTCGTGTATTTAAGATTATTCGCGCTGATAGTAAACAACAACGTGTCACACAAAAGCGAAAGTGATCCACATATGTTTCATTAACACCTAAAACTTACTCCATCTCCTTTTTGCAATCTTAGAATCTAAAAATTTGCTTTATGGCTGCTGATGACCTACCGCTGTTCTGATTGCTGCTCTCATATTCGGAGATCCCTCTCTGTAATTGAAGGCTAATGTAGATACATTTATGATGTAGATACTACATTTATTGTTTGAATCGTGCTCACCCAAATCGACATTTCCTGGATGATTAATGAATTATTAGTCTATCTAAACCTTTGAGCGTGGAGTTTTGTGAATGGTGGTTAACTGTAGGAAACTCTCACACCTAGAGAGTGTTCCATCCCATCCAGGAACTTCCTGACGTAACAATACTATTCCATTTCATTACTGTAATTTAATACATTTTTATATTTGTTAGTAAGTCGAATCCTACTGCGGGAGGTTATATAGCGCAGAATCTTTCTGCAATCCCCTTCTCTCTAATGGAGAGACTGATTTTTCTATCGGAAAGTATCTAATAAATATGCATTCTGAGTGTTCTCCTGATTATAAATAAAGAGGTTATATATACGTAACATACAGGATGAGTCATGTAAGACGAAACAACCCTTTTATTTCGCGAACGGTTAGAGGTTTTCGGCAAATAATAGTGCACTAAGGGGCACGTACTTTTTTGTTGTGGGGTGAAGAGTCTTAAATTGTGTATTGATCGAGATATTGAAGCACGCATGGTTTTTGAAATAGAATGCTACATAAGAAAGCGCTTGAAAAGCCTAGTACGGTGATATAATGCTTGTTAATTTTGGTTTCCAAACTTCTCGCGAAAGGATCCGAGACATAACCTAAAATTGAAAGCATATCGGTCGTACTCCACTACTGCTTATATGCTCATGCCAGGCTGTTAGGTGTCTGCACTGAAGAACTAACAGGAGCTGCGCTGCCTACCGGCAGATCATCCCTGCTTCAGTATTCCTTGCATGCAGACATATACGCCAATGAGGAGTAGTTAAGCGTGCTAGTTTTATATGGCAAATATCAAAGAAATAGCGCCGAAAAGGTGCGGCGGAGTAGGGGTGTCTATCATCTTCGCCGCTGTCCGTCGCGTCAGGTACTTAACGCGAATTTTTACGTCAGCTGGCAGCTTTAGCGTCACACAGACGGCGAAGACGCAGACGCATGCCAAGGCATGTGGAATCACCCGGACAAGAGCCATTCGCGTCTTACATCAAGATAAGTTCCACTCGTATCATCTGTCACAACATCAGGCATTCGGAGGACGCGATTTCTAACGGTGGATAGAATTTTATCGGTTCGCTCTGCAGCGGCCGAAAGACGACACTACGTTTTCCCAACGTTTGCTCTTTGCTGACGAAGCAACGTTTACGAACCACGATAATATAAAATTACGTAACTTGCGCTACTGGGCTCCAGAAAATCTACGCTGTATTCGTCAGATACTGCACCAACTGTGGAGTGCAAATGTTTGGTGTGGCAGCGTAGGAAATTCATTTGTCGATGTACTTCATACCGGGTGTGTTAATTGGATATACGAATTCACGCTTTCTTACGAACATTCTACCTGTACCAATGTGTAAGCGACAGCGTATGTGGTTCCAACACGACGGCTGTCCAGCTAACTCTAGCCGTGCTGCAACGCAAATACTGTCACAAGTTTACTGACCGTTGGATAGGAGGGAATGCTGCAGTGCAATGGCCGGGCCACGTCTCCTGATTTGACATCTGTTGATTTCATTCTATGCGGAGCTCTGAAAGATGCTCTCCATCATGGAACCCCAACTACGCCAGACGATAGGCGCCCTCGGATCGTCACGGCATGCGACGGTGTATCATCCAAGTACTTTTGAAACATCCCCTTAGAAAAATTAAGACTGACAGTGCTGATAAACCTCTTACGTTATTTGATTTTCAAACAGCTAAAACTGAACGTACTCAGACATTTCTGTCTTTATTTATTCTGATCATCACTAAACTGACACACAATATTTTTAGCGCAACGTAATCTGACTTTCAATAATCCCCACAAAAGAATGGCCCTGACGAACAATAACCTTACATTTCATCAATCACTTACCTCAAAAAAATCCTCGTTGCTCGAACAACTGCAATACAGCGAGCGCCAATACTGCCAGCTACATAAAAGATTCTAACTACTGAAGGCACTAACTACTGATAGGCATAGTTAGCAAATGAAAGATTTTGATGTAGAAGAAACAATGTATTTACCTTAATAGTGTTCAAAAGTCATAATATATTTATCAGTTCATGACATCCAGTCTTACAAATTTCCTTTTTCTGACAGACACACGTCCAGACCGTCCGCTCTCAAAACTCTGCCATCTCTCTCCCCACATCCATCACTGCTGGCGGCTCACCTCCAACTGCGCAACGCTACGCGCTGTTCACATCCAACTGCCCAACACTACAATAGCGAATATTCCAACAATGCCAGCCAGCCACAGATTGCACCCAACACAGTCAGTGATTTTCATACAGAGCGCTATGTGGCGTTACCAACGTGAAAACCTAAACAGCCTACTTACACTTTCATCTTTCTATCTATCCCTCGAATGGCGACTGCAAATGTGGTGCGCAGTCTAAGGTGAACGATTTAAGCACACACTTAAGTAAAGAATAAAACTACGTATCGTTAAGAGAAATATTTATTTTGCAGTTGACATACCGTCAACCATTCTGAGTAAAGTGTATAGTTTATTCAAAGTGGATTCCCTTTAATTAAAATCTCCAGCAGTACCCATAGGCACATTCGCGCGACAGCAGGTGTTTTATCGTAGCATATTCAGTCGTCACAAGGCAAAGACTGGTCACGTATTATTTTTCTTTCAGATCTAAGAAGGTTAATATGTTATTTATTTCTTTCCGTGAATAGACCTATTTATCATTATGAATTATCAACGACCGACGTTTGTGTTTCTGATTTCAAATGGCTCTGAGCACTATGGGACTTAACATCTATGGTCATCAGTCCCCTAGAACTTAGAACTACTTAAACCTAACTAACCTAAGGACAGCACACAACACCCAGTCATCACGAGGCAGAGAAAATCCCTGACCCCGCCGGAAATCGAACCCGGGAACCCGGGCGTGGGAAGCGAGAACGCTACCGCACGACCACGAGCTGCGGACTTCTGATTTCATAAGCATGCAGCAACGTGAACGGTTATTTAAATCAAACTAACGGAATTTGTGTTTCCACAATCGGAAACGTACACAGATTTGCATTAGCTTTCTTAGTCCCCATCTTATGCGCCACAAGCTAACATATGTCACAGTTCCATAAGAAAGAAATTATAGCTAACTCTGGATCTATGCTGTATAGTAAATGAGGTTTTATCTTTGTAGCGTATGCCTGTTTTGCTGTAAATGACGACGGAGCCTGGCATGAGATACCTGCTCTCGTTGTTGGCACCGCAATAGCTGACTCGGGCCGCATTGCTTTCAGACTTTATTACAAATCTAGGACTGTTTTGCGAAAGGTTTCAACGTCAATATTAACAAGAGCTGTATCACTGTGCAGTTGTGAAAATAATGTTTCTTTCAATATATCGGTTGATACCAGAATGCACAGAATTAATATTAGGTGCCCCTCATCGTGTTGTCGACTGCGGATAACCTCGTTTCGATATGTGGAACAGTTCATGAAATGAAAGTCGTATTAAGTCACAGCCTTCACATTCGTATGCTGTCACAACCTTTATACGATATATTTGACGATTGTTTATTGGTTATCGTTTTCCAGTACTTGTGCTTATTATCAGCCATCGTAAAACTATACTATTTCTGCTAACTATATAAAAGTTAAAGAAAAACTGTGAACATTTTCTGTGCCTGTAGATTAGCATCAGTGGTTCCAAACAAACTGGTACTAAACAAATCTAAATAATAATACAATGAAATTTTCACTCTACAGTGGAGTGTGCGCTGATATGAAACTTCCTGGCAGATTAAAACTGTGTGCCGGACCGAGACTCAAACTCGGGACCTTTGCCTTTCGCGGGCAAGTGCTCTACCATCTGAGCTACCCATGCACGACTCACGCCCCGTCCTCACAACTTTACTTCTACTGGCAATATTAAAGCTGTGAGGACAGGGCGTGAGTCGTGCTTGGGTAGCTCAGTTGGTAGAGCACTTGCCGGCGAAAGGCAAAGGTCCCGAGCTCGAGTCTCGGTCCAGCACACAGTTTTAATCTGCCAGGAAGTTTTAAATAATAATAATACATTACGATTTTATTGTTAAACTAAACAGAAATAATGGTTTGCATAAGTGTTGCAGCGAGGAAATGAAGTGAGCTTGACATGTTTATCTAGTAAAGTAATGTAAACAGACACCAAAATACTATCAGTATTATAAGTTGAGTCTCCAATATCCTATAAACTGATCTCTGTTTACATCTGAAAAAAAACTCTCACGATGAATATTTGGTGGATCGTAACGACATACCTTCGACGTCCTCAAATCGTTCAAATGGCTCTAAGCACTATGGGAATTAACTTCTAAGGTCATCAGTCCCTTAGAACTTAGAACTACTTAAACCTAACTAACCCAAGGACATCACACACATCCATGCCCGAGGCAGGATTCGAACCTGCGACCGTAGCGGCCGCGCGGTTCCCGACTGTAGCGCCTGGAACCGTTCCTCGGTTTCTAACTGCATAGAATCTAAGAGAAAGATTTTCTTCTTTTACTTAATACAGATCATTTAGAATATAAGCTTACCTGTGTATGTAGGTATAAACATTTGGCATCTGGCAAGAACGTGTTACGGAGTTAGTTAAACGTCGTAGAAATATAGAATAAAGTTTGGAGAGATAACACTCTTTATTTGCTTGTGAGGCCTCGCCTGTAACACTCCAGAAAGGGTGCACCTTGCCGTTAGGCAGATACCTTTTAACGGCCCGACACGACCCTTCCGAAGTCCGGGCGAGCTGCGCGGGTCAGGAGTTGCCTTATCCGCCGTCTGGCTATGCAGGGTGCAGCGCAAATATTTGTCGAGTGTGTGTGCGCTCACCGGCGCCGTGTTCTGCTGGTTTACGCGAGGCAGCATTGTCAACAACCAGGAACCGCTGCGGAGAGATTTATTCATAGAGGGTCCCGTACAGAGGGCAGGGACATAGTTTATGCAGTACTAGACGTAAGTTCATAATGGCCACGTAATTTACTTTGCATTGTTTCCATTCACCTCATTATTCCGCTGCTGCGGAAGCGAAAACTATTGTTATAACTGTTCCTGTTGCGCATTGTTTGACAGCACAGGATGGAGCGAGTTAGTGAAGTGTTCCAACCAAACCTACATCTTTAAAAAGTGTGCACTCGGTTGCGTATCTCGGCAAGAAGCACCCCCTCGCACTAATGCTGGCAGCGGCAACGCCGGGGGAACTGCGAATCCGAGGTATTTAACGTAACTCGTATAATAACGTGAATCTGACTTTTTGAAAGTAGGAGTAGGAGATCAGTGCTTAACCTGCCGTCGACCACGAGGTCGTTAGAGACGGAGCACAAGCACGAATTAGGGAGACACGGGGAAGGAAATCGGCCTTGCCCTTTCAAAGGAACCATCCTTGAATTTGCCAGAAGCGATTTAGGAAAGTCAGGGGGAATCTAAATCCGTATGGTTACGCGACTTGGAACCGTCGTCTTCCCGAATGCGAGTCAAGTGTGCTAACCACTTCGCCAACTCGATCGATTTGTACTGGTACACAAGTTATCGTTTTGCTTGAACGTCCAAAAATGTGCCACAACAGTTGTAGCATTGTCAGTGGGTTTTCCTTTTATTTACTTTAACCCACCAAAGATAAATTCAACAAAACAGATATATACCAGCTAACCTGCAAAGACTGTGATTAAATATACACCGAGCAGACATATAGAAACTTCAGGGTAAGATACAACATTTCAGAGCACTGAAAAGTGACAGCACGTATTACACATTTGCAGAATACCTCATAGAAACAGACATCCAAATCCTAAGACACACTGAAAGCCTTCTACTTACGTTTCAAATCTAGACTTTATTAATAAAATGGGGAAGGTACTGTTAATCAGTAATCAGGGAGCAGTTGTGAACTAAGTGACAATAGATTTATTAATCCTTAACATCACAAGACAACAAAAATGACTAAAGAAACGTCACACAAACGTATTTATTTGACAAACACTTTCACTAACATGGTGGCTATGGTGGACAACTTGATCAGCTGAGGATCGACACAAGGCAATAACCGGAACACTAATCACTTTATCTGCCTTCATACACGTGAATCCAGGTTATGGCACAAAAACTACGCCACCATCAAGCATCTGTATTCTACCATTCCAAAAAGAAAAATATGGTTCAAAACAACAGGGTGTTGAGAAACATATATTGGAGCCCTACGCTATAGCAGCGGATACCTTACCCTCCTCCTGCTCAGGGCGGCACACCACGATGCATTCGGCGACTGAAGTCATGGACGGCCGCTATCTATTATTAATGGCGTGCGCCCAAAAAATGAAAGTACGAGGTCTCGCGTTTGGTTAATTCGGACTGCAGGTACTTTCCTATGAGCCTCTGAAACCCCGGTGGATTCCAGTGTGCAGGTGGACCCGTCTGCTGGCCAGCCAAATCAATTTGGTTACATGCCATGATTATGCGTGACAGAATATGTCAATTGTTTAGACGGCCGACTCAAGACAAATAAGTACGCCCACGCATCACTTGTTGCGTGCGTGATGCTGGAAGCAGTACCTTTGATGATTCAGAGGGTGACTGGCATGGGCTCTAAGTGGCACACTAGCTTAGGACGCAAGTCTCACCGTTTAGGTAGAGACCTGCAGTTCTTTACTAGAAAAGTGCCAGTACAAGAGTGATCTTCTCTTTCTGTCCGCTTTCCTCCTCAGCTCGGTAGCAAAAGCCCGTTTACATCTTAGACTTCCCCCACAGTAGCGCAAGCCAGTCACGAGTTGGAGAGTGGCATTCGGTTTGGAGAGCGCCCCTTGCTCTGTATACACCGATTTGACCAATGAGAGACTAAAGTTAATTGGGAGAAAAGGAAAAAAAGATTCAGCTTCGAGGCCTCCTTCCCGCACGTTTACGTCATGTCTTTTGCTAACAACATGATCAGGATGGAACCACATCCCTCCATAAAAAGCTTGTTATCTCCCCTGTTGCGTCCATTTCAGAGTTTCCAAAGAACGGCCATAAACTCGCTAGAAGACTCGTGCTTTCACAAATATGTTTTGTAACAATCTCTGGACGTCTTGGCGCCAGTGACCTGTCCCACGGAAATTCTCCGAACACTCGCAGTTGTTTTTTCTGCTTCCTGCCTAACAAGGGCCCATCCTCTGCTTTATTGCTGGTCTACAATGCACTGGCCATTGCAGCAGCCACCTCTCGGTGCTAGTCAGTCGAGCTGGACGTGGCTGCCTCCCAACCGGCGCCAACCAATGTGCCTGCACAATGAGATCGTAAATCTCGTCCATCCAGAAATGCTTCCACCCAGGTTCCGCAGAAAAAACGCGCTTCCCTCGGCTCGCCGCCGCTATGCTCTTTTACTGAAGTCGTTTAAATTGGCACCCTATTCCTTTGAATGCAGGTAAAGCTTGCCATTATTCCTTCCACAGAGAACTCAAGCAAGAGCATGAACTGCTGCCCACCATTTCATCATGGTGTATGAAGTCAAATCGCAATAAAGATCATATTCCTTAAGAACCTGAAGCGGAATAACTACAAATTAGAAGTGAGAGTGCCCTGCAATCTCAGAACAGAAATCATCTCTACAATTTTTTTTTAACTATAGAACAAAATTAACACATCCAAAAGGCATTACACAGGGTAACAACAGTTACCAATGACCAAACAGTAGTCTGCAACAAAACAATATTCAACTTTCTAAACCATCAGACAACACATAGTGAAACTCCCACACAAACTCACATGCATGCACATCTTTGCACACGCTCACACACACACACACACACACACACACACACACACACACACACACACTGCGCGTGCGTACACACACACACACACACACACACACACACACACACACACACACACATACGCGCGCGTGCATGGAATGAAAACAAAGCAAACAGATTCACATAACATAAAAAGTCAAAGTATTCACAAATGAGCAGGAGAAAAGGTGAGTAAACACTGCCAAATACGACACACATTCCATGAATAACAAACTCCACCAAATGGTTCTCCATACCTAAGCTTCGCAAATGTTTGCCAACGACAGCAGTAAGTCCAACTACACAAGAACAACAAAAACATGTTTGGCATAGAAACAACAGCCAGATCTCAGGACTAGCCAAATACTGCAATGGTAAGGCCAAAAATTCCTGGTGAACGCTACGTTCCTTTTTCAATAAAATGTATTTAAAAATTTCGATTGTAAACAAATATTCAATGCAGACGATATCCTAAAAGCCTTCTTGTTTGCAGATGACCTGGTGTACTAATTTAGACCTGTGGTAGATTTCGTTTCGCAGCCACAAAACACACATAGTGTCAAATACAACGTAAATTTAAACAACAACAAAATCCGATGTAACGTGTTTCCCAACCTAACACAATCTGTATCTGTCTTGGAAAAAAGAAAGAAAAACCCATTGAGGATGCCTCAACTGAAACATGTTTGTATGTTAAAGCAAAACAATAATTTGTGTACTTGCAAAAATGCGGACCCATCTGTAACTCATTATTATTACCTGCAAGCACCAAAATTGAGCTCAAAATTCAAATATAATAATTAAAGTATCATTGTTAGTGAGTCGTACGTTCCATGCTGGAGCCACTAAAATTTCTCGAACGCATGATTCAGCAACAGCAAAGCGAGGTTTCGCCATTAATCTGATTTCTGGTTATCAATGAGTGAACTGTTCAGGGTTTATAACAGTGGTTTCCTACTAAGTGTTTCAATTTGAATAATTTTTACAATTTAGTACTTTCGTATCGTGTCAATGTAACAAGCGCATGCAGTTCCCTCAGCTTGTAACGTCTTCGTTCCTTCGCAGAGTTCCATCAGTATCAATCCATGCACCAGCCGTGACTCATTAATAGCTCTGCGTGATGCAGGTGTTACTTGCAGATACAGAGCACTCAGTCCTTAGGCAGTAGTTAATAGGAGTGGCAAGCCTAGTGCTGAGTAGTGTCACTGTTGCAACGCGGAAACTGTGACAAATTTACAGCTCCAATTGAGCCGACAGTTCTTGCGAATGTGATAAAACACAGAAACGTGCAGTATAGAAATATTACGTATAATTCTGCGTACATTTCTATATAATTGTGAACAACACATAAACTATTGGAAATATTTTTCTTCAAGTAACAAAAGTAACAAAATCGCACAGCGCTATTTTTAGGGTCAAAAATCATGTTTCAAAAGCAGTGTGAGTAACCTGAGAAAACATGTAGAGTGAAGGCATCTGACATTTATGCTCAGTTCTCACTGAGGAATACGATGTGCGCTACAGCTCCCGATATAACTCGCGGTACAATGGAGAAGCTTCCTGCATCGATAAAATGCGCAGAAACAGTGGATCGAACTTGTACACCCTGGGGCGACAACGACACAATATCGCCCAGCACTACACGCAATGATGGTTGCTCCAAGCAACTTGTGTCATATGTTACACAGGGAGGGAAATTTCGAGTCATTCGATATGTGTGGGAAAAAAAAATTGCATCTGCTATCCACTATGCACTGTTTCTCATTCGATTTTGAGGAAACTATTACGTAAAAACAAGAGATTTACTCGAATCTTATGGTCTGACATTACAGTTTGATAACGAACTGGTATTCTTTTCGTTATCATCCATATTTATTGTGAAATTTCAAAGTAAGTGAAACACTGCACATATTTTGGAAAGTCTACAGAGGAAAATGTAGTCGTGGGCCAGTCTACAATTGACGCTTCCTGTAGCCTACACTGTTGTGTACAAAACATAGCTAACATGCAATGAGGTGACAGAAGTCATGGGAGATCGGTATGCACATTTACAAACGGCGGTAGTATCGCGTACACAAGCTACGAAAGGGCAGTGCATAGGCGGGGCTGTCATTTTTACGCAGCTAATTCATTTGAAAAGGTTTCCGACGTGGTTATAGCCGCACGAAAGGAATTAGTAGAATTGGAAAGTTGAATGCTAGTTGGAGCTAGACACGTGGGACATTCCATTTCGGAAATCGTTAGAGGAAGACCCACCACAAAGCCGGAAATGTCATATTTCATCAGTCATGACCTCTCGCCATTGACAACGCAGTGGCCGACTGTCTTCACTGAACGACCGAGAGCAGCGGCGTTTGCGCAGAGTTGATAGTGATAACAGACAAGCAGGACTGCGTGAAGTAACTGCAGAAATCAATGTGCGCCGTACGACAAATGTATCCGTTAGGACAGTGCGGCGAAATCTGGCGTTAATGTGCTGTGGCAGCAGACGAGCGACGCGAGCACCTTTGCCAAGAGCACGCCGGACTTCGCCTGCAGCGCCTTTTCTGGGCTTGTGACCATATCGATTGTACCCTAGACTACTGCAAAACCGTGGCCTGGGCAGACGAGTCCTAATTTCAGACTTGATAGTAGGGTTCGAGTGTGGCTCATATCCCTCGAAGGCATGGAGCCAAGTTGTAAGCAACGTACTGTGCAAGCTGGTGGTGGTTCCATAATAGTCTAGGCCGTCTTTATACGAGTGGACTGGACCCTCTGGTCCAGCTGAACCGATCATTTCGTGCAAATGGTCATGTTCGGCTAAATGGTGAACCTTTACAGCCATTCGTGGACTTCCCAGACAACTACTGAATTGATGCGAATGCGGCATGTCACTGAGTCACAATTGCTCGCCATTGGTCTGAAGGAAGTTCTGGACATCGGGCGAATGATTTGAACACCCAGATCACACGACATGAATCCTATCGAACATTTATGGGTTTTAATCGAGAGTTCAGTTTGTACACAAAATCCTGCACCGGCAACGCTTTCGTAATTATGGATGGCTATGGAGGCAGCAGAGACTTGTTGAATCCATGCGACGACGAGTTGCTGCACTGCACCCGACAAAACGAGGTTCGACACGATATTACGAGGTATCCCAAGACTTTTGTCACCTCAGTGTATAGACATTGTTTTGAAGGTCGGAAGGAGAGCCATATCGCCTTTAATCCTCGAGAAAATATGTCAGATATTTTGGAGGTTCTCCGCGATGATGTTTGGTAGCTAGGTGCCACACATGAAGCCATTGCCGCCTGCTGTGGCTTGCTGCAGGGAGCGCGGAGCTGCCTCAGGTTTCTCTTTTTTGCTGCCGATACGAAACGAAGCTGGAAACGAAGAAAAAAAGAGTTATTGGAATGAAAAGATAGTGGGAGTCGTCAAAATTTTTTGAGTTAGATGGAATCATTAGAACGCTGGAAAATATAAAAAAATAACGTAGCGTAAAAGTTTCTGACAAAGAATTAATTATAGCGATCCATTGGAAATATATGCGAAATGGGACCGTGAACAAATGGTATAAGGCCTGCGTGCAAACGATAGACTTCTTTCCACATGGATTTCAATCGCTTTTTTTCAGGCTTTTTTATTATTTTTAACCTAGATAATGCCGGCATACTGCAAACTGGCAATGACTTGGTGTACCTTTCTGTGATAAATGCGACAGGACCTTCGTAAATTTTGAACTGACTGTGACGGCATTGCGAGTCTAGTGCAAAATGCATTCAGTGTATTCAGACCCACAGATCGCACAAGACCGTCCTCTTTTTCACAGGAAATGCTCCAACGTTTTCGAAACTAGGTCACAGATAAAGAATTTTTCTTACTGATAGATTCGTGCATCAGTTTGACACGATATGCGCATCTTAAGAACATTGTAATTGTTAAATCGCGCATGTCTGTGATAACGTGAACTACCATCAGAGAATGGTACCGTTTCCCGAAAACGTACTGACGTATGGAATAAAGAGTAGACATGCAGTTTTATGGGAACATTATGGTCCGACAGTACTGAGCTCTTTTCCCAGTTCTCAGCGGCTATTATCGAGGTGCACATCGAAGGAAAACAAGGAAAACGAATTAAAGAGTTCTTGGTGGCGAGAATTCCCGGTCTGTAGCTCTCTGTGCCTCAAGGTCATCGGCAGACACGGCTAAGGTCGGCAGCAGGCTGGGCAACAATTATTTCGGCTACTGTACTGCAGTCCGTCGTCTCCTGCATAGAAAGTCGTTAGGTGTTTGACAGCTGCAGGAAAATCAAAATACACGGGCGGGAAGTGTTATACCTTGAAAACTTTGAGGTAATGCTACCAAATTGATACAACGTTATTTTAGTGCACATGGGAAATGTTAATGAAGTTTCAGTCATTATGCGAACTTATTCTTAGGAAAGAACGTCGCTGCAGATGAGGAATGAAGTGAGTACATGATGAGTGGTGTGAGTAAATTATGTCTGTTACGTAGGTCTAATACGACTTGAACTTTCCACATGTAAGCCGGCCGAAGTGGCCGTGCGGTTAAAGGCGCTGCAGTCTGGAACCGCAAGACCGCTACGGTCGCAGGTTCGAATCCTGCCTCGGGCATGGATGTGTGTGATGTCCTTAGGTTAGTTAGGTTTAACTAGTTCTAAGTTCTAGGGGACTAATGACCTCAGCAGTTGAGTCCCATAGTGCTCAGAGCCATTTGAACCATTTTTTTTCCCACATGTAGATCGCAGTACAGAATACACAGAGTACACAGAGGATCTCCACGTGTAGCTTATCGCCACCTTCCTACGTCGGAAACAGGTCGAATCAGTGACAAAAATTGGTCGCCAAGTGCGGAAAGGTCTCGCGCTTTGAGGGTTCCGTATAAACTTCATTATATACATCTTTAGTTCATCCATCATGGGAATCGAGAATCTCAACGATTTTTGCCTGACAACATATGGTACTGGGAATTCAAAGACTGTATCAAAATCTCTACCGTAGTTCCTCAGATTAACCTGCACATACTAAAAAAAAAAAAAAAAACAAAAAAAAAACGAGCAGGTGACTTAAGTTGGCATACGTAGAGATAGAAGAGCTAATAAAACACTTTTATTTACGTACTAAAACATGACTACAACTTAACATTTTATGTTTGCATGCAATAATGTTGTCTGTCACGCCTTTGACGGATGATGAATGTGATGCACCTTCAAATGGCAAATATATGTGATATAATTACAGTATAGCAAGGTCAGAGTTTTCACTGTACTTGTGCTGTGAAACCTTGCTTTTTGACGAATTACATCATAATAGATCACCGGAAGTGCCCTATATATTTTCATGAGTGAGTTTGCGAGTACAAAAATGTGTGACGTAGATAATCTAATCTTATGATTGCATTGACCTACAAGCTTAATGTTTTATATCGCCAAGGGACGATAGACTTTCGTACATGATATAAATTTGAACATGATATGCCACCTGTTCCAGAGAAAAAGTGAGCCTGAAAGACGGACGGACTGACAGAGACACACAGAAAGACGGATGAAAGAGGTAAACATTTTTTCGTGTGGTATAACTAAAAATTTTTAATTTCCGGATTTTTCCTTGACATACTGTGAAACCTTGCTTCTTGCCAAATGTCATGATTGTAAGTCAACGGGAAGGGTCCTATAGATTTTGATAAGTGAGTTTTCGAATATCAAAATATTTGACATAAATAGCCGTATCTTTTGATTGCACTAACTTATAACCTTAAAATGCCTCTCCAAGGGACATAGACGAATGTGACATGAACCTGAACTTAACACATCTACCCGTCCCGGAGAAGAAGCGTTTTTAACAGTTGGACAGACAGACAGACAGACGGACCGATGAACAACAAAGCTAGATTATGAAGATTCCGTTTTTACAGGCTGAGGCTCAGCACCCTAAAAATGATGCAGAGCATCTTGCCCGTAGATTTCAGAAATAATCAGCTCTGATGCCATGGCTACAGAACGAGTGGTGACGAAATAGACTCGGTACAACATTGTGACAAGATGAGTAGGCATACGCCCTTCCAGAAGCGAGACAGACTACGTCTTTCACACTACAAGAATATTACAGGAGAGTTCACCTGGCTCTAAAAGGCGAATGTTATACACAGAATGTTGCCACGAACCTTCGGAAGCTGGATCGAGAATACTAGTTGCCATGCATCGATTCCGCTGACACCATACCATAGTCCACAGACATCTGCCTGCTGTAGTCTTAGCATCAACCTAGACACTGAGTGGCATTCTCCGATGTTTAGTGATGAGCCTCGCTTCTTTTTGTGGCGCTCTATTTTGACACGAAGAATTCCACAGATGAGAACTATCGGTTCTTAAGATCCATACCTTCTCAGCTCTGGGAATCATGGCGTGGATTGATGATCGTCATGGCAGCATGACTGATCTGCTAATTACTTTTCCAGGGAGGCTGAATGCTCCCATAATGTTGGAATAATGGTAAAATCTGTGAAACTTTCATCCAGGAGTGCTAGTACCACCAGTTCTGCAGGAGAACTTATGCGAAGTTTGAAACTGAAAGGTAGAAGATGAGATACTGGTGAAAGTAAAGGTGTGAGGTCAGGTTGTGGGTCGTTCTTGGGTAGCTGTTGGTACAGCAAATGTCCAGGAAAAAGCAAATATCGTGGGTTCCAGGCAGAGTCCGGGACACAGTTTACTCTTCCAGAAAGTTTCATATCAGTACACACTCTGTTACACAGTGAAAATGTATTATGGAATGGTAAACCTTGTTGTCATACGTTCATGACCACGATTTCGACTGGCGTATTCAAGCAGGATAAAGCATGACCCTACAGCAGTGTGTCACCCATAGAACAGAGTTGTATTGAGACACTGTATACTGTCATGCCACCATCTATTCAGCAGTCTTCAGGAATTGACTGAATGTAAGTTTGAGGAATGGCAAAAAATTCCGCAAGCTGACGTTCGTAGGCCATCTGCTTCCATGCCTCATCTAATACAAGAATGTATACAGGGTCACACCGGACACCAATTCTGGTGGTGGACGTCAATTCCGAACTGAATAAAAGTCTAATCATTAACACCTCTTATGTGATTAACATCTGCATAAAGACTGATGAATATCGGACTATTGCTCAAAAGTGAAACATTTTCCATTTCAGCCAGTGTACGAGCTATGGCTACAAAACGACGGGACTGATGATGACACAGAGTGAGTACACATGCGCCAAAGAAGAACGACAAAAGATGAAGCGCGAAATATTCTCAGTCGAATCCGGAGCCTCTGGTGTCTGAAGACAAATCAGTGTGGCTGTGGCTTTCGTTTGTTTAAGAGCTATTATTTTCCTTAGCTGGAAGAATGATGTCGTAATGGAGTAGCGCAATGTCGTGAAGTTTCGCACGAAACTTAGAAAAACTGCTACTGCAATCTGTCTTTTACCAAAAGAAATGTATGCCGTAGATCGGTTATCTGGTTCACGAGTTTTTGAGCGTTTCCACGATCGCCAAGATGATGACTCACGCCTGGGGCGCCCTTTAATATCGAAAACGGATGAAAATGTCGAATAGTATGTAATCTGGGTCGATCTGATCGTCTGATGGATACTCTGTCGATTGCCTGGACTCAAGAAATTGACAAAGAATGCGTGAAGTAAATTTTACATTAGCACTTTAACAAGAGAGAAGTGTGTGCGAAACTGGTGACGAAAATTCTTCTTTTATTCTAACAGAAGCTCGTGAAAATGTTTCTACTGACGGTTTGAATACCTATGAAAATGATCCTAATTTCTTGGAGAGAGTGATAACATGTGACGAATCTTGGTTTTTCACTTATGATCCAGAAACCAAGCGCCACTCCAACCAGTGGAACGGCGCAACTTCACCGACAGCGACAGAATTTCGAATGAGAAAAATCAAGATTCAAAGCGATGGTAGTTTGTTTGTTTTTTTTTTTTCTTTTTTTTTTAGACGTTCATAGTACTGAGTATCTCCACTGGCTTCGTGAAGGTCAGACTATTAATCGACATTACTACCTTGAGGTTCTTACTCAGCTCTGTGACAAAATAAGAAAAAAAGACTCGAATTGTGGAAAAACAAGTTATGAGTTGTGCAACAAGATAACCCACCAGCCAGTACCGCATTGTCTGTTAAAAGGTTCGTAGCCAAATACAGCAACCCAGTGTTAGACCACCTACCTCAAATTTATAGTAAAAGGAACAAGATTTCAGTCTGTTGCAGCAGAGAAAGATAAAGCTACACGCGTCATGATGGAGCTCGCAGAGGAAGACTTCCAGCACTGTTTCCATCAATGGAAGAGGGTAGTATATTCAGGCTGACAATAACTAAATATGTATATTTTCGAAATAATTTTTTTACAGCAGTAGTCCCGCTGTTTTATAGCCACGCCTCGTATATGCTACAAAGGCGGAAGCTAATTCTCTGCGGATGCTGTGCGACCTCATTCGGTTAGAAAAAAATCATTTTGTCTCAGCGTACAAAACTGGTATAATTGTTAACGTACTCGGTGAAATGTTTGACTTCTCTATTGCGTCAGGAATAAAACATATAAAATAAATTTATTCTTGCTGTGATAAATATAGGGTTTCTCTAGTGTGTATGTGCCGGGGCGGTCCACTAACCAGTTTCAAGTTAAAAGTTTTGTCTTAGCGTGGCATGATAGATTTAATGTAGCAGAAGAGGTCTAAGGGCATATGATAGGGTTCGCATGAGATGAGGGTTAGCAAGGGGGGTCATTAAAGATGGAGAACGAGCTCAGCACTAGCAGGTGAATCGGTAAGAATACTGGCAACGTCATTTTCAAAACGAAACATCCCGGCATTTGCCGTAAGCGATTTAGGGAAATCATGTGGAAATGTGATCTGCATTTCAGCAAGGGTATTGAATCCTGGTTCGACATGCCATTTTATTTGGTCATAGAAGATACTCAAAGGAATTTTCAGCAGACAAATTCTACATTGCATTGAAACTCTGGCAAAAAATGCGCTGGTGTATAATACGGTAGTATCATATGAATATCAGATAAAAGAAATATTTGTACAGAGATCTTACGGGAAGATTTACAAATTGTATAGACCTAATAATCGTACGTAACCTATTTCAGCTACCCCGACTATCAATGACAGTGGGCACTGTAATCAAAGTAACAACAGTTTTCGCCAAATAATGTGGTTCTCAGTTCGTGAAAATGAAAGGAACAGTAAAAAAAAAAAAAAAAAAAAAAAAAAAAAAAAAAAAAACAAAACCGAGGCTTATAGAAAAACGTAAGTAAACTATTTATCATTCCAAAACTAATCGCCCACTGTGAGACGTGGGCACGCCCATACGCAGCCAAGATTCTTTTAATCACGCTGCAGAAGTTTCGCTGGGAAGCCCTTAAACATGCTTCACACAGTTCCCATCTCTCCCCATGCGACTTCCAGATTTGGAGCTCTCAAGAAAGACATTCGTGGCTGGACGAAGAGATCCACTCCTGTGTACAATCAGGTTCCGTAGGCAACCGCATTAATTTTTCCATGAAGGCACTGACCGTCTTGTCTCATAGTAAGATAGATTTATTAATAGTTATGGCATTTACTTTTGAAATAATATATAGTTTACTTACTATTTTTCACTCATTTTCAATTTGTTGCCCCTTACATAAGCCTAGAAAAATACGAAGAAGAAGTCTTCGTACCTACTTTTACAGGTAAGAGGAGTCTGTAAAGCAACAAGGGTAGTCAAAGTTATATTACCTAAAACTAAACTCCGTCCGAACAGGCGACGACGGCCCAACGGTATCGACCGGCCACCGTGTCAACATCAGACCACAGGCGTCACTGGACGCGGATACGGAGGGGCATTTGGTCAGCACACCGCTCTCCTGGCCGTATGTCTGTCTACGAGACCGGAGTCGCTACTTCTCAGTCAAGTAGCTCCTCAGTTTGCCTCATATGGGCTGAGTGCACCCCACTTGCCAAAAGCGTTCTGCAGAGGGGATGGTCACCCATCCAAGTGCTAGCCCAGACCAATGCTCAACTTCGGTGATCTGACAGGAACCGGCGTTACCAGTGCGGCAAGGCCGTTGGCCAAAGTTATAATATCGTCTTGTAAAAATGAAGATGCGACTAGGAAACTTGCAATTGTTTCTTTGGTGCTTCAATGCGACACATTTTTCACAATGATGGATGACTTTGGTTGCAAAATATCAATACCCAACTTCGAAAATCTGCCATTGTCTTTTTTGGAAATGTGTACTAGGCAATGGTATTTACATCAAAGGATGCTAGCAGAATATGAGTGTGAGGCAAATTTTGGTAGCCGAAAGACACAGCTCGTTTGACTGTGTCATGTGCAGAATGAGAAGCGGCGTTGTCAAGAACATCCTCTTCTTTCCGCGACGCTTCGACGGCCGTCATCAGTAGATTTCAGTTTCATGTTTCTGTAACGTTTTGCCTCTTTTGAGCACATTGTGATAGCACCATACCACAGCAGCCCCCCCCCCCCCAAAAAAAAAGAAGAAAATTCAGCGTCAGCTTCGCCTTTTTCAGGTATGGAGAATCGACATGTCTCCACTGCTTCCTTTATTCCTTTTCTCTCAGTATTATATTGTTATTATGTCGCTAAGGAACTCTCAGTTAACTTGACACAGATGCAACATGTCTTCTGTTGCCTTAGTTCAATGGCATTTTTCAATGGGTCTGAGCAGTCACGGAACCCAGTGGGCAGCGACTGTTATCGTGTTTAAAAGGTCATGTAATAAATTGAAAACAAATCTACGACTGTCGTTTGAATTGTGATACGTCGAACCTCCAGCCCTAGCGCCTCTAGTTCCCTTGTAGTGCCATGTTCTTTCCAGAGAGACGGTCTGCCATTTTGTTCATTTTCTTCAAACTCATTTGACCACACAGGAAATGTCTGCGACACCTACCCATTATATCACAAAATGGCATATTACTGCTGAACACTTTTACAAACTCGGAAAGCACTGTTGGAATGTCTTTTCCGTTCAAATACAAAAGTACAGAAGAAAAATTAACCTGTGACACTACGTTGTGGCCCCACTAAATGCGTGAAATATTATTATGGAACTGAGACATGACAAGGTGGGTCAATAATCCTGCACACGCTCTGAGTATGTCTATAGTGAAGATACCTGCGTTTTAATTCGAGGAGCCTACCTGAATTTACTCAGATGTGGCTGGAGCGCGAAGAGGCGCAGCTTGGTACACGAAAACAGCGCGTTCTGCTAAGTGGAAGAGTAGGTGCAGAGATACTGAAAAAGTACCCGAATTATACGTTAAGACGTAGTTCTTGGGGCGGACACCCTTCTACTTTGGTTCCTGTGGGCGAGTTTATCAACGGACCATTCTCAAGGGAAACACCTTACATTTTATTGCGGTGAACACTAGAAAATTCGCAGTATTTATGAAATTAACATTTAGAGTTTGTTCCCTAGTCAGTAGATCGAGGGGATGATATAATTACAAGCAGAGTTAATATTTGGTAATCTTTAGTGTCTGACGTCGCTGCCACCAAGAATCTTTAGCAGCGGGCGACACGCCACGGTTAAGAGCGATGCGGCTCGGAGGTTGGACCGGACGAATGTGTGCCTAGCTGCTACGTCGCGATTGCACCTGAAGCGTTGCTGATGCTCAGACTGTTCTGTTGACATTGTCTATTTAAAACCGCGCAGGCAGTGAACTTTCTGAATGTGCTTTAAGTATATTTGTGCTGGTGACAAACTGCTAAGGCTTACACGCAAGTAGAAAATGACCGAAGTTTATTTATTGGGCGGCGTAACTTTCCTGAGTATGATGGTAGGTTGGCCGCGGAGTACTAGCAGGCTGTTAACTACTCATGCCGTGTTATTATGGTTGCTGACGACCGACTGGTGGCGACTCGTAATTTAGTGGAATTTGTCGGTTTGGAGAGTATGTAATTAATTATTTCCGTCTTTCCAAACTATCCTGGTGGTTTGTGATTAGTCCCTTGAGCCAAAGAGCATTAATTCAACTCCTCCGCATAGATTAACTGTGTTGTGGCATTTCTAAAACTTACTCTTTCGTCAATGAAGTTTATGCGACCTTTGTGCCACTGGCATCGTACGAGGGTTGATCAGGCAAAGCAGATATTTTCTTCACACATATTTAATACTCCATTTCAGTATTTACATGATCTTTTTCCAAGCATTCCCCTCCAGATAGAAACTCTTTTTATGGCGTCTCTGCCAGACCTCGAACATATGGTGCGGGTCTTTGTCAGGTCCTTGAGAATCGCCTCACTTTCCTTGCTTATTGCTTCAGAGTTCTCAGACCGAATAGCTCGAACCTTTGCCTTTATCGGTGGGAGTAAAAAATTTCCGAGTTGGCCATTTCCTTGCAATGTGCTTCCTCATTTTAGCCAATATTGACGTGTAGTATTCTGGTCTAACAGTAGCGTGAATGGGAACCGGAAGCTGGTAAATCGCTCCCTGACAGTAAAACAATATGATGACCATCACTTTCGCCACAGATGGAACAAGTTTCACATTTTGTGGTGCTGGAGAGCCTGTCGGTTTCCAAACTATACTGACTCGTTTTCCTTCAGGATTATAATAATGCAGCCATGTCTCATCCATCAACGGAGAGTCGCAGTACCTCGATTTGTTTCCTTTTCGCAAAGCCTTTTGATCGTGATCCAACTGGTATAAACACATGTCATATGGAGACGCTCATGCATAATCGTAAAGACTCTCTCATATGGAATTCTCAGCACTTCGCTGAGGTTACGTAACATTATCCGCCGCTCGGCGTGGACAACAACAGCAGCTGTGTTTACGTTGACTTCAATCACAGAAGAAGTCGAAACACAAGGCCAGCTTTCCTGAAGACAGACAAATCGGCTTTCTTTGAAGTCCTTGAACCACTGTTCACCATAGGCTTGCTGCAGTTTTTCGTAAGTTTTAGTAGCAGTATTTTTTAAACGAACACAGAATTTTATTGCGCCTCACTGCCCCCCTTGCGTCACCTCCATTGTTTGGTATGCGAAATGCAAAGAGCGTCTACAAAAAAAAAAAGATCATTATTACCAACTTACCGATACGAAAGTGCTGGTGCCTATGGGCATTGTACATAAAAACCCAATCTTTTAATAGGAAACTTCCATGGAAGCTACAGGAAAAAAAAATCAGTTTTAGACTTTGTTGATCAGCTCTCGGATCTGAGTAAATTCTGTGAATTCTGACTAGCGCCCTCTTTGATTTACCTTCGATGTAATTAAGAACGTAAAATCACTAGTTTTGAGAACACTGTGCTTCCAGAACGTAGACAAACTCTACCTGAGTTAGTTTCTCTGTAATTGTGTAAGGTGGCTATAATTTCACGCCTTACAAGCACTCATCTACATATTTTGCCGTGATCTACAACCACAACTAGGTATATTTAAAGACACTCATATCGACACGTACGCCTTGTAAATAATTGTTAACGCTTTTGCATGAAAGATGACGATGTCTCTTTATTATCAAAACGGCGTAATGAATGATTGCCTATAGCAGTGAGCTTGGAATTCCAGTGGAGATGAAACGGCAGCCCTGGGTGGAAGGCCCGCACAGGTGTGTTGGTCCTGCTTAAAAACAGGAAGTAGCAAGATGGACGTGGGGGCACCTGAGCGCGGCTGGCCAGTATTGTAGCCGGGCCGGAAAGATAACTGGGAACTCTGCAAATCTTGGACGCAGCTGAGAGGAACGAGGAAGCGTCACCTCGGACATCACGCAGGCTGGATTATTTCCAGGGATTTTTACTCAGAAGCGTACCATTGTACGAGTATAGGCATTCCCTCGCAAAATTTCCGCACTGGACGACTAAAGTCTAACTGTTTGCACTTTATATGATTCTGGACTTCGCCTCCGGGTTGGAAGTCGTCGTTGAGTACACAGCGTCCAGCACTTCTTCTCCCTATATTTGAAATCCGTCCTTGTGGCTGGGAGCTCGTGTTTCTCGACTGTAGAACACAGAGAGGAGAAGACAGTATTAGAATATATTAGTCAGAGGATCACCTTCTGCGTCCTGTTGTTTGAAAGAGTTTTATTTTGTGGCTGGAGTTCTTCCATCGTCGCAGACGTGTTGGAGAACCATCACTCCGACGAACCGGATGCTCTATACGGTTCCACACCACAGCCGGCCGCAGTGGCCGATAGGTTCTAGGTACTTTAGTCTGGAACCGCGCGACCGCTACGGTCGCAGGTTCGAATCCTGCCTCGGTCATGTATGTGTGTGATGTCCTTAGTTTGGTTAGCTTCAAGTAGTTCTAAGTTCTAGGTGATTGATGACCTCAGAAACTAAGTCCCATAGTGCTCAGAGCCATTTGTGCCATTTTTGTTCCACACCACTATAGATTATCTTTGAAAATGGTGCCTTCTATTGTTTGGTACGTACATGACGTCAGTCATTTCGCGTTATTTATGTTAGATCGCGTGGCCATAAAAAGGGACAGAGTTGGGCAATTGATCAGAAATTTTAGTTAGGAAATGTAGACATGTGAATAAAGGGTTTTTTTTTAATCAACAATAAATGTATAGTAAGAAACAACGTTTACCATTTAGTAGTATTAGCTGCCTTAATTATTCAATTGAGGTTGTAATTTATATATTAAAGAGCGTCAAGAGATCCTGAGATCTGCTTCAGGGGGTAGTCAGACAGGGCCAAGTCATTATATTAGCGTTCAATATTTTTCCCTTGAGGACATGTATTTTACACTCGCCTGGAGTAGAATCTTAGAACTGTAGATGCAGCGAGATTTCCACAAGTGTGCTTGTGTTGAAAGCTTAATTAGGCAGAATTTACGTCGGAGCGCAGTGTACTGATAACTGCACTGGAGTTAAGGTCAGGTGAGTAATGAAGATGGCAGACAAAACATATACGGCTGGCCTTCAAGGACGCAGTACTGACAAGTAGGTTAGTATCAATAGAGGAGCATGCACCCCTGTAAACTAACGCTTACTGAAAAAGTACGTCGTTAATTGGAGGTTGACGTTGGAACTTCTCTCAGAGTCGGCCGATGTATATTGTGTTTGTTAGCTACACAGTTCAGTTTAAGAACTAGTCTACGTGAGGAAATTAGAAACGTTTCACGACAGAACTTTTAATGTGTACCGAGGCTGCGTCGTAATATTCTAGCACGGGGAGAAGTTGGCAGCACAGAATACACGCGAGAATGGCGGATCGTATCTCCGGCATTTATTATGACAACCAAGCCATTGGGGCTCACGGCGCTGCTGTTATCGTAAGCATTGCATTTCGGCGCAGTAAGGCGGGATTCTCACTGAGGCGATACGATATGCGATACGGTAGTGATACAACTCTCACCGATTCCCTTGTCATATCGCTCAGCGCAACACGGTTTGCCGGTTAATCATACACAGCGAGGGAAATTTTATCCGATGTGCCTGAAAAAAATTGTTTAACGTTGAAGACACAATGGTACATTGTCTCTGTAACTTTCCTGTAAAAAATTATAAAGCATTGTTTTGGGATTGGTTCGAGTTCTCTGTCATGCAGTATTTTTCCTTCGATTTCGAGGAAAGTATTCGGTAGGAAAATTGATTTTTTTCAACTTATAATCAGAGGGTGTGTTACTGTGAACAGTTCAGTGACCGGGTTGTTCTAATCAGAATCGACAGCAGACCAACACCGACAACGATAGTTCAGGTATACATGCCGACGTCGCAAGCTGAAGATGAACAGATAGAGAAAGTGTAAGAGGATATTGAAAGGGTAATGCAATATGCAAAGGGGGACGAAAATCTAATAGTCATGGTCGACTGGAATGCAGTTGTAGGGGAAGGAGTAGAAGTAAACTTACAGGAGAATATGGGCTTGGGACAAGGAATGAAAGAGGAGAAAGACTAATCGAGTTCTGTAACAAGTTTCAGCTAGTAACAGCGAATACCCTGTTCAAGAATCACAAGAGGAGGAGGTATACTTGGAAAAGGCCGGAAGATACGGGAAGATTTCAATTAGATTACGTCATGGTCAGACAGAGATTCCGAAATAAGATACTGGATTGTAAGGCGTACCCAGGAGCAGATACAGACTCAGATCACAAAATAGTAGTGATGAAGAGTAGGCTGAAGTTCAAGACATTAGTCAGGAAGAATCAATACGCAAAGAAGTGGGATACGGAAGTACTAAGGAATGACGAGATACGTTTGAAGTTCTCTAACGCTATAGGTACAGCAATAAGGAATAGCGCAGTAGGCAGTACAGTTGAAGAGGAATGTACATCTCTAAAAAGGGCCATCACAGAAGTTGCGAAGGAAAACATAGGTACAAAAATGGCTCTGAGCACTATGAGACTTAACTTCTGTGGTCATCAGTCCCCTGGAACTTAGAACAACTTAAACCTAACTAACCTAAGGACATCACACACATCCATGCCCGAGGCAGGATTCGAACCTGCGACCGTAGCAGTCCCGCGGTTCCGGACTGCGCGCCGAGAAAACATAGGTACGAAGAAGGTAGCTGCAAAGAAACCTTGGGTAACAGAAGAAATATTTCAGTTGATTGATAAAAGGAGGAAGTACAAACATGTTCCGGGAAAATCAGGAATACAGAAATACAAGTCGCTGAGGAATGAAATAAATAGGAAGTGCAGGGAAGCTAAGACGACATGGCTGAAGGAAAAATGTGAAGACATCGAAAAAGATATGATTGTCGGAAGGACAGACTCAGCATACAGGAAAGTCAAAACAGCCTTTGGTGACATTAAAAGCAACGGTGGTAATATTAAGAGTGCAACGAGAATTCCACTGTTAAATGCAGAGGAGAGAGCAGATAGGTGGAAAGAATACATTGAAAGCCTCTATGAGGGTGAAGATTTGTCTGATGTGATAGAAGAACAAACAGGAGTCGATTAAAAGAGATAGGGGATCCAGTATTAGAATCAGAATTTAAAAGAACTTTGGAGGACTTACGGTCAAATAAGGCAGAAGGGATAGATAACATTCCATCAGAATTTCTAAAATCATTGGGGGAAGTGGCAACAAAACGACTATTCACGTTGGTGTGTAGAATATATGAGTCTGGCGATATATCATCTGACTTTCGGAAAAGCATCATCCACACAATTCCGAAGACGGCAAGAGCTGACAAGTGCTAGAATTATCGCACAATCAGCTTAAGAGCTCATGCATCGAAGCTGCTTACAAGAATAATATACAGAAGAATGGAAAAGAAAATTGAGAATGCGCTAGGTGACGATCAGTTTGGCTTTAGGAAAAGTAAAGGGACGAGAGAGGTAATTCTGACGTTACGGCTAATAATGGAAGCAAGGCTAAAGAAAAATCAAGACACTTTCATAGGATTTGTCGACCTGGAAAAAGCGTTCGACAGTATAAAATGGTGCAAGCTGTTCGAGATTCAGAAAAAAGTAGGGGTAAGCTATAGGGAGAGACGGGTCATATACAATATGTACAACAACCAAGAGGGAATAATAAGAGTGGACGATCAAGAACGAAGTGCTCGTATTAAGAAGGGTGTAAGACAAGGCTGTAGCCTTTCGCCCCTACTCTTCAATCTGTACATCGAGGAAGCAATGATGGAAATAAAAGAAAGGTTCAGGAGTGGAATTAAAATACAAGGTGAAAGGATATCAATGATACGATTCGCTGATGACATTGGTATCCAGAGTGAAAATGAAGAAGAATTAAATGATCTACTGAACGGAATGAACAGTCTAATGAGTACACAGTATGGTTTGAGAGTAAATCGGAGAAAGACGAAGGTAATGAGAAGTAGTAGAAATGAGAACAGCGAGAAACTTAACATCAGGATTGATGGTCACGAAATGAATGAAGTTAAGGAATTCTGCTACCTAGGCAGTAAAATAACCAATGACGGACGGGGCAAGGAGGACATCAAAAGCAGACTCGCTATGGCAAAAAAGGCATTTCTGGCCAAGAGAAGTCTACTAATATCAAATACCGGCCTTAATTTGAGGAAGATATTTCTGAGGATGTACGTCAGGAGTACAGCATTGTATGGTAGTGAAACATGGACTGTGGGACAACCGGAACAGAAGAGAATCGAAGCTTTTGAGATGTGGTGCTATAGACGAATGTTGAAAATTAGGTGGACTGATAAGGTAAGGAATGAGGAGGTTCTATGCAGAATCGGAGAGGAAAGGAATATGTGGAAAACACTGATAAGGAGAAGGGACAGGATGATAGGACATCTGCTAAGACATGAGGGAATGACTTCCATGGTTCTAGAGGGAGCTGTAGAGGGCAAAAACTGTAGAGGAAGACAGAAATTGGAATACGTCAAGCAAATAATTGAGGACGTAGGTTGCAAGTGCTACTCTGAGATGAAGAGGTTAGCACAGGAAAGGAATTCGTGGAGGGCCGCATCAAACCAGTCAGTAGACTGATGACCAATGAAAGGTGGCTACACTGAGTCACAGCGCCAGAGATTGCGCCAAAGAGTTTTATTCCGCCACTTCCACTGGCAGTGCTTGTTCAAAAGTTGTGGTAGTTAGTGCTTGTGGAGAGGATGTTGATAGCTGTCATGTCGTGTGCAGTTGTTTTGATGGGCTAGACAGCAGATGTTGTTCGAATGGGGATGTTGTAATGATCAGAGTGTATTTTTCGTCAATATATGAAGGTAAAAAAACATTTTTTTTTTATTTTTTTAAAATTTCCTAGCTATCAATGTCTCTTGGTCACAGGTTCAGTCAACTAAGCATCGGGCTTGTGTTAATGTATTAGAGTGTAATTCTGGTTTCTATGTGCAATCATAGTATTTCTGTTGTTTTTTTTAATTACTTCATTGTAAATGGCGTTTAAAGCATCTTGTCGTATTGAGGAAGAACCGTGCCAGACGTGTACGTTGAATCACACTTCCACACACAGAACAGCTACACTTGTGCCTTGTTGTTTCGTAGCTTTCATAGTTGCTGGGGACTTAATTAATTAATTGTGTTAACGGAAATTTCGTTTCATTCTTTGTTGTTATTCTACGCAGTCAGATTGCGTACTAATACTAGTCATGGCCAACCGTTTACGAGACCCCATAGCCGGACATACAGCTACTAAAATTAAAAGATTGCGTACTAATACTAGTCAGGGCCAACCGTTTACGAGGCCTCATAGCCGGACATACAGCTACTAAAATTAAAATTATTTGCATAATAAATATTATCAACATCCTCTCCGCAAGCACAAACTACCACAACTTCTGAACAAGCACTGCCAGTGGAAGCGGCGGAGTAAAACTCTTTGGCGCAATCTCTGGCGCTGTGACTCAGTGTAGCCACCTTTCACAAAAAAAAAAAACAGATATCACAGTTTCACTATGAACTGGTTTTCTTTTCGCTAATGCCCATAGTTATTAAGATACTTCTAAATTAAATGGATCGCAGCGCATAGGTCGAAAAGTTTGCAGTAAAGAAACGTTTGCTGTGTGCCAAATTAGTTAACAATGGACACTGCTTTCGACATAAGAAGGAGAGCCGTACCTAGTTCCAGTCTTCGGTAAACACGTGACACTTATGGAAGCTGTCTGCGACGAGGTGTCAGGCGCAAGTCTATTGCAGCCCGCTACGTCATGTTGCTTATCGCACTGCTCTTATGGGAACGCCGGCCGTGGTGGCCGAGCGCTTCTAGGCGCTTCAGTCTGGAACCGCGCGACTGCTACGGTCGCAGGTTCGAATCCTGCCTCGGGCATGGATGTGTGTGATGTCCTTAGGTTAGTTAGGTTTAAGTAGTTCTAAGTTCTAGGGGACTGATGACCTGAGATGTTAATTCCCATAGTGCTCAGAGCCATCTGAACAATCTTTTTCTTATGGGAACAAGAATGTCGCATGGAAAATCACCGTACCGTGGGACAATTATTGTAACGTGTCGAATCGCATATCGTATCCCCTCAGCGAGACCAGCGCAGCGCCACGTGGCTGCCAGGTCTGTGGACCAAGTGTCACGTGTGCAACAGTCGGGCGGTCGGACAAAGCAACTACCACTGTATCTGTGAATGACATCCACTTGTCAATATTTGTATGGCTCCTCACCTTACTCAATACGTCCTTCCTCAGACATTCCTCCTGCAGACATTTCTCCTGCAACTGTTATGTCAATGTACAGGGTGTTAGGAGTGTAAGAGCAAATATTTTATTGCTGACTGAGGACATTGTACTCAACAACATTACCTTAGTAATTACCTCGTTTGAAGACTAATAATTATAGCTAATAGGAGTAGTATGCTTTTGGGCTGGTTAGTACCTCCAAGGTCACGTGGCAAGAGCAATTCATTAAGGCTTATTTTTCTATAGCGAGCGGATCAGACGTTAGTGTGGATATGTAGAAGCAAAACGATTAGTCTATACTGATAGGCGTAGTCCACTTAGTGGCACAGTTAATACCGTGCAGAAAACATGTGACAGTAAATGAGGTCACGTATTTGAGGGAAAATTGTTAGACGCAGAGAAAAAGCAATTAAAGCACTGATGTGGGCACATATTAAGGTACCAGTAAGCACAATATCTAAACTTATACCCCTAGCACACTGTTTATTTGCGAGATAAGAGGCAGGATATTTATAACTCTCAATTAGGGCATGTATCTTTGCTGCACAATAAGCTTTAATTCCAACGGGACTCTATTTTATCTAAACTTAGGAAGATGTACTGGTGTCAGCACGAGAAGGCACCCCTACATGGCTAATGGTTCAAATGGCTCTGAGCACTATGGGAGTTAACTGCTGAGGTCATCAGTCCCCTAGAACTTAGAACTACTTAAACCTAACTAACCTAAGGACATCACACACATCCATGCCCACGGCAGGATTCGAACCTGCGACCGTAGCGGTGCACGGTTCCAGACTGTAGCGCCTAGAACCGCTCGGCCACCCCGACCGGCGCACCCCTAAATAATGCTCCATAAACCACTGTTTGATGTATGGCAGGCTGAACGAGTTACACTGCTATCACTTTAAGGCCGGTACACCTTTCACGGGTAGTACCCAATGGGGACGGCTGTCGATACAAAAGTACCCCTTTAGAAGATTCACGGCGTGGTCCTTTAACATTGCCCATTAGAGACTATTCAACTCTTCCGTGACACTGAATAAATCCGTGACTAATCACAAAATTGTTCTTTAATCTTTATCTGCTCCATCAGTCGCACTTGTTACTTTTCTAAAACTGACAAACAACTCTCAAGCACTTTTGAAGTCGATTCTAGAGTACTTGGTCTCATTGAATATCTAATGCAATCCGATAGGGCGTTTTCTCAGGCTGTATATCTTGAGTTCACTAACATGAAAAGTTATTCTGGTAGGTCATTAGACGCCGTTATTTGCAAGACGCTCTTTCATGGGATTCTGCCGGTAACGTAACGTTCCAAGTCAGTCTTCTGTGATGGATTCGATCCACTCTCTATCAAACGTCTCGTAAAAGCCAAGTAATTGCTGCGCTTTGAAGCAGAAGGAGAACATATCGGCAGTAATTTCTAACATGGCGGTCTTTGAAGTATAAGTCAGCAAGAGTGCCGCATTAATTTCCTAGAGCTCTGGTGACTCTCTCTCCCTCCCCCATCTTCCTTCTCTCTCTCTCTCTCTCTCTCTCTCTCTCTCTCTCTCTCTCTGTCTCTCCCTCTCTCTCTCTTTCTCTTTCTCTTTCATCAGAGCCGCCTCCAGCATTGAGAGGTTTCATGTGGTACTGCCTTTGGCTGTTAATTCTGCCTCTTGCCGTCAAATGAAGGGTGCTCTTCCGAGGTTTGTCTCTGTGGTCTCCACCTCTTGGCTCTGTGAGAAATATGTAAGAAGCTAATTAAATTAATTTTTTCCTACTTATGCACTGAGCTAATGAATGAGTTCGGACATCACAACTATCATACATGCCCAATCTCAATGTTCAGTTTAATTGGTATAGATAAAAAAAGTTTCGCATCTGCAGACATTTCTCTGGGATGATTTTCCGTTTCGTAGTGCTACAGATGTAAAGCAGCTGAAATAAATAACAATGTTTTATAACTTGAATGTGGCAGAGATCTATGTGAAAAGTAAAATGAAGGCAAACACTTCTTCAGTCACTAAAATGGATGATCTAATTCGGAACGGCACACACTCCGTTGCAGAGTGAAATATTCATTTTGAATAAAATCCCCGATGCTCAGGTTATGCCTTTTCTTCGTGACTTCCACTCGTCTACATGTGTCACACTCGAAAGTTATGAAGGAGAATGTCTTCAAAGTTAGGATACTGGGGAAGACGTGTTGGCAGAACTGAAGCCTTAAGCACAGGGAAGTCTCTGATAGCTTAGTCGGTAAGACCTAAGAACATTGCCTGTCAATGGGAAGTTTTCCTGTTGGAGTCTCAGTTTTAATCAGCCAGGAAACTTCAGAACAACACACAGTTCGCCGGAGGCCATAACTGGAGATCGTCTCTCCTGATACATTTTTGGTAGCGAATTTCCGATCGTTGTGTTACTACTCCAGTCAACAACGGAACACCGTCCGCCCTCTTTTTATAACGCCGTTGTTAGTATAATGGTTAATCCTCAGGCAGAGAATCTTCTAGTACTGTAGTCAAATTTAATCTAAATCATAATAGTAGTTAGGTTCGAACTCGGTACCTATGTACTGGTAGTCCAATAAGATAACCCTTGACTGTATAATACAAGACACTCATACGTAAATGAAAATATTAGATAGCAGTACGTAGTTTGAGTTCCAGTCACCTTCAAGCAAATTTCGCACCCCTATGTAAATTGGAGTAGCTTGTTATATTTAGCAACACTCCGTTTTGTATTATTCAGGGATATTTTGATGACCTAGCACCTTTGACACCTTTCCTTTTTGATGAGTGTTACTTCGTGTGAGCTATTTCGCCACCCACATTCACCATCAGACATCCCCTCTCTGTTTATCTCTCCCTCCTGTCTCCTATTTTGTTCTCTCACATTTAATTCATTTTACTTGACACATGGGAGCTATAAAGCGGCCGCGCACTTTGTTTCTTTGATCTAGGCAGCTGAACATGACGCTCAAGCACAGACGCCCAGTTCCTGAGCGAAGAGAGAAGCCGAGAGCTATTTTTAGATATTTTTTGAAAGGGGTCTGATTTTCGCTGCAACCATAAATGTCGGCACTTTGCTGTGAAACTTTTATCCTCTAATTATTAGACGCCTCTAGAGAACTCCGGTAAGAAACGTTGCCAACTTTTAATTAAATTGTCTGACTTTAGCTCCTGATTTATTAAGACGTGCACCTTGAGCGGACGGTAATGAAAAACTGCCTCACCGCTAGTACAACTTTCTTGCCGTGGATACAAAAAGGACCATGCGTGGAAGGTTAGACTCTTTGAGCCAAAAGCCTTACTTCTCACAAAATGCTCTTGCGAAAGGTCACGCGTGGTCTAGGCTCGTTATTACCGTTATTGGAAAGATTCTTTGCTATATGCAAATAGAAACTGTAAGTACAGCAAACCAAACAAATGTACGCTGACATTACGATGGTTTCGTAGTTTTCACAACGCTTGTGATTATGGCTGTAAGAGAGGTAAGGGTGGAATAGTGAAACATTTCTTTTACATATAGTCACTCAAGAATAACACACAAATAAATACTGAGACTGTCTTGGAAATATATATTAAAAGGTAATCAGCGATAATAATTCAGTTACGGCTGGTATATTGTTGAACCAGCCACTCCCACACAGATTAATGATAAAAACGGAACGTATCTGGTCATTACAAGAAATATTAGAAGATTTTGTACACTCATGTCACTGAAGGTAAAATCTTCTACGTTGTTAGGCCGCATCATAGTCCTCTTTAGTTTCTTATTAGACAGTCGACGTTTAGATCCCTCTCCTGGGATGTAAACGTCGATTGCAGAAGAAGACAACTAAAGAGGAACACGACGGTGTCTAACATCCTAGAACTTTTACTTTTATCCTCTACGGCCACGGAAGGCTGCAGACTTGCGTATTCACTTCAGTGTCACCAAAGTAGCAATTCTTTATCAGGATATGCTGCTGCTCTACTACTGGAAAAGAACATGTAGTGAATTACAAGCCCGAATCTGGTGAACCATAAACACTACTACTGTATCTCTGGTGGAGGTGACCACTAGTTGATACGTAATGCCCTATTCTTGTTAACATGCCCTCCAGTCATTGACAAGACTCAGACAGAGCTGAACCCCATCTATTAAAGCAATACACGGTTTATTTTGTTGTTCTGGTATTGCGTCAGACGGGCAGCAGTAGCAAAATAGGCGGACTATTGACGCTCAGTCAACGGTTTTAATCCATAGATCGATCCATTGTAGAGCTCAGTTTCTTTTGTCTAAATCCAAGAGAAGTGGACGTAGACAGAGGCATAATCGGTTAGGAATATTTGGAAGGGTATTTCCAGTTTCGGCATTTGCTTCATAACCAATGGAAACCTCCTGAAAATGTTTGTCAGAGCCTTCGGAATGGAGCTTTGTGTGGATAAGAGAGTACAATCGATGGCTTGTTTCTCATGTACAACCGCAAGGTATTGGTCATTAATACCATTCCCTGAACTAAACCAAGAGATGTCTATTTTAAGACAGTAGGACTTTTTACCCAAATCCCAATTAGCAGCAATGGAATATCGGGCCAAGCGTTTCCATACTAAAGACGTACCTTATTATCAAGAACGTTCAGTAAATTCCCAAAGAGGGCCTGAATACAGAAATTTTATATTTTAGCTAAGCAGATCTTCCCAACGCGAGATGAAAGTGTGTAACTGAACGTCGTAATGGTTACATTAGCTAGTGACATATGCAGTCCTCGTGTACAAATGGTACGTTTTTCGATATCAGCTGCCGTGACACGTATGGTTTGGTGATCGTTGAGCTGAATTAAAATAATTCTGTGTGTCAGCCAGTATGTTTTTTGTCTACAACAATATAAGAAAATAAAACTGACGTTGATAATTGTTTATATTTTATATCGCAGTTTGAAAGTCACAGTCAGGTGTGGACGAGGCAAGAAGGAACCGTTGAACTGTTTACACAATATTGTTACACAAACGTGGAAATTCACTGACTAAAGTTCAGAACTCTTAAATGCTTGATGAGCGACCTACTAGAGACCGGTATGCTTTCTCTGGGGTTTACAAATTAAAATTCGATGTAGGCCATGAATTCTGTTTGGCCAAACTCTGCGGATGTTTAGAACGAGATTTAGCGAGGATACGTTAACCAAAAAAGGTCAAGTAAAGCAGCCCTCTTGCTGAACACCTGAAGACGACAGGGCCCCAGCCACCCACGCTCGATGATCTCTGCAACTTACGTTTTGCTCATAAAGGCAAGAAGCTTGATTTATTGGAAGAGCTGGAAATCCTTAAACATACTATACCGTCGACGAACGATTGCTGAATGATAAGGACACTAAGAGGAACCAAAGCTGCTATGATCAGTGATGTCAGTTTTTAAAGCTTTTACATAGTTTTGGTTATGCTCCTATAATGAGTTTCCATTTCGTTTTATTAATTCCCTCACCTCCCACCCCCCTCCACCTGATTCATTATTAGACATTATACTTTTAGCCGGCCGGTGTGGCCGTGCGGTTCTAGGCGCTACAGTCTGGAACCGCGTAACCGCTACGGTCGCAGGTTCGAATCCTGCCTCGGGCATGGATGTGTGTGATGTCCTTAGGTTAGTTAGGTTTAAGTAGTTCTAAGTTCTAGGGGACTGATGACCACAACAGTTAAGTCCCATAGTGCTCAGAACCATTTGAACCATTATACTTTTAAAGTCGAGTGTGGACCTAACTGTTTCAATAATGTGTTCTATTCCTGGTTATCAGGAAGATGCCCACATTTGGTGGTTAATTTACGGTTTTATTTACTTACGTCTGGTCTCTGGAGTAAGTTAAATTTTCCCTTTATATACGACTATGTTTTGATTGGCTCTGAGCACTATGGGACTCAACTGCTGTGGTCATCAGTCCCCTAGAACTTAGAACTACTTAAACCTAACTAACCTAAGGACATCACACACATCCATGCCCGAGGCAGGATTCGAACCTGCGACCGTAGCAGTCGCACGGTTCCGGACTGCGCGCCTAGAACCGCGAGACCACCGCGGCCGGCATATGTTTTGATTAATTATCCAGGTAACGATCAATAGATTACGGTTTTACCATTGCAGTGATTCACCCATTATTAGATGTTTTATATAAGCATTAAATATGGTGACTGTCATATTCTTCCTTGAGTGCCAGTAATGTGTATCCCCTGTAGTCACTGTATGCAAGCCTCATTCAGTTCCTCGTCTATGTCTCAGCTTGAAGCTCCTGCTGTGAAGTGTCAGCGGCATTTCTGTGTATTCTGTTTAACATTCTATCCCAACTTTGTATGACATTATGCCTCTGCGTGTTTATCTGATATCACGCTTGCTTGACTCTAGCACAGAGCCGTTTTATGGTTTTTAAAATGTCCTGAAAGGAAAATTTTAAGGTTAGTAACAGTTCTTTATTATCTGCAATGCCCCACGAAAGCGACACGCGTTGTTATGAGTAATAAAAGATTAAATTACAAAAAAAGACTGTTTAAATTCAAATATCACGTCGTAATTCTTCCGTCCTATTAGTCCAGTGACATCTGACAACCCATCGCTTTACAGCATTGCAAGACTAATTGATTACACACAACGAAACCGTTTTACGAAGTCCAATCATTCCCCATCTACTAACTCCTTTAACTTGAAGAATCGGTAACGCGGTCATTAGTTCGTTATCTGAAAGAACTCAGATTAATATCCTTTACTGAGTGTACAAATTTAGTTCCAAATGTTAGGAACATCCATATGCATCTGTGTCGTACTATTGTATTTACATGTTCTACTTTGGATGTCCTTCAATTAACACATCATTCGCATGTTTCCTTCATGTTGCTCAAATTTTCTCCTACAAAGTATTTGCCCCATTTAAGTGAGCAAAACCTACTGCTATGGAATCATATCACCACGTTAGTCTGCAGATACGCGAAAGTAAGAGGTCGTATAGGAACACTAGCACGCGTTGTTTACTTCATTGCCCCGGAAGTGACAGGCGAGTTAGGGGTCGGAATGTGTTTCTCACTTCACATGCTGCATAGTCGCTTAAGACTTCGACACACCAATGCATGCGTAATGTATTTCGCTACCAGCTCTCAAGTTACGTTCTATCGATCCAATAGTCGAGACCACGTTGTTCCACTCAGCCATCGGTTTCCGACAACCAACGAACAGCAAGACTGAGCAACTGTCCATCCGCAAAGCAGGTAGTTTGGTAAAACTCTTATCAATTGATCGTTACCTGGATACCATTAGATACCAGGTAATTATCGATAACCTACACGTAGTTGTTAGAAGCTTATGGGAGACAGGCATGATCATAAAACTCTAAAAGAGAATTTACGGAGTAGGTGAACTGTGAAAGCTGTCTGTCAGCTTCTGATTTGATTGAATTATTACTTACGTATCAGATACGTCACATTTCTATAGCGTTCTAACTATATAGATGACTATTGGAAGTGTTTATAAGCCCACCGGCCAAAAAATTAATCACCTTCTAACACTACAACACAGTACCTCATAATCATCACGTTATTTATTTTTGCAGTCTCAGTAATATTTTTAGACTATAAATATTGTGTCTGATTATTACATTTATTTTATTTTATTTATTTATTTATTAAATCAAAGGAAGTTTGTTTATGACATACCATTTGAAAGCAAGATTGTATAGGAGTGTGTTTATGTTTGGTTTGTGGGGCGCTGATCTGCGCAGTTATCAGAGCCAGTTGTTCCACTCAGCCATCGGTTTCCGACAACCAACGAACAGCAAGACTGAGCAACTGTCCATCCGCAAAGCAGGTAGTTTGGTAAAGCTCTTATCTATTGATCGTTACCTGGATACCATTAGATACCAGGTAATTATCGATAACCTACACGTAGTTGTTAGAAGCTTATGTGAGACAGGCATGATCAGTACAAATTCCCAACCTTTGCTCAGTCCAGTCTTGTCACTTTCATGAATGACGATGCAATGATGAGGACAACACGAACAACCAGTCATCTCGAGGCAGGTGAAAATCCCTGACCCTGCCGGTAATCGAACCCGGGACCTCGTGCTCGGGAAGCGAGAAAGCGACGATGACAGTGAGGCCACGAGCTGCGGACGTAGAGGTATTTGGTAGACACAATGGTAATGTCAGTGACCTAGCATTATGTCGAAGCCAAATATATTGTTAAGAGCATGGTACTGACATCGTAGAGATGCATCTCGCCTCAACAGAGTAATAGTTGTAAGCTAAGTTGTAGTCTAACAAGAATTGAGGATAGACCTAATATGGCCTTGCTAGCATGCGCGATTAAGCATATCATGGACATGGTATCCAAAGTGCGGTAAGGCATAGTGGATTTAAGAGCGGGTATTACAATGGGTCACAGTATAATCGTTAACCAAGAAAAAGTGGCAAATGAACTGTGAGAAGAGGAGTACAGTGTTGCCAAAGTTAATTTGAGGGCTTTTTTCATATAGGCATAATAGGTTCGATCGGTCGCGAAATTAAATCCAAAGTGAAAACGCGATGAAGCTTTGCACGTATGTGTTGCGCAGTGTCTCTAGTAAGCCGTCCGTAGCGTCAAATGGCGTCACTTCGTACGTTACACATCGGAGCCCACAGTAAGCACGTTAATATACCTATTCAGTCGCTATTCAACTGTGAAGTACGTGCTTTCATTCGATTACTTCATGCTAAGAGATTTCTCCTGATTTCATGCAGACCACATTACGTAACTATCATGCTTAACAGCAGTATGCAGCATTGATGCAGGAACCTTGAAGTACTGAGGCTCATATTGCAAACGACCAAGAAAGCGAGTGCCAACAGATGATCTAATTAAGTGAATTAAGCGAGGTGGCCGGAGTGGCCGAGCAGTTCTAGGCGCTGTAGTCTGGAACCGTGCGACCGCTGCGGTCGCAGGTTCGAATCCTGCCTCGGGCGTGGGTGTTTGTGATGTCCTTAGGTTAGTTAGGTTTAAGTAGTTCTAAGTTCTAGGGGACTGATGACCACAGCAGTTAAGTCCCATAGTGCTCAACGCCATTTTTGAATTAAGCGAATGGATAAGATCGTCTACGAAGGACAATTCAGAACAAGTGGAAAGGAATGTTCTCACCAGATACTGTCCTTCATTATGACATTGATCGGCAGCTGACTGCACATGCAACCAAGACGCTCATACAGCATTTTCGGACAGAAGTATTTGGTCCTTACCGTGAAGGCCCGATTTGGCTTTCTCTGATTTTTATCTCCTTGCTCACATGCTGGCTTTGACAGCGTTTCCGCAGAGACAAAGAGTAGAGAATTGGCAGAAAGCACAAGTGGCTGTCTTCTATCAAGAGCGTATTGGGAAGTTCGTGCAACGCTACGACAGACGACTTAAGTCGGAGAGGTGACTATACAGGAAAGTAGCTGGAAGGCGTAGCTAAAGGTACCAAATGAAACAATTTTGATTTTCACTGCGGTAGCCATTCCGAGACCTATGGAACCTAAAAAATATAAAAAGGCATTTGGTATTAAAGATTTTCCCAGGTCATCACCTAACAGTAGGATCATTTTCCTATCAGCACCATTAGTCAGTGAACTTTATTAAACCACGATGGAAACGGAAGTTTCGGAAATTGGTATTTGCGATATACATGTCCAAATTATTACAATTTCAGAAAAATTTGTTTGAGTTATTCAAGAAAAAGAGCTTCGCAAATTGAGCAAGCAAATAACACGTTTGTCTATCTCCGGCCCTTATCCTAGCAGTTATTAGGCTTGGACTGATTCACAAGGTTGGTGGAAGTCCGCCTGACGAATTTCATTCCAGTTATGTCTATTTGGCGAAATATATCGTCAAAATCCCGATTTGATTGAAGGGCCCTACTCATAATACCTCAAACGTTCTCAATTTGGGAGATATCCGGTGACATTTCTGGCCAAGGTAGGGTTCGGCGAGCACAAGGATAGTCAGTAGAAACAGTCGCCGTGAGTGGGCAGGCATGTTGTTGTTGTTGTGGTCTTCAGTCCTGAGACTGGTTTGATGCAGCTCTCCATGCTACTCTATCCTGTGCAAGCTTCTTCATCTCCCAGTACCTACTGCAACCTACATCCTTCTGAATCTGCTTAGTGTATTCATCTCTTGGTCTCCCTCTACGATTTTTACCCTCCACGGTGCCCTACAATGCTAAATTTGTGATCCCTTGATGCCTCAAAACATGTCCTACCAACCGATCCCTTATTCTAGTCAAGTTGTGCCACAAACTTCTCTTCTCCCCAATCCTATTCAATACCTCCTCATTGGTTACGTGATCTACCCACCTCATAGAGTTGCTAAAATGTAAGCTGAAGATGTCTTGCCTTGAAGGGCAGCAGAAGTAGGCGTATGATATTGTCGACGTACCGCTGTGCTGTAAGGCTGCCGCGGATGTCAACCAAAGGGGTCCCGCTCTGAGAAGAAATGGCAGCCCAGCCCGCCACTGTATGGCCATATGGGTGGGCGACAGTCCGGTTGCTGTCCTTCCACTGTCCGGGGCGTCTCCAAACACGTCTTCGGTCTGGAAATCTCTGTAATCTCATTTAAATACTGAACTTAATTGTTATAGAATGTAATATGGACTATTGCTTCACAAAATCCTGACGACAGTCAGTCAACACTATTGTGAATGACAGTGCTCAATCTATACACCGTTTCGTATTGCTAATAGCTAAACGGTATTGGTCTTCACTGGCTCGAAAGCGTCGATTTACTGGTAGTTACATTTCATTTACGTCATTATCGTGGGATTTCCATTTAAGCTTCCAGGTGTGCATTACCGTTGCCGACTGAAAACACGTCACTATTGTGACGTTACATCATTTTCAAACAAATGTACAATAATTCATAGCATCTGCTCAAACACGAGGTGGCGGCCGTATGCTATCATCGAATAACTAATATTTCATTCCGTTTCTGTCATATAATTAATTACAAAATTGACTAACTACACATTGGTAACTAACTTCATTACACAATTTGTCGTCGATTTTGTGCAGTATAATTAATCGTGCTTTAGTGGTTGGTGTACATTTGCCAGCAGCCTTCTAGCCAAATTATTCTTCGGAATAGATGCCTTATCTAGAAGTTACACAACATTAGTTCATATGTGTCATTAGCATACAGGAGGATGGTGGTCGGGGTAAAACCACCCGAAGACAGAGCACTTATAACCTGTGACACGGCTGTACCCTTCATAATGGCCAGAATTCGGTGAGGAATGCAGGCCAAAATATTCTCCACGTGCGTTATATGAAGCGACTCATTGATAATCAGAGCCCGTACAGCTGTCAAATTGCGGGAATGTTGATTGCCACGTTTCATCTGATGTTGCAAAAAATTCAGGACATTTACTAGGGTTTCAAGGTCGGGTGCTTGAGCGGGCCAGTAGGAGTGTGTCCTTCAAATTAGGAGCGTGTATGTGCGGCACTCTGAACACAGTTGTTTTCATCTCGGAAGACTTGAGTGACAGCATACTCGCCTTAAGGTGTAGAAGAAGAGGTAACATTTGGTTGCTGAGACCATTGAAATAAAGGATCTATCTCATGTTCAAAATAACCTCACGAAGTGGGTTCAGGTCATTGTACAACAACATCCCAAACACATCCTTCACCTACTGAACTCACTGCGCCGTTACTGCACGACGCTCTGCGTCACCTGAAAAATCAAAATTGAGACTCCTCGGCCCACTCTACGCGCCATAGACGGCTGTGTCCAGCTTCTGCATTGCTAAGCTCGTTACAGACCTGCAAGTTGAGGTGCCACCGCACACTCGGTCAGATTCTCGAAAAAGTGGTCATAAATAAAGAAAAAGTTTGGAGTTAAGAATTTTCGTTTAATAGGTTGGCTAGAGTGATGTTGGGACTACAAATCCCGGTCTTAGAAACGGCTGTTTCTTCCAAGGGTTCAGTTTCAGGTCGAATGCGACATTTATTTATGAGCCGCGCTGAAAAAGTAGAGCATGATTCGGATGAAATATTTTTGTTCGACGAATTCAGATTGATCCTTCTTTTTAATGAAGAAACTTCGAGATGTCATGCACTTAATTGCGAACACTTATTTCGTTACTTACTTACTGATCAACAATTTGTTTTTGTTAATTAACTTCTCAGCGGAGTGGAAGGAAGAAAATTGGAAAACGCGAGCTAAAATTAGAGATGAGTTTTAGATTCCATCACATCCCACTTTCTATTTTGTTCCGTCCTTAAGTACGCACTATTATCTTCGCGAATCAGCCTTAAAATCCAGCTACTAGCCATAACTCCGGCTTTGAGACATTTTTTGACCGACAGTTGCAAAATGCGATTATTTATACTGAGAAAATACAAACTGATGCGCCAAGAAGATGTCGAAGAGTAATCATCCACAATATGGCAACAGGAGTCCATAAACTGTTGATTCATCGACCGGGCATAACTACCTCTACAATTCTACGAATCGGTGAGCCGAAATCAACAAACAAGTTAATGTTGCAAATCGCTCAAGCTTTGAGCGAAAGTCTTCTCGCGTGAAATGACCTAGTTGATAGTGTCGGAAGTTCCATGCGTCTTTTCGCGGATGATGCTGTAGTATACAGAGATGTTACAGCAATAGAAAATTGTAGCAAAATGCAGGAAGATCTGCAGCGGATAGGCACTTGGTGCAGGGAGTGGCAACTGACCCCTAACATAGATAAATGTAACGTATTGCGAATACATAGAAAGAAGGATCCTTCATTGTATGATTATATGATAGCGGAACAAACACTGGTAGCAGTTACTTCTGTAAAATATCTGGGAGTATGCGTGCGGAACGATTTGAAGTGGAATGATCACATAAAAGTAATTGTTGGTAAGGCGGGCACCAGGTTAAGATTCATTGGGAGAGTCCTTAGAAAATGTAGTCCATCAACAAAGGAGGTGGCTTACAAAACACTCGTTCGACCTATACTTGAGTATTGCTCATCAGTGTGGGATCCGTACCAGATCGGGTTGACAGAGGAGATAGAGAAGATCCCAAGAAGAGCGGCGCGTTTCGTCACAGGGTTATTTGGTAACCGTGATATCGTTACGGAGATGTATATCAAACTCAAGTGGCAGACTCTGCAAGAGAGGCGCTCTGCATCGCGGTGTAGCTTGCTCGCCAGGTTTCGAGAGGGTGCGTTTCTGGATGAGGTATCGAATATATTGCTTCCCCCTACTTATACCTCCCGAGGAGATCACGAATGTAAAATTAGAGAGATTCGAGCGCGCACGGAGGCTTTCAGGCAGTCGTTCTTCCCGCGAACCATACGCGACGGGAACAGAAAAGGGAGGTAATGACAGTGGCACGTAAAGTGCCCTCCGCCACACACCGTTGGGTGGCTTGCGGATTATAAATGTAGATGTAGATGAAAAACATGGAGGATGTGTTCCGAATACTTCTGGCAACAACCAAACGCTATATTTCTTTATTGGGGAAACTCTCTCCGAGGAAAGTGAAGATTTTGTCGTCAGATGCTGTTGCCGTATTGGTACCTGCTGCAGAGGATTACGAGGAATCGAGTGTTGAGGATGAAGAAGATAGAAATGTCAGCGAGGAAGAAGATGAAGAGGGAAATGAATCTGAAGAACAAGAAACACAAGACGAAGAAGATTAAGAAGGCTTATAAGTCCGTCAGTATTTATTACTAATATAGTTTCTGTAACAAAAATAGTAATAGAGGCATTTTTGAAATAAAGTATACCATTAAAATTATAAATGTTCCGCAAAAATGTTTTTAGTCCGCTTCATTAATTTTTTCCAGATTTCTTTCGGCGTACGGGATCGACCATTTTGAATTTTTCAGTTTTGATGTACAATTCGTTATGAGAATTGTCGGAAATTCCATTATAGTGACTGGACATACTAGAGTAAATTTCGGAATTCTGGCCAGGTTTTCAGGATTCTGGCACACTGTGGAGCAAAAGCCTTTTGCAACATTTCATCGGAAGCTGGTTTATTTTGACCTGCATTCATTGACAACCGCAGTTCCTGTCGCTTTTGGATTAGTTGTCGTCAGCAAAGGGAAACGCTCGTCTCCCGTCGCTGTCAGTTAGGATGTTTTCGCAGCCGCTGTTGTTACGCCGTATTGCTTGTTTGATAGTGGAACACTTGTAGATATATTGCGCATTCAGTATCTTTCTCACTACAGTGATTCCATATTATCGACTAGTACATACTCACCATTTCCCTACCATGAGTCACGCTTACCCGATACCACTTCCATTTCATGCACAGACCACGTTAAAGGGTTGATAAGGGTGACGGGGGGGGGGGGGGGGGGGGGAGTAAATTTACGTTCGGTAGATTTTTGTCAGCGAGAACTGGCCGTACACATTTAATTTGACACAGATCAGATAGTAATTCACAACCACTGCAATTACAAATGGTTCAAATGGGTCTAAGCACTATGGGACTTAACATCTGAGGTCATCAGTACCCGAGACTTACAACTACTTAAACCTATCAAACCTAAGGACGGACATTACACGCAGCCATGCCCGAGGCAGGATTCGAACCTGCGAGCGTAGCAGCAGCGCGGTTCGGGACTGAAGCGCCTAGAACCGCTAGGCTACAGCGGCCGGCAATGCAATTACATTGCACAACACAATTAAAGGTTCACATAATCCAATCATCGTAATTATCTCCCATTAAAGCACAGAAGTATTCAATTAGGCTGAAAGGTGCTTACCACCTTCGACTGGAATCGTGAAAACGCGCAGTGCAACATCACCATCACCATCGGCTTTGGCAACACTTCAAACGTAAAATTGTCGACATATGAGAAAATAGGCCAGAACTTCGGAGCTCACATGAGGTTTAAGCTGCGTTAATGATATACTAGCACCAAATTTCACCACAATTCTATGCAACCCCACCTAGACGTGTCACACTCGATGGGAAGATGGTCCCAGCCCCTCTTACCCACATTTCACCCTTCTTTTGCCGCCTCTCCAATGGAGGCCAGAAATGCGATTCTCAGCATTAAAATCAGGTGGTTTTCCTGTGGATGGCCGAGGAAAACATTTCAGGCTCACCGTCGCTCAACATCGACACGAAAAGGCTTTTGGGGCTGGTTAAAAGAGCGTCAATGAAACCACCCCTTTCCTTGAGGCTTGATCCCCACACATTTCGCAGTCGAAAATGACAGTTCACCGTGCGACGGCAACAGGGAGACATTCATGATAACCCCTGATGTGGCTGACAGCACCGGTCGATTCAATCGCACTCTGAGGACATCGTGAGCCAACTACCACACTGAACGTCATCGCACCCATTTGAAGTACAGTAAGACCAAATATTTGCTGTTTTGTACTGAGTGGAACCACTAGGGACCATTCAAAACCATTCGACGAAATTTGAACGTGGTCCGAAGCAGCCAAGGGTGCCTTCCTGCTTCACGCCCTCGTGTGGAGTTGTCATGGAGGGATGCCACATGCATGAATAAAACGGAAAAGGGTCCCTTTAAGATTACCTAGTTCGATAACACCCTCGGAGCCAACCGCCCATATTTGTTGATCACGTTAAAAAAATCAGCGTTTACAGACCGTCCTTGTTACCAGAGTACTAGATGGCTGCAGGCAGGTTACGTTTCTGCTCCTGCGCCTTCTACTAGGCCATCCAATATCGCAGGAGTGTCTATAAACTTGCCGATCTGCAAGCGCCTATGACTTCGTCTTAGGTTGTCACTTTACAGATACATTTTTAATGTGTTTAACAAAGAACGGTGGGTGGAACCAAGAGCGTTGCCGAACTGAAGGGTCTTATTAAGAACGCTTGCAGTTTTATTTACGCGTTATTGTCAACGTCACACCCCTCTGTGATCACGCCACAGAAGAATGCAAAACAAAAGGGTAGAAAAAGCGCAAGTACCGTTCGCTTAAAATTCAAATTTCTGCGAATGGCTGTGAATGGTACCTAGTGGTTCCACTCCGTACAACAGAGAGAAATTGAGGTCCCTCTGCACTCCAGAGGCGTCCGATCCTGTTCAGTGGTGTTCATGGCCCATGATGTCCCCAGAGAAAAGTTGAATCGCCTGGGAGTGGCAGCGTTGTCAAAAGTTCTGAAGAACGTCGTCCTATTACTGTGAACTCTCGTTTTCGAACGCAAAATGTGTGAGAATCAACAACACAAGGAAAGAGATCGTTTCATTGACGCCATTTAAGCCACCCCCTGAGGTCTTTATGTGTCGATAGTGAGCGTTGGTGAGTCTGACATTTTTCCTTGCCATCCATAATAAAATCGCTTGATGTCGACTCTTAGGGTCAAAAAAGGGAGTGAAATGTTGGCAAGAAGGGGTGTGACGACTTTCTCATCGGGCGACACATCCACGGTGGCGTTGGGCAGAACTGTGGTGAAATTTGGCACCAGTGTGACATCGTTAACCCGCCTTACAATTGATGTGAGCTCTGGACTTCATTCACGTGTGTCAACACCTACTGTTTGAAAGTGTCGCCGAGCCCGAGGGTATTGTCACAGTGCGCCATGCTTTTGCTGGATTACAGCGGAAGGCTGTAGCCACCTTCCAGCCAAATTTCAAACCTATGGATCCCAGGAGGAGACAGTTACGCCGTTTCGAAAAAGTGGCCCTTTAATTGTGTTTCGCGGTATATCACATATCAAAACGAACTAACTGCCGGGCTTTCGTATCGATATCCATCTGTTGGAACGCTTCATAACTTTAGGTTTGCTGTAACGTAACGTTACTCCGTTGGCTTGTCGGCGCGTCCGTGTGTCTCTATAGGGTCGTCTGCCGACGCAATCTCGCGCTGGCTGTAAATTCCAGTGACGCTGAGCACCGTCAAGGGAAGCCCGTGCGACGATGGCTGCCCGTTACGGCGGCGTAATTTCCCCATGTGCCAATGTTTGTCACGGGTCTCCAGCAAAGAGCTTTTCTGCGTGACTCAGCCACCTCGCCGCCTGCTGCAACTGGAAAACAGCCTACTCTCTCCATGGTCCGACCTGTAGTGTACTCCGTCTCGTTGCCTCATGTTGCAGAATCATTTAATACACTCATCATATTCAAATGATCACTAAAATTGGTAAGCGGGTCGTAGACTTCCATCCGGTCGCACGCTCACTAGCATGGTGTAGCAATAGGTGACAGCAAAAGGACAGCCAACGTTTTAAGCCCCGCATTTAAGAATCATTCAAACAAAAGACTCGTACAAACATATCGTTTTTTTACCGTCGTACAGAAACAACAGAAAGAGATGAAAGCAAATAAATCGCCAGGGTCGGATGGATTCCCGATTTGATTTTACAAATACTACTCTACGCCATTGGCCCCTTACTTATTTTGCATTTTTCTTTAATCTCTCACCCAGTGCAAAGTCCCAAGCGACTGTAAAATAGCGCAGGTACTCCTGTGCAGAAGTGGTGTAAAAGAACGGGCCCATAAAATTGCAGTCCATTATCCTTAAGATTGGTTTGCTGCGGAATTGTTGAACGTAATTTCAGTTCCAATATAATAAATCTCCATAAGGCGGAAGAGCTTTATTCCACAAATCAGTACAGATGTAAAAAGCATTGCTCGTGCGAAACTCAGCTTGTCCTTTTCTCACGAGGTATCCCGCCAACCGGGAATGAAGGACAGAAGGTAAATTCCATAATCTTAGATTTCCGAGAAATGTTTGACACTGTGCCCACTGCAGAGCGTTGACGAAAGTACGAACATACATAATATTTTCCCAGATATGTGAGTGGCTCGAAGACCTCTTACGTAGTGGAACCCAATACGTTGTCCACGACGGCGAATATTCATCATTGCCAAGAATATTGAGAGGAGAGCTCCACAGAAGACTGACAGGCTCGCTCTTCAAGTGGCTCAAGTGGCTCTGAGCACTATGGGACTTAACATCTGAGGTCACCAGTCCCATAGACTTAGCACTACTTAAACCTAACTAACCTAAGGATATCACACACATCCATGTCCGGAGCAGGATTCGAACCTGCGACCGCAGCGGTCGCGCGGTTCCAAACTGAAGCGCCGAGAACCGCTCGGCTACTACGGCCGGCGATCGCTCTTCCTCTCTACACAAACAAGCGATCTGACGGGCAGGATAAACAGCAGTCTGCCACTGTTGGCTGATCACACTGAGGTGTAAGGTAAAGTGTCGTCGTTGAGTGATTGTAGGAGGATACAAGACGACTTTGACAAAATTTACATTTCGTCTAGTGAAATGCATAACTCTAAATGTAGAAAAACGTAATTTAATGCAGATGATCAGGAAGAACAAGCAGTAATATTCGAATGTAGGGTTAGTAGGGACTACTTGACGCAGTCACATCGTTTAAATATCTGGACGTAACGTTGCGAAGCCATATGAAATGAAGGACTGTGGTAGGGAAGACGAATGGTCGATTTATTGGGAGAATTTTGTGAAAGTGCGGTTCATTAGTAAAGGAGGCAGGACATGGAATACTAGTGACACCTATTCTTGAGTACTGCTCGAGTATTTGGGATACCCACCAGGAGGGATTAAAGTAAGACATCGAAGCAAGTCAGAGGTTGGCTACTATAGTCGTTACCGGTAGGTTCGATAAGCACACAGGTATTATACTAAAATGTAGACTTTCACGGCCGGAAATATCATGTTCATTAATCTAGGCTGTTATGCCGTGATCGGTTGATGAATTTTGTCTCAATTCGCAACGTTTCGTCTCCGACTCCGGGAGACATCTTCAAGGGGGTCCGTAGATCGATGGAAGGTCCAACACACCCACTGGCTTGCTACTGACTGCCGCTAAATTCGGTGTCCGCGCGCTCCCGCGCCGCGGTGTAACGTCACGTGTTTTGGAAACGTCAGTGCAATTGGCCGCTGTCCGTGGCCCTCGACCGCCGTTGCCATCACCCAGTAGTGGACGGGTGGTACACATCTTCTTTAACACCGGCATCCACATACCGTTTAATTTCACGCCCTCCTCCTTTCGATTAAAATTATTTGGGTGTTTAGCGATTTCGATTGCCTCCCTGTAGAGCCTTTCGTAGTATCCGCTGTGGCCGCTAGTACTTGCGTCTCCTCGAAACGAATATTGTGGTTCCCGTGCTGGAAAGCACGTTCCGCAACAGCCGATCGTTCCGTTTCTCCTCTTCTACAATTTTCCTCGTGCTCTTCCAAACGTTTAGAAACAGTTATTTTAGTTGTACCCACATAAACATCACCACAGCTGCATGGGATCCTATACACTCCAGCTTTTTCCAAAGGTTTGCGAGCGTCCTTGGTAGGCTTAAGGTATTCCTGTATCTCCGTGGTGGGCTGGTACATTACGGTAATATTCCGCTTCGTCAAGATCCTCCCTATTCTTTCCGTTACATTTTTAACAAACGGCAGGAAAACCTTAGATTTTGCAGTAGCCTGTACGTCAGTATGATTTCTGCATGGCTGCCTCAACGCACGTTTTATTTCGGCGGACGAATATCCGTTCTTCATTAGTGGATTGTGGAGATGTCCCATCTCAGCGTCGAGCAACTCAGGTTCACAAATATTTCTAGCTCTGTCTGCTAACGTCTTGATAACACCCCGCTTCTGTTGTGGGTGGTGGTTCGAATCCCGGTGCAAATAACGGTCCGTGTGCATGGGTTTGCGGTATACTGAGTGGCCCAAACTACCATTTTCGTTTCTAAACACAAGCACATCGAGGAAATGTAGTTTCCCGTCTACCTCCTCCTCCATTGTAAGCTGAATTCTCGAGTTTATACTGGTTAGATGTTCGTGGAACCGGCTTAGTTCCTCCCTACCATGTCTCCACAACACAAACATGTCATCCACGTATCGGAACCATACATTTGGGTTTTTGCTGGCAGTACCTAAGGCCTGTTCTTCGAATTTCTCCATAAAGAAGTTTGCAATTACGAGACTTACGGGGCTTCCCATAGCCACCCCATCCATTTGTTCATAAAACTGTTCGTTCCACTTGACTGCTACGGTCGCAGGTTCGAATCCTGCCTCGGGCATGGATGTGTGTGATGTCCTTAGGTTAGTTAGGTTTAAGTAGTTCTGAGTTCTAGGGGACTGATGACCACAGATGTTAAGTCCCATAGTACTCATAGCCATTTGAACCATTTTTTCATTCCACTTGAAGTATGTGGTCGTCAAACAACACTTAAACAGTTCTAAAATATCGGCAGGAAAAATTCGATCCAGCTGTTCCAATACATCATTAAGTGGAACCACGGTAAACAACGACACCACATCGAAGCTGACCAATATGTCCTCCGGCTGGACCACTATGCCATCCAATCTGCTGATGAAATGTGTCGAATTCTTTATATAAGACTCCGAACGGCCCACATGTGGTTTCAACAGCGTAGACAAAAACTTGGCTAATGAGTAGGTGGGCGAACCAATGGCACTTAGTATCGGCTTAACGGCACATTTTCTTTATGAATTTTGGGCAATCCATAAACCCTCGGTTGTAGCGCAACCGAATTGCAGAGACCTTTCTGTACACTCTCTTCAATGGAAGACTTTTTTATTAACCGCAACACAGTTCTGAGAACTTTGATAGTGAGGTCCTTATTCAGGTTCCTATATGCTTGCGGATCCAATAGATCAGTAATTTTACTCTGATAGTCGGCCACATCCATAACCACTGTTGCGCTTCCTTTGTCAGCTGGGAGAACCAAAATACTATCGTCGTCATTCAGGAGTTTTAAAGCTCTTCTCTCACCCACAGTTATATTACTTTTCGGCGGTTTTGCATTGGCTAATATTCTCACTGTTTCTATACGGATTTCTTCAGCTGTTACAGAATCCACACTGCGAATCCCTGCTTCCGCACTGGCTATAATTTCTTCCGTGGGCACAAAACGCGGACTAACAGCAAAATTTCCTCCCTTGGCAAACACAGATGTCTCATCGTCAGATAACGAACGTTTGGACAAATTGATAACGGTCCGGGAAACGTCTAAATGCCGAACAGTCTGATTAGGTAGCAAATTATCAAACTTCTTCTTCTGTCTGCTAGACGTTACCAACATACGCTTCCCCATGGTATCATGCAGTAGTCTATCAATTTTATCCCAGTCACTGCTGCACAGTTTATTACTGATCGTAATATGGAGAGACATTAACTTACAGTTTGTAATTGCCAAGTCCCGTCGGGTCTGCTAAATGCGCTCTCGTAGTAAGGCCTCCTCAGTCCGTTTGAAAACACGTTGTGCCTTTCCCGAAGAGAACAGTCGCTTTATCTTCAGAAACTTCGGTATAACGCCGACGGCTCTGCAACGAGACAGGAATGTGAGGGAATACAGAAGCTGCACTCTCTTCTTCTGGAGTCCCTCCAGGCGTTGCACTTCTCTTGACATCTCCTCCCCGTAGAGGCGTCTGATACTAAAATGTAGACTTTCACGGCCGGAAATATGATGTTCATTAATCTAGGCTGTTATGCCGTGATCGGTTGATGAATTTTGTCTCAATTCGCAACGTTTCGTCTCCGACTCCGGGAGAAACCAAGTGTTGAAAGGTTTTGTGCCGGAGAGAGATGCGAACCCAGACGCGCTGCTTTTGTATAGAATTTGAGCATTTCGGAATATTGGACAAACAATGTAAAATTTTTTTGAGTCCTCAGTCTTCTGACTGGTTTGATGCGGACCACCTTTTCATCTCATAGTCCTACTTGCAACCTATGTTCTCAATTATTTGCTGAATGTACTCAAATCTCTAACTTACTAGTCAGTTTTTACGCTCTTCTGCGGATCCCATAAGGATCAAATCCCAGGAAAGTCGAGATCTGAGTTCGAATCCCAGTCCAACATTTTCAAAATCGCAAGTTCCAATACAACAAAAAATTACACTTCTGACAACCATTTTAACAAGCAGGAACAGACCCTTTTCATCTATGGTAACAACAATTGAACAGTGTAGATTTGCACAGTGGTTCCAACATGCTACCCACTGAAGGCGACTCGGTGTAGGGTGGGTCATGATAAGGGTAAGGCTCGCGCAAGTTGAAGCTCCTGTCAGCAGTAAGCTTTTGGAACGACAAATTCTGTTTTAATGACGAACATGTCATGACATAAGGTAACAGGGCAGTTGTAAGGCACTGGTGTTTCACGTACGCAACTGCTTCTTCCTTGGAGATCTATGCCCTATATCAATAAACACAAAGCATCTTCGGGAATGAGAGAGCAACTTATGTACCAAAAGATATCCTTTCATATCTTGCTAGACACAAAGAACTCCATAAATCGATCTGCCTGTAGTGGATACAGGGCGACATCGTCGCAAGAGCCAACAAACTGGCTGACAAACTTGAGAAACATGTGCAACAACTCGCTCTTACTTCAACATTCCTTTAGTACTGTTTGCATTACAGACACAATGCAAAATCACCATTAGTAGGTTAACAGCACCCACATAGCAACCGAAAACACAAGAATCCTTTTAGATTTAACAATTTGTACGATTTATGATCATTGTATGGGAGAAGATGACATGTGCCGAGGATCTCCATCACAAACTGCTTGTACAATTTGACCATTGCTCATGATTACCTCCTCCAGAAAACATATTGACATATGGCGGTCTGTTTAACAACCAAGACACACAGCTGCAGGTATCTGATGCGGGACCACTATACCGCAATCGGCTCAAACCCATTTACTCGCTCAGCTGGGCAAGTTGCATAATTGCAGTTCGTAAAGAACCCATGATTAAGTAGATGCCTGGTAAAAAGACCATCCTCTATATCAGTGCTGACAGTAAAGCGTGTTGGGTCTTCTGCTTCCATATTCTATAGAAATGAATGAAAGCATCAATGCCCTGTGGTTTGGAGCCCTGTGCTAAGTTATATTACAGCATGAGTTGCGGTGTCGAAAGTACAAGACTTACTCTTCATTTTCACCTAGGAAGGAGCCATCCTGCACGTTGAAGGGCTTAAATATGAGACCTTTTCTCTTGATGGGCAGGATTTTTTAATCGTTCCTAGAACGGTGAGCCCTGTAATTCCACGCTAGCAGTATAGTGCTCTTGGTGTAGCTTCTCAACTTCTATGAAATATAACACCTGACAAGTTACACTACTGAAGTACAGACGATGTCACTTACTTCAGGCCTTGAAATTTTACCACTGTCTTTTGTGGAGCCCTTTTATTTACAAATAGATGTTTCGCCGTTCCATAAGCTAGACATGGTCTGCACTGTCATGACAATAATCAAAAAAGTCATCAATTCTCAGTGACCACAATGATGTACACTATGTGATCAAACGTATCCGGACACCTGGCTGAAAATGACTTAAAAGTTCGTGTGCCCTCCATTGGTAATGATGGAGTTCAATATGATGTTGGTCCACCCTTAGCCTTGATGACAGCTTCCACTCTCGCAGGCGTACGCTCAATCAGGTGCTCGAAGGTTTCTTGGGGAATGGTAGCCAATCCTCACGGGGTGCTGCACGGAGGAGAGCTATCGATGCCAGTCGGTGAGGCCTGGCCTAAGTTGGCGTTCCAAAACATCCGAAAGGTGTTCTATAGGATTTAGGTCAGGACCCTGTGCAGGCCAGTCCATTACAGGGATGTTATTGTCGTGTAACCACTGCGACACAGGCGTGCATTATGAACTGGTGCTCCATCGTGTTATCGCCATCTCCGAATTGCTCTTCAACAGTGGGAAGCAAGAAGGTGCTTAGAACATCAATGTAGGCTTGTGCTGTGATAGTGCCACGCAAAACAACAAGGGATGCAAGCCCCCTCCATGAAAAACACAACCACACCGTAACACCACCACCTACAAATTAACTGTAGGCACTACACACACTGGCTGATGAAGTTCACCGGGCATTTGCCATAGCCGGCCGGAGTGGCCGAGCGGTCTAGGCGCTACATACTGGAACCCCACGTGTGGTGCCACCGCCAGACACCACACTTGTTAGGTGGTAGCCTTTAAATCGGCCGCGGTCCGTTAGTATACGTCGGACCCGCGTGTCGCCACTGTCAGTGATTGCAGACCGAGCGCCGCCACACGGCAGGTCTAGAGACACTTCCGAGCACTCGCCCCAGTTGTACAGCAGACGTTGCTAGCAATGGTTCACTGACAAATTACGCTCTCATTTGCCGAGACGATAGTTAGCATAGCCTTCAGCTACGTCATTTGCTACGACCTAGCAAGGCGCCATTATCATTTGCTATTTATCTTGTGATGCATGTACCGTCAAGACCGATGTTCACCAACTATGGATTAAAGTTAAGTATTCCAGCAGCAACGTACCTTATTGGCTATATTAATTATATTGTCCTGTTCCAGACCTCACGCCAGCCTGCGTGAGCTTAAACGCGTGCCTTTCGGCTACCGGTCATAGTGGCTTGGCTGTCTTGCCAAGTCACAACACCACGACCGCTACGGTCGCAGGTTCGAATCCTGCCTCGGGCATGGGTGTGTGTGATGTCCTTAGGTTAGTTAGGTTTAAGTAGTTCTAAGTTCTAGTGGACTGATGACCTCAGAAGTTAAGTCCCGTAGTGCTCAGAGCCATTCGCCATACCCACACCCTGCCATCGGATCGCCTCATTGTGTACCGTGATTCGTCACTCCACACAACGTTTTTCCACTGTTCAGTCGTCCAATGTTTATGCTCCTTACGCCAAGCGAGGCGTCGTTTGTCATTTACCGGCGTGATGTTGGCTTATTAGCAGCTGCTCGACCATGAAATCCAAGTTTCTTCACCTCTCGCCTAACTGTCATAGTACTGGCAGTGAATCGTGATGCAGTGTGGAATTCCTGTGTGATGGTCTGGATAGATGTCTGCCTATTACACATTACGACCCTCTTCAACTGTCGGCGGTTTCTGTCAGTCAACGGACGAGGTAGGCCCGAACTCTTGTGTGCTGTACGTGTCCCTTCACGTTTCTACTTCACTATCACATTGGAAACAGTGGACCTAGGGATTTTTAGGAGTGTGGAAATCTCGCGTACAGATGTATGACACAAGTGACAACCAGTCACCTGACCACGTTCGAAGTCCGTGAGTTCCGCGGAGTGCTCCATTCTACTCTCTCACGATGTATAACGACTACTGAGGTCGCTGATACGGTATATCTGGTAGTATGTGGCAGGACAATGCACTCATTATGAAAAGTGTATGTTTTTGCGGGTGTCCGGATACTTCTGATCACATGGTATATGTGCCAACGAATATACTTAACAGAGCCTACAGAGACAGGAATGTTTTACGGACAGGAATATTGTATCATATTGTGTGTTGTAATATTTTGTAGGGTTAAAAAAATAATCTAAGCCCACAGGTACACTGAACAGCTCATGAAGCCCGGGTTTTCGCTTCGTTACTACAGTGGTGTATGGGTACGACCTGTAGAGGTTTCCCTATGGTATTCAGTTTTTTTGTGAAAGATAAGGTCAGTGAAGACATTTTTAGCGGGGTCAGTAAAGAGATTTAGTAGCTGGATTCCCTTAGATTCTCTTAGACGAAACGTATTTATCGTTCGACGCGTGTTTTCAGAGGTGGTTTTGCTCTGTAGCCTTTTGTTTGTGTTTCAAACTAAGTGTTCACATGTGTGTGCACTGTGCTTTGTTGTGACCCACTTTTCTTTTCTCCTTGTGCGAATGTGTACTGAGGCCGTTAGTATATGAATTTGCCATTTTTTCTCTTACATGTCCCAACAATGGGTCACTTCATGAAATGGAAAAGTAATGATGATAGTTCCAGAGTCTTTCAGCCTTGCTCTTTTAAGGCAGCTTTAAGTTTAATGACAGATTAAAAAGTTGGAGTCGGTAAGATTTTCTAGTAAAAGCACAGCAATTAGTAAAGCTTATGGCGTTGAGAGGCCACATGCCGCAGAAAAGTACCTTCCAGTAAAAATCAGGAGGCAATGCAGCACACGAAAGCAAGAGATTAATACCAGTATCACATGTGGTCACTGCAAAGTGCTGTTATGTACCCATCGCTACTTTAAAAGATCGTACTTCTTATCTTTCTAACTCTGAAATATATATTTATTTTAATCGTTCATCTGACTGGTTCTATGTGGCCTGTCACGGAATCCTCTCCAGAGCCAATCTCTTCATGTCACGGTAGCAGTTACACCGAAAATCCTGTTATTTGCTGGATGTCTCTGACTTCCCTACAGCTTTACCCTACACAGCTCCCTCTAATACTATGGATGTTATTCGCTGATTTCTTACACTTTTCCTATCATTCTGTCGTTTCTTCTTCTCAATGTTTTCGGTAAGTTCCTACCTTCACCGATTCTGTGAATCTCCTCAGTCCTTACTTCAGAAGTCCATTCTTCTGTAGCACCACATCTCAAAAGTTTCGAGTCTCTTCAGTTCTGGCTCTCCCAAAGTCCATGATTTAATACCACACAACGCTGTGTTCCAAACGTACCTTCTCAGAAGTATCCTCCCCAGATTAAGGCCTATGTTTGATACTATGTACACTTCTTTTGGCCACGTCTGCTGGTCTGCTTTTTTATGCCCTGGTTCAAATGGCTCCAAGCACTATGGGACTTAACATCTGAGGTTGTCAGTCCCCTAGACTCAGAACTACTTAAACCTAACTAACCTAAGGACATCATACACATCCATGCCCGAGGCAGGATTCGAACCTGCGACCGTAGCAGCAGCGCAGCTCCGAACTGAAGTGCCGAAAGCCGCTCGGCCACAGCGGCCGGCTTATGCCCTGGATTAATTTGATTACAAAGAAGCAGAATTCCTTAACTTCATCTAATTCGCGATCACCAATTTTGATATTAAGTTTCTCATTTGCCGTGCTTCTTAATATTTTTGCCTTTGTTCGGGGTTACCAATTCCATTGAGCAGATCCTGTAATTCATCGACACTTTAGCTGAGGGTATCAATGTAATCAGCGAATTTTATCTTTGGTAACCTTTCACCATGAACTTTAATCCGAATCTTGAACCTTTCTTTTGTTTCCGTCATTGCTTATTCGATTATACGAGGGCTATTCAGAAAGTAAGGAACGATAGGTTGCGAATGGAAACCACAGTGAGATAAACATTAGTATCACATGTGGTCACAGCAATGTGCTGTTATGTACCCATCGCTACTTTAAAAGATCATACATCTTATCTTTCTAACTCTGAAATATTTATTTTAATCGTTCATCTGGTTGGCAGCATAGCTTCAGGCGAAATTTCTCACCAGCCCTCGTACTTGGCGGGAGACACTATTGTTCTAGGTATCTTTATGTGCTCCCTGTGTGCTCAGAACTACAGATTCAAACTTCCATCTACTTATCTCCATAGTCGCCGATCCGACTTAGATGTTTGTCGTAGCGTTGCACCAACTCATTATAGAAGGCAACCGCCAGTGCTTTACACCAATTCTCTAAGCTGGCCTACAGCTCGTTGTCTGTGCCAAAAAGTTGTCTTCATAGCCAGCCATTCATGTGAGCAGAGATGAAATTCAGAGAGAGACAATTACGAGTTGTATTGTGGGTAATTAAGCATTTCCAATTGTAAACGATGGAGGAGCATCTTCATTGCCCCTACAGAATGCAGCTGAGAATTACCTTGAAGAAGAAATCGCACGACAGTTGTGTAATGTTGGCTGCATAGGTTCAGGCGAAATTTCTCACCAGACCCTCGTACTTGGTGAGAGACACTTTTGTTCTACGTATCTTTATGTGCTCCCTGTGTGCTGAGAACTAGAAAGAACGACATAACGCGATCAACAGGCATACTAGACACACTGCCGAACACACCTGCGCAAAACTTCATCGCATTTTCAATGTGGTTCCCAGTTCGCGACCGATCGCTCCTTACTTTCGAATAACACTCGTAGATTGAACACAATGGGTGAAAGACTGCATCCGTGTCTACACCCTTTTTAATGCCAGCACTTCGTTCCTGGGTTTTCCACCTTATTATTACCTCTTGGTTCTTGTACCTGTCGTACATTACCCATCTCTCCCCACAGCCTACTCCAATTTTTCCCAGAACATCGAAAATCTTGCAATATTTTACATTTACAAATCCTGTGAGCGTGTCTTGATTTTTCTTCAAGTCTAGCTTCTGTTATCGAGGGCAGCGTCAACCCTGCATCTCTATTGCCTTTACCTTTCCTAACGCCAAGCCGTTATCTAAACTGATCCTCAATTTCCTTTCCCACCAGCCTGCATATTGAATCTTATTCACACATTATTCCTGCTTACCCTTCACATTTTACAGTTCTTCCTTCATAAACGATTCCTTCAACGTATTCCATCTCGACTCCAATGGGGCATTTATGGGCGTCACAAAATAATAATGAAACCATAGTGTGAAAAATTTGCGAACATGGGTTTACTCCTTTTGCATTCCATATGCGTCGCAACAACGGCTGCAGCACTGTGGAATAAAGAATTTAATTCGGTTTTGGAAGGATCAACGTACCTACCAGCCAGATAATCCACCACAGTAAATGAAAACGTAATGAGTCGGCTTTCTTGGGCGAAGTGTTTTTTTCTGGTCGTCTAGCGGTGGTGGCGCCAGCGCGGCAATGTCGGTCGGAAGACGCCACGTGCCGGGGAGAGGTGAGGTGAGGTGAGGGATACGCGTTAAGCCCTTAATGCCCGGGGATCCGCGGCCTGTCGTGTTCCAGCGACGGTGCTGCCGCAGCGTCGTGACGTCACCTGTCTGTCTGTCTGTCTGTTGAAGGGGATTCGCCGCCAGGAAGTCACGCGCCTCTGCCAGTGAACCACTCTCAGAGCGCTACACTCAACTCTACTCTCTCTAATGGATGGCAATTAAACATGGTGGTGCGTGCAATATGTTTCACTACACACACGGAGTCGGCGCTCCATCGTTAACTATTTGCAATGAAAAATTTCTCAGAGCCCACGGAACAGTGACAGCATAAATATGGGGGAATAGTATTAACAATAGTGAATCTTGGTTTACGGCGTCCGTCTTCCTCTTAAGCTGATTCGTGGAAGGGTTCATTAAAAGTGGCCGCAACAAAGGAAGTACATAATAAGCATCTGATTCTTGAGAATATCTTAGAAGACTGACTGCAGGAAGTTACATCTACGTTTTAATGTTTTTATGCACAACGCTGCACTCCAGAGAAATACCTTCAGAAAATATTTCCTATATTTATATTTTTTTCAGAAACGCGTTTCTTGCTATTGACATTATGTATTATATTATCTCCATATCGGCATTCGTCGGATGTAGTAATAGTAAAACAACTTAAAGATGATTGCTATCCATACATCAAGTAGTCAAAAATCTGACGAGTATCGCTTTAATGGATGAGAAATAAGATGTCTGAATTAGCTAGTAACACTCAGTTTTTTTCTGATCTTCACTTATTTTAATGCTGAAGAATATATTTTATACCATTGTTTGAGTGCAGCAGGTATTTTATGCAACTTAAATGGACAAAACGAACGGGAGAACATGGCGTTTTGCCGATACTTCCGATGCAGATAAATGTATGAAATGTATCTCGCTGTGATATATTTCACAGGTAGATAGTGAATAATTGCCTGTAAGAACACATTTTAATTGACAGGATGTAGATGCAAGACGAGCAGTGAGTTAATGTCAGCATAAAATAACCAAATGTTTCACGTGCAGCAAAATATATCAGTGAAATGTGATTACTCTTCCAGCGTGAGCCTAACTTCGACACTGTGCAGCTAATCGATTGCTTTTGTCTGTATACCTATTGTTCAGTGGTTTTCGTTTCCTTGATGTTCCTGACTATATAATTACCAATACAAAAATGAGCGTCTGGTGCTTCTAGGTACTGATCCCATTATGTTGCCGTAAATGGATGACGTAAATCACACGATGAGTTACGCAGACTGTACTCCCCAGTAATTACTAACATTTATAAAATTTCATAGTCACCGAGAAAACTCGGTAATCAGTAGTTTCTCTTATAACCAAGTCGTCAACGCTCGTTAATTCGGTGGCGGTTTAAGGAGTAGTAATCTGTTCGAATGCCGATGGTGGATGATTCCTTTTACATTCAGTGGTTGACTTTCGGGAGGAGAAGATGTGATGTGTACTTTTTCTGAACAACATTCAGTACGTCAAATTTCTGGTTTGAATCTGAAATCTCTCGGCAGTGAACGGAGTAACGGAATATATTTATACTTACGTGAACTACATTTATGTGCCGTATGAAATGCAAAACTGATTTATTAAGGAGGTAGTCGTGTTCAAAGGTAATTAATGTATGTTGCTTCTAACATCTGAGATCAATTCGGTAGCAGAGACAGTCAGGTGAAGTCAGAGATGAAGACGGAGAGAAGAAGCAGCAGTCACATGTTCCCTCAAAATCTGGTTGAAGGTACAAAACATAAAAAATTTTGAACTCAGGGACATATTCTGTAACTGTCGAATTGTAATGTTACAGTAATTCTCGCAGTTGGGTACACTACGTGCGATTTATTTGCTAACAACAATAGATATTTTGCGTGTGACATGTTCCATATATCTTCGTCATATTCATATCAAAGCGTTTGCAGTTCAGTGTCTGAATGTAGCATATATCTTCGTCATATTCATATCAAAGTGTTTGCAGTTCAGTGTCTGAACATAGATGAAGAAATTGAAGTCGTTTTTCAGCAAAGGTTTCACTAATTCAGTAGGACCATTACATAGGTCGACATAGTAGATCGGTGGAACAGCGACCAGTATGTCCTCAGGCCTGTCTCAGAAGTAGGTGCCTTAAACGAAATTGGGAATCGCTGTGGTTCTGAGATACTGGCTGAAAAGAAACCTCTGATGACAGATTGTATGAGGTCAGTCCACCGTAACTCACTCGGATAGGTAGAAATGAGTTTCTGCCAGATTTGATTTAAACACGAATGCATGCGTGAGACGAAAGGAATTAAGTGACAAGTTTAGTCACCAAACAGAAAGTAGCAGGACTGTATAATACTGTAAGTAGGCTGTTTAGGTTTTTATATTGGTAACGCCACGTAGCGCTCTGTATGAAAATCACTGGTTGTGCTGTGTGCAGTCTGTGGTTAGTTGGCATTGTTGTCTGCCATTGTAGTGTTGGGCAGCTGGATTAGCGTTGCGCAGTTGGAGGTGAGCCGTCAGCAGCGGTGGATGTCGGGAAGTGAGATGGCGGATTTTTGAGAGCGGATGATCTGGACGTGTGTCCATCAGAAACATTACATTTGTAAGAATGGATGTCATGAACTGCTATATATATTATGACTTTTGAACACTGTTAAGGTAAATACATTGTTTGTTCTCTATCAAAATCTTTAATTTGCTAACCATGCCTATCAGTAGTTAGTGCCTTCAGTAGTTTGAATCTTTTATTTAGCTGGCAGTAGTGGCGCTCGCTGTATTGCAGTAGTTTGAGTAACGAAGGTTTTTGTGAGGTAAGTGATTTGTGGAACGTATAGGTTAATTTAGTCAGGGCCAATCTCTTGTAGGGATTATTGAAAGTCAGATTGCGTTGCCCTAAAAAATATTGTGTGTCAGTTTAAGCACAGTCATGTATAATTTTTCTAAGGGGACGTTTCAAAACTTACAGCGACTTTGTGCCGGAATATTTAAAAGGTTGCGCAAAGTAAGTAACTTAATGTTCGAGTCGGCTGATTATGAAGTAAGACTGAACATATTAATAATAGGACACTAACGCGAAACTTAATTAATACTTAAGAAGAAGTGGCGGGCGCGATAAGTGGAACCTGAAAGTTTTGATAGTGGTCCGTCCATCAAATGGTATTCGAGAGAGTTAAAAGTAGCCTAGCAAACAGAACAATGGAACACATGTCAGTATGTACTCTTCGGAAAAGTAGTCATTAACACTGTTCAATTTATTATGTGTATTCAAGGTCACTAAAGGTTATGGGGTAGTAATTATTCACACCAATGAATCAGGAGCCCAAATTCATACATGGTAGTTTCACTGGCAAGTTTGTAAGCAACTGTGGGATATTATCAGTGTCAGCATCTGTTAGTATGTCGTCAAGAGAAAGATATATCCCAAGGGAAAGGGGTTCATAATCAGTTTTAGACCCTCTGTTTGAATCTACATTTGGAGCCACTTCAGCAGGAGAACCAGTTGCACGCCTTTCATAAAATGTTTATTGATGCACAGCCAAGCACTTCACTACGCTCTCTACAGCGCCAGTGCTAGACGTTTGACAAACAGATCCACATGACACTGTGTTATCCAGACTACCATTAGTTACTATAGTAGCATCAGTCTCCTACAAATTCTGAATCTTCTGCGTGCTCTTTTGCACCTTTTCCCAACAGTTCATTACACAATTAGTCAGAACTTCATCCATCATGTACCTATGACACACCAACATAACGTCATTGTTATAGATCTAAAAGAAACATTCAAGAATGTCAGTATTATCCATCTAACAATAAACAAAACAGCCAAAAATGAATAGATAATATGTCTGTTACACTCTAATACGTAAATAAACGATTTTCGTTACATACCTTCGGTAATCACCCTACATGTGCTATCAGCGGAAATAGTTTATATTATCTCAGGAACTAATATTTTCGAGAGAATTTGTGAAACAGTATGACCTACAATGATTATTCTCCATTAGAAGTAGCATTTCACAGCATGTACTAAATATAAGTGAGTGTCACTGGGAACTAAATTCACGACAATCTATTTGCTTTCATGTACGGCGCGGAAGAAAACTATCTGTACATGTGGTCACACACGACTGCCGCATTGATTTTATACTTCACACTGTAGTAAATCCTGTTGCAAATTATACGTACTGTTGTTTATATTAGAAGAGTAGCTGAATACCCGGCGTTACAAGAATATGTGTTTATTCCAATTACATTACTCCAAGAGATGTTCATAGGATTTGTCGACCAGGAAAAAGCATTCGACGATGTCAAATGGTGCAAGATGTTGGAAAATCTGAGAAAAATAGGGGTAAGCTATAGCGAAAGACTGGTGATATACAACATGTACAAAAGCCAAGAAGGAGTAATAAGAGTGGAAGAACAAACTGTTCGGTTTAAAAAGGATTTAGTCTTTCACCCCTACTGATCAGTCTGTACAAGGGAGAACCAAAGATGGAAATGAAAGAAAGGTTCAGAAGTGGAAATTCAAGGTGAAAGGATATCTATGAAACGATTCACTGATGACATTGCTATCCTCAGTGAAAGCGAAGAAGAATTACATAACCTGCTGAATAGATTGAACAGTCTAATCAGTACAGAATAGGGACTGAGAATAAATCGAAGTAAGACGAAAGTAATGAGAAGTCGCAGAAAGCAAAACAGTAACAAACTTAACATCAAGACTGGTGATCACGAAGTAGATTAATTTTAGGAATTCTTTTACCTAGCCGGCAAAATACCCAACGACGGATAGAGAAAAGGTGATATCAAAAGCAGACTTGCAGTGTCAAAAAGGGCATTCATGGCTAAGAGAAGTCAACTAGTATCAAACATAGGCCTTAATTTCAAGAAGAAATTTTTCAGAATGTACATTTAGGAGCACAAAATTGTTTGGTAGTGAAACATGAGCTGTAGGAAAACCGGAACAGAGGAGAATCGAAGAATTTGAGATATGGTGCTACAGGCGAATGTTGAAAATTAGGTGGACTGATAAGGTAAGGAATGAAGAGGTTCTGCGCAGAATCGGAGAGGAAAAAAATATGTGGAAAGTACTGACAAGAAGAAGGGACAGGATGGTAGGACATATGTTAAGACATCAGGGAGGAACTTCCACGCTAGTGATATAAAGAGGTTGGTTGGCACAAGAGAAGAATTCGAGGCGGGCCACATCAAACCACTCAGAAGACTATGGAAAAAAAAACATCTCCTCCTTTTATGCGTGTACTTCTTCTGTCCATCTGCTCCGCCCCACTCTCTCTGTCCATCCGTTCCTCCCCCTCTATGGACATCTCCTCCTGTCCCTTCTACCTCCTCCTCATCCCGCTGTTTCCTGTTATGCCTCTTTGTCTATTTCCTACTCCCTCTCTTTCAGTTAATTTCCTCTCCCCCATCTGTCGATCACCTCCTCCCCGTCTCTCAGTCAATCTCCTCCTCCTCAGTCCATCTTCTCATCCCTTTTTCTGTCCATTTCCTCCTCTCCATCACACTGTTCGTCTCCTACTCTTTTCTCTCTCCGTTTCTCCTTCCCCCATATATGTGCCTATCTTCTTCTCCCTCTCTCTGTCTGCGCATTTCTTCCTCCCCTGTCCTGTCTCCATATTATCATCCGCAAATCAATAAGTGGTTGCTGGTTCTCATTACCTCCACAGCGTTTCTTTCCATATAGTAAATAATATGTACACCAAGTTCAGTTGAATTTGATCCACCGGTTTAAGAGGTTTTTTTATCTGCTGCTTTGCCTGCATACAAAAGTGTCACGTATATTGCATACGTATTTAACAAATATTAACTTGTTTGTTCACATATATCGCGTATATCTGTAGCGAGTTTAACCTGCAGTTTCGTTTCCAGACAGCACAGTATTTGTGACGTCATATCTCCTGAATTAATACCTTTTTGTAGGTACATTCAGTGCCAAATGTGGATACTATATGCGAAATACAAGGCTTTTCAAAAAGAATATACGTATTTCGAATGCATATATTTATTAAACATTAAGACCGACGAATATGAAACTTTACACACATATTTATGAACTCCTCAAGTTCAGATTACAGATGTTAAATATGTCCTCCATCGGCGACACGAACAATATCACATCGATACTCAAATGCCGGCCGAAGTGGCCCAGCGGTCCTAGGCGCTTCAGTCCGGAGCCGCGCTGCTGCTACGGTCGCAGGTTCGAGTCCTGCCTCGGGCATGGATGTGTGTGATGTTATTAGGTTAGTTACGTTTAAGTAGTTGTAAGTCTAGGGGACTGATGACCTCAGATGTTAAGTCCCATAGTGCCTTGAGCCATTTGAACCTATTTTGATACTCAGATTCCTCCCATGCTCGGGCAAGCATGTCCTTCGCCACTGATGCTGCGGCAGTACGGATCCGGTTCTTCAACTCTTCTAGGTTCTGTAGGGGTGGTGGTACAAACACGTTGTCTTTGACGAAGTCAGAGGGTGGAAAATCCGGTGACCGTGGAGCCCAACTGAGACATACTTTCTTCAGGAACACGTGGGTGGACGGGACTCTTTCCTTTACATACACATCCTGTATCGAGAAACTATCGATACCATATGAGAAGGTTGCACCCATTCGGAAGAATAGTTTGCTATCTCAACTTGAGACGTCTTTACGCTGTAATCAAAGAATTGCACGTCGCAAACTCTAGAACACAAAATTAAATTTCTGTTGCGCAGTAGCCATTTTAAAGATATGACTGTTACCAAGCAAAACAGAAGACAACTGACATCTAGCGGCTATTCATATAAACTATACTATGTATTCGTTTCTCCAGTAGCCGAGCCGAGACGCAGGGCTCGTTAGTTCGTACAAAATAATACATTGTAATACGTATAATCTTTTTGGAACACCCTGTATATTGCAAATAGTAGCAAAGAAGCATAGTAAATTTAACCGTCGTGCAGGACGCGGACGTTTTCACGCATCACAATGTTTATGATATCATATATCCTGAACTACATATTGTACAATGATATAATTTTGCTGGTACATTCAGCGGTATAGGTGAATACTGTCTGCAAAGTGTGTCGCGAATATGGTTAGTAATAAAGGAGTAATAAATTTAAACATCATGCCTCACGCGGTAGTTGCCATGCACGAACAGCGAAAATGTAGTGAGCGATAAACTTTTTCTCGTTTCAGCATTATGTGAGAGTCGTCAGTGAGCAAATATGTAATAAACGTTTTGAAGTTATTATGTGTAAAATTTGTTGCAAGTCACTAAGTGCTCTCACTCTCAAATACTGTATAAATAAGTTCTAAGTATTCACACGTCGTTGACTACATTTGTTTTTCACCCCCATCATTTTGAGAGACACGTGGTTGTTAATTCACAGGGATTCTGTCCTGACAGTAAACGGAACGTGTACCAAGTCTGATTGAAATCCGTCCTGTGGCTTAGGTGTGGATGTGGGACATACATACGAGTACATACACATGTACATTCATTTCTATAATATGTATAGATGTCAGAAGAGTAAATACACAGGCGGAACTTGCTGGTTGAACACAAAATCAGTTCTAAAGGTAGGTGCCGTAAAGACCATCTGTAAACCAGGTCGGGTTGCCTGAGGAGATAGAGAAGATCCAAAGAAGAGCGGCGTGTTTCGTCACAGGGTTATTTGGTAAGCGTGATAGTGTTACGGAGATGTTTAGCAAACTGAAGTGGCAGACTCTGTAAGAGAGGCGCTCTGCATCGCAGTGTAGCTTGCTGTCCTGGTTTCGAGAGGGTGCGTTTCTGGATGTTGTTGTTGTCGAGGTCTTCAGTCCTGAGACTGGTTTGATGCAGCTCTCCACGCTACTCTATCCTGTGCAGGCTTCTTCATCTCCCAGTACCTACTGCAACCTACATCCTTCTGGATCTGCTTAGTGTATTCATGTCTTGGTCTCCCTCTACGATTTTTACCCTCCACGCTGCCCTCCAATGCTAAATATATAATCCCTTGATGCCTCTGGATGAGGTATCGAATATATTGCTTGCCCCTACTTATACCTCCCGAGGAGGTCACGAATGTAAAATTAGAGAGATTGGAGCGTGCACGGAGAATACGGTGTGTCATAGATTAAAAACTGCCAAATTTTTGCTACTATTTGCAATATACAGGATGTTCCAAAAAGATTATACGTATTCCAATACAGTGGATGGGTCCAAAATAAATCGTATCATAGTGATCGCTTCTCCAGTCTATATGGAACCGTATACAGGCTCTGTCATACTCATATGACAGAACACGCGGCTCTGTCATACTCATATGACAGAGCACACGGCCGCGTTCCCTGTACGCCGTTCCATATAGATTAGAGAAGCGATCACTATGATACGATTTATTTTGGACCCATCAACTGTATTGGAATTTGGCAGTTTTTAATCCATGACACACCGTATTCTAGTGGTGTTCCGTATTTGACAGACAACGAATGTTGGGAAAAAATATTCCGAGCTTTTCCGCTGTGATGTTTTAATCATGTGTCACCCGAAGATGTGGCTTTAACGCCACGAAACAGGTAGTGGTAAAACAATAAAGGACCAAAATACAGCTGAAGCGATTATTAATACTCAGGACTCATACCATCACTCACTAATTCGCCGATATATCAAGCCTGCTCACAGAGATACATGCAAATGGTGTTTGTACTTAGCAGAGAAACCATTGTGACTATATAAATACCAATAAAATCGACTGTCTGATAGTAAATAAGATAATAAACAGCATTTAAGATCAGTGGTATACATATTTACCAGTGACATTTAATGGATTACAACGACCCAATGTCAGCTTTTATTTCGACCTTTCCGTTCATTTCTGTACTCATCCCAACAACGAAAAATCAGCTTCATATTGCCCTAGAACCAATCACAACACCCGCTCGACACACATCAAAACACAATAAGCTCCATATTTCAGCATCGTATATTAATATTTTTAATTACGTTTTTAGATATTTCTGGAAGAAATGCTGTTTGATTTCGTGATGCTCGAGAATGACTGATATGTCACCATACAGTAGCTGGACTGGAAATACAAGCAGATACTCCTTACTTCTGACTGTGTTTTAAGTACGCAAACGATCATGGTTTAAGTACGTGGTTACCATCTTTTGCACAATATTGTAACCGGGAGGAACGCTATAAAATTAACCTCACAACCGGTGTTTGTGCTTAGCCTGTGAATGTGCCCGTCACTCTACGGAGCTACACGCCAGTTTCTTCCAGTCCAATAGTCTTCGCGTGCTGGAAGCGTGGCGAAACGGGATTGGCCGCTAAGCCCTTAATGCCGCAGATGGGATAACGGGCCTGCAGCGCGAACCATGCTGTCTGACGCCAATCGATGTCCGCACGCGGAGGGACTGCAAAGGACGACGTCTCGCCGGGCAGCCCTCGCTGCGATCAGATCAGGTGGCTCCGGCTGTCAGTAGGCAATGGAGCAGCCTCCCACCCACAACACAGAATACCGGGCGAAATTTTAACATGAAATACATGCAGCACAGCTGCAAACCATAAACAAAGCTCAGAGACACTCTTTTACACCAATGTATTCTAAATTTGTTTCCCGCTTTGTTAAAATTCACAATAGTAATTATTCCGTCTCTCGTCTGATAAACGTCGGTGGTGACAGCTGGAGGAGAAAATGGCGAGTGGGGGCGAGAGGGAGGGTGGTGGGACTGTCCAGGGGAGCATGCAATCTTGAGCAACATTATGCGGCACACTTTCTTAATAAATTGCGTACTTGCATCGTTGGGTATCGTTATCAGCACCGAAAAGTTATGTGATACACAACGTTTGATAACGTCTAATATTCCAAAAATGCAGTATTGAATTTCATGAGGTAAGATGAAAGTATCGTAGAAGAATTTCGGTATTATACTCTTGAACTCTAATTAGATGTATTAATGGGCAACGGAAAAGATACTCGGAATTTTTTTCTTTTCTTGTGTAATGATACTTCGTCTGCCCAAGAAGTTTCGAGACTACATTAATAAAAAATACGGAAAAGTTAACATGGTGGTTTTAATGCATCAGATACTTTAGACAGCTTCCCTCTATATGAGTACAACACACACAATGTGAAACTGTCAGAAAAGTCTATCTTCGCGGTGTTCTTGGTCTTTCACAAGTGTGACACACTGGCTTGATGTCGGTTTGTAGGGAAGCAGCCTACTCACGCCGTATAAAATTCACATCAGTCTTTCCATTGTGTGCCAGCCTAGTCCGCTGTAACTAGCTCTGACGTCATAAATGTTGCGCAATACTTTAAAAATCAAGTAAATAACCTGAAACTTTCCTAGCATGTCAGGAGTAATACTAAATCAATATGTGTTGAATATCAGTTCTATAACTTTAACCATTTTCGAAATTTGGACGTTTTTCTGTAAAAATCATCGGCGCAACAGAAAAGAGCTAGAAACTTAAAAATTTATATTTAGATTCCTTTTTCATAATAATTTAGTAGAAACAGTATTCTGGATCTCAAAAATTAAAATTTTAGTTGAAATTCATGATTTTCTGGTTTTTGTCTAAAAAATTAAGGAAGCAAGATAGATTAAGTAGGTGAATAAATAGAGCTAGGATGTTTAAGTTTAAGTAGAAGGGAGATCCGCTATAGTCATAAAGATGTGAAAAGTTTCAACTGAATAACTACAAAACTATAGCGATAGCGTATCTCCAAAGGACAAGTTCAGAGCTCGTCTACTGCGTGTAGTGTAATTAAATTAAGTCTCTCGCCCAAAATATTTGACTTAGCCACGTCAGACTTTTATTATGATTACTTACCTGTGTGCTGATTGCACATGTAAATTGAAAGCTTAAAGTGGTGCATTACTAGCCCAGCGGCTAGTCGGAAAAGCGGATTTGATCAGGCGTTCCCTTAGCCGTCCGCACCGCGACTTTATATATAAGAACGCTGCGCGAGAGAAAAAGGCCCTAGTTCTCTCCAGACGCTGATTAGCGCACCACCTGTGCCGGGAGTCGCGTCGCGTCGGTATCATTGCTATAAACAGCCTCGGATGCCGTAATAAGTTACTCGGGATACGCGTAACCATGAAATCGTTTTCGAGTGAAGTGTTAATTCTGGGATGACTTTAATGATCTATCTTCAGTTTGCGTATGTCATATTTTCACGTGCCGCCGCGGGACAGACATTGTACCATTATTTAGCGTGGCGTTTGATGAACATTATCATCAAATTACGGCGAGCATTCACTTAAACATTTAATTTGAACAGTTATAGTTGCATCAGCGCATTAGACTCTGAAATGCTCTGGTAGTTGGATTGTGTGGATTCTTATGGTCTGTGACTTTCAGAATATAGTGAACATTTGAGAGAGAATGGTTTTTGATTATGAATCCCAGACAATCTCCTAATTCCTCAAAGTTATAAGCTGTAGCTATAAGTGTATTTCTCAGATGAAGTGGGCACTAGGAATTCTAATTACAGGCTTCACGTTTTCCTAATCACTTCCTGGTTGCCAATATTGTAGCTAGAGAGCCAGTGTTGAGAACGGCAAACAACTGCATTAAATAAATAAATTGTAGGAACATTTAAATACCAAATATTCCACCCACTGCTCCACAGGTTCTGTCTTCAAAGCGTTGAATCTCCATGCAAATTTCTGCACTTTGTCGTTTTGTGTTAGGTTAGTGTTAATGACACCGAGTCTCGTAAACCGTGATGATTTATTTCAGAAAAAAAAACTGTCCGCGTCTTGCATTTGAATCAAGTCGCGCCAGGTGTCCGCGCGTCGTTTTTTTTCGAGAGTCAAGGTATGCGGTACGAACCTACCACACACTCTTCTCTTCTTCAAAACAGTCTGGAGAATATCTTCAACGCTTAATGTGGATTGAAGCGACGAGTGAAAATTTGTACCAATGCCTGGATTCAATCCCGGGTATCCTGCTCACTTGGCGGATTCCCTACCAAGTGGTCTGGGGCGTGAATGAGAGTTTCGATTGGGGAGGGAGTTGTGCTGGGTATAACTGTGTTTGTAAATAAGAACTATATTATCTAGCTTATTTTCATATAGGGGAGAGGTGATCGATAATTAATTGCATTGAAAAGTGGCCAAGCGGTTCTAGGCGCTACAGTCTGGAACTGCGCGACCGCTACGGTCGCAGGTTCCAATCCTGCCTCGGGAATGGATGTGTGTAATGTCCTTAGGTTAATTAGGTTTAAGTAGTTCTAAGTGTAGGGAACTGATGACCTCAGTCCCATAGTGCTTAGAGGCATTTAAAGCACTGAAAAGATTTTAATTAAAATTGTCAATATACAATCTCTCATCAGAATAATGGCCGCAGCACAGGAGCGCTTCAGGGAAATCAAAGAGGGTTTAACACGGCTACTTTTGTTTCTAAATTGTTAGCTCTCTTGTTTTATGCGCTCTGAATAAGTCCACGTAGTTACGGCGTGCGATGTAGCGCACAGTTTCGTGTGATATACTAAGGAAGGGATAAGGGCACTTTTACAAAACTGCAAGAAAATTGACTTTTGCCGTAAGGTCACGGACTAATGTTATCTGAAGTGCGCGAGAAAAGTTGCGCTTAGTATTAAATTCTATTACATGCCGAATAACCGATAAAAGGACCTGTGGACTGTTCGAAGGGACGTCAAATCGAATATAAGAACGGAACTGGACACATAGCTTTATGACAGTAAAAACGTACGGATATTGAGCGACTGTATCAAAGAATATCTTTGAGTGACGAACTATAAGAATCTCGGACATTTTAGTTGTCGTAATTGCTGAAAGTAATTCTAGGCTCAACCCTCCTTTTCCCTCTATACAAAACGCAATCATTCATGATCATTCACTTATTATTGAATGTTGTTAATAAAAAAACTAAAGTGATTTCCATAATTATGTGTTTATTAGTAACCAATAAATAACATCCAAAGACGTTATTAACTATAGTGTCTTCGGGAACGCACCAACAAATGAAGGGAGAGCGACTGAGCAAAAGGTTAACACTAATTATCATAAAAACCAGGAATTTAGTCTCCGTTACAGTGAAGATGTTTGTGGCTGCTCCATCTGAGGTACAAATATAACTAATAGTGAGGCACCTACAGGAGCTAACAACATCAATATCGTACGTCGGAGAATTCGACGACAGCAGATCGACGGAGGGCGGCTACATAGGGCACTCCGTGCAATTTCACAATGCCACTGTGCCAGGGTGGCGTAGCGGTTAGCGCATCTGCCTACTGAGCAGGAAACGTGGTTTGACATACCTGCCTTGGTTTATATTTTCATTCATCGCTTCAGCCTCTGTATACATATAATAGACGGCTGAGACTTGAAACGGACTCTGGAACTATATCGTTTTATTGACTTCATTTACAGTTGTTCACTTCGTTGCTCCATTGCGATTTGTGACGCAAAAACGGTGACACACTATGCCGCTCGTTCAGTATTTAACCTACCTGCTTGCACTGACTGTTCGAAAACACATCTGGTGTTAGTTTAAACTTAAACCCCAGGAACTGAAACCAGTCTTGGAAGTTTTCGGACGGATGGTATATGATGCAGTCGCCTCCAGTGCAAATCGGATATCAGTGACTCGATACATATTCTTCACCTTTCTTCCAGAATAGAGCTCAGCAATGCAGCTACATGATCGCATTGGCTCAAACGTAGCAAATGCCGATACTTCACACTTCAATAGTGTGATACCGGGAAATTGAGGTCTACGAAGGTTACTGGTTACAAACCTTTCGAAGGCATATTTACAAAATTTCGAAGATAGTTTTAAACGAGAAATATTGGAAAATATTAAAATCCTCTAAGTATCGCTTGCTTATTTACCGCTAAGGCACGATTACATAAATTTCAGCTCGCTCTGAGGCACTTAACTACTCGTTTTCCTCGCGCCAAATGCTCAAATGTAGTTAGAAGGAAACAATATGAGCAACAATGGACTGTAACCGCAGCCATCAATGAACAACACATGTGTAGATGTGGAGCTTCCATCATATCCCGTTCTGATTCAGAAAACATTTCTCCCACTAACTTGTAATTAGTTTGCCCTTTTGCACTGTTAGGTTTACCCTCAGGCATTTAGAGGAAATTTTAGATTTCTCCGATGAATTTCAAGAGACGCAACACAGCTCTGTTTCACTGATAGAAGTCCCATTCTTATAGTCGAGATGTCACCAGTTGATCCCTGATAGCTGCAGTGGGATGTGTGCGGTTGCTTCGCACACCTAACTCAACCAATTACTCATCGCTATTTTGTAAACAGCCCTATGGTAAACCATCAGTGTAGCTTTAGGTCTGTAGATAGCAATTCGTTTCACCTGTAGCCATTAACGCTTTGCAGTTTAAAGCTGGTAATAGGTGTACGAACTGTCAGGGATCACCTTAGGTGTCTCGACCACGGATGCTAGAATACATGGTAGGTCATGTGCAGGCGGGCTGTGAACTGTGACGTCACCAGGAGCACTCTGGCCATGCCATACTGCTTTGAAACATACAGACACAGAGCGCACACATGTTTAACTCATACTCATGTGTGAATGTAATCAAAATTTGCCATGTTTTAATGTTCATATTAATTAGACTGTATATTAGTTAGACTATATTCTTCTGTGATCGGTGAAATGCTAACGTTACGTTTCTGAAGGACGTCAACCTCTTCCACCATCTTGGAGAGCACTGCTTTTTTTGCTGGGGAAGAGGCTCACACAGGTGTAGACCACACGAGCTGTAGTAAGGAGAAACCCTTTATGAAGGAATTCTAAACTCTTTACTGCATTAACAGTTTTTTTCTGTTATGGAAAGTGTTGTTACTACTTTTTTTCAGTTTTTTGTTCACTCTCGGAGTTCGCTTATTACCTTTGCAATTTTTTCTTGTTGATAGCTTTCATTTTGATAAAAATACGAAACACATTACAGCAAAGTCCTCCGTTCCTGGATGCCTACAAAAACTTTTGGGTTGTAGTCAATGAATTGCTGTGGGATTGCTAAAATTCCCTTTACATTTTAAAAGCAAAATCAGTAAAACTTTCAGTTCTCTTCATTAAAGATCCACTTGAAATTGTTTGAAACCAGTTCTTTCCTGAAACATTTACGTGATCAGTTAGTTTATCATACAAATGTGCTAATTTGGGGTGTTTGCGTTGAACCGTATAAGCAACATACCCTGCAATTATCTCTAAGTATCACCATTTTCCTTAAAATCTCTAACATTTTCCTCTTAGTATTAGGTGCAATTCTCAAAACTTTCTCCCGCATCTGAGACAATCTCTTCAACTTCTTCGTTGTCGCGTTCACTTTCCTGTAGACAATAATTTCTAACTTACTTCCTTGTCTGCTGTGTTTAGTACAAATTGCGATCACTTAGAAACTTTCTCTAAAGTATCTCACAATAAACTGATAACTACTGCGCGTCTGTGCAGTCACTAGTCACTCATAAAAATTCACACTGCCGTTAACAACATCGTTTTCGCCGGTAAACGCAGTTAAAACACAATATGCTGTGGCACTTGCGGGCAACCGAGCGTTGATTGAGTTCACCGTGACGTCAGCGCCGCCGCTTGCTACTGCGCTTACACCTCGTGATCCCTGCCGAGTATTCTAGTATCCGTAGTCTCGAATAGAGGTTGCTCAATTGCATGTTACTGAATATTAGGTTGAGCTTGATTTTGTACACGATCGGTAAAGTGCACGGAGAGTACCGCCAGTAAGTACAGGACGTGTGAAAATCAAGTCTTTGCGTCTGTACCTATAAGACACTTTGCGTGGGTTGTTTGACGACCACATTTTGACTTCAGTGCGTTTTACTCGCCTCCTCAACACAACAATTATATACACCAAGTCTTATTTTTATTCATTAACATGAGCTAGCTGTCACAGTAACTAAGACTTCAGGCTCGTATTTAGGAAGAGATGGTACAAATAAGTGCGTGGCTGCTCAAATGGAACGGTTCCGTTTTTGTTATTTTTAATAAAGCGTCCGCTTTTCTACCTCACCATTCTGATGGTCTTTTCATCATCATCACATACACTGAAGAGCCAAAACGTTATGAGCGTGTTGTTCCACGTTTCAAACCCCACGAATGCAAATACCAACGAACAAAGCCAGAAGAGTCGTAAACAGCAACATGCAACCACACAGTGCTCCGAGGGTATTAGAAATTCCGTAGAAGCAAGATGACAACTGTATTTGATAACGTGCAGAGGTTTAACTAACATATCCAGCCGCAGGGCCATGTATTTAACTTCTGATGTTGACCAACGGGCATCTCCAAGGACGTATTTGGCGCGACCTCTGGAGACATGCATGCCGAAAGCGGAAACATGTGCCACATACACACTCAGCTATACTCATAGCCTTGTTCCACATTGCTAGACTGGTAGCGTATTAAGGTTTGGACGATATTTATGACACATATCCTTCTTTTAATCACCAGATCTATTACTGCAGAACATTAGTAAGTACACAATATTTGAAAACATTGTACAAAATATGAACTGACGGCGGTTTAGTACTAGATATTCTTAAGGTCGCTTTGTCTATGTACAATGTTTGTTTCACGAAGACAGACTGTTTTGGTTTGATGACCATACTACGTTATTAGCTGTCAGTCGCTGGCAAACAGCGATTGTGATAGGAACTGAGATTCTAGTACTCCTAAATACAGGAAAGCGTCAAACCGTTTCCGCTAGTCACACTTCATTTATTTTGCTATGTTGATTTGACTTAACGTAATTTGTGTTATGCGACTTGGGAAAAAATATTATTCGTGTTGGATAAAGCTACAACAGTGATTTTAAGGAGTGATTTCACTTCCTTTTCATTACTGTACTACTATTAAACTAGTGCATGCTGTTATAATTATTTATTTGGGTGAACTTTCAAGCTGTAGCCGCAATTCGTGGGACAAGACAATAAGACTGAAACGGAGTGCTTGCAGATAAGGGACGAAGACTTCTGAGAATTGGCAGCTGGCCAACACAGGTAGGATGGCTGGGAACATTCACATTGTCCCCATGAAAGCAAGGCACTGCACTCTGGCTAAGCAGCACCCACATGGCAGACGCATTGCGAGATGTTGTGAGAACTGGCTGCTTGCCAACACAGGTAGGATGACTGGGAACATCCGTATTGTCCCGTGGACGCAGGCTCACTAGCACCCGAGGGGCAGACACATTACAAAAGGCGAGATATAGCTGGGGCATTTTTTTTTTAACAGTCTGTGTCTTCTAAGAAAAATGTGCGCTGAAAGCTTCATTTCTACAACAAGGAATACTGCAATGCAGAGGGTGCAAGTCGGGTCTGTGTCAAAGAAACATTCATCTAGACAGGTATCTCTTAACCATCCTAAAATACGTGGTGATGTGAAAGACATTGTAGTTTTGCAGATGGCTGACAGGCTATTACCAGGAAGTAAAATAACTCCTTTTTCTCTTGTGTATCTTCCCACAACTAGATGAAAATGCACTACAAGCTGAAAAGGACCACTGATTGGTGGTTGTAGTGTGACGTGACTGAGATGTAGGGTTTAATTTTTTCGAGCATAGGGGGCGGAAAGCGTATTTGTTGTGTTTGACATCTTTGCGAGCTTCTAGTGGAGATTTTTAACAATAAAACAGTTACATCTTTGCAGGAGAAAATGTAACATTTTAAGGATTGGTAGACGAAATTTCTTAGGTGCAGAACGTGGAGAGAAGTTATTGCAACATCGAACAGGAAGTCTTGGGCTTCTGAGGTGGTATGAGATGGTAGAAACTTACAAAGCACCTCTTCTCTGAAGCGGAGACTAACGGAGTATATTGTTAAAGTTCACAGTAGAGCACTTCTAGATGTGCATCTGATGGCAGCCAACCACACCATCAGAAGTCTGCTCTAGTTATTTTAACGAGTGTAGTGAGAGCAACCTGCAGCACTCACAAATCACGTTAGAATGAAGGGAACTTAAGGATTTAACATCCGTTTCGGTTTAGTCTTCTGGAGAAGTTCAGTTTCTCTTGCAAGCACACAATCACTACTACTGATGAGTAGATAGATGTAATAAGTTAGTTACGAAAGGGAGATGACATTTAGCAAATTCCGATTCCCTACCAACTATTTACCAATCTAATTTGAATTACAGGTAATTATCTCAGTTTCGTCATAATCAGTATTCAACTGCGCCTCCACTAATTTCATCTTATGTTTCCTTTCATGTTTGGCATTTGAATTTTTGAAATAAATTCAGAGATCATGCAAATAATGATTTTGATTAACATAGTCAACAAATCCTCTATCGTGATCAGTGTTTTTTGTAATTAAAAATTGTGAGTACCTCAACTTCAGTCTCATTGCTAGGGCCACAATCTCCTAAAGCATTAATTTAATCAGTTGTGCACATAAATCACTGATTTTTGAGAAGGGATTTGTCTTGCATTTAATTACGACACATCTAATTTTATACATCATTGGGTTTTCACAATGCCATTGTTTTAACAAAAATGCCAGCTAGCTCGATTTCATTAATTGATGCTCTGCGAGTATCAGAATTGCTTCGAGTCAACAAAAAACGCTGGTATAGCTACGGTCTCCTTCTTCCTCCAGATTTTTGGAGAAAACATGCAGCTGCCAATTCTGAGCATCCACTAATGCAATATATTTTTAGAGCTGCAAGCGCAATGACATGATGGTCGCCCCTGAAAAATAACGCTTGATGATACGTTCAGGTCTGTAAACATCGCTAAAGTGATGAGAAAAATAGTGATTCTAAGAAATCGTATTACAGATTAATATAAAGGATAATCATCAGGAGAGGCAAAAACTTCGGACCTAGTGGAAGAAGAAGAAATTCACACAGCTACATGTGTTTTATCTTGATGCGATCACGTTTGTGATTATGATTTACTGATGGTTAGTGGGTTTAAAAATATTGTTTCAGGTATTTTATGTCACTGAGTCATTATTTCCTTGTCGTTGTTCGTATTATCAATTTGAAAAAAATTGCATGTGAATCGCATAGTCTTTATATTGCATCTACTGGGTGTTTCGACAGTTACTTCAGCACTATCACCATCAGGTGCAAGACACCTTTTACGTCGCTATATTTATGACAAGCATCGACGTCTCTTGCAGGAACATTATGTGGTTGAGACGTTACGCTGCGACTTGCAAGCGCAAGAAGAACAGTATGTCTTTGTTTAGAAAAATGACGTTGCAGAGCTACGCTTTTTTATTTATTTTTTTCTTTTTCGTTCTTGCTGCTACCTTCGTGGTTGTAGCCCCGTTTTCTAGCACTCATTCTCGCCATAATCCAAGCGTCAGACTAGTATTTGGCATCAGCATTGTAATTGAAATTGTTTATTTTTATCAATACCCATACTTGGAGCCAATATAAATGTAAACTGCCAGAATAGCTAACGAATGCGTGCAGTAGTGTTCACACAAGAGCTACGTTAATAGTTGCTAGCGCTCTGGCGGAAGAGCAATAGTGGTCATGAGTAGCGGTGATGTCATATCCCATCCTGACGGCTTCACTGATGGCAGAAGTGATTGCTTGAGATACAGCCTGCTATTGCCTAAGCTAACGACAAAGAACAAAAGATAAATAACTAAAGTAAAAACAATGTAATAGTAGCACATCTGTTACCAAAACAAATACCAGGTGTTTCCAGAGTCACTTGCCAGTTCCCACGTAAACAGTTGACTATGGACTATTAACAACATGAACATGCATTGATACATTCCTTACTAAACATTTAGTGCATATCAAAGACACTTGCTATCATAACTGATGTTATCTGTTCCAAAGCTGCCAAAATATGGCCTTTCAGTTGTTAAAGATTATTGATTTTTACTGTGACACACCTTGACCTTGATCAATCCCCTGAAGAAAAAATCAACTTGGGAGAGAGGTTAGCCCAACATTTTGGGAATGCATAGCAATTCCACTAACTAGGAAAAGTGGCTTTCAGGTAGTCCCAGACAGTTACGGAAAAATGTTGAGGGGCTGCATCTTAATCGTAGATGGCAGTATCCAAAATATCATTCTGAATCAACTGTGACTCCACAAATTGTTCCAGCTGGTCAGGACAGGTGCTACCCAGTTACTTTTTCCTCAGCAAATATGAACGGTGTATATATTTTTCATCTGATAATTCCCATCCACCTTCGGTATTTTCCCATTCTGTAATGCATCTGGCTGTTCATTAGCTGAAATCCTACAGTTATTTCGGTGCACATGTCCACAGATGAAAAATGTGGTCTCGTTGCTGAAGTGAATGTGCTGCTTGTTAGAAAGATGCACCAGAATAGCTGCTTGTAAATAACTAATTTTTACTAACGACATACTGTTTTGGCGTTTACTGCCATTTTCAGTACATCTAGAATGATTTGACGTCCATATTACGTTGTTAGTAAATTGTCTTATAATAGTCGATATTTTGATTATGATATAACGTCGTAAGAGTAGAACTGTGTAACTACTGTCAAACCATAATTAGCGTATTATTTTCAATATATTTACGTCATTTACCATATAATCAAAACATTGTCAATTGTAAGACTAACGGCGTTATATGGACGTCATATCATTCTAGAAGTACTAGACAATAGCGATAAATTCCGAAACAGTATGTCGTTAACAAAGATTAATTATTATAAACAGTTACACTGGAGCATCTTCCTAATAATTATATCATTATATGACTATATTATGCTGCTGGCCCTAAAGAATAAATTAGCATTTCTAAGGACATCCAGTAATTCATAACACCTAGGTTGTGCAGCTGCATTGTCCACAACTTCAGGATGGAACGTGGTTGTCACGTTTGATCGGTCTGAAATGCAGTATTTTCCACAAAGTGTTGCGTGCGATACTAAGTTCCCTGCTAGGTCTTCTGGTTGAAGCTGAGGGGATGCAATTAACGTTTATACAGATTCATCTACTTTATTTCATCTGCTTTACCCAGACTTCTCGATAGCCTTTCGTCACTATACACAAATTTTTTGATCATCTCCTTATTGGCATTGATACACTGCAGTATGTTGCCAGACTGGTGTGTCTCATATGCTAACAATAATTTGGCTGAGAATATATGAGCCTAGGTTGGGGGGTTGTTTTGGGGAAGGAGACCAGACAGCGAGGTCATCGGTCTCAACGGATTAGGGAAGGACGGGGAAGGACGTCGGCCGTGCCCTTTCAAAGGAACCATCCCGGCATTTGCCTGGAGCGATTTAGGGAAATCACGGAAAACCTAAATCAGGACGGCCGGACGCGGGATTGAACCGTCGTCCTCCCGAATGCGAGTCCAGTGTGCTAACCACTGCGCCACCTCGCTCGGTGAGCCTAGGTGAAAAGTAATGTGAGGAATATACAGGGTGTTTCAAAAATGACCGGTATATTTGAAACGGCAATAAAAAGTAAACGAGCAGCGATAGAAATACACCGTTTGTTGCAATATGCTTGGGACAACAGTACATTTTCAGGCGGACAAACTTTCGAAATTACAGTAGTTACAATTTTCAACAACAGATGGCGCTGCAAGTGATGTGAAAGATATAGAAGACAAAGGCAGTCTGTGGGTGCGCCATTCTGTACGTCGTCTTTCTGCTGTAAGCGTGTGCTGTTCACAACGTGCAAGTGTGCTGTAGACAACATGGTTTATTCCTTAGAACAGAGGATTTTTCTGGTGTTGGAATTCCACCGCCTAGAACACAGTGTTGTTGCAACAAGACGAAGTTTTCACCGGAGGTTTAATGTAACCAAAGGACCGAAAAGCGATACAATAAAGGATCTGTTTGAAAAATTTCAACGGACTGGGAACGTGACGGATGAACGTGCTGGAAAGGTAGGGCGACCGCGTACGGCAACCACAGAGGGCAACGCGCAGCTGGTGCAGCAGGTGATCCAACAGCGGCCTCGGGTTTCCGTTCGCCGTGTTGCAGCTGCGGTCCAAATGACGCCAACGTCCACGTATCGTCTCAAGCGCCAGAGTTTACACCTCTATCCATACAAAATTCAAACGCGGCAACCCCTCAGCGCCGCTACCATTGCTGCACGAGAGACATTCGCTAACGATATAGTGCACAGGATTGATGACGGCGATATGCATGTGGGCAGCATTTGGTTTACTGACGAAGCTTATTTTTACCTGGACGGCTTCGTCAATAAACAGAACTGGCGCATATGGGGAACCGAAAAGCCCCATGTTGCAGTCCCATCGTCCCTGCATCCTCAAAAAGTACTGGTCTGGGCCGCCATTTCTTCCAAAGGAATGATTGGCCCATTTTTCAGATCCGAAACGATTACTGCATCACGCTATCTGGACGTTCTTCGTGAATTTGTGGCGGTACAAACTGCCTTAGACGACACTGCGAACACCTCGTGGTTTATGCAAGATGGTGCCCGGCCACATCGCACGGCCGACGTCTTTAATTTCCTGAATGAATATTTCGATGGTCGTGTGATTGCTTTGGGCTATCCGAAACATACAGAAGGCGGCGTGGATTGGCCTCCCTATTCGCCAGACATGAACGCCTGTGACTTCTTTCTGTGGGGACACTTGAAAGACCAGGTGTACCGCCAGAATCCAGAAACAATCGAACAGCTGAAGCAGTACATCTCATCTGCATGTGAAGCCATTCCGCTAGACACGTTGTCAAAGGTTTCGGGTAATTTCATTCAGAGACTACGCCATATTATTGCTACGCATGTTGGATATGTGGAAAATATCGTACTATAGAGTTTCCCAGACCGCTGCGCCATCTGTTGTTGAAAATTGTAACTACTGTAATTTCGAAAGTTTGTCTGCCTGAAAATGTACTGTTGTCCCAAGCATATTGCAACAAACGGTGTATTTCTATCGCTGCTCGTTTAGTTTTTATTGCCGTTTCAAATATACCGGTCATTTTTGAAACACCCTCTATGAGTGACAGGTGAAAAGTAATGTGACTGAGGACACATGCATTCATGAAGGATTATGGCAGGTTTTGAGTACTACGTAACTTCTCTTGTAACATGTCTAAACACAGCATAATTTACAAAGATTCATCTCACTACCATTCTAATGCAGTTGAAACAGTGACGGAATCCTAAAACAGTCTGTTATTAAACTAACAACTGAGAGCAAGACAGGACAATAGGTATGGGATAGTTCATCCTCAGTATTAAAATAAACTTGTAACGTCTTCACTTGTAATGTTGCAAAACTCACAGCAAATCTCGTTTCAACAGCTATTGACGGCCCTTAAACGTTACATTATTTCATTCATAAAACTGTAGTTCTTGAATATCGCGTTAGATTGGAAGTTTCGCATATCACTAATATGGCGAAATACTCTCCTCTTTGAGTGGTATCATTTGCCAAAAACTTGTTTCAGTATCTCAGACCGTATATAAGATATGAGGGATTTATTAATATTTTATTCTGGCTTTTTCACTAGCATGTATGTCCGTGACAGAACCCTTTACATACATTCCATTTTCTCGACATTGTAGAGAGATAGCGATAACCTTCCAAGTTCAAAGAATAATTCAAAATGTTATCTAAATTTCATACGCAGCCACATATGATCTAAGACGCACCAAACGGAAATTCATGGCTACCCGTATTTTTCAGTACAGACTCTAAGAATTTCGCACAGTAGTTCATCTGATATCAAAGTATCACATTAACTATGACTATTAACGAAGTGATAGGCAGTTCATCATCAAGCTGACCAATAAAGTTGTAAGATGTGCGAGAACCAGAGTAAATTCCCAAATAGTTTCTTTAGAATCGTTTGAGAAAGACTGCAATTAGACCGGTTTGCACGGCTTGCTAGAGGGCAGTCAAGCAAGGTTGACAAGTTCCGCGGTCAGCACTCGCTGGCAAGTACGGTGCCCACCATTCGCTGGGTACTGAACTGTCAAAAGTCGCAATTAATTTTAAACGCACTGTATATTGATTTAGTATAACACATTTTATTTTTAAGTAACAATTTTCTGTTCGAGTAAACACCGGATATGTGCAGAACATGCTGGAAACGCGTTGAAATACGTTAAATTAACAACAAAACCACTAAAAGTGACTGGTAACAGAAAGTACACAAGTAATTGTTGTATCCCGATCAGTGTCCATACTTGGAGAAATTACAAATGTTAGGAGGAGATAGCTGCGCAAGGGCTACATCAGTATTTCCCTGCGCTCTCTCTGGAGAGCAATGTTACTTTCGCCCGTTTCCGGTTGGCTGACGCGGTGATCGCTTGTGTCTCATCCCGGGGCTGAAGAAGGGCGCTGTTGCGGCTATCCCCCGTGCAGCGCCGCGCCACGGCAAGCGAGGCCAGGCCAGGCCAGGGAACGCCTCATTAAAAACACACAATAATAACGGCGCTCCTTCGTTAGGCCGGCCATTGTGGACGCCTGAGACCAGCAGAAAGTAAATTAGGGAAGGTCATTATCAGCGGCCCGTCGATAGCGGCGTCTGAGGGCGCTGGCTGCACGAGCCGCGGCTCCGGCAGCGGCTGAAACTGTTCCGAAGAGCGAGTAGCTAAGTAGCGCGGTGTGTTCCTGAGAAACTTTACGGTGCTCTGTGGCACGTAGAAGTCACTCTGCTGGCTGCAGAGGCCACTGTTTTACCCCACTCAACGAATCATCGACCTTTCTACTGACATGTAATATATCACACCTCCCTTTACGCAACACACGAGTATCACTGTTTAGTTTGGTGTCTATATGAAGCGTTTGCTTTATTTATTTATTTTTTATGTTTCTTTACTTACCAATTAGGCAGTGACTTGAGCAAACACATCTCCACTACCGACTCATTTTCATATGTCACAGACGGAAGGAGTAAAAATGAAAATATGTTTTAGTCCTCTTGCTAAGTAGCAGCTGCAGGAAGTCGACATAAAGACATAACGTATCCGCTGCTCAATTTCCTAAGACAAAGAAGTCAGTACCAGAAATAGGGAATCATCATAAGAATGATGTTTCAGTTGCGTTTTTTTTTATATCAGAGGCCTATAGAAATATTATTGTAAATGTACGCTGAAATGTACTTACTTTTACGTCGCACTGCGCAAGTAGTGAAATGTGGGCTGAAGAAACAAAGTTTTTTATTGAAGTACTAAATGACTCGTGTTGAACTTAAGATATCCCAAAAATGAGAAGAGTTCCCTCGGAAGAGCAGGCAATCGCAATTTAAAAGTCAAGAAATTATTTTAAGAATTATTGTTTCGGTAAACGATAATGAAACATAACATCCCTAGTTTTATAGGCAATGTTTCTGCAGTGAGCAACGGCACAATTACTCCTGCTTTTATATTTTTCGGTGGCAGTTCGTCTTTGAGAAAAAAGTTAGTAATCGCAAACAAATCACAGCACTGACCGCACGCGAAACAAATACTGCTTGGAGAAACTGGGTAGCAACCATGGCAGGTTTGCGCCGTGTTTTCCAAGCAGCGTCACGGTATCTACACACATCAAAAAAGGTGTTGCATCACCCCGGTTCCCTGAACTCCTGAAGATAGACGTTGACTTTGGATCTGTATCACAGACTCAGTCTCTTTCACAGTTCAGAAATGTCACTAAACGCGCCCAGCCGGCCGGAGTGGCCGAGCGGTTCTAGGCGCTACGGTCTGGAACCGCGCGACCGCTACTGTCGCAGGTTCGAATCCGGCATCGGGCATGGATGTGTGTTATGTCCTTAGGTTAGTTAGGTTTAAGTAGTTCTAAGTTCTAGGGGACTGAAGACCACAGCAGTTAAGTCCCATAGTGCTCAGAGCCATTTGAACCACACCCGCCTAAACATGTAAACACGCTTATGCAGTGCCTATTAGACGAAGGGGGCCGACAGACGATCAGTTCCAGTCATTCCACCAGGAAGGAGGTACACGGCTACTGTTTTTTGTAGATCAACCATGCCTGGATGGTCAATTATGCGGTTCGATCGCGTACGCATTGTTACTTTGTGCCAGGAAGGGCTCTCAAGAAGGGAAGTGTCCAGGTGTCCCGGAGTGAACAAAAGCGATGTTGTTCGGACATGGAGAAGATACAGAGAGACAAGAACGGCCTATGACATCCCTCGCTCAGGCCGCTCAAGGGCTACTACTGCTGTGCTTGACCGCTACCTGCGGATTATGGCTCGGAGGAACCCTGGCAGCAACGTCACCATGTTTAGTAATGCTTTTCGTGCAGCCACAGGACGTCGTGTTACGATTCAATAGGCTGCGCGATGATCCCGACGTCCATGACGAGGTCAGCTTTGCAACCACGACACCATGCAGCGCGGTACAGTGGGCCCAACAACATGTCGAATGGACCGTTCAGGATTGGCATCACGTTCTCTTCACCGATGAGTGTCGCATATGCCTTCAACCAGACAATCGTCGGAGATAGATTGCAGGCAACCCGGTCGGGCTGAACGCCTTAGACACACTATCCAGCGAGTGCAGCAAGGTGGAAGTTCCCTGGTTTTTTCGGGTGGCATTATGTCGGGCCGACGTACGCCGCTGGTGGCCATGGAAGGTGCCGTAACGGCTATACGATACGTGAATGCCATCCTCCGACCAATAGCGCAACTATATCGGCAGCGTATTGGGGAGGCATTCGTCTTCATGGACGACAATTCGGGCCCCATCGTGCACATCTTGTGAATGAGTTCCCTCAGGTTAACGACATTACTCGGCTGGCATAGCCAGCATGTTCTCCACACACGAACCCTATCGCACATGCCTGGGATAGACTGAAATGGCCTGTTTATGGACGACGTGAGCCAACAACCACTCTGAGGGATCTACGCCGAATCACCGTTGAGGAGTGGGACAATATGGACCAACAGTGCCTTGCTGAACTTGAGGAAAGTGTGCCACGACGAATACAGGCTTGCATCAATGCAAGAGCACGTGCTACTGGGTATTAGAGGTACCGGTGCGTACAGCAATGTGCACCACCACCACCACCTCTGAAAGTCTCTCTATATGGTGGTACAAAATGCAATGTGTGGTTTTCATGAGCAATAAAAAGTGTGGAAATGATGTTTATGTTGATTTGTATTCCAGCTTTCTGTACAAGTTCCGGAACTCCTGGAATCAAGGTGACGCAAATCTTTTTTTGATGTGTGTAGTAGAACTCCTATATAACAGGCTGAATCGTTCGCCATGTTTTCTCCATCTCAGAGGATTCAACAATGTTTACCATGTGGGTGATTAATCCATTAACTGAACTTCTTACAGTATTTCTTATAAAATATTTGATATTGCATGTATGAAGTGTACCTAAAGGTAGTTAATGTTTATAGAGATATTTCGAATGCCCTTTTCACATTACAGAAAAATTGAACTGTAATATACTAAATGGCTACAGAAACGTTAGCTTGGAACTTGCGTGATGGTTTGTAAATAGTACATGTAATTAGAAGAACGCGGCACCATTGTCTTCAAATATGGGTGCTATGTAGTAACAGTCTGCGGCTATTTATTAGTTTGCCTGTATATAGTCATTTGTAAAAGAGGTGTTTATTTTTCCCTCAAAGGGAGGTAAGTTAAGAAATGCCACATTTTTAAGGTACAAGGGTGGGGGAAAGTATAGTTTCATCTTCCAGTGAAACGAATTTTTATTAATAGTTTCATCTATCATTTAACCAATATTCATTTTATGTACTTCATGATAATTTGTTGCTTGCTGAGTTGTGGTAAAAACTTTATTATTTGAATGTTACGATACTTGTGTAGGTTTCGACACAATGAGCAATCCGCTATAAAAATATCTGAATTATCACTCGTTTTACCGTGTCTATATAAGAAATGGGGTAAACTGTTATTCAGCTTGTATATGTGTCTTTATGATAAGACTTTTAAATACATCGAAAGTATTCCTCTCCACTTTTCCAATTGCGAAAATATCTCAGGAACCGAAAAATTTTGAGACGGATTGCTTCAGTACAGTTCTCGAGTGGGAAGAGACGCAATTGCATACAACTGCTTTCATGTTTATAAATACATTTATTAACGTGTATTTACAATACAGGGCGAGTCAAAAGTCCTTGGACGTCTTGATAAGTTGGAAGATTAAAGGGAAAATTGAAATGTAATGATGGGAACATAGGTTTGACGTGGGGTCGCAACTTTTGGAGTGAACGTCATTCATGGCCGCCATTTTGAAATCCGCCATCTTGAAATCCGCCATTTGGGATTAAAGCCATTTTTTTTAATGGGAAGGGGGATGTATGACACATCAAATAACACTCGCTTGAGCTCTGGAATTGAGTGTTGCAATTTATTTTTGTCTATCTTGTACAGTTTAGAAGTTATTTAAGTTCAAAGGTACCTTGATACTGACTGACCAAATTGCAGGAGACACACTCCTCCGTGTGCAGTCAGAGTGGTTGCGGCGACTACAGTTGTGCATTGCACGGGATGGACAACTCGTAGAACATATTTTGTAGCAGTCGGTATGAAGGTAATATCCCAACTTTGAACATTAATAACCTCTAAACTCTACAAGATAGACCAAAACAAATTACACCACTCAATTCCAGAGCTCAAGCGAGTGTTATATGATGTGTCATACATCCCCCTTCCCATTTAAAAAAATGACTTGAATCCAAAATGGCAAAAGTTGCGGCCTCACATCAAACCGATGTTCCCATCATCAGATTTCTATTTCGCTTTAACCTTCCAACTTATGAAGGTGTCCAAGGACTTTTGACTCGCCCTGTACACAACGAAGCGCAGCGTGTTTCCCAACTGACTCGCCGGCAGCCCATGACTCATCTTTTACTTCATTCAGGGTCCCAATGGAATATGAACATGCAAAAACCATTTTTGCAACAGTTATTGCGATCCACAGCTGAGCAGCCACCCATACTTACGACGAATTCTTAGATACCTTTAATTAGACATCTGCACTGGAATCGTGACTCGTATGTAAACGCCGGCCGGTGTGACCGTGCGGTTCCAGCCGCTTCAGTCCGGAACCGCGGGACTGCTGCGGTCGTAGGTTCGAATCCTGCCTCGGGCATGGATGTATGTGATGTCCTTAGGTTGGTTAGGTTTAAGTAGTTCTAAGTGACTGATGACCTAAGATGTTAAGTCCCATAGTGCTCAGAGCCATTTCAACCATTTTTTTCGTATGTAAACAAGTATGAATATTCTGTACTTTGGGGAAAACATGGCAGGTAGTTCAGCTCAGGTTATATGAGTCTCAATATATAGTCCTGTCTGAGTTTCACAGTATCACGCGGGAAGCGCCCCCCTCCCCCCCCCCCCCCCCCCCCCCCGCACCCCATCTCGGCTTCGCACACGTGCTCGATGGGATTTAAGTTGAAGGGAGCGGGCAGACCACTCCATTCACCGAATATTCTGTCGAACCAAGAGCTCCTCCACCTGTGCATTTCCATGTAGTCTCGCCTTGTCATCCATACAAATCAACATAATTCAGATTTCGGCTACAATCACGCATTGAAACGAATTCTCGCAACAAGCGATAATTTGTGCCGGAACGGAAATCGAGCCTGAATTTCCCGCTTTACGCCAGCGGTCCCTTAAGCGCTTACGTTATCCGAACAAATTTCTCAACCACCGAAATTCGCAACTTGTAGCAAACTGCTTACGTGGCGCCCCTTGTCCGTCACTGCTCGCAGGTTCATGCTGAATCCCGCAAGATTGCATCCGCACGGAAATGATACTGTATGGCTGTTAAGGGGTATATATTTATACATGTGTAGTATCGGTTGTTTCGGATACGTCCAAAAGATTTCCTTGCAGATGCGCTGCCCTTCCCCGGCTATTGTTGGTATCAGGGTGAAGCTGCGAGTAAGGAGTATGCGGACAGGGACGCTACGTAATTAATGTCCTACAAGTTGCGTATTTGCGTTGGACGGGAAACGTGCTCGGAGATCAGAAGCACTTAAGGCGGCGGCTGGCGTAAAGCGGGAAATACGGGTTCTCTTCCCGGTCGAACACGAATTGGAGCCACCTAATTAATTTGAGTGCCCGTATGCCCTCGATGTCAGAATTTCTATTCCATCGCGTATACGTACGGCTGCGGGATCAAGAACAGTGTCTGTCCTTCCAACAGTGTCTGTCCTTTCATACTTCTCTACTCAGACCGAATCTGCTGTAAGTCAATCTGCGAAAAGCACGCGGCACTCCTCGCTCGTCCTGTCCCCATGCCCTTGGCACCAACGCAAACGTTGCTCCCGATGTGCGGGTGTCAACGGAACACAACATATTGGCATACTGGTCCTCGAGCACTCCCCACGCAGTCGTAGTGCCACTGTGGAGGGTGGATAACGTGTCTTGCACCGCTTACCGGTTACCTGATTCTGTAGTCGACTATGGTCGACCACTTCCTCCCCCTCGGGCAGCAGCGTCTGTGATATGGAATGCTCTCCATGCACCTGAAGTAAAACTGTGAGCAATGTCCAACTCTTGGGGTACACTCGTCTCGCATCGTCCTTATCCCCGTTTCCCGATGATTCTTCCCCGCGTGAGGTCATTAAAATGTTGTCTCCGAGCCACGTTATATTCGAGAAGACCACCACAGTGCACCGTAGTTGCTTCCGGATAGACGCATACTTCTTCTCCCGTTCCTTCAACCGTTTTGTGTTGCGGGGATAGCCCCCTTTTGCGCCTTAGTGACTCTGATCTCACACCATGAGACGTCAAAGTTTCTGCGTACGATTCGGAGACCTATGGAAACATGCTCCCACTCTTTCATTCGTTTCCATGTTACTAACTGCAGCTGTTCATTAACTTTTGCAGAGCCGTGTATGTAGTTATATATAGATGTACACAGTTGTAAATCTGTATATTGTTTCTTCTTATATAGTACATTAACCCAGTACTTTTTCTTAGTCGTTTCATCAACCAATGTTTTCAACTCTGTGTTGCTGTTCGGTGAACCGGTGTGTGAGAAAAGGAGAAATCTGCAAGTAAGCAAAATATCTAACCAAATTTTTGTAAGACGCGTTTTGTTCTACTCTCGTAGCCTTTCCAGAAACTTAAGATAGGGCGACGATTGTTCCATTCTTCTTTGATCATGGGCGGTTCAGTGCGATGCTTCACCAAACAGAATTTTTAATTTTGAAGACCAACTAGTAACTCACTCTTGAAGGCACCGGGCATACAATTTCTTCAATCTGTATTAACACTTCAGCTACTTTGAAAATAGTTGAAGAACCCCTGAGACGTAACAAACATTATTGTTGCTATTGCACTTACCATACAAATAAATTACTTTTTGGAAGAAACAGTTGCCAGATTATACCAACCTAATGTAACAGACACATTGTTTCATTCAGAATCATTATAAGGTTGAAACGTGGCAACGTGCTGAGAACGAATGACCACGCTTAGGATAAGCAATAGCTTTAAGAACGTCATTCGATAGCTAAGAATGTGAGGTGGCTTCAGAAAGAAACCCGGTTGCTGTACGGGCAATGAAGCTAAAGTTCTAGCCTTTTTAATTAAGTGAGCGCCGATTAGAACGCAGCGGGATGGAAGCCAGACGGACGGCCAGAGCGGAGGTAGCGTGCCGAAGGGTTCGATAAGGGCAGAGTCGGTCGCAGTAGACCAGCACGGTGAATTGCAAGACCGTGAAGGAGGAAGGGCACATAAAAGCCAGGGATAGCTTAGAAATACGACGCAGCATCCACAGGCGGACGGCCCTTGAGGATAAAGGTGGAATGGTCCTACCAGAGGCTGCTGAAGGGTAAAAAAGTAGTTCGGTTGAAATAACTTTAAATTAGAGCAGAGGGCCAGAGTGAAATTTGCAGAAGAGTGTAAATCAAAAGTGTATATGCGCAGAAAGCGACAGGGAAAGTATACGGTAAAATGTATCTGTACCGTGAATTTACTTTCAAAACCTTTTCTTACGAATTTACTTTATATACTAACGATTCATCAACAACATTACCACATTTAATCACATTATGTGAGCGTGAAAGTAGTTGCCAATGGGTAACTGATGAAAACAAATTAAATTTCTTTCAACAAATGGAAATTTAATTCCTAAAAGCCCCCACATTTTTTTAAACATTTAAAATTATAATCAGAAAAGCACCATAAAAGCCGGCCGCGGTGGTCTCGCTGTTCTAGGCGCGCAGTCCGGAACCGCGCGATTGCTACGGTCGCAGGTTCGAATCCTGCCTCGGGCATGGATGTGTGTGATGTCCTTAGGTTAGTTAGGTTTAAGTAGTTCTAAGTTCTAGGCGACTGATGACCACAGCTGTTAAGTCCCATAGTGCTCAGAGCCAGCCACCATAAAATATCAAGTAACAATTTTATTCAGGGGCAGAAAGAACAAATATTGACAGTATGAGCTTTCGGGCTGAGAACCTTGCCGCTGCCTTTTGATACGGCCGTAGTCACGACCGCTCACAACAACCTCTGAAAGGCTACACTGGTGCAAATCTGCAACACAGCAGATTACTTTACACTAAAAATTTTAACAACTCACACAAGCACATAAGCTATGCACCCCGTCGGAGGGATGGAAATGGTTCAAAACACTAGCATTAAAAATATTAACTTGCCACCGATGGAGAAACTTGATTTAAAAAAAAAAAAAATAATAATAAAAAGACCTTACGAAGGAAATGTGGCAACTTTATATACTAAAATGACCATTTAAATAAAAACCCATGAAATGCAGTCTTACATAAAATATACAAACATGCTCTACATTGCACATATACCGCCTCTCAAGATGATAGGCAAGATAAAAACATATTTCAGGAATTCGGCCGTTAGACTTCAAGCAATAAATTCGTTAACACCGAATCCGACAAACATGACAGAGGCAGCTACTAACGTACGGCAGACCGACAGACACTAACTGCCTAACAAATGTGGACGAGAGACAGACGAGCGAACAAGCTGGGGACGAGAGACTAAGAAAACAAGTAGAATTTGACAAGAAAACGAAACAACATATCACGAACCACTTAACTTCTAATAAACTACGATGTCTGGCGAAAACCTGGCGCACCACAGACGCTTTAACGGAAGCAGGAAGGCGCGCCAATCTCCCGTCTCACGGCGTCGCAGCTCGCACCGGCCAGACCCATGTCGCAGGTTGGCTCCTGTTGCTCTCGTGTCGGCCGCGAAGCCACTACCCCTCGCTATACGGCGCGGTCCACTGGACTGACGTGGCGACCTCACATGCGCCGACGCTCAAGACGGACAGGTCATATTGTGTCCCAGTGCGCGACCGACCAACCGATCGATCCAACCGCCAATGACCATTGACTGAACAAACTCGAGCAGACTGGCGGCCTAACACATACTAGCACTCCGAACGACAGACAGACACTGACTGCCCCACACTGACCTGGCTGACCAACTGACCCGACTCGCCCAGACTGACCGACTCAGACTGCGTCTCTGCCGATTTTTTTTCTTTATTGTATTTCAATTCCCCATCGGGGCGGGCTGGCAGCAGCATATGCGCTGCTCTTCAGCTGAAAGACAATGAACAAACAATAGAAGATATTTAAAAAGAACAAAGGAGAGAATATGGTGAACATAGATATAAAAAAGGGGGAACATCATGGAAGGCAATAGACAAAAAACGGGGTGACCGTAAAATGGAGATAAAAAACTGTTAAAACTGTTTAAAAGTAGCACACACAAAAAGCCACACACTGCGACAATTAAAAGAACACAAGGCACAGTATGACTGGAGCATAAAAGGTATCGACGGATGGTGTAGCACATAACAAACACTGACGGCGAACCTCAAGGCAGTACACAATTTAAATCACACCTCTTGACGCACAGGAGAAACAGCACTATACACAACACTGATGTGGCACACTGACGATGATCAAAAAAGAGGATCTGCCAGGCGCAAGGAGATGAGGGAGACTGGAAGAAGGGAGGGAGGGGAAGAGATGGGGGAGATGAGCGGGGGGCGCGCTGAAGTGGGCCAGGTAGGGAGGGATGTGGGAAGGAAAGAGGCAAGTATGGGGAGCAGGGTCTCAGGGGAGGGGGGGGGGGGAAGGAGGAAAATCCGCTCTGGGAGAAGGAGGGAAGAGGAAAAAAGGGGGCCCTGGAGAGGGGGGGGGGGGGGGAACAAGGCCAGGTTATAGTTGGAAGGATGGGTAGATGTCACAGCAAAGTTCGTCATCCGGGAGGGGGAGGCGTTGGAAATTGCCCTGATGAAGGAGGGTGTGGAGGTGGAGAGAGGGAGGGATACTGCGATAGAGGCGCGGCAACGGGCGGGGGGTGGAGAGGAAGGAGGAAACCAGAGGGTGGGGGGATCAAGCCTGCAGACATTGTAAAGGATGCGGAAATGTTGGAGGAACAGGAGGAGGTGGGGGAAGGGGATCAGTTCATACAGGACCCATGTGGGGGAAGGAAGGCGGATACGGAAGGAAGGCGGAGCACATGGAGTTCGAGGATTTGGAGGGCCTTGTAAAAGCGGGTGGGGGCGGAGATCCAGGCAACACTGGCATAACAGAGGATAGGACAGATGAGGGATTTGTAGGTGTGGAGGATGGTAAAAGTATGGCCGGCCAGACAGGAGTTTCAGAAGGCGGAGGCGGGAATGGGCTTTCTGCTGGACGGTCTGGAGATGAGGGGTCCAGGTGAGGTGTCGGTCGAGGGTGAGGCCAAGGTATTTCAGGGTGGGGGTGAGCTGGATGGGACGACCAAAGAGGGTGAGGTAGAAATCATGGAGGCGAAAAGAGCGAGTGGTGCGGCCTATGATGATTGCCTGGGTTTTGGAGGGGTTGAGACGGAGGAACTACTGGTTACATCAAGTGGTGAACTGGTTAAGGTGAGTTTGGAGGGTACGTTGAGACCGTTGAAGGGTAGGATAGAGAGCCAGGAAGGCTGTGTCATCAGCATACTGGAGAAGGTGGACTGGTGGGGGTGGCTTGGGCATATCAGCTGTGTACAAGAGAGAAAGGAGGGGGGAGAGGACAGAACCCTGGGGGACACCAGCCGTGGGATAAAAGATACGGGAGTTGGTGTTGTGGAGGGTGACATAGGAAGGATGGTGCGAGAGGAAAGAAGCGACCAGATGGACAAAATTGATAGGCAGGGCGTAGGTTTGGAGTTTAAAGAGGAGACCGGGATGCCATACACGGTCATAGGCATTTTGGAGGTCAAGGGAAACAAAAATGGCGGAGCGACAGGAGTTGAGCTGGAGAGACAGAAGGTGAACAAGGTTGAGGAGTTGGTCTTCAGCAGAGAAGGAGGGTCAGAAGCCACACTGGGTAAGGGGGAGGAGGTGGCGTTGAGCAAGGTGCTGATTGATACGGTGAGAGAGGATGGATTCAAGGACCTTACTGAAGACAGAGATGAGGCAGATGGGACGATAGGAAGAGGTGGCAGAAGGGGGTTTGTTGGGTTTGAGGAATAAGAGGATGCGGGAGGTCTTCCACAGTTCAGGGTAGAAGCCAGTAGAGAGGATGACATTATAGAGAAGGGCGAGGACAGTCAGGAAGGAACAGAGGCTTTCTCAAAGGTGACGGTAGGTGACACAGTCGTGACCAGGGGCCATGTTGCATTTGGACTGGAGGATAAGTTTAATATCTTGTGCTGTGATGGGAGTGTTTATGTTGGAGGGGGGCAACTGCCCCAAGTACTGGAGACTAGGAGCAAGTGGAGCGATCAAGGTATCAGCACATTCCATGACGGTGGGGAAAAGAGAATAATCAAGGTGGGGATCATGGGGGATGGAGAAGACCTCGGAAAGGTGGGAAGCGAAGTGGTTGGCCTTACTGAGATTGTCAGGAAGGGGGCGATCGTTATGGAGAAGGGGGTAGTGGGGAGCGGAAAGGGAACCAGTAAGGCGATGGAAGGCAGACCAGTACTTGGAGGAGTTGATATGGAGGGTGGTGTTGAGTCGCGTGCAGGTCTGGCGCCAGTCTCGGCGTTTCGTTGCTGTAACAAGGTTCCGTATGTGTCGCTGTATTTGCCATTGGCGTTGGAGTGTATCCCTGTCACGAGTGTGCAGGAAGGAGCGATAGAGGCGGAGGGATTCACGGAGGAGGAGGACAGCCTGTGGAGGGAGAGTGGGACGGTGTGGGTGGATGGTTTTAGTAGGAACATGGGCCTCCACGGTGTCAGTAATTACCTTCTGAAGGAAGGACGAGGCGTGGATGATGTCTTCAGGATGGCGATAGGTAAGAGTGTGGCTTTCGACCTGGGTGGAGATGGAGTCCCGGTAGGCATCCCAGTTGGCACTGTGATAGTCATGGACGACCTTGGGAGGGGTTGCAGGGTGCGGAGCCGGAGGGGGGCGGTGAGCAGACGTTATGGTGAGAAGGACAGGGAGGTGATCGCTACCTGTGGGGTCAAGGGCAGCGACAGCGATACGCCCATGGAGGTTGGCGGAGGCAATGACAACATTGGGGGTGGTGTCACTTTCGGGTCGGGTGTGCGGGGGAAGGGGAACAAGGTCACCTTGGATTGTGGAGAGGAACTGATGCCACCGTCGAAGGGCATCAGGAGTGCGGCTATGGATGTTGACGTCGGCGGCAATCACATAGGTGGAGAAGGTGCGGTCAATGTGTGAGATGAAGTCATAAGGAAGAAGAGCAGTGGAGCAGACATAGATGGTGGCACAGGTAATGGTGAGGGAGGGGAAGAAGACGCTAAGGATAAGGTGTTCAGTGGGGTCATTGAGGAGAGGTTGTGGCCGGACGGGGATATGCTTAAGGTGGCCAATCATGACTCCACCCTGCGCATGAGGACCAGGAGCGTCTGTGCGGTGGAGGATATAGGGAGAGGTGCAGATAGAATGGTGGGGCTGGAGAAAGGTTTCGTTCAAGAGGAAGGTGTCGACCTGGTGGTGGGAGAGGGTGTGCATGAGGAAGTATTTGTTGGAGTGGAAGGAGTGAATGTTCTGGAAGAGGATGTGATACTCGTGCCGCGCCATGGTGGGAAGGAGGGGGGGGGGAAGAGAGGGAAGGGGAGAGACTTAATTTAGGGTGTCGAGGTGGGTGAAGGTGAAGTGGGCTTGGTTGTGGGAGTAGGTGGCGAAGGTGTTCAGGTGGAAAACGGAGCGAGCGGCAAGGGAGATTTGTTGGAAGGTGTGGGGGCACTGAAAAGGGTGAATGTTTTGTAGTGTAATGGTAAGGAACCGGATGATGTCCTCGGCCGTCGGGGGTGGACGGAGGGAATTGTTGGGATGGACAGGGGGATCGACGGGACAAACTGGGACTGTAAGCTCAGGGGTGGCTGGAGGGGGTTTAGCGTTACACCTGTGGGAGTAGGAGGGATGGGGGCCATTGCAGGTATTACAGGAAGGAGGAGCAGCGAGGTTGGGCAGTTCTTAAGTAAGTGGGAGGCCTTGCAATGGGGACAGGTGGGGGGGGGGGGGTTTGCAGTTGGGAGTCAGGTGGTCATTGTACATCAGGCACCGTTGGCAACGGTAGGATTGGGTAGGGGATTTGGAGGATTTGACAGGGTGGCGACGGTGGTATATCAGGGCACCCTGGGTGAGGAGATGGTCAATGGATGGGGCGGATTCGGAGAACACCTGCATGAGGTAGGTGGGACCAGAGGCATTGTGGACACCGTGGGCAGAGCGGATTTCCAAGTCCGGGTGGGAGTTCAGTTCTGCCAACACTTCATCCTCTGTGATCACCGGGCTGAGCTTGGTGATCGCAGTGGTGTAGATAGGGGGTGGGGGGGGGGGCGATGGGGAGGCTGGGGCTGACGAGGAGTGGAAGCAGAAAGGAAAGGTGTCAGAGAGGTGTGGGAGCCAAACATATCTCGTGGGAGTTTTCGCAGGAGGTCTGTGTGAAAGGATGGGGACGGGGACTTGATAAGGACTGAGTCCCTGTGCGAAATGAGTTGGGAAATGGGAGCACCACATAAGTACTTTCATATCTCCATGGTGAGGGTAGGAGCGTCGAGGAACTTAGGATCGGGAGTTGATAGGACGAAGGTGTGGAGGGTGGGGGCCGAGGTATGGGTGGCAGGAGGAGGGGTGGTGTCCATGGAGACGGCAGGGGGAGGGGGAAGTGGTGTTGACTTTTTGTGGGAAGTGGCAGGAGCAGAGTCGGTAATGGCGCGCTTTTGAGGTTTTTGGAGACTGGAAGCTGGGAGGAGGGGAGAGGAACAGGGAGGAGAGGGAGGTGGCGGGTGGCAGATCCCTGTGGCGTAGTGGAGGCACCGGGAGAAGCAGCCGGTTCAGTGGTGGCGATGGTGGCTCGGCGCGACGTGATGCGTGCGGGAGATTGGTTATGATCATGCTTATTTTTATATGGGGTATCAAGTGTAGGTAAAGACTGAGTTCCGTGGAATCTGGTAATACAATATCCTGTCCTGGTTCATCAAAAGACCCGCGTGGCAGCTGAGTGAATTACATTAATACAATCACAATTGGGAGTAGCCTGACTGACACCAACCAAAAGCGGTCTTAAAACCACTTAGAGGGACATATCCGTCTGACCGCTGTCTGGCTGGATTCCGGCGTGCTAACTACAATTTTGCAATTTGTTTGTAATAAATTGGGTCAAAGAATTTTGAGGCCAATGTGTCTCTAGAATGTAATTGCTTTTATCAGAACCGCGTTTCATTATTTAGTAGCACGGAATTTCTCTCCAAAACCATAGTTCTACGTATTTGCTAAGTCATGAATCCACAGGGTGCCGAATAACGTAAGAGCGGCTGAACTGCAGGTAAGGGCAGGTACGATTACAGGTCGAGAAAGTGCGGAGACTGACTACGCTGCCACCTCGCAGGATCTGCGATGCACCCCTGTAAATCTACCGCTAACTGTACCAGACAGTCCAACGGGTCCAGTACGTTACAAGTTAGGATTTGTCATTCTGCAGAGGGGACATTACAAGGTGTTACATCGGCTTAGAGAATGTTACAATGTAGCAGGTGAGGAATTATTTAACGCTCGTAAATTTTGCTTTTGATGTAATTAAACTTATGTCACATAATTTTAGGAGCCACTTTAGGGGGTGTGTAGTGTGTATTGAACCGAGGACCTACAAAAGAGGGAGAGGCTTCGTCCCACGGTAGCTCTCAGTGGTTCACATCACCACAACAGGCAACAGCAGTCCACCCACCCCACCGCCGCCCCACGTTGAACCCAGGGTTATTGTGCTGTTCGGCCCCCAGTGGACCACGACCCCCTCCCACATCCCGTGAACGTCTCATCTTATACCAGACGAGTGCAGCCCAAATGTTTGCATAGTACAGTAATTATGTTGCGTTTACAAAGCAATCGCTGACATAGTGTGAGGTGGAATGAGGGGAACCAGGTCGCATTCGCCGAGGTAGAAGGAAAACCACCTTAAGGGGGGTAGGACGTCAAACGGGCCGACTTGGAGCAGGAGAGGCACCACAGGACATTTCAATTTCCAGTGTTTATACTTTTACAAAAAAATTAATAAAACTTTGTCAGCATGACCAGGAGGGATATAGAATTCACACTCATAGCAGTTGAAGTTCTAAAACATAACGAAGTAATTTTTTTCACGTGTGAAATTTAATCATTTTTTTCACTTACTAACGGCCGCATTTGTTGCTATAGGTACACTTTTCTTCATAAGTAAGAGAGATTCTTCGATGAATTTTGCACAGCGTACAAACCATACTTGAAGGTGTACGAAACTCTAGAATTTTCCGAATCTATTAAAAACTGTGGTAAAAATTGAGGTAAATAATTATTAAATTTGTGTTTTTTCTAAACATGAAGTTTAAAATATAACAGTTCTTTCGTTTTTTCATAAATTAAATAAATTCTAGAGTTTCATACACCTGTGATTGTATGCTGTGCAAAATTTATCGAAGAATCTCTGTAACTTGTGAAGAAAATTGTACCTACAGCAACAAATGCAGCCATTAGTAAGTGAAAAAATGATGAAATTTAGAACGTAAAAAAATATATTTTGTTATGTTTTCGAACTTACACTGCAATGGGTGTGAATCCTGAATCCTTCCTGGTGATGCTAACAAAGTTTTATGAATTTATTTGTAAAAGTATAGACACTGGAAATTAAAATGTCCTGAGATGCCTCTCCTTCGCCAATCGGCTCATTTGACGTCCTACCCCCCCCCCACCTTCCCCCTTAAAAACCATCCACAGGCTGGCCAACACACCGGACCTGGACACTAATCCGCTGGGCAGATTCGTCCCGGGGACCGGCACGCCTACCCGCTCGGGAAACAGCACGCTAGAACGCGCGGCTTGGCGGGCGGGTACTTTAGAGGGTACTGACATCATGACATCCCTTGTACTAAAGTCTCACTGTGGGACTGTTAGGGCGGAAACCCTTTCAATTCCCTTAAATTCGAAACATTAATAAGTACTACTGTTATTACTATTGCCACATTGGTGGTCGACGTTTTCATCTGTACGTGCTGGCAGTTTTACAGCACTGGGGCCTCAGCCGTGGTATCGCCATCCAAGCCGCTGCAGATACATCTGCTCTAAATTTTGAGGCCAAATACCGCTGATCGTAAAGATAACTCGAAATCTTTACGACTGCTTCGGTTTCGATCACACGGGTGGGGAACTTTTGATACGCAAACGACCAGTTGTTCTACATGTGTTCCATCTGTTGCGCATGCAAAAGGCGGAAAACATATTTCTGCGCCGGAAATACTGGTACACGCTACGAACACCATAAAGTATTTATCGACGGCGCTGTACCGTCGTTAACGGAGAAGCTGAGTTCTCAGCATCCGCTTGCCGAATTCATTGGAGTGCAGAGGAGCGGAACGTAAATAATTGTTTTACGGAGAGGTATAGCATAGATGTTTACAGATGTTCTGCTCCCGGAAACAACAGCAGGCTGAGTTCAACAAGCAAACTACGAACTGTATATCCACCCTGGTGAATGTTTAAATACCGGAAGAAACCATTTAACGTAGCGACTTGTTGCTACCTCGGATTAATATTGCGCGAGATTCGTTTCCAGGTATTTTCAACTTAACTGCATTTCTGTTAACAGAGTGCTGGTACCAGAGCGAGATACTACCTTTGGCTGTGTAGGTAGATGCTTACAGAGATACGATGCCGTTGAGTATAAATCGGGGGTTACTTGGTTTCCGTGCTCTAATGAACTTTTTTATCACGAAGACTATAAATTACTATGCTAACTTTCCCTTAGGAAGCGGTAAGTATTGATGAATAGACACAAAACTTCCATGTGTTAATGTACCTACATAGCTCAAGTCATCTCTGAGCGGTAGGATATAGGTAGTTGATGTAGGTATTCTTGTCGAGGTCACTAAAGGCAAAACGCTAGCTCAGCTGTAAGAAGGAGCAGTCTTGCTTTCCGTAACTGTCAAACCCTGTGTGCTCATTAAGTTAAATGAACATAACACGAAGTCGAAACATATGTAGAAATCAATACGGTTATTATCTGTGAAGGATGTTCTTTTTCATAATTTGAAATTTGGCGCTTCTGTAGTTCAGTTAACCTGCAATTGTAATCATTTTCTCCTCGACACTAAATTAACAGTCGCTCACTCGTTAAAATCACCTTGGTATAAAACTTGGAGTATGTGGTGTCATCGGAAGCAACAATACAACGCTGTTAATGAGCAGTGGGGAAACTATAGAATTCCGATGGAACAGCTTTCTGGAAGGTAAACATACATAGTGGTGTTGTAGGTAAACGAGTCAATTAGATTGAACGATGGAAAGCAAGGTGGAGTGTGTATAGTTACGGTAGTGGTAAAATACGGAGGATTTGGATATCTATATTTCACTATAAGGATGAGTAGCTTTCTAGTCCTATGAAAGGTTTAATCGCAGTGCGCATCTCTGTTAGTACTCTACAAGACTACCGACAGTGACACTGTTGCAAAAATCAAAAACTGAATAGCGCTCTTAGCGGACACGTTAAAAATGGCTATAGTTGGTAGATTCATTTATGGGAATAGGAAATGTTTGGCCATATGTTTCGACTTGCAGAGCGCAGTATAAATTGCGGAGATACCGTGTCAGAGATAAATGTATCATCCCATATGCGTGCGCGTTAAATGTAGGTTGTTGCAGGAAGCATTGACTTCATTGTATTCATAAGAACTGTATATCTTCTCCCGGTGCTGCAGTCGTTATTGAACAAATCAGTTTCCTTATCTGAAGCGTCCGAAAGCACAACAATCCACACTACAGAAAATTTCTGTCCATATATTTAAATAATCCGAATTAGAAGTCACCAGGTATTGCCTGCTCAGAAAACGTAATCTGGTGGAGAGCTGACGTAGTGATCTCAGCAGAACCCGTTAACTTTGTACTTTACATTTCATTGTTGTCTTATTCGGAACTTGTAAAAGTCAGTCGCCTACGCTTCCAATCTTTGTATTTCGCAAAATTAATTTTAGCACACCAGAAACGCCATGATTAAACACTTCCTCAGTAAAAGCCCTGACTGAGAAGGGGAAGCATACAGATTCGACTACCGGTCCAACAAACAGTTTCAGTCTGTCAGAAAGTTTCTTAACAGTGGACACTCCACTAAAGAATGAATAATTCATTGGTTTTCTGTTGCATCTGACGCGAGCTGAGCCACGTGGGAACACAATAAATATTTTTGTGTGTCTTTGAGCACCCTTACTTTTCATCAATGTGCATTTAACTCAGGGGCGCCCAAGGGTTTTGACTGAGACCTTGCGCCAAACTTAAGAAATGGGCCGCTTGAGAAGAGTATTTAGAATTTCCCGACCTGACCGAGTAAGAAATTGGAAAATAAGAAAAGGACCCATTGTAGTTTTGCGGATGCAATAGAAGAAAGACAGCTTGGAAGATTAGCGCATTTCAGAACAACGGAAGATGACCGAGTGCCAGAGAGAATACTTTAATGATAACCTCCTGGAAAGAGAAGACCATGGAGAGGTTGCTTAATGAGTACCCAAAAAGCTATGGAGAGAAGAGGAATAGGATCAGGAAGAATGCGACGTTGATGCGTTTGGCAACTGAGATGGGGGATGCGGCGACAGCTATGGGAGCTTCGCGACAAGAAGAAGAAGAAGAAGGTGGCACAGGTGTTGCACACTATGCGAGACCAATGTGTAGATTGGGTTTTTAGGTTCCGTTTATTTTGGGGCTGAAAGTTTAAAGTCTCTACGAATTACCGTTCTGAAATAGCTACGACACAGTCGCAAAGGCAGGAAGTTCAGAAATTCTGTGTCTGTGAAATCAGATAGCGCACTTGTGTCGCTCAATAGGAAACTTCTTAATAAAACAGACCCCACCGTAACCAGACGAAGTGAAGTAAATCAGCTGTCACATTCTTGTTGTTATGCTCCTCGGTCCGAAGACTGGTTTGATGCTGATGTCTATCCTGAGCAAGACTCTTCATCTTTGAATAACTGTTGCTGGCTACATGTGTTTGAACGTACTCACGGTATTCATCCCTTGGTTGGCCTCTAAAGTTTCTACCTCCATTCGCTCCTCCAGCTACAGTCTGGAACCGCGCGACCGCTATAGTCGCAGGTTCAAATCCTGCCTCGGGCATGGATGTGTATGATGTCCTTAGGTTAGTCAGGTTTAAGTAGTTCTAAGGGAGTGATGACCTCAGAAGTTGAGTCCCATAGTGCTCAGTGCCATTTGAACCATTTTTTAGCTCCTCCACGATACACACACACATACATACACACACACACACACACACACACACACACACACACACACGCACGCACGCACACACACACACAGGCAGACAGATTGATTTCCCACCGTTACACCGTTACCAAACTGATGATTTTTGTTGTATCTTAGGGTGTGGTTTTGTTCTTTTACTAACTACTTACCGTCCAATTCGTACAAGGCTACTCCTCACCAAAACCTTCAGAAAGGTCTCCTTAACATTTGGAGTCTAGATCCGGCACAAATTATAAATAACGTATCACTCCGTTAAATTCATCTCTCCTGCATTCACAGTTTCAAAGAGTGTATTCCAGTCAACAATGCCACAAAGATACGACTGAGTGTATTTTCATTTAACACATCTTGTAAGATACGGTCATTATTACCTCACTTGTTCCTATACTTTGAAAGGGTACAGTACCGCCCAACATTGAAAATAGGTACGAAATTCTTGTCAGAACAACACATTTTTTGTGTAAAAGTAACTCAATTTCAATTAATACAGCGAAGCCGGATACCAGTGTGGAAAAGAATGACAATTTATTTATTTAATTGATCACATGTGCACTCCCTCAAAATAAATCCCTACATCCAGTTTGGTGAGATCTGTGAAAGGAATGAATGTATGGTCGTCTGCTAACCACAGATAGTGAATCGGAATATATGATCATCTTTGAGTCGATCCTTTGGCTACCTTTGGTGAGACCAAAGAGATGGAAGTTACCAGAGCTTTGAGCGTCTGAAATGTGGCTGACCAATAAGGTAGCAGGGTGCTTCTCCCACTTCGAGAGAGGTGCGAGAGAATCGGAATACGGCCATGTTTCAGGTACTCTGCCGCTGAACCTTCTGCTGTAAAGACCTGTTTTTTTGTTGTGCTCCGTAATGAAAGAGTGGAGGCAGGGTATGGATGTGGAATATTCAAGAGTAGTTAGAATTAATAATTTCTCTTTCACAGGACCTTTTGTGGGGAAAATTACAAAGTGAGGCAGGTAATTTTAAGGGGATTGTAGTAAACTAACGGTCACAATGAGCCCACGTGTAGTTATAAGTTGAGATGCTTCCGTGAGCTTAAGCTGAAATATTTAAGAAATAGCGTGTGTATCATAAGTTGAAGTATTTAAGAAATATCATTCCGTGTGACGCTAAATTTAAACTCTGAGAGAGAATCAAGGTGAGTCGGCCGTTTTTCCAGCAACGCCACTTGGCTTGCATTGCACAGGAAGACGTGCGTTTATCTCCAGAGTTCACAGTAGGAAAGTAGAATTACAAAGTGGGGCAGTGTCGTGTGAAACTGGGATAAATATTGATTGAAGTGGGAAAGCGGAAAGTGATGAAGTTGTAACCGTTCTTTGTGTAATATTTCATATTGTTGTGTTGTGTATGTCTTGTAATTTGGGTATGTGTGTTTTGCATGGGAGTAGCAAGGTAGTTTCGAAAGATTTGTGGGTATGCCTGTTCCTTCTGTATCGCTCGATCTGGAGGAAAGTTTCGTGAGGATTATTGTGAGAGGCGAAGTGTGAGGTATAATAAAAGATCCACCATCCGATCCAGGGAGTGCACTGTTGCGGTAAATAGATTACGAGACCATAGTATAGAGATTCACTAACGTAAAGCCATGCCCACTGGGCGGAATTTCTCATGTGATTTTGTTGTAGGTTGTAGAATTTGTGTGTTTAGGAATAAATCAAATAGTGAAAAGAAAGAGATTGGTGGCCTTTTTCATTAAATTGTATGTTATCGTAATGTCCCGAATTTATATAAAAGCCGTTAAATCAAAGACAAAAGGTAAATGTGGTATTGCCAGTGCGTAGTGTACAGTCAGAGTTCTATAAATCACTGATAGTCAGATGCGTGTTTCCGTTGCGTATTATTCATACAGGAGGATAATTTGTAACTAAATAGTAAGATACGAGAATTCATGTTGCTCGATAAATTAAGGACGATTCCACTCGCTTGGCAAACCACTCATCTTGCAGGCCTGACTGCTTGATGCCACAGTATGAGAAAGGCAAGTGGGTGCCTCTCATAATTTCGACCCTGCCAGGATTCCGTTTTTTGCCATGATAATTTTGTTACCAGGATATTTAATTTGTTGGCAGGATTCTTTTGCCAGGATCGTTTTTGTTAGGATATTTTGTTGCTATGGTTTGCTGTTAAGATTTTTTTTTGTGGAATGTATTGTGATAGCGCTAAGAAGTAAAATTTTTTCTGTTTGCAAATTCGTTCTGGATTGGTGAGGATCTTTTATTTTATTTTATGTAATTAATTGTTATATCGCACAAGGCTGGAAGATCGTGTCATAATTTTTTTTTGCGTAATGTCCGTAGTAACTAGGTCGCAGTCGAAAAACGTAGCCACAATGGAGAATAGCGATTCTGGCGTGAACGTAGCAGTGCAGCAGGAAGTAGCTGTTGACCATGGGTTAATGAGCGGGGACGGCACACTCCGAAGAGGCTGTATTGTTCAGTGGACCGCTGCAAGGGGATCCTTTATGCGGCGGGCTTCGTCCACAAACGCGGGCTTTTCCCGACGACGCGGGCGAGCCTAGGCCAGGTGTGCGGTGAAAGTGCAGCTACCCTTAGCGAAGCTACGGTTTCTCAGGCCAACGAGGTGAGCGCGTCGAAAGTAGGAAATAACGATGTGATACTGCAGTTTTTACAAGCGATGAGTAGGGAGACTAACGAAAGATTAGAAGCGATGAGTAGAGATAATAAAGCGATGAATAGGGTGACTAAGGAAAGATTTGAAGCAACTAACGAAAGATTAGAAGCAATCAATAGAGATAATAAGGAGAGAGATAGGGAGAATAAGGAGAGAGATAGGGAGGCTAAGGAGAGAGATAGGGAGACTAAGGAGAGATTGGAAGCAATGGATAGGGAGACTAAGGAGAGATTGGAAGCAAATAAGGAAAGATTGGAGGCAATTGATAAGGGAAATAAAGAGGCAATGAGGAAGCTACACACAGTTATCGATGAGCGTCTGTCCGCAGTTAATAATCGGTTAGATGAGGGGGAGAAGAATCTGGATGCGGTGCAGCAAGAATGTGATGCTGTGAAAGAAAAAGCCAATAATTTGGAGGTACGAATAAGTGCAGTAGAAAGCGATATTACAGAACATAGGGGCGTGTGGCCGGATGAGCGAATCAAAGAGATAGTGGAGGACTTACTTGCAGATAAACAAGGGGCATTAGACAGCGTGGAAGCTCAAGTCACACGGCAGGAAATGGCGCTAAATAAACACAGGGATGAAGTTGCGGAGGTAGTGGTCAGAATGAATACGATTAGCGCGGATGTAGAAAAGATCAGTATAAGAGGCGAAACAGGCTCTGACAGTACGCAGCGAGAGGTTTATGCCGACCAGGAGGAGATACAATCACTATTACAGTTTAAAGAGGCACAATTAGAAACGAATAGGAAACATAGGGAAGAACTAGCACAGTTGCAATTAGCGTGGAGAAGCGAAGGTGAAACACCACCAGGTAGACTGCGGAGGGAGAGTGAGATAAATTCAAAAATCGAAAATAGGCAGAAAGAGGATGACGAACTCAGAGAGTTAGAAGAACGGTTGTGTCGGATAAAACAGGTGGCAAACCCAACTGGGTATAGCCCAAGGTCGGAAAACATAAATGCGGAAGAAGAATGTAGGAGACACTTCGTGTCGGTACAAACGTACACTTGTTTTCCGGATCCTGATAATTACCAACATCCATGCCTGTGGCTGTCTCAATTTCAAGATTCATTACCTTCATCGTGGGGACCGCTCCTAAAAATGAAGTTTGAGTGTAACCATTTATGGGACGAGGCTAGAGCGAAAATGCAGGAAGTTATTAAAGACTGTAGTAGCTACAAGATGTTTTGTGACAAATTTTTAAATGAATTCTGGTCGAAAAGTAAGCAGGACCAGGTTAAGCAAAGCATATTGATGATGCCAAATTGTAACGAAGGTGGTATAAGAGATCCAGCGTCATGTTATCAGGAAATGCTGAGACGAAACAGGTATTTGGATGTACCATACGAAACTGGGGAGCTCATTAGGATCTGTATAACGAAGTTGCCAGTGAGATTGCGCAGAGATATAGTGATAGCAGGCAGAGGCTTGAACGATTCTGCGTCATTTCAGCACTTCTTACAGGAACTGGGTAACGAGAGCAACATTGTGAACGGCGACATGACTCTTAGGTCAGACAGAGTTGAGGATAGGAACGGTAGAAACTATCAGAATGACAGGAGAGCATGGAATCAGAGGAATGACGGAAATGGAAGATGGCGAGGAAATAGGGGGCAGAATTCATGGGGATATCGACCAGCAAACCGGGAAGATAGAAGATGGGACAGAGATGGAAGAAGAAGGGAAAATGAAAATGATGGGCGAAGAGAGGATAGGCAATTATTGGGTTCACGACAGGACAATCATTGTCACAGTGACGGAGGGACAAGAAGGTGACTACTTGATAGACGGGTACAAACCAGGACTATTAATGATGTAAATATTAGGTTTATCGATTACGGAAAACTAAGGGAGAATCTGTTAGAGGAGGTAGGAGATGTGGGGAGTGAAGTCCACCCAATAATTAGCGTAGAAATAAATAATATAATCGTACCTTGTGTCATCGACACAGGCAGTGTAATGAGTGTTTTGAGGGAAGATGTGTTCAAGTGTTGTAGTCTTACAAAACCATGGCCAACGTTGCCATTGCAAAGGACAACAGTGAGAGGGGCAATTACAGGAAAGGGAATTGAGGTGAAGTTACAAGCGCAGGTAGACTTCGTGTGCCAGGCGAAGAGGTTTAGTACAGTGTTCATGATTGTGTCATCTCTAACTGTTGAAGGGATATTAGGGGTTAATTTTTTGAACCAATATAAAGCAGTCGTTAACATGAGAAATGGTTCGATGGAGTTGAAACGAGATTCGGAGGAAATTACATTAAGATTCGACGATTGCTTACATGGTAAAGATAACGCACACTTAGCATTATGTCTGGCGGTAAAGTCCGGTAAACAGGCACAGAATACGGGGTTCGAACAAGAGAAGAAGGAAATTCATAAATGTTTGGAGGAGGAGATCAGGGAGAAAATCTGGCATTTACGAGGGACCACGGTCTACGGGGAATTGCAGAAAATTTTATGAGAGAATAGAAAGGTATTTAAACATGCTGCGGGTACAATAAGAAATTTTGTGCATAGATTCAAGGTCAAGCCACATAAACAGTTTAGGGCCCAAGTGTACCCGATACCTGTTGTGTACAAAGAAAGAGTGGAAGCTGAGATCGAAAGCATGCTACAACAAGGGATTATCGAACCAGCCAGCATCCAGTCCGTACAACAGTCCTTTAGTTTGTGTTGAAAAAAAAGGATGGGTCAATTAGATTAGTTTTGGACTCAAGAAGGATTAATAAGATAATAGAGCCAGAGACAGATCGGCCGCTGACACTTGACGAATTGCTACAAAACTTCCACGGGATCAGAGTTCTCAGCTCAGTTGATTTGAGAATGAGTTTCTGGCAGGTGGAGTTAGACAGGGGTACTCTGCCGCTGAACCTTCTGCTGTAAAGACCTGTTTTTTTGTTGTGCTCCGTAATGAAAGAGTGGAGGCATGGTATGGATGTGGAATATTTAAGAGTAGTTAGAATTAATAATTTCTCTTTCACAGGACCTTTTGTGGGGAAAATTACAAAGTGAGGCAGGTAATTTTAAGGGGATTGTAGTAAACTAACGGTCACAATGAGCCCACGTGTAGTTATAAGTTGAGATACTTCCGTGAGCTTAAGCTGCAATATTTAAGAAATAGCGTGTGTATCATAAGTTGAAGTATTTAAGAAATATCATTCCGTGTGACGCTAAATTTAAACTCTGAGAGAGAATCAAGGTGAGTCGGCCGTTTTTCCAGCAACGCCACTTGGCTTGCATTGCACAGGAAGACGTGCGTTTATCTCCAGAGTTCACAGTAGGAAAGTAGAATTACAAAGTGGGGCAGTGTCGTGTGAAACTGGGATAAATATTGATTGAAGTGGGAAAGCGGAAAGTGATGAAGTTGTAACCGTTCTTTGTGTAATATTTCATATTGTTGTGTTGTGTATGTCTTGTAATTTGGGTATGTGTGTTTTGCATGGGAGTAGCAAGGTAGTTTCGAAAGATTTGTGGGTATGCCTGTTCCTTCTGTATCGCTCGATCTGGAGGAAAGTTTCGTGAGGATTATTGTGAGAGGCGAAGTGTGAGGTATAATAAAAGATCCACCATCCGATCCAGGGAGTGCACTGTTGCGGTAAATAGATTACGAGACCATAGTATAGAGATTCACTAACGTAAAGCCATGCCCACTGGGCGGAATTTCTCATGTGATTTTGTTGTAGGTTGTAGAATTTGTGTGTTTAGGAATAAATCAAATAGTGAAAAGAAAGAGATTGGTGGCCTTTTTCATTAAATTGTATGTTATCGTAATGTCCCGAATTTGTATAAAAGCCGTTAAATCAAAGACAAAAGGTAAATGTGGTATTGCCAGTGCGTAGTGTACAGTCAGAGTTCTATAAATCACTGGTAGTCAGATGCGTGTTTCCGTTGCGTATTATTCATACAGGAGGATAATTTGTAACTAAATAGTAAGATACGAGAATTCATGTTGCTCGATAAATTAAGGACGATTCCACTCGCTTGGCAAACCACTCATCTTGCAGGCCTGACTGCTTGATGCCACAGTATGAGAAAGGCAAGTGGGTGGCTCTCAACTTCTCCGAAATCCAAATTAGTCTTCCGGAGGGTCGACTTCTACAGTTTTTAAGATTCCTTAGCCAGTCGGTAAGAACGTAGCCCTTGTAGGATCACTTTGTTGTCCTTGTGTCTTTTTTTCCCAGGAACGGTTGGACGTAGAAAGTTGCAATTTATTTCACATACGAAGATCTACAGTTCTGTGGAGGTGTAAACAATTAAAGCTTTTACGACAATACAGTCAAAAGATACGGCTATTTAACTCACATATTTTGATACTCGCAAATTCATTCGCCAAAACTATAGGCTGCTTCACGTTGATCTAGAATCATGGAACATGGCAAGCAGCTACCTTACACAGAACTAAAGGAAAAAAATCCGGGGAGTGTTAATTTGTAACTATAGCACACGAAAATTTTTTTGCGTCATCTGTTGTCCTACTATTTGTCAGTCCGACTGTTAAGACCCCATTTTCTTAGGAACGGGTACACGTCTAAAGTTGAAATTTGTGTCACGCACTAATGTCTACGGTCCCGTGGTGATGTAAAGAAATTTAAGCTTCCGAGACAATGAAGACAAAAGATACGGCCATTCAACTGACATGTCTGATACTCGAAAAGTAACTCATCGAAGCCTACAGGGTACTTCTCGTTGACTTAGAATCATAAAATTTGGCAGTGAGTAAGGTTTCACAGTTCAAATGGTTCAAATGTTCAAATAGCTCTGAGCACTATGGGACTTAACATTTGAGGTCATTAGTCTCCTAGAACTTAGAACTACTTAAACCGAACTAACCTAAGGACATCACACACATCCATTCTCGAAGCACGATTCGAACCTGCGACCGTAGGATTCGCGCGGTTCCAGACAGAAGTGCCTAGAACGGCTGTGCCACATCGCCCGGCACAGTCCAAGTAAGGAAAAAAAATGTTGAAATGTAATTATATCATAGGAAAAAAATTCTCTTTTTCGAAAGTCTTGGAATTTCTTGGACCTATATCTTGCCAGTATCGATATCGATAACACGCAAAGTTTGTACGGAATCGCTGGTGCAGACTACCACTCAAATTTATCCGGATTTCTTTTTCCATTATTTTCTAAATAATTCGCGCCAGTATTTTGCAAGAACGATTTATTAACCTGGTAGTTCAGTAATATTTACATTTGTCTGTATCTGCTTCCTTAGATATGGAATTGCTACATTCAGATTGAGACCTGCCGCGTGGGGTAGCCGCGCGGTCAGGGCGACTTGCCACGGTCCGGGCGACTGCCCCCGCCGGAGGTTCGAGTCCTCCCTAGGGCATGGGTGTGTGTGTTGTCTTCAGCGTAAGTTAGTTTAAGTTAGGTTAAGTAGTGTGTAGGCTTAGGGACCGATAACCTCAGCAGTTTGGTCTCTTAAGACTTCACACACATTTGCATTTCTAGCTTGAGGTCCGACGGTATCTAGCTTGTCTCATTTATCTTGCACACCAGGGGGAATAGTTTTGACTTTACTGGCTCTCCCGAAGATGTCAATAAATCTGGGGGAATGACGTCAACTCCGGTGTCCTTTGGGCTTAGGTCTTTCAGTACTCATATTCTCCTTGCAGTATCGTACCTCCCAAGAGTGCGAACTGAACAGACTGACTGGTGCCTGCTACGCCCCTCGCTCCCCGAACGCCCCCCCCCCCCTCTCACCTGAACCCTCCCCTCCCCACCCCCACCCCCGCCCAACTCACCGTCCTCTTTGCCGCCTTAGATACCATAAAGTGAAAAGAGAGAAAAGGAAAGTAAACAGAATTGTAGACTGCAGGTTGAAAGGACAGATATTGAGTGTGGTGCCATTTAGTTTCCTGCACGCCCTCGTACAACGAAGTCTTTCGAACTATATTACGAGAGGGAGACTCTTTGGAATGGTTTCAACAGCAGCAGCAGCGCAGCTCCGGCTGCCAAAACGGAGCGCAGTGGGCAGCCAGCGCGCGGCGGATGGCGGCCATTAGTGTGGAGAGCAGAAGCGTACGAGTATTTGCGTCCTGTGCCCACGCGTCCCGCCCCGCGGTACTCGCCATTAGCGTCAACCGGCGCACGCACATCGTTCTCCCTCCCAGCGGGGCGCGTGCCAAGAGCCACCGCGGCTTGCGTAGGTAGCCAGTGCGAGCTGTGACCAGGCTGGACCGCTGCAAAGCAGTACTCTTATTTTGACTTAAATTTATCCATGTTGCATGAATGTTGTTTGAGAGCTGCGACTGCGTTGTGTGATTTTTCTGAAACAATGTATACTGCAACAATCACTTGTTTCCCACATCTTATTAACAAGACGTGTTTCGGCAGCATGCTGCCATCATCAGGTGCATTTACGGCTCCTTTTACATTGTCATTAAACAAAAGTGAGGTTAGTTTCCTTTGCTGTGTGTGCCAGTGGGGTTATGTTACAACATATATATCTTCCTGAGCAGGTGTCTTTTTAGACCCATAGCCTCACTGGCAGGAAACGTTAGCGACAGCCCCGGACATTTGCACAAGCCCCGCCCATTCACCTACCCCCCGCCACATCAACCAAGAGCGCATCAATATGATCTTTAGTAGTCCTCGTCGCTGTCGTGTTTTTGTTCGTCGTTTTATGTTTTACCGCGGTTGTTCATACTAGCAGTGTTGTGCTGTTACTACTTCTTAGCAGTTTGTGTAATACTGTCAAAATGAAATATAGATATGCACTGTCAATAAAGTTATCATACACAAGGTACCTAATGTTGACTGTTGCGGCCAACTGCTATCAAAACTGATATCTAACAGACATTAAAGTAGGATAAGATGTGTTGGAAGGACACTGACGAAATTATGTACATATGTTTAACAATAGGCAGCTCTAAAGCTCTCAGACACTGAAGATAGGAACTCAAAGTAATCTCGTGTCCGCTATAAGCAAGCAGTCATAAGAGTTCACAAGTAAAAATTCACCCATTACACAGGCAAATATTAATGAAGAATGTCAGTGTATAAATATCTGACTGCTTGCATTATGCATTTCTACATTATCCCACTCTTGTATTCTTTAGTCTTAATGAGGTAATCAGAAACAAACCAAGACGTCGACTTTGCCTTGTTTATGCACAACATTGAGTTTAGACAATCGAGATAATGGACAGCATCCTTGGCGATATTACCAATTAATATTTCCCAACAGAATTTCTTACACGACGCGAGGTGACGGAAATTTGCGCTCACTGCAGTTAACAAATATCAGATTTTTTGGTATAGTGCAGATGAAAGCTCATGAAATAAAAAAGACAGTGTGGATACTATTTTTATTTTTCTTTCTTGTTGATGATTTTTCAACACGCATATTCAATGAACATACACTCCTGGAAATGGAAAAAAGAACACATTGACACCGGTGTGTCAGACCCACCATACTTGCTCCGGACACTGTGAGAGGGCTGTACAAGCAATGATCACACGCACGGCACAGCGGACACACCAGGAACCGCGGTGTTGGCCGTCGAATGGCGCTAGCTGCGCAGCATTTGTGCACCGCCGCCGTCAGTGTCAGCCAGTTTGCCGTGGCATACGGAGCTCCATCGCAGTCTTTAACACTGGTAGCATGCCGCGACAGCGTGGACGTGAACCGTATGTGCAGCTGACGGACTTTGAGCGAGGGCGTATAGTGGGCATGCGGGAGGCCGGGTGGACGTACCGCCGAATTGCTCAACACGTGGGGCGTGAGGTCTCCACAGTACATCGATGTTGTCGCCAGTGGTCGGCGGAAGGTGCACGTGCCCGTCGACCTGGGACCGGACCGCAGCGACGCACGGATGCACGCCAAGACCGTAGGATCCTACGCAGTGCCGTAGGGGACCGCACCGCCACTTCCCAGCAAATTAGGGACACTGTTGCTCCTGGGGTATCGGCGAGGACCATTCGCAACCGTCTCCATGAAGCTGGGCTACGGTCCCGCACACCGTTAGGCCGTCTTCCGCTCACGCCCCAACATCGTGCAGCCCGCCTCCAGTGGTGTCGCGACAGGCGTGAATGGAGGGACGAATGGAGACGTGTCGCCTTCAGCGATAAGAGTCGCTTCTGCCTTGGTGCCAATGATGGTCGTATGCGTGTTTGGCGCCGTGCAGGTGAGCGCCACAATCAGGACTGCATACGACCGAGGCACACAGGGCCAACACCCGGCATCATGGTGTGGGGAGCGATCTCCTACACTGGCCGTACACCACTGGTGATCGTCGAGGGGACACTGAATAGTGCACGGTACATCCAAACCGTCATCGAACCCATCGTTCTACCATTCCTAGACCGGCAAGGGAACTTGCTGTTCCAACAGGACAATGCGCGTCCGCATGTATCCCGTGCCACCCAACGTGCTCTAGAAGGTGTAAGTCAACTACTCTGGCCAGCAAGATCTCCGGATCTGTCCCCCGTTGAGCATGTTTGGGACTGGATGAAGCGTCGTCTCACGCGGTCTGCACGTCCAGCACGAACGCTGGTCCAACTGAGGCGCCAGGTGGAAATGGCATGGCAAGCCGTTCCACAGGACTACATCCAGCATCTCTACGATCGTCTCCATGGGAGAATAGCAGCCTGCATTGCTGTGAAAGGTGGATATACACTGTACTAGTGCCGACATTGTGCATGCTCTGTTGCCTGTGTCTATGTGCCTGTGGTTCTGTCAGTGTGATCATGTGATGTATCTAACCCCAGGAATGTGTCAATAAAGTTTCCCCTTCCTGGGGCAATGAATTCACGGTGTTCTTATTTCAATTTCCAGGAGTGTATTTCTAATTCTTTACACAAAGGCACCGGAAAAACTGGTTTTCGTACTAACTACTGAGATTTTCTCCCTTGTTATGACTGGCATATCTGTGATACGAACAACTTTGATGTTGGAACAGGCGGCAGACCATGGACGGAGCTTAGGGTATGGATTGGTGTGGAGGGGGGTGATTGGGTGGGACTTGTGCACCGTCCGGGGCTGTTGCTAACGTTACGTCTCACTGGCACACTCAACAGAGGAAATTAACCTCCTTCGTTTTAACTACAAAGTGAAAGTAACTTTAAATGCGCCTGATGATGGCAGTGTGCTACCGAAACGAGTCGTGCTAGAAAATTATTGGTAACAATGGTCTGTTGCAGTGTGTATTATTTCATAAAAGTTTTCCTATAGCCCAATTTGATTCCCTTAATTTTTTATAATGACCGGTTTCGATTCAACATGAATCATCCCTCACATCTGACTGCACTGGTTACAAGAGTAATCCGTCCAAGTTATTAGCAAGTTTTTCATACCACATCACAGTTATCGTGTGACGTAGCATATTAATTTTGCTTATAATTTGCAATGGTTCTTATTCTAATCGATACAGTCACATCTGAGGAAACCGCGAGACCGCTACGGTCGCAGGTTCGAATCCTGCCTCGGGCATGGATGTGTGTGTTGTCCTTAGGTTAGTTAGGTTTAACTAGTTCTAAGTTCTAGGGGACTAATGACCTCAGCAGTTGAGTCCCATAGTGCTCAGAGCCATTTGAACCAACATCTGAGGATCGTCGACCCTGACTCGTAGTGTCCTTCCTGATGTTCTGTCGTGTTGTTTCCATTTTATCCCCAGTATATCTGTGGCCAACCCAGTCGTCTTCTTCAAGTGCGGCAAGTGTTCCGAGCACGGGGCTCACAACCCGAACCACACGCCACTGTTAAGCACTAATGAAGGACTGGCTCCCTTACTTCGAGTGCACATAATTCATTAAGGTAAATCCAACACATTTATTTCAAATACATAAATGAAGTTACATTTGAATCTGTCTGACATTAAACAGGAATAAAAAAAAATCAATGTCAGCTGATTTAGTGCGTGAAACGCGAGTTAAGCCAATAACCAGGGAAACTAAATATGAATCTGTCTGACATTAAACAGGAATAAAAATAACAATTTCAATATCAGCTGATTTAGTGCATGAAGTGCGAGCTAAGCCAATAACCAGGTAAACTAAATTTGAATCTGTCTGACATTAAACAGGAATAAAAAAAAGCAATTTCAATATAAGCTGATTTAGTGCGTGAAGCGCGAGTTAAGCAAATAACCAGGTAAACTAAATTTGAATCTGTCTGGCATTAAACAGGAATTTAAAAAAAAAAGTTTTTTTTGTATGTTTAAATTTCAGCATTAAGGAATTCCATATGTTTCCCTTTTCTAGGTGGAGGCTGAGCCAGAAACACAGAATTGCTGTGAAATCTTACAGGACACCCGGAAGCAGTAACAGACAAGGGGTCGGCACTCACAAATAACACAGGCTCAGGGTCAGGCTGGGAGCACATCCTACGAGAACTTGTTCACACTATGCTCACCACAAACTGTAGACAATCCGGCCGAACATCCGCTTGCGGTGGCTGCTAGAAGGACGAAGCAACCAAGAGGCCCACGCCGTGCTTCTCACACAGGAACCTCAATTTGTACCAACATCTAGGCCAACACCAACTCCGGACTCCCCTCTCACTGTGAGGATTGGCACAGTTTATATGGAATGCCTTCCAAGCAACCAGTAACCGCCGCAGGAGTTTCATGATTAGCAAACAGCCCCAGCGTAACAGACATCACACATGTGCTTACGCCCGAGCCACAACTCCGCCAGTCTCACCGGCCGCACCAAACGGACTGCCTCTCGCCGTCCCGCGCGCTCCAGCCGAAAATGCAAAGATGCTCATGCCCGGGGACGCGCCAAAGATAAGCCGATCGCTGATGATCGACCAGCAATCTGGCTCGGCTAGTTTTGCTGTTTATTCCCTACCTGGACTCCAACCAAATGGCTGGAACGGTCGTCTACATTTTATGCATCAAATGGGAACAAGAACTCGGCAGAATACCCGAAACCACAATATTAACCGCCCAGGTCGAGAAAACTTGAGAGATCACATGGCTCATTTTGAACCAAAACCGGTCATTTAAAAATATTCAAGCAGTCAAGACGGACAACAAGAAACCCGGTTTCGCTACCAATGATTGCGGATTTCCTCCAAGGACATCATGTCAGGTTTTACAAACACTGAAAAGGTAATTCAACCGATTATCGCTGTTACTGCTACGGTGAGGCAAATATGAGTCAGCTGAGGGCATAATGTCGACTGTTCCAGCGACTGAACTGTACTGTCGAAGTCGACGAGCTCCGCAATTTCAGTTCGACCTGATTACTCGATACATTACACAATATCTCAGTGAATTTCAAAGTAGGTCAGTCAATTCTTTGCTGTAACTACTTCCCAAATTTTTTTCAATTTGCATGTAATCATAATGTGATGCCGGTGATGGCGCATAGAGAAAGGCAGTGGAGGCCCTTCAGAAAGAACGGTGGATACTCTTGCGTCCGGCAGGCACATTTAGAATTTCTCAACATGAGAAAATTCAGTCACATTTAGAGAAACACCAACTACCACAGGATCTGCTGTAAAACGGAAAAATTCTCATTGTGGCTTAAAAAGGATGAAAATGATATGAAAACAAATCCGAGACAGGGCAGAAACACGGATGAGAAACTATGACTTCCTACATACCAGAAAAGAAAGATCAAAACTGTCCTGCGTTTCACGGATCAAGCGAGGAATACACTAGCTTTCTTCATAAGGTCCATATACCACATGCTTACTAAAAATAAATTGCACCACATACACCAGTGAACGTGGGCAGTCGACGCCCTGAACCACATTGTCTGGAAGTGTGTCATAAGATGCGCTGAAGCTGCTGATAAGCAAAATATCGGCTTACAATATGCAATTATACCACGCCAAAAGACAGACTAGAAGTCACACGATGAGATGCGCCAAGACCACGTACCGAAACACAATGTTCTTGCGTAAAAGTGAGGAAATTAACCTAGGGAAGAACTTTAAAGGATTTCATAAGAGCATGAGAAAGCCTAAAGCTCCAGACAAATGAGAAAATAAGTATTACTTCTGATGTCATGTACAGAAATATGGTGAAGTGTAGTGTTGCGTAGTACAGTCAAGTAGTATGAAACTCCTCTATTCCAGAAATCTTTTGTATTTCTCTGTTTCCTTCTCTCTCAATTCCTCATCTTTCCTACATATTTTATTTTCCTCCGCAGAATAGCATTATCCGTAGATACACTAATATATTTGAATTTTATTTTAGTATTTAATATGGTACACACTTGTGCATTATTTCATCTGTTTTATAATCTAGACACGTTTTAAAAAAAGTGAGAATAAATAGTAACCAAATGGCGCTTACAATGTTTACTACTCGCTGAATTAGGTAGAAAATTTATCTTTGGTCGCTGTATGCAATAACTTCTTTGAGGTATGAGTCAATTAGTAACGTTCGGCCGTGGATTTCCGTTTGCGGCTACATGGGTTAGTTTCGTACTTCGACATTCGTATTCTGGGGCCTGGCTGACTCAGCTTCATTCAACGTGCAAGGCTAGAATGTGCAAAGGAGTTACGCGCATCACACACAAAGCTGATTTAATTCATTCATTCTCCTATTTCCGATTGTTCGTAACAGCCACTAAAGCGTATGCAAGCATATTAAATCGAACAGCATATTAAATGGAACGTTACTGGGACTACCTTCACAGTGAGATTGAAAACCACCTGATGGCATTGAAGAACGTGCCACGGTGAGGAAAGTACACTCTGGTGTGCAAAACGTCAGGACGCATGATACACTAAAGAGCCAAAGAAAAGGGTACACCTGCCTAATTTCGTGTAGGGCCTCCGCGAGCACGCAGAACTGCCGCTATACGACTAGGCATGGACTCGAATAATGTCTGAAATAGTGCTGGAGTGAACTGACACCATGAATCCTGCAGGGCTGTCCAGAAAACCGTACGAGTACGAGGTGGTGGAGTTCTGAGCAGCTCGTTGCAAGGCATCCCAGGTATGCTCAATAACGTTCATGTCTGGAGAGTTTGGTGGCCAGCGGAAATGTTTAAATTCAGGGAGGCTCCTGAAGCCACTCTGTAGCAATTCTGGAAGTTTGGGTGTCGTATTGTCTTACTGGAATTGCCGAAGTCGGAATGCACAGTGAACATGAATGTATGCAGGTGATCAGACAGGATGCTTACGTACGTGTCACCTGTCAGAGTCGTATCTAGACGTTTCGGGGGTCCCATACCACTCCAACTGCACAAGCCCCACACAATTATGGGGCCCTCACCAGCTTGAAAAATTCCTTGCTGACACACAGGGTCCATGGATTCATTGAGGTTGTCTCCATAACCGTAAACGTCCATCCGCTACATACAATTTGAAACGAGACCCGTCCTATCAGGCACATGTTTCTAGTCATCAAAAGTCCAATGACTGTGTTGAAGGGCCCAACAGAGGCGTAAAGATTTGTGTCACGCAGTCACCAAGGGTACAAGAGTGGGCTTTCGGCTCCGAAAGCACTTACCGATGGTAATTCGTTGAATGGTTCGCACACAGAAATTTGCTGAAGGCCCAGCATTGAAATCTGCAGCAATTCGCAGAAGGGTTACTCTTCTGTCACGCTGAACGATTCTCTTCAGTCGTCATTAGTCCCGTTCTTGCAGCATCTTTTTCCGGCCGCAGTGATTTTCGAGTTTTGATGTTTTACCGGGTTCTTGATATTCACGGTACACTCGTGAAATGATCGTACACGAAAATCCACACTTCATCCCTACCTTGCAGACGCTGCGTCCCATCGCTCGTGCCCGGACTACTTTCAGACTCACTTAAATCCTGATAACCAGTCGTTGTAGCAGCAGTAATCATCTAAAAACTACGCCAGACGTTTGTTGTCATATAGGCGTTGTCGACCTCAGCACCGTATCCTGCCTGTTTACATATCTCTGTATTTGAACATGCATGTCGATCTATACCAGTTTCTCTGGAGCTTCAGTGTATGTCACTGCCTAGAAACATAGCATACATAGAAAGTACTCCTACATTCCAGGTGTGCTGTTGTGAGGATGCATAAATTTGCATGATCGTAAGGAGGTTAAGATCTTTGAACACGGTACACGCACTGGTCAACATTATCGTGACACCTTACTCCTCACCTTTTTCCTGTTTTTAGGTGTGCATTCGCCCTGACTCCACTTTAATGAATGACAATGAGTGACGAGATCGAACTGTGCTGATGGAGGAACTCCTGCAACGAGAGGATTTTCGGAAGCTCCCGGCCCACCCGTTCCCCCAACTTAAACCCCATTGAGCACGTGTGGGTTTCGTTAGGAAGGCATATTGCAACACGTCTGCATCCGGCAACTACCATCCAGCAGTTGTAACAGACGCTGATGGCGGACTGGAACGCTGTCAAAAGAACTGCTTATCAAACTTCTGACCAGCACGGGAGCGCGTTCCAGAGCATGCACTGCCGTCCCTGATGATCACATACGTTTTTAAGAAGCATTTCCCCCATTTTTTAATGTCCAGTGGACCCTAACAGTGGACCCTAACAAACCAAAGTGTCTTAAGTGTAATTACTGTTTTTGAATAAAAGTGTCATATCTGACCTTCCGTTGCGTATTTCTTTTAGATCTGTATCTGCATCTACATGAATACAGTGCAGTTCACAATTTAGTGTCTGGCACAGGGTCCATCGATCAAACTTCAAGCTGTCTCTCTACCGCCCCATTTTCGAAGAGCACGCGTGAAAAACGAACGCTTAAATATTTCCTTGCGACCTCTGATTTCTCTTATTATGATGATCATTCATCGCTATGTAGGTGGGCGCCAAAACAATATTTCCTCATTCGGAGGAGAAATTTGGTAACTGAAAGGTCACGAGAAGATCCTGCCGCAACGAAAAAAGATTTTGCTTTAATTATTGCCACCCCAATTTGCTCTTCACATCCGCGGCACCTATTTCGCGATCATGCAAACGTGCCGTTGTTGATCTGAACTTTTTCGATGTCCTTTGTCATTCCTATTTGATACGGGTCCCAAACTGCACAGGAATATTCCAGAAAAGGAAGGAGAAGCGTACAATAGGAAGTCTCTTTAGTTGCCTTTTCTTGGTGTTTTTCCAATAAATCGCAGTCTTTGGTTCGCATTCCACATCCTAAGTGACGGTTCCAACATAAGTTATTCGTAATTGTAATCTTCTATACTATACTGTAGCAGTTCTTGCTATGTAACGTTCAAATCTCATCGAGCAATGATATCTGGTAGTGACACATCATGCGAAAGTTTCTTTCTTCCTTATGTTTTGGCCATCAGAGTATATAAACGGAGCAGAGACGTTTGAGGAATCAGCGTAGCGTCTGGAACCGCGCGACCGCTACGGTCGCAGGTTCGAATCCGGCCTCGGGCTTGGATGTGTGTGATGTCCTTAGTTTAGTTATGTTTAAGTAGTTCTAAGTTCTAGGTGACTCATGACCTCAGAAGTTAAGTCCCATAGTGCTCAGTGCCATTTGAGCCATTTGAATCAGCGTAGCAACAATACGGGCTGCAAATGGGGAAATTTACTGACGTAAGCGTATTTGACAGTGTACTATGGCCCGACACCTGAGAACGAGCATCTCAGAAACGATAACGTCAGTCGACTCTTCACGTATACTGTCTTCAGCCTGTATGGAAGGTATCTAAAGCGTAGTGAAATCGTAAGAAGGTGATAAGGAACTGAACGCCCACACCTCACCACAGAACGTAGAAATCTGAGGTTTTACAATGTTAGTGCAGACACAAGTGGCTCAGAGAACACTGTTGAGTGCACGTTGTTGGACACGGGGTTCTTCATTATACGGTACCTGTTAACCAACTACATCGTCACTTACTATTGCGGTCCGCAAGGGAACAACGAGATAGGACCGTAAGTCAACAGAAGCGAATCGTGTGGTCGAAGAAACTGCGTTTCTTGCTACACCAAGCGATGGTCGTGTCCGAATACGCAGTCATCTAAGCGAATGGCTCCTCGAAACATGCACCATGTGACGGACGCAGAGCACTGGAGCCAGTGTTATGCTATGGGGGACATTCGCCTAAAACTTGTTTTGTTAATTGAGAGCACCATGACGTCTGTGTGTGTAAACATAACTGCGGATCACATGCATCCTACCATGCTTTATGTCATTCCCGACGGCGAATTACCTTCCAGCAGGATAACTGTCTGTGTCACAAGACCACAATCGTATTAGTGATTTGAGGAGTTTGGCAGTAAACTCACGTTGATGTCTTACCATCAAATTCGCCTGATCTGAATCCGATGGAAGCTATCTGGGACCCTATCGGGCACATGCTCCGCGCCCACAGACCCCCGCCCCATAGCTTACTGGAATTGCGAACATGTGCGTAGAAATCTGACGCCACGCACTACCGGAAACCTACCAAGGACTCCATGATACACGTAATTGCTTCTGGATTGTGATCCAGAGTAGAAACAACGCGCTGTAAATCAGGTGGTCCTAATGTTTGGCTTCATCAGTTTATGTTAACTTGTAAATGGTTTGTGCCGTACAGTGCTGTAGACGGAGAAATTAATGAGTATTGACACTCGTAGCGTTTAAGGTCAGTATCATTTCAATCCTGAGGTTCATGTCCAAGCAATATACGCACTTCTCGCCGCATTGGTGAAATTGTGTTTTTGTCGCTACATATTTGTTTTCTCCCCTCCTCAGTTCATTTAGCAAGGAGGTTTTATATCAAGTTAGACGAGCCTACACTGTGAAAGAAACAAGTTATTTTGATCCATAAGTATAATATGACAATATGACAGAGCAATAGTAACGCATGTACTTTCTATTCGTTAACGAACTGAGTCTTTCTCTGCTTACTGCTAAATTTCGTTCGTAATTCAAGGTTTCCAAAACTCCAGTAATTGACGCTAGTTGCACTAGACAATTAATTATGTTGACAAATCTGAACATATGGGTTCTAAAATAAATATAAATTGGCCACTCCAAGACAAGTAAGAAATGTCGCATAAATACGAGTCTGTGCCCTGAAAAGTCTATATCGAACTCATTTCCTTTGCTTCTCTGTAATTAACTTTCCTGTACACGGTTAATGTGAAAATGGATGTTTATCTTTTTAGTGTGTTTATTACAACTGACAAAATGATAATTATAGAAGAACATATATTAATATTAAAGAGATGTACTACAATGATTTACTCATACTTTCCTGTTTTATTCATTTTCTTCAAGGGAAAAAGAAGAAACATGCAAAAATATTGGAAGAATCTGGTACATAACCAAATTCCTACAATGAACCACATTCATCAGACGTACACCCAGAGTATGAAACAAATTTACTGCATTTTTCAGATGTTACCTCGGTCTATCACATTGATTCTCTAAATCATTAAATGGACGTAAGCCCTTCGTCAAATACAGAGGTGTTAATTGTTCAAATCCCAAAACCAATCCACGTTGTTGGTTTGTAGTACAGCGCCAGGAATCCTGTTTTTAGATTTCAAGCAGTTTTCCATGCTTATACTACAAGAATATGCTAGAACGATTCCATAAGCATTCTGACATGTAAATGTCAGTAAGTGATACTGCTATACCAAATGCTTTCGGAGCCCGTTGCATGTGCCCCAGAACTGTTTCGTTGTGAATGACTTCAGCGCCGAAGTCGTGAACGGGCATTAGACTCCAACTGAAACCAAAGGAAGTTATTCACTCAGAGCTATTATCAATCTACCGATAGTCGTTGAGTCGTAAAACCGCACGCAGAGAGGCACTTACCCTTGGCATTTTCGTCCAAGTACAGCTTCTGTAAACGCAATTGCTCTTGGCGGGCCTCCAGCACGTGCCTGCTATTTGCAACCGAGTCACAGAGTGCTTTGCCGAACGGTTCAGCAACTTATCATTGTTCGTCAACTCTGCGGGTAAGATAGCGCCAGCTTTTAATGCAATGTCGCGCCGAGTGAAACAGTTTTTTTTCCTTATATCCGGACAAGTAACAAGTTTCAGGGCTGTATATTTTTCTTGTTGTACGATACCTCTGAAAAACCATGTACCGACATCACATTAATTTAAAATGTCTGACATTAATTATGTAAAAATTTCGTGTAACAAGCATAAAAGCTCTTAATTCATTTTATATACACTCCTGATGTAAGAGAGTCTGTAGGGCTTTTCATTCATAAGTCACTTCCTCCTGAAGTCACTGCAGCAGTTAGGTATTGTTTCAACAATTGTGAAAACATTAGAAATTTAGGGAATGAATGTTGCTCATATGATGAGAGGTATTTGAGTATAATTTTAGAATATAATGAGTATGTATCATTTACTTCGTCCCACAATGTTGTTGTGGCTGGCGGGTATATGAATGTAGAACATTTAGCTTGGGGTGGTACGTAGTGGGAACCAGAGAGTGTTGCCTTCGATCTGCGATGTATCGCTCACCGCGAGGTGGTGGGTGCGGAGTGCCAAAGAAATAACCCTTTTATCACCGATTTTATTTAAGAAACATTAATGTATGGTTATTTCAGTTACTGTCTTGGTCGGAAGTAACAATATGGGAAGAGCATTTCGCGCCATTTCCTTTTGCAATAGGGTTTTGAGCCTTGGCGGGGGGGGGGGGGGGGGGGGGCGGGTAGGGGGAGAGTAGGATAAGCAGGATTATTCATAAGTATTTCCAGGGTTTCAGAAGAGGACTGCGTAACAACTACAAGACTACTGAAAACAGACTCACATCATTGGGCAGAGAATCCAGCCGCCTGATCTAGGGCGCTTTGCCACGGTTCGCGTGGCTCCCTCCGTTTGAGTTTTGAGTCCTCCCTTGGGCATGTGTGTGTGTGTGTGTGTGTGTGTGTGTGTTGTCCTTATAGTAAGTTAGTTTAAGTTCGATTAAGTAGTGTGTAAGCCTAGGGAACGATGCCCTTAGCAGTTTGGTCCCATAGGAAGTTATCACCACCAACAAATTTGTAACTCACACTACAGGTGCTCAACAGCGACTAATTCGATGTGAAAATACTGGTGACGAGGGTTAACAACCTGCAAGTGCAGTCTGTAAGTATAATAACTCTGCTAACCATTAGAAGGCTTCCATTTACCAATGGGACACTGGTGCTTAGTAATAACACGGCAGCAAATTACAATTGCGTCTCTGATAACCCATTGTGGGACATATATGGCCCGTTGGTAGTCAGAGAAAAGAGAGGAAACGTTTGGAGCGTGTAACAACGTTTCGCTTTCTATAGAGTACCTAATTAGTTCTAGTAGTATTCCTTCCAGCATCAGTCCCATGCTCGCAAGTGTATGTGAGGCAACCCACACTCGGCCCGTCTGGGCGCTAACGCTCCTCTATGCCTGACCCCGCTGCGTTCTCATTAGGCAGAATTGGTCGCGTCACAGGGAAACTGTTGCAATTGCAGTACCAAAACCCTCCGTTTGCTGCGCTTTACATATTCATGGCGGCCATTAAGCGCAGAGCGTAAATGAATGTCGCTTCAATCATAGCGCACGGCCTGCCCATTGTCCTTGATGACTGTTTGCAGCGTCAGGGCCGCGCAAACAGTAACTTTGTAGGGCGTGGTAATTTCTCACACAGTATACGCATGAAACCGTCGTGCTGTTGTATAAGCCAGATTGTAGACACAACATTAATCTAGTATTTTGTTCCCAACAAATTTAACCTGCTGTGCACCTACACTGTATAATAGGAATAAATAGATTAAGAGAATTCTAATTGAACGGTAACAAATAATCGTGTTTCTGATGGTTTTCAGATTCGGTGCGCTGCGTTTGGTGTTGGCGCTCTGTATGCGCTGTTTCCTAAAGTAAGTGCAGATGGAGATAGAAATTTACAAAATTTAATGACTTGAATCTATCCGTAGTAGTTGGAAAACTGAAAGAGTGACTCTAGAAGCAAAATATGCCGTTTCCATGTTTTGTTTATGAAATATCATTAACAGCTACGTGAAAATTAAAAAGGACGTAGAAATAAATGTACATTAATTCCTCCAATCGTCGTTAAGTTCTTAAAAAAGAAATTAAATTTCCTAAATGATGGATGTACTCCACATCCTGCGTAAATTACATTATTGATAACTATCACTAAGTTGTTGAGATACACTGAAGAGCCAAAGAAACTGATACACCTGCCTAATATCGTATAGGGCCTCTGCGAACACGGAGAAGTTCGGCAATATGATGTGGCGTGGACTCGACTAATGTATGAAGGGAACTGACACCATGAATCCTGCAGGGAAGTCCATAAATCTGTAAGAGTCCGAGGGGGTGGAGATCTCTTCTGAACAGCACGTTGCAAGGCATCACAGATATGCTCTATAATGCCCATGTCTGGGTAGTTTGGTGGCCAGCGGAAATGTTTAAATTCAGAAGAGTTGTCCTGGAGCCACTCTGTAGCAGTTCTAGACGTTTGGGGAGACGCATTTTTTCTGCTGAAATTGCCCAAGTCCGTCGAAATGCACAATGGACATGAATGGATGCAGTTGATCAGACAGGATGCTTACGTGCGTGTCACCGGTCAGAGTCGTATCCAGACGTATCGGGTGTCCCAAATCACTCCAACTGCATAAGCCCCACAACAATACGGAGCCTTCACCAGTTTTGCTGACATGCAGGGTCCATGGATTCAGGAGGTTGTCTCCATAAGCGACACGTCAATCCGTTCGATACATTTGAAATGAGACTCGTTCGATCAGGCAACATCTTTCCAGTCATCAACAGTTAAATGTCTGTGTTGACTGGCGCAGGCTATGCGTGAAGCTTTGTGTCGTGCAGTCACCAAGGGTACACGAGTGGGCTATCAACCCGAAAGCCCATATCAATGATGTTTCGTTGAATGGTTCGCATGCTGACACTTGTTGATGGACCAGAATTGAAATCTGCACCAATTTGCGGAAGGGTTGCACTTCTGTCACGTTCAACGATTCTCTTTAGTCGTCATTGGTCCCGTTCTTGCAGTATCTTCTTCTGGTCACGGCAATGTCGGAGTTTTTGGTGTTTTACCAGGTCCCTGATATTCACGGTAGACTCGTGAAATGATCGTACGGTTAAATCCCCAATTCTACTCTACGTCGGAGATGCTATGTTCCATCGGTCGTGCCCCGACTATAACACCACGTTCAAACTCACTTCAATGTTAATAACCTGCCATTGTTGCAGCGGTAACCGATATAACAACTGCGCTATGCACTTGTTGTCTTATATAAGCGTTGCCGACCGCAGCGGTGTATTCTCCTTGTTTACATATCTGTGAATTTAAATACGCATGCCTATACCACTGTCTTTGGATCTACAGTGTATTTATTATTGCATAACCCGTTTCGTTAGTATGACATGAACTGCATCATCTGGAGACATTTCAGTTTTAAAATTTATTTTGCAGGTAATAGACTATTTTAGAATATTTTATGTATCTATTTAGTGGTATATCACTAAAAAGGTAAGTAACATAAATTGTGGTCTTAGTGTCTACAGATGATCGTATACTGTTGCAAACAAGAAAGGCGTTAACAAGTAATGCAAAAAAAATTCCGTCGCAGATATTTCAGACGCTTTGTAGAATATCTACGGAGACCTGGCAGTGAACAAATGCACGGTGAGTCGTCTTCATCGCAACAGGGTCGCGCAGACCCGTCCAAACTCCCGAGTGCCGGCAGCCTCCGCCCCCCCCCATACAACTGTCACCCCTCCAATGTTCACCTCATTCGAGGTGACTGACGGATCACAATCAAACACATGGCTGCTCAATTGGACGTCTCTGTTGGTAATGCCAACACACTTGTCCACCAATTGCGGTACTCAAAGGTGTGTGTCCGCTGGATTCCTAGCTTTCCGTCTTAAACTGTTTGGCGCAATGAACGACGCACTCCGCTGGGAGCAGTACGTGGATGGTAGGGCTGTTATTGAAGCAGCAAGAAGTTGGCTTCGCCGCCAACAAGTGGTATGGTACCATGCGAGCATACAGATCCTCACAGTAAGGTGGTGTAAGATCGTCGCTTTGAATGGAGATTATGTTGGAAAATACTGACTTCTAGCAAAAGCAGTGTGGAATAATCTGGTGTGATGGAATCCTGAATAAAAGCAACCTTCTTCTAAAAAATGTGTTTTGTTACTTACTGGACGTACTTTCAGAGCAACAAAAATATAAGCAGCGAAATGAGGTTGCCCGAACATTGTCGTAGCTACACCTCTCCCATTACCGACAACAGTCTTTCAGCTTAGTTTTACAGGACATTATATTGTTTCCTGGTAATACGTTTTGGGTAGCGTGCTATCTTGGAGTAATTCTGTCGCAGCTGGCGTTTCCTTCTTTTGTATGATGAAAGGCAGACAGTTATTTTTCGTTTTCTGGACGCCATACAAGAAGGACGCATTGTACATGTTTCGAGTCGTTACCATGCCGTATTCTGAAATGTATCTTCACCTCTGAATAAATGGGCAAGTTCTTAATACAAATATCACTTAATTAATCAAATAACAGGTAAGCGGATATCATCTGCTTGATGATGTCACCATTTTCCTGGAACCAAGCGAATACAATCTGGTGGCGCCATTTTAAAATAGAAAGAAATACTACAGGCTGAAAGATAGGAAACTCAGTTGTAATAAGTGCAAAAAATAAATAGGTTCAAAGCACTATGGGACTTAACATCTATGGTCATCAGTCCCCTAGAACTTAGAACTACTTAAACCTAACTAACCTAAGGACATCACACAACACCCAGTCATCACGAGGCAGAGAAAATCCCTGACCCCGCCGGGAATCGAACCCGGGAACCCGGGCGCGGGAAGCGAGAACGCTACCGCACGACCACAAGCTGTGGACAATAAATAGGTAAATGGTAACCTGTGGAGGAGACCTGTTGCTTTTGTATTTTATTTGTCGATATCATAGTCCACTTCATTAAAATTGGTTACTGGTGTAGGCTTTACAGCCATCATCATATCCAATAATTACAGCAGTGACACACAAGATGATAGTCAATACTGACAGAGCGTTATTCGTATGTGTGAGGTGTCAGAAGACGACTGCATGGAAACTATAGGAAACTACACAACATATGGAAAATAGACAGGCTCGTACCTCAGTGGATGGAGCATCTCTCCAGGTTTTGACTCATTTTCCCGGTGCACATTACGGTCACCATTTGTGACACGGCAGATATGCAGTTCATTCAAATCGCAGCTGCTGCTCGGAAAGTTCAGTGACACCAGCTCGCTTTGGAAATCTGTCTGTTGGGTTGCCTACGTGCAAGCGTGAACTAATTCAATGTGACGATACGAAATGTATGATTTGTCTGTAAGTTCTGACAGACGTGACTCCTAGTGGTGTGCTCCGCATCTTTATCAGCAAAGCCGAAACCAGCAACTAATTTCAATAAAATCGCATCTGACCAAGTCGTAGACTTGTATTGTCAAATTGTAGCAGTTTTGAAAAGGCCATAGCCGATTTTCTTTCCCATGGTAGCTCAATAAGATTTTCTAATGACCTAAGCGTTGACGGAATGTTAAACTCTAATTTTTCTTCTTCCTTCCATTGAGGAGACACTGCCTGCGTACATGTAAAATTGTATCATGCCATTTTTTCTACTACATTGTAATCGCTATTCGAAAAGTGGCACCTCCAGTGAGTTATGAGACCTATTACTTTTTCAGCTTCTAATCGGTCACGAAATAAAACAACAGAGAAAACCAGGTGAACCTTTGTGTGTTGCGCAGTGTTTTGAGTGCATAGCGAGTACGTAGAGGTGGCTAGAAAGTGGTGTCTCCAGCCAAGTCTGAAGTGCTGCTGAAGAGTTTCGCCTGATTCCATGCAGCTCTCATAATGTAACTGTCATATGTTTCCTTTGTCATGACAGTTCTCGGCTGCATACCCCAAGTGCACTTCTGCTGCGTTTTCGATGGGAAATATTTGCTCACCGACCATACTGCCCAGACTTGGTTCCCTCTGATTTTCATCTCTTCGCTCACACAAACCGTCGGCTATGACACTATTTTGTCACAGGCAACGAGCAACAGACCTGCGTAGTGAATTGTCGGAAATCTCAGGCGGCTGCCTTCTTCTGCGACGGTATTGGAAAGTTAGTGCCACGCTACAACGAAGTTCTAAGTCAGACCGACGACAATGTAAAGAAGTAGCTAAACCACTCCGTCTTCAGGCCACAAGTGGCTCATCGGGACTATCCGACCGCCGTGTCATCCTCAGCTGAGGATGCGGATAGGAGGGGCGTGTGGTCAGCACACCGCTCTCCCGGTCGTTACGATGGTTTTCTTTGACCGGAGCCGCTACTATTCGGTCGAGTAGCTCCTCAATTGTCATCACGAGGCTGAGTGCTCCCCGAAAAATAGCAACAGCGCATGACTGCCTGGATGGTCACCCATCCAAGCGCCGGCCACGCCGAACAGCGCTTAACTTCGGTGATCTGAAGGGAACCGGTGTATCCACTGCGGCAAGGTCGTTGCCCAAGAAGTAGCTAAAAGGTGAAGCTAAATCTTGCAAATAATACATTTTTAATTTTCACTGTGGTTTTCAGTGTGCGACCGATTGAATGTTGGGAAAAAATACCCCTCGCACTATTACTCACCAAGGTTGTGAAAGGAAATATGGTCAGAACATTTATAAATGGTTACACCATTGTCATCGTATATTTAATTATATAGCGTGTACAGTGGGTGGTCTATTTGGTTCAAATGGCTCTGAGCGCTATGGGACTTAACACCTGAGGTCATCAGTCCCCTAGAACTTAGAACTACTTAAACCTAACTAACCTAAGTACATCACACACATCCATGCCCGAGGCAGGATTCGAACCAGCGACCGTAGCAGTCGCGCGGTTCCGGACTGAAGCGCCTAGAACCGCTGGGCCACCGCGGCCGGCGGCGTCTATTTGGCTATCGTCACAGAATACCCAGTATTCTCGTTGCACAAATTCAGTGCCACTTGCATTTTGAATCTAGGCTGCAGTATTTAGGGTCTGAATTTATTACCTAAGAAGTGGGACATAAAACAGTTACATTCATGCCACAAAGTTAAGAACAGTCGAAAATTCATTACTTCAATAATTCTTATTGGCAGTACGCAACAATATTATTTTTTCCACGTTTAACGTACTTTGTCAAATGAATTTCGGAACACACGATTTAATAGAGTATAACCATAAAAGAACATAGGCGTCTGTTGTTTGTGTAAATGAGCACTCAGATCAGCTGCCCAAAAAATAGGTACGCCATCTTAGTGTGAACGGACCAGAATATCGATGCAACAAACCGACTACAACTAAAAGATTTAGACAAACATTTCACTAGTGTTAAAAAAAAATTGCTCTGAGCTCTATGGGACTCAACTGCTGTGGTCATAAGTCCCCTAGAACTACTTAAACCTAACTAACCTAAGGACAGCACACAACACCCAGCCATCACGAGGCAGAGAAAATCCCTGACCCCGCCGGGAATCGAACCCGGGAACCCGGGCGTGGGAAGCGAGAACGCTACCGCACGACCACGAGATGCGGGCTAGTGTTAAAAGCAGTTAGAAGTGATTAATTTATTAGAATACTTGACTCGTTTGACCGAGTAGTTGATTTCGGATCCCTATCCAGCCATTCAGATCTAGGATATCCGTAAGTAGCTTAAAGTGAACACCGACTGGGTTTCTTTCAAAAAGCTACCGCCCATTTCCTTGCATTGTCCAGTCCAAGCTTGTTTCGACTTCGTCTCTGTCGCTCTTCTGATCGACGAAACGTTAAACCGAATCTTTCCTTCCCCCTTTCTGCTAAAATTTAAGGTCGTCACTTGCCTGGCACCATGATTCAGATTTTCAAAATGATTTTAAAATCTATCATGGTTTCCACTGTCATTAAAACAAAATTTACAGATCAAGGCACTCTATTCACATTTGAGGACTGCTGGTTCAGATCTTCCCTCCGACCATACCTTTTTATGTTTCCCTAGTCGATAAGACGACTGCCAGGAAAGCTTCTTTGAAACGCACATGGGAGGTTTCTTGGCACGTCCTTACTTAGATCGAGCACATCCTCCCTCGTTGCACCAACATTCCACGAAACTTCCAACTACAATTCTTTTTAGTAATAAGTCTCAGCATGCCTGTACCACTCCCCCTTTATCTCAGGTACTATGCTCCCAGCTTTCGTTTCATAGAAACATTTCTTGTATGAATCAGTGTTCATCAAAGCTCTGCATTTATACCCTAAGGTTTTTGTTTCCCTATACATATATTGGTGAGGAACTTCCACATTCAAGAACCAGATTAGACAGTAGGAATCGCACCACCCAAAAATTATTAATGCAGAATAATTAAATTTCGGTAATACGTGTGTCGAGGTGACATATTTAAGTGATTAACATTACAAGATCACAGCTTAATGTAAGCAAGAGATAAACATTGGAAATGTGAAACGCTGCTACATTAATAACCGGTGAAATGGCTATGATTTTGAATGCAAACGTGTACGCATTGTGTTGTACTAGTGGCAGATGTCATTTTGTGGGTAGAATTTCCACGACTGTTACACTTGGTCGGTCAGTATAGGCACGGTTAACACTGTTCATGGCTGACTCTGGAGTTGTCATTCGATGATGTCACATATGTGCTCCATTGGGGACAGATCTGGTGATCGAGCAGGCCAACGTGTCGACATTCCGTAGAGCATGTTAGATTACAACAGCGGTATGTAGGCGAGCGTTATCCCGTGAGAAAACACTCCTTCGAATGCTTTCGATGAATGCAACACAACAGGTCAAATTACCACATTGACGTACAGTTCTGCAGTCAGAGTGCACGGGATAACCACGAGAGTGCTTCTGGTGTCACACGAAAGCGCACACCAGGACATAACTCCAGGTGTAGGTGTAGAGTGTATGGCACTCATATACGAGGCGTGTTTAAGTAAGTACTGGTTAGAAATTTAAAAAAAGACGTGCTAAGATATCTCAATAATTTTATTTTTACATGAAAGCCTGTGCCTTAATCTACTTTTCTACGTAATTTCCACTAATACTAAGGCACTTGCCATAACGTTGTACCAGTTTTTGAATACCCTCCTCACAGAAGTCTGCCGCCTGGCTTGTTAACCACTGCATCACCACTGTTTTGACTTCGTCATCGTCTTGAAGACGCTGACCGCCCAGGTGTTTCTTCAAATGCAGGAACAGATGGTAGTCACTGGGCGCAAGATCGGGGCTGTACGGAGGATGATCTAGAGTTTCCTATCGAAAAGATGGGATGAGATCATTGGTCTGATTCGCCACATGCGGACGGGCATTGTCTTGCAGCAAAACGATGCCCTTGCTCAACTTCCATGGACTGTTGCTTTGACTCTGGTCTTACGTAGGCCATCCATGTTTCATCGCCCGTAACAATTTGGCTTAAGAAATCATCACAGTCGTTGTGGTACCGCTCAAGGAAAGTCAGTGCACTGTCTAAAGGTTTGGTTTTGTGCACATCCGTCAATACTGTCGGTGCCCAACGTGCTCACAATTTTCGGTAATTCAAAGTGCTCGGTCACAATGCCATACAAAACACTATGAGAAACATTAGGAAAGTCATCCCGCAAGAAGGAAATCGTAAAGCGTCTGTTTTCTCTCATCTTATTGTCTACTTCCTGCACCAAACTTTCATTAACGACTGAAGGACGCCCACTCCGTTGTTCATCATGCACATTTGTGCGGCCATCTTTGAATGCTCTCACCCACTTTCTTACGATTCCATCACTCATAATGTTTTCTCCGTAGACTGCACAAATCTCACAATGAACATTGATCGCTTTTAGGCCTTTAGCACTAAGAAATCTTACAACAGCCCGTACTTCACAGTCGGCGGGACTCGCTCCTGTGAACGGGCACGTGTTAAGCAGGTCTTGGAGTTACTCACGTCCATCCAGAAAAGTTTTTACTGAGTTTAACGAAGGCGATGTTGGCCTGATGTATTCGACGATGCCCTTTAGCTACACTGTCTAAAGGATCGGTCTAAGAAGTACCAAATTAAGATCAACCTGAAGATGCCTAAATAAGGCTAAACGTTTAGTTGAAAAATGGAAAACTAAAATGGCAACCAAGACTGTTTTTAACCAATGTTGTTAAGCACTGGTTTGCTTTATGCCACATATGGATTTGAAGAATTTCTGGTAAATATACCGAGTCGTTTGACTGCGTCGTACTCTCCTTCAGACTTTACGGCTCTACCTATAGATACCTCTGCTGAGATAGGAACATCGAGCATTGAACAAGTTTGAAGAGAAGTATGACGTGGCCTAGCGACTCGGAAGATTTTATACTCAACCTTTCAGAATACTTATAAATATACACGAAGTGAAAATATCCAAACAGCGACCAGTTTCGTTGTGCATATACTATCTGTGCCTTAGTGTCTAGCATGGTATAGAAAACATGTGATGCTACATCTGTTGGAAGAACGAGTACACATACACACAGGAACTGCTGCGATATAATTGGAATAATTCAAATAGGACGTGACGTATGTGCACCACAAGAATTGGCTGAGACTGGATGTACATTTCTGGAAAAAACCTTAGTGTACCTGAAAAGACGACGTCGATTTTGATCCGATGACGGCACATGCCAGCTGGTGGATAGTATATGTATTATTATGGTTTCAACGTCGTCCGCCTACAAATAGCGTAATGACGTTGCTACAAGTGCGCCTTCTGTGCCTACCGTTCAATTGGAAAGGCTCGAAGTCAGAAGGCTCAGTGTGTTACAAAAATGTGAAGCAAGAAGGCGACCGTGCCACAGAGATGCACTCATGCTTCCTACAGCCAACTGAGCGAATTTGAAAAGGGTCAAAATTTGACCTTCAGAGTGGCGGTACGGTCCTTTCGGAGAACTGACACACATGTTGGGCGTGCTGCACGACTTGTGCAACGATGCTGGTATCAGTGGTCACGTCAACATTCCCACACCTGTTGACGAGGTTGTGGACATCCACACAAAACAGAAGCCCGCCAGCATCGTCGTATTGTAAGAGCAGCATAAAAAGGCTTGTGAGCATAGGCGTGTCGATACGGACCTTTGTGAACCGGTTGGACTACGGACAGGCACACCTTTCCCAAACTGTATGGTCTTAAGTGCCATGAGCAATAACTCTCGTTCACCTTTGAATTTTCTGGAGGGGACGCTATCAGCGCTCGGTATACACAGAATGTTGTAACACCCAGTCTTTCTTGCAATGAGTTGTTCCAAAAGCATAATGGTCGACTAACTCCTGACTTGTCCTCCGGACTTGTCTGCAATCTGGGATCTGACGGGACGAGAAGCAACTCGTGCGACTCGTCAGCCTAGACCTCTTACAGAACTACGTGAACCGTTCGATCAGACATGGCACAATGTATCCCAGGACAGTATTCGCCATCTGTACGATCGACTGGATGTCAGAATGAGTGCCTGTATTGCCACCTGCGGTGGCTACACCACGTGGTGACATGGGTGTTTCACCATGGGTCGATACCTCATCCTTCTGAACCGCTAGTGCTATTTAACTGTAAATATAATCATTTCAGGTAAGTCCTGAGTGAACTGGAAACTCTAAACGGGTGTGATAATTTTTTTGTGGCACTGTATTACGTCGGCACGTCCCTATTCCTTCTCTGCTGCTTTACACCATTCTGTACTAACACTGAAGGTCACCGGTGGCGAGTATGGCAGAGACTAGGGGAGAACCTTCCTTCCAATCATTTTCGTCTGGGTGGGCCCGACAGCCTCAATAAATTTAAAGAAAGACATTACTCCAACATGCTGTGTTTTAAATATTTTATTGGCACTATGAGTTTCTGTCACTGACTGTTCTCAGGTGCATCTAACAACACACCATGTATGTGTCAACGTGGAAAACTTTCACCAGTGACAGATTTAAAACCGGCGACCTCATAAGTACAGGTTGGACAGTGATCAATATTGATGTCTTTCGTGGAAAACTGTTGGCTAATAAACTGCCTCATAAGCAAAGTTAAGCATCATAGAGAGTTCGGATATCAATGTAGTTTCGTACACGTACACACCAGCGGCGAGTATGTAAACGATCAGAGGTACAAAACTTCCTGGCAGATTAAAACTGTGTGCCCGACCGAGACTCGAACTCGGGACCTTTGCCTATCGCGGGCAAGTGCTCTACCAACTGAGCTACCGAAGCACGACTCACGCACGGTACTCACAGCTTTACTTCTGCCAGTACCTCGTCTCCTACCTTCCAAACTTTACAGAAGCTCTCCTGCGTGCTTCGGTAGCTCAGTTGGTAGAGCACTTGCCCGCGAAAGGCAAAGGTCCCGAGTTCGAGTCTCGGTCGGGCACACAGTTTTAATCTGCCAGGAAGTTTCATATCAGCGCACACTCCGCTGCAGAGTGAAAATCTCATTCTGATCAGAGGTACAGTTCTCTGCTACTGGTAGAATGGCCACCACAATGCATTAGTATCGTCCGTGTTTGGTAATGTTAACAGGCCTGGTGTGGGATATATATTGACCGATCACAGTGAAGTCACGGAGATGCGACGTGTTCGCTTGAGAAAGCATTATCAGCATGTGACAGGGTTTGTGAGTTTTCTTCTAGCTTCCTGGTGAAATACGTCTGCGCTTGCTACCTCATAACATTTACAGAGCTCCCCGGAACATTCCGTGTCATCCCACACCACTGGTTGAAGATTAGCAGCAATGTGACTGGGAAAATACTGTCCCATGTATAGGGTGCCATTATGACCAAGACACAAACGGTCTGGTTTGGAGTGCTGCCGTAGCCAGCAAGCATAGTCTGCGAGTTCAGCGACGTTGCGTACATAGTCCCGCGTAGTCAGCGCGTACACAAAAGCTCAACAGTGCAGGCGCAGCGCTCGTCCGTCTCTGCACTACGAGATGGCGCTGTCTTAGAGACGGACCAAAATCTGCTTCCGCCGATCCGCGTATTACTATGTAACGCAGCCAATGATATTGCTGCTAACGTAGAACCTATTCTCATCGCGGATCACACTCGCGCAGTGATACCTGAACGCGCGAGGTATTATAACGACTGTACAGACCTCCAATTAGTCAGTCTGCATTAGTCTGAATTAGTCTGTAGTCAAGTTTCAGTCTGCGCCTAATAAGATTATCATATTCCTGTTCATAGCCATGAAGATAAATGTATAGACACTTTGTCAAGTATTAGAGATATGTGAGAGTAAGATTAACGTACCAAGACCAAAGGAACTTCAGACTGTCAATTGTAAATAGCATCCAGAATCAAGTTAAGTAAGGTTTATGATTTTTATTATTTTAATAAATGTGTGTGAAAATTAATCAAGTTCTGTTTAAAGTTGGTCACCGTCAATCTGCTACTCTAAGCGTGCAAGTGGCATTTCTATCGTCTGACCTAACAGCAGAAGATAAACACGCCACGATAAGACCACGAGACATATTGCTGACACTCGCCTACTTCGTTAGAGCGACAAGTCAAATAATCTGATGGTGTGTGTATCGAAGGTCTTACAGTACGCACACCACAAGCGAGTGTCGGCTCTTTTCTGACTCGGAAGTCCATCGCGAGTATGGCAGCAACCTGGGGAGAACCCTTCCTCCATCATTTTCTTCTAGGTGGGCGTCACAACCTCATTAAATTTGAAGAAAGGCATTCTTTCACAGTGCTGTGTTTAAAATAATTTATTTTCCTACCAAATCTCGGACACTGCCGATTCTCAAGTGCATCTAAAAAGCATAACAACATACCATAAAAAAGAGGAGAGAGCTGAAATATGGAAGTCGTACAGCTACATCAGATGCAGCATTAAAGAAACATAGTGCTTCCTATAGTAACAATTGTGGCTACATCGTCGTCGTTTCGTTAAAAAATCGCATGCCCTGCGTATCTGTCCCCAGCAAGTTACTCAACGGTCTTCATCCACAGTCTCTGTGTTCTGCTGCACTATAATTGTGAACGCTTTGTTGTACGTTAAAGACATATGTAATAATTTCAAACATTATTCACCTTTATGTATTTATTAAGGTATTAATTTCGAGATTCGACACTATGTATGTCGTTTACCATATTGGACGTCCGGCCCAGGTAGCTGAGTGGTCAGCGTGACGGAATGTCGATCCTAAGGTCCCGGGTTCGATTTCCGGCTGGGTCGGAGATTTTCTCCGCTCAGGGACTGGGTGTTGTGTTGTCCTAATCATCATCATTTCATCCCCATCGACGCGCAGGTCGCCGAAGTGGCGTCAACTCGAATGACCTGCACCAGGTGAACGGTCTACCCGACGGGAGGCCCTAGCCACACGATATTTCATCATACTGGACCAAAGTATGATATAAATATTTATGTTCTGTCCATTAAATGTATTTTCACAATTGTACCGGTTCTTATGAGTGACATCGATTTGTGTGTACGAATACCCTGTACAGGATGACAATTATTGCCGGCCGAAGTGGCCGTGCGGTTAAAGGCGCTGCAGTTTGGAACCGCAAGACCGCTACGGTCACAGGTTCGAATCCTGCCTCGGGCATGGATGTTTGTGATGTCCTTAGGTTAGTTAGGTTTAACTAGTTCTAAGTTCTAGGGGACTGATGACCACAGCAGTTAAGTCCCATAGTTCTCAGAGCCATTTGAACCATTTTTTTTTTGACAATTATTGACCTATATGAAAAAGACCGTAAATTAGTTACAAACTATGGCGTGCACACACTTTGTTCTAAATGTAAACGTCACTACAGATATTCGGATTTGGGTTGTGAAATGTTCGATGTGGCTGCCATCATTGGCGATGATGTGGCACAGAGAAACAGCGAAGTTCTGCATGCACCGCTGAAGTGTCGGAACATCGATGCTGTCGTTGACCTCCTGAATGGCAGTTTTCAGCCCAGCAATGGTTTTGACGTTATTGCTGTACACCTTGTCTTTAACATAGCTCCTCAAAAAGGAGTCAGATGTGACCAGATCCCGAGAATATGGCAATCAAACTAGGCCCATGCCAGTGGCCTCTGGGTACCCCAGAGCCAAAATGTGGTCTCCAAGGTGCTTCTCTAGGACAACAAACACTCTCTTGCTTCGATGGGGTCGAGCTCCGTCTTGCATGAGCTACATCTTGTCGAAATTAGGGTCACCTAGGATAATGGGGATGAAATAGTCTCCCAAAACCTTCACGTACAGTTCGGTAGTCACCGTGGCATCAAGGAATATCGCACCGATTATTCCGTGACTGGATATTGCACACCACATAGTCACCCGTTGAGGGTGAAGAGATTTCTCGATCGCGAAATGCGGATTCTCAGTCCCCCAAATATGTCAATATTTGACGAACCCATCCAGATGAAAATGAACTTCGTCGCTAAACCAAAGAACAATGCGCATACTAATCCTCATCACTTCAGCCGTGCAGTTTGAACGCCCTAACGCAAACCGTTCCGAAGTTATGACGATTTTATTTTATTTAGTTCAATACTTGTCAACCTCTTTCCCACATGGCTGTTAGTATAGGACAGAGATATACTCAGAAATAATATCAATGGTACTGTAACACTTGGAATTTTTATGCTCTGCCTGACAGTTAAAGTTGTCGCACACAGTCGCGCAGACGAGGCTGTTAAAAGAACAAGTGGATATAGTGTGAATAGTGGTAAACATTACGAGGTTTCTTTCCTTACCGCTTCTGGCTACATGTCACATTTTAATAACATTCAGATGCTGTATTTCTCGAAAGCACTTCCACGTCATACACCTAACATCTTAGATGATGACTGCTGACGACCCTGCTGTGCGCAGTATGCAAGGCAAGCCATTTGTTACCGCAACGACGACGATGTATCCACATCTGTTACTATAGGTAATTACTATGTTCTTTTAACGCTACGTTCAATGTCTGAGCTCCCCCCCCCCCCCTTTTATGTTGCGTTATGGTTTTTAGATGCACTTGTGAATAACTAGTCCCCGAAACCAGTAATGCAAATAAAATATTTTAAGCACAGCCTGGTGGAATAGTATTCTTTTTCACATTCTTCTGCTGTTTTGGACTAGCACAGCGGTTTTACTGTTGGCGTTATAGTTTGGAAAGCCACCGGGTATAACGTCAAGCTAGCGCTGGTAAGACTGAGGGAACAACGGCACGTCACGGACTACCTGAGTCGTCATGTGTTACCTTGCACGTGACAGTATGGTGGTGGCATTTTTCATAAGGCCAAAGCTAGCCCACCCATGGCAATAGTCTCTATGAATTGCCTATTTTATGTTGAGGTATTCCTGTGGCCAGCATGATCTCCAGGTCTCTCTCTGAGAGAACTTGTGTGGCACCAGATCGAACATTAGTGTGTGTCTCAGGTGTCAGTATGCAGCATATCGAGCACCAGATGCAACGTTGTGGGCCAGCCTGTCTCAGGAGACGACACAACGGCTTCGTGAAACACTACCCATCTGAAAAAGTGCAAGGACTTGGACCACAGGGGGTGCAGTCCCATTGATAAGTGGACACATACTGTCACGTCGTTTGTAAATAATTTAAGCACTGAAATAATATCAGACACTGTCTCAACCTACGAAGTTTCATTTCGTTCCCTCCTCCCTTCTGCCTGCTTGACTTCTTTTGGCAGGGAAAGGGATGCGCAGTGCGCATGCGTACTGGAGTACAACGCGGGAGGGCGGAAGCGCCCACTGCCGGCACGGAGACGGCGAGGTGGCCGGCAAAGGCGCGGGTGTGAGCGTGCCCAGCCTGCGACGACCGACAGCTGACTACACCGGATGCAATTCGTCTTCGTCCCGTACTGCCCGCCACGGCCCTTCGCCATCCTTGGCAATTCGAGCCGCATCTGTTCCCAAGCGAGTGCGAATCGTGTGGTCTCACTCAGCGCCTAAACAACATGCGCTGGTGCTCGGCTGGTAGTGGTACCACCTTTTCACGCTCTATTTAGAATCAGTGGAAAGAACTGAACGGTTAATGTGGAAGCAGTCACTGAAAATGCAGTGACATGAAATAACGTCACCGAAAACCCGTCAGAAATGCCTAGCACGCAGTGTATTTTTGGCGGTCAGTCTTAAGCACTCCGCTATCTAAGCATGCTTCTAGAACTGACTGAAACTATCATTATCGCTGATGTTTCCACCGTTGATTTGCATACACTAGTGGCCGAGGCTCTCTCAAGGGGTCTGTATAAATAACATCACTGAAGGTACGGATTTGATGGAGGACTGTGGCTTACAAGGGTTATACCGGACATTAATAAAAAGTACTTCGTGTTTTGAACGGTGATAGCACGGAACAAAACAAGACAAAAATTCAGCAGACATGGGCTCTAAAATGCATACCTTAAGAGTACTGGAACTTCGCTAAAGTGAAACACATCTCTTCTACAGGGCTAGTGCATAAGTTCGTAGCATTTTTCACAAACAAATATGGAAAAAACCACAGCTGCCAACCGTCGTACGACAAAATGGCGCAAAATTCAAATTCGTCCTTACTTCCCGGACACCTGTTGTATTCTCCTTTACTATTTGCAACAGTCTGCCAATGCTGGAGTAACTTTTCTATTCTGTGACTCTAGAAATCAGTGGTTTTGAGGTGAAGAACTCGACGAGCCGTGTTTGGAGCGCATTTTCATCCGCAGAGGAAGTTCCTTACAGGTCGTTCGACAGAGAGCGAAAGAGGTGAAAATCTGAGGACGCAAGGACAGGTGAATAAGGTTGGGGCGGAATGACTTCCCAATCCAACTCCTCTACAGTATTTTTTGTCAGTCTCGCAAAATGCGGTTGGGCTTTATCCTGGAGTTGTATCACTTCACGCTGTCTTCCTGGTCTTTGTTTTAGAATTGCGTCTGCAAGACGTCTCAGTTGTTGACAATAAATGTTAGCAGTGATGGTTACACCTCGGGGAAGCAATTCGTAGAACACCTCACCGTCGCTTTTCCACCAGATGCATAACATTATATTTTGTGGATGCGCGCAAGTCTTTGGGTGGGGAGTCGCTGCTGTGTTTGGCCTCAGCCTTATGTTAGCTTAAAGACCATTTCTCATCACCAGTAACCATACAGGATAGGAACGATTTACCAGTCAGTTGTGCACATCAAAAATAACATTTGGTAAAAACTGTACAAAGAGCTCTGTCAAAGACCATGCAACAAGAGATAGACTCAACTTGCATTTACCAACAAACAATAAACATAATAATCAAAACAGCATTTTCTACCGAGGAATACAGCTGTACAATAAATTACCGAAAGAGATTAAAGAAATTGCAAAAATACACTTATTTAAACAGGCAGCTAAAAAGGACCTCTTATGCAACACATTTTATGCATTGAAGGATTACTTAGGTAAAACAGAATAGGAGTTTGATAAAAAAAGTCTTTTACAAATAAATAATAATGATTATAAAACATCCAAAAGTCCATGTAACACCTTCACTTTATGTTTTTGCCTTCTTTTTAACTTTCTAGAAATACTTACCCCCAAGCTATGCATAGCTCAATACAAACACCTCTTTCTGAGCTCGTGTGTGTGTGTGTGTGTGTGTGTGTGTGTGTGTGTGTGTGTTTGTGTGTGTGTCTGTGTCTGTGTGTAGTGAGTGAAGTGTTATGAAATAATGTGTGTATAGTGTGTGCAGTGACTGGTAGTAAGTTATGAGTGAACAATGTGGCGTTACATTATTTAATAAATTATTTGTAACAAAAAGTAAATCTAATGATTGTCTCTAACTAGAAGTCTGTAAACATATGTGTATACGAACTACCTTATTTTTAATTGGTCTTAACTTGTAAATACTTTGATGTGTCCTATAGCTTTGTAAAAAGAGATCTACGGATGAATAAAGCTGCTACTACTACTAATTCTTGCACCAGTGTTGCGTGCATATGTGTGAAACGCCATTTACCTGTGCTTAGGTGTCGGACTATTACTTCTACGAAATATCTACCATGAAGGAAATTAATGTGCAAGGACTGAACAAATCTATGTGGAAGTAAGTCATTTTTTGGTGCAGAAGATACACAGTAATGATAGCCTATTCGTATCAATGTGCGTACTGTAGCATAAAATAACGCACTAGATGATAAAATTTAGGCAATTTGCAAGTAAAGAGAGAAAAGCGTGTATGTGATAACTCCAGCAGATATTTACAAAAATTTCACAGCAAACAGTATACCCGACTGAAGATGTCACTGCAGGGAAAGAGAGAAAAGCGTGTATGTGATAACTCCAGCAAATATTAACAAAAATTTCACAGCAAACAGTATACGGACTGAAGATGTCACTGCAGTAGCGTAACATCATCTGAAGAAGAGGTTTCTGCCTAAGGCCGGTGTAATACCACAGACTATTTTAAAACATGTGAGAAAAGGTTAGCAAGCTGACGTTTAGTTAAGCTCTGTGTACTTCATATTCCGTGGACCATATTCATTACAGCTCTCTGTGATGTGCAACATGACCAGGTAGGTTTATCTCTGAAAATATGGTCGTGTCCTGTGTATAACGGAAACACTTCATGGAGTGATTTGTGCGCACATCCACACGTGTCTTACATAAGAGCTCATACATCTGACTGAACGATCCAATATGGTTTCAGCCCTTATTTAGCTTTCGGTCAGCCACTGGGAAACTCGCAAAAGTACAAAAGTTACTACTAAAACTATAAATATACATACAACATATCGTCTAACGCGATGATACTTCTGACATGTTAATACATGCTATTTCGTTTCGATCCACAGGTAAATCTTACACGCAGTTTCTTTCCGTCATTCGAGCGCTTTTCAGTGAATAAAAACTGTAACGGGAACTCATCGCTAGCACATGTTACGTACCAGTCTGGACTAAAAATTCAACAGTTTTGAAATGGTGTTCTTGTTTGTATGAAACAATTTGCATTACATTATAACTAATCGGTCAAATTTGGTGTTACTCTTAATTTAACTATTTAAAATAATCAAAATGCCATATCCAAGGGTGAAAAAGGTGATTCTTTGTGCCAGACAGTTAACTGTTTTGTTTTGCAACTTATTTTTAATTATATTTGGTTTTCAATGATTGGAATCAACACTCCCGCTCATTATTCAGATTGTAATAATAAACGTTATATTCCGTTTAGGCCTACAGTGGACCACGTAGTTCTAATTCCTCTTAGTCCAGCACTCGCTCATCCTGGCGCTGTGTGGTTATCTCTCCGTGTCCATGCACGTTTGGCTCTAGAACTAGTGACTGGAGAGAATTCAATGGGTTGATCATCATTCTGTTCGGATCTTTGTCGTGAATGTAGCTGCGGTGAATTTCTCGTTTGTCAAGGTCTTTCCTAATTCTTCCAGTTGGAGCGACCGGCTTTCCCTCTAAAAACAATAATTAATATCTTTGATTTGAGTATCCAATTACAAATATTTAATAGAAATTCTGGTGCTGTATATCAGTAGTGCTGGTCAAGTGGTGTCTTTGTATACACCGTGTTTTGACCGCTTAGGATGTTTCACATTTATTAATTTTCGAAGAATGATAGTAGCTACATCTTTTACTGTGTCTAACTAATACTGTTTTCCTCCTACTTGTTCTTTCTTTTTTTTTCAAATGTGCTATTGCCTGCTATTTAATTTTATTATTACTGGTTTTATTCTTCTGGTGAAAATGAAATAATTAGCGCCCCCCCCCCCCCCCCATCTTTCCGCCATATAGATCTCTCATATCACACATCGTTTTTAGATTCTCTCTCCGAAAATTCCACACACATCAGCTTCTCGGTTTACCTCATGACAGCAGAGGTGTGCTTCGTACATGGTGCATCCTCCAGTAGCGGTGATCCAGTTGTCTTCTCAAATCTGACAGCTTCACACACTGCGCCTCCTCCCCAACTGTCTGTTTCCGAACACACGCACTGTCCGTCCAAATTCCACGCGTTAGTCTCTCCTGTCACGTTACAAAATTAACCTAGAGCTCTAAACGAGTTAAACGCGAACTGTGTCAGATAGCATACAGAAAGATAACTGGGCTACAATCCACACGAACAGTTACAAGTTATACGTCACTCTTGCGCCGAACTCAGTAATAGTAGTGGCAGCATTTCGTGATTTTTGGCGAAATATTAGAACCATTTGTTTGTGCTGATTACATTGAATAAGCATACAGACGTAATGATCTCAAATTATTTTTGCACAGACTTTGTTTTTAGATGAAACTGTTCATCGATAATCTCGATAATACACACATAATACACTCATACCTCATTAAGTAACCCAGTAAGGAAAGTAATTGAACCCTCCGTTTGAACGTTCTGCTTCACAGGCTGACTATAGTTGCTAACGATAATATTGCGTGTGATAATACAGCGTCAAATAGCATTTTTCTCGCCAACTTTAAAATGCTTTAATAATTTTTAGCAACACGAAGATTTACAGAAAGGTAATTGCCTGAATCTTATGCAATTTTACTACTGTCTCACGTGGTATGAAAGAAAGGACCACCAGCTTGTACGTCGTGTGTCATTACTACCGTGTCCTAATTTTGAGTTCTGTTTTTCGGGCTCAATGTCGATTTTTGGAGTCAGATCGATGTGCAACATGGTTTGTGGCACTTCAGTTCAGCTTTGTTTTTCCATGCTACTTAGGGTGTCTTAAATTTACTCTGCTTAAAGGAACTTGAATGTTTTTGGGAATAGATTTGCGTTTTACACTGCTTTATCTTAAATTTGAGCTATCGCTTTTATATGTGGCGAAACTGTAATAAATATAGCATTCTGTAAATTTATGGTTAGTTATTCACTTTTAGTGCTATCTATTTTCTAGGCTAATAATGCTAATGGAGTCCAGCGACGCATTACTTGTTTCATCTCAGAGATCTCTAAATTGTTATTTATTGTTCTAAAAGGTCATGTATTTGGATTTATGAATACGGTTTCAAACCGCAGTCTGATTGCAAGCCGTGCTCAACTACGCGGAAGAGAGTTCCACCGCGTGTTTTTGGTGAAACCGACGACCTTCTGTCCTTCGACAGGCGTGCCTGCTAACCATGCGCTCAGACACGAGACGGTTTCCGTCATCTGCAATCCACGCAGACAACCAGACTCTAGTTTCTGCGTCCTGGCACTGACACACACGCGCCAACTTGTAACATCCTGGCGGAAATTATCGTATATGCGATTTCGCATATGAATGAGATGTAGGAGTTATCGCTCATGTTATCTACTGGCCTTCGTAGCACATATATCAGCCATCATTGGAAATAGCTCTTTAAGTATGTAAATAGCCTGTTCACTTACCAACTAGCGAAGTACAAAACACAATTTAAGCAAACCTGGCGCTTAGCTCATGTAGCCTGATAACGTATCATTTGGCCGAAAAAGAAGAAAAAAAGAACTAAACTTTGAACCAGTTCAAGTTGTAATAGAAAAGTATAGAGTTCAGTACGACTCGGTAGATAGAGAAACATTACTGAAAGTATTGGAAGAATTTGGGGTCGATACGAAAACAATTCAAATTATCAAACAGACGCTAACAAACAGTAAGGCCAAAGTTAAATTTATGGGTGAAATTTCAAGGAAGTTCGAAATTAAAACAGGTGTTAGACAAGGTGATGGTTTATCCCCAATCCTCTTCAACTGCGTACTGGAAAAGATATTGAGAATATGGAAAGAAGAACTCAAAGGCACCAAGAATGACATCAGAATTGGAACAAAAAAAGAAAAAATAGAAGTGGACTGTTTAGCTTTTGCAGACGATCTGGCAATAATTACAGAAAACGAAGAAATAGCTCAGAACTACCTGGAGAAACTACAAGAAGTTTCGGCCAGAGCTGGACTGCAGATTTCATTTGAAAAAACCGTGTATATGTCTAATCATAGAAATAACAAGAAAAATCTTATTACTAAATACGGCAATATTAAGAGAGTAGAAAAATTTAAGTATTTAGGTGAAATAATTCAAGTGAATGGTTTAGACAAGAGTGCAAACCAGGCGAGAGCAAGGAAAATGGAATTTGCTTTTCAAAAAACCAAAGACATATATAACAAAAAAAAATTTCGATTCAAGCTAAATTAAGACATTATAAAACTGTCATTAGACCAGAATGCCTGTATGCATCGGAGTGCCTAACTCTTAACAAAAAGGGGGAAATAGAAAACATGGAAAAGAAAGAAAGGAAAATTTTGAGAAAAATATTAGGACCGAGAAAGATTGGAGAAGAGTACAAGCTAAAGAGTAATAAGGAAATATACAAAACTATTGAGAAAGTGAGTGAGGCAATGCGTAAACGCAGACTAACGTTTTATGGTCACCTGTCGAGGATGGATGGAAACAGACTAACAAGAAAAGTGTTTGAACATAGTAACAGGAACGAAAAAACCAACAATAAATGGATACAGATGGTGAAAAAGGATTTGGCCTATTTTAATGTCACCCGTGAGTCATTCAGGGACAGGGAAAAGTTTAGACAAATAGTGAACGAAATTAAGTGTTTTCCAGAAGAAACGAAACTAAAGAATAATAACAGGAAATGGTCGGAAGAGCGGAGGAGGAACCACTCGAAAATGATGAGGAAATATTGGGAAGAGAGAAAAAAAGATCAAAAAGCCGGGCAAGTGAATTGTTGAACGTGGTCCAAAGATGGCCGAAATCGAAAGAAGAAGAAGAAGAGTTCAGTAGAAGAATCATTTGAAAATAATGTCAGAGCGGTGATTACCAAATAAGTGACAAATGTTAACCATATGGGAAAGGCAATCTTGCGACTCCCATGAAAGCCGGCCACGGTGGCAGTGCGGTTCTAGGCGCTGCAGTCCGGAACCGCAGGACTGCTACGGCCGCAGATTCGAATCCTGCCTCGGGCATGGGTGTGTGTGATGTCCTTAGGTTAGTTAGGTTTAAGTAGTTCTAAGTCCTAGGGGACTGATGACTTAAGATGTTAAGTCCCATAGTGCTCAGAGCCATTTGAACCATTTTTTTGAACTCCCATGAAAAGATGACATGAACAAGTCCCACGAATATGGGACAGATGCTACGCCTAATCCGTGGAGGTAAAGATGACAATGATGATCAGCACGGCCCCTTACTCCAGTAATTTTACTGTCTGTTCAGTAAGGTACTTTCACTATTATTCGTGGTGTTAAAATGCGTATTCACATGTATGTGAATTCCTTCCCACTTCTGTACTACATACTGACTTCTCCCTCCCAACGAAGTACAGAGTTCACATTACGACCTACAAGGTCAAGTGTGAAGGAGGGAGTAGACGGGTATTCTCGGCCTGAGAAAGTGCGGCGAGGCGTGAGCGGACAGGAGGATGTGGAGGGAGACCTTGGCCGCGCCAGGTGCTGCGCGCCTGCGCGTGATGAGGCTGACTTAATCGCGCACGCGCAAACAATGCCTTCCGCACGCCGGTATTTCCCCTTCCTCGGCTGAATCCCGCACAAATGACGTCACCTGAGACGCTGCACTTTCGCGTCGTCTCAGCCTTCTTTGATCACCTCGCCGGCAATTCCTCGTCCCCGGCACAATGCGGAGGCGTGAAGTAGGGCCACACCGAAAGCTCAGCAATCTCCAGGCCTCATCGCTCCCCGCCTGTGACTTAGAAGACCCCTTCCTCGCAGCTCGCTTCTCGCTGCTCACACAGCCCCTGGCCTCTCCCACTAGCGACCACCTCCGACGCACGAGATCCCAAATGAGAATTCGCTGTCCGATACGCTTTTCATTTCCGTCACGGGGAAAGTTTATGGCGGCGTTCTTTTGATACCTCTTGGCAGATATGAGGAATTGCATAATCTCGGTCTTCAAGAGGAGTACCTTGGGTGCACGGTAAAACTTTCCTCATCTCACGCACCTGGCCTCGTCCCAATCCAGAGGGAGGGTTGTTGACAACGTTTGTCTCAGTCAGCGAAGTTTTGACTAAAGTCGACCTTCAAATCACTCTGGTCTTAACGCCGACCTTTGTACTTCAGATGCATTTGTACAAGTGAAGGGGTCACTGTTGAATTACTGCTATCACACAAGTCTACATTTGGGACAAATCTTCAGATACTTATATGACTCATGGAGCAGTGTTACCACATAAGAGTTTTATTTTGATATGTTCAACTACAACAAGAAATGAACTTCATTTGTCGTAGATACAGGTAGAGTTATCAAATTAGTTAAAGATAAATATTTCTGGAACCATTATACAAATTTAAGCAACGTTTTCCACAAAGACAGTCCTCGTACTACAGGGTACTTTACTGCTTCTTTTCATCCTTGTTTATTTGTATCATTATTATATTGTCGCGATTCAATAAACAAAAGGAGGCTAACAAAAATCTTCTTCTGTTCCCACATCGACACAGTATGGAAATTTTTCAGATTTGGCATTGATAATGTTACAGGATCGTGGGAGCCTCTCCTGTCACCATCAATGTATCCCCGGGAAGGAATTTATGTACACCAGCTATCTGCGTCTATTGCTATCCCATGTGAAAATTTGCGATCGTTTAGTAAAGGAATGCGAATCGTGTAACAGCCCGGTATTCACCTAGTCGAATGTGGTAAAGCGCCTGAAAACCATATCCAGGCTGGCTGGCACCCCGGCCCTCATCGTTAAAACGTCAGGTGGATCGATCCGGTGTTGAAGCAACTTCCCCAATGTCGCAAGCGGGTTGCAAATTGATCTGAAGTAATATTAAATCTGTGAAAACGTCGGGTCTGATTATTCGTCATTTAACACGCTAATCTCCAAAACTGCTACATGGATTTTCATGGGTTTTTCACTGGTAACTTTAGCCTAGCTAGGGTCCTCGTATAGACTGTATTACATCAAAATCGGATCACGGAAAAAAAGACGTTCATACGTATTATAAAAAGTGTATGTATATATGTTCCACATCTCCTCCGAAATGTGCTTCAGTCCGGAACCGCGTTGCTGCTACGGTCGTAGGTTCGAATCCTGCTTCGGGCGTGGATCTGTCCTTAGGTTAGTTAGGTTTAAGCAGATCTATGTCTAGGGAACAGATGACCTCAGATGTTAAGTCCCATAGTGCTTAGAGCAATTTGAACCATCCTCCGAAATCACTGGACCGGTCTCAATCAAACTTCGTACACATATCACCTACGTCTGAAAATAATTATGCGAACCGGGGGGGGGGGGGGGGGGGGGGGGGACGAACCATTGAGGGGTGGACGCGAAAAAGAAGGTAGGCCACAAAAAATTTTATCGCTTACTACATTTTCGCTGTTTATTTTCACATCAGGCATGACGTTTTAATTTTTTGCTTCTTCGGTACTAATTCTATTTGTGACCCTTTTGCAGACAGTGTTTACTTACACCACTGAATGTACCTGCAAATTTTATCTACGGACGAGTCATTGTTCAGGATATATAACGTTACGAACTCCGAGTTGAGCGAAAAACTGCCGCATTAAGTATGACGATTAAATTTATTATTATTAATGGGCTGAATCTAATTCTGTGATATTTGGTAAAGAGATAGCTTGAACCCTGAGAAAGAACATAGACTGCTTCAGAAAGTGTTTAGTGCAAGAGACTTACTGATTTCAAGAAATTTACGCTTATTGGGAAAAATATTTACGCTTAGGTAAAGTTATTTAGGATTTGACTTTTGAACTTTATCATATCTGTGTAAATGGTTTTCTTGGATGACATGTGACATGTGATACGAATAAAAGTAACGAATGCAACGCTTATACAGTCTTCAACGTATTTATTCCACACTTCCAAACTATTTGTTACATAAAATACATGTTGCATAATGTACAGCTACTACCTGCGTTATCCAGTTCTTGAGAACGAGAGGACTTAGTGACTTGCAGCAATTTTAGACGCTATTTCAAACCTTTACGAAAAATGTTTTCGCTGATATGCCCCACAATATGATGAAAGGAAGGAAGTTTATCACTAACTACATCTTCACTGTTCATACAGTAAAACTGCCGCATCTGCATGACGTTACATTTATTGCTTCTTTGCCATTTACTCTGTTCGCAATGCATTTTGTAGAGGGCATCCACATACGCTGCTGAATGTACCTACAGAATTACATCATGGCTTGACCCACAGTTCAGGAGATATATGGGAAAAAATACTATGGAAATGGAAGAGGAAGCAGATGAAGGTGAGACGGGAGATATGATTCTGCGTGAAGAATTTGACACAGTACTGAAGGGCTTAAGTCGAAACAAGGCCCCGGGAGTAGGCACCATTCCGTTATTGCTACTGATAGTCTTGAGAGAGCGAGCCATGACAAGGCTCTTCCATCGGTTGAGCAAGATGTATGAGACAGGTGAAATAATCGCAGATTTCAAGAAGAATATAATAATCCAACTTCCAAAGAAAGCAAGTGGTGATAGGCGTGAAAATTACCGAACTGTCAGCTTACTAACTCATGGGTGCAAAATTGTAACAGGAATCCTTTACAGAAGAACCGAAGAACTCGTAGAAGCGACCTCGGGGAAGATCAGTTTCGATTCTGGAGAAATGTAGGAACACGCGAGGCAATACTGATCCTACGACTCCTCATAGAAAATAGGTTAAGGAAATTAGGGAATTTGGTGTAAGTTCCAAACTGCTGAGGTCTTTGGTCCCTAGGCTTACACACTACTAAATCTAACTTAAACTAAATTACGCTAAGGACAACACAAACACACACACACACACACACACACACACACACACACACACACACACACATGCCCGAGGAAGGACTCGAACGTCCGACGGGAGGAGCCGCGCGATCCGTGACAAGGCGCCCTAAACAGCGCGGCTACCCCCAACGGCTCGGTTAAGGAAACAAAAACCTACGTTTATAGCATTTGTAGACTTAGAGAAAGCTTTTGACAGTGGTGACAGGAATACTCTAAATTCTAAAGGTGGCCGGGTAAAATACAGGGAGCGAAGGCTATTTACAATTTGTACAGAAACCTGATGGCAGTTATAATAGTCGAGGGCACAAGAGGAAAGTAGTGATTCAGAAGGGAGTGAGATAGGGTTGTAGTCTATCCCCGACGTTATTCAATTTGTATATTGAGCAAGCAGTAATGGAAACAAAAGAAATGTTGGGACTAGCAATTAAAGTCCACGAGGAAGAAATAAAACTTTGAGGTTTACTGATGATATTGTAATTTTGTAGAGACAGCAAAGGACCTGGAAGAGCAGTTGAACGGAATGGACAGTATATTGAAAGATATGAGATGAACATTAACAAAAGCAAAACAAGGATAACGGGATGCAGGTGAATTAAATCAGGTGATGCTGAGGGTATTAGATTAGGAAATGGGACACTTGAGACAGTAGATGAGTTTTCCTGTTTGGATAGCAAAATAACTGATGATGATGGAAGTAGGGAGGATATAAAATGTAGACTGGCAATGGCAAGGAAGGCGTTTTTGAAGAAGAGAAATCTGTTAACACCGAGTATAGACTCAAGTGTCAGGAAGCCCTTTCTAAAAGTATTGGTTTGCAGTGTTGCCATATAAGGAAGTGGAACATGGACGATAGACGGTTCAGACAAGATGAGAATAGAAGCTTTTGAAATGTGGTGCTACAGAAGCCTGCAGAAGATTAGATGGTTAGATCACGTAACTAATGAGGAGGTACAGAACAGAACTGGGGAGAAGTGAAACTTGTGACACAACCTGGCTAGAAGAAAGATCGGTTTGCAGGAAACGTTCTGAGGCATCAAGGGATCACCAATTTAGTACTGGAGGGAAGCGTGGTGGGTAAAAATCGTAGAGGGAGATTAAGAAATGAATATAGTAAGCAGATTCAGAAGGATGTAGGTTACAGTTCTTACTCGGGAGTGGAGATTCTTGCACAGGATAGAATGGCATGGAGACCTACATCAAATCAGTCATTGGACTAAAGACCACAACAACAAGAATGACAACAACATGGGAAGGAGAGGATGAAGAGAGAGAAAAAGAGAGAGATAGAGGCAGAGAGATAGAGGGAGGAGGAGATGGTTAAGTAGAGTGTTCAAAGAGGAGATGGACAAGAAAGGAAAGTGAAGAAGATGGTAAGTGAGAGGGGGAGGAGGAGAGAGTGGCAGAGGAGATGGACAGAAAATGGGAGAAGCACGTAGAGCTAGTCTCTCAGGATGGGGCAGGATAAGGTTACGATTGTGGATGGGGCCGTAATCAGATACTCTCGGTTGCACTATAAATATGTAAACTTTATTTACAGAAATTAAAATTTTAAATCAATCCCTTAAAAATACATATGACTATATGACGGCTGAAGGCCTTATCACAAAAAAACAAATCCACAATTTTAGGGCCAAAGGCCACCAAGAATAACCTGAAACAACAAATGGCTGAAGGCCTGAATTAGATGTAAGAAGAACAATTCCAAGTAGCTCATATTAAGATAAATACTTCGTTTTAAAACAAACTGTAACATGGCTGAAGGCCTTAATATAAAAGAAGTGATCACTCGGCTGAAGGCCACAAACAATTTCAAATAACAAACGGCTGAAGTCCTGAATTAGAAGTCAGGAAAACAATTCCACATAGAACATATCTCAACAAATACCTTGCTTTTAAAACAAGTTTGCTTTAAAGAAAACTTACTGTAACACAGCTGAAGACCTTATTATGAAAGAAGTGAAATTATATCTCGGCTGAAGGCCACACGCAACTTCAACTCACAAACGGCTGAAGGCCTGAATTAGAAGTCAGAAGAACAATTCCAAAGAGCACCTTTAAAATAAATACCTTGCTTTTAAAACAAGTTTGCTTTAAAAAAACTGAAGGCCTTATCGCCAAAGAAGTGAAATTATTGGTCAGCTTAAGGCCACAGCAACAATAATTAGAAAATTACAAATATCCTTAAAACAAACATCACAATCTAAGGAATCAGGACAAGGGGTTCTCAGCAAGTGTTCCAAGGGTCGGCCTTGGGAGGTAACTCAAACATAAGGTAAGGCGAGACAGACAGCTAAGAGTTACGTAACAGGATGGCAGCTCAAACTAGGGCCAGCTTAAGCGCCGATCGACTGTGTAACCAATCCGCCTAACCTCCTATCACCGGTACAACGATGGAATATTTTTAGGCAAGGGCGAGGAGACAGACAGCACTACGTCTCCAGAAAACACCCAAGGTTGGAGGAAACACTAGAACCAAGGGTGACCTCCCAAAAAATACGCACAGTGCAATACAAGAGGCTGTCGAACTACACGGTGTGTCGGACAGCATCAGCACGATGAGGAAAAGTACACTGCCAGAAAAGTATGCTAACCCTCAGGGTGGGTAACTGGGGCGTTAGCGGCCACAAAGTAGAAAATACCACTCGCTGCACTTCACCAATAAGAATAATGCTAAATTGAACGATGAGTAACAAATAGAGAAAGACGGCTGCAATATTTCACCGCCTCGAAACACTTCACTCGTTGCCGCCAGGCTCAGCGGCCCTGGGAGCAACAACCCGCCGACCAAAGGCGAGATCTCAGTACAGTCGACGTTGCACTGGCAGTTAACTCTTCACTCAACTTAAACGTCCAGGGTTCAGTGTGCGAGGGAGTCGTCGCTCTCGCAGCTACCCCTCCTCGATCCGGCAGTGGCAGCACACCGCCAGCAGTCCCAGCTTGCCTCGCACTGCACGGACCTGCTCGCTGCTGCGCCCCAACCGAACTGATATCCGTTCGCAACTCTCACCAAATCCAGTACGCAGATAGCATTAAAATAACTGCTCATTCAAAACCACAAGATACACACGGATCCGGGAAAACAATTCCAACAAAAACTCATAATAATATAACCAGTCACTGTGAAACAACACAGACGAATTATAAGTCGGCACAAACAAAGAGAAGCCAGAAGCGGTCGGAAGACCAAATGCACGTCGTCCGCTGCGATGACCGACCGAACGACCAACCAACGGTGCCCGCATCTCGTGGTCGTGCGGTAGCGTTCTCGCTTCCCACGCCCGGGTTCCCGGGTTCGATTCCCGGCGGCGTCAGGGATTTTCTCTGCCTCGTGATGGCTGGGTGTTGTGTGCTGTCCTTAGGTTAGTTAGGTTTAAGTAGTTCTAAGTTCTAGGGGACTGATGACCATAGATGTTAAGTCCCATAGTGATCAGACCCATTTGAACCAACGGTCATCCGCCACTCAAATCAGGCATGGGAAAGATCCCAGTACAAATCGTCGACTGACAACTTATTGCCATCAGGTCACTTCGACGAGCGGACAGACAGACACACATACACACACACACACACACACACACACACACACACACACACACACACACAGAAGTGAAAGTAGCACTACTCGAATATCATGGTCCATTCAACTAAAACTCGCTGAATCAGGTCCTTGACGTGGTCGTGCACTCTCGCGACCACATCATTCCGTCTGACAGTGCATGTGTATCTCCAGTGATCGGGCGAGTACTGGCTGTCCGAATGTCACTGCCGCTCCGTCCCAACTCCCTTCCTCGACACACGATGACTCGGAAATACAAGAGGCCTCTCCAAAGATGGTACCACAGTACTCGCTATCGATAAGCGCTGCTGCTACTACTAGTAACGGACAGACAAGGCGAGCAAACGTAGTGACGCCATTGAACACACTAAGGAAACGAGACGCCACTGTCGCTATTTCAAGATGCCAAGCTATGAACGGCATCAACGCGAGCCGCACGCGGCTCAGAGGTGATGGACTAAGAGGAACTGAAATAAATACATAGGAGGGCAACGTTGGGTACTCACCTAGTAAATTAACAGCTAACCGTAAAAAACTTACAGCAGGCTTGAATGCACAGTCCTCTACGATGTTTCATATCCTGCTCATCAAAACCAACTCCACAAACGTCTCTTAAAGGTACTACTTAAATCAGAAACACTCCTTCAGTGACAAGTGAAGTTGCAATTGAACCTCGACCATTGAGGCCGGAAAAGTGATATGAACTTGACAGTCCCCAAGTTGCTACATCAGAGTATTATCTAGATGTACTCGCGGTCGAACATCACATCGTCCACAGATTTACAGAGATAGATACATTGCTGGTTCGAGATCGATAGCACATAATGCATGGGGGCTTAATTAAATAAATTTGATTGTACTTTTAATTTTAGTATGTCCGATTACGTAAGTCTCGTAATCGGTTGGCCCTGACTAGTATTATTACGCTATCTGACTGCTAAGAACAATGCAAGAAAATTTTCATAAACACAGTTAATTAATTAAGTCCCCAGCAACTATAAAACCTACAAAATCCAAGCACAAATGTAACTGTTCTGTATGTGGGAGTGTGACTCAACGTCCACATCTGGCACGGTTCTTTTCCAACAAGACAAGAATTTTTTAAATACCAACTATGCTGACGTGACAAAAGAAATTTAGAAAAACTGTAATTGCGTAAGAAAACCAGAATTCACTCTAATACAAGAACACAAGCCAGATGCTTTGTTGACTGAACCTGTAGTGACGCATTATTTCAGGCACATAATTAATAAAAAAAAACATTGTAATTTTTACCTTCATATATTGACGAAATGCACACAATAACATCTGCTATCTCTCCCATCAAATAACTGCATAAAACAAGGAACAACACTTTTTACTACAACATATCCTTCCGATTTCACGACAAGCAGTGCCTGCTACGAACTCCCAACACACACTGTCTCTATGAGTTCTTAACACACACTGTCCTCTCCGATGTCACAACAAGCACTGACTGCCATGAGCTCTTAACACGCACTGTGGAGGCGGCTTAATAGTACTCTTTGGCGCAATCTCTGGCGCAGTGGCACAGTGTAGCCACCTTTCATATGCCCCTCCTCCACAGGCCAGAATTTGATGGTATTTTTGCCAGCATTGGTGGTGAAAATACCACCAAATTCGTCCACAAAAATACAGACAAAAATAAAAGATAATATTAATACCTAAACATCACATAATGAGTTAAAAATTTTGGCTTTGCACTGACCTTTCACTAACCTAATGTATGAAATACAGTAAGCAATACAACTTCTTTTCATACATGTGACTTTACATAATAGTTTACAATATACAAAAAATCAGTTTACGCAAATGTTCACATAAAATGCTTTCAATGATTAATTATACAAAAAAAAGATACTAACAGGTGACATCTTTTCAGTAGAAGCAGTCCATCAGTTGCACCCAGTAAAGTTTAGCAGGTACACCCAGCAACAAGTCACATTAGTTCAGTAGAGGCAATCCATCAGAGGTACCCAGCAATGTTGAGTAGGTGCAGACAGCAACAAGTGACTTCATTTCAGTAGAAACAGTTCATTAGATGCACCCAGCAATGTTAACTAGGTGCAGACAGCAACAAGTGACATTATTTCAGTAGAAGCAGTTCCATCTGTGGCACCCAGTAAAGTTCCAGAGGTACACACAGCAACAAGTCACATTAGTTCAGTAGAAGCAGTCCATCAGAGGCACCCAGCAATGTTGAGTAGGTGCAGACAGCAACAAGTGACTTCATTTCAGTAAAAACAGTTCATCAGTTGCACCCAGTAATGTTGAGTAGGTGCAGACAGCAACAAGTGACTTCATTTCAGTAAAAACAGTCTATCAGTTGCACCCAGCAATGTTGAGAGCAGGTGCAGACACCAACAAGTGATATCATTTCAGTAGGAGTAGTCCATCAGTTGCACCCAGCAATGTTGAGAGCAGGTGCAGACACCAACAAATGACACCATTTCAGTAGAAGCAGTCCATCAGTGGCACCCAGCAATGTTGAGTAGGTGCAGACAGCAACAAGTGACATTATTTCAGTAGAAGCAGTCCATCAGTTGCACCCAGCAATGTTGAGTTGGTGCAGACACCAACAAGTGACATTATTTCAGTAGAAGCAGTTCCATCTGTGGCACCCACTAAAGTTCAAGAGGTACACACAGCAACAAGTCACATTAGTTCAGTAGAAGCAGTCCATCAGTTGCACCCTGCAATGTTGAGCAGGTGCAGACACCAACAAGTGACATCATTTCAGCAGAAGCAGTCCATCAGTTGCACCCAGCAATGTTGAGAGCAGGTGCAGACACCGACAAGTGATATTATTTCAGTAGAAGCAGTCCATTAGTTGCACCCAGCAATGTTGAGAGCAGGTGCAGACAGCAACCAGTGACTTCATTTCAGTAAAAACAGTTCATCAGTTGCACCCAGCAATGTTGAGAGCAGGTGCAGACACCAACAAGTGACACCATTTCAGTAGAAGCAGTCCATCAGTTGCACCCAGCAATGTTGAGCAGGTGCAGACACCAACAAGTGACATCATTTCAGTAGAAGCAGTCCATCAGTTGCACCCAGCAATGTTGAGTTGGTGCAGACACCAACAAGTGACATTATTTCAGTAGAAGCAGTTCCATCTGTGGCACCCACTAAAGTTCAAGAGGTACACACAGCAACAAGTCACATTAGTTCAGTAGAAGCAGTCCATCAGTTGCACCCTGCAATGTTGAGCAGGTGCAGACACCAACAAGTGACATCATTTCAGCAGAAGCAGTCCATCAGTTGCACCCAGTAAAGTTCCAGAGGTACACACAGCAACAAGTCACATTAGTTCAGTAGAAGCAGTCCATCAGAGGCACCCAGCAATGTTGAGTAGGTGCAGACAGCAAAAAGTCACATCTCTCAGCAGAAGCAGTTCGATAAAATTCACTAGCACTGATCACACTGTTCATCAGCAGAAATTAAACACGACCAAATGTCACACATCATATTGAAAAGTGCAGGTAACAGTTCAGAATATTTATCTTCACTAATCAGACAGTTCAGGCATGAACAATAGTTTGAATGCACATACAGTGCTTTTACACTAAACATACAAATCATAACAAACACATAAATGATATCAGATAATTGTCCTATTAACTATTACAATACACAAATACCAGTAAACCTATAATATTCATGGGTGTCAGTGCAAGCCACTACAAACAAATAAAATAATATTTAGGAGATAGGTGGGTAGGATTAGTAAAGGAAAACACGCAGAACACACTCACTCATCTCTCATCCACATTAAGTACTACTGTGTAACTGAATAGTGTTAATTGTGTAAATGTAATTCTGTCAAAATCTGATGTTCATCATGTGTATCAAGTAGTACTGGCAGCAATGTATAACAGTCACTAATAGTTAAGTCAACGTCATAGTCATCATGTCAAGACCAATGTTTGCCAAGCCAGATCAAATGTACTGTTGCTGAACAACTGTCAGTGAGCCACGATATGCAATTACTTCCTCTCTCCAAAAAAAAGTATATACTGCTTAGTGATTTAACAAAGTGTGTGTATAGACTGTCTTCTTTCTACTTTAGTGTTTTAGTCTGCTCTCTTCATCCTCTTTGTTCCATAAGACCAACAAAAAAAATATGCTCCTCACTTACTTTACCTCTTATCCACCAAAACTCCAATAATCATCAACTTAATCTCAATAATACCTCAATAATACCTCTTCAATACGTCTTATCATCAATATCATTTACCTTACCTCTCGTCCACAAAAACTCCAATAATCATCAACTTCATATAATCTCTATACCTCAATAATACGTCGATAAATATAAACCTCAGCACCAATATCATTTCACTTCCATAACAACTCTTTCCTCTAGTCAGTCTCCTCGAACAAGTACAGATAAAATCCTAGTGCAACTTCAATTCAGCATCCCATACAATTCGAAGACACATTGTCAACACACAACCTCTGTGTAATCCATCTGAGCCCAATCTTCTACTCATTATAAATTATAAGATACATTTTGGTTCCTTGTCCATCATTAAATAAAAGAAATGCATACCTGACCTCTAACAGACTTAGTTCGAATAACTCTCAGTAATTAAGTACGATTAGGGAATGTGAATGATCATAATATTTCACAGTGTGTACACCACTTCAAGAATCATAGCAGAAGCAAACATGTGGAGTATTTCTTGTGTCAAGTGTCACTTCCTATTTCAATTGCTCACGAAAATGCAGTGTAATAACTGTTAATGGTCTAAACCTAGTTTTGGTCTGTCATGTCGTTAGCCTCCTTCCTATTAGCATAAATTTATACAGCTTCCATAAAACCTCAGCTCATGTGACTTCTATGACTTTCTTGTACTAATGTCGTTCGTCGAATTATAGCAGTTAATTTTCTTATCTTAAAATATAAGGCACTTAGCGTAAGCAAAACAAGCAATAGCGAGTAAATAGACCAGTAGAGAACAGAATGTCAACAAGTGGATGCAGCACAATTCTTACAACGAGGCTCTGCCAAGCGAATAATCTATAATTAATACAGTAGTGTGACCTAAACTCTATGTTTATACACTGTACATCAGCATTGCTATATTCTAAATTGAAGAGTAGTTATGACAACAAAACAGAAATGTATAAATATGTAATCCATACAAAAAGCAGCAAACATATATCTTACGTAATAAACAAGTCATTAGCATCATATCAGCCTAAGCAAATAAATGTTCATATGTCATCTTAACAAGTAAACATGGAGGCGCAAGCAGATAAATCACAAAGTATAACTTACATACATAATCACAGTCAGCACAATTAATCAGATAACAATTATAATTTAAATAAATAAGCACAGCAGGCACATAATAGAAAAATATGACATCAGTGAAAAAGCAGTGCAGCCAAGCGATGCATAGTATATACAAATAACAACCCTGTTCATTAATCAATAATTGTCAAAATCAGTAAATGTACACAAGCACGTCGCTTCACAAGTAAATTCATAGAACATGAAATTAGCACAAAGTATGAATCACATAATCGCGAGCAGCAAATTACGTCTAAAGTACGTACCTAAGTGGAAATATGTTACCTGAAAAATGAACTCAATTAATAGTTACCTTTTTTTTTTAGTTAATTAGTTTCTTCTTCGAAATGACATTCTTCCTGAAAATTTCTCGATAGCAAGTCGTCTTAACGTCGGATACGCACAGAATTTACCTGAAGGTCTTAAATACTTTATACAACCGTATCCTGCAAAATACTGAATGTTAATAACACAATTCAACAAGTCCTTATAGCTTTATACAGAATTTAGTCGGAGAAATTAGACTGTGTATTTGTTTATGTCTGTCAGTGCATTCGCACTGAGCGCTCGATCAGCTGTAGGCGCGTGACGTAGGAAGCAATTGTTTGCGGTCAACGACTGCCTTGTGCGGCGCGCAGACTTGACTGTTGCTTTGAGTATGTGCCGCCGCCAAAACATAGCGCGGTATCCTTGTACTCTCTGCGTGTTTACATCTAGCTGTTGGTTCCTCAAAAGTATGTCATTCCACAAAAATTTTTACGTTAGATATATGATGTATTCCTTTAGAGCGTCGTGATTTAAGAGTTTCTACTTCGACAGTGTTATCATGTATAATTTTGCGAATTCTATATGGACCGTTATAAAGCAGAAAAAATTTGCGACACAAGCCTTTTCCTTTGTGCGACAAACGATGAGACTTAATTAATACCTTTTGACCAACTGAAAAAATTTTTAAACGACCAGGACGTTTCGCTGATTTCTCTCTTCTAGTAGCCGCTGATGCAATATTTCGTAGAGCCATGTTGACAACTTCAGAATGCCGCAGTTTCCGTGAAGGCGGAAAAGGAATGATTTCAGATATGCGATTTGTTGGTACCTTATTTTTTTAATATCAATAGAGGCGGTAAAGAAGTTGAGTCATTAGGAAGTTCATTCAGAATGTTTTGAAAAATATGAAGATAATGATCCCAAGTTCTGTGATTCTGATGACAATAAAGACGGCACAATTTATTGATTTCCTTCATCCATCTCTCTGAAGCGTTAGATTGAGGGTGAAAAAGGGAAATGAAGATTGGTTTAATTTTACGACGGTGTAGAGTACGAAGCCAAACTTTAGAACGAAACTGTGATCCATTATCTGATATAACCTTATCAACGTGACCAACTTCTTTAAGAAAATGTTTGATGAAAGCATTAGATACTGAACGAGCTGTTGCTTTGCGTAAAGGTGTAAAACACACATATTTTGATGTCAACTCCACTGCTACGAAAATGTACGCAAAACCATTAGTAGAACGAACCACTGGACCGAACAAATCGACTGCAGCCATCTCCTTTAATTTCGCTGGAATGATGGGAAACAACGGTGCTCTGTGAGAAATCGTTGGAGGCTTAGCCATTTGACATAATTTACATTTGGCAAGAACAGATCGAATACGTTTTTCCATATTACTGAAATAACAATTTTCTCGTAATTTATGAAAGCATTTTCGGGGACCAAAGTGTGCATAACTGAAATGCGTATACCAAATCAGCTTATTGACCCACTCATCAGGAATACAAACTAACCAAACAAAGCTGTCGACCGATTTTCGTTTAAAAAGAATGTCATTGCGAACTAGATAATGCTGTCTAATCGCCGCGCTTTCCTTTCTCCTCCACTTCTCCTTTATGTCCTTCCAGATAGGATCCTTATTTTGCTCCTTAGCGATGTCCTGGAGCGAAGACGAAATAAAGTTCTCAAACGCAACACCTTGAATATACATCAAACAATAATTGTTTTCCTTGCAGTCCTCTTCAGCACTTTGTTTCAAACCTATAGGTGCACGTGATAAAGCATCGGCAACAATATTTGAAGAACCCTGTATGTAAACAATACTAAAGTCAAATTCCTGTAGGTACAACGCCCATCGTGACAATCTGCCATGAGTTAATTTTGTTGACATAAGAAATTCCAGAGCTCGATGATCGGTGTAAACCTTAGTATGTCTGCCAAACAAAAATGTGCGAAATTTTGTAAAAGCCCAAACAACAGCCAAAGCTTCAAGTTCCGTAATCGAGTAGTTCTTTTCGGATTTAGAGAGAACGCGACTTCCAAATGCAATAGTCTTCTGTACTACAACGCCGTTTTCTTCTATCTCTTGAAATAAATGTGCACCTAGGCCTTTGTATGATGAGTCCGTCGCCAAACAAAATTCTTTAGATAAATCCGGATGTGAAAGAAGTGGAGCAGCAACTAAAGCATCACGAAGCTGTTCAAATTCTGACTGAGCTTCCTCATCCCAACACCAATTAGATTTCTTTCCAGATAGTTCACATAAACGAGGTGTGGCCAAATCGTCCAATTTAACAAAGCGTCTAAGAAAATTACAGACACCAAGGAAACTACGAACATCACGTTTTGTGGTAGGAACAGCATAATTACGAATAGCGTCTAATTTTTCTGGATCAGGAAGAATACCTTCTGTAGAAATAATGTGACCGAGAAATTTCATCTGAGAACGACCAAATTCAGATTTTTCCAAGTTCACTGTAATGCCAACTCTTGCAAAGATACGTAACAATGAATCCAAAATTTTGTTGTGCTCACTCCAAGAACGTTTAGCAATAAGAATGTCATCAACATAAGAAGTAATGTTGTCACGAAGATAAACAGGTAACATTTCGTTTAAACTACGAATGAATGCTGCTGAAGATACAGTATAAAGTCCAAACGGTAATTTCCGAAATCACATTTAGGTAAAATAGTCATATCAGGTTATTGTTTACTTACTCACTAGATAGATTGATAGTCGAAGAGTTGTTTTGACAGATGCAAAGAATAGTAAAAGAGTAGGCAGCGGTGCAGAAAACTAAAAGAGAAATAGCACCACTACAGCTCGGGGCCCTATGCTCGCTACGGCACATATTCACTTAGAGTAGTGAATCCCCTGAGGACTTTAATAGCCGCACATAATTTCAAGTTTGTGACTTAATGGCACATCTGGCGGAAGTGCGTACGTAAATTGACCTGACCATGCACATGGATGTATGTCGTTCTTAGAATTTCGGAAGATCTTAAATTTCCGGACAGTCAAAAAGTGTTTATAGTCAATGTTTGCACCTCGTGGCGACAAAGACCTACCGCGTCTGTCCCAGTCCCAATGTCGATTATTGTTTAATTCACGCGCCTCGCGCTCTCTTACTGCATCCCGTAAATGAAATAAATTGCTTTCTTCAAACCCCTCTGCTAAACTAAGACTTGTCAATTTAACTGAGATGTCCTCAACTCTTTCCGACGAGTCACTTAATTGTCCTTTCTGTTTATTTACGTCTTCTGTAAATGTCGCGACTCGGGTTTCGGTGTTGTCACATTTAGTAGTTAACTGTTCACACTGTTGCGTTAAGTTATTTATTCTGTCATTCGGTACGGATTCCTCGGTTCCTTCAAATATTTCTTCCTTATCCTTTGCACGTTGTAAATTTAACTCTGAAAATTTCTGTACTATCACGCGATCTTTTTCTTCCTGTTCTCGGTCCTCTTCCTCTTGTCTGATTTCTGTTGAAATTAAGCTATTATTGTGAGCCTTCAAAATCGGTTGTACTTCCTCTCCGATTTCTTTCTTTGATTCATCATTCGTATTTTTGAAACATGTCCCTATTCGTGAGCATAACCGTGTTGTCATTGCTTCCATCTCAGTTCTAATTTCAGATCGTAACTGTGATCCCACTGCTTTCATCTCGGTTCCAAATGTTTCTATTTGTGAGCCTAACTGTATTGTCAAAGTTTCCATCTTCGAGTTAATTCTTTCTAAACCTGTATTAATTATTCCTATTTGTGATCCCAAATTTAATATTGCACCCATCAACTGCTCTATCTCTTCTGTCGTTAATCTCGTATTCTGTGAATTTTTCGATTGTGAAAAATTTTGAACTGTTTCCGGACTATTTTCCTTGCTTATTAAATTGTTTTCCACTACATTATTCATGACACTGTTTTCCTCTGTTGGCGAGTTCGCCATGTCAACAATTTCGTCATTCTCTCTATTCATCATTTTTGCCTTTTTCATTGATCGCGTAATCATTTACAAAATATACGAAAGATTCGTCACTGTACGAAAATCACACACAATGACCCCTTATCTCCAACAATACTATTCACACGAGATGTTTCCCTCAAACACGATTAATCGAACAATTGAAATAATTGCACTAAATTGTCAAACCCGTTGACAAGACAACAAATTTAATTCTGAGAAAAAAATACCATTAGAAGAATGACAATTACCAAATCTACACATGCAAAATAGACTACAATTACTAACTACAAATTACTACAACAATACTACAGTCTACAATTTCACAATCAGAACAATTCCAAGGGACGATCCGAAGCAGCGGTCGCCACGTGCATGGGGGCTTAATTAAATAAATTTGATTGTACTTTTAATTTTAGTATGTCCGATTACGTAAGTCTCGTAATCGGTTGGCCCTGACTAGTATTATTACGCTATCTGACTGCTAAGAACAATGCAAGAAAATTTTCATAAACACAGTTAATTAATTAAGTCCCCAGCAACTATAAAACCTACAAAATCCAAGCACAAATGTAACTGTTCTGTATGTGGGAGTGTGACTCAACGTCCACATCTGGCACGGTTCTTTTCCAACAAGACAAGAATTTTTTAAATACCAACTATGCTGACGTGACAAAAGAAATTTAGAAAAACTGTAATTGCGTAAGAAAACCAGAATTCACTCTAATACAAGAACACAAGCCAGATGCTTTGTTGACTGAACCTGTAGTGACGCATTATTTCAGGCACATAATTAATAAAAAAAAACATTGTAATTTTTACCTTCATATATTGACGAAATGCACACAATAACATCTGCTATCTCTCCCATCAAATAACTGCATAAAACAAGGAACAACACTTTTTACTACAACATATCCTTCCGATTTCACGACAAGCAGTGCCTGCTACGAACTCCCAACACACACTGTCTCTATGAGTTCTTAACACACACTGTCCTCTCCGATGTCACAACAAGCACTGACTGCCATGAGCTCTTAACACGCACTGTGGAGGCGGCTTAATAGTACTCTTTGGCGCAATCTCTGGCGCAGTGGCACAGTGTAGCCACCTTTCAATAAACAAAAAAAATTGAATAGTAGACTAAACTGAATGAGAATAGTATCTTCTCTTAACAACAATAAATGACATCCTTTCACCTTTTACACTGGATCACATTTCACGTGCTATGTTGATTTCGACCTTAGCTCCATTAACTGATGGAAGTAAAGAAGTTGATTCTGACGTTTAGACCGTTCTAAGACGGTTTTAGAAGTAACGCTGATTTACTTTTAATATTACGCCATACTCTTGTGGATCATGTTTAGATGTCTCCATCTCTCAATATCTATGTTCCTCTGAATGTCACAAACAAAAGGAGAGAGGTGAGTTCCAGAAGATGTTTGAATGTACAAACCATACCGATTTATTTAGAGGAGACTGTCGTCCTTGGAGAGGTCAGAACAATCGAGCATAAAACTGCTTGTGAATCCTGAAAAATATTAATGCTAGCGATACAGGAATTTCAGTATGTAGACACCGGTGAACCTTCTTGGAAACACAAATGATGTATTTACTATATATGTGTGCATTTAACCGGGGACCTAGAAACGACTGAGAGGCTTAGACCTGCTGCAGCCCTCAGTGGTCCACGACCCCACAACAGGCCACAGCTGTCCACCCAGCCCACCGCCGCCCACGTTGAACCCATGGTTACTGTGCGGTTCGGCCCCTAGTGGAACCCCTCCCCCTTTCCCCAGGAACGTCTCATACCAGACGAGTGTCACCACAAATGTTTGTGTACTAGAATAATTATGATGTACACGCACGTGGGACAGTGTTTGCGCAGCAATCGCCAACGCAGTGTAACTGAGGCGGAATAAGGGGAACCAGCACGCATTCGCCGAGGCAGATAGAAAACCGCCTGAAAAACCATCTACAAGCTGGCCGGCACACTGGTCCTCGACACTAATCTGCCGGGCAGATTCGTGCTGGGGACCGGCACGGGCTGGTCCCAGCGGAGGTTCGAGTCCTCCCTCGGGCATGGGTGTGTGTGTGTTTGTCTTTAGGATAATTTAGGCTAAGTAGTGTGTAAGCTTAGGGACTGATGACCTTAGCAGTTAAGTCCGATAAGATTTCACACACAGTTGAACGGTTGGGCCGTCACATCTTCCCGCTAGGGAAGCAACGCGTTAGACGGCGTGGCTAGCCGGGCGGGCTTTATTTACCATGGTTTGGTCTCCTTCGTTGCTGCAGTTACATACGCTAAACTAGTGCGAGAAGGGGAGTAAGTTCTTTTGCTTAATTTGTATAGACTCACGCATTTTTTAATTTCCTCTGTTGAGCGATTGTTGTTACTTACATTTTTTTTATTTCCTCTGTTGAGTGATTGTAATTGATTTCTGTCCAGCAGTCACTTACCTCAGTGTCTGTTGTTTCGCAGTAAGTGCAATGATGGAAAGAGAGAACCAGGTGTAGAACTTCTGTAGTGAAAAGGTTTAGGAATGCCTAATTTAAAACATCGGCCTTGTCTTTACCATTAGTGTTTCGATGCCAGTATTTTCATTAAGCGACTGAATAAAAAAATGGTTCAAATGGCTCTGAGCACTATGGGACTTAACAGCTGAGGTCATCAGTCCCCTATAACTCAGAACCACTTAAACCTAGCTAACTGAACGACATCACACCCTTCCATTCCCGAGGCAGGATAAGAACCAGCAATCGTAGCGGTCACGCGGTTTCAAACTGAAGTGCCTAGAACCGTTCAGCCGCACCGGCCGGCGCGACTGAATACATGTTTCCGATCCATTTACTAACTTTTCGTGGCACCAAAGCTTCTTACGATTTGTCGTCAACTCGGTCGGTAAAACTATATTAGCGAAATAATTGAAAGTTTCTCGCGTTAACCTCCTTGCACTTATTTTTGGCTTTGTTCACTGTTTGTTTGATTTCCATAATAATTTGTAATACGGATACTGATCATCGGAGGGTCTTTCATCACTAACAACTTACATAACACTTTGGCGTCCAAAACTACTTCTAAATAAATATTACATTAATAATGGAACAAAAATTCAGTTCATTTGTATGTATATATATTGGCCACGACATCTTGGTAGATGATTGTTGCAGTGTGTGTGTTTATGGGTTCCATTTATTCATATGACTTATCAAGCCAATGCCTGCACGGTATCTCTCGCCGCAATTGTCACAAGTGTATCTGGCTGCTGAGGCAGGAGCAGTGGTAGCATTGCGAAGCTTTTTCTGCCTTAATCTGTCTAACAAGCCTTCATCATGCTTCGACATTCCAGATGATATATCATCACGCCACTCTGGTCTCATGCTAGCCCGTGCCTCCCATCTGTTTGTGTCGATTCCAAGCTCTCCATTTCTCGTTTACAGGAGTCCTTGAACCTCAATACAGGACGTCCTACAGGTCTTTTGGCTATAGAGATCTCTCCATGCATCACCTCACGTGGTAATCTGTCGGGATCCATACGGTGGATGTGTCCCTGCCAGCGAAGTCGTCTCTTCGTCAAGATAGCTAAAATACTGTTGCAGTTAGTTTTAGATAGCACTGCTTCGTTGGTCACTCAGTCCTTCCACGCTACTCCGAGGAAGGGTCTCAGGCACCGCATGTGGAAAGCATTAAGGCGACGTTCTTGTTTGGCGTAGGTAGTCCATGTTTCCGATGCATACAAAAGGATGCTGAGGACGCAAGTTTGATATACAAGAATTTTGGTGGTCAAAGAGAGTTTGTTGTTTTTCCAAACACGTGTAGAGAGTTTGCCAAAAGTTGTCGCAGTTCTTCCAATGCGAGCATCAATTTCCTTGTCAGCAGACATGTTTGATTTTATAGTAGATCCAAGATAGCAGAAGTTATCTACGACTTGCAGAGTAGTGCCATCTATTGTGATATTCGGCTTTGTGTTAGTACCCTGAACCATAATTACGGTCTTACTGCTGTTTATACACATCGAGAATAGGTGGCATGCGTGACTAAATCTTGATACTAGCTCTTGCAGCTCTTCTGCGGAGTTCGCAACAATTGCAGCATCATCAGCATACAGGAGTTCACGAGTGACTATCTCGTAGCGCTTTGACATTGAAAAGACTTCCATCTTTCCTAGTATGCAGATGTACTCCAACATTGCAATTCTCGAAAGCCACTTGGAGCAGACCCGAGAGGAAAATTCCAAAAAGTGTAGGTGCCAACACACAGCCTTGTCCTACGCCACAGTTCATACTGAATGGTTTAGATGTACTGCCATCGAAGATTACAGAGCCACGCATATTGTAATGAAAAGATCTTATTAAAGACAGCAAAGTTGGGGGATATCCAATTTTTTACGGTATGCTGTAGAGTCCCTCCCTACTGACGGTGTCAAAGTCTTTGTTGAGGTCAACAAAAGCCACATATAATGGCACTCTGTGTTCGCGGCACTTCTCTTGTAGTTGGCGCAAGGTGAATATCATGTCACTTGTGGATCTGCCAGTTCGAAATCCACATTGTGACTCAGGGTAGATTCGAGCAGCCAAGGTTTCCAGTCTCTTCAGGATTATTCTTGCATACGCCTTTCCAGCAATGGTCAAGAAAGATTTTTCCTCTATAGTTGTTACAATTACCTCTGTCGCCTTTTCCCTTATAGATTGTTACTATGTTTGCATCTCACATGTCTTGAGGTACTGTGCCTTCTTCTCAGCACTGCAGTAGGATTTGATACAATATTGGCAAAACGCAGTCAAGTTTGATGATTTCTGCTGGTAAGTTATCACGGCCTGTACTCTTGCCTAGCTTTAGCCTTTTAAGTGCGAGTTTTAATTCGTCAACAGTTGGAGGATCATCAAGCTCAGACATAACTGGGTAAGTTGGTAAAGTACCCAGAGCTTCTGAAGAAATGTTGACCTCTTCTGAGTATAGTTTAGCATAGTGCAGTACCCATCTATCTAGCTACTAGTTTTTATTGTTGATTGGGTCTCCATTTAGATCTTTTATTGCAGCGAACTTTCTGCTTGTTCGTCCAATGGCCTTTTTGATGCCTTGATACATGCCACTATAATTGCGAGGTGCCGGGGCTACCAGTGTATTTAACACTAAGTTCTTCAAGAATCTACATATGTAAATGATGCTCTAAGCCCCCCTATTCTAACTCCGACTTTTGCTGCTGCACATGGATTAAAAAGATACGCGAACTGACTGTAATCAACCCTGCAAGTGGAGTAGAAAAGAGTTTGGCGCCTGCAATAATTTAATTTGATAAATAATTTAAATGAAGGAAGGTTTCATTGAGTAGTGAGAAATGATAGGGTTGCTCTACTGATTAACATAATGAAAGTTCTGTCCAAAATAACAATATGATTTGTTAAGACTAAACACAAAATAATAAACAAAAGCACATGAAACATTTACAATACATCAAATTGGCTCAAATCGGATACTCAAACAAACGCTGTGAAGGTGGAGTTGTCCCTAAACTAGATTGTGACGTTTATGACGAAGTGGTATGTGGAGCCAATTCCTTGCCACTCAAATCTTAAGAGAGACACACCGCTAACCCAACATTAATTGCTGCTACATTAGTGAGAACTCAGACAATGAACACCCAAGATAGAACAATGTTAGAAAAGACGAACAGGCGCGCTCTGCTGAGCTCTGATTATCGCCTAGCAAAAAATGCCTGCTTTGCCGGTGCTGCGGACGTACATTACCAAGCTGTCTTCTTAGCAGCAAGGACACGATCTGGCGTACTGGAAGCGATGGCTGGTTGCTTCGACGTCCCGTCGTGGTGATAATAATGTCGCGAGTATAGCCCGAATATAGCCTGATACAGTGATTGATTTTAACAAGCGAAGTCACCCAGTAACTCCGATACAGTCAACATTAGCCAAAGCTGCTCAAGACAGACAACATAGGCCTCTTGTACACAGAACGCTCAATTGGCAACTGTACTCGGAAAGTTACGTTGAAGACGAAACTTCAGCAACTTTGTCAAACAGTTACAATTAAATAAAAGTATATTAGACAGCCAAAGGAAGGCAGGCTGACCCGCGCAGCGAGAGCTCAGTCTTGTAACCTACTTCGATCGAAAGGCGAGAGCCGACTCCCCTGAGCACCCGTACAGGCCGAACACAGAACATTCCCGCCCCCACGACAGTGGCCGTGGTTAAACTTTCCAATCAGCAACTCGAAAACCGGCGGAAAATTCTACTCCATTGCTGGAGCACTACCATTCCACCAATGGAGATTCTTGGCGCCAATTTCTGCGCTGATTTTGCTACGTCACGGAGCTATGCCCTGAGCAAGCCAATCACAGTTACTATTTTGCAGAAATTGCGGGAATTTTCCTGCCACAACTGCCTGGGTACACAAGTCATTCCCACGCCTCGCTGGTAGCCCGCCAGAAAGTGTTTTCGCTAAGTTTCTGCGAAGTAACGGCACCTCTAGCCCAACCGCTACTTCAGGCCCCTCCGGGCGTCTTTTGACAATGTCGGCGTCTGGAAAGCATTCACTCGACTCCCTGACACCCTTTCAAAATCAGCAATGCCCGCCTGTCACCGGACCTCCCGGGTGACGAGAGGTGCTGCGTGGGAAGTCCGCGTGTAAAGGAATAGCAACTTTCCATTGCATGCAAGTAGATAGGAGAATTGTAAGATAGAAATATGAGAGTGGGCTCATGCCGCCTCTCATTGCCCCTATGCCATTTTAGATTGTAATTGATGAGCGGTTGGCTCACTTAGGAGCAAGGTAGTGAGTCAATCGCCCAAGAACAATCTTGCAAACTGACGCCACATGCCGCACTCTATAAAGAAAATCACTGCAACTGAAAAATGCAGCTCATAGAGGGAGGATTATTTATAATGTAGCCAACTTCACCTTCTTAATATGGAACTCTAACACTCACATCACACATCCATACCCAGGGAGCCCCTTCCAAACACCGATTCACACAGACATTCACGCTCTAAATATGGCCCGGGCATGTGAGCCAAATATGGAGCAGTTTATTCTTTACAATCAGAGTTGGAGTGCTGCGCAATTAAATGCCCAAGATGTTACAACAATTTGTATCATTAAACTAACCTGAATTCACTCACTCATGATACTATTTAAGTTAACAATCTCTTTGTGAGCTTTCAGAATCTAATTACAACCTCCGATTCATTCTGTCTCCCTGCAGCAAGAATAACCTTTACAAAATGTTCCCTGAACTGATGGTCCATTCACAATGACAGTGGTGGTATCTGCTTCAGTTTATGTGGACTTCAGACACACTGTGTGCATACACACAACAATAAATACAAAATAGAAAAAAAACAACATGGTGTGGAGAACAATACAGTGATTTGTAATTTGTGCGCCCTACTCTATCACTTACATAAGAATTACAGTGTAAAACACAAACACATATAAGGTATAACATACATTACAAAAACAACACTCGAGAAAGAAATTTAAGAAAAAAAACAAGGTTCATGGGGCATCAAGTTGTGCGTGCACATTGCACAATGTTCACGACTGTGCTGAGAATGAGGCACTAAATCACATTGTTAGAAATATTCGAAGCACTTCACAAATTCCACAGTACTGACATCACATAGGGCTAAACGCCGGGTGTTGTTGCTACGTTGTTGCAACAGCAATAGGGTGTGCTGGAGCATCTGCAGTACTCTGTTGAGACTGCAGCAAGACCCACGGATATGATCACGGCAGTATGGTAGGAAGACACAGTGATAGGTTCCCTCACGTCGATTAATTGTCTCTGAGGTCTACTTGTTGGGATACATCACTAGTCTAGGTCTCTTCTCTCGCTGGACAGTACTTTATGTTTCCCAATATTGCAGTTCGACGAGGGATGATGGCACGTGGAGTGACTCCACAAGTGTGTGAGGTCATCCATACAGGATTGAACTAGTAGCGACAATTGCTACAACTGCTCTCTAATAGAGAGGAGAAGTTAGAAATGAGACAATTCATTTGTTAGAGTTTGCGGCACGATACTGCTTTGTGTATGCAAATCGGCCAATGCTAGTGAGTTGTATAAACCCAAACAGGTGAGTATATAGTGTCCCTTTCTGTCCTGAGGCACATGAGACGCCGGTTATGACACCATATGTGATCTTCTTCGTGTACTCACGACAACGTGGTCTGCCGCAGGGAATCCCTCCAAACGGCTGCCACGTCCGGAGAGCTAGCTGACTGTCGCGTGTGGGTCGCGTGTCAGAGTCGACGGCCAGCCTCACTTTCGCTTGTGGTCCGGCGAGGGCTGTCTGCCGCCTAATCCCTCAGGTATACGGCCCGGTGACTGTCAGTTTGTATGACTGGATGCTCTCGTGCCCTTTACGTCAGGTGGCGCGCTGACGCTCTCCTTCTTGCAGGTAGCCGATGACCTCTTGTTTTTGCTCTGGCTGGCCTCTGCATTGCCACGATACCCATCATCTTCACAATTCTGACAAAAATCTTATGCGTAACTTTTTCCTATAACCGTTTATGTTATAATAAATTTACATAACGACACATTGATTGTCTGTCATTTCAGACACTCTTATTTTACTTTTATAGTTATTAATCTATGGCTATCATTACAACAGATTCTTGGTGTATCTAATCTAGACATGGAAATGATTTATCTTGATATTTGTGTACAGACCGATCTCACTATTGTATATGGTGTGTGACAACTGATGCTATGTATTGGATGAACAACTAAATGTGTGGGCCTGAACTAATATTACTATTAATTATATAGATCGACAGTAGACATGCTCAAGAATTAACTACCATTTGCCTACGATCTACATTCTGTGTCTTTTAATTAATTTATGTTGTTATGCAGGTCTAAGTTTTACTGTGCTATAAAGAACACGCAACTATTTTACTTTCGCTCGCCCGTCGTCTCTCCATCTCAGGTCTGTGGTTTGGTGACCTGAAAAATAGCATCCCAACAGGCGCGCGCCAAACACTTGTGGTAGAAAACCGCCACAATATTAAGGATCTAGTTATTGTAAAATCCTAAAGTTTAATTTATCCTAGTATATGGTACTCTCTCTATTTTTTTTCTTACCTTATACAACACTCTTACATAATTCCTGTTACGCTGAGATGTCTCGCTGCTCGCCGCTATTGACGACAGTGATGTGCACGCCGTACGACATGGCCTCCGAGTTCTCACTACGACTCACTGAAACTCCAGAGACTGGGTTAGCCATGGCTATACAAGACAATAAATTTATAGTTGCAACTTCCTTTTCTATGTTATGCAGTATTCGCGATCAAAGCACACCTTTCCAGAGGCAATGTAATATGACCAATCCAAGACTGGTTCCTGTTGAGGATTCCGTCGCCCACTACACACCAGCTACACAGTATGTCACAAATTTCCAAGTATAATTCCTTGGTTATTCATCTGTGACAGTCACAATCAGCACGCTAAATCCCCAACCAGCACATTGGCATGGTAGGCTTTATGCCCGCATTTCTACCGTCTAGGCCTTAGGGCACCATTGGAGTCAAACGCTCACAGGTTCACCCCGACTTGCAAGACAACGATGCTGGCGCATCACTGTAAAAACTATACTGCCCATGTTCATCCTCGAAATCATGCAATATACCACAATCTTGCAGTGCACTGACGCGTGCCTGCAAGCATTGGTATGAACGTCTCACGAACTGGTTGTGGCCACTATGGAGCGTATCACGACTTCTCAGAACGCTTCTAAGAGCACGTTCTTGTATGCGCCCGTTTGTGCGACATCTCCTCACTCATCATTATCCCTCAACATGGACACCAGACAGGAAAGGACTAAAACATTGCTTATGGAAAGATAGTGTCTCCTACTCCACCGACATTGGAAGTCGCGAACAGAAACAAAAAAAGGATAGCAGCAGTAAATTCTTATGCGAGACAACGCAGCGTGTTAATACTTAAGCAATCTTAATCTATTAATTAAACTATTATCGTTCACCGAAGAAAGGTTCATATATTTGCCTATTCTACTATGTACACCACTTACACTACTACTATTCCACGAACTCCTTTATGTGAGAGATGGACTTCTTTCCTTTCAGCGTCTCCAATTCATAAGCATTGTGGTGAGCTGCTCTCCTTATACCGTACGGGCCGTTGTAAACAGAATAGAATTTTTGGCATTTCATTTTTTGTTTGTTCGAAAGTCGGAAAGACTTCACTAGCAGCTTTTGTCCAATTTGGAAGTGTCGTAGACGAGCTCCCCTGTCGGCACGTCTCTTCCTGATCTCTGCTGCAGTCCGTATCCTTTTGAGAGCCAAATCCACTATGGCTTGGTGCTGCGTTCGCGCCCTTGGTGGGAAGTTTACGACCTCGGTTATCAAGTCCTTAGGAATCCGGTTTTTCAGTACTGTAATGGGTGCCAATTTTGTTATCCCATGGGGTGCCTCACTGATCACCTCCTGGAAGTCTTTAAGGAAAACGTCCCATGTCGTGTGCTGTTTGTTATAGTACAACCGGCACAAGTTTCCGAGTTCCTTAATAACCCATTCTGCAGCATTCGATCTCGGATGGTGTGAAGATATAAAAATGGGATCAATTTTACATCCACGCAACGTCTCCTTCCATGTTTTTGACTTAAACTGTGGCCCGTTATCACAAATAATTTTACTCACATGACCAACCTGTGGTAGGAAATCCCGGATTAGGGCTCGTGATACAGTTCGTCCTGTCGCGCTCTTCAGTGGCGTAAAGGTAACGTATTTGGACGTTAGTTCAACAAACACTAATACGTAAGTATATCCTCTTCTCGTTCTTGGCAAAGGTCCCATCAAATCTGTTGCTGCTAATTGTCTTAATTTGGTCGGTACGATTGGGTATAATGGTGCCTGCATGCTCACAGTGGTGTGCTTAGCCTTTTGGCAGTCTTTACACACCGACAGTACCCTCCGAAGTCGACGCTCCATGTTTCGAAAGTAACACATGGTCCTTAGCTTGAGATTGCCCTTGCGTGGTCCGAAGTGTCCATAGCTGAGGTGAGTATGTCATATAACCTTGTTTATTAGGTGTTCAGGGATGCATACCCCCCATTCAGTGTCATTGTCATAATTTCGGTGGAAAATTATGCCTTTCCGCAAGAGGTAGAACTGCCTGATGGTGGCGTGTCTTCTGTCTATCCATTTCTGTTTCAATAACACTAGGGCAGGGTCCTTGTCATGCTCCTTCTTGATGTCCTGCATACTACAGGTAATAAAATTTTCTAAGGCTACTTTCTGCATATAGAAAAGGCAGTAGTGATTTTCCTCCAGATCTTCTTCCATGTTGCGCTCAAATCCGATCGGTGACCGTGATAAGGCGTCTGCAATAATGTTCTGACTGCCGGGGATATATTCTATCAAAAAGTTGTACTGCTGCAGATATGATACCCACCTAATGAGCCGCCTGTGAATAAGCTTTGCAGTCATCAAGAACTCGAGTGCCTTGTGGTCTGTGTAGACCCTCGTCTTGCGACCAAACAGAAGGTATCTGAATTTTTCAAACGCCCATACAATAGCCAGCGCCTCTAACTCGGTTACTGAGTAATTCCTCTCACTCTTGGCTAGTACTCTGCTACCAAACGCAATTGTCTTCCACACCCTGTTTCCTTCATGTACATAGTCTTGGAACACCATGACACCCAGACCTGAGAATGAACTGTCCGTTACTATGCAAAGCTCTTCTGCTAAATTAGGGTGTGATAGGATGGGTGCTTGTAATAATGCGAATTTTAATGCTTTCCATTCGGATTCTGCCGCCTCATCCCATTCCCAAGGAATCTTCTTTCCTGTAAGTTAATGCAACCTAGGACTGCTCTGAGTTTTGACATGTATAATGTGGTTGTAAAAATTTATGATCCCCAAGAACCCCCTTAACTGCTTCTTTGTCGTAGGAATGGGAAACTTTTCAATCGCTTCGATCTTTTCGGGATTTGGCGCAATGCCCTCATCCGTGAGGATATGTCCCAGAAATTTGACAGAGGACGTCCCAAAATTCGATTTTTCGATCTTGATAGTCACTCCGTATTCCTTGAATGTCGCAAGGAGTTCACCGAGGACCGCATTGTGCTCTCCCCAAGATTTCTCCGCGATCAGCAAATCGTCCACATAGCTGGTGACATGACGTTTCAAATTATCGCTTAGTATGCCGTCCAGCCCCCGAATGAATGCGGCAGATGAAACGTTCAAACCAAATGGTAGACGACGAAACCGGTAACATCTTCCAAATGCTAAAAAGGCTGTGTACTGTCTGCAATTTGGATGAAGCTCGATCTGCCAGAAACTAGATTTTAGATCAACTGATGAGAAGATTGATATTCCATGGAAGTTTTGTAAGAGTTCCTCTAATCGTTCCGGTCTGTCTGTTTCGGGTTCTATTATGGTATTAATTTGTCGCGAGTCCAAGACTAAACGAATGCTACCATCTGCCTTCTCGACTACTCTTAACGGGTTATTATAGGCTGAAGCCGTAGGTTCTATTATTCCTTTACTCAGCATTCGCGTAATTTCAGCTGCTACTTTCTGTCGATATGCCAAGGGGATTGGATAGGGTGGCACACGAAACTGGTTGTACGGACGTACACGAAATTCATATTGGAAGTTCTTTATTGATCCTGTCTTGGGAAGGCAGACCTCCGCATGTTCTACTAGTAATTTATGAAGTTCTTTGCGGTGGTCGCACCTTATATTCTTTATTGCTTCCACTTTTTCTCCTATTTTCTCCTTTATTTCTCCCATTATTCCGACTTCATTCTCATCCGTGTCCTCTCCCCTACCCGCAACGTCGACCTGTTCTTCCTTTCTGTCTTTCAGACACGCATAGTTTATCCGTACGCAGTTAGACGGTAGTTGAGCTGGGATCAGCTGGTCGTCGAACTTAATGTGGACGGGATTCCCTTTCCTCAAAACCACTTCACCTCGTCCTAGATCAACTATCGCTTCATGTTCATTTAGGAGGTCCGTTCCTATTATCATGTCGATCGCCAGATTTGGCACGATCCAGAAGTTAGGCTCTATTTTGTGTCCTTGGCAGGAGAATTCCAGTCTTGTTTGTTGGGTGACCTCCGTACATTTACCCGCTAATGCCCCTTTTATTTTGGTTTTCTTAACCGATAGGACAGGCCAGTCCATCTCCTGAGAGCACCTCTTGTATGCTGCCTCAGATATTGCTGTTATGCAGCTTCCACTATCTATTATCGCATTCATACTCTTTTCAGCTATTGCTACTGTGATAAGAGGCTGCCGATCTTGTCGAGGAGTTGCTTTATGTTCCTCGAGCAGGATCTCTGATAAATCTTCGTAATGTATCATCCGTAGTCGGCCAGGTCCGAGATTACGTGCGAAATTCCGGCGGCCTGTGTTCGCACTAGTCTGGCGTCAATCTCATGTTAAGCTCCCCCTCCTCTGACGTGCATTAGGATTTGCGGGTCTAGTTTCAATCTCCTGGTTCCACTGTTGCCCTTGGTTTCGCTCTCTCCAATTACGGTCGCTTTGCCGTTCGTTATTCCTCCTATCCCAGTTTCTTTGTCTAGATTGACCCTGCTCCCTGACGTTCTGGTTTCCGTGTCTTTGGCTTCCATAACCTTGAATAGCGTAACCTTGACTTCCGTAACCCTGGTTTCCTAACTGACCAGTGCGATTATGCGATCTGTTGTCGTCTTCCCTTCCTGGCCCGTGGTATTTGTTACTTTGCCCCTTCTTCCTGTCCTTTGCGTCTTGTTTATCAAAGACTACTTCGAGTTCGCGCAATAGACTCTTGAATGCTTCTATGTCAGATCCACACTTCCCGACAAGTGTCTGTTGGTACCTAACTGGCAATTTGGAAAAGCAAAATTTAAAGATTTCTCCGTTGCTATATGGACTATCTAAAAATTGATTCTTCTTGAGTAAATCATCAAGAAATTTGGTTGCGCTCCTATGCCCGGACACTTCCAGTTCAGGACAAAATATTATTTCCTCTTTAATCCTGTCTTGCGTTTCCTTTGACCAGTAGGTCCGCAGGAATGCACTAACAAATTCCTGGTAAGTCCGACACGTCACTGCCACACCCCGCATCTTCTCCGCGGCTTGGCCTTCGATGTGTCCACACATGAATTCTAATTTTGCCTGGGTTGGCCATGATGCCGGTAATGAATTTGTAAACTGCATCACCCAGCTCTTCGGATGCATCGACCCTCCATTTTCTTTGAACTTCTGGAATTTTAGTATCGACAGGAAGTGATTGTGATCAAAATCCTGTCTGATCCTCGCACTGGTGTTGTCACTCGTTTCCGATACTTGCACGTCTGCTGAGTGTCCTGTTCTATCTTGCTGATAACTGTGATGTGCTACCTCTGTATCACAGTGGAAGTGGCACTCAGAATTCACTCTCCTAAGTGGGCTATAATTATTGGAGCTATTACTCGCTGTTTCTGCGTGTGCATTGTTAGTTCCGCACTCGGTCATTGGGCTAGAGCACGGCGGGATTTTCCTCGGAGACACAATTCTGTGTATTCCATCATTGGTATCCGAACGCGCAGTGCTCGTGTCACCGTTTTGCTCTAGTTTTGCTATCCGACTCTCTACTTCTTCCATTCGTTTCGTGGTGTTCGCAACCGCGATATTACCTTGAGTTTTTAAGAACACTAGGGATTTTGAGTGGGATTGTGTTGTACGTCGCAAGCGCCCTGCGAGTTTAGAAGTTGCTTCCGCGACTTTCATTGCCCCTATTGCTGCCGTTTTGGCCAGGCCTGCTACTTTTTGTGCAGACATTGACATTTGTTTTACTTCTCCACATTCTTTCTTTATTGTTAGTAATTCCCCACGAATTTCCCCTATATGTGAAATTATTGCCTCAGTGTCCCTCTTACGCTGTTCGTCAGCTTCTTCCTTCTCCTTCTTACGTTGTTTCTCATCTTCTTCCTTCTCCTTCTTACGTTGTTTCTCATCTTCTTCCTTCTCCTTCTTACATTGTTCGTCAGCTTCTTCTTTCATTGATCGTAGGAAGCTCAGTATTGGGTTTCCGTCATTTTTTTTATCCTCTTCAAACGTGGGAGATGTAACTCTGGACACCTGGGCGCTAGAGCTCTGACGTGGCCTAGCTAGCCCCTGTCTGCTCTCGTTCGTTTGATTATAAACTTCTGCTACCGTCTCGACCTGTGTGCCTGTCTCTGTTTCATCCTCTACTTCACTATCATAATCACGGCCGCAACGCTGCTCTGAGATCGCGTCCAAATCACCTTCCTCATCAATGACTCTGGCGTCCTGTCCTGCTAAAAATGTGCCCATCTCATCTCCGAACCTATTCCCGTCAGTAAACTGCCCCTTATTCATTATGCTATCCTCTTTTGTTTTAGCTTCGCTCGATAATAGTCGTGCCTTACTTCTCGTTATCATTCATGAAAAACAAATTTATCTAAAATGCACAACAAAATTAATCTACTCCATATATTTTTACACATAGACATAAAATTTCAACAACGCCTCTCCAACGCTGTAATTATACGCACGATTTGTTGTGGTACAGAAACCGCACACAAACCCGACAAAGTGTGATGTGATACGGACACACCATCAAAGGAAAACAAAAACAATGAACAAAACAATATATACACTGAAAACAAAAACTGTAATCATGCGCCGCTACTTAAAACTAAACGCGGAACTACCAGAAAAAAAAATTGGGTATTAATCAATAAAAAATTAAGCAAAAAAATTCTGAGTGTACCTACTACTAATAATACTTGCTTATCAGCGATTCACAGGAAAGATCCGAGGCTAAGGGTCGCCATTTTATTCGAGGTGCCGGGGCTAGCAGTGTATTTAACACTAAATTCTTCTAGAATCTACATATGTAAATGATGCTCTAAGCCCCCCTATTCTAACTCCGACTTTTGCTGCTGCACATGGATTAAAAAGATACGCGAACTGACTGTAATCAACCCTGCAAGTGGAGTAGAAAAGAGTTTGGCACCTACAATAATTTAATTTGACAAATAATTTAAATGAAGGAAGGTTTCATTAACGTAGTGAGAAATGATAGGGTTGCTCTACTGATTAACAGAATGAAAGATCTGTTCAAAATAACAATATGATTTATTAAGACTAAACACAAAATAATAAACAAAAGCACATGAAACATATACAATACATCAAATTGGCTCAAATTGGATGCGCAAACAAACGCTGTGAAGGTGGAGTTGTCCCTAAACTAGATTGTGACGATTATGACGAAGTGGTATGTGGAGCCAATTCCTTGCCACTCAAATCTTAAGAGAGACACACCGCTAACCCAACATTAATTGCTGCTACATTAGTGAGAACTCAGACAATGAACACCTAAGATAGAACAAAGTTAGAAAAGACGAACAGGCGCGCTCTGCTGAGCTCTGATTATCGCCTAGCAAAAAATGCCTGCTTTGCCGGTGCTGCGGACGTACATTACCAAGCTGTCTTCTTAGCAGCAAGGACACGATCTGGCGTACTGGAAGCGATGGCTGGTTGCTTCGACGTCCCGTCGTGGTGATAATAATGTCGCGAGTATAGCCCGAAACAAATTATCCTGGCCTGGTTGTTCCAGACTAAAGACTTCCTAGCAATACAAATGCGCCTCTCAGGGAGACGAAGAAGGCTCGGCACACAATCACTGATGACACAGTGATTGATTTTAACAAGCGAAGTCACCCAGTAACTCCGATACAGTCAACATTAGCCAAAGCTGCTCAAGACAGACAACAATGGCCTCTTGCACACAGAATGCTCAATTGGCAACTGTACTCGGAAAGTTACGTTGAAGTCGAAACTTCAGCAACTTCGTCAAACAGTTACAATTAAATAAAACTATATTAGACAGCCAACGGAAGGCAGGCTGACCCGCGCAGCGAGAGCTCAGTCTTGTAACCTAATTCGACCGAAAGGCGAGAGCCGACTCCCCTGAGCACCCGTACAGGCCGAACACAGAACATTCCCGCCCCCACGACAGTGGCCGTGGTTAAACTTTCCAATCAGCAACTCGAAAACCGTCGGAAAATTCTACTCCATTGCCGGAGCACTACCATTCCACCAATGGAGATTCTTGGCGCCAATTTCTGCGCTGATTTTGCTACGTCACGGAGCTATGCCCTGAGCAAGCCAATCACAGTTACTATTTTGCAGAAAGCGCGGGAATTTTCCCGCCACAACCGCCTGGGTACACAAGTCATTCCCACGCCTCGCTGGTAGCCCGCCAGAAAGTGTTTTCGCTAAGTTTCTGCGAAGTAACGGAACCTGTAGCCCAGCCGCTACTTCAGGCCCCTCTGGGCGTGTCTTTTGACAATGTTGGCGTCTGGAAAGCACTCACTCGACTCCCTGACACCCGTCGGCTTACCCTTTCAAAATCAGCAGAGCCTGCCTGTCACCGGACCACCCGGGTGACGAGAGACGCTGCGTGGGAAGTCTGCGTGTGAAGGAATAGCAACTTTCCACCGCATGCAATTAGATAGGAGAATTGTAAGATAGAAATATGAGAGGGGGCTCATGGCACCTCTCATAATCTCCTTTGTCTCGGCAGATCTGAATAGTTTTACAAAGGTTGGTCCAGTATCTAATTGCGCAATGGCGAGAAACTCGTTGTAGATCTGCTTTGCAGGCCTTGTATTCAGCTATTGCTCATTGGTCTTTAGGACTATTCATAACCTGTATATGAGCATTACGTTTCTTTTCTATATGTGGAAGCAACTCACTTTCACATTCAGTAAACCATTCACTTTGAGTCCTATCCTGCATCCCAAATGTTTCGATAGCTGTCTGCATAATATTTTCTTTAGCTAGATGCCGCATATTTTCGGCGCTCTCTGCAGTTATAAATTGCTCAGGATTCAGTTTCATCTCAATTTCTTCACTGAACTTTTTGTACAGCGCATCATCTTGAATGGCTTTGGTGTTGATCTTCACTCTTCGACAAACGCTCTCAGCTGAGTGAATCTTCTTTTGTGTGAACCGTGATTTGGTCATAACTAAATAGTGGTCAGTATCACAGTCAGCACTGTGATATGGGCGGGAATTAAGGACATGACGTAGGTCACTTCTTATGGTTATGATGAAGTCCAGCTGATGCCAATGGCCTGAACGTGGGTGTTTCCATGTTACTTTGTGCACGTCTCTGTTCTGGAAGTAAGTGTTAGTGATACAGAGAGAAAGAGAGGTGCAAAGTTCCAGCAGTCGCTGACCGTTCTCATTCATATTTCCAATGCCGTATGGGCCAATGCAGTCGGTCCAGTTGCTCCGTTTATTCCCAACCCTGGCATTAAAGTCTCCCAGTAACATGAGCTTATCTGATCCACGAACATTCTCCAGGTATTTCCGCAGGTCTTTATAGAACATGTCTTTGACTTCAGGTGGCGCTTTCATAGTGGGAGCATATGCGGAGATTAATGTGATGGAGCCTGATGTTGTCTTTAATCTCAAAGTGGTTAATCGTTCAGACATAGGTTTTGGTTGTTCGCAGCAGCTGAGAAGACTGTTTCGCACTGCAAAGCCAACTCTGTGTTCACGTCTTTCTCCAATTTATCTCCCTTTCCAGAAGAAAGGTGTAATTATCTTCACGCAGGCTGCCTTCCCCAGAGAGACGAGTTTCCTGTAATGCAGCCACATCAACGCGAAGACGCAGGAGTTCTCTGTCAATTATGGCTGTTTTTCTGACTATAGGGGCAGCATCTGTAGGAGTGTCATATCCGGGTAACATAGTTTTGACATTATAGGTGGCAAGTCGGGTTATTGAATAGTTGGTATTGCTCATATGAGCTACTTTATTGTTGTTTTTTCCAGGTGCCTCAGTAACCCACCTTGTATCATGCACCGCGAGATGCTTGCTGCTACATACACCCATAGAAGCGCAAGGTGGGGGACGGACTGGTACCTTACTGGCTGGGGGCTGCCCAGCTTGAGGCGGGCGGTAACCAGTCAGTCAGCCGCAATGGGCTATCCCACCGACGAGAGTCATCCCTGGCGCCCGCATTCACGTCCCTCAGCGCAAGGCTTAAAACCGGTAACTGCGACTCCCCGTGTTGTTATCTGCACCTTTGCAGGCACAGGCGGAGTGTCCTCTCCACAGGCACTGCATCGCCTGTGTCGTATTTAAAAGCCACGAATTTTCCCAGCGTTCATAGCTTTCTCGACCCAAACAACTGTTTCCACAGGAGTGGTGGATCACTAGGTGTGGAGTTGAGTGGGTTGCAGGAGTTGCCGACTTGTTCAGGTTGAACCCTACTGTCGCCTACAGTACTCCGGATCCGTTGCCCCATCCGCCAAGCATATGCACCGTAGCAGAGATCTCCTCCTCCGCCGCAGCTGCCGTTGCGGACTTCACCCACAACCTTGGGCAAGGGTCCTCCATCAAACCTCGCAGAACTGGGGTGAGAGAGATAGGAAACTGAAAGATACCCTCAGGCCTCGAAACCTAATACTATTCGGGTCAAAAAACAAGAGTTGGCCAACGGAGACCGACAGGAAAGGAACCAGGAGGAGTCTGACACAAGTAAGTGGAAGCAATGTCAAACTCAGCTCGGGGCCCCACGGATGCCACCCGCGAACTTCTAGATGAAGCCCCTGGGGACTTTGTATGTAATATGTGTTTTTATTGCACGACCGATTTCGGAAGCTTCATGCTCCATCATCAGGGGCCACCAAACAATGTGAATGTGTGGCGGACGAGCCAGTCATTCACGACGGGCGAAATCCAAACAACAGATGGAGCATAGGTACAAACCGTCTGTCGAGGCAGGCGCATCTCGCGTTATTTGCCGCGGGGTTGATTTCTCGCAACGAACTGCCCGACCGCTAAAATTTCGTGTTTTTTTAAAATTACTTGCTGCACCTAATGATCGAGCTTTCAGCTTCCGAAACCGGCCACAGTAAAAAGATTGATTACTTACAGCTGAAGAGGATTTTTATACCATTAATTGATTAATATGATCCTCAGCTGCCTCATAAATATTACTTTATCAAGAGATAGCGACTGTTTTCCGACCACTTGAATTTCTCTAAAGAGAATCAAAATCGAAAGCACTGATTGAATGTGGCGCTGATCCTAGCGTTGCCACATACCAGGGGAGGCAACTGTGAGGCGTGGGACAGAGAGAGTACAGTAGCTACGTCGCAAAGTATTCTCGAATCTCCCTGCGCAGAAGGCTCCACGCAGCCGTTTTTTTATCTGCAGGCCAGAATAGGATAACGCCCCTTACGTGCTCTGCAACACAGTGATAAAGAATAGCGCAGCGCACAAAAAAAGTAAGTATGCGGACTACTGGTGGTTCAGTTGTAGCGTGTGCGACACATGCTGTGTCTGGGGTCCGCCCCGCTCACCGGTGCAGGCGGCGTCAGTCGTGCTGAAAAGCGGCCGCGGTGGAAAATAGACGCGCAGGGGCGGCGTCGCGGGAGGCCGGCGAGATAAGGCGTGGCGCGCCCAGCCGGCCGGCCGAGTTGCGCGGAGTTAGTGTCGTCGGGAGCAAACAGCGCGGCATGCCGCGGCCGCGCGCCCAGTGCTATCTGTCCCGTAAACATGATGTACGGTCCCGCGGCACGGCCACGAAACCGCACAAATGCCCACACGAGCGCGAAGGTTTCTCGCTGTTGTCGCTACATCAAGTCCCTCGTGTGCAGACGTACAGTCACATTTGATGCAAGGGGTTCCGAAAGTAGCCATTATCAACCAGATGCCTGCTAATTTCTTTGTCATGGACCTGTTGGAAACCGATAACCGCGTCCATAAAGGGGGTAGGTTGGTTATAATTGTGTCTTGACTGAACATTGTTTCCATCAAATTTACATTGTTTCGTCTATGATTCAGTTGTGACACCATTCAGGTCGTTATTTATTTTGTACATTGTTATTTTACTGCCACTGATCTCAAATATTACGATACTGAGCGAAACAGTCCGTTACTGGGGTTTATTAGTCATTCACAACCAGATTCGAACACCTGACTAATGCTGTCCTAGTAGTATAATTTTGCACCTGAACATTTTCTTCTTTCGGATTATCTACGGCTGGCACCGCTTTTTCGCCCACAGTCGCCATCTTCTTCTGTCTTCACTTTCCTCAACGTACGTACACTACTGGTCATTAAAAATTCTGTACCAAGAAGAAATGCAGATGATACACGGGTATTCACTGGACAAATATATTATACTAGAACTGACATGTGATTACATTTTCACGCAATTTGGGTGCACAGATCCTGAGAAATCAGTACCCAGAACAACCACCTCTGGTCGTAATAACGGCCTTGATACGCCTTGGCATTGAGTCAAACAGAGCTTAGATGACGTGAAGAGGTACAGCTGCCCATGCAGCTTCAACACGATACCACAGTTCATCAAGAGTAGTGACTGGCGTATTGTGACGAGCCAGTTGCTCGGTCACCGTTGACCTAACGTTTTCATTTGGTCAGAGATATGGAGAATGTGCTGGCCAGGGCAGCAATCGAACATTTTCTGTATCCAGAAAGGCCCGTATAGGACCCGCAACATGCGGTCTTGCATTATCCTGCTGAAATGTAGGGTTTCGCAGGTATCGAATCAAGTGTAGAGCCACGGGTCGTAACACATCTGAAATGTAACGTCCAATGTTCAAAGTGCTGTCAGTCCGAACAAGAGGTGACCGAGACGTGTAACCAATGGCACCCCACACCATCACGCCGGGTGATACGCGAGTATGGCGATTACGAATACATGCTTCCAATGTGCGTTCACCGCGATGTCGCCAAACACGGATGCGACCATCATGATGCTGTAAAGAGAACCTGGATTTATCCGAAAAAATGACGTTTTGCCATTCGTGCGCCCAGGTTCGTCGTTGAGTACACCGTCGCAGGCGCTGCTGTCTGTGGTGCAGCGTCAGGGGTAGCCGCAGCCGTGGTCTCCGAGCTGATAGTCCATGCTGCTGCAAATGTCGTCGAACTGTTCGTGCCGATGGTTGTTGTCTTGCAAAGGTCCCCATCTGTTGACTCAGGGATTGAGACGTGGCTGTACGATGCGTTACAGCCATGCGGATTAGAAGCCTGTCATCTCGACTGCTAGTGATACGAGGCTGTTGGGATCCAGCACGGCGTTCCGTATTACCCTCCTGACCCCACCGATTCCGCATTCTGCTAACAGTCATTGGATCTCGACCAACGAGAGCAGTAATGTCGCGATACGGTAAACCGCAATCGTGGTAGCCTACAATCCGACCTTTATCAAAGTCGGAAACGTGATGGTACGCCTTTCTCCTCCTTACACGAGGCATCACAACAACGTTTCACCAGGGAACGCCGGTCAACTGCTGTTTGTGTATGAGAAATCGGTTGGAAACTTTCCTCATGTCAGCACGCTGTAGGTATCGCCACCGGCGCCAACCTTGTGTGAATGCTCTGAAAAGCTAATCATTTGCATATCACAGTGTCTTCTTCCTGTCGCTTAAATTTCGCTTCTGTAGTACGTCATCTTCGTGGTGTACCAATTTTCATTTCTGAGAACGCATGCTGTTTCAGCATGATTACCTGTAATTACCACATTAATGCAATAACGATAACGGTGGATAACGATAGCAAATACCTTTCAACTTTCCCCACAGAAAGAAATCCGGGGACATCGGATCCACTGAACGTGCGGGCCATGGTATGGTACTTCGACGACCAATCCACCTGTCATGAAATATGATATTCAATACCGCTTCAACCGCTCGCGAGCTATGTGCCGGACATCCACCATGTTGGAAGTACATCGTCATTCTGTCATGCCGTGGAACATCTTGTAGTAACATCGGTAGAACATTACGTAAGATATCAGCATACATTGCACCATTTAGATTGCCATCGATAAAATGGGTGCCAATTATCCTTCCTCCCATAATGCCGCACCATACATTAACCCGCCAAGGTCGCTGGTGTTCCACTTGTCGCAGCAATCGTGGATTTTCCGTTGCCCAATAGTGCATATTATGCCGGTTTACGTTACTGCTGTTGTTGAATGAGGCTCCGTCGCTAAATACAACGCGTGCAAAAAATCTGTCATCGTTCCGTAATTTCTCTTGTGCCCAGTGGCATAACTGTACACGACGTTCGAAGTCGTCGCCATGCAATTCCTGGTGCGTAGAAATATGGTAGGGGTGCTATCGATATTAATGTAGCATTCTCAACACCGACGTTTTTGAGATTCCCGATCCTCGCGGAATTTGTCTGCTACAGATGTGCGGATTAGCCGCGACAGCAGCTAAAACACTTCCTTGGGCATCATCATTTATTGCAGGTCGTGGTTGACGTTTCACATGTGGCTGAACACTCCCTGTTTCCTTAAACAACGTAACTATCTGGCGAACGGTCCGGACACTTGGATGATGTCGTCCAGGATACAGAGCAGCATTCATAGCACACGCCTGTTGGGCATTTTGATCACAATAGCCATACATCATCAACACGATATCGACCTTTTCCGCAATTGGTAAACGGTCCATTTTAACACGGGTAATGTATCACGAAGCAAATACCGTCCACACTGCCGGAATGTTACGTGATACCACGTACTTCTACGTTTGTGACTATTACAGCGCCATCTATCATAAAGCGAAAAAAGTGGTCCAACTAAAACATTCATATTTCTTTACGTACTACACGAATATGTAATAAAAATGTGTTTCCCTATTTAAAAAAAACACAGTTGATATCCGTTTGACCTATGGCAGCGCCATCTAGCGGGCCAACCATAGCGCCATCTGGTTTCTCCCTTCAAGTTAGACGAGTTTCGTTTTTTGTAGTTTTCTCGTTTGATGCTTATTTCGTGAGATATTTGGCCCGGTCACTATCAATGGACCACCCTGTAGTCATTAGCCTGTTCTTTAGTTAATACCGGTTTTCCAAACCCAAGATGTGCTTCGTGTACAGCAATGTGCCAGCTTATAGTTGATGGTGTGACATCATTTTCGGCTGGGACGTGATACGGTTTGCATTTTGATAACATTTTATACATGGATGGCGGGATGAACTTCGAGACTGACTAAAATAATACAAGGTGGTTTTACTAAATGGGGACAAACTGCAGAACTTATCTCTGAGAGAACAGAAGCAGAGAACAATGAACTTTGCACTAGACTTATTTGAGACCGCTCCATAGAACGGGCATGGAATATTTCGCATTAAAAATTATTTTGTTTGTAAACGGGAAGCACACCGGAACCGTCGCTTTCTGTTAACACTGGGCGTCGCGCGAAAGACTTGATGAGACGTATTTGTTTGGGCTACACATCGCAAAACCGAAATTGCAAATATCTAACGAAACCTTAGAGAAAATGGGCCTGACGACTCTTAGGAGGGACACTTGATATACAGTGGAAGAACAATGAACTGTACTTTCCATAAATAATCTGCTTATATACGACAGTACAGCACATGCGTGTTACTAGTTCAGCAATCGGAACCGGTTGTGGATGACGAACAGATAACCTCAGAACTGACTCTTCAGTACAATGGTGCTTAAATTCGCACTCGGAAGTGACAAAGGGCTCGATGCAGTACAGATGCGTAACCTGCTACCGACTGATTTCCCAGTTATGTAAGAAAAGCTATCGTACTTTGAGAGCGTAATAAACAGATGGAAGTAATTTTGGAGTGTGAAGTGTGACTGTCCGAAGAACGTTGACAATCAAGTACGCAGATAGGTGTAATAGGAAGAGGTGTTGGTGTGATAGGTGAGAAATGTAACACCAAAATAGGCAAAAAGTTAATGGGACATATGCTAAGAATAGTAAACACGTCACAGGCAGCGTTACTGGAGAAAACAATTTTCAGGTATAACTGTGGTTCTGAAGTTAATACTGATTTTTGTATCAGTTCGGTGTGGTAAGACTGTAGAAATGGAAAGACTGTGGCAAGTGAAAGATTATGGTTCAAGCAAAGCAACAGACAACCTTGAGGATAGAGAATAATGTTTAATTCTACTACAGCGAAACCAAATTCACGCCAGTATCGTATCGTCTAACATGTCTGAGAAAAACTGAAGTAAAATATGGTGACAGACGGCCCTCCTATGTCTCTAAGCCTATCAGACACGAGCTGAACTGAAGACACACAGACCGCGATCTCCCTGCTATTAACAGAATTTGCCTTTACAGTAGAAATGAATGCGTAGCTGACATCGAGGTGATCCGAGCAGCCGTTTGGTTTGGATATCGGTGGTAGAGGATATGGTTTTGTTTCTTATAACTAAAAAATTGGTTCAAATGGCTCTAAGCACTATGGGACTCAACATCTTAGGTCATAAGTCCCCTAGAACTTAGAACTACTTAAACCTAACTAACCTAAGGACATCACACACACCCATGCCCGAGGCAGGGTTCGAACCTGCGACCGTAGCAGTCCCGCGGTTCCGGACTGCAGCGCCAGAACCGCACGGCCACCGCGGCCGGCTTTCTTATAACTGCTCACCTTGCACAATGCAGAGGTCACATGGGAAACCTAATCAGGCTGATGGAGCAAGATTTTAACCATCTCACTACCCCGTTACAACCTGTTAGCAGCAACGTTCCATCACGTTGGGTCCATGAAGATAAGAACGTCTCGCTAGTCAGGCCTGCCATTGGGGAAACTCCACACAACTACCGCGATGAAGAGACAAACAGAACAAGTACGAAAAAATAAACAACACATGCATTTTATGCGCACTACTAAAAATAATGGGAGCTATTACTCTACTGCTGAACCAGAAAGTTTGAAGCACTAATTCTGTTGTCAGATATGAACGGAAAATTTTCACAGCAGGAACAAAAAAAAATTAAATTCATAGTCATCTCCCACTCAGAAGCAGGAATTCACAGTAAATTAATGTTTGAAATATCTTTTGGGAGAAACAGTCTGATGAGCCTCAACATTATACCACTTGCTTAATATGTGTTGCTTCTACTATCGAACGCAATATAGTAGTGATTCAGCGTGGCGTGGATTCGATATATCCTCGGCAGGTTTGCGGAAGTATAAGATGCCTAAGCAAAGGTCACGTAATTCCTGACAATTAAGGGCCAATTGCTTGTGGGCGAGGTGAAGGTGTCCGAATGCGTCCGTGTTCCATACGGCTCACATCATGCGGATTTAGCGTCCACGACATCAAAGTGAGTTCACTATCATTCTCCTTAAACCATTGTACTACGAACCTGGCCTTGTAACACGGACAGTTGTAGAAAACATACAGCATGATATAGTGCCTATGGTTTGCAATAATATTGACTTCAAATAGTCTTCAGTTACTATCACAAGTCCCATGGAATCCTAGATGAATGTCCCCCAGCAGCTTGCATCCATTGTGCAGTGCATGTTTCTGACTGTCTTTCGCATGAATGACGGTACTTCCAGACGAGACAATCGACATGACGTAGTCGCAAATATGATTTGTCCGACCTGGCGACACACATCCATTGAGCAATGTGCCAATGTCAGTTACCCCATGCCCACCGCAATCGTAATTGACGATGGCATTGGAACATCAAGAGAACAATTAGGGGAGCGCCACGTTCAACAATGTTCACTCAACGATGTGCTTTGAAATAATTGCTTCTGCACCAGCACTAAACTCTGTTGGCAGATCTGTCGTAGACTGCCAGCAATGGAGCAAAGCGGAATCTGGGACAGTGTCACAAGGTTTGCGTACCGCATGGGCAGCTGCGTGACAGTGGCAAGCCTATTTCTTCCTAATCATCGCTATATGTATCATAATAATTGCATATTTTGTTCTTTAGATGAAAGAATTGGGATAACTAATACTGCCTAACTTTACCAAGCTTGAGATTCCTTCTCTAACCTGTTTAATAAATACGGTACCCCTGGGACCCACCATTATACAAAATAGATGTGTACTGTGGTGCGCTGCCTCTCCAGGCCAATAGCAACACCTTTGTAGAAGCTGTTAAGCTGTTGGATAAACAGTATGGCTACGACATAAGCACAAAATTTTTGTGGCGATTTTGTCCCACACAGCTTCGCTGCTAGAGATGTGACAGGCGCTGCAGTTTGTCCCTGCCATTGTGGCCACCAGTTCATCTTCCAGAGATTACGTTTCCGCCAATTACCACAGTGGTATTCTCCCAAGAAGCTCTATAAAGGATGCTACCCTGCTGGTCAGAGCCATCTGGTACTATGAGTGGCTCTGGGCACAGCGCTGGCCTTCCATAATTGCCCAATTGGAGCTCCTGTTGCCACACTCAGTCCTTTACATCTGTCTCTTCGGTGTGCATCTCGATATAGTTCTCCACACCAGCTGCAGACATCTCAGATTCAAGCTGCATCCGACTTGTCTCTGCATGGCTCATCTGAGTTTCCCACACTGGCTGCCAACCCCTACTACCTGAGCTGCATGCTGAGTTTACACATTTTGTCCATAGTGTGCCTTTGGCCTTATCAGCGAAGTCGCTGCTGCTACAATACATGCCACAGAACAACGAACTTGTACGGAAGCTAACTTGCATACTACTCAAAATGAAGGACAATACCATCACTCTCAATACCTACCAAGCCTGTCTCTAATCTTCTGATGACCCGCTACCACATTAACAGCTGGCAGATTCAGTTGGCTCCCCACAGAAATACCACTGATCCATCACTTCCAGCCGACCAGGTCTGTACCTTTCTGAGGTTCCATCAACACATCAGCATTGTGCCAAGCCCATCATTTCACTCTCAACATCCCTATGGTCCATTGTCCATCCATCTGAGTCCCTCATTTCCCTGCGAAAACCCCACTGGCCCAACACCTTCCATCCAAGACTGTCAGCATCTGCCAGCTTGTAGCTGACACCACTGACTCCTTTGCAGCCACCTTTGTTGCTGTGCTGGTCTCAGGTAGGGCCATGTGCTGAAGCTTTCTCCTCCAAAACCCCTGATACCGTGTATGGGGGTCTAACAGGTTTCTGGCCACTGCTGCCATGATACTCAGCTGCTGCAGTGTCTTTCACAGACACCCCTGTCGTTGAACTGACCCACTGATCTTGGACATCTGCATGAGCGCTTTCTCCTGGCCATTCCTGGCACCACTGGAAATATTCAATAAGCCACCAGCCTCCACTGCCAATGCTGAACTCACCACAGCAGCATCCACAGCCACCACCCCCTTGATCCCACCATTGGGCTTTCTACATTATTTCCCCTTCATATACCACTAATGGTTGGGCAGTCACTCCTCAGTCCTGTTCCTACCAAAGTTATTTTCCTCCAGCCCTCTTGACGCAACCATCGGGTTTTCTACATTGTTTCCTCCTAACATACCATCATGTCAAGCAGTCACTCCTCAATCCTGTTCCTTCCAGTGTTATTTTCCTCCAGCATTTGGTGGAGTGCTGAGGGAAGTTGTGATGCAAACAAACATTGACACCACCTGGCCTCATCAGCATGGCCACCTTCCAGTAGCCAGTATGCCTTCCTGAATGATGACCCTGAATGTCTGTAACTTTCAACCCTGTAATAATGGAGGCTTTGACTATAGACCACATCAGAGCCACATTGGACATGGCACTGCCCCATCAGCATCTCCTGGACCGCTGCTGTTGATCAGGTGCCTGTGGCAGCTCATTAGTCCTGGGGCACCTTCTGCTGGCAAGGCTGTGGCCCATTTGATGGAGCCCATCTCTCTGTAAGGTCCACAGCAGTCATGATACTTCTTACCAACTCCAGAGACCTCTCTTGTGAACCATTCTCAGGCCCTACTGCTCTCCAACAATATGGCCACATTGATGTTGCCTTTGTCAGAACTCTTTCAGTGCTCTTTCAGTACTGCAAAGAGAGGACCAGACCCAGTTCATTCCGGGAGTTGCTGGGGACCAAGCACCTACCGCCCACAGTCAATCATTTGGAGGTCCTCAGACATTGGTGCAGCCCTTCACTCTGAATCACATCTGAGTCTTTGGCCCAGATCTCACATCAAACAGAGCTCAACATTCGACACACCCATAGCATACTGCACACATGTCACCACTGCTCTTGGAGTATGCTGGTTGCATCAGTGGCCCAACAGATGGAGCCCATCTCTCTGCAAGATAAGCAGCAATTGGACCATCCTCAAGCCCTACTGCTTTCCACCGATAAAGTCACTCTGATGTCGCTCTTGCCAGGAACATCCCAGTTCTCTGTCAGACCATGTTGGTGGTCTGGAACTAAGTAGTGTTTATACAAGTCCCAAAGACGATTTTGTTGTACTCCATTACTGAGAGTAAATAATGTTCAATTGTTTTTGCTACCTGAGGCACTTTAATTATAGTGGCACAAAAATTGCAGACCTGTTAGTTATACGTGACTATACACAGTACAATGTGGAGAGATTGATGAGTTTTGTATACACTATAGTTGACGAAAGAAATGTGTGTATTACACAGTTAAATTTTTCTATGTGAGATCTGACTGCTCTTTAAGTATCTCTGGTTTGTACTGAGTGAAGTATATGCTCTCTCTATAAATATCTGGATGTGAGACTGCTACTCCTACATAGAAAGGTCGCGGCAGTCTGCATGTGGCTGCAGCTGGGAGATTCAAGCCAGCAGACTGCTCTGGACCAGGAGCATCTCAGAAGACAATGTCGACTGACACAGACTGGAGGTACACTGTACGCCTGTCCACAGTTAGCCTACAAATGTAGTGGATGGATAAGTGCAGGATACTGTGTAACACAGGATCTGCTCTGGAAACCGATTGGCGCTAGTGACAACGTGTAAGCAAATAAAAAAATGCAAGTGTAGAACTCTGCCATTTCCTGTCTCATCCTACATACACATGACAGTGCCAGTTATTTGGAAACTATACAGATTGCACCAATAAGCCATGCAGTTTTAGACTTATGTCAACCAGTCTAGTTGTGACGTCTTTTCAATTTCTTACGAATTTTACCTATCCTCAATAATGTCGTGGTGTTGAACGTACCTTGGGCAGCTGTGTTTGATAGTGCTGTTATAGTGGGATTTTACTAATTACTAATTATGATGTGGCTACCTCTGAAAAATATAATTATAGAGGCAGCAATGTTTGATTCTTGCAGACATATCGACCCCCACACGCACAAAGCGTAAATGTTGCACAGCAAGAATGTACTCGTTTATAAAGGATGCCTACAGAAATACCTTAAAAGCATTGCACCAAAAGTTCCAAAATGTATTAAATAAATAGACGTTGCAATAAAATGGATCAGTCATTGTTTTAACAAGCAAGCTATTCAACATTTTATACAAGGCATAATGCTGCTGAAGTCTGCAGCGTAGTTTTCAACATAATATTGGTGCATACATATCTGAAATGTTCCTAAATGTGTATTTTTATTTCCCTCCGTTACGTCTCTGTAACGTGCTAGGGATGACTTGGGGTGGACTTACACGACAATACAGATGGCAGCCACTTTGCTGAATATTTGACCTTTGGTCATGTTGAATTTTCCATGTTTGACTACGACACTATAATGTCGTCCATACTGTATAAATCTGGCAACCAAGCAAGCTGTTCCAGTGTCCCCAGCCAATAAGACAATGCCCCATATCTCATTTACGAATATCAGATCATTTACACCTCAACCAATTAGCGAGAAAGGAAAGGGAGGAGAGGTTGGTGCTAGCTTTATATCATAAATATTGCAGCATTATATCTGCCTGATAGCCCCTGTGGTAGAGTTGCACCTGAGGTTGGCAAACCGCGCAATGCTGTCCCACCTCCCGCGGTAGTTCTTTGATTTCATCCTGATTTATAGAGCGCGGAAGATTCTGGCGTCCACGTTATGTGATGAGCCGCGAACGTGTAATGTCTGTCGCCCAAGGCTGGTTACAGCTTCCTTTAACAACTTTCCATAGGTGCTCACGACCGGAGCATGCAGACAACCGACTATCTAGGCCGTTTCTGAGACCTTCGTTCCGAGTCATTGGGCATAGCAGTACGTCCTTTGTTATATTCGCTCATATCGGCGTATTTCGCCATTTCCGACCCGTATCTCCGCTAGAGTGATTTCCCATTAGTCTCTCCTCTGCTCGTGTACTTCCCCTTTATAGTGGCATGCCTGCAACGATAACAGGTTGTTAGAGAACAGTGGTACAACACTTTTGCTCGCCACTGTAAGTTGCAATTCATGTAAATTGCTCAAATCTTGCAGATACATTCCATCATGCGGACAATCCAAATTTTTAAATCACTCAGCTGTGTATTCATTGGGCCACCTACGTAACTTTTTATGGAGAACATTATGGCGTTGTGCGATGAACAGTATCAAAGTCACGTGCAGTATTGCAGGGCATTTGGTACTATCCTTGTGTCGCTATCAGTACCGGACAAGACGGCATCCTCTTCAGCGATTTAAAATTATTTTTGTCCAAATAGTTAATGTTACGAATGGGGTACGTCAGATTTCATGTAGGGAATGGTGACTACGGCCTGGACCGTTATGGTATACTGTGTGCTCAGCTCCACCTTAACGTAACTGAGCTAAGGCGGTAGTTTTATACTCATCACCGCGCAGAATATGTGCTCCTACTTACTTTGGCATTCGTTCTATCACAAATAAGAAGAGCACGTAGACAAAAGTTATGCTCTTAGGAAAAAGATAAGTATATGTCACTTGATAAACTGGAAAAACCTCACAAGTAGCTGAATTAGGTAGGTATAATTTTCACCTAGGCTTTCGATAGAAAATTAACTAACTCTAATCACATCAGCTAGTATTTTAACAGTAACATTTAAGAAGAAATTTTGAGAATTTGATGAGGTACCTTTTGTAGTTCGTAACCGTGTTGGTCCAAAGGGTAGGGTGCTAGACTGTGGCCCTCGAGGACCTCTGTTCAGTCCCAAACAGAGGAGGGCATTCATCCACGGCCAGAAGATGGGCCCTCCCCCTACTAAGGCCGCGGCGATGAAATTCTGTGCCAGTCATGGGCTTGTACCACAGACTTCATCTTTTTACTGTTTGTACTTCGTAACAATCTACATCTTACGGTAGTCTTGCATCCCTTACTTTTGTTGCCAACTGGTGTACGTTGATACGTAGCAGTGTCGGACTTCATTATGTATCCCGTACGACATTCTACCCAAACAGAAATGTAATTACAAGGCAGGGTTAAACTTACATGTGAGTATATTTCTTCTTTCAGGTATTTAAATGGTTACATATCGTATTTTCGTTCGTAATATGAATATAAACAAATCTGTAATTACATTGCACATAGGCTTTTTCCGGCGTGTGTTCACTAGTAAGTACTGAAGGAACAGAAGGCAAAATATGTAATGGTGATGTCTTTGTTGATTTGATTTTCTTCAATGAATGTTTATGTTGTATACTATAGTTTCTTCGCAGAGAGTATTCCAAGTGTACAGGGCGTCCATCAGTGTAACTGGAAACTCTTGTAACAACACGTGTTTAATTTAATTACGACCAAGTGAATGATAACCGCAGAAGAAGGAGAGTGATCAATTATCATTGCTGCTAAGGCTATGGGAAACGCCATATTTCGGTCGCCTGCAGGGAATGAAGAACAATAAAAAGGGTGAAATTATTCAATTACCAGCGTAGGTCTTACCAAAATGGTATATATTCTTTAAAAATTGATGACTAATAATATTATTAAAAAAATAAGCAAATTATTACGGTAAGTACTATCAAATATAGAATTCAACGTATTTCAGAATACGTTTTCGTTGGTAGTACATTTATTTACTTAGTTATTTAATTGACAACATTGATACTCCATTATCAAAAGCTATTAAGAATTACCTGGAGATCGTGGTTTATTAACGCAGCTGTATACGAAGAATAATTTTATTAAGGGCTCTGGCATGGTCCATCATTAAGTTAGGAAGTATTAACATAATTAGCTGAGCTTCATAGATTAATATATTTTATGACCACTACGTATGTACCAGAGGATCTGCCTGTAGTCCTATATAAATACCGAGCAAGCCCAGAAAATTATGTCTGTGTTTTCGAACCTGATAGTAGTCCATCCGAAGTCTAAAAGTAATTGTTAATAAAGCGTAACTTTAGAAAAAGCTGACTACTTAAACCATAACCTTGAGAAAATTTATTTATTCAAATCTATGACAATGTCACAATCGAGTCTGCAAGCCATCCCTACGACCCTTGCAGAGAAACTACGCAACACACAAAATGTGATACTGACATTTTCTACATCAGCCAGTTGGTTTTTGACGAGTCCGCACGAAGATATACACTGTATTAACGAAATTTGTGAGTTGAGGGGGATTACTTAACTAGAAAACTCCAGTCTATATTGCTCAGTTTGTAATTTTTAGCCACCTGCATCATAGTGATGAAGTTTTATAGTGAAATTGCTTCAGGCACCACTATTAGAATGACTGTAAATCGTGGCTGGGTGAATGCAAGAACACAGCTACTCACAAGTCGCGTACTTCACGACAGACTGCACGAAGACAATTTTTCACGTCTGACGCCAATGGGTAATGTCAAAAGAGAGCTACGACATTACCAAAATTTCACTAAAAGCCCCTTAAATCACTGTAAGATGACTGTGGCTTTGTGACATCCAGAAATCGGGCCCCAGTGGCACAGTGGTTAGCACAATGGACTCGATTCGGGAGACGACGGTTCAAATCCGTATCTGACAAGCCACAGTTAGGTTGTCCATAATTTCCCTAAATCGCTTAAGGCAAATGCCGGGATGATTACTCTGTAAGGACACGGCTGATTTCGTTCCCCGTCCTTACCTAATCCGAAATTTTGCCTTGTCTTTAATGACATTTTTGACGATGGGACGTTAAACTATAACCTTCCTAGTTTCTTTTGTATCGGTAAAAGCCTAGGCGAAAAATATCAACACAACGCAAATTAATACAATCCTGAAAAATGTGTAGAACTGTACAGCAGGTGACTGCAATAGTAAAGCGATGGCGTGCACAATATCACTGGAGCTAGACCCATTAACTGAAGACCGTCAAGCAAATAGAAACTGAAATTAGTTGCAGTGCGACTTTTCGAACTTACACTGGCACTTTTGGAACGGGGCAAAGTGCTCTGTTTTCGGGATCTCGGTTAGTTATTCAATTCAGGGCGTAGTGCTGCTACAGCGGGTGATAGACAGTGCTAATGGCTACTGGACCATCAATGTTTTCACGGTACGTGAATGTAGCTATTTAATTCGCTTGGCTGTAACGAATCCTACTGCTTACCCTGCAACGTTGTCTCGAGGCTGGAGCAGCGTAATGGGCCTTTGCGTGTCGAAAGTTCTAGATTGTCTGTTGCTGGTTGGCCGCCGTCTGGGCTAGCAGCAGGTACGCCCTTGCGTCCGCTTACACCGTGCAGAAACCGCAAAAGCCTCATATTGCAGTACGCGTGTGAACGACTCCGCCGACTTGCTGAGTAGCGACGTTGTAGACCCGTAGTGTAGCGTCGTGACGGCCACATGCGTGTTGTCGATAGTGCCGTAGCCACAGCGACCATGCAGCCCCATACGGCTGAGAAGCAAACTGAACAAACTCCAAGTGTGATAGTTTCCAACCAACATGTTACCGCAGCTCCTACGTATTGACGAAAATCTGAACTTCAACCTCCACTGAAAGCAAGCTCTTAGTGCACACGGTACTGCCCCTCGTTTAGCAAACTTCACTTGCCAAATTTCGATAATGTCCTGCTACATATAACGAGTCTTCGTGATAGAACGTGCCCATGGATCAAGTAATGATTAGCCTGCAACTTGTTAGTCAAAGTCCCTCAGCAACCACTGTTTAGTCCTCGTAGCTTCCACGAGAACGATTCACCAAGAACATATCGAGACCTCCTTGGTTCTTTACCACGTCTTTGAGGGCGTTGTAGTTATTGCATAATCCTTGAATTAAAATCTGTCGCATAGAGCTACAAACTGCTTAGAATAATTTTGACGTGATATCCACCACTGTTACCGTATTGGTAGCTACCGTTGATCGCAAGGAGTTATGAATAACAAATACATTATTTTATCCTTTGTGGTTGGAGAGCACCGCAGCTGTTTTTGTAAATTACACTGTAGGAAATACTGCAGCCAGTCACATGATATTTTTTTAATTATGTTATTATGCCATTACTAAATTCGGCTCTGAGCCCATCTTGATATTGTAGCGTTGACTTCTTTCCAAGTTTTGCATTTGTGACTTCCTGAGAAACCCTTCTTTACGTGTTGTAAGACAGAGGTTTGATTTTCTTTTACATTTGTGTCTTTCTGAGAAGCCCTCCTTTGCATATTATAAGACAGAGGTTTGATTTTCTTTTACAATCCATTCTTATCATTAAACTGAATTAACTACTCGTACTTAGTTCAGTTCATTTATAAGTATGGATTGTAAAAGGAAATAAAACCTCTGTCTTATAACATGTAAAGGAGGGCGTCTCGGGAAGACACAAATGTAAAACTTCCAAAGAAGTCAACGCTCCCATGTCACGATGCGCTCAGGCCCGAAAATAGTAATGGTATAATAAAATCATTTAAAAAAAATCTTGTGGCTGGTTGCAGTATTTCCTACAGTGTAGTACATAAATGACGATTCCAAAGGGTAGTATTGCACTACAGGTCTGCCCATAACTTACGGTTGCCGTCCATTGTACACGAATAACAAAAGGCGTACCTCAAATGACCAGACTAATACTTTCCAAAGTGCTTTCTCGAAATAATTCCATAGCAACTACCGTGTGAAAGAGGAGTCAAGCTGTTAGTGGAGATAACAGAGAGTCAATTTGAGAATCGATTACTTAAAACATGCACGGCCATTTATGTAACCTTGAGAGTGGTCTGCCCTATTTGCCATGATTGTCAGGAAGTTTTGACCATAAATGTGAAAGAAGTTGCGAATTTGATTAATGTACTCAGCCTTGTAGTAGCGATATAACCATATTCTTTGTATCTGATACCAGAGATTTTGGTCAGAGAGTAGCAGTGAGTATGTGTTGAACAGTCTGGCAATGTACTTGGATTGAAAATCATAGAAGCTGGCCTGCCGTATAGTAGAGGCAGCATTATTTAAAAAAGAATTTTTAAGAATATGTTTTGAGGAAATATATTGAGAAAATGAAATTATATTAATGGAAGAATGACAAAAGCCAACTTTTAATAAAATCCAGTTTTTTAATATTTGTAACTGTGTAGCTTCTTATTGTTAGAACACTGCGCATGATTGAAGTTTGCTGTAGAAATTGTATTACCCAACATATGATTTTGTCTTACAGTTGAAACAAGTCTCAAGGAAGGCAATTGTACACAGGAAAGTTATTAAGAAATATTTTGCTAACTTGTCTAAGCATGCGAACTGTTGTCATGGCTTAATGAAGCACAGTTAAACTTGAAGTCTTCGTCCGTTTTTGTCAGTCGTTAAGATCAGTTCCCAATTTGTATTTTTACTTTCATAACTCTGTTTGCACACTCACATTGCAGATCGCGAGATGTGTACTGAGAAGCATTTTTATGAAAATTGGCAAGATACCACCTTGCCGTGCACATCGATAGTACGGTAAACAAAATTTGATTTGTGACAGTCACGGCATTATTCCTGACAGCAAAAAATTGCAGAATAGACGAGCGTTCCGTGCGCACAGGTAGGTCTACAAATTTAATTACCAACAAAGTTCATGTCCACTGTAAGGTACAGTGATTGTCAGAGGGAATTTGTGAAAATAATATCATATCAGTGTAGTGGATTAATGAGAGCAAAAGATTTCGTTTGGATTTTCAAGCAGTTTTATCAAAAAATAAGTTGCATTAATTTTTATGTCCATTGATGTGTAATTACTATAACAATTCTGGTACAGAGAATGTTTGCAATACTAAAGTTAAAGATTAGCAATATTCAAGGCCAACATTTTCACCTAAGCAGCTTTGTTTTCCAGTAAGATGGTATACGTAAATTTAACTGAAAATTTTGTTCTCTCCGCAGACGAATTGCTTCATGTACCGGCATTCCTGCTTCTCACATCGAGTAACGTGAGTTCCACAAATTTTCCGTTCAGAATTAAATTTTCATAGTTCTGTTGACCTGCACCAAGATTTTCATATTTCGATATCAAAATAAGTTTTATACATTTGTCAGATACCAACATGACACTTACAAACACTGTACATATGCTGCTGAATACTAAATCGCTCTCTTCTACTGAAGCATTTGAAAGCAAAAACACCTAAATACAATTCACTTACAACTGCAAGTCTCTTCTTCTATGTCACCCTCAGCATCACGTTTGTTCTTTGCATAGTATGGTTGACTTTGCAGCCTATAAAAGTTTCAGCGATCGCCTGTACAGAGGCTTTTCACATAATTATATAAATGTTTACATATTAATTACTCATTTACACGGACGATTTACCCCACTTTCTTGTCAGTAACCAAAATCTCGCAAATGTGTCCACATGCATTAAGTAACATGTCCGACAACTTTCCAAAGAAACTTGATTCTTAATCACTAAATTACTTTCCATCGTCTTCTTGAGACACAAACGTTAATAATAGTTTCAATAATTGATCTCTCCACTACGGAATCACCTGTCTGTAAACAGATGGACCACATGGTTGCTGGGATTCAGTAGCAGTCTGCAACTGTAATCCGTTGTTTACTTTCATAATGTTCCTTATAACCCCTTAAATCTGACACCTTTTCATTCACATGTTATGAGACATTCTAACCCTCTTCGTCTATTTCTCATTTTTCCTTTTCCCACATATCATTATGTAAGTCGTATTATTTGTTTTGAATTATTGGAATGGTACAAATCATGACAAACTCTTCACTATACGAGGCTAAATTTCGGATTAGGTAAGGACGGGGAACGAAATCTGCCGTGCCCATTCAGAGGAACTATCCCGAAACTTGCCATCAGTGATTTAGGGAAATAACGGACAATCCAATTGTGTATGTCCAGATAAGGATTTGAACCGTAGTCCTGCAGTGTGCTAACCACTATGGCACCTCGCTCTCTTTCTGGATGTTACAAAGCTGCAATCATCCTACGATGATTTAAGGAGCGTTCAGCGAATTACTGGTAATATAACAGCTTTCTTTTAGGCGTCAGAGGAGAGAAACTAGCTCCGTGCAGTCTACCGTCAAGTGTGCGACTTACGAGTAATTCTGTTCTTGCATTCGTTCAGCCACGTTTCACAAACGTTCTAATAGCACTGCCTGATCCAGTGTGAATCTGTAAGTTCATCACTATCATGTCGATGGCTACAGAGTACAAACTGAGCAGGCTAGATTGAAGTTTTTATTTGAGTATTTCTATTCGCTAAATGCGTTAATACAGTGTATATCTTTCTGCGGACTCGTGAAAAACCAAAAATCATACTGATTGATGCAAAAAAACACAGTATCATATTTTGTGTGTAGTTTCACTGCGAAGGTCGTAGGTGTGACATTGATTAATAGAGGAGGGCGTAAACATTAGCGGTAGAAAGTCACGTGTGGTCATATGGCTTTGCGATGGCCTAACAGTAGAGCTTCCCTTGCTGTAATGGTGTACCGACCACGTCATCATAATGTTAATAGACTGACAATAGAGTACCCTTTACTGTAAAGATGTATGGACTACGTGATAGTAATGTTAACAGATACCGAACAAACTAACGTATGAAACTAGACTGACTTCCTTTGAGCTTGACGGATTTAGATGTCCCGGTATGGTTTTTAAGATGGCTGAGGCTGACGAATGAAATTCCAATTTGGTATTTCTTTTGACAACTGCGGACACCTCCCCTCCGACATCACCTCCACCCCACCACTGCTGACATGAGTTACTGAATTTAGAAACATCGTAATATCATTTCACTCATACAAAAAAGTATTGTAAGGCTAGCGTCATCTGGATTACATCATTTCTACAAATATTTCTCAAGTACCTTGCTATATTCGGGTGCAGAGCTGTGTCAGACAACCATATGGAAGTTTTTCTCTCTCGAGCTACGATTCATACGGAAACAGAGGCTCTCATTAAAATGTATTATCAGCGTTTGGGCAGTAAAAAATGTTTTGGAATACACCGTCAATAAGAGAACGCACTGTTACGTCTTTTGAGGAAACTGTCGAAGAGAATGAAGGTATTTATTTGTGTAAAATTCATTCAGAGTTCAAGCGACGTCCCATTTCAGGAGAAATCCGGTATTTCGAAGATTTACCCTATCCTTATTGTGACTACTGATTGCTTGTTTCGATTTTTTGCTTCTGCAAAGTGGCGTTCTGGCCTAGTGTAGGTGGAGTAATTTAATGCTATTTTATAGTCACACCAGCGTGGAATTTTTAGATGTTTAGGACTGAAGGTCAAATGCAGAATGAGATTTTCACTCTGCAGCGGAGTGTGCGCTGATATGAAACTTCCTGACAGATTAAAATTGTGTGCCAGACCAAGACTCGAACTCGGGACCTTTGCCTTGCAAAGTCTCGATTCGGCACACTGTTTTAATCTGAAGGTTAAATGTTTGCCAAGTAAACCCGCATCGTTTTATGTAAACTGAACGTAGAGGGAGAAGAAAGGAAAGGAAAGGGAAAGAAATCATGATGTCAGCTACATCGGGACTTTATGCGGAGTCAGCAGCGCCGAGTGAAAATGTGTGCTGGACCGGGATTCGAATCTGAGATCTTCTGCTTACTGGGCAGTTGCGTTAACTACTGCGCCACCCGCACCCACTGTTTAGCGCACTTGCGCTCTCTAGCTCGGTGCACCCCACGGCCGACCCATATGCTCACCTAGCACCACCCACTCGTAGCCGCCGTCAATGTCCTCCATTATTTCGTTACTTTGACATTCCTGCGGGAAGTCGAACGTGATTGTGCATTCACATTGAAGGCTGCGTATTCATAGCCTATCTAGGCGACTCGTTTGTATGAGTATATGGCGTTTGTTCTTTCAGCCGCATCACGCTGACGACAGCAAGAGAATATTACACTCACCAAAATCTGAGTACTAGAATTATCTAAAATCACATTCTTCTACGTCGTCTAATATTGTTACAGGTTTACGCACCTGTCATATTCATTTAAGGGGCTTATCATACTCAGAAGTCATTGCTAGAGAGGGGATACATTTACTGACAGGGAACAGTATTAATGTTCAGTTTCAGTGCAACAAAATGACGTACATGATAAGAACAGCGATACTTAGACCCTCGACTTGTACAGGTGAAATTCATAATGATAGCATGATGGCGCACGACCTTTGCATCACCAAAAGAAACACTTCCAATGAACTTGAAAGGCTGTAACACAATACGGTTTCTGCAAGATTAGTAAAAAGGTTCAAGTATATGGCTAAAGAATGAAAACCTCGTTAAACTTATGTCAGTTATTAGTCAGACAAAAGTACCTAATGTGAAAGATACATGACCTTACAGCTTGGTGCTCGGAACAAAAGAGACAATTAAGAGAAAGTTGATTCGTACTTCGTCCTTCTTCACAAAAAACACAACACGATCGCAAATCGGAAAAAAATGTTAATTAATTGCGAAGAGATAAATTCGGCATCAAGCATATCGTTCTACCTCTGACACGGTTAAATTATTGATTCTCTGGAGTAACTACACGTGACAAACAGTATTTCCATGCCGAGATGCATGAAAACAAGTTCCGGTATCAAGTTTTTGATTTGTATTCCTCATGAGCGTTCTGTCTCAAGCTTTCGTCCTGTGGCTCTAATAAGATTATAGATACATTCCATTACATATATCGGTGCACATTTTCACTGCTTCAGTTCCTGAAATTCTTGGGCAGCACAAAAGCGACGCAGCCTGAACAGGCAAGAGAATTTTGGAGAAGTATAGCACCGAAAAACATTGGAGCAATATTGATAGGACGACGTTAGTCCTTTATTGTGTGCTTACTGTGGCTTCTTGTTTTCAAAGATAGAACTTTTTATTGGATCTAAAGAAAATTTGTGTGTCCTATTAGGAAAAGTTTCTCCATGACATCATTTCCGCTTGTTCATGATGGCTGTTTTGAGTAATTGGCAGTGAGCTAACAAACATTAGGCCGGAGGCCAAACGCAGTGGTGGAAACGTCTACGACGATTCTTGTGTCTTTCCATCAGCAAATTACTCGCAATGTCAACAGTTTTTTATTTGTGCGTTTTTTTATCATTAACAGTTAACTTAAGAAAAAAGTAAATTTGATATATCAGTGCTAAATGTTGCCAAGAGATGACAGGTTTAATGTCGTTTCCTTAATGACTCAATACCTTACTCGGATTAGAGACGCTGACGAGATCCAGGAAAAAGTGTCGTTGGGCTGGTATTAGCGGTCACGAACCTGACCCTGGCCGGCGCTACTGAGGCGCCTGTGTTTAATGTGGGGATCTGCGGTCGGACTGCAGGAAAACACTTCCGAGAATGTTGCCACGCTCATGCAGGCCGCAGAAAACAATAACGCAATCTTTCCGCGAGAAAGCATAAAATCCAGGGAAATTACAATGTAACCGAAGACACCAGTAAAGTGGGCGGCAAGGAAGTCGTAGTCAGCCGCCTGGAAATTGATGTGTATTCGATCCCATTCTATTGGACTCTTAACGTGGCGTTCATCTCTGGCAATGTAAACTGCCTGACAAAATAAATGAAGCACTCAGAAAACATGGTCAGATGTGAACGTAACCTTGCAGTTCTCCGTGACAGGGAGAACGATGTCACGTGACTTATGTAGGCCAGCGATTTGGCCGTCTGGAGGTGGTATGAGGAGAGGTGAAGCTGAGTGCTAGCGGGCCCGCTGCAGAAGATCCGGCTACGTGGCCGGTACGGGCGAGTCCAGGTACAAAGACGAGCAGCGTCGGCGGAATTGGGTAAATCCCAAAGCTGGGAAGTTGTTCGCACGACGATAGTGCAGGAGATGAATCAAAAGCGGCGGAGTGTCAGACAAGCTGAAAGATGGCTTCTGATAGTTCTTCAAGAATCTCCGCTGAAGAGCCAAAGAAATTCGTACAAATACCGTATAGGGCCCCGTGAGCATGCAGAAGTGCCGCAACACGACGTGGCATGGACTCGACTATTGTCTGAAGTGATGCTGGAGGGAATTGGCACCTTGAAGCCAGCAGGCCAAGTCCATCGGTATGCACAATGGGCAAGAATGGATGCAGATGATCAGACAGCTTGCTTACGTGCGTGTCACCTGTCAGAGTCGTATCTAGACGTATCAGTGGTCCCATATCACTCCAATTGCACATCATTACAGAGTCTCTGCTGACATGCACGGTCAGTGGAATCATGAGGTTATCTCCCTGCCCGTACACGTCCATCTACTCGATACAATTCGAAACGAGACTCGTCCAATCAGGCAACATGTTTCTAGTCATCGACAGTCCAATGTCAGTGTTGACTGGACCAGGCGAGGCGTAAAGCTTTGTATCGTGCAGTCATCAAGGATACGCGAGTGGGCCTTTGAAAGCTCATATCGATGAAGTTTCGTTGAATGGTTCACTCGCTGAACTTGTTGATGGCCAGCTATTGAAATCTGCAGCAATTACGGAAGGGTTACACTTCTGTCACGCTGAATGACTCTCTTCAGTTGTTGTTGGTCCCGTTCTTGCAGGATCTTCTTCCGTCCGCAGCGATGCAGGAGATTTGATATTTTATCGGGGTCCTGATTTTCAAGGTACACTCGCGAAATTGTCGTTCGGGAAAATCCCCACTTCATCGCTACCTCGGATATGCTGTGTCCCGTCGCTCGTGCGCCGACTGTAACACTATGTTGAAACTCACTTAACTCTTGGGAACCTGCTATTGTAGCAGCAGTAACCGATCTAAAGCAGCACCAGAGACCTGTCATCTTATATAGGCGTTGCCGACCGCGGCTCCGTATTCTGCCTGTTTGCATATCTCTGCACTTGAATACGCATGCGTGTACAAGTTTCTTTGGCGCTTCAATGTATAATAATTCACAGTCAAGCATTAAATGAAATCTGAATATGTCTCTGATCTCAAAGAAATGAGACGCATCCGATAACACAATGACACAACAATATTTCAATATCTTTTAAAACTACAGACGTTAGTATTACACAGAGACGAAACTTTTTGTCAATGAACTTCTGAAATAATATCTTTTAAGCGCTATGTACGACTTGAACAAACGGTATCTCAGATGATAGCATTGCACACTAGCCTTCGTCCCAGGAAGCCATTCGTATGTATCTACATTATTTACTGCTCATGATGTCATTAATACCTTTTTTATTATGCAGGTGTTTATCAAATCGTCGTATACCACAATTCCACAGAATATGAATGCAGCGTGGGCACATATCTTGACATACTCGTGTAGTTATTTAATGAGCAGTTCATCATTTTTACACTAATGTTATTTAAATTTTGATTGCAAGAGCTATTAAAAAACTGTGCTAAAAAAAAAGTGGTCACTCGCATGTGTTAGTGGACAGTAGCATAGAAAACAGAACCAAAAGACGCTTCTTTCAAGAAGGGATAAACAATGTTTAAATAAAATTTAATGACTATTCGTTGTCATTTAACATGTGCGCTCTTGTAGAAGAATGCTATCTGATTTATTTGTGAACAAACCTTTATTTGTAATTATTGTGAATTATCTGAGTGTGAACGATATTTATATTTTGGTTTAGTCTGTGAAGTGGTCAAATCATGTCTGTAAAACTTGGGAACGATGTATTTTTGATGGGGACAACCTTCTTCAAAATGGTTCAAATGGCTCTAAGCACTATGGGAATTAACATCTGAGGTCATCATCCCCTCGACTTATAACTAACCTAAGGACATCACACACATCCATGCCCGAGGCAGGATTCGAACCTACGACTGTAGCGGCCGCGTGGTTCCGGATTGAAGCGCCTAGAACCGCTCGTCCACAGCGGCCGGCCAACCTTCTTCCAATGGAAAAGCAGACGTTAGGGGAACAGCATGAGAGTCAAATGGAGACTGGAACTTTTAGAGCGAAGGGCTCAAATGAGCGATTCTGGACACTTTTACATTTGTGCTTGAAGGAGGTAGACCTGCCTGTGATAACGAGTAGTATTCTCTTATGACGAATAGCCGCCACCATACTTCAACTTCTAAACTGACTTTGTACTCAGAGTTGTTTGAATATGCTCCAGGGTAGGGCCTTAACTTTTCCACTTGAATTACGGAACTGAGGACAGACAGAGTATGAGTTTCTATTTGTCACCCGCATTTATTAATTTGTAAATCATCATGTTGCACTCTGAACTGTTTTGACCTAGTGAATATTTCGTGTACTGTTATTACGAAATGAATGTAATGTATCTTTGATTACAGTTTAGTTTTGGAATTTTGCTACCATTCTCATAATGCTCTTAACGTAACTTTCGTGCATTTGATAATCGTATTTTCTGTCTGTATTTTAACTGAAAGTTGTAATACCACTTCCCGTTTACGTGCAATGTAATTTCTTAAATAAACGTTATTCATAATAATTCTCTGTCGTCTATATGAGTTACAGACATTAGAATACATCTTTTATTATCAGATTATTCATTTAACTTTTATTTTGTCGTGGTTTTTCTAAATCGCAATTCTAGCCAATCCACTAGACAGTTTGACTGAAGGATCATAGGTCATTATTTACAGCGAAATAGCTGCGGGGGCATGAAAGCAAACGTCCGCAGCTCGACTCTATGACTACGTCTAGCTATACTTTTTAAACGGATTCGTGCGTAGTGCAAGAACGTAAGTGTGAGTAACCGCAGGTAAAGACGCATCTGGTTGCTGTTTGGAAGAGCAACAGGAAACCGTTAGGTACCATTGGAGCGGCCACCAGAGTTCACTAGCTCTGTTCATGTCTAGTGTTCTCATCAGACCCGGTCGGTTACACAGAGGGCGTTAACACCGTCAGATTTTGAGTGCTCGCTGTGAAGGATACGGTGTTGCCGCGTACTTGCGCGAGACAGCGCTTTCTCTACCTGACAGAATTGGAAATGCGGCCCATCATGGCTCTCCACTTGGCCCAATGGGTAAATCGTGCATTATTTTTATTTGTGAATGAAGCTTTGCGATGTGACAGTGGGCCGATTTTGTACTGGACTGGAGTGTATGGGCAGGTGCACTCACGGCCAAAGCTCGAGTCAACCTCGCCTGATCCCTCCAAGGGAGGATCACCGTATTGTACGAAGTACATCATAACCCGTTAAAATCTATGCTCATCATCAGATAACAAGCAATGAATTTCCAGCAACACCGCGCACCATTGGTCAGCTACTGTCAGCGACAGAACTGGGGAGTTACTATCTCATGTGTATACCATCGTTAACATCACAACTCAAACGGCTGCATTTAGAGTGGCGCCGTGATAGGAAAGCAAGGAATGGTCATGGGTGCCTTCGCATTGTGATCGGCACCGAATCTTTGTTCTTCATTTCCCGAATGACCATCGTCGGCAAGTATGGTGGCTAAACGGAGGGGGGGGGGGGGGGGTTCAAAAATGGTTCAAATGGCTCTGAGCACTATGGGACTTAACAGCTGTGGTCATCAGTCCCCTAGAACTTAGAACTACTTAAACCTAACTAACCTAAGGACATCACACACATCCATGCCCGAGGCAGGATTCGAACCTGCGACCGTAGCAGTCGCGGGGTTCCGGACTGCGCGCCTAGAACCGCGAGACCACCGCGGCCGGCAGGGGGGGGGGGGGGGGAGGTTCCATTCTTCCAGTGTTCCTGAGAGGCGGAGCGGTGTTACCACTGGCGTCGTGTTATGGATAGCCACTAGATCACGACTGAAAGTGATTGAGGGATTTCTGACGGCACAGCTGAAACTCACAGACTTCCTGCGTCCTCATGTATTATCTCTCAATCGTCGTATCGTTGTGCCATCTTTCTAACAGGATAATGCTCATCCACACATTGCATATATCTCTACGAACTGGTGGCACGGTGTTGAGGTACTACTGTGGCCAACACGATCACCAGGTCTGTGCCTGATACAAAACGTGCAGGACTAACGTGGACGACGACTCTGCCCCAGTGCCAATATCACGGACCAGCTACAAGAGTTGTGGTCCAGCTTGCCTCACGCATGGCAGATACAGTGGCTTTATGGCAGCCTTTCTAATCGGTTCAGAGGGTGCATCTAGGCCAGAGATGGTGCAGCGGCATGCTGGCAAGTATACTCCTGCTATCAAGCTCTTTCTAAATTTGACTCGATTTTAATCACCGATATAACATCAAATATCCTTTCAGTCCCTCACGTTTAGTTTCCTCCTCTCATTCTCGATATTTCACTATTTTGTCAGACAGTGCATGTGCAAATAAATAAGTGCGGATTCATCGTTAACTGTAGTCCCCAATGTAACTAGACAGATAAATCAGGTCCTAGGTTGGAGGAAGGCAAGTCCGTGCACCATTCAGTGAGACTCTGCCTAGTATACTAGTGCAGTTTTCCAATACCGTATCTGCTTGTAGAGTAACGACATATGGTCTCTTCATAAATCTGAGTCAAGTATCCGTGAGACAACGAAGCACTTACTTTGGAATATCTTACGAACACTTATGATATTTCGACACTTACTTCTGAAGGCCATTTTATCAGAAAAGCAAATTCAGGTTTTCCTGTTGAGAAGTGCTATGTAGTCACTTACCGCATTCCCGAATGTTTAACCTTACCTCTGACATTTAAAATAAGGTGGGCTATTGATTAAGTCACTGTGCGCGTATTCAGGAAGATAATAAATAAAATTTCTCCCCCTCACCCCTATTTCACTTTTACATGGATTCATTCCTTTGAAATTCTGCGACAGCGTTTTAACAAATTTCTTATCCATTTTGAATTTGAGACAATGCTGTTCAAAATGGTTCAAATGGCTCTGAGCACTATGGGACTTAACATCTGAGGTCATCAGTCCCCTAGAACTTAGAACTACTTAAACCTAACTAACCTAAGGACATCACACACATCCATGCCCGAGGCAGGATTCGAATCTGCGACCGTAGCGGTCACGCGGTTCCAGACTGAGGCGCCTAGAACCGCACGGCCACACCTGCCGGCGACAATGCTGTAATGACGCGCTTATCCTTCTTATTTCCGCTCATTAGAAAATCGTACTGTAATATATCACATCCAGTCACGTACACTAATGCTCATTAATTTCAGTAAACCTGATAATTGAATTCTAATACCCTGTACATATCATATAATACTGTGGTTACGGTTGAGTAAGCAAAGGAATAGGATAACACTGGTAAACACGTCACGTTTATGTTTTTGTTTTATATACATGCATTTTATCCAGAATAGTGTTGTTTGCGAAGAAAATAATTACCTGAACTGGTATATTTGTTTACCTGTGTGTTGAACGAATGCTGCCCTGTAGCTCCTTGTACTGTTGTGATTTCCGCCGTGTACTTCGATCAGTGGTACCGTGGATACTGCACTTCATTTTCTTAGTGACAATTGACAGTGTGCACCCCGTTATCATGGCTCCAAGAGTGGAGATTTCTATAGACAAACTTGCTGCAATTGTCGCATCAGGACACCAGGTTTACCTGTGCCCCAAATTGTGAAACAACGTGCCGCGTGTATAACGGAAGCATAAAACACTTTCCATCGCACAGGAGACAACAGGTAGCAATAAGGACCTACCACGACCATGAAGACCTCGTAAAAGTCTGAAAGTGATGACAAATTCATAAGAATTACTAGTGAGAGAATGGCTTCAAAGCAGCAGCACAAATACGTGCAGAACTGTTAGAAATGGCCAAGAAATTCATATCTGTTTGCAACAGCAAGAAGGAGACTGGTGCCGGCTTGAAAGGACGTGTGGCAGCGAAGAAACCCCTTCTGAAGCCCGTGAATGAAAGGTACTCGAATGCGCTAGAAAGTATAGTAAGTGTATACATGAAGAGTAGAAGAAAGTGTTATTCACAGGTGTTCCGAAATTCGGAAATTTTGGTATCAGATTAAAGACATTTGTTCCTCGATCTGATGGAGAAAGAGTGGCTCAACAGTGCGTTTTAATAACACTTAAACACAGTCGAGGCTCTATTATAGTTTTGGGGTGTTTGCAGGAGATATAGTTGGCGATATCGTGAAAACAAATAGATGTATGGACCAGAAGCACTCCCGCCGCCTACTTCAGTATCTTACGACACTATGTGGATTGCGTTTAATAGGGTAGGGTTTACATTACAATAAGATAATGATCCAAAAAATCGGTCGGTGTAATTTAAAAAATACATTGCATAAAAGGGAAAAGACAAGGTACTGAAGGATACAGCGTGACCGTCCCAAATACCTGATTGTAATCCTATTAAAACGGTCTGGGAGGAAGTATACAGGCTTATCCGGAAAGTTCACATACGAGCAAGGAACGTCTCTGGAATGTCGTTAAGGAATCATATAGACTCACGATATCTACAAAAACTTACTGACGGCATGGCTCGAGTCTGTGAGGAGGCATACTTTGATGAAAGTAAAATAGTATATGTATTATATGTGTTAAAAATTATGTAATTATATTTTTGGAGAAATGAAGTTTCGTGTTCGTATTTAAAATATCAAATAGCAATCACGGTTTACTGAAATTAATAAGCGGTACCGTAACGCTGTATTCTACCGCTGGGTTGCTATTCTTCTATCATCCGTTACTGTTTCATACTCTGACACTATTGAGCAGTAAATCTCTTTGGTGTCATTATTAAAGTTACAATTTGAGGCATTCAAACGGGAACTTTCTGACAGCAAAATGGACCGTCTCCTGTCCAGGACAATGTTCCTAATGGCATCGCTATCGAGACCTTACTATGTTAACAGCTTGTGAGTGGTTTAGCTCATAAAATTCTATAATCTGAATTTTTGAGTCTTTTCTGGGAGTTCCCTTATTTACGGTATCTGCCAGAACTCCCTTGAGATTTCCATCATACCCACGATGTTTGCCTAGTGGCAGTTGAATTACACTGCCCGCTAGCCTTTGTTAACTCTCTGGGCCCGTGCTCGGAGCTTAAACGTTTACGAGCCTATACTTCCTGATTGTGTTACTCGTAATTCCGACCGAGCGAGGTGGCCCAGCAGTTAGCACAATGGACTCACGTTCGGGAGGACGATGATTCAAACCAGCGTCGGGCCATCCTGACTTAGGTTTTCCATGATTTCGCTTAATCGCTTTAGGAAAATGCCGGGATGGTTCCTTTGTAAGGGCACGGCCGACTTCCCTTCCTACCTTCCCTAATCCGGTGGGACCGCTGACCTCGCTGTTTGGTCCCCTCCCAAAATCAACCAACCAACCAATCAATCTTAATTCCAACAGTGCGTACACTACGACTTCTTTGATCCTGAGCTTCATATTACTTTGCTTTCAGAAGCGTTTCCCAATTCCCGTGGCCCAATACTTAATACTACACCTTCGGACACATTTAAATAACTTATTGAGCCATCGGTTTTCTTTATTTGCTTTAATATTTGCCTTAACCAGTAAGTGTTTATCAAAAGACTGATAGGTTCTATCATCCTTAAATCGCGGATTACTATCAAAATGCTGATAAATGTTGCAAATGTTTATGACTGTCTTCATAGAATCTAAGACCCATTGAAGATGTCAGATTAACAAACGGCCTTTTATGTTGTTACTAATACGAACTTCAGATATTAAGAAGACAATGACTAAGGATCGACTAAACATAAGCAAAAAAATTAAGATGGTAAAAACAGAGCTTCACCGCTACATATGTTGCACAGTCATGGAAAAAGCAATGAATGCGATGTTCACGAGGTCTCACCTTTGGTCTGCCAGTACTCTTCTTACCTGACTAGACGGTAGCAATTTCCTTTTAGCGTGTAGAATACTTACTGCTATTGGTAGCTGTATCAACTTTAATGTAATTTTCAGTTCCTGCTTTTGAGGGGACGTAATACAATCTTCGGTACGGAGTGTGCAAACACCAACCACCTGTGATATTCGGTGTTATTTCCAGCCCTTATCTTTCTCGTGAAAGACATCTAAGCGATTCCAAGGAGCTCAGTAAGTTTTAACATCTTTACCAAACATACATGACGAGCTTCAGTTAACGTGCTGTCAGAGACAACTAATTCATTAATGACAGAATTCGTCATCCTAACTGAAAAATCTGCGTTGCCTATTTTGAATTCACTTTGAAATCAATCTTCTTCTTCCAGTAACTGATCTAGCATTCTATTAAGCATAATAGAATATCTTCCATTAATTAATATTTGTGAGGAGCAGCTTCTCACATATTAGAGTTCAATAGTGCAGCTTCCTGGTGAATGTATTCTTCTTATCTTTAATAACAGACTTTGCTTAATTATATAGTTCCATATTTCACGAAGACTATTTACACTATGTGATAAAATAATCTTCTATCGATGCAACGTCCTTTAACATTGATTTGCATTTGTTTTTACTGAATAAAAGATGGCTTATAATAAAGGAGTTGTTCATCTTCCTGCACACCACGTAAATTTCCTTATAACATACGAAAGTTTGCTGGAATGATGGCACGGAGCAGAATCTAAGTGCAAAAGCTGTTCATGATGAAACCGAGATTCAATGGAGTTAAACCGTTTCGAAGCAGACGCCCTCATTTCCTAAGGATACGTTTTACCTTTTTTATCCTGTGCAGTAGTGACTAATCAGTCGGCCATTTACCGTTACTGGACTTATGTTCATATTATTTCGTAATTTTTATTTGTGTTACATGTTTTTCCTTGTGAAAGTGGAGGCATAGTTCATAAAAATAATATTCAGACGTGATACTGTTCTTTAATCTTGCATGTCAGTCTTGTTCAGGTAACAGTACAGGAAGTCAACAAAAAAAGGTTCATTGGCTCTGAGCACTATGGGACTAAACTTCTGAGGTCATCAGTCCCCTAGACCTTACAACTACTTAAACCTAACTAACCTAAGCACATCACACACATCCATGCCCGAGGCGGGATTCGAACCTGGGACCGTAGCGGTCACGCGGTTCCAGACTGAAGCGCCTAGAACCGCACGGCGACACCGACCGGTAGGAAGTTAATAGTTAACTGCAAGCAATAGAGTGCACTAGCAAATGACATTGATTAATTCTCCACTAGTCAATTTAATCATTGTTTACATGAGTGAATTCCCTCACCAGATGCTGTCAGACACAGTTAGTTAAAAGAAGAACAGAGAATGAGACGTTACTGTGTTCTTCATTCGGCACAGCAACTCACTTAATTTACAACTCACGATAAAGGAGAAATGATTCTGTCGTATTGGTCTAACAGGACGGGATACCTAACCGCTAGTAAGACCTAATGTCATACCTTTCGTTGCTACCACCAAAGAATTTATTTTTTTGCAAAAATAATGTAGCCAAGAAGTTAATTTCTAGTAGAGATTACTGCCTGATATGATTATATTGAACAGAGGATATTATAAATCGTGTTTGTATGTACAGAATTACACGAATACAGTCCGGTAGAATCGAGAGGGTAACCCACTACTGAAAGATTGTCGTGTGTATGAAGCAGAAGTGATGAATTTACGCATACGAAAAGCCTACTGGTTTAGCGAACGCTATCGGAGTTACTAACTTTCGCTCCAGTAACTGGACATTCATTTTCCCTCCGCCGATGTAACTTTAATTAAAACTGACTCGGGGGCACTTCCACATCATCAGACCAAACACTTCAAGTAGTACCAAAAGTCGTTTCGGAAGTATTTTGCCGGAATTCCTCCGGCGGTAGAATGTTTTTGCTTCTAATGAGTGTCGTTGCACCATGGTATTCAGTCCAAAGATTGGTTTGATGGAACTCTCCACGATACTCTTTACTGAGAAAGCCTCTTCATCTCCAAATACTGCTGAAACCTAGATCCATTTGACTCTGTATGCTTTATTCATCCCTTTGTCTCTTTCTTTCCGATTTTAGCCCCTCCTCCCAACTACCTTACGATAAGAAGTTGATGATTCCTTGATGTATTAGAATGTTCCATTAAAGCATCCCTTTGGTTAAGTTGTGCCTCAAATCTCTTCCCAACTACAACGCCTCCACATTATGTACACAGACTACTACTGAGGATTCTTCTGTAACACCACATTTCAGAACCTTCCAACGTCTCCAGGTCTCTTCCACGTATATAACAAGACGTCATTATTCTTAAACCAACTATTAGGGTTGATTAAATTCAGCTCTATGTAAAATTCTATCATGCAGCTTCTTCTTTCATGCCTTTCCCCCAGCCCACATATTCCTACTATTTTCCTTCTCCTCCATTTCCTGTTTGGAACTGCAGTCACCACCTCAATCAAATTTTCTCTCACGTAAGTATCTGAATAATTTCTTTTATCTCAACCTAGATTCTTCTTGTCTTTTCATCATGTGCGGTGCCAGTTGACGTGTAAACATACTGGTCGAGGACTGTGATGGTTGTTATCTTTGTGTACCTTCGCTACGATGATGCATTCACTATGCTGTTCATAGTAGATTACTAGCATTCCCATTTTGTTATTCACTATTAGACCTCGTCCTGCGTTACCGCTATTCGATCCTTTATTTAAAATAAGGTACTTACCTAATCAGAAGTCCTGTTCCTCCTGCACAAAACTTCACTAACTCTTACTACGTCTAACTTCAACCTATCCACTTACCTTTTTAAATTTTTGAACCTACCTGCTGCGACCTACAGAAAGCGACTTGTTTTTCTTGATTCCAGAGTGGTTCGCGCCCGGTGCTCTGAAGGGAAACTATATTACCTTCGGAGTATTTCACCCAAGAAGATGCCTCATCATTTTACCATACAATAGAGCTGTTGATGAGTACTTTAATATATTGTGTTTCTACCGGTGTCATAAGACAAACGACGTCTGTTGTTGAGGGTTCTAAAGGTTCCAAAATACCATTGATCGGCCGCAGAATAGAAAAAGGAGATATTTGGGAGACTGTCGGTCGTTTACAAAGTTTGCTGGTAAGGGGTAGCCCAATGCGATTCGGTTGACAGTTGCAATAAACCGACACCAGTTTATCACGATACGAAGCGGTGTTCACTGTAATATTTATGTCAAATGGAACTATATAGTTTCAGAGCACTTTTCAAGTCTAAGACATCCATGCTGTACATAGGCAGACTGAAGCAACATACAAAAATTTGTACTAAGGTCGGCATTCGAACGGGTGTCTCTGCTCACTAGGCGGATGCGCTAAGCACAACGCCATCCTGGCAAAGTGGTTGGCACAACTGCACGGACTATCCTAGGACGCCTTCCTCCTCAATGCGAATTCCCATAATATTTATGTTATCTAACGGTCATAGCGGTTTCAACTAAAGAACTTTAAAAGTACGAGAGGATAGAAAAAAAGTTGCTTCTTATTATGACAGGCCCAGTAACTTTTATTGAATGCAGCACTAAAATTCAAAGCAACACAGATAAGTGACACTATTTCTGGACAGAGTCACCAAGTCTCTATTAACAACGGTAGGAACGTTCTACCAATTGTTCAATTCCTGTGCGAAAGATACAGACTTCTTGTCATGGAACCATTCGAAAAGTGCTTTGTCGGGGTCACCATCATCGGAAAATCGGGGACTACTGTGAATCAGTTCCCCTACTGCCTGGAAATTGCCGTTAGTGATTGATCCCGACGGTCTGCCTTCCCGATCAGTGCCACCCACGTTTGCGTTACATTGGTCACTACTGTAAGAAACCATTTGGTGCATATACCGCCAGAATTGCTGGGACAAAAGTGTGTGCAATTTTATTGCGCACAGGAATCGTACTGTCCGCGTATTTCACGTTTTGAGTAGTTCCCATCTGCACTGCAACGCGTAATATATACAGGGTGAGTCACCTAACATTACCGCTGGATATATTTCGTAAACCACATCAAATACTAACGAATCGATTCCACAGACCGAACGTGAGGAGAGGGGCTAGTGTAAATGGTTAATACAAACCATAAAAAAATGCACGGAAATATGTTTTTTAACACAAACCTACGGTTTCTAAATGGAACCCCGTTAGTTTTGTTAGCACATATGAGCATATAAACAAATACGTAATCAGTGCCGTTTGTTGCATTGTAAAATGTTAATTACATCCGGAGATATTGTAACCTAAAGTTGACGCTTGAGTACCACTCCTCCGCTGTTCGATCGAGTGTATCGGACAGCACCGAATTACGTAGGGATCCAAAGGGAACGGTGATGGACCTTAGGTACAGAAGAGACTGGAACAGCACATTACGTCCACATGCTAACACCTTTTTATTGGTCTTTTTCACTGACGCACATGTACATTACCATGAGGGGTGAGTTACACGTACACACGTGGTTTCCGTTTTCAATTACGGAGTGGAATAGAGTGTGTCCCGACATGTCAGGCCAATAGATGTTCAATGTGGTGGCCATCATTTGCTGCACACAATTGCAATTTCTGGCGTAATGAATGTCGTACACGCCGCAGTACATCTGGTGTAATGTCGCCGCAGGCTGCCACAATACGTTGTTTCTTATCCTCTGGGGTTGTAGGCACATCACGGTACACATTCTCCTTTAACGTACCCCACAGAAAGAAGTCCAGAGGTGTAAGATCAGGAGAACGGGCTGGCCAATTTATGCGTCCTCCACGTCCTATGAAACGCCCGTCGAACATCCTGTCAAGGGTCAGCCTAGTGTTAATTGCGGAATGTGCAGGTGCACCATCATGCTGATACCACATACGTCGACGCGTTTCCAGTGGGACGTTTTCGAGCAACGTTGGCAGATCATTCTGTAGAAACGTGATGTATGTTGCAGCTGTTTGGGCCCCTGCAATGAAGTGAGGACCAATGAGGTGGTCGCCAATGATTCCGCACCATACATTTACAGTCAACGGTCGCTGTCGCTCTACCTGTCTGAGCCAGCGAGGATTGTCCACGGACCAGTAATGCATGTTCCGTAGATTCACTGTCCCGTGGTTTGTGAAACCCGCTTCATCGGTAAACAGGTAGAACTGCAACGCATTCTCTGTTAATGCCCATTGACAGAATTGCACTCGATGATTAAAGTCAACGCCATGTAATTGCTGATGTAGCGACACATGAAACGGGTGAAAGCGGTGACGATGCAGTATGCGCATGACACTACTTTGACTCAGTCCACCGGCTCTCGCGCCGGCCGCGGTGGTCTCGCGGTTCTAGGAGCGCAGTCCAGAACCGTGCGACTGCTACGGTCGCAGGTTCGAATCCTGCCTCGGGCATGGATGTGTGTGATGTCCTTAGGTTAGTTAGGTTTAAGTAGTTCTAAGTTCTAGGGGACTGATAACCACAGCAGTTGAGTCCCATAGTGCTCAGAGCCATTTGAACCACTTGAACCGGCTCTCGCAATGTCTCGGGTACTCATGTGTGTGTTCATGGCAACAGCAGCTAACAGACCAACTGCACCCGCTTCTCCTGTGACGGGCCTGTTACGGACCCGTTTGCGTGCTACGACCATACCTGCTGCATACAGTTGGCGGTAGATGTTTTGCAATGTGCGGCACGTTGGATGCTCTCTGTCCGTGTACGGTTCTGCATACACCCTGCAGGCTTCAGCTGCGTTTCGTCGACACTCGCCATAGATGAGTATCATCTCCGCCTTTTCAGAGTTCGAATACACCATGGTCACAGTTCCTACAACACTACACTATCACAGACGTCTGGTAACACGGTGTACTGCAGTTGGTCTGCGTGCGGAGACGATTGCAGATTGACAATAGCAGCAGGACACTGCGACAGCTAGACCAAACCACAACAGTGCAATACAGCCACACTCGTAAACACGGTCGTCATCGTAAACATGTCCCTGCAGATGCTGCTCGCCGACCGTGGCCCGTGTTTGTTACAACACGCAACTGAACGTCGGAGGTTTCAAGCGTCAGTTTTAGGTTACAATATCTCCGGATGTAATTAACATTTTACAATGCAACAAATGGCACTGATAACGTATTTGTTTATATGTTTAGATGTGCTAACAAAAGTAATGTGGTTCCATTTAAAAAAACGTAGGTTTGTGTTAAAATACATACTTCCGTGCATTTTTGTATTGTTTGTATTAAACAATTACACTGGCCCCTCTCCTCACGTTCGGTCTGTGGAATCGATTCGTCAGTATTTGATGTGGTTTACGAAATATATCCAGCGGTAACGTTAGGTGACTCACCCTGTATATTACCCGTACTACAGCGGAATATGTATTCTCCTCTGACAATGCACCATTCTTGTTACGGACTTATCTCGGCGTTGGATGACTTGTGTAACTAACCTTCTCAAGTTCCCCCGTTTCAAGCACTGATGTATAAGTGAACAAATGTGGTGTAGTGTTATATGGAAATCAAATATGCTTCCGTGAATCAATGCGATCTCCAGAAATTATATAGGAAAAAAACTAAATGAAGCTGGACTAGAAAGATTAAGCCGGAAGATAGTGGACGGAAAAGAGAAGAAGAAGAATGTTAATGGAATGTCTGTTATAGAACGCAGAGTAGAAGAATTGTTTAGTGTTAAGTTTTGGGAAATGCGTGTTCAAAGTACTTAACTGAGGATTTTATAACATTAAGTAATCTAAGATTGGATGGCAGATATAAAACACAGAAAATTAGTGTATAATATTCACATTACCCTATACTGTTTATGATTTGTATTACTGACACGGTTTCCACCACGAGACGAACATTGACAACATTCTTGATCAAAAACCACTAGATCAATAGCGAACTTAAGCCGTCAACGAACAGTCAACGATATCTGTAGATTTCCCCTGATATAATAACTTCAGCTGAGATGTGTAACATTGCAGTTAGCCTTACCTTCGTCTCACAGCGCACGGCCACGTAACTTCTGTGATGCAAATAAATGTAAACTTCGCACGCTGTGATGACTCACTGGTGAGGCAATCTTAAAAAGTAACGTACTAAAACTGTCCGATGGGTGCTGTGATAGCCGGATATGCGTTTAGAAATCAGAAACCCTAAAGTGTAAGTAATACGTCCTTCCTAAACGAATGCTATAAAGTTTGTATGTTCTAAGAATAAAGAGTTCACACGTCTGGCATAATGTAGACGGCAACGTTGGACTTAATAACGGCTGTAAAACGTGTGCGCAGTCTTTAACAGCGCCTTGCGGATTTACGTCCTGCCTCCGCGAAATTCTCCACCAGTTAAAATGGCATGTTTTTCTGTTTGCTGTGGAAAGGCTTATTCCATAGTACTGCCGAGCTTTTGCTCGTGTAGGGTGCGAATAACCCTAGAACTGGTGCTGAGAAGACAGCTGCTCCGTTGATGGTAAGTTCTTACATTGGCGGCTACCGTCATAATTCGAGCACTGATAAATGCTCTAGTTATGATCACACAACCCAAACTTTTTAAAGGCCTATTATCATCCTTCTGTGATAGGTGGATACTATACATCTGAACTATATTGGATGATCCCATGTGCGTTCCTCATTTGGAAAGAAACGTAAGATGACAAGTTTGTTTGCGTGGCCACCTTCCGCAGCAACTACATAATTATTTGTTTTCTAAATAAAACCGCCTTTTCTTGCTGCACTGCACGACACTTAAAATCATTTTTAAACTAGACTTCAAATGGTTAAGTCCACATCTGGCTACATGAAACAGTTTGTCAGATTCGACTCCTAACTTAGTTCAGTTTAAAGTGAGCTGTCGAAGAAACACTGTCTTCAGAACCTCAATACACGCACTAACGGAAAACAGTCGCAACACCATGAATGGGTTGTGCAACATAAACGATAGTTAATAGGAGTGTTTCTAGAAATGAAAGGCGATGTCTATTCAAATTTGACGGCAGTTGCATAAGAGTGGTGCTAGTTGCCCCACTATGAGGTTACAAATCAGGTTTTCATCAAATAAACGCTGTAACGGTCATGATTGTTACTTATCTTTGAGATTGGACTTGGTGAGCTGATGGTAGTCAAGAATGCGACAGAGATACAACTATCAGCGCCTAACTGGTTTTAACGTGGTCGTTTAGTATGGCCACGAAATACTGAATGTATCTTCTGCGACGTTGCAGAAATACTTGGCAGGAATGTAGACAACATACATGATTCCTGGCAGCGGTGATCACGAGAATGTGCGGTCACAAGAAGGCCGGGCGCCGGGCGGGCACGTAGCACCACCGAGAGGGAAAACCATCGTTTCGGGATGTGGCTCTGGCGCATCGAACTGCATCTGCAGTAGCAATTTCAGCAGCAGCTGGCACGAAAGCCCCATAACGAACTGTTAGAAATTGTTTACTTCAAGGACAGCTCCGAGCCAGATGCCCTGCATCATGCTTTCCACTGACCCCAAACCACCATCATTTTAGATTTCACTGGTGTCGAGCGAGAACTCATTGGAAGATAGGGTGAAGGTCTGTTGTGTGTTCTGATGAAAGTTGGCTCTGCCTTGATGCCAGTGATAGCTTGTGTTGGTTAGAAGGAGGCCAGGTGAGCGCTTTTAAAAAACCTGTCTGCTTCCTAGTGACAATGGACCTACAGCTGGACTTATGGTGTGGGGTGCTATTTCGTATGACAACAGGAACAACCTCGTGGTTATGTCACACACACCGACTGCAAATTTGTACGTCAGTCTGCTGACTCGTCCTTCTGTGCTGCCATTCATGAACAGCGTTCCAACAGGATAACGCACGACAGCGTACCGCTGTTGTAGCCCAACACGCTCTGCGGAGTGTCGACATGTTGCCTTGACCTGCTCCACCACCATACGTGTGTCAAATCGAGCACATATGGGTCTTCGTCGGGAAACTCCACAGTCACCCGCAAACAGCATTAACCGTCCCTGTATTGATCCACAAAGTGAAACAGGCCGGGAACTCCATCCCACAAAAAACCGGCACCTGTACAACACAATTCATGAGCGTTTGCATGCTTCCATTAAACATTCTGGTGGTTACATCACTTATTGTACCAGCCTATCACATTTTCACTTGCTTATCTCGAGCCTGCATTAACCTGTGATCTTGCAATGTTAATCACTTACATAAGTTACCTAATCAAATGTATTCCCTAAATTTTATTCACTACCTTAAATATTGTTCGGTGTTGCGAATTTTTTCCGTTAGCGAAGTTAAAGATAAATGAGGTTGCTGCTGTTATTGAAAAACCAGGTAACTGGCAATTCAGTAAATGCAAAAGAGGTCGTTTAATTGACATAGTCTGACAGTTACTTTGTACTTAACTACGCATGCCTCAAAGACCTCTGCAGTCATACCCGATGATTCTTTTGGCTCACCTATTGAAGGTACCACTTACCTACTGCATATATGTATAGCAGTAGCAGAACCAGAGGTCAGTCCTACATGTCAATGTGCTGAAACCTCGTATATACGTACAAACTGTGTTTGCAATGCTTTGTGCGGTTTGGCAGCCATGTTTATGGGAAGATGAGTGTACTGAGCAAACATCTTGGATCATGAAATTTCCTGGAAGATTAAAACTGTGTGCCGGACCGAGACTCGAACTCGGGACCTTTGCCTTTCGCGGGCAAGTGCTCTACCGACTGAGCTACCCAAGCACGACTCACGCCCCGTCCTCACAGCTTTAATTCCGCCAGTACCTCGTCTCCTACCTTCCAAACTTCACAGAAACATCCCCCAGGCTGTGGCTAAGCCATGTCTCCGCAATATCCTTTCTTCCAGGAGTGCTAGTTCTGCAAGTTTCGCAGGAGAGCTTTTGTGAAGTTTGGAAGGTAGGAGACGAGGTACTGGCGGAATTTAAGCTGAGGACGGGGCGTGAGTCATGCTTGGGTAGCTCAGTCGGTAGAGCACTTGTTCGCGAAAGGCAAAGGTCCTGAGTTCGAGTCTCGGTCCGGCACACAGTTTTAATCTGCCAGGAGGTTTCATATCAGCGCACACTCCGCTGTAGAGTGAAAATTTCATTCTGGAATCATGGATCATGTTTGTTTTACACTGAAGCGACTAAAGTCATATAATACCTCGTAATATCGTATCGGGTCTCCTTTTCTCCGGCGTAGTGTAGTAACTGTGCGTGCTATGTATCAACAAGTCATTGAAAGTCACCTGCAGAAATATTGTGTCATGCTGCCTCGATAGCCGTCCATAAATGCGAAAGTTGTGCTGGTGCAGGATTTTGGGCACCAAAGCTCGACGGGTAGCCGAAACATTCATTCGAATTGTCCAGAATGTTCTTCAAACCAATCGCGAATAATTGTGGCCCTGTAACATGACGCATTGTCATCCATAACAATTAGATTGTTGTCTGGGTGCATGAAGTCCACGGATAGCTGCAAATGGTTAGCCGAACATAACCATTTCCAGTCGACGATCGGTTCAGTTGGACTAGAGGTCCCAGTCCACTCCACGTAAACACCGCCGACACCGTTATGGAGGCACCACAAGCTTGCACAGTGCCTTCTCGACATCTTGGATCCATAGTTTCATGGGGTCTGCGCTACACTTGAACTCGTCCATCAGCTTTTACCAAATGAAATCGGTATACGTCTGACCAGTCTGCGGTTTTGCAGTCGTCTAGGGTTCAACCGACATGGTCACTAATCTAGAAGGGGCGCTGCAGGTGATGTTGTGCTGTTAGCAAAGGCACTCGCGTCGGTAGCCTGCTGCCACAGCCCATTAACGACAAATTTCGCCGCACTTTCCTAAAGTTTGTCATACGTACCACATTGGTTTCTGCGGCTATTGCACGCAGTGTTACTTTTCTGTTAGCACTGACAACTCTACTCAAACACCACAGTTCTCGGTCGTTATGTGAAGGCTATCGGCCACTGCGTTTTCCATGATGAGAGGTAATACCTGTAATTTAGTATTCTCGGCACACTGTTAACGGTTTCCGAAATGGAATGTCCCATGCGTCTAGGTCGAACTAGCATTCCGCCTTCAGAGTAGTTTATTCCCGTCGGGCGGCCATAAGATTAACGGAAACGTTTTCATACGAATCACCTGAGCACAAATGACAGCTCCGCCAAAGCACTGCCCTTTCATACATTGTGTGCGCAACAATACCTTCATCTGTATAGGTGCAGGTCGCTAACCCATGGCTTTTGTCACCTCAGTGTCTGTAGCCAAACTCTAGTAAATGAGTATGACACATCCGAAACCAGTAACGAATCGTAAAATAAATTTCCTGAGTAGTAATCGTAACAGTCACGCTTTACCTTAAGCCATTATGGAAAACAACATGCCATTTGGAAAAAAGAGAGTCAACTGCTCGCGGTAAAAGTTATAGCCCAAAGACAACAGCGGGAAAGCAGTTACAGCAGGAACAGAATAACTAGTAACTCCCTCTGTGACAGTGATGGTTCCGACAGGAGCAAGGTCTGTAGAGACGGTGAAGTGCTGACTTGTGTCGATGCCAGCTGGTTGCATGACGTGTCTACTACTAGCAGCTTTATGACGGTCTTTACACCCATTCATAAAAAGGTGCAGCCAGTATTGAACATCACTGAGACTCCAGAATGAAAGTTTCATTCTGCACCGGGGTGCGCATTGATATGAAACTCCCTGTCTGATTAAAACTGTGTGCCACACCGAGACTCCATCTCGGGACCTTCAAATATTTGAAAATTTTAGTATTTAGCTCTAACAGTTCCATCAAACAGTGAAACGTTAGTGTTTCACGCTCCGTCGACGATGAGTTCGTTAGCGACCAAGCATAAGCTGTAAATTTGTGCGTTACGAGGAACCAAAACTATGTTCTTTTCAAATAAACCATCCACTCATTTTCCTTACACAATTCAGTGACACAACGAAAACCTATATCTAAATTGCCGTATGTTGATTTGTATCGCCCACCTTCTTTACCATGACGTCACCAAACACGACCCATGAGGTCCAGAGTTTGATATCTTCTAAGTTGTCGTCACGAGACTGCCTACACTGCGCTTGTCCGTCCTCTTTTAGAATACTGCTGCGCGGTTTGGAATCCTTATCATATAGGGCTGACGGAGTACATCGTAAAAGTTCAAAGAAGGGCAGCACGTTTTGTATTATTGGGAAATTTGGGAGAGGGTGTCACTGAAATGATACGGGGTTTGGGCTGGACATCATTAAAAGAAAGGCGTTTTTAGTTGCAACGGAATCTTCTCAGGAAATTCTAATCACCAACTTTCTCCTCTTAATGCGCAAATATTTTGTTGAGACCGGTTTACATAGGGAGAAACGGTCACCACTATAAAATGAGGGAAATCAAGGCTCGCACGGAAAGATATAGGTGTTGGTTCTTTCCGCGCGCTATACGAGATCGAAATAATAGAGAATTGTGAAGGTGGTGCGATGAATCCTCTGCGAGGCCCTTAAGTGTGATTTTCAGAGTATCGACGTAGATGTAGATAGTAGTTTTACTCTTTCGTTTAGTGAATAAAATATAAGCTTACCGAGTATGGGACCAGAACTGTTGTTGGATTCAGGACTTCCTTGTAGACACATCTCATCAGTTCACTGTTAATGGAACAAAATCTACAGAAATAGAGCTAATTTCAACAGTACCGCAAACAACTGTGATAGAGCTGTTGCTGTATTTAACATACACTGACGGATAAAGATAGCTACATCATATATTAATTAATGTAGAGTAATGAAAGTTCGAGAATACATTTGTCTAGGTAATATTGTAAGTGATTAACATTGTAAGAGCAGAGGTTAATCTAAGCGCGAGTAAGACATGACAACGTGAAATGGTGATACATTAATAACGGATGTAGCCGCCAACTGATAAATGTAAGCGTGCAAACGTGCACGCATTGTGTTGCACAGGTTCCGGATGTCAGTTTGTGGGAAGGAGTTCCATGCCTGATGCACATTGTCTAGTTAATGACGGTTCTGGATGACGCTGGAGCTGTCGTCCGATGACGTACCATATGTGCTAGGTTGTAGACATATCTGGTGATCGTAGAGGCCCCGGTAACATGTTACATTCTTTAGACTATTCTGGGTTAAAACAGGTATGTGGGCGAGCGTTGGAAAATACCCAGTGGAATGCTCTCCATCTATGGCAGCGCAACTGGTCGAATCACCAAAATGACAAACAAATTTGCAGTCAGGGTGCAAGAGTGCTTCTGCTGTCATATGGAACCACACTCGAGACTATATCTCCAGGTGTAGGTCCAGTGTGTCTAGCACGCAAATAGATTGGTTGCAGACCCCCAACCGACCTCCTAACCAACGCACGGCCATCATTGGCACCGAGGAACAACGGACGTTCACCGTGCCTTCCAATGGGCTTCCGCTTGACACCACTGAAGTCGCAAATGGCGAAGTCTTTGGATCAGTGGAATGCACGCAACAGGGCGTCTGGTTTGGAGTTTTTCTTAAGGTAACGATTCGCTGTGTAACTCTGGTGCCAACTGTCGCTCATACTGCAGAGCCGTACGCCGAACACAATGGTATTTCCTCTTGTTAGTGCCACGTGGCCGCCTGGGGACCGGTCTTCTTGCGACAGTACATTCTCCTGACCACCGCTGCCAGCAATCATGTACAGTGGCTGCTTTCCTCCCTTGTCTTCGCAGAAGGAACGTACAGCCTATGGTAGTGCTATTTAGCGACCTCGTCCAAACTCTGTGAGGTGTTGATAATGGCGTTTTGTTGCCCTAAAGGCATTCTTGAGTAAAATAAATTCATCCCGTCCAATCTCAAAGATAACTAGCGCTCACGACCGTTACAGCCTGTATAGAAAGCAAATCTGATTTACGTACCCGTAGTAGCGTTACCAGCGCCACCCTTATGCGCCTGCTGCGACATTGGAATAAACACCATCTTCCAAATACAGGAAAACGCCTACCAAATTTCGTGTACGTCAGACAGCTCCTTCTTGGTATTGCAACGCCAGAAGAATGTAGAGAATTTCAGGAAGAGCACAGAGGATCGATCATTGGCGCAGGGGCTGGCAGTTGACTCTGAACGTAAGTGAAAGTGATGTATTGCCCACAAATATACAACGAATGCGACAAATAACTGGAAACAGAAACTACCGTAAAACACATTCGAGTAACCATCCCGTGCGACATAAGCGAAATGGAAAAAATGGTTCAGATGGTTCTAATCAATATGGGACTTAACATCTGAGGTCATCAGTCCCCTAGACTTAGAACTACTTAAACCTAACTAACCTAAGAACATCACACACAGCCATGCCCGAGGCAGGGTTCGAACCTGCGACCGCAGCAGCCACGTGGTTCCGGAATGAAACACCTAGAACCGCTCGGCCAACACGGCCGGCAAGCGAAATACTGACGTAAATCAAATTATTGTAACAGCAAGTGCCAGGCCGGAGTTAGTGGAAGAATCGTCCTCAAAATAGAGGCTTACGGAAGACTTGAACTACCGATTTCTGAGTGCTGTTCATCATGTGGAACGCTTACTAGTATGAATTATTAAGAAAGGAAAATAAAATCCAACGAAGAGCGTCGCGTTTCGTCACCGCATCGTTTAGAAGGTACGAGATCGTCACGGAGGTGTTCAACATACTTATGGTTCAAATGGTTCTGAGCACTAAGGGACTCAACTTCTGAGGTCATGAGTCCCCTAGAACTTAGAACTACTTAAATCTAACTAACCTAAGGACATTACGCACATCCATGCCCGAGGCAGGATTCGAACCTGCGACCGTAGCGGTCACGCGGTTCCAGACTGTAGCGCCTAGAATCGCCAACATAATTATGTGGCGTACATTACAGCAGAGGCTTTGTGCACCTCTAAGAAGTTATCTGTTGAAATTCCGAGACAGTGCATTCCGTCAAGAGTTGGGTAGGACATTACTACATCGGACATAAATGATCGTAACTAGAAAATCAGAGAAACTAAGGGAGGATAATGGGGTTGAATGGCCCGTCGACAGAGAGGTCATGAGTGACGGAGGACAAGCTCGGATAATGGAAGCACAGAGAATGAAACCGGCCGTGCCCTTTCGAAGAAACGATCCCGCATTTGCTTTAAGCTATTTAGGGAAATCACGGAGTTTCTAAATCTGGATGGCCAGATGCTGTTTTGAACCGCAGTCCTCCCGAATGCAAGTCCAAGCATTTATTAATGGTTCTTCTGAGGTTGGCGTATATTGTTCTTTCTTTGTTTATATTAATTATTGTTTTTCTTATTGAATTTGATTATGATTATTTCTTTCCTGTTATTTTTTTTAGTTTCTCTGTTTGTGAAGGTGCTTTAGGTCTTTTTACTTTGGTTTCAATAATTCGGTCTCATGGTAATGATTTTTTGAATTCTTTTGGTTTATCCTTGTGTTAAAGTATTTATTTATAATAATTTTTATCACTCTTTGTTTATTAAATAATTGTTGGTGGTTGGTTCATTCTTTAATGTTTCTGTCGAGTTTTGTTTTTATAATTTTTGTTTATTCATATGCTGACTTAAATATAATTAGATATTATTTTGGTATTGATATCATTCCTATTCGCCGTTAGAAAATGGAACAGGGAAAAGTAGAAAGAATAGTCGTTCTAGAAGTACCCTCCACCTCGCACTGTAAGGCAATTTGGACGTATTTGCGAAATTTGTAGCCTTTTGGTATCGGATTAATAAACTTCCGGTTGAGAGTAATGTGTTGATGAATGCAGGTCACTTACGAAATGAAGTAAATATCTCTGCCGTGCTTTTTGCGATTCCACTTCAGTGTGACAGAAACCAGCGAAAGCCACGGTCGTGCCGTCGTCGGTCGTGACGTCCTTGAACCGTGGTTGGCTTTGGCATTCCTGTTGCAGTCCGCCAGCATGGGCAGTAACTGGTCGTCTTGTTGTAAGACGAGGAGCATTTGTGAGGAAACGACAGCAAAACGCAAGAAGAGGAAGAGGTCTTGGAACTTCCTTATTAGCGGTTCTACGCAACAATGTCGTGGGAACGTGACTGGTTAGATCCGGACATCTTTAAAGAGGCTAATGACCTTTAATGTCGGTTGTTACCAGTGCCGACGCGAATTGTCATACCTTGTTTTAGGGAAAACATTTTTGGTCAAGGTAAAGCAGGACATGAAGAATGACATTATAAGTGTCTACGGCGCGTACAGTCGTGCCTGGATGCAGTGTTACACCTACTTGTACTGCGACTGATAGGTTCTGTCTGTGGTGCTTTGTCTGTCTACTGTGAGGCGGCAGACTGTTAACATACAATTTTTCATAAAAGCAGTTGTTTCTGGGCTTCTTTCGACATCAAAATGCCGAACTTTTAAAAATACACTACTGGCCATTAAAATTGCTACACCAAGAAGAAATGCAGATGATAAACGGGTATTCATTGGACAAATATATTATACTACAACTGACATGTGATTACATTTTCACCCTATGTTGGTACATAGATCCTGAGAATTCAGTACCCAGAACAACCACCTCTGGCGGTAATAGCGGCCTTGATACGCCTGGGCATTCAGTCAGAGCTTGGATGGCGTGTACAGGTACAGCTGCCCATGCAGCTTCAACACGGTATCACAGTTCATCAAGAGTAGTGACTGGCGTATTGTGACGAGCCAGTTGCTCGGCCACCATTGACCAGACGTTTTCAATTGGTGAGACATCTGGAGAATGTGCTGACCAGGGGAGCAGTCGAACATTTTCTGTATTCAGAAAGGCCGGTAAAGGACCTGCAACATCCAATCGTGCATTATTCTGCTGAAATGTAGGGTTTCGTAGGGATCGAATGAATGGTAGAGCCACGGGTTGTAACACATCTAAAGGGTAGCGTCCACTGTTCAAAGTGCCGTAAATGCGAGCAAGAGGTGACCGAGATGTGTACACAATGGCACCCCATACCATCACGCCGGGTGATACCCCAGTATGGCGATGACGAATACACGCTTCCAATGTGCTTTCACCGCGATGTCGCCAAACACGGATGCGACCATCATGATGCTGTAAACAGAACCTGGACTCATCCGAAAAAATGACGTTTTGTCATTCGTGTACCCAGGTTCGTCGTTGAGTACACCATCGCAGGCGCTCCTGTCTGTAATGCAGCGTCAAGGGTAACCACAGCCATGGTCTCCGAGCTGATAGTCCACGCTGCTGCAAACGTCGTCGAACTGTTCATTCAGATGGTTGTTGTCTTGCAAACGTCCCCATCTGTTGACTCAGGGATCGAGACGTGGCTGCACGATCCGTTACAGCAATGCGGATAAGACGCCTGTCATCTCGACTGCTATTGATACGAGGCCGTTGGGATCCAGCACGGCGCTCCGTATTACCCTCCTGAACCCACCGATTCCATATTCTGCTAACAGTCGTTGGATCTCGACCAACGCAAGCAGCCATGTGGCGATACGATAAACCGTAATCGCGATAGGCTACAATCCGACCTTTAACAAAGTCGAAAACGTGATGATACGCATTTCTCCCCCTTGCACGAGGCATCACAACAACGTTTCACCAGACAACGCCGGTCAACTGCTGTTTGTGTATGAGTAATCGGTTGAAAACTTTCAACAAGTCAGCACGTTGTAGGTGTCGCCACCGGCGCCAACCTTGTGTGAGTGCTCTGAAAAGCTAATCTTTTGCATATCACAGCATCTTCTTCCTGTCGGTTAAATTTCGCGTCTGTAGCACGTCATCTTCGTGGTGGAGCAATTTTAATGGCCAGTACTGTAGTAAAGATATGAAAAAGATTATATGCGAAGTGATAAGTTGTGACAGTATTATGAGGTATAGGATGGTTATTATGCAATATATACAAATTATGGAACATGGTTTTTGATAAAGAGGTGATAAACAACTTTCCTATAATTTTTTTCCGTGAAGGAAGTTGTGTAACTGCTTTCAAAAGGGGGGTGCTGTTGGGCGAGCAGTGCTTCACATTAGAGTCAGTGAGTGGATCGGCTATGGGTTAGACCAGTATCAGTGCGACAGATGGAGAAGATCGGTATATATGCGTGACGAAGTCTATGGATTAGACCAGCGTAACTACGATAGACGGAGAAGATAAAATATATGGGTGACGAAATGTAAGAGGTGGCATGCGATGGTACTGGACTAGTTAAGGTTCTGAAGGAAAGGGTGAAAACTAGCCTGTTTTTGATTGTGGCCATAGAGGAATGTTCTGACGACCGACACAAACTCCAACTAGAACCAGACGAAATCTGATACCAGTAAAGTATAGCATATACAGAGGAATGGGATTGTTGAGGTAATATTACAGAACGACGATTTCATTAAAGAATTAGGAGGTGGTGTGCAGAAATAAGGGTTTATTTGCAGAGAAGAAACGGTTATTCAGAACAAAATGTGCTGTTACTTTCGTGCCATGTAAAAGGATAGAAAGTGGTTTCTGGGTGGCTGGTGGTTGGAAGAATTTCAGCGTTAATCAACTGATGCTTATATTGTATAATTTTCTTAAAAGTGCAACTAATGTGTGAGTTTGTACTTGCTTGATTGATGGTTATACCATTTCTGTTACTACAAAGTGACCACGCATCACTTATAAGAAATTTTCATGACAATCCTTTTCATCTTATTTCTGGAGATGCTTGGACTCATTTTACACGTTTTACATTCATTCTAGATTCAAACGTAAATATGAGATTTTTTTAAACACAAGATGACAGAGTTACGATTTGGGATCGGTTTCCTGGTTGTGGTTATTTTATGCAAATGTTTTAAAGGTGCTGCGTGATCTATGGTAATATGCGATCATACACATTACATGAGAAGCTATGTCAACGTAAAAAAATACCACGATTTACGTTACCCATTCACTGTCTTGAAAATGTATTCCCGCACACAATACTAACCCATGAAAAGAAATATAAGTTTATAAAGCCTATTTGACTTCACTTACCTTCGAATGGGTTCATGACTCACAAAAGAAGAGGAAAAATATTAATAAAAATAGTTGGGTTTTTACTAGGTTTTCTGCTGTTGTTTCACAGCCACTTTGTGGCTAGGAATCTGTCAGGAAATTCAAAAACAACCTCAGTGAACTTTGGTTTCTTTCCCTTACATGTAATTTTTGACGCGACCGCTACGGTCGCAGGTTCGAATCCTGCCTCGGGCATGGATGTGTGTGATGTCCTTAGGTTAGCTAGCTTTAAGTAGTTCTAAGTTCTAGGGGACTGCTGACTTCAGATGCTAAGTCCCATAGTGCTCAGAGCTATTCGAAGATTTTTTTTAGTAATTTTTGATAAATACATACTTAAGAGTCTATAGAGACAATCCTGCGTAATTTTAAAGTATTTTAATATCCGGTTACGAATTTTAGACACATGTATGTTACTGCCCGTATAAGAGGCGGTTTTCACAACAACTTAGTGATATTGTTTTTTGTGTTACAAAAAGCTGAATTTAGTTTTCCATCACAGCGTATATCGGCAGCGCCCTTATTGACCCAGAAAGGAATGATATGTCTTGCTGGTTTATCTCTGAATGTACCTGACCGCGTAGTTTACGATACCTGTAACACTGCCAACTTACATTTTATGTCTGACATCGGCGCTGTCCAGTGCCAGATACACTTAACATGTGGCCGCTGGCTACTAATTGCTAGTTACACGTTCAATCTGCGCATTTATTTCATTTTATTATTGGCGTAAAACACTGTAATTTCCCACATTTATGAAGGTGCTCACGCCTAACAAGTGTAACATGTCACTAAAGAAAAGTTAAATGTGACTTGCGTCTGCTCCATAATTTTAATTTGATTACTATTTAAGTCATACCGAAATGCTAACTAGATATATATAAGGAAATATTATGTAACCTATGCTGAAATAACAACCAAAACACTTATAAGCAGTAACGTATCCCTTGTGTTTCACGACGTACGTAACGGTGTGACAAGACGTGTGTTTGGATCACCCGGTCACTATCCAGCGACGAGAGAGCATGCGAACCACAGTAGCGAACCATTAAATTTCCATTCATTTCTTTCCTTCCTTGTCTTAAGATAATCAGTCGAAATGAGTAAAAAGCTGCGTCATATGCCATTAAAGCAACTGCACAGTGCATAGCGGAGGGTGCTTCTTACTAGCATTAGCGAGTTACGGTCCCATTGTGGTCACATGGAGTGAAAATTGCCTTTATATCCTGATACGCACGGTCACTCTATTCTCTCTTAGCTAATTCTCATTTTACATACGTGATATGTACTATGATGGTAGCAGTCTTTCAAGAACAGTGGCTCTCATAATTCGAGCAACAGGGTTTCGTGAGAACAAATGCCCCTTTCGTTCAAATATTACCATTTAATTTGCCTTAGTATATCCGTCACAGTTTCATATGAGTTCTAGTGGCAAAACTCAACACAGACAGCGCTTCCGAACGTGTTCGACGGCTATTGACATACTTACTTGGTGAAGGCTAGTAACGCTAGGGCAGTAGCCTACTCTTGCATCAATAGCAATGGCGTCTGGCAAAGTAGTTCCCACAACAGTTGCGCTGCACTTTCACAGAATCCTCCCAATAGCTGTGACCTTTTTTCTCTTCTACTGATTTCACACTTTCGTCCCATTTCATATTGCATCATAGCTTTTGATTACTAAACACATTGTGCGGAATCATCAACCAAAGAATTTGAAAGAGTTGCTGATATACTCTGAACGATCTGGCACTGTCTTACAGCACTTGTCCATGGCACACCCCTAATTGTTTTCCGTTTTGTTGAACGTCAACCGTCCAGTGCAGCGTAATGTCAGTAGGGATCTAAATGTGCTTTCTTTTAACCTAAATGTCAAAGTAATATAAGAAATTGGAAAGGAGAAAAAATTTGAAGCTCACCTCTTCTGCCGCTTCTGAATCAAACATTGATTCAGTAAACAATAATTCAGTAAACCGTCACCTCAAATGAATATCTTGTGGCTGCTAGTATTTACGTAAGTGATCGGGATGTAACTGGTATCCTAGCCGAATATATACGACAGTTGAGGTCAGCGGCATTTAAATCAGTACTGAAGCTTTCAAGGACCACACGACAAAATTCTTCACAAGATGAAATACTTCTCTCCCTGTTATATGAAATGTAAAACGAAAGTATTTGGTATTCGTTTCAGTTGCTCACGTAAGCTACCTTTCACCAAAACACATGCACAGGTTTACCGTGTATATGCCTTACGTGTTAATAACTTCCAAAGACATCGCAAGTAATCATCTCTTACCCAAAGTTCCTTATAGAAAGTAATTTGTTTTGATGTATTTTTCTTTCTAAATTAATTCCTTTACGTCCTGTATACACGTCGAAACTGAAGGCTGTCTTATCGTTTTTGATCAGCTTGTTGACGGAATGATGAGACGTGGTTTAACTACTTCATCTCCTGTATATTCAGGACCGAGGCAGCTGCTGTTTCCCTCAAAGATAACAAAAGGAGTGATGTGGTTTTTTGTGGTTATCATAACGCCGGAGGTATCTTCGTTCAAACCAAAATTAGAACCATTCTTTTGACATTTATCATTTTCCTAGGATCTGTCTGGATTAATCCCACGCTCTCTAGTTCCTGCGTGGTCATCAACGCACCACCCACTCAATACAGCATGGGCTATTAGACTCACACTAATTGGAAACGGCTCGCGTGATATAGCACTGCGTGATGTATCATCAGTCTAATGTCGCTGCTGAAGCGTAATAGAGGTAATTAGAACGAATTTATGTTAACTGCAAATCTCGGAAAAAGAGGAAGAGGTTAGAAGAGAGAGAGAGAGAGAGAGAGAGAGAGAGAGAGAGAGAGAGATAGATTTGCTAATTAGTCGTAGCTGAAGCTGGGGTGTCAGTTTTCAGTCACGAGAGGTTCAAGTTCGGTAAAAGGTCAAACATCCAACGGTCCGGTAGAGATACTCTTCACACAGTTACCGACCGTCAAGTTAGTAATTATGTGTTTGTCCAAAGCGGAATATATTACTGACACGCGACTGTGTGTAACTTACGGCTGTTGGTATCGCACAGCGTATCAGAGGTACTGCGTATCATATATGCACTGTAATTAATACCTGCTGCAGGAAATGTTCTGAGTTTCCAATTTACCACAAGAAAACGCTTGGAAAGAACTACATCAGCATCTCTTACGTGAAAATATAAAGCCACGTTGTAGAGTGCTTGTTCGCTCGTTCTGCACAAAGACAACTATAATCCTCCATATACAGGTAATGGGAGGAAAAGTATAATTACTCCGCAAAGTCTGATATGGGAAGAAAGGTATAATTACTCCGCAAAGTCTGATTCTTAACTGAGATACAAGTAAGGAAATATTTTCGTTTTCCGGAAGCACGAGAATAGTGGCTAACTTCCAAGAACGTCAATCTCAGAATTTTAACAGTCACCTACATAAAAAAATGGTTCAAATGGCTCTGAGCACTATGTGACTTAACATCTGAGGTCATCAGTCCCCTAGAACTTCGAACTACTTAAACCTAACAAACCTAAGGACATCACACACATCCATGCCCGAGGCAGGATTTGAACCTGCGACCGTAGCGGTTCCGCGGTTCCATACTGAAGCGCCTAGAACCGCTCAGCCACTCCTGCCGGGAGTCACCTACACACCAAGCCCCTGTTGTAGCATCAGCCATTGGAGTTGGGTGAGCATCTCTGTGGTGCTTCTTTGCTTCCAAACGAACTTGTAACGAAACGCGTTGCACATATTTGAGGCATCCCTATTTTATCTAGCATTACTAATTAGTAGTGATCCCAGACTGACAAGCAGTACTCAAGTATCGGTCGAACGAGGAATTTGAAAGGTACCTCATTTGCGGGTTGACTGCTTATTCTAAGAACTGAATCCTTGGTAAGGGACACTACTTTAAGTCATTGCAACAAGCTCTCTGCTTAGAAGAAATTAAACAATTTTCAGTTAGTTATTAGCTAGTTTTCCTCAATACCACAGCACTGTCTAGTATTCTAGTCTCAGATGTGCGTTTAGCTTTTGTGCAGAGAATGGGGTGTGGCTCTGATATTTTTGATGTGATAGTTTCATGCAGCACTACTGTAATTACAGCAGACTTTACTTTTCTGTCAGATTCATTGAGTTTATATCTGTTTCAGTCTTTTTCCTTAACATATGAAACTGATTTATTGAACAAATACGTAGAGAATTTTTTTTATTTATCTGTGGCTTTCGACTATAGGGCTTTAATAGTTTTGTAGGCAGGGGTCTACGATACGTACGATTACATGCGTAGAGTCTCTATATCCGGAGATCTGTTACTTGGAGGAATGGACGGGAGAGCAGTATCGTAAAATTGTACGCATTGTGCCCAATGATACATCAGACACATTTAGAAGTCGTGGTAACGTTAGTTCCTCACCATTAAGACAAGATGCTTTGCAGAATTTAATTGGGGCCCTGCTTGAGATCTCGTTAATTGAAGTACATTACAGAAATGTTTTATTTCCCTCAGGTAATGTGTTAATAAAATATAAATCTCTGATGACTGCTGCCTTCACATATTCTTCGCAGCCCATTAGAACATGAATTTGCCAGCCATTAAAAAATGGTTCAAATGGCTCTGAGCATAAAGGCCTTAACTTCTGAGGTCACCAGTCCCCTAGAACTTAGAACTACTTAAACCTAACTAACCTAAGAATATCACACACATCCATGCCCGAGGCAGGATTCGAACCTCCGACCGTAGCGGCCGTCCGGTTCCAGACTGTAGCGCCTAGAACCGCTCGGCCACCCTGGCCGGCGCCAGGCATTAACATGTATACCGAAAAGGGAAAACTGTGGACAAAACTGACAGTGAAACTACATTTCCTTGGCAGTTCTAATAGAAGCAACTGTATTCAAGGTTAATACCACCATCTTTTTTCTTTTTGGTTCAAGACGGTTTAAAAGCTGTTGTAAGTGGTGACACGATGCATCATCACATACGCTATTCAGTACAGTTTCCTGGAAAAGTTCAATATTCCTTCTTCGCGTTGACACAATGACTGTTTATTTGCTGTTAGGTACTCTCTTGTAATCTGCTAACTTGGCCTTATACCCCATAATGATACGAAGAATGTAATTCTTCATACATGACATGTATCTAACGAATGACTTCCTAATGAACAGAGCTTGTAATAAATGATGAAATAAAATAACAGACGATGTGGTATTAACTTTGTGTATTTTTTATTTCGATACTTTACAATACGTTTGTCGTTCTCTTTCAATTGAGACTACGGAGTTCCATTCACGGAGAGGATCAGTAGTTAACACCAGGTACTCAACGGGGCTATAATAACTACATTCCATGATACCTTTCATAGTAGGCCCAGGGCGAATTATTTCTTTGAATAGTGGACGGAGGATCTCTGCACAGCATTGTGATGTCACCATAATTATACATTTACAGCAATTTACAGTATGTACGGTACATGTGTTTGTGATGCTATACAGTCAATAGTCTACCTGGGATGACATACATAGGCCCACATAAGCGGCCGTGTACATACTTCTGTCACGAGATCGTTATATAAGACAACTCACAAGCTGTCTGTAAGCATTACGTTTATCGCTGTGTAGGGCAGACGCGGAAATTAATCAGAGCTGCTTCTAGAAATGACTGCAAGATTTCGGGCCCCGAGGTCCTTAAAGCGAGAAGATAGCATAAAATTTCCTGACTTCGCGAGTGAGAATGCTCTGTGAGAAGACTCAACGAATCACTAAAAAAGCGTCGTGAAGTCGCGTAGATTAGCTAAGCAATAATGTCAGTGATCATCGACTTCGACCGCGAGTTAGTAACACTGACATAGTTCAGTAAAACATCTCATGGTTCAAATACACTAAGTAATCGCACTCTATACGATTTCAACAAATCTCCTTATGCTGCTGTTTATTTTGTCTATGTCAAGTCTTCAGGTTATTTTTCAATAATGAAATTTAAATGCATCTCCTTTACAATTGGTTACCTTCGAGAGATGGAAAGTAGTGGATATGACGGACAGTCTGTAGTGTGTATGCTTGGAAAACGTTTGAACAGTGTCGTAAAACCGAACTTTAATCTTAGTGAAACGCTGAATATGAAATAATGAAAATTGATCTAGTTAAATCCAAAAGTACTACCTGTGCACTCAGTGAAAATTATTTTACTGAACTACTTCACACAGTTCACTGTAAACGAATCTGATTACTTTCTCAGCAAACTGTTTTGTGTCTGTTGCCCCGTTCACGAAAGTAAAACTCAAATTGGCAAATGAAGCAAGTAAATAAAAAATAATCTAGCCTAAATTTTTCTTTCCTTGTCAGAAATAATCTGTGTCTGCGTATGGCGTAAGGGGCAATGCACACACGACAAAATATTCAAAACTTTAGTAACAGTAATGGAGGAGGAGGATTTTAGTTTGAAGAAAATCGTTCTTGAAAAATTAAACTCTGATTCATGTCAAAAAAGACTGTAAGACATAAGAAGACTAACAGTTACGCAATTCTCTCACTACAAAATTACAGAAATTTAAACCGATTGCGTAATGAAAACAAAGAGATCAAATTAACAGAATTCGTGAATATCATTAGTTATCTAAGGAACAAAGATTTCCTTCTTACAAACGTACATTTCATTCTTGCGCGTGCAAGGGTTATCTCGAAATATTCCTCCAAAAATCTTCTCTATCAATACAATCAATAAAATAGCTTAACAAACGAGTTGTCGTCGCCATAATATAGCAGATAATTTCTGCCAGATTCACAAATATCAGATCATCTGCTCTGAAAGCTCAACTGCTCTCGACTATGCTTCTAATAGCAGTGCTACCTGACTGGCAAGCAAGCGTATCCCAGATTACGTTCAAATACGGTGTCCGGGATCTTTACCCACTTCTCGTGCAGCGTGCTCATGCATCTTTCTCCAAATACTGTAAAAGTGAATTATTACAATGGCAGAAAACATTAAAACCTTACAGCAGTAGTATCATGATCATTACATATTGCTATGTAATGAAATGTAATATATCATACAAGCTGTCTAAATAAGTATGTCTGGTCAGCTATAAGAGACGGTGCCACAAATAAAACTTTTAGAAAGTTAAAAGTAAAAAGGGGATCCTTAAATATTCAAACTTTCTTTATTGGAGATTTAAATATTCCAACTTTCTTTCCCGGAGACTTTTTATAGGCGTCAGATCCATAAACAGTTTTTGTCAATATCATGGAAACGACAAGAAACAGAAAAAAATTGTTTCTGTTTTCACAGCTCCTTTCAACGGTACTATTGTATTCCTATAGCACGTATTTTGGAAGTTCGCTAACGCACACCTGTTCAGTGGTGCTCGACTCGGAGGTAGGCTGGTTCGAATCCTTGTTGAATGAAATTTTCACCGCCAGTATTCGGCCGGCAAAGGAGGAGCTATAGCGACGTCAATTTTCTGATCACCAGCCTTTGCGCCAATGACCTGGATTAAATTCCAAACCTCTCTATAGTCTCATGAAGTGAGGGCATTTGACGTAGTTGATGGTGATCCGTCCTTTGAATGGGGACCTTAAGCTCGACGGATCACTTCGTCCTGTCCGGGAGAAATAAGTTCTCCCTTCTCTCATAGTCATCACCATCAACATCATCGTCGTCACACAACACAGACATAATTCTACTGTGTTCACGCATACATTACACTCAACTACATTCTACGTATGCGCTCATGACACAACTCTCATGTATTCGCAAGAAAAGAGGTCGATTTGCGCCGAACAAGAACACCCGACAGGACGCAATGTCATACGAAATTTACGTGTACGTTTGTTCTCATGCTCCCGTTTGATATTGTTAATTTAATTGCTACATTTTGCAGTAGGTTCTAGGTAATGTATAATGCTTTTCTGAAAAATAGAAGTGTGTTAGCAAGTTACATATCAGAGAAATCTGTTCTGAAAGCATTTGGAACGTTGCCTTGCACAAAATTGAAGCGTGGATGGCAAGTACTAAAACGTAATAGTTTGAAATGGTGAAAGTTAGATAGGTGTATCGAATAATTAGTTAAATACTGAATCACACCAGGGAGAAAGGGCTTTACGCGCAACTTGACTAAATGAAGATCTCTCATGAGGAATCAGGTAGTTAGTAACGGAGGGAAGTGTGAGTGTGTTCGTTCTCGGTAGGAGTAAAGCTATAATCAAGCAGGAAGGAAGACTTGCGTTCAACGTCGTGTTGACTGCAAGGTCATCACAGACTGAGTAAATGCTCGTATGACAGAAGAATGGTGAAAGGAAGTCAGCTGTCTCGTTTTCAAAGAGACCGTCTAGGCATTTTCTCCAAGTGATTTAGAAAATGTACGGATGACCTGATGGGATTTCGAATCATTTTCCTGAACCGAGTCTTGCTACTGCACCACCATGCTCTGGGCAAAATCTGTAGAGGGAGACCAATACAGTAAGCCGATTCAAATTCTTGTTGGGTGCAGAGAGACTTAACGTACAACTTACTAAAGGGAAGAAATGTTTCAAGCAAGTTTTCATACTGAAGATTTCAACAATAAAACATTAGAGGTGTACGTGACATACGCACACCAACGACCAGTTTCATGTGATCTGTATGTGCATATGTATTAGGAATGTTATCATGAACTCAATGTTTCTTGGATATTTGCACAGAAAGCTACTTGTTACCTGCATATATTCTGAGGTACTTACTCATTGTAGACAGATGTTGACAAGGCGATATTCAAATATTAATAACAAGAATTCGCTTAAAAAGTAGAATAGCAAATAAATTGCGCAACAGTCGTCGGAAGAATAATATGTTACGGAAAAAATGCCGTTACGATTCAATACGAAAGCGTTTTCCCGACACGTAATTGTATTCTGGTTAATGTAAAGCACTGCGGAAAATGGTAAATTGGAAAAGTAGTTTTCGTGGAGAAAAACTTTAGGTCTGAAAAATTTTTATTTTAACTGAAATTTATGAGGATTAAAAAAGCTGTCCACGTAAAGAACTTTCAGTCATCCTGGTTTTATTTTTCCAAGTTCTCCCCAATTATTCCATTCGAATACCGGATGGCTCTTCCTGGTAAGCCATGGCGCCCGCTACGTCCTTCATCAACCAATATTTAACTTCGCAGTACGAATTTTTATGATACATTTTCATTATTATTGTTATCATCATTGCTACTTTCATTTAGGAATTTTCAATAATAAAACAGTAAACCATGGCATAATTTTAGAAAGCAGCTGTGTAATTCCCGTTACAGTTTATCAGTTGGTAAAAGTGTTGGGCATTATTTGCTAGAAAAAAATTAGATAACTGCACGAACAGTTCGGAATGGGATGTAAAAGTTGTGAAATGGTCATTTTTAATCCGAACGAATAAGGTGTCCTCAGTAACAGCTAGAGCCGTAGCTCACGGCAAGTCAATATTTCATTTAATCAAAATATACGAGATTTATACGTGTAATGTTTGGAGTCCCAATATTTACTCCAGTCTCGAGGAAAGCTAAACACCTGATTCGGGAAAGCATCAGCTAATTAAACTCAGATCATTGTAACTTCGTGTAAATTTGAAGTCACCTACTCCAAGCGGGAAATGAGTAATATAAACTTCAGAGGTCTGGTAATTACCTTCACCCGCGATGGCAGTCACAAACGAGTAAATTATTTCTTTTTCACCTTGGTTGGCTTTCCCTGTTAGCTGTTACGGAATTTTGTTTCACGAAAGTCCAATATAACATCTGCTCAATCAACCAGTCGACGTTGCGGCTATTTCTGAAAACTGCATTGTTTCGAATTAAAGATAAGAACGAAGCTCTTGAAAAGCAGTTCGGAGGAAATCTGAAAAAAATACGTGCTACGAAGGCCAGCACTACTCATGAAAACCCCCAAGGTTAAATTCAAATGGTTCAAATGGCTCTGAGCACTATGATACTCAACATCGGAGGTCATCAGTCCCCTAGAACTTAGAACTACTTAAACCTAACTAACCTAAGGACATCACACACACCCATGCCCACGGCAGGATTCGAACCTGCGACCGTAGTAGTCACGCGATTCCGGACTGAAGCGCCTACAACCGCTCGACCACCGCTGCCGGCGCCCAAGGTTAAAAATCACATGGATTCAGATCAGGTGATCTTGCAGGCTATGTATCTAGGAAACCTCAGGGGATAACACGCACGTGGAATGTTGCATTAAGAACATCTTTCACTGGATGAGAGAAATGAGTTGATGTCCCATCTCGAAAAAAAAAAAAAAAAAACAGTGGGTTCCACAGAACCACGCTCTTCTGAAGCAGTTATCACTTGCTGTACAAGGACGTGCAGATGTCACGATGCATTTAACAAGCCCTGTCTTCAAAGAAGATGGAACCGAGATCAAAGGTTCTTGTGAAACCACATCACACAGTCACATACGATGAGTATAATGGTCCTTCGTGCCCAACATTTGCTTCAAAAGTAACCCAAATTCGACAGTTCTGTGTATTCACTGCCCCCTATTATGTCCTCCATAGAGAACTGCGAGGCCACATGAAATCAACTTCGATTCTCTGCTGAAGAGTGAAAATTTCATTCTGGGAACTTCGATTCTTGTCAGATACCGAAGAGAAAAATTCAGAACTTTGTCGCGGATCATGAAGTTCCAGCTGCTGAACCACAAGGATCTTGTACCAGTACCAGTGTAATATAGACCGCAAAACTTTCCGTACTGTTGACCTTGGGATGGACAATTCTCGTGACACTTTCACTACCTGGGGCATATACTGCATGGTCAATTACAGCAACAGCATCTTCGTAAATAAAGTTCACCGTTATAGGACACCTTCCTCTTCTAGATGCCACACCAAGCATTATCTCCATCCTTAAAACATTTAATTACTTCGGGCCTCCCGTCAGACATTTCGGTAGGCTATACTCTCTCAATACAGCACTGCAATCTCTACCGTTCACATAAAACAGTTTCACTAAAAATCCACGGTCTCTCTTCTCGATAGCCATACTGCTCCCTCATCTTATGGTTTGCCAAATGTCAGCGTGGATGTCAAACAGTGTACAGGTCCGGATTTGCAGCTGGTGACCAAAATTGGAACTGACTGTTTTTTTAAGAGTGAGCTGGTTCCGCATAAACTCATCAGCATATCTACCATTTTTCGCTGCCATACGATAATTCCAGCCCACTTTGGGCCTATGTGAGTAGCTGCACTTTACGATAGTAAAAAAGGTGATGACAAGGCTGAAATTAAATCCATTCATGCAAATGATGACGTTGCTCATTGTATGTGAATACATTATAACTATGGATTAGTAAAAGTAGATTGGGAAGTGTATTTTACGAGAGGAGGTGGACTGTGGGTATCAGGAATTAAGTGTCAGTTTTGAGGGAGGTTGGTAAAGAAATAAATAAAATAAAATAAAAAGAGTGTGTTGCTGGTGTTACAGAGTGACAGTTGTTGAACTATATGAAACAAAATGTAAATTAGTGACAAACTACGGCGTGCACACACTTTGTTCAACAGGGAAACGTCATTATAGGTTTTGGGATTTTGGTTGTGACATGTTCGATATGCCTACCATCATTTGCGACGATGTGGCGCAGAGAAATAGCGAAGTTCTGCATGGCCCGCTGAAGTATCGCAATACCGATGCAATAGATGACCTCCTGAATGGATGTTTTCAGCTCGCCAATGGTTTGGGGCAATTGCTGCACACCTTATCTTTAACATAGCTTTACAGAAAGGAGACGTATGTGTTCAGATCCGGTGAGTATGGCGCCCAATCGAGGCCCATGCCAATGGCCCCTGGGTATCCCAGAGGCGGAATGCGGTCCCTAAAGTGCTTCTCCAGGACACTGAATACTCTTCTGCTTCGAAGCGGTCAAGCTCTGTCTTGCGTGAACCATATCTTGTCGAAATAAGGGTCACTTTGGATAATGGGGATGAAATAGTCTTCCAAAACCTTCACGTACAGTTCGGTAGTCTATGTGGCACCAAGGAATATCGCACCGATTATTCTCTATCACCCAAATGCGCCAAGTATGATTATAGACGAACCTATCCAAATCAAAGCGGGCTTCGTCGCTAAACCAAACAAGAATGCGATTATTTTTTCGTATTATGCCCCAATGTCAACCGTGCAATTTGACCGTCCTAAGGCAAACCATTCAGAAGTTATAACGATTTTATTTCATACAGTTCAATAATTGTCACCCTGTATGAGTGTAGAATTTTGCAAACTGGGAGTGGAGGATACTCAGCCGAATCAGTGGCCTTTTCAGTTTACGTACTTGCATGAGACGGACATGAGAAAAGAATTCGATATCAACATCGTATTGCCCTTTTGGTGAAATGGTTTCCTTTTAGACGTCTTGAACGTACATAAAAAATTATTTAGCAACCTATCGTGCTGTCCCGTCTCGACCACAATTACTTCCAATATTCAATCATTTTAACTTTATGTCGTTAACAACATGAATTGTTGTAGTTCGCCTCCTTCGAGGAGGAATATGCTAAGAAAGGAGCTCTTTTGTATATCTCCAGCAGTAGTTTTCGTGATATGAAACTGTTGATTTTCTTCGTTGCCCAAACAAATATCGGCGATATTTAATCCGGCGCCTAAATAAAGTCGGTGAACCGACGGTTTTTGAGCTAGCAGTTTTACTTGGCAGTTGTAGTTTTCCACGTCAATGTATCCTATGGATATTAACGAATGTATCATTCATTCACATTCAGCTTATAGCCGTTTTGAATCACCGTAATACCATTTTGGAGATAGATCTCGACGAAGTATTGTGCAACCAGAAATAATGTTTCCGTTTTCGCCCTCATCACAATTTAAAGACCTTATCACATCTATATAAGCATTATATTATACACTGAGGTGAGAAAAGTCATAGGATACTTCCTTATATAGTGCAGCAACTCGGCGTGACATGGACTCAACAAGTCGTTCAAAGTCGCCTGCAAAACTACAGAGCCATGCTGCCTCTATAGCACACAGTAATTGCGGAAGTGTTGCCGGTGCAAGGTTTTGTGCACGGACTGACCTCTCGATTACCTCCCACAAAGGTCCGATGGGATTCGTGTCAGGCCAACAGAATACCGGCCGCTGTGGCCGAGCGGTTATAAGCGCTTCAGTGCGGAACCGCGCTGCTGCTACGGTCGCAGGTTCGAATCCTGCCTCGGGTAAGGATGTGTGTGATGTCCTTAGGTTAGTTAGGTTTAAGTAGTTTTAAGTCTAAGGGACTGATGACCTCAGATATTAAGTGCCATAGCGCTTAGAGCCACTTGAGCCATCAGAACGGTCAGATCATTCGATCTAATTTCGAACAACAGTTGCCGGTGACAAGGTGCTTTGTCATCCATAAAAATTCTATCTTTATTGGGGAACATGAAGTCTATGAATGGCTGTTAATGGGCTCCAGGTAGCCGAACATAACCATTTCCAGTCAATGATGGGTTCAGTTGGAACAGAGAACCTAGTCCATTCCACGTAAACACAGCCCACACCAGCTTTTACAGTGTCTTGTTGACAACTTGCGTACATGGCTTCGCGGGTTCTGCACCCACTCGAACCCTGCCCTCAGATCTCACGAACTGAAATCGGGACTCATCTGACCAGGCCACGCTTTTAGGATCCAACCGGTTTGGTAACGAACGCAGGAGAGGTGTTGCAGCCGATGTCGTTCTGTTAGCTAAGGATTGTTTGCGGGAGCAGACCAGAAAGCGAGGTCATCGGTCTCATCGGGTTAAGGAAGGACGGGGAAGGAAGTCGGCAGTGCCCTTTCAAAGGAACCGTCCCAGCATTTGCCTGGAGCGATTTAGGGAAATCACGGAAAACCTGAATCAGGATGGCGGGACGCGGGATTGAACCGTCGTCTTCCCGAACGCGAGTCCAGTGTACTAACCACTGCGCCACCTCACTCGGTGTTAGCTAAGGCACTCGCGTCGGTCGTCCATTAACGCCGAATTTCACACTACTGTCTTAACGGATACGTTTGTCGTTCGTCCCATATTGATTTCTGTTTGTATTTCACACAGTGTTGCTTGTCTGTTAGCACTGAAAACTTTACGCCAACGCCGCTGCTCTCGGTCGTTAAGTGAATGCCGTCGGCCACTGCGTTTCCCATTGGTGAGAGGTAATGCTTGAAAGTTTTTACTGTCGGCACACTCCTGCCCGCAGATTGAATTGCGTAACTGCTGCAGAAATGGAATGTCCCATTTGTGTAGACCAACAACCATTTCACGTTCAAAGTCAGTTAGCTCCCGTCGTGCGGCCATAATCACATCGGTTACCATACTTTTTCGCTTGAATCACCTGAGTACAAATGACAGCTCCCTCAATGCACAGCCATTTCGTACCTTGTGTACGCGCTACCAACGCTATCTGTACATGTTCATATCGCTGTCCCATTACTTTTGTCACCTTAGCAATTCACATAACACTCACAGTTAACATACAACGGAAATAACAGAAACATCAGGTAGTATGCATTATTCAGTAATTACTAGTTATTTTCACGAACACTTCAGCTGGTTTTATTTCCACCAAAGACACATGAATACAATAGTATGCGACGTAGGAAAAATCTCAATTCTTTTCTGGAAAAGTAAACTTGTTTCTACTATTGCCAAGAAGAGGCTGAATACAATTTTGAACACTCTCACTACATCCATTATTCATCCAGTTATCTCATTATAATTGATACTCGCCGTAGGTGATGTGGCATAGTTTGGGGCTTCTTGTTTGGTGTAGCGTCGACCTTCTGGCTATTTAATGCGGCTACGTGACAGACTTGGCTCGCACGAACTGTGTGCTTCAGCGCTCGCTAGGTCTCCACGACATACGTGAAAAAAAAACACTTCATTGTTTCCATTAAACACAAAAATATAGTGAAATCATTAAAGTAATTGTATATGGTATCATACATTGTGGAATGCGCAAAGTTGCCGTTGGACTATGCGAATTCTGTCCCGCCGTCTTTTTCTGATCGTATAGTGTGTCACAAGCAGACTGTGTGTAATTGTCGTCTGAGTTCAACCGGTTGTGAGCTCCTTCTGTCGAGGACATCACCGATCTTAATTCCAGCTGCAGATGGCGGAATACGATTACATGCTGTCATCTGAGCATCTATGGAATGTCCCCCGCAGGCTGGTGGACGCTTCGTAATTGAGGTCAACTGCGGAGGCAGCGATATTAGATGCCAGAATTGCGCACTCGGATGCGCCTGCGAGAGCACGGGGGGCCTCGCCGCCGACTTGCAGCAAGAAGTGATTCCGGAGAGTCGCACGCAGCGGCGCCGTCTCTGGCCTGTTGGCACCGTCACTGACCGCCAATTAGCTTCCTGCACGCCAGTGGGCCGCGCGCGATTGTCGGAATGCAGCGAGGCGCCGGAATGTGACGCCCCGCTGAGTGCCGGACTGATTTCGCGCGACCGCGGGCGTATGGCGAATCACGGCCTGTGTATTCGGCGCTAACTGGCGAGGGGCGGCCGGTCGCCAGTTGCTCTAAATTGATGCCGCGTTGTGTCACGGCAAACTCTGACCAGGTTAATTTGTCATCCAGTTATCCAGCTCATTAACGTTGTGACACATTTAGGTGCGTGAACGTGGTGCCACGATCGTTCTCTAGCGCGCTGCTGTATTAGCCGTTAGCTCCTGTAACTGCTCCTTTGCATCCAGGCAGCCACGAAACTTCGTAAACAAAAAAATGTTCAAATGTGTTTCAAATCTTATGGGACTTAAATGGTTGAAATGGCTCTGAGCACAATGGGACTTAACTGCTTAGGTAATCAGTCCCCTAGAACTTAGAACTACTTAAACCTAACTAACCTAAGGACATCACACACATCCATGGCCGAGGCAGGATTCGAACCTGTAACCGTAGCGGTCGCGCGGTTCCAGACTGTAGCGCCTAGGACCGCTCGGCCACTTCGGCCGGCGGGACTTAACTGCTAAGGTCATCAGTCCCTAAGCTCACACACTACTTAACCGAAATTATCCTAGGGACAAACACACACACCCATGCCCGAGGGAGGACTCGAACCTCCGCCGGGACCAGCCGCATAGTCCGTGACTGCAGCACCTCAGACCCCTCGGCTAATCCCGCACGGCCTTCGAAAACATTCAGTCGCCTGCCACTAGACCATTCTTGTCCGCTAGGCAAGTTACGCGCAGCTGGGCATCTCATGTACTGTAGACCAAGAAAACAGCGTGCTTGGGTGTAACAAGGGCTTTTGTCTGGTACAGGGTGCAACAGGTATAAACGCTGATATTTCTATTTGTGACAGGGGCAGTGTACTGAACAACATTACATCAGTATTTTCTTCATTAGCAGGCAAATAATTATACCCATTAGGAATTGTATGTTTTTAGGTTGGTTAGTACCTCAATGAACATGTGCCAGGAGCAAGTCATTAATGATATTGCACGAAGGCGTCGTATCTGTTCCTCCAGATATGTCCGAAACAACAGACGTCACCCATTTACATGTAACTGTTTCGCCTAAATGGACAATGAATCCACAAACGACAATGCAGTAATACATTTACGTTCGACCTCTAGAGAGAATCTACACTACTGGCAATTAAAATTGCTACACCAAGAAGAAATGCAGATGATAAACGGGTATTCATTGGACAAATATATTATACTACAACTGACATGTGATTACATTTTCACGCAATTTGGGTGCATAGATCCTGAGAAATCGGTACCCAGAACAACCACCTCTGGCCGTAATAACGGCCTAGATACGCCTGGGCATTGAGTCAAACAGAGCTTGGATGGCGTGTACAGGTACAGCTGCCCATGCACCATCAACACGATACCACAGTTCATCAAGAGTAGTGACTGACGTAATGTGACGAACCCGTTGCTCGGCCACCATTGACCAGACGTTTTCAGTTGGTGAGAGATCTGGAGAATGTGCTGGCCAGGGCAGCAGTCGAACATTTTCTGTATCCAGAAAGGCCCGTACAGAACCTGCAACTTGCGGTCGTGCATTATCCTGCTGAAATGTAGGGTTTCGCACAGATTGACTGTAGGGTAGACCCACGGGTCGAAACACATCTGAAATGTAACGCCCACTGCTCAAAGTGCCGTCAATGCGAACAAGAGGTGACCGAGACGTGTACACAATGGCACCCCATACCATCACGTGGGGTGATACCCCAGTATGGCGATGACGAATGCACGTTTCCAATGTGCGTTCGCCGCGATGTCGCCAGACACGGATGCGACCATCATGATGCTGTGAACAGACCCTGGATTCATCCGAAAACATGACGTTTTGTCATTCGTGTACCCAGGTTCGTCATTGAGTACACCATCGCAGGCGCTCCTGTCTGTGATGCAGCGTCAAGGGTAACCACAGCCATGGTCTCCGAGCTGATAGTCCACGCTGCTGCAAACGTCGTCGAACTGTTCATTCAGATGGTTGTTGTCTTGCAAACGTCCCCATCTGTTGACTCAGGAATCAAGACGTGGCTGCACGATCCGTTACAGCCATGCGGATAAGATGCCTGTCATCTTGACTGCTAGTGATACGAGGCCGTTGGCATCCATCACGGCGTTCCGTATTATCCTCCTGAACCCACCGATTCCATATTCTGCCAACAGTCATTGGATCTCGACCAACGCGAGCAGCAATGTCGCGATACGATAAACCGCAATTGCAATAGGCTACAATCCTATCTTTATCGGAAACGTGATTGTACGCATTTCTCCTCCTTACACGAGGCATTACAACAACGTTCCACCAAGCAACGTCGGTCAACTGCTGTTTGTGTATAAGAAATCGGTTGGAAACTTTCCTCATGTCAGCACGTTGTAGGTGTCGCCACCGGCACCAACCTTGTGTGAATGCTCTGAAAAGCTAATCATTTGCATATCACAGCATCTTCTTCCTGTCAGTTAAATTTAGCGTCTGTAGCACGTGATCTTCGTGGTGTACCAATTTTAATGGCCAGCAGTGTAAAATTAGCGAACTTGGCAGACATGGACAGGAACTTTAGATAGCTGGCGCAAGGTGGGACTGTGAGTCGGCCTGGGAGCGTCCCGAGACAGTTCAGGCGTTTGCGATGAACAACGTGTCTCGATGGTGCAGTGTTTAACGCATCTACCTAGCATGCAGGAGATCCTGGGTTCATGTCCTAGTCCAGCACACATTTTAACTCGTCGCTGCTGATTCCACAAGAATTTCTGATGCAGCTGATATCAGTTCCTTTCCTCTCCTTTCTCCTCCCCCCCCCCCCCCCCCCCCACCGTCGTCAGTTACTTAATAAGTCGTTAATGCTTATTTTTCCCCTTGACAGCAGGTTAGTTGCTAAAGTGCGGCCGCGTGGACGCAAAAAAGTTTGCTATACTGACAGGCATAGTCCACTTAGTGGCGCAGTTACAGCCACGCAGAAAACATCGGTTTGTGAAATTAGTGACGAGTTTGTGGGAAGTCTGTTCAGAGCAAAGAAAAAAAAACTTACACTCTAATGTCACTGCATTTTAAGGTACCACATACAAAAATATCTGCTCTTACACCCGTGGCATCCTGTTTGCTTAAATGATTTTGTGTTTTCAGCCACTTGCACAACACTGATTAGACACTTTCGTGTCGTTTTGAAAACAGTCAGCGGCCAGGGAATTGGTAAAAAGATATAATTAAATAAGTTGAATTATGTATGCACAGCGACCATTGAATTTTCAAGCTGAAAGAAAACTAGCAGTCACTTACCAAATCCGTATTTTATTGTAGATCTAGCTTTCGTCTACAACATCGTTGATGACTATGTTGTGGTCGAAATTTACATCTGCAATGTACGGGTTTGGCGACTAACTTCTGCCCTTCCTTCACTCTGATTACAATTAAATTATACGATAAGTGGGATGAAAAGCGTAAACATCTGTGCGTAAGATCCCTTATTTGGGACCACAACCGACTATAGCTTATAGTTACATATTCTGGTGGGTGTCCCAATTAAAAAAGGGGAATACCTACTAAAAATCTGCATCTTACCCCAGTTGCAACTGACGGGAATGACAATTAAATTCTCACATAAATTACTTGATATGAGATCCGAAGTGGGGAATGGACAGAAGACCGACATTCATTGTCCACGTAATAGTAATACATCAACTGAGCGTATAGTTAAATTGGCTGAATTGTGCCATCAACATTCCCCGAAAATCGAACTGGAAGCTACAACTAAATCGGACTAAGTGTAAAAACGACAGAATACACCATTGAAAACCATCTGATGGGGGATACTGATGGAACCATCAAATCAAGAGTAGCTCACTTGCCGTATTATTATTGTTTGAAAAGTGAGTGTTGAGTCTTTTATCCATCCTTACATTTGAGTCATATAACGTAACTTATATGGGTATCCATTTGTTATACCCATCATTTTGGGTTGCGTTAACACGAGGTTTTTTTAGTAAATATTCCTCTTTTCTAGATGACCACCTGAAAATGCGCTTTTAAGCTACAAAGCCCGTCGTGGTCCCAAATGAGGATATTACATACAGACGTTTGCGGTTTTCATTCCACGAGATGTATTTCCACAGCTGCGGTTGCACTGAACACAAATTTGTTCGCAAACTATATGAGGGCTACTACGAACGCTCTATCTGATTTTTCGTTCATGCAAAAACACTACACGTACAAAATAATGGAGTGTTTAGACGAAATTGAGAGTAACTTTTTTATATATAACAAAAATGTCCCTTACGTCTCATTTCCCTCCTACATCTGCGTCTACATGATTGTTCTCCAATTCGCTATTAACTGCCTGGCAGAGGGTTCATCGAACCACTTTCAAGCTACACTCCTGGAAATGGAAAAAAGAACACATTGACACCGGTGTGTCAGACCCACCATACTTGCTCCGGACACTGCGAGAGGGCTGTACAAGCAATGATCACACGCACGGCACAGCGGACACACCAGGAACCGCGGTGTTGGCCGTCGAATGGCGCTAGCTGCGCAACATTTGTGCACCGCCGCCGTCAGTGTCAGCCAGTTTGCCGTGGCATACGGAGCTCCATCGCAGTCTTTAACACTGGTAGCATGCCGCGACAGCGTGGACGTGAACCGTATGTGCAGTTGACGGACTTTGAGCGAGGGCGTATAGTGGGCATGCGGGAGGCCGGGTGGACGTACTGCCGAATTGCTCAACACGTGGGGCGTGAGGTCTCCACAGTACATCGATGTTGTCGCCAGTGGTCGGCGGAAGGTGCACGTGCCCGTCGACCTGGGACCGGACCGCAGCGACGCACGGATGCACGCCAAGACCGTAGGATCCTACGCAGTGCCGTAGGGGACCGCACCGCCACTTCCCAGCAAATTAGGGACACTGTTGCTCCTGGGGTATCGGCGAGGACCATTCGCAACCGTCTCCATGAAGCTGGGCTACGGTCCCGCACACCGTTAGGCCGTCTTCCGCTCACGCCCCAACATCGTGCAGCCCGCCTCCAGTGGTGTCGCGACAGGCGTGAATGGAGGGACGAATGGAGACGTGTCGTCTTCAGCGATGAGAGTCGCTTCTGCCTTGGTGCCAATGATGGTCGTATGCGTGTTTGGCGCCGTGCAGGTGCGCGCCACAATCAGGACTGCATATGACCGAGGCACACAGGGCCAACACCCGGCATCATGGTGTGGGGAGCGATCTCCTACACTGGCCGTACACCACTGGTGATCGTCGAGGGGACACTGAATAGTGCACGGTACATCCAAACCGTCATCGAACCCATCGTTCTACCATTCCTAGACCGGCAAGGGAACTTGCTGTTCCAACAGGACAATGCACGTCCGCATGTATCCCGTGCCGCCCAATGTGCTCTAGAAGGTGTAAGTCAACTACCCTGGCCAGCAAGATCTCCGGATCTGTCCCCCATTGAGCATGTTTGGGACTGGATGAAGCGTCGTCTCACGCGGTCTGCACGTCCAGCACGAACGCTGGTCCAACTGAGGTGCCAGGTGGAAATGGCATGGCAAGCCGTTCCACAGGACTACATCCAGCATCTCTACGATCGTCTCCATGGGAGAATAGCAGCCTGCATTGCTGCGAAAGGTGGATATACACTGTACTAGTGCCGACATTGTGCATGCTCTGTTGCCTGTGTCTATGTGCCTGTGGTTCTGTCAGTGTGATCATGTGATGTATCTGACCCCAGGAATGTGTCAATAAAGTTTCCCCTTCCTGGGACAATGAATTCACGGTGTTCTTATTTCAATTTCCAGGAGTGTATTTCTCTGCTGTTCCACTCTCGAACAGCGCTGTGGAAAAACAACCACTTAAATCTTTCCGTGCGAGGTCCGATTTCTCTTTTCACTGTGATAATCGTTCTTCCCCGTGGAGGACGGCAGCAACAAAATATTTCCATACGATGAGGAGAAAGTTAGTGATTAAAATTTCATGAGAAGGTACCGCCCCAACGAAAAAAGCCTTTGTTTTAAAAATTGCGACCCCAATTCGCTTATCATATCCGGGGCACTCTCTCCCCTATTTCTCGAAAATATTCTAGGGCTTCATGGAGATTTTGAGGCTAGTGATTTTCAGATTTTCAGAGACAGCGTTTAGCTTTTTTTTTATTTTTATTTTTTTTTTTTTTTTTTTTTTTTGTTTTGCGGAGTGCGATGGAGAGGGGAGCGGGGAGAGACGAATCACTTGTTTTACGAGACACAGATAGACAAGGCAGGAGAGCTGGTTACCCGTTTGCGTGAAATTGCAGCCATTATTCGTGAATCACCTGGCTGTTTTCAGTATGTTAAACTGGAAGATGCCAGTTGAGCATTAATGTAAACGGACGATATTCTCAGTAATGGCTCTAGGACAAAATTGGTCACACGGCAGTTTGAACAGTATCTATGAATATCGCTAGCGTCAAAATTTACATGGATGCCTGTCGGGGTCCATAAAACAGTCACATGAAACAGTGTTTCTTTTTACCTCCTCTAAACAGTGTAAAACTTTCGTACGTAATATTTTTACGCTCAGTTTTCCTAAGTGCTTTCTCCATGTTCTGTTTGTGATCCTTATTCGGGGATGAGAATAATAGGAAATATACAAGCCTGAAATTAGTAACACGTTTCTCTTTTACAAAACGTCTTCATCTCTTTTCCCCCATTTCACAGCACTGTACAGCGATGTCCTCCCTATTGGACTTCGGCCACTGATGTGCTATACAGCGCAACTGTAGTATGTTAAAAATGGAAAAAATAACGATGCACTCCCTTAAAAGTGTGAGTAAACATTTCACTTAATAGTTTTAGTTTTCTTAATTCTATGTAAACAGTTTACCAGCTACTTTGATGTCATTTATATGGTTTCTTTGTGTAATCACTCATTACATTAAAAGGTAAACAGAAGTATGTTGTTTGATTATGTTAGTCTAGTAAAATGCGAAGGGACATCAAAAGTATACATTATTACGTCATGCCAAGTAACTTTTATTGAATCTTGTACCACACTTCAAAGTGACACGAATACATGAGACTGCATTTTAACACAGTCATCCAGTCTATGTAAACAACGATCGTAACGTTCTGACAGTAGTATTTGTGGTGTCACCGCCAGACACCACACTTGCTAGGTGGTAGCCTTTAAATCGACCACGGTCCATTAGTATACGTCGGACCCGCGTGTCGCCACTGTCAGTGATTGCAGACCGAACGCCGCCACACGGCAGGTCTAGAGACACTTCCTAGCACTCGCCCCAGTTGTACAGCCGACTTTGATAGCGATGCTACACAGACAAATACGCTCTCATTTGCCGAGACGATAGTTAGCATAGCCTTCAGCTACGTCATTTGCTACGACCTAGCAAGGCGCCATTACCAGTATATATACTTTTGTATCATCAAGAGCGATGTTCTCCAATTGTGGATTAAAGTTAAGTATTCCAAGAACTACGTTCTTTTCTTTATAGGATAATTACTTTACCTTGTTCTAGACCTCACGCCAATCTGCGTGAGCTTAACGCGTGCCTTTCGGCTACCTCCGAGTGGCTTGGCTGTCTTGCCACGCCACTACAGTATTCACCTACGATAGAAACTTCTTCCATGGTCCGGAGTAATTCGTAAGCAAGTGTCTGAAAATTTTCGTTGTTCCAAAAAGATTGTCAGGAAATTGCTGTCTGCGATCAATGTCAATGAATTTTCTTTCCGGATCAGCGTTAACCACATCTATGCTGCCTTCATCAGATTTTCGGCATCATTTCACAATGGCCGGCTCGTCAATGCATTTTACACTTTTACTGCCCTAATTTCACGATCAACCCGTGTGCAATTTAGACGTTTTGTCCACAAGAATCGTACCTTTCTGCGTATTTCAGCTATTTAGTACAATTCCAGTTGCCACGCCATTTCACTTACACCCTGTGACGCATTTACTATCTGTACCGCAGCAGAACTGTCATACAAAGACTTTGAGAATGATCTCTCTTAGCTGACAATGCGCCACTCCAGTTGCGCAATAGTATTAACGTGGACTAAAATATGTAACTTACCTCCAGAAATCCCTACGTACCCTTTTAAATAAACGATTGTGTCAAAAAGTATATAGAGGGAAGCTTTACAATCACAAGTGTCATTATAAGCTTGTATTAATGAAATTATTTCACTTCCACTATGGTTACCAACGATTTCTAAGAGGACTCTCACAACCTATTGGAATTTAAACGGAAATTTTACTGAAACACGTTTATAAACAAATATTACGCGGTAGCAATATAATTGCACTTTCTTCAATGACAGTGATTTCATTTCATTCAAAAGTGGTCCTATACAGTTCCGCCTTGTAAAATACTGACGATTAATAATAATAAAAAGCCTCCTATATTTGTGCCATCTTTTATGTAAGCACTTTCACTATGCCAAGTTTATAATGGTTATCGCTGGCAAGTAAAGTGTACTGCTGATTACCAAAACATCCTAAATGAAACCAACGTTAATGAAACCAACGTTCCAATGTCGCGGTAGTGCTCTCAATATATTAGGGACCCTACTCCTTCTCTAGTTCTCTGTACAGAGCTAAATGTAAACACAGAGTTTACAAACTGCTCCGTGCTGTCCTAAAAGTGCACCATAACTCCTTATCATAAGACATTCTTCTCTTCCATCTGAGAATACTTAGAAACTGCGTTGCATTGCCTCCCACTTCACCACGATCTCTAATACAGAAAACAGCACTGTCAAGGAACAAAGACACAGATACGTAATGGTTCAGAAATCCCCTCGATGTTCTGGGTTATTGACCTTAGGTCCCTTTGCAGTGCCTAAAAGCTTGAGTACAATTCTGAACTTTTTGAGAAGTACAAATATTACTGTCACACCTTACAAACACTTCGGATCATCCAGGTGACGAAGGCCGCACAATTCGCAAAAAATCATTTCTCGTTGTTTCGTTAGTGGTAAGGCTGGAACAGGATGCACTCAGGATCGTGATGCCAATTGAGGACGTTTTTAGAAGTAGCAACTTCAAGGAGTGGAAACCTGACACTGGCTGGGAGAGCCGTGTGCTGACAAGCTTTTGAAACGAATCACAATGATTCTTAATACACAAACACAGAAAATGGTGATATGAGACTGAGTGTCCAAAGGCGTGAGATTCACAACAAAATATTACCATTTTGATTTACATTTCCTACAACGTATTTAATTACTATTTCTGGATGTCGAGGTGGTTTCTTTGAGAATGCAGTAGCCGATTTTTCGTTAATATTCCCACCTGACCTTGATCTCGAGCGCTAAAGTCCACAAAGGTAACGCTTTATTCATTCTCCCTGTTCACTCCAGCGTAGAGCTACTGATGGTTGATGATTTAAGTAACTGACAGTAACATTCTTCTTTTCTCGATTTCCTAGAAATGTTCTCGTGACGACGCTGATAAGGAGGTAGTAATTTCTGAAAAACGATCGCTTTACGTAACATATGATAATAAATTTGGAGGGTCCCAAGTAATACCCAAATGTTATGAAGATAATAAATTTGAAGAGGCCACAGTAGTGCCCGAATGTTATTATGATAGCAACTTGTGCGAAGAAATATATATCTAATCAAAAGTATTGATCATTAGATGTCACTTCGGACGTAGACCAGTCATTCGATGTTACCTAAGTAACAAATCTGTAAGGACATATTAATTTTTGTAAAGCTGTCCATGACTATTGTGAAGTGTGAGCTGGACCAAGACCAGCCAGACGTTATGTACTGACGGAGAGGGACCGCCGGCATTGCAGCTTAGCTGTAAAAGATCGCATGAAATTAGCTGAAAATATCAGTTGTCTTCCCAAATGCTACCAGCAGTCTATCAAGCACAATGTCTGTGCGTAGGGAGTTCAGAATAAAGTAGTAAATTCTTCGAGCAGGCCATCATAGCCACACATTTCTGTGATTAATGCTAAGCGACATTTGAGGTGATGAAAAGAGAGACGTCACTGGAGGCTGGGTAACTGGAAATGAATCATTCGTAACTCCATCGATGCATATTAATCAATACGTATATTCATCAAAAGGAGCCATTGGCCCTATCAAATCCAGATGAATTACTTCAAAACGTTATCAGTGTCGGGAAAGTGTCGTATTGGTGAATTCACATGTCGTGATGCCTTGTTTTTTTGTTTTTTTTGACAAGCATTACATGCTCGTGACCAGTTTTGCAATGTCCTTTTTCATATTCATCCAGACACATCTAGGTGTAATCATTTTTACAGTTGTCTTGATACCTGGATGAGCCAAATTATGATAATGTTGAAAAATAGCATAACGGAATTATTCAGGAATATAAGGTCTAATACTTTGTGTCGAGACATCACACCACAATTGCTTTCCTGTCAGAGTCAAATAGTATTTTAATTCAAGCGAAGTATTATTGCCACATTGCAGTTGATGAAGCCCTTCGTCCTTTTCTTGTGCTTGAGCTACCTCTTCATAGTTAATTGGAACCAATTCTTAAAGCCTTGAAAAGCTATCAGCCACAACATTTGCTTTACCAGAAATATGTCGCAAATCTGTTGTAAACTGTGAAATATATTGGAGATAACGTAATTGGATAGACGATGCTTTCTCATTCATCTGCTTGAATGCATATGTTAGAGGGGCATGATCAGTATAAATAACGAAGTATCTATCTTCTAACAGGTATTTAAAATACTTGACAGTCATTTATATACTAAGTAGTTCTCTGTCATATGTAGAATACTTCTCCTGTGGCATTGTTAACTATTTTGAAAAGAATCCAATACGTGTCCAAAGTTAGTCTTGCCACTGTTGCAACACACCACCAGCTGGAAAATCTGATGCATCCACAAATAGTGCGAGTTGGCTGTGCAAACCCGGAAATGTTAAAAGCGTTGCATTTGCGAGATCTTATTTACATTTTTGGAACCGAGCAGTTGCTGCTTCTGTCCAGTTCCGCTTCAGCCCATAGCAGCGCTGATGCTGCTGTCGCAGTTTCGAATCCTGCCTCGGGCAAGGATGTGTGTGATGTCTTTAGTTTAGTTAGGTTTAAGTAGTTCTAAGTTCTAGGGGACTGATGAACTCAGAAGTTAAGTCCCATAGTGCTCAGAGCCATTTGAACCATTTGAATCTGCAGGTGTGATTAATTGTCCTAAGAATGTCAGGTCTTGCACTCCAAATACGGAATTTCCAACATTTCTTACCAGACCATACTAATTAAATTTTTTAAAGAGTAAATTTAGATTCTCAATATATTGTTCTGCAGATTCTGATGCGATTAAAATATCATCCACATACGGAAAGCAGAAATCCAGCTCTCTCACAACTTCTTGTATAAACGCCTGAAATGTGCTAGGTGCATTTCGGAGTGCGAAGGGCATACAATGAAATTCACGTCACAGAACATATATCTCTGAAGCCAACCTTATCGATGTCAAAACACTCAAAAACACACACTAAAACACCATATTGCAGAGCAACCTGCTCCCACAAACTGCAATAGTGGAGCAACCTACTGTTCGGTGTGTGGTAATGCGGCTGACAACTCTGTGACCATTGGCGACCATACAAAGTATATGCACACACCTAAAATTTTCGAACTCAATGTTCCCCAGAAATGGTTGAGAGTTGTGTCTTCTTGTTTATATACGTTAAAGTCCTATTCGTGTCCTACATAACCTGTTAACGTGAATCAAATCGGTGGGAATAGCTCTTGCGATCCCCTGTTAATGAAAATCTGTTGACTCTACGTCGCGACGTTTTAGAACAGCAATTTTAAAAAACCTCTAGTTTATCTTAGGAAAAAGACGAACGAATTTAGCAGTTAACTTTATAACGAAATACTGAATACTGTAATTGTAAAAGAGACAGTGTATGAAACACCACAGTCAAGTAATAAGCGCAAATTTTATGTACTGCATGTGACTGGTTCATGTGAATGTGAGCTTTGGGTCCTATCATGTTCTGTACGAGTAAATATAATTGACTTGGAATAACTGCACAAGGTTTTTTTGTTCTTTTTGGTGCGGATACTAACGTGCTAATTCTGTGAGTAGAATTTAAGGGGTAAATAGGAGTTAGCGCTCCCTATTCCTTCGTATCTACTTATGAAGCTAGAGTTTTCAGAATACGGAGAAGAAGACAGAGTCTCTAGCTGGTCCTCGCCGCGGAACACTCGGAGAAGCAGCTCAGGGCAGCTCAAGTGCAGCAGACCATCACAGATGTAATGTAGCGCGTGATGACATTCGCTTTGCGGCGGCTGCTCCACCAAGGACGACGTGCCTCGCCGCTGACGACTTTAAGAACCAAGTCTGCACATTTCCATTCCTTCGTTGCTGGCCCGCCTTCTTATCTCGCTAAGTTGGGAAAAAAAATCAGTGCTATATTTAGTTCCAGCAAATAGGGACACGCAGACAGTTGACGTAGCACATGAGCAGGAGTCAGTAAATTGACTAGTTCCACATCACTTCGAGAAATGAATCTTTTAAATAATCTGTGATGGAACATATGAGTAACTAACTAACTACCTTAATGTGCTACTTTATCGTGTAGATGAGTATAGGCCAACTCCTGGAATGTGAGAAGAATTTTAGTCATATCTCTCAATTAGAACACTTTTCACCTTCTTGTACTCTTTTGATTTGACAATAATATCACAAACGTTCTAGTGATAAGAGAGTTTAATTAATTAAGACCTCATTTGACCCGCACTAACGAGACAACTAATGTATTCATGAGTATAGTCAATGATTTCAGCGAGGTACATGGTACAGGAACAACTATGACGCACGTCAGGCCACACATTGCCCTTCGTTGCGAGTCGGGACGATATTACGAAACGGCCACTACTTGAGATAGATCGCCAACCGGTGTGGCCGAGCGGTTCTAGGCACTTCAGTCTGGAACCGTGCAACCACTGCGTTCGCAGAGTCTCGGTCGGGCACACAGTTTTAATCTGCCAGGAAGTTGCATATCAGCGCACACTTCGCTGCAGAGTGAAAATCTCATTCTGGAAACATCCCCCAGGCTGTGGCTAACCCATGTCTCCGCTGTATCCTTTCTTTCAGGAGTGCTTGTTCAGCAAGGTTCGCAGAAGAGCTTATGTAAAGTTTGGAAGGTAGGAGACGAGATACTGGCAGAAGTAAAGCTGTGAGTACCGGGCGTGAGTCGAGCTTCGGTAGCTCAGATGGTAGAACACTTGCCCGCGAAAGGCAAAGGTCCCGAGTTCGAGTCTCGGTCGGGCACACAGTTTTAATCTGCCAGGAAGTTTCATATCAGCGCACACTCCGCTGCAGAGTGAAAATTTCATTCTGAATTTTGATCTGCTTTTTTGAAGAGATATATTTTCGTTTATTTCTGGTGGATTTGGGAGTTACAATATTCAGTCTTGCTACGAGAACCCTGTATCCGTTTTGATGCTCGTAATTATCTCATGATAATTTATTGCTAAGGGATGAAGTTTATTTTCACAGACGTTTAAAAATGGTCCAAATGGCTCTGAGCACTATGGGACTTAACATCTGTGGTCATCAATCCCCTAGAACTTAGAACTACTTAAACCTAACTAACCTAAGGACATCACACAACACCCAGCCATCACGAGGCAGAGAAAATCCCTGACCCCGCCGGGAATGGAACCCGGGAACCCGGGAGTGGGAAGCGAGAACGCTACCGCACGACCTTGAGATGCGGGCACAGACGTTTACTATTCGAGAGTGCTCAGGAACAAATTGTTTCAAATAATTATCAGCGGAAGCGTTTAGCACAATTTCAGATGATATTTTATGCGTACCTCCGTATTTAAGCACGTATACATGCCAGCATATCGAGGGTAAATTTACGTCAGCACCAACTATAGTCACCACCAACTATAACTGTATGAGCCAGGTGCGTGTTTGAAATTAGAGGAAGTTTTCTTTGAAACTTGCAGCAGTTTTATCATCTGAGTTGTGAGGTCGATAAAAGTATCCAATCATTATTTTATTTCGGTTGCCAAGAACGACATCTACTCATACTAATTCGCAAGAGCTATCTACTTCGCTTTCGATAGAAGATCAACTACTTCTAACAGCAACAAACACGTTATCGCCAACTGTGTTTAGCTCATCCTTTCTGAACATCGTTAGGTCCTTCGCAAAAATTTCGGCTGAAGTTATCTACGGCTTTAGCCCGCTTTCAGTGCCTTTAACGATTTGAACATCAGCGCTTGGGGCTCTGGCAATTTCCCAACACAGCTGCGACAATTTACAACAGCTATGTCGATGGTTCCTAGATTTTGTTCTTTCTGTGTTCGACCTGCATCTTTTACACTGAAGCCCTTTTTGTATTTCCTCGAGGCCCTCTAACCTAAATACCGCCCAGACCACGCAACTCAGCCCCCGCTACCCTTATAGCCGCCTCCTGCGTGGACTGCTGACCCATTTAGCGGAATCCTAGGGTGCAAGTCGAGGAGGCAGAGACGTCTGAACCTCTAGTTCAGACCTTCAACTTGGCTCTGTACCACAGGCCCGCAATCGGTCCGGCCGACTATACCGCAGATCGTGAGCTATGCTTTCATCTCGCAAGCATGACTGGCAGCTTTTATCAAATCTGATAGCCGATCCAAAGAGACACACAGTACCGATATGAGCCAACACCTGCAGTTGGCTGCACTCTGTGCTCTTCATAGAATCTAGAAGGATTCGTTACACATATGAAACGACTTCATCCGGTATGCACACGGAGTGCACAACGTCTTTCTTTCCCTCCTTAGCAACCAAATTCCTAAGAGGCCCCTAAATTCGCCTAACATTGGTGCTCCCGCTACCAATGACTCCACCGTGACAGTCAGGATCCTGCAGGTTGAGAGGTTTCCCTTGAAACAGAACAATCGACTGCATCTGGATGAGGGACATCGTCAGCCACAGATAGCACCTGGACCCTGTTCGTCGGGCTAACCAGGGAGTCTTACGTTTGGTCCCCTGGGAAGTCTTTCGCAGCCTGCCACGCCCTCAGACGACTTCGTATTCGACCACGTCTGAGGGGTCAACGTCAATGGGAGCAGTGACTGTACTGGTCACCATTGCTGGCCAATCGGCCGACTCGTGGCTCTTGCTGGACGTTGGATCACCACCTCCAGTCTACAACAGTGATGCCCATCCATAGCAGTCTCACGCTGTGTAACCAAAACCAAGACAGCCTGGAGCTGAGAGCGAAGTGTCACCTACTCAGCTCGCATCCGCAGACAACAATCACAGTCCCTATCCATACTAAAGACGATGGACAACTACGCTACACATACAAACAAGGCCAATCGACATGCGCTACGCAATTTTACTGTGGACACAGAGGAAAAAGCAAAAATTAAATTAACACGCTGAAATGGAAGAAATTAAACCACTGAAGCACACAGATGAAGCTATACATTTCGCTCCTGGATAGGAGCTGCTCTGTCTTGGTCGCCGGCTGAGGCCAGAAATACTGGTCAAAGAGGCCACTCCTAAGGATTCATCGTGCCGTGGAGCATGACACTGCATGTCTTGGATTATTCTTAAATATGGGTGCAGTTTCACCCGCCGTTTGAAGTGGGTCCCTTCTTGCCTGTTGCGCAATGTAGCGATAAGAATGTAGCAGTGTAGTTGACCTTGGTCAACCACTTCCCCTTCTTCAGGGAGCTGTGCCTATGGTTCGTAACGCTCCCCATTCACGTGAAACAAAGCTGAGAGCAGTACCAATCTCCTTTGCTACACTCTTCATACTTCAGCCTTCTTCTAGTTTCCCGATGATTTTTGCGCTTGTGAGGCCATCCAAACTTTGTCTCCGGACCGTGTTGTGATGAAGAACACCACCACAGTGCACCGTAACTGCTCTCTGATTGACGGTGTCTATTTCCCGTTCATTCAATTGTCTCCAGTTGTGTGCCAGGCACATTATGCGCTATTCTTACGCTAACCACACTACATGACATCCAGCTTTCTGTGCACTTCTGGGAGACCTCTGGCAAAAGCAGATGTAACCTTTCTAGTCGTATAGTCAACAGTATTCTGCACTTCGACCGCTTCAACGATTCCACAAAGTGCTTTCATTGTCTGTACGATTTTGCATAGGAATGAGGTTAGGAAATATAGGAATTCTCTCTCCAGTGTAGTAGTGAAGTATTGAAGTAATGAAGTGTAGTAATGAAGATAAATATTATTTACGACAGCAGATTTTCTTTTTGTACAACTTTTCAGTATGGAGGACCATTGCTTAAATGCGAAATTTAATTTAATGAAAAACGAGATGAATCTAGTAGCTTGAACAAAGGAAACATTATTCTGAATTCTACTATGAATAACAGCTGAATCCACTTGTATAAAGAATCTGAAGTCCTCTTTCCCGTGGTCTATTAAAATTAAGTTCGTAAATGGAAGTGACAGTGCTACGGTGTTACGTATCTGTTCGATATTTCAGTGAAACAAACTAATTTGCTGAACGCAAGGCTTTACGGCGTAGAAAAGCAAACGTCGTCTGGTTTATTTTTTCCCTAAAGAAAATATTCATTTGCAATTTCTGTCCTGTTATTCCTTTGCCCTGCTGTACACACTAGCTCTTGAATCCCCGTCTTCTCATCTTCTTTCACATTTGCATGTAAATTTGTTGCAGAAACTCCATTTACATTTAAATTTCTTTCTGTCGTATGTGCAAGACTACGTTCCGACAGTAGTCATACAAATGCTGAGGCGGTTTCTCATGGCTGAATTTTTCCAACGTACTTGCCTCGTTTGTACTATGTTACGAATAACATGCAATTCTACAAGTAGGGTACTGTAGGAAGTAAATAGCAAAAATCTCGCCTTTTTTACCTAATTCAGTACTTAGTTTGGTTACATAAGGACGGGTAGTGATACGCACATACAAACACTCCTCTGCTTCCCATTAGTAGTAGATATGACGACAGAGCGAGATGATTCTAGACCGGTATATGAGAAGACGGCGGTTAAAATTCCCCTCAGGCTATTCAGAGATACGCTTCCTGTAACTTCTCCCAAACCGTCAAATTTCGAAATGCTTCTATTGAAAGGATAAGCTAAGTCCACATGTTGTCAGTGCACCTGAACTTGTATGTGTGATAGATTATTAGAATGATGGTAACATCGACAGTTCAGTATACATTTAACAACATATTACGATGTAATAAGTGTCGTACTCACCGGATCTTGTGGGACTATCACACTCAAAAGGCTGCATTTTAACGACGACATGTAAATATGTCAGATAGTTTTATATTCTGACAGAACGTAACTTTTGCACTATTGCTTGAAAATGGCCATAAGGCCGAAATTGCAATAGTAACAATAAATATTTTATACAGTCAACGGCGACTATGATGTATTTTAAGAAATTTTAAATGACTGTGAATCCCAACCATGAGAAGTTAATCAAATTATATAATGGTTTCTTCGACAAAATATAGCGTCATAGAACGGAGGAACGTCAAAAAGCCAATGAAATTAATTTTTTCCTCTCTTTTCTTTAAAAAAAGACGTCAGTTCTACTATACCAATCGGTGCTAATTCATCCACGGTATAGGTCATGTGGAAATATTAAAAGCTATCGATATGGCAACTCGCCAACTTTTCTGCAGCTTTGTCATTTTTAGGTAAGCGGGGAGGTAGTTATCTGCTCATGTATTTCTTTTAACAAGCTCCTAAAGCCTACTACCTTGCTGACAGAGTTCCTTCTTCAGGAACGAACGCTTTTTATCTCGCCTGTCCCGCAGACCACGCTACGAGCAAAATGACTTTCACCCCCTTATATAGTGAGGACGATTCGCGGCACTCTTCACTTCCAATGTTCGCACTTAAAGCATATTAATATGCCCAGTACCACGTTACATGACGGGAGGTTAAAATAAGGCAGTGAAATCACCTGATACAGTCATTGTGATCTCAAGACTCCCATTAAACTAATTCAACATCCTTCCAGTTGCATAATTAAGGGCGAGTAAGTGAATAGATATAAGCTGAAGGGATTGCCGCCTTTCACTCAAAGTAACGTCAGTCAAACAAACCAAAAGTCTGAAGACATAGTTTATAAGCAGTGAGATATTACACAACGAACCTTTTTGTTTGAATATTATGCGTAACATATATAACTCTTTTGCTTACAAGAATTATTTGCAGAGCGGTAACAGTAACTTATTACTGATAAGAACACATCGCGTCTCTCATTCAAATATCTATATCACTGCCTTGTAGTAGCACCAGTCTAAGAAACAAAGCTAGGGTTTCAACCCTGGTACAGGCGATATAACCATTAAAGCTACTTCTCTTACGCTCTCAATTAAAATGGGAACTACGACTGGAAAGTGGCGAGCTGTCTCCGACATTATTTGTTCTGAGTTATCGAAAAAAATATATACAGTTAGGATGCGCAAGCGATATGACTTTCTAAGGTCCTCGCATCTCGTAAGGGGGTTGCGAGGATTATAGTAAAGAACGTACATTTTGGAAAATTTAATTAAAAGCAAGAAAAAACAGTTGAAACAAAGTTTAATTGGTAACTATTTATTAAAGAAATTAATTTGTAACTAAAACCATCACGATTTACAGCCAAATGAAACCACACTGCAATGTAAGTAAAGGGATAGGTTGTATTCACAAAAAAATGTCGAAAGTAAGCTCCATGGACAGAATATTAACTTTAAAAGTAAAAGTGGCCAAAAGTAGCCTAATAATGTTTGGAGCTTATGCATCTACAGAAGGTAAAACAGGCGAGTATACAGCTTTCTACAACACGTTTCAGGAGATTCTGAATAAACATTACACAGCCATCAGATCGACATACGCGTAGCTGTACCAAAAAAATTAATTAAGCAGATAGCGCTGTTTCTCTATGCTGACGATACGAAACTTTTGTCGGAGAGAGAAGAGAAGAGAAGAGAAGAGAAGAGAAGAGAAGAGAAGAGAAGAGATGAGAAGAGAAGACAAGAGAAGAGAGAGAGAGACCTACAAAAGGAATTTGCATGTCTGGCATAGTTGTTAAGAATATAGACTCACAACATTAAAACGTAGAACTAAAACTATTATTTTAAAGCAAAAAGTCCCCATGGAAAAAATCTTATTGACAGAAAAAGTTAAACGTTGTAATTATTTAGGTTGTAATATTACATACAAATGTTACAAGGATACCAGAAATAGTCCATATAATTTAACAAGCTCCTCTTCCTCAGCATTTGTTCCGCAGTGTAGTGGGGTTGACCCTTTCGACCGTCTGTCTACATTTGGCTCAATCTTGTGCCTCATCAGGTTGGGGAACCGCTATTCTGAGGCTTAAGGAGAGTATCTAGCCAACATTGCCTCGGTCTCCCAACGTGTTGGCCTAAGGAGGGTACCTAGCCAACATTGCCTCGGTCTCCGAACACGTCGTTTACTATTTTTTAACGAAAACCCGCAACTGAATGTCCACAACACAGTAGACAGCTTTCCCTTAATTTCTTAACGAGAGGTGTCCTTCCGTAACATTTGCGAATTTCATCCTTAGTCATATGATCATGAAGTGTCTGGCCTGATGTCCACAGAAACATTTTGGTTTTCATTACAACAATTCGTTGCTCTGCTTATTTTATTGCAGGCCAATATTCTACACCGTACAGACAGACTGGAAGGATTGGAGAACAGTATCTTTTCGACCTCAGTCGGTAACGGATTTTTTCTGACAAACCGTGTCATTCATTGACTGTCATATTTGCCATGTACTGCTAACGCGGTTTGTGATATCGGGAACGAGTGAGAAGGCAATACTTGAAGATACTGGTGTTTGACGAATCCATATCCTCGATCTCGATCGTGCCCATATTATTTGCATCGATAGGCAAAGTATAGGGGTGGCGGCTTTGATTAGTAATCATAACTTGCTCGGTTCCAAGTTAGAACCACGCCAGCTTAAATTTTGAATAAAAATCATCAGCAATAGCTGCCGAAGACTTCCGGCATCAGAAGTCTCCCTCATTCTGCCACCTGCTTCGTCAAATAGAGCGGAGGATGTGATAGTGGTTCAGGGCACTCTCTTGCTCTTGGGGTGGGAAACTGACCCTACAGGAAAAGGAATCAGCAATTGTCAACGACGTGAGGACGCAGAAGGAAATGGAAACCACTACATTAAGGACATATAATGTGTATCCACAGGACATAAGGCCTGTAATTGTGTCACGACGATTCCGAAACAGTGCCCCATTCGGATCTGCGGAAGGAGACTGTCAAGGGGGAGATGACCATGAGAAAAAGACTGATTAACAAACGGAAGGATAACGTTCTACGAGTCGGGGCGTGGAATGTTAGAAGTTTCAACGCGGTAGGGAAGCTAGAAAATCTGAAATGGGAAATACTATGGCTCAGTCTACACATAGTGGGGGTCAGTGAAGTGAATGGAAAGAAGACAAGGATTTCTGGTCAGATAAGAGTAGGGTAATATCATCAGCAACAGAAGATCGTGTAACGGGAGCAGGATTCGTTATGAATGGGAAGGTAGGACAGAGAGTTACGGTGAACAGTTCAGTGATAGGGTTGTTTTCATTAGAATCAACAGCAAACCAACACCGACAACAACAGTTCAGGTAATCATGCCGACGTGGCAAGACGAAGATGAAGAGATACAGAAAGTATATGAAGGTATTGAACGGGTAATTCAGTAGGTAAATCAAGATGAAAAATCTAGTAATCAACGGGGAATACAGTGCGGAATACAGGAGCAGAAGAAAGGGTTACGGGAGAATAAGCGCTTGGTACTACGAATGAATGAGGAGATAGATTAATTGAGTTCTGTAATAAATTTCAACTAATAATACCGAATACTTTATTCAAGAATCGCAAGAGCAGGAGTTATACTTAGGGAAGGCTAAGAGATACGATATGATTCCAGTTGGATTACACAATGGTCAGACAGAGATTTCGAAATCAGATACTGGATTGTAAGCCGTAATTGGGAGCAGATATGGATTCAGATCAAAATTCAGTAGCGATGAAGAGTAGGCTGATGGTTAAGAAACTAGTCAGGAAAAATCAATGCGCAAAGAAATGAGATACAGAAGTACTAAGGAATGAACCTTTGAAGTTCTTTGAGGCCATAGATACTGTGATAAAGAATAGATCAGTAGGCAGTTCGGCTGAAGAGAGGTTGAAGAGGAATGGACATCTCTAAAAAGGGCAGCCACAAATGTTGGGAAGAAAAACATAGTTACAAAAAAGGTAACTGCGAAGAAACCATGAGTAACAGAAGAAACACTTCAGTTGATCGATGAAATAACGAAGTACAACAAGTCCAGGGAAGTTCAGAAATACGGAAGTACAAGTCACTGAGGAATGAAATAAATAGGTAGTGCAGGGAAGCTAAGACGATATGGCTAAATGAAAAATGTGAAGTCATCGAGTAAGAAATGCTTGTCAGATGACTGACTCAACATGCTGAATAGTCCAAACGATCTTCGCTGAAATTAAAATCAAGGAAGATAACATGAAAAGTGCAACGGGAATTCCACAGTTAAATGTAGAGGAGAGGGCGGATAGGGGGAAGGAGTACCTTGAAGACCTCTATGAAAGCGAAGATTTGCCTGATGACGTGATAGAAGAGAAAACAGGGGTCGATATAGAAGAGATAGAGGATCCAGTATTAGGATCAGAATTTAGAAGAGCTTTGGAAGGCATAAGATCGAATAAGGCAGTAAGAATAGATAACATTCCACCGGAAATTCTAAATTCAGTGAGAAAGGTGGCAACAAAACGACTATTCGTGTTGATGTGCAGATTTTATGGGTCTTGGGGATGTACTATCAGACTTTCGGAGAAACGTCATCCACACAAATCCAAAGCTTGCAAGAGTCGACAAGTGTGGGAATTATTGCGCAATCAGCAAGTTGCTGACCGAATAACGTACCCAATAATGGAAAAGAAAATTGAGGATGTGTTAGATGACGATCAGTTTGGCTGTAGGAAAGGTAAAGGTACCAGAGAGGCGTTTCTGACGTTTCGGTTAGTAATAATGGATGCAAGACTACAGAAAAATCAAGAAACGTTCATAGGTTTGGTCGATCTGGAGAAAGCGACCTACAGTGTAAAATGAGCAAGATGTTCGAAATTCTGAGAAAAATAGGGGTCAGCTATAGGGAAAAATGGGTAGTATACAATACTTACAACAGCAACGAAGGAATAATAAGAGTGGACGACTAAGAACGAAGTGCTCGGATTAAGAAGTGTGTAAGACAGGGGTGTAGTCTTTCGCCCCTACTGTTCAATATAAACATCAAAGAAGACATAAGAGAGTAGTATTCAGGTAATACAAGCGAATTTCTCACATTAATGATGACAGACATTCGTCGAAACGTCGTGGTATGTCAACACTGCCATCTGACTGGAAACAACGAGAGATTTTCATTTCAAGCGATGTAGAAGTTCGCAGTTAGAAATGACGACACGGAGAATGAAATGATCATAAAAAGAACTAGAAAATAAAACCCGCGAAAGCAAAACAAAATTGAATTTTGTAACATGTCAATGAGTTACGTTGCGTATGGTTAAGAGAGTACTGTTGCGAAACACATTTTGTATGGATGCCTGCGTCGTCTGTGGTGATGTGATTGAGCTGGTGTGCTTATGGACTTCTGCGTGAACCGAAATGTCCGAGTGGATGCGTGAAAGATATCTATGTATGGACTAGAGTGACTTTTTAACTGATTGATGCTAGTTTCCGTCAGGTGATACCACAAATAGTCTTTGCCACTGTAAGTGATTTGACGATGACCTCCATTTAGCTGTTTGCACAAGTTATTATCACACTTTTTGTAAAAGTAAGTTGTGAACATTACTATACAGTTGTTAACTTTGAAATTTCATTTTGTCAACTGCTCTTTTATTAAGAGAGATAAAATAGTTTAAAATGTTTTCGGTTTATGTAACTTGTTAGGGTGGCGGTGGTAAGTTCCTAAGGGACGAAACTACTGCAGTCCTCGGTCGCAAGGTTTACACACTACTTAACCTAACTAACGCTAAGGACAACACACACACGCACGCCCGAGGGAGGACTCGAACTTATGACGAGGGAACCGCACGCCGTGGCGAAGCGCACAGACCACGTGGCTACCCCGCGCAGCTAACATTTCATTGGTATCAATAATGACGACGAAAGAACAAGGGAAAATTTGGCACGAGAGCTCTCTAGACACATTGCACTATAATGATATGATGAAGCAGTTTACCGTTTAACGTGAGTGTCGACAAGTGGCATAATGGGAATTGGAAGTTACTATTTTGGTCAGAGATAAATGAGTATGATTTGTACAAAAATATGATCAAGCAAAACAATTAACGTAAGAGGAGCCCATGCAACGACTGATAAAAATAACCAACGGTATTTTATCCATCTTCAGCAACTGTATTTCTATTTGCTGAAATAATCATCAACCAATAGCACTAAAGAAATTTTATTCCTTTTCCAGTTTCATGCATCTAGTGCTCTTCTTCAGAAGATTATAACTATCGCCTTGTTAGCGAGCGTCAGAAACCTTTTGTGATTTCTCCTTAGAATCTGTTGAAAGAAAAAATAATAAATATTTGTACTGTGTCGCTATGTAGTCTGCCATATAAAAATAGACACAATTTCCAGCTGACCTACATATATAAAAGAGCTGTACATAAAATATAATTGAAGGAAAAGCAAAAGCTGCGATCAAAGGACAAAATATTAGAGAGAGAGAGAGAAGAAGAGAGGATTGTCTCCGCTGCAAGTACATGTACTGCGTCTTTACTATTACATCCACATTTGTACTCCGCAAACCACCTTACGGTGTAGGGCAGATGATATTTAATGTACCAGTCTCACTTCCCCATTTTCCTGCTCGAGTCCAAATGGTTCGCAGAAAGAAAGATTTCTGGTAAGTCTCTGTGTAACCTCGAATCTTCCTAATTATTCGTTTATGGTCTCTTCGGCAGATATACGCTAAGTGATCAAAAGTACCCGGACACCCCGAAAAACATAGTTTTTCATATCAGGTGTATTGCGCTGCCACCTGCTGCCAGATATTCTGCCGGCAGGAGTCGCCGAGCGGTTCTAGGCGCTACAGTCTGGAACCTACGACCGCTGCGGTCGCAGGTTCGAATCCTACCTCGGGCATGGATGTGTGTGATGTCCTTAGGTTAGTTAGGTTTAACTAGTTCTGAGATCTAGGGGACTGATGACCTCAGAAGTTAAGTCCCAGTGTGCTCAGAGCCATTTGAACCATTTAAACCAGGTACTCTATCAGCGACGTCAGTGCTCATTAGAAACCGTGAGAAAGCAAAAAAGGGCGCTCCGCGGAACTCACGGATTACGAACGTGATCAGGTGATCCTGTGCCACTTGTGTCATACATCTGTACGCGAGATTTCCACACTCCTAAACATCCCTAGGTCCACTGTTTCCGATGTCATAGTGAAGCGGAAACGTGAAAGGACACATACAGCATGAAATTGTACAGGCCGACCTCGTCTGTTGACTGACAGACACCGCTGAGATTTGAAGAGAGTCGTAATGTGTAATAGGCATACATCTATTCAGACCATCGCACAGGAATTTCTAACTGCATCAGGATCCACTGCAAATACTATGACAGGCGAGAGGGAGAAAAATTTGATTTCATGGTCGAGCGACTGCTCATAAGCCACAAACATCATGCCGGTAAATGCCAAACGACGCCTCGCTTAGTGTAAGAAGCGTAAACATTGGACGAATGAGAAGTGGCAAAAGGTCGTGAGTAGTGACGAATCAAGGTACACAATGTGGCGATACGATGGCAGGGTGTGGGTATGGCGAATACAACGTGAACGTCATCTGCCAGCGTGTGTAATGTCAACAGTAAATTGATGTTTCACCAACTGCGACGTGGTCGCGTATACAAACAGTGATTCAATACTGTCAAATGTTTTTTATTCCAGTCTGATCACAATATGAATTCTTTAGACGATGACCAGTTTCAGTTCGTAACGACCATCCTCAGATCTTTTTTACACCATGTCCTAAAGTGATAAGGCCATAATGGCATCGTTAAAACATAAGTATTATCAGCATAGCGTTTTTATTTTAGAGCTATATGACGGTGCTATGATGATTATATTTATATGTTTTAACGATGACATTATGGCGTTATCACTTTAGGACATGGTGTAAAAAAGATCTGAGGATGGTCATTACGGACTGAAACCGGTCATCGTCTAAAGAATTCATATTGTGATCAAAGACTGGAATAAAAAACATTGTAAATTGATGTTTTAAGCACCTTCTTGCTTCCCACTGTTGAGCGATTCGGGGATGGTAATTTTAGGAACGCAGACTTCATACCAGGCCTCTCCGACCGACATCGATACCTCTCCTCAGTGCAGCACTCTACATCTACATACATACTCCGCAATCCACCCTACGGTGCGTGGCGGAGGGTACCTCGTACCACAACCAGCATCTTCTCTTCCTGTTCCACTCCAAAACAGATCGGGGGGAAAATGAATGCCTATATGCCTCTGTATGAACCCTAATCTCTCTTATGGTCTTTCGGCGAAATGTAAGTTGGCGGCAGTAAAATTGTACTGCAGTTAGCCTCAAATGCTGGTTCTCTAAATTTCCTCAATAGCGATTCACGAAAAGAACGTCTCCTTTCCTCCAGAGACTCCCACCCGAGCTCCTGAAGCATTTCCGTAACACTCGCGTTATCATCAAACCTCCAAGTAACAAATCTAGCAGCCCGCCTTGTAATTGCTTGTACGTCCTCCCTCAATCCGAACTGATAGAGATCCCAAATAATCGAGCAGTACTCAAGAATAGGTCGTATTAGTGTTTTATCAGCGGTCTCCTTTACAGATGAATCACATCTTCCCAAAATTCTACCAATGAACCGAAGACGACAACTGCCCTTACATGCTTGTCCCACTTCATATCGCTCTGCAATGTTACGCCCAAATATTTAGTCGACCTGACTGTGTCAAGCGCTACACTACTAATGGAGTATTCGAACATTACGGGATTCTTATTCCTAATCATCTGCATTAATTTACATTTATATGTATTTAGAGTTAGCTGCCATTCTTTACACCAATCACAAATCCTGTCCAAGTCATCTTATATCCTCCTACAGTCACCTTCCCGTACACCACAGCATCATCAGCAAACAGCCGCACATTGCTATCCACCCTATCCAAAAGATCATTTATGTAGATAGAAAACAACAGTGGACCTACCACACTTCCCTGGGGCACTCCAAATGATACCCTCACCTGCGATGAACACTCACCATCGAGGACAACGTACTGGGTTCTATTAAGAAGTCTTCGAGCCACTCACATATTTGGGAACCAATCCCATATTCTCGTACCTTAGTTAGGAGTCCGCAGTGGGGCACCGAGTCAAAAATTTTCCGGAAGTCAAGGAATATGGCATCCGTCTGATACCCTTCATCCATGGTTCGCAAGATATCATGTGAAAAAAGGGCGAGTGGCACTCCATGAAGAATGGGCTGCCATTCCCCATGAAACCTTCCAGCACCTGACTGAACGAATGCCTGCGAAAGTGGAAGCTGTCGCTAAGGGTTGGCCAACATCATACTGAATTTCAGCATTACCGATGGAGGGCGCCACGAACGTCTAAGTCATTTTCAGCCAGGTGTCCGGATAGTTTTGATTACATAGTGTACATAAGACGAACGGATATATTGGTTGACTATTCTTGGAACATACGGTCTCGGAACTTAAACAGTAAATGAGACATGCATAACGTCTTTCTTTCAGCGTCTGTTACTGGAATTGGCAGAGCATATCCGCCACACTTTCGCGCCTCCTAAATGAACCTATAACCGAACGCTCTATTCTTCAAATTTTGTCTCCTTGTCTTCCAGACTGACGAGTAGTATTCAACTAATGGTCGAAGAGTGTTTCGTAAGCTGCTATCTTACTAGATGACCTGCGTTTCCTGCGGATTCTTCCGTTGAATCGCAGTATAGCATACGTAGTTTATTTAGATTTATGTGGTCGTTAAGCTTTAAATTACTATATACTCACATTACCAGATATTTTATGCTTACAGTGAGTGCTCTGCAGCAGTGTTATCACGCAGTAATGAGTCTTTCTGCCTCCTTAAGCCAAATACGTTTCATTTGTTTATGTTGAAGGTAAGCTGCAAATCCCTGTATCAAGCGTCAATTTTCTACAGGTCCGCCCTCATTTCTCTACAATTTTCCAGCTTTATGATCTGTGTACAACGTATACAACAACATCATACACGAAAAGCTCGTGGAACTTCCGACGTTATCCAGTAGAATACAATGATCCAATAACACTATGGCATACGTCCGAAATTACTTTTACGCTTGAAGCTTTCTCCCTTTTAAACACTATGTGATGTGTGTGTTTTTGGGTGCGGGTGGGGGAATGGAGGGAGGGGGGGGTGAATGTCTGTGACACACGCGAGGAGGTTTAAAACCACGGTTGTATCTGTGGTTGTCCCAGATAACTAAATATTACAGAACTTATTCTGATGTAAGTCACATACGCATAGCGTTGGGTTTATTGCAGGTTTCGATATAGTGCTACTGAATAAAGCTACAAATTTATCACTCGCTTTACATAATGAAAGACTGTTGCTTGTCCTTTTCAAGGAGGGGATTTAGTGAAGTCAGTAGTAATTGATTAAAAATATTTATTTACTATTTTATGTTGAGATCAACAGCAAAACACACTACTGTTATATACTCACGTAGTTAAGCGTTGTTTGCTTCATTTCTACAGTGTCAATGAGACAAACTGTGATCATTAAATCAAGGAGTAATCTGGAATGACTTAGAGCATTATGCCTAAAAAGGAAGTAGGTAATACGTACTGTGGACTGTTTCCCTGAGAAGAGTATCTGTACATTTTGTCGTCGTGTTACGGGATGTAGAAGAGCCATGGTTAAGGCTGCACATTAAATTTAAGTACTTGTATTCATTATTACTAAATTGACATATTTTGCTACTGACGTAGGGGGTAGTAAAATAAATCTTACGCTGACCCCACAGGTCACTGTCATTTTATTGTTTACGTTAGTAATACCAGAATTACATTATTTCCAAATTACTGTCTTCATTTACCATAATTTTTACACAAACAGTATGGGAACAGTAGATTTAGAGGTAATTATAGCTGTCTCCATTCCAGTTATATACAGTTGAAGATCTAAGAAGCCGAAAGCCGGTTCGTAACCAAATAAATAACAACCCAAATGGAGAAGTCAAGGAAAGGATGGATGTCATAAGAACAATACGTTACATTCATAGGGCACAAGAAGAATAGATGTTCAGAGGTCTATATTTATCTTCTATGCCCACCTGACCTGTCAGTGGATACTGGCTGGACGGTACCGTAATGTTTTTTTCCTCCGGTTCCACAGCTTCAGTGTGTAATGTTCCAGCTTCAATTCAGCGCCTGCCTAAATTATCATCTCCTTCCGTGTTCCCTCCGAGTGTCTTCTCCTTCGCAGCTATTCCTGGTCCGGAAATTCGAACGGCGACAGCTCGACGGAGACGGTGCGAGGCAGTATCGGAAGGGAGCAAGGAGAAGCTTAACTCGATTCCGTAACACTCCAAAAGCAACACTGCGCCCGCCGGAGAAAACGTCACAGTAATTAGATTGCGAGTTTGCTGGGGAGTTAAACGAAGCGCGCGTCGGAAAAGAAGGGCTCGGAGGCTGGTGCTGGTGACTGCTACTACCCGCTGTCGCCAGAATAGCGCCTGGCGTCTCGTAACCACCGGGCGCCGTGATATTGACAGGCCTGCCAACCTGCCGAGGGCAGATAATGAACAGCGCTACGCGTCCCATTCTGCTCCCGTGGCAGGCTACATGGCTCGGCGCTGTTGGTACAGCTGCCTACCTATTTGGCACCACAACGGCGTAGCAGAGGTGCCGGATGGCCTGTCGCTCTCGTAGTTGACAGCTGACACACACGGTGAAAACACGATGTAAACAGTGCTCTGCAGATGTTCCATATGACCTTTTATCTCACTGTTATGACATGGTCTCATTTTTTGCAGTGTGTTCATATGACACCGTCCTGTTATCTACATCTGTACCTGCATACAGTTTCTGCGAACCATTGCGAAATTCATGCCGGAGGATGTTAGGGTTTCTTCCTTCCAATCGCATGTGGACTGCGGGAAGAATGGCTGTTTGAATGCTTTCGTGTGAGTTATAATTAGTTTAATCTTTTATCAGTCCTAATGGAACGACAAAAGGAGGTAAAAACAATCTGCATATACACAATCTGCAAATACATTAATGACTGTTTCTGAAATTCAGTAACTAGGCTTTTACGGGATAATTTGAGCCTTACTCCAAGATTCTGCAAGTTCAGGTTTTTTCAACATTTCGTGGCCCTGAATCAACCCAGCTTGTGACCATTCGAGCCGCCCTTCTCTGCGTAAGTTTAAGATCTCTTGTTAGTTCTATTTGTTATGGGTCCCGTAAAATTGACTAACATCTAAATTGGGACGCACCAATGATTTCTAATACGTCTCGCATGCGGCCTACATTTTTTCAATATTCTGCCAATGAATCGATGTCTGCCTTTGCCTTTGTGATTATTCCATTTCATATCCCTACAAAGTGTAATTAGTAAGAGCTTACTGACTGTAATTATTAATTATTGATATTCTAGTCATAGGGTATTACACGGTTGGACAAAAATTTGGAAAACTGCAAACATACCACAGTGCCATGCTAATATTGTGTATTAAAATCATTGGCAGCCTTCAGTGGTCTCGGACTGGATAAATACAGATCCTGTACGATTTTTAATGGGATTGTATACCATTGTTCCTACAAGATATTGGCAGGTTATGATAATGATGATGGAGGTTCAAAAATGGTTCAAAGGGCTCTGACCACTATGAGACTTAACGTCTGAGGTCATCAGTCCACTAGAACTATTTTTTTTTTTTGGTCATCAGTCTACTGACTGGTTTGATGCGGCCCGCCACTAATTCCTTTCCTGTCCTAACCTCTTCATCTCAGAGTAGCACTTGCAACCTACGTCCTCAATTATTTGCTTGACGTATTCCAATCTCTGTCTCCCTCTACAGTTTTTGCCCCCTACAATTCCCTCTAGTACCATGGAAGTCATTCCCTCATGTCTTAGCAGATGTCCTATCATCCTGCCCCTTCTCCTTATCAGTGTTTTCCACATATTCCTTTCCTCTCCGATTCTGCGTAGAACCTCCTCATTCCATACTTTATCAGTCCACCTAATTTTCAACATTCGTCTATAGCACCACATCTCAAATGCTTCGATTCTCTTCTGTTCCGTTTTTCCCATAGTTCATGTTTCACTACCATACAATGCTGTACTCCAGACGTACATCCTCAGAAATTTCTTCCTCAAATTAAGGCCGGTATTTGATATCAGTAGACTTCTCTTGGCCAGAAATGCCTTTTTTGCCATTGCGAGTCTGCTTTTGATGTCCTCTTTGCTCCGTCCGTCATTGGTTATTTTACTGCCTAGGTAGCAGAATTCCTTAACTTCATTGACTTCGTGACCATCAATCCTGATGTTAAGTTTCTCGCTGTTCTCATTTCTACTGCTTCTCATTACCTTCGTCTTTCTCCGATTTACTCTCAGACCATACTGTGTACTCATTAGACTGTTCATTCCGTTCAGCAGATCATTTAATTCTTCTTCACTTTCACTCAGGATAGCAATGTCATCAGCGAATCGTATCATTGATATCCTTTCATCTTGTATTTTAATTCCACTCCTGGACCTTTCTTTTATTTCCATCATTGCTTCCTCGATGTACAGATTGAAGAGTAGGGGCGAAAGGCTACAGCCTTGTCTTACACCCTTCTTAATACGAGCACTTCGTTCTTGATCGTCCACTCTTATTATTCCCTCTTGGTTGTTGTACATATTGTATATGACCCGTCTCTCCCTATAGCTTACCCCTACTTTTTTCAGAACGTCGAATAGCTTGCACCATTTTATATTGTCGAACGCTTTTTCCAGGTCGACAAATCCTATGAAAGTGTCTTGATTTTTCTTTAGCCTTGCTTCCATTATTAGCCGTAACGTCAGAATTGCCTCTCTCGTCCCTTTACTTTTCCTAAAGACAAACTGATCTTCACCTAGCGCATTCTCAATTTTCTTTTCCATTCTTCTGTATTTTGTTCTTGTAAGCAGCTTCGATGCATGAGCTGTTAAGCTGATTGTGCGATAATTCTCGCACTTGTCAGCTCTTGCCGTCTTCGGAATTGTGTGGATGATGCTTTTCCGAAAATAAGATGGTATACCGCCAGACTCATATATTCTACACACCAACGTGAATAGTCGTTTTGTTGCCACTTCCCCCAATGATTTTAGAAATTCTGATGGAATGTTATCTATGCCTTCTGCATTATTTGAGCGTAAGTCCTCCAAAGCTCTTAAATTCCGATTCTAATACTGGATCCTCTATCTCTTCTAAATCGACTCTTAGAACTTAGAACTATTTAAACATAACTAACCTAAGGACTTAACACACATCCATGCCAGAGGCAGGATTTGAACCTGCGACCGTAGCGGTCGCGGGGCTCCAGACTGTAGCGCCTGGAACCGCTCGGCCACTCCGGCCGGCGATGATGGAGGTGAATAGCGGTCACGCCCCCTTCTCTTCAAAGAAGACCAGTGGCCAGAGAAGATGTGAAAATTCATCCTCCTGCTCACGGAGCCACTCCTGGACGATGCAAAGTGTGAACAAGTGTCCTGTCGTCTCGGAACAGCATTACCACTGAGGAACAAACCTGTGCCATGGTATGAGCCTATCCAGCCAAAACAGTCACATAATATTTCGTAGTAACGTGTCATTACATAGTAACAATGTGTCCCATGGAGTACAACGATATGGCTGCCTAAATTATCACCGAAACCCCACGTCATGTTTCGCTCGTGGGACGTAAATTCGGCCAGGAGTTGGAAACAGGGTGCAATAAGACTCATCCGAAGAAACGACTTTCTTATGTTGTTTCATGGTCGCGGTTTTATGGTTTCGGAACCGTGTTTTTTTGTTATGGACATTTGAAATATCGACAAGTGTTTGTGGAATTCCAGCTCGCCCTGAAATTACCTGCTTGTAGAGCTCCCTTCCTGTTTTCGTACTGACAGGATTCATGAGTGCGAAACTCAATTTTGCAGAAACTTTTGCACTTGTCCTCTTATTCTTTGTCAAAATCGTCTTCAGTGACTGCCACCATCGTCTGAATCACATTTTCGTCAGAATTATGATTTAGGGGATCACGTATTTCGGCTTTCTCTGAACACGATATACAGGGTATTACAAAAAGGTACTGCCAAACTTTCAGGAAACATTCCTCACACACAAATAAAGAAAAGATGTTATGTGGACATGTGTCCGGAAACGCTTAATTTCCATGTTACAGCTCATTTTAGTTTCGTCAGTATGTACTGTATCTCCTTGATTCACCGCCAGTTGGCCCAATTGAAGGAAGGTAATGTTGACTTCGGTGCTTGTGTTGACATGCGACTCATTGCTCTACAATACTAGCATCAAACACATCAGTACGTAGCATCAACAAGTTGGTGTTCATCACGAACGTGGTTTTGCAGTCAGTGCAATGTTTACAAATGCGGAGTTGGCAGATGCCCATTTGTTGTATGGATTAGCACGGGGCAATAGCCGTGGCGCGGTACGTTTGTATCGAGACAGATTTCCAGAACGAAGGAGTCCCGACAGGAAGACGTTCGAAGCAATTGATCGGCGTCTCAGGGAGCACGGAACATTCCAGCCTATGACTCGCGACTGGGGAAGACCTAGAACGACGAGCACACCTACAATGGACGAGGCAATTCATCGTGCAGTTGACGATAACCCTAATGTCAGCGTCAGAGAAGTTGCTGCTGTACAAGGTAACGTTGACCACGTCAGTGTATGGAGAGTGCTACGGGAGAACCAGTTGTTTCCGTTCCATGTACAGCGTGTGCAGGCACTATCAGCAGCTGATTGGCCTCCACGGGTACACTTCTGCAAATGGTTCATCCAACAATGTGTCAATCCTCATTTCAGTGCAAATGTTCTCTTAACGAATGAGGCTTCATTCCAACGTGATCAAATTGTAAATTTTCACAATCAACATGTGTGGGCTGACGAGAATCCGCACGCAATTGTGCAATCACATCATCAACACTGATTTTCTGTGAACGTTTGTGCACGCATTGGTGATGTCTTGATTGGGCCCCATGTTCTTCCACCTACGCTCAATGTAGCACGTTATCATGATTTCATAAGGGATACTCTACCTGTGCTGCTAGAACATGTGCGTTTATAAGTACCACACAACATGTGGTTCACGCACGATGGAACTCCTGCACATTACAGTCGAAGTGTTCGTACGCTTCTCAACAACAGATTTGGTGACCGAGGGATTGGTAGAGGCGGACCAATTCCATGGCCTCCACGCTCTCCTGACCTCAACCCTCTTGACTTTCATTTATGGGGGCATTTGAATGCTCTTGTCTTCGCAACCCCGGTACCAAATGTAGAGACTCTTCGTGCTCGTGTTGTGGACGGCTGTGATACAATACGCCATTCTCCAGGGCTGCATCAGCGCATCAGGTTCCATGCGACGGAGGGTGGATGCACGTATCCTCGCTAACGGAGGACATTTTGAACATTTCCTGTAACAAAGTGTTTGAAGTCACACTGGTACGTTCTGTTGCTGTGTCTTTCCATTCCATGATTAATGTGATTTGAAGAGAAGTAATAAAAAGAGCTCCAACATGGAAAGTAAGCGTTTCCAGACACGTGTTCACATAACATATTTTCTTTCTTTGTGTGTGAGTAATGTTTCCTGAAAGTTTGGCCGTACCTTTTTGTAACACCCTGTAAATCTTCGATGCGCTGCCTGTGGAAACACTGAACATCTTCTCCACGTTGGTTACAGAAACATACACCATACGAGCACCAACAATTTGCCAACAATATGCTCCGACGTAATGCACAACTGCACGGAATACGACACTGACTATGACTAACACTTGCAACGAACTGAGAACATCAGGCATAGTTGCCTTTCGTGGTCAGATAGAACAGCGCAACCTGCATGCTTGGCTATCATCTGCTTTTATATTCAAACATGCATTTCTCGAGGTGTCTCCATATTTTTGTCCAGCCCCTGTACGGGTTTTCGTTTTTCGTAAAGTATAATTTTACATTTCTGTACATTTATAACCAGTTGCTTAATCTTTGAACCACTTTAAAATCTCTTAGTACTGAATGAGTGTTTATATAGTGTTATTCAGACAATAATTCACCGTGGGTATCTTCTGCGATTATTGTCTGCCCAAGTCATTGAAATACAACATGAAAAACAAGGATCTCAACACACTACCCTATGGCACACCTGAGATTACTTCTGCTTCTGTCGATGACTCTCCAAGATAATATGCTGCATCCTCTCTACTAAGAAATCCTCAGCTCTGTCATAAATTATGTTTGGTACCCAATCTCATCGACATTTTGTCAGTAGACTTCGGTGTAGTACCGAGACAAATGCGTTTCAGAAGGTAAAAAAAATACCACATCCACCTGATCGCCTTCGCCAATGGCTTTCAGGAAGCTGTGTGAGAAAAGCGTAAACTGAGTTTCACATCACCGATGTCTTCAAAATCCTTGCTGGAACAATGGGCTATGAGGATTGTAGGTAAAGTAATTCCTTCCCGTAAAGACAGAAACAGGAATGAAACAAACATCTGAAAGTGTGAAGCGTAAGTGTATGAATTTCTTCATCGTCAAACACAAGTTACTGTTTGGCAACTTTTAATTAATATTGATATCATTATCTTGCTCCAGTAAGCATATATATATATGAAATGAAGAGAAATATTGAGGTAGTATTGATGGGTTATTTTTTGTAACCAACGACCTGAATTTGATACCTAGCTACTACCAACGGTTATGTATTTGGTGAATGGAGGGTCGGAATAACTAATCATATCGTATGTTGATGAGGTCTTGTACTCTGATTCTGTCTTTCGGTGTGTTGGATTTACTTTGACAGTTATTATAGGAGCCGTGTAGGAAAGGGAGCATACTAATTTCAACAGAGGCTGTTGATCAAAATTATAAAATGTAGTCCTAGAAGTAAGTGGTCTCGAAGACAAATGTGATGACATATGGGTAACTGTTCTTGGGTCAACAATATATAGTATTTCTTGGTGCAGGCTGCCTTGTTGTTGAATTTCATTCTCGTTTCTTATTGGTTATATTTGCCTCTCCACTCATGATCTTAGCTTTAACACATGAGTCTGCACGCCAAATAAAACATCCCGTTTGTACCATAACGATTTTCTGGTGTCAGAACATAATTACGGAGGTTGTAGGTTGTGGAGAATTCACATATTGAAAGGTTGTCATGGTATTCCATACAGAAAATGAGACAAATTGTGTTCTGTTGTTGTGCAGGCAGTTACCGTCCATCCACTTTATTACTGGACTTGACCTCCTGTTATTGGAAACAAGTAGTGATCATACAGTAAACAAGTACACTGGTGACTAAGGAAAACATATTGCACTGAAAATACTTTCAGGATAGTTGCACATATTTCATAAGGTGGTTCAGAGAGTCCTCATGAAATATGACGATAAAATGGCGTCCGAAGTGCCCTAACTCCCAGGTGCAATAATATTGTGATCGACTTATACCAGTCAATAAACACACCCGTGTGATTCACGCCTAACCATGTCCACATTGTCGCATTCCATTTGAACACAAACCGCTTCAATACACACTATTCTACTAGACCTTGTAAAGTACCCGTTATTTGCTAATACGAGCACATTTTACTTTATTTCTAGTTTTGATATTTCATATACGTGAAGTGAACGTATCAACGCTGCAGTATATACGGAGTAAGGAGCGGGCGGTAGGTTGCCAAGCTGGCTGGCACAGGTGGTTGGTCTTCTGGCACTTTCAGAGCCAGTGGGATGAGGTACCGAAGCGGAAATCGCTCTTGACGTCAGCAAAGAAATACGTAAGGAAGGTACATTTAGTCTTCCACGAATCAAGTAATCGTTATCAATAAACAAAACTTAACAAAAGTTGCCTTTTACCACTCACACATTAGGAGGAGTCTCCGGGTCATAAATGCTATCTTTCAAAAATTTTACATTGCCTGTAAATGAATAACTTTGGCATAACCACATATATTCGATCATATACGAACAATACAGGTTGCACGCTCAAGTTACAGACTGTGCACCATAGTAGGCAGTCTTCGATAGGATGCTTTTTGTTCTTATCATGCGGTAGACCATGCTCTCGTACCGTTAATAGTTAGCTTATAGTCAGTGTGAACAGGTTCATTTCACTGTGTTTCTTAAACACACCATGAGGGCATCCCGGATAAAAATTGCTTGCCCTAGAAACACAGACAGCAGTATTGTACTTCCAGAATGCGGCGGAGCTGCTCTTTGGCTCTGCAAGGGGACATAAAACTACGAGAGCATCTCCACATAACAGGGAGAACTCTTACGCGGCGGCTCACTAAGTCAGTTCAAAGACGGACTAATAATCGCAAAACTCGGGTGGGAAACCGTGGCCAGTTATACTGTACGCCCTTTGTAGCACCATAAGCGGACTCACCGGCTAAACAGACATTTCTGATTTCTGACGGTTTAGTATGAGGGGGGGGGGGGGGGGGGGTGTTCTTGCAACCTCGGAGAAGACGAACAGCGAATGTTGCGACGAGTGGAATGTAAGTTCTGGCACAACTGTGTGAAACTTTGGGGATTTTGAAAGTAGCATCTATCTCTGGACATAACAAGATACCGCACTGTGTTCCATATCGTACATGCATTTTACCTCATTTAAAAAATTATAGTTTAGCCTCCGAGAGCTACTGATAAATACTTCTTCATCACAACCGGTTTTAACCTTCCTGTCATTGTCAGCTATCCTGCACACTAACGGAGATAACACACGAAATACTACATTACATATTTAACTGTCAGTTCAATACTATCTTCTGTACATGTTCGCCGAAACTCTCACAATATGATATCACACTGTGAGCTCCTCTCTCTCTTTTAAGTAACAAAAGTAGTGTTACAAACTGGGGTCGAAATTGGAGACGTTATCAAAAATTTGGGAACCAGCAAATGTCTAAGTGGTGACTTTACATCGCTACATTTATCATATTTTGACCAACTTGCTGTAGGATCGCCAATTTTTTTCTGCGCTTCCTACCAATTGATGTTAATTTCAAAATTACAGCAACATTTGTTCACAAAATTAGAGAAAATGCAGGGTAGTTAAATAATTGAAGGCGAAAGGTTTGACGAGAACCATTAGTAATCAAGATTCATATACCCTCCCAGCAGAGCTACCAGTACATCAAACCGTACACAGCAGACTCCTATAGTAAGCATGTATCACACGTGCGCGCTCAGTTTCGAAGCTCGAGAGCGCCCTAACTTCATGAACATCAGAAATTAAAGGTCAATAGCTTTTTGGTCGCTGAAAAATGGCAGTAAAACAGTCCTTCGATATATGTTTGGTCTCTCGTTAGCGGTACTAGTTTGCGACAAATTAATTTAAACAGGCATTAGTTCACTGCATCTTTGCGACACTAAAAAGTAGTATTTCAGCTCGTTCAGCGTCTAACACCTATCGGAAGTTCTCTCAGTCTGCGAACAGTTGTCACCAGTAAATGATTAAGTCGGAGTTCAACACATACCGCAAAATATAGGCTTTGACAGTCTGCGCCGAACGAAACAACTCATAGCTGACACTGCGACCGCCACAGACGCAAAAGACGCCTCCGCACTGGTCTCGCTAATAAACCGTCGCTGACGTCAGATAGCCCTGTGCGTCACAACGGAAATTACTTTTACGATCACCATTCCAATATTAGAAATAAAACAGTAAGCTACACTGTATACTGAAATCCCTCTTTCCTGCAAACTCCGGCCGCTTCAGTCGCGAACTGCGCTGCTGCTACGGTCGCAGCTTCGAATCCTGCCTCAGGCATGGACGTGTGTGATGTACTTAAGTTAGTTAGGTTTAAGTAGTTCTAGGTCTAGGGGACAGATGACCTCAGATGTTAAGTCCCATAGTGCTTAGAGCCATTTTGTGCCTACAAACTCAAGTATAATGGTTCCCTTATTTTTGACAAAATAGATACTGAAACCATTTTGAAACACTGGTTTACACAAAACAGACCTCTCTATGAATTAACATTATATTTAAGTGGCCAGTTATGACGAATCGTAATTCAACTACCTTCCTCAGAACATAAAACTCATGCAAAAGCCTTTATTAATGGGTGATTTAGATAAATCTAATATTATTATGCAAAACACTGATTACAAAATCGCTAAGACAGTAAAAATTGCTGACCGTGCTGACTCCATGATACGTCTTACTGTAGAGAACTGCGTAATCTGTCTTAATCTGTTTAACTGCAAATTTGTATCCTGCCTGTGACATTGATGCTAATTAGTTCAAAAAATCGTTCAAATGGCTCTGAGCTCTATGGGACTTAACATCTATGGTCATCAGTCCCCTACAACTTAAAACTACTTAAACCTAACTAACCTAAGGACATCACACAACACCCAGTCATCACGAGGCAGAGAAAATCCCTGACGCCGCCGGGAATCGAACAGGGAACTCGGGCACGGGAAGCGAGAACGCTACCGTACGACCACGAGTACTAATTAGTGAATTAAAACATGGCGCTCACAAGTATGTCTCATTTGCCACTTCGTTTTCCTTCGCATCCCCTCAGGTTCTCACTTAATCACTTACGAAAAGAACACTAAATGATAGTTATAAATATTACTCTAACTTGCGTGGTTTTAAGCGTGTAAAAACATTGTAAGCGGCGATAGACTCGGCTCGTCGACGTTCCCAGTTTGGGAGCTTTGGAATTCATGCAACGTTACGATTTTTATATAGACATACACTCCTGGAAATTGAAATAAGAACACCGTGAATTCATTGTCCCAGGAAGGGGAAACTTTATTGACACATTCCTGGGGTCAGATACATCACATGATCACACTGACAGAACCACAGGCACATAGACACAGGCAACAGAGCATGCACAATGTCGGCACTAGTACAGTGTATATCCACCTTTCGCACCAATGCAGGCTGCTATTCTCCCATGGAGACGATCGTAGAGATGCTGGATGTAGTCCTGTGGAACGGCTTGCCATGCCATTTCCACCTGGCGCCTCAGTTGGACCAGCGTTCGTGCTGGACGTGCAGACCGCGTGAGACGACGCTTCATCCAGTCCCAAACATGCTCAATGGGGGACAGATCCGGAGATCTTGCTGGCCAGGGTAGTTGACTTACACCTTCTAGAGCACGTTGGGTGGCACGGGATACATGCGGACGTGCATTGTCCTGTTGGAACAGCAAGTTCCCTTGCCGGTCTAGGAATGGTAGAACGATGGGTTCGATGACGGTTTGGATGTACCGTGCACTATTCAGTGTCCCCTCGACGATCACCAGTGGTGTACGGCCAGTGTAGGAGATCGCTCCCCACACCATGATGCCGGGTGTTGGCCCTGTGTGCCTCGGTCGTATGCAGTCCTGATTGTGGCGCTCACCTGCACGGCGCCAAACACGCATACGACCATCATTGGCACCAAGGCAGAGGCGACTCTCATCGCTGAAGACGACACGTCTCCATTCGTCCCTCCATTCACGCCTGTCGCGACACCACTGGAGGCGGGCTGCACGATGTTGGGGCGTGAGCGGAAGACGGCCTAACGGTGTGCGGGACCGTAGCCCAGCTTCATGGAGACGGTTGCGAATGGTCCTCGCCGATACCCCAGGAGCAACAGTGTCCCTAATTTGCTGGGAAGTGGCGGTGCGGTCCCCTACGGCACTGCGTAGGATCCTACGGTCTTGGCGTGCATCCGTGCGTCGCTGCGGTCCGGTCCCAGGTCGACGGGCACGTGCACCTTCCGCCGACCACTGGCGACAACATCGATGTACTGTGGAGACCTCACGCCCCACGTGTTGAGCAATTCGGCGGTACGTCCACCCGGCCTCCCGCATGCCTACTATACGCCATCGCTCAAAGTCCGTCAACTGCACATACGGTTCACGTCCACGCTGTCGCGGCATGCTACCAGTGTTAAAGACTGCGATGGAGCTCCGTATGCCACGGCAAACTGGCTGACACTGACGGCGGCGGTGCACAAATGCTGCGCAGCTAGCGCCATTCGACGGCCAACACCGCGGTTCCTGGTGTGTCCGCTGTGCCGTGCGTGTGATCATTGCTTTTACAGCCCTCTCGCAGTGTCCGGAGCAAGTATGGTGGGTCTGACACACCGGTGTCAATGTGTTCTTTTTTCCATTTCCAGGAGTGTATTTTATTTCAGTGAGTATTCTCGCCATGACATCCATTTTGTTCCGTGCGCGTGAATATGACGTCTTTTGGCGGCAGGGAAGTAAACCGTGTGTTCAGTGTGTTCAGTGCCTCCCATGCCTTGCCGTTTAACTGGTAACCAGGAGCTGAGCCTAATGTTCGCTCCTTGGGCTTGTCTGTTACCACCATCGCTTGCAAGAACCAACGTTAAAAAGAGCGCTCCTGTGCGCTTTCTCAGCATCCGTTATGTTGCCAGACCCCCACATAAGGTGGTTCTAATCTGGTTGGTAACCATTTTATGAAGCACTGAATCATGCCTTACATGTCACAGTCTGATGTCTTTAATTGCAAAAATTTATGCTTGATTATTTTGTGGTGTCATGAAGCAACAAGTGTACTAGTAACGAAACAAAGAAAGTGCTTGCAACTTTACAAAGGAATTAGTAGGCTAAACATAACACACACAATATCTACATCCACACAGATTCTCTGCAAACCACCGTACGGTGCGTGGCGGAGGGTACCCTGCACCACTACTTGCCATTTCCTTTCCTGTACCACTCGCAAACAGAGCGAGGGAAAAACGACCATCTATATGCCTCCGTATGAGCCGTAATTTCTCGTATCTTCGTGATCCTTACCCGCAATATATGTCGGCTGCAGTAGAATCGTTCGGCAGTCAGATTCAAATGCCGGTTCTCTAAATTTTCACAATTGTGTTTCTCAGAAAGAACGTCACCTTCCCTACAGGGATTCCCATTTGAGTTCCCGTAGCATCTCCGTAACACTTGCGTGTTGTTCGAACCTACCGCAAACAAACCTAGCAACCCGCCTCTGAATTGCTTCGATGTCTTCCTTCAATCCGATCTAATACTGATCCCAAACACTCGAGCAGTACTCAAGAGTAGGTCGCACCAGCGTCCTATATGCAATCTCCTTTGCAGATGAACCACTTTTTCCTAAAATTCTCCCAATAAACTTAAGTCGACGATTCGCCTTCCCTACCACAGTTCTCACATGCTCCTTCCACCTCACGTAGCTTTGCAACGGTATGCCCAGATATTTAAACGACTTGACTATGTCAAGCAGAACACTAGTGATACTCTATCCGAATGGAATAAAGCAATAAACAGCCAGTTAATCATAAAAGAACTAACTGAATGGTAAAACTGGAGATTTCTAAAAAAATATTAAGTTATATCCAAAAGACTGCAAGAGTTCATAATTTGATGAACGTTGGATTATTTTATTCTTAAGCAATTATAAATTAAGACGTTTCCTATTTATCCAGCACTGTGACCATAGACGGTTCTAGGCGCTGCAGTCTGGAACCTCGAGACCGCTACGGTCGCAGGTTCGAATCCTGCCTCGGGCATGGATGTGTGTGATGTCCTTAGGTTAGTTAGGTTTAACTAGTTCTAAGTTCTAGGGGACTAATGACCTCAGAAGTTGAGTCCCATAGTGCTCAGAGCCATTTGAACCATTTTTGTGACCATAGAGCAATCGAAGCAGTATCGTCAGTTTCTCATAACGTACTCGTACAATACATTTTTACAGGCTCACATGCAGACATGTGCTTACGGAGATGTGTGCAAAGCTGGTTGACAAAATATGACGATATTTTACTAGCTGCTCCAGCGGCCAATAAGGAACCCCTTGGGTGCTGCTCCATTACTTCCCCAGTGGAAACTTAACCCAATATTACCGTGGTGTATCACAAAACGCCCAAAGGACTAAGCGGAAGGACTGGACCTTAGGGCTGGGGGAGCATTCACCTTTTATTGTTCACAATATTTATTATAGTCAATCGACAGATAGTTGTCATAAACTTAAACCCATCAGCTTTCAATAGCAAAGCAAGTAGAACAGCTTTTCAGATGAGAAATATAATACCTTTTGATATATAAATAAAATAGAATACACTGAACGCCTAACGGGCTACAGCAAGTTCACTTACAGATAGTTTTAAAATCTCGCCCAAATGTATTCATTTAAAAGAAACAGTAACCTTGCATACGGACTCCCAACCAGACAGTCTATAATCTACTTCTCTTACGGATAGTTCCCAGCTCGCGGCATCTGCCAGTGCGCACATGACAGTCCTACGAAGCGGCCAACGCGGTCCACACCTGACTGTGCCGTTCGGGCCCGATTTATCGCCGAGGCCGAGGGCACGGAGTACAGTAGGTGCGTCCGACTTCACTTCCCAGGTGCTTCTCTCCCTCCCCCCTCCCCTCAAACGATTAAACAAGAGGGCTGTTATTGGGTGCACCTGGGTCTCAACGGAACGTTCAGTTCCGTCAGATTCAAGAACAAGCCAGAAGCCACAGGTGTAACCCAGACCAACCACCTAGGCACAGACGTAGAACAAATTATCAACAATTATAGTCCAACAAATTGCATGTGCTGACGCAGCAACAACACGCTACAGCCAAATGTCTCAAACAGTGCTCTGTTAATAAAACCAAAGTCAATCACTTAAAACATGTAAAACGGCATAGCAGCAGTACTGCAAGAGTTAAACCAACCCCCCCAAAAAAACACCAAATGATACTTTATCCTTACGATAATCGAGCCCTTGGTGGATGCCGACATTCAGACTTCTGCTCGAGTGTCTCACGGAGGTAGGGTACTTTGGTATGTCACACAGTTCAAGATCCACCCGATTGTCTGAAACAAACTAAACACTCAGTTTTAAAACATTACACACAATAAGCCCCATGGCTTGGATGGTAAGGCAGAATGCCGTCGCTACTAGACACCAAGCAACAAGAGTCCCATCACAATAGTGCATAAAATTGCGTAGGGTCCGACCACAACATGGATTACTAACAGATTTTCATAACTCAGCGCTCGCCAATAGTTTGTTTCGGGTGAGGTACACTTGCAATACGGAAGGCAGAAAGTGCATCGCCGGTGAAAGACGTAACTATAATCATATCGCTTTGTCGGGAAGGCGAAATAATCGTCCAACAGGATTAGAGAAGAAGGTCGCCACTACAATCTCCCAAAAAGGTGTAATCGGTTAACTGTCACCAACTGCTTGGCTGGGCAAACCATCTCAAGACACAGCCGCTACGACTGTGCCTGTACAATGCCGTTTCAAAACACCTCTTCGTAGACCGGACCTCACCTCCTTGGGCAACCGCACCGTCTTCTCTCCACCTCCCAACTAATCTCACTGGCGCTCGCCTCTCGATTCGCTCCCTGCAGCGCCACCTTGCGACCGATTCACAAGCGCCGAAAGGTTAGCATCTCTGAACAATTATCGATAGCCGCAAAGCCGGCATGGCTCAGAAACGTAACATGACCAGGACACAAATGAAACCAGAGGACACAAATGAAACAACAATAATGATGAGCGGAGGTTTATCATCTCCATAAATAACTCCCTATAGGTTATAGACACCTCTTCAACATTTGTTGAAAATTATTCTGAATGAATTTCTCAACTGTAAGAATTAAGCACCCTTTTATAATAGCATGCGAGTGGAAATTAATTTATAAACTTCACTATAACTTGTAAATTCAGATTACCACCACCAGAACTTTTAATTAGCTTGTATTTGTATAGCATATAGCTGTGAGGACGCAGACTGTTTAATAAAGCGTTATACAAATAACAAGCACAAATGCCGATTCACACAACTCGCCTATAGCAAGCTGTCTAGCAGTTGCTTCCTTTCTTTTTCTTCTGTTATATTTAACGCACATACAAATCGTGCTGCTCCATGACTATTACGTGAGACATCCACTTCCACCGTCTCCCCATAATAAAAAGAAAGAAAAAGAAGAAAAAAGAATTACAAAAGCCCTAATTAATTGTTTCCCATGCAATTGTCTCAAAAAATTAAAATACAACGAAACTTCCTTGCATTACTAATAATACTTCGTAATCTTATTTGAAAATGACTTGCTAATAGCATTTGCTTACCATACAGAAAAGCAGGCAGGAACTGAACAAATGACAAATATACAACATGACGTATCCCGAAACGAAACTAACAAACTAATTCCGTACAACACAATAGAAAATGCTCCCGAGAAGTACCAACCATTACGCACCACGCTTGCCTACTCCCCTACAAAATTTGATCTACAATGTTCGTGAACAGTTTTAACTTAAAAGCAACAAAGAAAACAGATTAACCCAGTAGAATAAAACTATGTACCAAATCCATCCATTTTATTAAAGCAGATATATGTTCCACATCTCGTCCTAAACCACTGGATCAATTTGAACAATGCTTGGTACATATGTCAAATACTGTCCGGGAAGAGCTACTGTGGGGCTAAGAATCACCTACCTCTCAAATTAGTGGGGTTGGGGGTGAAAAAGAAGCGTAGCTCACGAGGCACGAACAGCAGGAACATATTTGTACAGCATTTGAGAATGGGCTCAGTTAGTGACTTGCAGCTACGTTCACCCAAAATTTCAAACCTTTGTGAGACTTTTGTAGCTGATACCGTACACAATGATGAAAGGAAATAAGTTTATTGTTGATTTCATTTTTGCCGTTCCTGCACTAAAACTGCCGCATCGCGAATGTCGTTTTAATTTATTACTCATTTGCTGTTAATTCCTTTCGCAACACGTTATGCAAACCGTATCTACATATATCACTGGATTTATTTGGAGAATGATATCATCGTACGACTCATAGTTCAGGAAATGTGATGTCATAAACATTGAGCTGCTTAAAAACGAAACCACGTTGCGAAAATCTCTAGAGATACAGGTGAATTATGTGTACAAATACACTCCTGGAAATGGAAAACAGAACACATTGACACCGGTGTGTCAGACCCACCATACTTGCTCCGGACACTGCGAGAGGGCTATACAAGCAATGATCACACGCACGGCACAGCGGACACACCAGGAACCGCGGTGTTGGCCGTCGAATGGCGCTAGCTGCGCAGCATTTGTGCACCGCCGCCGTCAGTGTCAGCCAGTTTGCCGTGGCATACGGAGCTCCATCGCAGTCTTTAACACTGGTAGCATGCCGCGACAGCGTGGACGTGAACCGTATGTGCAGTTGACGGACTTTGAGCGAGGGCGTATAGTAGGCATGCGGGAGGCCGGGTGGACGTACCGCCGAATTGCTCAACACGTGGGGCGTGAGGTCTCCACAGTACATCGATGTTGTCGCCAGTGGTCGGCGGAAGGTGCACGTGCCCGTCGACCTGGGACCGGACCGCAGCGACGCACGGATGCACGCCAAGACCGTAGGATCCTACGCAGTGCCGTAGGGGACCGCACCGCCACTTCCCAGCAAATTAGGGACACTGTTGCTCCTGGGGTATCGGCGAGGACCATTCGCAACCGTCTCCATGAAGCTGGGCTACGGTCCCGCACACCGTTAGGCCGTCTTCCGCTCACGCCCCAACATCGTGCAGCCCGCCTCCAGTGGTGTCGTGACAGGCGTGAATGGAGGGACGAATGGAGACGTGTCGTCTTCAGCGATGAGAGTCGCGTCTGTCTTGGTGCCAATGATGGTCGTACGCGTGTTTGGCGCCGTGCAGGTGAGCGCCACAATCAGGACTGCATACGATCGAGGCACACAGGGCCAATACCCGGCATCATGGTGTGGGGAGCGATCTCCTACACTGGCCGTACACCACTGGTGATCGTCGAGGGGACACTGAATAGTGCACGGTACATCCAAACCGTCATCGAACCCATCGTTCTACCATTCCTAGACCGGCAAGGGAACTTGCTGTTCCAACAGGACAATGCACGTCCGCATGTATCGCGTGCCACCCAACGTGCTCTAGAAGGTGTAAGTCAACTACCCTGGCCAGCAAGATCTCCGGATCTGTCCCCCATTGAGCATGTTTAGGACTGGATGAAGCGTCGTCTCACGCAGTCTGCACGTCCAGCACGAACGCTGGTCCAACTGAGGCGCCAGGTGGAAATGGCATGGCAAGCCGTTCCACAGGACTACATCCAGCATCTCTACGATCGTCTCCATGGGAGAATAGCAGCCTGCATTGGTGCGAAAGGTGGATATACACTGTACTAGTGCCGACATTGTGCATGCTCTGTTGCCTGTGTCTATGTGCCTGTGGTTCTGTCAGTGTGATCATGTGATGTATCTGACCCCAGGAATGTGTCAATAAAGTTTCCCCTTCCTGGGACAATGAATTCACGGTGTTCTTATTTCAATTACCGGGAGTGTATGTGTAAAATGTTTTATATGTAAAATATATTGCGACGTGTTCATACCTGAGCAAGGCCACAGGGAAAAAGCTCCACCGATCGATTTAAACCCAATCTGGTACACATATTACTATCTGGAAAGAAATACAGCAACCTTCTATTGGGGTGGGGCTGATAACGTGGATATGCATTTCCCACCATGCCTAATGATTTTTAGTATTCTGTACGGTTCCTTTCAAACCATGTCTAATGATTTTTTGGTGTTCTCTACAGATTGTACAAGGGGGAATGGTTAATATTCAGTTTACTTACTTTTCTCCGTCTATCTCGTTTTCACTTCACTGCCCCATATTCACAGTCACTGAGAATCCTGTGCACTTTCGTGCTCGATAATGACTATAACTCTGATGGATACAATTTATTAGAGCCTCACATGATGATCTGGAAGCAAAATTTCCAGTGCTTTGTTTGCTCATTTTGCCTTCTAAATAGAAGCTCTTTATGAATTTTGTAAAATCTGAGCAACTCCTCGTACCATTACTACTAGTACCATTACTGTAGAATTTTATCTTAACTCATTCTGCAATGGACGCATATCTTTACACATCACGGGGACATCCTTTATATGAAGCAGAGGTTAACTCCCCAGCAGCAGATTCCATTCCACTATCGTCTCCTTCCTCAACCGGCAGTCTTGACAATGGGTCAGTGACTGTTTTCTTGCTGGCCTTAATATACCAGGTTGTGGAATATGCTTCAGAAACATCACCCATCACATGAGCTCAACACTCAACAGCTTACATTCCTTTAAGTAGCTGTGAATTTTGTAATCAGAGAGCACCAGTACCTTTCATCCCTGTTTGAAACGTTTGAAAACGAAACACGATTGCCAGCAGCTTCTTCTCGAAGATACTGTAGCCAGGCTGGTATTCAGAAAGCGTGCGGCTGGCAAATGTCGCTCTTCGATGTTTTGTTCGTTCGTCCACAAACGTTTCCTGGAATTGATCGTCTGCAGGTTCATAATCTTAAATGTGCGTGCCAAAGATAGAATATCAGAGACATGTCAGAGCAACACAACAGCGGACTGTTGGACAAATTGTTCTTTACTGTCCAGAAAACTCCTTCACATTCGTCGGTTCGTTACCACGCTACGTTTTAGTTCAAGATCTTGTAGAGACTAGCAGAGTTCCAGCTTCCGTCATGCAGGAATTTGCGGCAGAACCTGCATAAATCCATGAACGACTTTAATTGCTTTCGTGTAATTTATTTGCTGCGTTCTCCTGTTGCTCATATTATTCGGCAGATTCCTTCTGCCTTGAGTTTGGCCGGCCGGTGCGGCCGAGTGGCTCTAGGCGCTTCAGTGTGGAACCGCGCGACTGCTACGGTCGCAGGTTCGAATCCTGCCTCGGGCATGGATGTGTGTGGTGTCCTTAGGTTAGCTGGATTTCATCAGTTCTAAGTTCTAGGGGACTGACGACCTCAGTTGTTAAGTCCGATAGTGCTCAGAGCCATTTGAGCCTTGAGTTTGTGCCCTATGATCTGAATCTCGGTTCTGATGAATTCATACTTTTGTGGTGTCACTCCAGAACTATAGACACTTCCTCCTGTAATTTACAATGCTCTCCTCATGGAGCTGGAGCTGTGAAAAAGCTTTCACATCAGATTAGGTCCTAATAAATGTTTCAGCTTCCTAACGAATGCTACTACTAAAACTGACAGTACAAACAGGACGGCAAATTCGGCCATCACACATGACTAAAATGTATTGCCTGCTTTCTTCCGCCAATGGTACCTTCCAAAAAGCAGACATTAGGTCTGCACTGGACATGGACTATACATTTTTAAAGTTCTGTATGAATTGTTCCCTATTTTCCATATAATAATTTTCCCTTTATTTCAGCTAAGGTGCACCTAGAACAATTGTCACTGACTCATCCCTTTTATTATGACACTATGAGGCTGGAATAATCGCTACTACAAAGCTCCACAAAATGACATTCCAGATTTTTATTAAAACTGGCATACACAGCCTCTTTACCTGCGATTGCGACAGGATTTGGCTTAACCCTATCGGATCGTGTATCATGGTGTTCAATTAACATTCGAAATCCACCATCCTGCTGATTTTGTTTTGGGTGGGGGTGGGGGGGGGGGGGGACTTCACAATACTTACTAAGTAACTCACATAATTCTTCCTTTTGAGCTCTCATTAAGTTCTTGACTGACTCCAGATTGCTCTCGTATTGTCCCCTCATATTCAGCGCCCCAAGCTTCTCATCGGTCACCTTCACGCGTGCGATACACTTCGCACCGGAAAAGAGTCTTCATATTTTATACAGAACCTATTCCTTTGCTTCTCTAACTCGAGGCATCTCACCCTACAGTTGAGAGAAGTTCTAAATCAGTCAAGAAATTTGGGCTTAGAATCACTTCCCAAACGACCTCACTCGTTAAGAGAGCAACTTACACTAAATTCAACTTTATTACATATAAATACCAACAGTGCATCTAGGTTAAGAGAATTACTTAGACCACGTGTAGCCGTTTATTTTTATATCTGTAGGTGTAAGGATGATTTAACTGTTAAATCTTCTTGCTCACAAAAAACTGCGGTATCGCTGACAGCTTGCTCTCTGAAGCTAAAACTGCTTCTGCTCGAGCACCATGGACAAAAACGTCATTGGCAGGCTGAACCCCCTCAATAGCCCTTCTCTCCAGGAACAGACCCTGCAGGAAACTATTTTCTGTATCACGACGTTATTTATCTGCCTTCAATACACATGTCTCTCAAAATACTACACCCTCTCTCTCAACATCACCTTTAAAGAACTCACTGAGCACCATTTGAAAGCGGTTCTAGGCGTTACAGTCTGGAACCGCGCGACCGCTACGGTCGCAGGTTTGAATCCTGCCTCGGGCATGGATGTGTGTGATGTCCTTAGGTTAGTTAGGTTTAACTAGTTCAAAGTTCTAGGGGACTGATGACCTCAGAAGTTAAGTTCCATAGTGCTCAGAGCCATTTGAACCATTTTAAAGCCACTTTCACCACTGTACTTCGCAAACTTTCTACAGTTTCTGTGCTTGGATTTTCCTACCAGTTGTGAAGCAAAGCTCTGTTTGTTAAGGTTTCCCGTCTGTCTCATTGAAATCTTGTTCGTCTTTCGACATTCACGCCGTATTGACACGCTTGTCAATAGCTGATAGCTCGCCTCCAGCTGCGCAAACAAATGTGCTGATTCCATTCTCGGTAGTATAAATGATAACATTAACTTCTTCATATGTATATTCACCAATTACATCAAAAGCACGTCCTTCCCTGACAGCAAATCTTCGTCATAACTGACACTCGTGTCATGAACCAACTCAAATGACGCGCGACTTCCGTTGTCGCCTGCTGCTGACCACCTGCAGCCACGTCGCCATCAAAAGCTAAAATTTCTTTTATTCCGTGTCGTACACTATTACCGGTACTACTGCATGTCTGCTCCTCAGACAACTCAGCACAGCCACTTTGCGAACTGTCCGATTTCGCGATTACGCGAATTCCAGTTTTCCGAAATGCTGTTCCTCTCTTGTGGTCTGTTGCTAACAAGTCTCAGATTTGTTGTTCTGACCACTATGATTCCTATTCTCTGAACAATGGTGACTTGGAACCTATTTATACATTACTATTGCTTTTAATGATTGTAGCCATGTTGGAAATTATTCCATGGCTGAGTCTAAGAATTACGTGGCCTGTTCTGGTACAAGTTTTACTGCTTCGAGCGCTATTAGTATCGAGCTACTGCTCTGAACCACAGTTTACGAGGCAGAACGACTTCGGTACGAATCACATTGCCTGTGCTGAATTGTGTAATCTTGTTTCTCAGTGGAATCGAGAACTCAACGTTAGAGTTCGTGGGGCTACGTGCCACATCTCATCTTAAATATGCGGGTAATAGTGGAGCCAGCAGCCTGCTGATAAGTGTTAATCGTTCCGCTACTGTTACATAAAATTTTGTAACAAACTGAGGACAACTTCTGCACGCTAACCCAATCAGAAACACATTCTGATGCCATTGCCTATAGAGAACTTGTTCAGAAAACATTTCTAAAACTAGTAAAACTGGTAAAGAACTCATTCATTTGATTACAACGAATGATCTAACATCCGCAGAAAAACATTTAATGCTATTATGCTCACACGTAGGTGCACCCAAAACACTTGCTGCCAGTCCTGAAACAATATTACTGGTTACGATCTTATGATATCTGTTTTCAACGATCTGCGCCTTCTTCCTGAAGATTTGGTGCCCTTTATTTCTTCCTGTCACTATAACGGCTATAGTAAAAGTACAGAATTTGGCTCCTGTGTGTGATTCGCACTTCTTAATCCTGCCACTGAGATCCTGATCAACATTACTGACCTTTTCAGCCAAAAAAATTTTGTAAGCCGGCTGCGTGTGTAGAATAAAGGTTAAGTATATGGTAAATTTCATTACTGACAATGCAATGCGATTTACTAACTGACAACAGGTAATACTTCACAAATGCTTCACTTCGTTACACGTATGATGACAGACAATCCATTTTATGTGCTGTACTATTTCATTTCAGCTATGCTGGACTGACCTTATGCTACGACGCCACAGATCCGATATTGCCATGTAGCGTTTTATAAATGACTAGGTGACTACGTTACTCGGTAATATCAGAATTTTCTTGTGCGTTAGATAGCGTTGTATTAAAATTTAAACATGAAATGTATTTCTTGTGTTTGCTCCCTTTGTTAGAGCAGAGTCATGCACTATAGGCAAGCTTAAGGTTTTTTGTCTTTACTGTGTAACTGTGGCGGTTAATCTAAATATTAATATACTATTCTCTCACCTGAAGATATGTTATATGAACTGCTAAATGTAATGATTATTATTTTTTATTTGTAGTACTTAATTACAGAGAAAGTTGTTGTTGTGGTCTTCAGTCCTGAGACTGGTTTGATGCAGCTCTCCATGCTAGACTATCCTGTGCAAGCTTCTTCATCTCCCAGTACCTACTGCAGCCTACATCCTTTTGAATCTGCTTAGTGTATTCATCTCTTGGTCTCCCTCTACGATTTTTACCCTCCATGCTGCCCTCCAATACTAAATTGGTGATCCCTCGATGTCTCAGAACATGTCCTACCAACCCATCCCTTCTTCTAGTCAAGTTGTGCCACAAGCTCCTCTTCTCTCCAATTCTATTCAATACCTCCTCATTAGTTATGTGATCAACCCATTAGAGAAAGTAAGAGCAACAATTGCAAGGTTTCTAGAAAGTATGGTCTTTAGTTTCATAGCGTAGGTTGTTAATGATACACTGCGTTGATACTTACTGAGTAATAACAGTACACATAAGCATGGGAACTTATTGTCACTATTTCATCTCAGTTCACCAACGTTTAGCTCACTTGGAGTCAATAGCTCTTTGGTGACTTCTAGATTATGGCGTCGTGAGATCAGTATATCTCAACATGAAATGATAGTAAAACTGCTTTCCAGTAACCTTATGCTATTTATTGAACTCTTGAGGGATATTCAGCTGTTCAGCCAAACCAAATGCAAGTTGCAAGAATTTCTTTTTATTGGGGGGAATGAACTTATTATCTGTATCATTCATGTGGTACATTCTTTTCCATTTCTTTATCTAAACTGTTCATATATCTGCCCGTCCTGGGAGTTATTGGCACGGAATTACCTTGCTTAACTGCTCTTATCCTGACTGCAGGTGTGTTTCGAGGTAAAGCTACCTCCCTCGAGGTCATTTCTTTAGACATAAACTTGTTCTCAGCCATTTTCATGCACTCTTCATTTCATTTGACTCTTACTTTTTTCTCATTTACCACCACGTCAGCCTGAAAAGAAGTCAGAATAAGGATATATAATTTAAAGATGGAAATTACTTTTGGCTGATACTGAAATACAAACAAGCGTTAGGATCTACTCATATTGTACGTTATTTTGTAAAAATTGTCATGAAACGTTTGTTAGATGTCATTGCTTACGTAACATAGATAACCGAAATACAGCAACGAAACTGATCACTTGCCTTGTAACGGGATATCACAGGCCTCAAATTTGCCTTGTAATGTGGTACCACAAGCCTCAAATTATTTTCCGTGCACTAAAAGCTACAGAAGTCATCGTCACGCACTCAAGAGGAAACAAAGCACTGAAGAGAGGAAGAAGATATATGACTCCAGTGCACATGGATACATAAGCTTCCTACTGCTACTGTACACTCGTGCCATCTGGAAGCTGCATCGTAAGCCAGCCAATACTGAATGTCTTTCCTTTACCGTATATCTCATGAGGATCTGAAGCTTGAAACCGGTTGTGAATAAAGGAGTATTTCTTAACATCTCTTGAGTTATGACGTTTTCTAAACACTTACGAGTTGTTGGCACCACTTTCACAAGATTTAACCCCATGCTTTTCCATTTACAGATGATACGCGTGGGGAAAGACGGTCGAAAATCTTCTGCATAACTTAGAATTTCTATGCTTCTTTCTCGATCACTACACAGTACGTGTATGTATGATGGAATATACAATACGTTCTTGCTTGTTTTTAAGCGCTCGCCTTCGTAGTTTCTTTTCGTAAGACTCCACGCGATGCACAACCCCTTTCCTGTAGCGTCTTCCAACGCAGTTTGTTGAACATTTCTGTGACACGAACTGGTGACAACACGCAAACAGCTCTTCATTGATATCTTCCATTAATCCAGCTTGGTGAGGGACCGTGTCCATGAAAATTCTGCTGGAATTGGTCGAACAAGTATTTCAAAAGCAAATTTTGTAGGAGTATTTTAGGAACAAACTTTATAAACAACTAGATGATGATAATCTTTGTACTTACCAGCTAGTAAACACCTTCACCATGAACTGTCATGGAATACTAAAATAGAAAAACAAGTTTTTACCCCGAGTGACATACAGTTCTAAATATAATTTGTAAAATTAATTTAATGTTTTCGGATCTCCAAGTACTATAAACATGGCTCGTCAGGTTACGATTTATGACACGACAGCGTTGCGTGATTTTCCATCAACGATCTGGTTCAATTATAATTTAGACATTTATACTGAAAATACGAAAAAAATCTCCATAATTGCATCACTGTAGGCACTGAGACAAAAATAAATAATGGGTGATAGACAGGAACTGGTGATAATATAAGGAATATTCTACGTACAATCGAAACGAAAATATTGGAAATTACTCACAGAATACCGGCATTATATAACTAAAATTTGGCAAAGAATAAAGAAGGCTTATTGAGTAACTAGATTATTTGCTCCATTAGATTGGCTTCATTGCAATTAATTCTGGCATCTCAAAATACTTATCCATAATTTAGGTCGACGTGAAGAGAACGAGGTCAGTGTAATGGCAGAACGCAATTACCGTCCATCGATATTAGAGGAGAGTTTGATTGGTCTCGCAAATATCCCACGAAAGGAAAATTTTTCCACTCATTTGTTCCATTCATTTAAAATAATTGGGCGACGCAGTGGTTCGTCGGCCAGGAATCAAAAGGCATATACGTCATTAGCGAAAGACACTGCTTCCTCTCTCATGGGTTCGTTCGCCTCTTTCCACGGAATCAATACCATGCACGCATTGTCTTCTAATTAGTGGCTGAAACTTAATAACGTAATCAATTAGTGAATGGACCTACAGTGAGCAGTAATAACGTAAGATTAGATTACAACTGAAAGAACAATAGCGCACCCAGTAAGACATCATTCGATGATTCATTTCAGTACAACCATTCCTTCTCTTTCTCTCTCTCTCTCTCTCTCTTTCTCTCTCCCTCTCACACTCATATGTTCCTACATATTTTTAATCTTTTTTTGAAAATAAAGAAATCAATTGTTTAATTACTTGTCGCTTTTGCATTTATTACTGATGTACTAACGCCTTACATACTTTATGTAGGCAGTAATTTCTGATAATTTCCCGTTGTCACCTTTCTGGAAATATGTATTTTTAATCTCGAAACGTTTCCGGGGTATTTTCATTGTTACAAGTTTTCCAATTTCAAGAACATCGTGAGCCAACTGGTAGCCGTCGTCAAAGGCAGCAGTCTTCTGTTAAACAAGATGAAAATAATATTTAACCATAGGAGAACATTTCTCGGAAAGCTACAGTGTATAATTGTATTGCTAGGCTGCGCTACGACACGAAAGATTCAGAGGACAGACGAATTCACAACGCCATACTAAATATTTCACAGTGACAGATGATACGTGACGCATTGTATGTTGAAGATAGTACTACAACACAGTTTACGCTACTACATATTCTACAATGCTTATAGAATAGGACAAAACAATAAAGAAGAAACGCAAAACTAAAAATGTTAGAAAGGAACCAGTTCACCGGCGTTATTCAAATATGAAGAATTCGTCGAACATCAGAAAATTATTTCCTTTTTCTTATTATTATCTTCATCTGCCATACAAGAAGCGAAGGAGAACTCGTGTTACAAAATTAAAACCATATTCCTTCAATAAAGGTACTGATTTATTTTCAGTAAATAAACCATAATTAATAAAATAGTCCATCGTTGTAGTAAATTACTACTTAAATGGCATTTAAGCCTCAGCTGTAGCACGATGATGAAGGCTAAGATCTTGTGGACGACATCAAATTTCGATAAATGAAGCGATCAAGCACGCACAGAAGCACGGTTATAGTGATTTAATGTTATGTGAGTGTGCAAGTACATAGTTACTCTCGACTGGATTCTTTGTCTTATCAAAGAAGCTCAGTGTCCGTTACAGACAGTTGGAACACAGTGTCTCCAATAGCTTCTCCTTCAGGATTTCCGGACGAAATTAATGGTTTACCAGTTTTTGGGTTTTGGATTTGCAGCAGAGTTGTTGACAATTTGGCTGAAAACCCAAACACAGTGTCTTCATGTTACAGTTAACTGCGAAAGACAGTCCTTATATAGTTTCACGAGCTATAGTATTTGTGACCTTTCAATATTTATGGAAGGATATAAACTCATTACCATACAGTTTTCAAAGTATTATTCAATATTATACAGAATGTTTGTGTTTGGTGAGCCATCTCTATAGTTGTATTAGATCTGTTTGCCTTTCAGACAAATTCTGTGATTTGTAGGTTGACCAATCTATTCCACAGTTCCGCTGAATCAATTTTGGCCGAATGGAGTTGTCGTGCGCGACCATCAGGAACGACAGATGTTTTTGTTTCACTTTTATTTCACCCAATTAACAGTTGAACGCTGCAGTATTGATTACATTAAGAACGTCGTTGCTGATGTAAGCCTGTGACACCGCGGAAACCTTCATTTCATTCTAGGCTTAGCACATGTTGTTATCCACTACATTGCCTTACCTCTTTTATTTGCAAATTTATAATCTTTTGTCATACGTTTTGTGATTCGTATCTTGTATTGGCCAGTTACTAACCTCAGTTTTTTTTCTCTTCACGAGAACTAATTGAAAAGCAAATAATGGTAAAGGTGGCTTTCCAGATTTGCTGAGGAGCCGTACATGACAGTTCAAGATAGAGCAATACTATTTCTTCTGGAATAGATTTCTAGAAAACTAATAGTTATTGCTACTCGCACCAGGAACAAACGGAGAAGCCGCATTGGCATCAAACAGAAGTTATTTCAAAATTCAGAGACCGTACATGTGCGGTGTTTTTAAAGTGAAAGTGTGTTCAGCCTTAGCAACTGAATACAGAATCAGAATACAATAAAGCTATTATTCACTGTGACTTATGTTTCCGCTACCAACAGTAAATTTACAGGTATACTCTTTGAGCAGCAACTGTCAGACTATACAGAGTGCAGACACAGATTTCTACACAAAAAAAATCAAAGCATTGACGTCCACAGACCAGACGCAATACTGGTAACGTCATGCACGAATTCGTCAGAGCATGACGTACGCTGCTATGCACACGTCATCAGCTACAGCCAGCACCTACTTATTAGGGTGTACAATTTCGGCCCCGCATATCTTGTTTCTCTGCGGATGCCTGCGTACGCAACCTTTAAAACGTTGCACGCTGCAGTAGACCCACGGTTCACCGACTAATTTTGCATCCATTTTACAGTAATTCCTTTAGAAAAAAGCGTCTTAACCGACGTCACACGTTTATTAGCTGCCTTTAGCCTTGCAATACGCAATAAAAGCCAACACGCTTCCACGGATTTGATCATACCAGTCGTCAGCAATATGTGTCCTTCGTTAAGTGCCAGTCCTCTCTGAGCAGCGTTCATAATTCGTAAACATTTCGTCAGGAGACTCGCGGAGGTGAGTACTGCAGAGACATATGTACAGGTTGGGGCAAAGAACAGAGTTCACGTTTACTAACTTAAAAAACGAAAGCATATTTTTAACGACAATGAATGAAATATCTATTGACAAGTGAGTGCAATATACTTTGCAGGCACTGAGTGAGAACCGTGGAAGAGACATTTTTGCAATGAAAACGAGATTAAAAAGTTTTGTAAATCTATCCCCACGTACAGATGAAACATTGCTACGTTCCTTCAAAAATGGTTCAAATGGCTCTGAGCACTATGGGACTAAACTGCTGAGGTCATTAGTCCCCTAGAACTTAGAACTAGTTAAACCTAACTAACCTAAGGACATCACACACATCCATGCCCGAGGCAGGATTCGAACCTGCGACAGTAGCGGTCTCGCGGTTCCAGACTGCAGCGCCAGAACCGCGCGGCCACTTCGGGCGGCGCTACGTTCCTTCGAGCCCTACATTAGCGCACAGGTAAATATTATTGAATAAGGCATGTTTTCTGATGATCGCTTGTAAGCTGAAAACCGGCTCACTAAATAAATTTATTGTGTAGAATGTCCGCAATTCACGCTTTTCTTGCATAAATATAATTTAATAAAGAAAAATATAAAGCAACTTAAAATGTCCTGAAAGCTATAATTATGCGACTGGGTACAGCACTTATAAGGACCAGCATCTGACAATGTTCCAAAACACTCAAGAAGACAATTACAACTAAAATACACTGCGGTAACAGAAGTCATGGGATAGTGATATGCACACACACACACACACACACACACACACACACACACACAGATTGTAATAGTATAGCGTACATAAGGTAGAAGAGGGCAGTGCATTGGCGGAGTTGTTATTTTTGCTCAGGTGATTCATGTGAAAAGTTTTCTGAAATGATTACGCCCCACTAAGGGAATTAACACACTTTGAACGCTGAATGGTAATTCGAGCTATATGCATGGGCCAATCAATTTCTGAAATCATTAGGGAATTCAGCATTCCGAAATCGACAGTATCAAGAGCATGTCGAGAATACCAAATGCCAGGCATTACCTCTCACCATGGACAACGCAGTGGCCAAAGGCCTCTACTTAACGGCTGAGAGCAGCGACGTTTTCTTAGAGTTGTCAGCACCAACAGACTAGCAACACTGCGTGAAATGACCACAGAAATAAATGTGGGACGTACGACGAACGGGACGTACGACGAACGGGACGTACGACAAATGTAACCGTTAGAGCAGCGCGGGGAAATTTTGTTTGAATGGGTATGGCAGCACACAACTGACGCAAGTGCCTTCACTGATAGGACGACATCGCCTGCAGCAAATCTCCTGGGATCGTGACCATATCGGTTGGACGATTGGAATACCGTGGCTTTGTCACATGAGTTCCGATTTCAGTTGGTAAGAGCTCATGTTAGGATTCAAGCGTGGCGCAGAGCTCACGAAGCCATGGACCTAAGTTGTCCGCAAGGCATTGTGCTAGCTAATGGTGTGGGATGTGTTCACATGGAATAGACTGAACCCTATGGTGCAAATGAACCGTCATTAAGGGGGTATGGCTATGTCCGGTTAGCTGGAGACCATTGGCAGCCATTAATGGACTTCATATTCCCGAACAACGGTACGCCATGTCACTTGCCACAGCTGCTCGCGATTGGTTTCAAAAACAACCTGGACTATTCGAGCCAATGATTTGGCCATCCAGAGCCCCTGAGATGAATCCCATCGAACGTTTGTGGAACATAATCGAGAGGTCAGTTCAACACTTCCGCAGTTCTGGACAGCTATAGCGGCAGCATGGCCCAATATATCTGCAGAAGACATTCAATTACTTTTTGACTTCCGTGCCACGTCGATTTCCTACACTACGCTGCTCAAAAGGGGATGTGACATTAAATTCAGAGGCATTCCACGTCTTTTGTTCCTCAGTCTACACTACTGTCCATTAAAATTGCTACACCACGAAGATGACGTGCTACAGACGCGAAATTTAACCGACAGGAAGAAGGTGCTGTGATACGCAAATGATTAGCTTTTCAGAGCATTCAGACAAAGTTGGAGCCGGGGGCGACACCTACAACGTGCTGACATGAGGAAAGTTTCTAACCGATTCCTCATACACAAACAGCAGTTGACCGGCGTTGCCTCGTGAAATGTTGTTGTGATGCCTCTTGTAAGGGGGAGAAATGCCTACTATCACGTTTCCGACTGAATATGGAATCGGTGGGTTCAGGAGGGCAATACGGAACGGCCTCGTATCACTAGCAGTCGAGATGACAGGCATCTTATCCACATGGCTGTAACGGATCGTGCAGCCACGTCTCGATCCCTGAGTCAACAGATGGGGACGTCTGCAGGACAACTACCATCTGCATGAACAGTCCGACGACGTTTGCAGCAGCACGGATTATCAGCTCGGAGACCATGGCTGCGGTTACCCTTGAAGCTGCATCACAGACAGGAGCGCCTGCGATGGTGTACTTAACGACGAACCTGGGTGCACGAATGTCAAAACGTCATTATTTCGGATAAATCAAGGTTCTGTTTACAGCGTCTTGATGGTCGCATTCGTGTTTGGCGACATCGCGGTGAACGCACATTGAAAGCGTGTATTCGTCATCGCCGTACTGGCGTATCACCCGGCGTGGTGGTATAGGGTGCCATTGGTTACACGTCTCTGTCACCTCTTGTTCGCATTGACGGCACTCTGAACAGTGGACGTTACATTTCAGATGTGTTACGACTCGTGGCGCTACCCTTCATTCGATCCCTGCGAAACCCTACATTTCAGCAGGATAATGCACGACCGCATGTTATAGGTCCTGTACGGGCCATTCTGGATACAGAAAATATTCGATTGCTGCCCTGGCCAGCACATTCTCCAGATCTCTCACCAATTGAAAACGTGTGGTCAATGGTGGCCGAGCAACTGGCTCGTTACATTACGCCAGTCACTACTCTTGATGAACTGTGGTATCGTGTTGTAGCAGCATGGGCAGCTGTACCTGTAGAGGCCATCCAAGCTCTGACTCAATGCCCAGGCGCATCAAGGTGGTTGTTCTGCGTACTGATTTCTCAGGATCTATGCACCCAAATTGCGTGAAAATGTAATCACATGTCAGTTGTAGTATAATATATTTGTCCAATGAATACCTGTTCATCATCTGCATTTCTTCTTGGTGTAGCAATTTTAATAGCCAGTAGTGTATGTACCACGGCCTGTCCAGTTGATTTTATATGGGTAATGCTTGAATGTGTTCATTCTGAGATAGTTGGAATACAACCTAGGCAGTAAAGCAAAAGGTAAAGCTGTCATCGAGTCGAAGGTTGCTTTGAATATCTAAATGTCGGTGTCTTGCATGTGTTATGCCCTGACCTTCCTCCGATCCCTAAGCGAAGTTACCACAGTCAAGCGTGTTCTTTTAATACCTAATGCCACCCACGAACTTGACAGGGTTTCACATGCATGAATTGTTCCGGAGATGAACGATCTGACGAAGATATGTTCGGTGAAACTGAGATCTGAGGTCAGGAACTTTGGATTTGTTGTCCGACATTTATTCACGATGTCCACAATATTGTAAGCAAAATTTTTTTGCAGTAGTGCAGAGCGTTGTACATGAAAGATAGTGTACCCAGGAACACATGATGTTTCTTGTTCGGTGTTTCAATCTAATGACTGATTTTCGAATCACATAAAGAAACACACACTTCAGACCTCCATAAGCAGTTTCCGGCTTTTTCTACGGGTTTTGTTGGGCAGCGTTTGTAAATACTATGAAATCTGCATATTTAAATGCTGCATAATATATTAAACATATTTAAAGCATACTGATAATTCCTGAGCTGCAGAGTTTTACGTTGGGTAAAATTCTGCCTATTTTTAACTAGTTACACAACGTGCGACCGCTAACCCTTACTTTTTCAGTCGTGCACCACCTCGTACCTTGAAACGGAACATCATCTACTGCGGAACACGTCATTTTTGGGAATGAACTGAGTTTCTTTAATGTCTTAACGATTTTCTGTGTATCAAGAATGGAAATTTATGCTAGTTGTTGATAGCTTCTGTTTCAAAATTTTTGTAATTTGTAACTGGACATTGTTTATAGTTCTTAATTTGATTTCACTTACTTTTATATACAGTACTGACGACATTTTTACGAATAGAATAGTTGTTCCTAAGCACATGATGATATTGTAGCTTGGTGCAATTTTTCATATTAGAAGAAAACCTTGCTTTTCTGGAGTAATTTTTGCAGTTTCAGAAAAGACTGCAGCAGATATAAAGCGAATGCTGTTTATTCGAAATCGAATAAGAAAATACATTACATTTCTGTTACGGGACTGGTTGAAGGCAAAAGTCTGAAAAGTGTTCCAAGGTCAACACTTCCCCTTATAGAACTAGAACCAATTATTGCCATTAGACTGTGGTCAATTGAAGATTGTTTGCTAATGGGACAAGTAACCACTGGCGTAAAGTTTATTCCTTACTCTGGAAGCTCTACAGGCCGGTGGCAAAATTTTCATTTGGAGAATTAATCGTGTAAGTCTTACAATGTAATGTATCCTAGCTGTGTGAAACGTGGGGACTTCGTAGTCCTTGATATCCCATTTGGATACGTTTTGTTCTGCAGGAGCACTAAGTAGCGGCATTATGGTCAACTGGTCTTTTCCACCATTATGAGCTTCTTTTGAACTGGAAATGAGTATCACGACACATAATATTCAGCCATTAGTTACAGGTAAATAAATCTGATTAAACTTATTTGCTACATGTAGCTTCCTTAGCTTAATTCTTACCTTTCATTTAGGTTTCTTCATGTTATATAATGTGCGACGAGTGCTAGAGAGGAATATTTAAATAAACTGAAACAACTGTCGGTCGTATCTGTAAGATTGAATTTTAATGTTTGTTAAGGAAATTTCGTTAAGGCGCGCCAGATAGAGTGTAGATAACTAAGAGTAACGAAATTTATTTCATCCCTTTCTGACCTATTATGAATAGTCACGTCTGAGACCTTGTCAAGTGGTTCCCCTAATGAATGGACGTGGCCTGCTGTTTTATGCTTGTTGTTCACGTCAAAAGGGAAATAAACACAATAAAGAGAACAGACGATTCAGCGTCAACAGTATAAAATATCCTCAGTCCAAGAGGCACTGGGTCGATGCTTGCGTCTTTATCAACGAAACTGCCACAAAACATGGTGACTGGGAACATTTATGCCACCGACTGTCCTGCTCGTTGAGCCAAGCAATGCTGATAAAAATTTGTTCCGTGACTGGAATTAGTATTCTCTGTAATGGACACCAGTGGACTGTGTTACGAAGGTAGTTTATTAATATTCATAAGACACATATTTTGTGTTAAAATAGATGATTCAAGTTAGCAACAGCACGCACTGTAATTAATAGGTAATGGTATTGCTCCTATGTAGCCTTGTTATGTTGGGTGACTCATCTGCCCCTAACCATAAGTTTTTTGCAACCCACAATCCCTTCAAATAGAATGCATGAGGTACAGTTTCTCGGTCACTATATGCAAACTGTTAGCGCTACAGAAATTATGAACAGTTCCCTTTAGTAGGAAATTTAATGTAGCTAAATTTTGTAGCGGGTTACGTTTTAGCTAGATGCCTTAGTTCCCGAATTATTCAAGAAAATCTTATAAAAGTGACTTTCAAACACGGCTTTCTTGAACAACTTGAAAACTGTTGCCTCCAGCGAAAATGTATCCGAATACAAAATTTTACTACATTAAATTTCATTTAAAAAGTCTTGTTGATTTTTGTATAGGATTAACAGTTTCTGCTTAACGAGCGAGAAAATGTGAAAATCTTACGCATAGTTTTAGAAGGAGTTACGATTTGCCTAAAACTTATCGGTAGGAGCAGCTGAATCACCCAGTATAATGTCAAGATTACTTATATTTGCCCATCTTTCGCACGTTGATTCTTGGCGTTCTCCAGTCTCCATTGGTATTCAATGTCTTTATTTTACTGGAAGTGATCGTCCCTTCCACTTCTCTGGCTGCATCTTCTTGTCTCATTTATGTCGTCCATATAAGCTAGGGAGACCAATTCATCTACATCCACATGGCTACTCTGCAAATCACACTTAAGTGCCTGGCAGAAGGTTCATCGAACCATATTCACAATAATACTCTGTTATTCCCCTCGCGAACAACCAGGGAGAAAGCAAACACATGTATCTTTCCGCATGAGCTCTGATTTCCCTTACTTTATTATAATTATCATTTTTCCGTATGCAGGTTGGCGTCAGCAAAATATTTTCGCATTCGGAAGGGAATTTGGCAATTGAAATTTCGTGAGAAGATCCCTCCGAAACGAGAAACGCCTTCCTTGAACTTCCACAATGTACCACATTAATCCTGTCTGGTAAGAACCCCACACAACGCAGTAGTACTCAAAAAGAGGACGGAAAAGCGCAGAGTAGGCAGTCTCTTCAGTAGATAAGCTAAGTGTACTGCCAGTAAAACTCACTCTTTGGTTTGCCTCCCCCGAGACATTTTCTATGCATTCTTTCCAATTTAATTTTGTTCTTAATTGTAATTCCTAGGTACGTAGTTGAATTAACGGTCTTTATATGTAACTGATTTATTATGTAACCACCAGCCACTGTGGCCGAGCTGTTCTAAGTGCTTCAGTCCGGAACCGCGCTGCTGCAACGGTCGCAGGTTCGAATCCTGCTTCGGGCATGGATGTGTGTGATCTCCTTAAGTTAGTTAGGTTTAAGTAGTTCTAAGTCTAGGGGACTGATGACCTCTTAAGTCCCATAGTGCTCGGAGCCATTTGAACCATTTATCGTGTAACCAAGTTCAACGGATTCCTTTTAGCATTCATGTGGATGACCTCACACTTTTCTTTATTTAGGGTGATTTTCCAATTTGTTCACTATCCAAATATCTTATCTAAATCGTTTTGCTGTTGGTTTTGATTTTCTGATGACTTTACTAGGCGATAACTGACAGCATCATCTGAAAACAACCTAAGACCGCTGCTCAGATTGTCTCTTGATTTGTTTATAGACATAAGGAACAGCAGAGGGCCTTTAACACTACCTTGGGGAACGCCAGAAATCACTCCTATTTTACTCAATGACGTTCCGTCAATTACTACGAACTGTGACCTCTCGGACAGGAGACCCCGAATTCAGTCGCATAACTAAGATGATATTCCATATGCACGCAATTTGATTACAAGCCTTCTATAAATATAGAAATACGGAATCAATTTGAAATCCCTTGTAGCTAGCACTCAATATTTCGTGGGAGTGTTTCTAAAACCATGTTGACTGTGTGTCAGTAGATCGTTCTCTTCGAAGTTATTCATAATGTTTGAACACAATATATGTTCCAAAATCCTGCAGCATCGGCCTGTAATTAACTGGATTATTCCTGTTGCCTTTCTTGAATACTGGTGAGACCTGTGCAAATTTCCAGTCTTTTGGTATGGATATTTCGGTGTGCCAGCGATTGTATATGATTGTTAATTATGGAGCTACTGCATCATCTTACTCTGAAAGGAACCTGATTGGCATACAATATGGACCAGAATACTTGCTTTTATTGATTTAAGTTGCTTCACTACTCCGAAGGTATCTACGTCTAACTTACTGACGTTGGCAGCTGTTCTTGATTCGAATTCTGAAATATTTACTTCGTCTTCTTTGATGAAGGAATTTCGGAAGACTGTGTTTAGCTGGACTGTCGTCAATGGTATTTCCATTGCTGTCGCGCCGAGAAGTCATTGATTGTGTCTTGCCGCTAACATACTTCACATACGACCAGAATCTCTTTGGATTTTCTGTTGGCCTTCGAGGGAAAGTTTCATTGCGGAAACTATTATAAGCATCTCGCACTGAAGTCCGCACTAAATTTCGAGCTTCTGTGAAAGATCGCCAATCTTGGGGGTTTTGCGTTCGTTTAAATTTGACAGGCTTTTTTCGTTGTTTTCGCAACAGTGTTCTGAGCCGTTTAGTGTACCAAGGAAGATCAGCTCCGTCGTTTGTTAATTTATTTGGTACAAATCTATCAATTGCTGTCGATACCATTTCTTTGAATTCAAGTCTACACTTACATTGTTAATTTGGAAGGAGTGGAAACTGTCTCTCAGAAAGGCATCAAGCGAGTTTTTATCTGCTTTTTTGAATGGATAAATTTTTCGTTTATTTTTGGGGCATTTGGGAGTTATGGTATGTAGTTTTGCCGCAACAACTCAGTGTTCACTAATTGCTGTAACCGTTTTGATATTCGTTATTTGCTCTGGAGTATTTCTTGCTAAGAGGTCAAGTATGTTTTCACAACTGCTTACTATTCTAGTGAGCTCATGAAATAATTGCTCGTCATAATTTTCAGAGAATGCGTTTAGCACAATGTCGGATGATGTTTCGCCTATTTCCATAATGAAACATATATATCCGGTAACATACCGGTATCTAGGGTAAATTTAAGTCGCCGAGAACTAAAATTGTGTGAATCTATTACGAGTTTGAAATTAGACAGTAGCTCATGTGAGGCATAATGTGGATTAGTCAGGTCGTAAAGGCACCACGATTATTCTCAACACCATCGCTGACGTGTCACGCGGTGAAAAGGTCGCCACACTCTCTCTTACTCATATTTCACGCCTTCCTTTGCCACGTCTACGATAGATATCAGAAACGCGACACCCAACGTTGAAATCACGCGGTTTTCTTATGGATGGCCGAGGAAAACATTTCAGACACTCCGTTGCTCAAAATCAACACAAAGAGCCCTTAGGAGGTGGCATTAAAAGCGTCAGTCAAATCACCCCTTACTTTGGGGCGTTGATTCATATATATTTCGCTCTGTCGAAAACGGCAGTTCGCAGTACGATGAACGACAGAACGACGTTCTCGACAACGTTCGACACTGCTGACATCCGACCCCAGACCATTCAACCTTATTTTAAAGATTGCACTCCCACTGAACATGATCTGATCACTTTGGATTGTAGTGCGACCGCAATTTTTGCTCTCATGTACAGGTTGCAACTTTGTACAGGTCGGACCCTCTAGTAATCGTTAAAAACTATTCAAAGTAGCAAAGGGTGTTCATGCTCTTTCAGCCCTCCAATTTGCAGCCTCCCGTGTCATGATAACGGAGATGCGCAATACTGACATGTACGTGAACAAAATGGCGAAGGGTCTATCTAAGGCCTCCGTCCAATGCGTTTTCCTCCCCCCCCCCCCCCCCCCTCACTTCCACCTGCTCCTGCACCCGTCCTAGTTCAGCAACACCTTCGGGACTACCCATGCACCTTTGCTGAGCACGTTAAAAAACTGTCAGAGGCTCCGACGTCTATTCAAATGAGTGGTGCCTTGCTGTTGCTCTAGTTCCTGAGGGGAGGTAACTCTTCCGACACAGTTTGGATTGCCTGCCCTTAGGCACTAGACGCTTAAGACAAATGCCTGGATTTTGTGAGAAAATAAACCTCCACCCGTCCTTATGATTTATTTTGTTGCAACCAGTTTCGGCGCTTAATTGCGCCATCTCAGGCTGTAGTTGATGCGGAAGGGGTTTACATGATTCCTATATACATCACATCAGTGGCGAGCATAACTGAACCAGATTATCTGAAAACTTGGGTGTCAGCACTCCAAGCATCAACTGCTAACTCGACCACTTGCCGAAAGTATGGACTTACGAAAACTAAATGCCGGGATGATTCTTTCTGAGGGCACGGCCGCTTTCTTCTCCCTCCTCCCTTTATCCGAGCTTGCGCTCAGTCTCTAATGACCTTGTCGACGGGACGTTAAACACCAATCTCCTCCTCCCCACCTCCTCCTCAGGCACTAGAGACACCGTAAGGCACCGCTCAGCTGAATGTAGTCCGGGTGTGACAGAAACATTCTTAACGTGCTCAACAGAGGCGTGTGAGTGGCACCAATGGTGATAACGAAATGGGGGTCTTGGAACGTCCCTCTGCCGTTTTGTGGCAATTCTGTACTCCTCTGTGGTCGCGCCACAGGAGTGTAGTCTTCGAACAATGGTGTGGGAGACACAGGATGTTACAGACAGTCTATTACTTGTTCTTCGATGGGAGGCATAAACGCAAAAGGATTACGATGCGCTTGGTGCAGAATTCGCCGATCCTCCCTTGTCAGAGCTCGTGGATCGGAACCATGACGACGAATACACCTGTCTTCACGTTCCCAAGCAGTCTAGCATCAGGGCACTGTCGCAGTCGAATGCTCCATAAATATTGGTAGTGCACGATAGCAGCTGCTGTCCAGATTGGAGAGGCCCGTTTCGAACACTGCATTTTCACTTTAAACTTGAGGGACTGGCACTGGGTGAGAGTTGGTTGGGTTGTTTGGGGGAGGAGACCAGACAGCGGGGTCATCGGTCTCATCAGATTAGGGAAGGATGGGGCAGGATGTCGGCCGTGCCCTTTCAAAGGAACCATCCCGGCATTTGTCTGGAGCGATTTAGGGAAATCACGGAAAACCTAAATCAGGATGGCCGGACGCGGGATTGAACCGTCGTCCTCCCGAATGCGAGTCCAGTGTACTAACCACTGCGTCACCTCGCTCGGTGCACTGGGTGAGAGTTTTGTCGGAGGAGTGAGTATGTTCCATAGCGTTGGGGGGTGTGGGTAAAAAATCTGATGCTTTTGACGCCCCTTATATACCCTACCATGCCTGCTAAGAACATTAAACACGTACTGCACTCTGTCTGCGAGCTGGGTAGTGGCTTACTTTTTCCACTTCCTTCACTCCTCTGCAAAGCAGTCAGCGCAGTGGATTCTTACTCGAAGGAGCCAAGGTTCGGCCCGGCCTGGTCGGAGATTTTCTCCGCTCGGTGTCTTAGTTAGGCTTGTATCTTCAGAAATGGCATTTCACTGTTGATATGGTTGTATAGGCAAGTCCCTAAAGCCAATAAATTTAAAAAAAAGTTTCAAAATGCCGAGTGAGATAGCGTAGTGTTGATACTGAATGCGCATTCAGTTGAACCGTGGCTGTTCAAATCTGGGTCCATCCAGATACAGGTTTCCGGTGGTTTCACCAAACTTCTCACTGCAAATTAAAAATTGTGGTCTTTAGTTCGCTAGAGATTGTCCTGGTTTCAACTTCCATGTGCTAAGTACAATGGTTCACTCTGTACCCTACACTATTTGCAGTACAGTACGCAGTACAACACCTTTAGCTGAACTGACGGACATTTCAGCCCCTCTCTTTGTTATAGTTGGCATCCTCCTTCCGTGAGACCTCACAACGACACTTGAATGAACGTAGGTAACCTGGAAAGATTATTAATTACTGCTACCATTTATGTTTTTTACTGCCCTAACACTTGGGACACAAATACTTTATGTAAAAGAATAAACTGAAACATGTCCTTTCCGAAAAATCAGCGCATTGCTGATAACTTCGTCCACTCGTGATACATGACGCGGCACATGTCATAATCTTTCCCAGGCCAACGGGCGACTTCGATACCAGTTAATTCCAGGCTACAGTGGCTTTTCAACAAAATACTACATTGGGTTCTTCTTGCAGAAATGCCTTCTCCACGCAATCATTTTTCCAACCACTAGCCACAGATATCCACTGTTACTAATTGATCTTCATGCCAAATTACTGCAGGTCGGGTTAGCGCGTGTCCCCCCAAGATCTCCGAAGTCTTTCTCTCTTCAGCAGTGTTGCTTCTCTCGTCTGTGTGTGTGTGTGTTCTTAATCTATTACCGAAAACAACAATACACCCAACAACCACACGAGTTTACAACAGTGGATCACAGTGTATACAACACTACAATGACATTTGCTGTGAACATTTAAAGCACTAAGAATACGTAAACTGCTATTTATATTCAGGCAATTTTTATCTTTGACGTTTAGTAATTATCATACAACAGTAAAGTATGCAGATGGTAGCATTAGTCATACACGAAGATGCTCCGATTATTATGTAGATAGGTCATGAGCATCATTTCTGAAATTCGTATCTCAAGTACCTTTCACACCGGAAATGGAAATTTATTGGAATTTGTCAGTACAGATGACACTGGCACTGTATTACCCATACGGTAAGAAAGAAATGTAACATGAGTCCCACACACGTCACAAGCTACAGACGTGAAATGATACCTAGTCGGCGTTGATTTCGGGGAAAGTGTGAGCTTTTAAATTCACTTACCCGAGCTAATACCTGTTACGTTAAAGAGCGAAGTTACTGATCAGATTACCTGAAGGTACCGGTATGAACAGAACAGTCATGATAGATTACTTTAAACGCGAATTTGTGTGATGTTTATGGGTAAAGATTGGCAATTTAATCAACCACCCTAAAAGGATCGTAATGCCATTAAAGTTTTAAGATAATAAGCATAACACAGCAGCACCGTAGTCTGATAAAATACACAGCTAGATACACAGACACAAATTCACATGGCAGTCACGCTTCCCAGCGCTCTTCGCAGATTGGCTGTCATCTTACGTTCGTGGCTCCACAGTGGCGTATTCCCGACCTGCGGTTATCGGGATAATTTTTCTCCTTTCGATGTGACCTATAACTCTGACCTTATTTTCAAGTTATTCTTCTGCGCGTTGTACATCACACAATTCCATGTGTTCAAAGTCACTCGATCCCGATACAACGCAGAGATGCAGAGCAATGCAGCGGTATTAGTCGTCGTCCAAGTGAAGCAGCTAAACAATAAAGTAGGAAAAGCTGGATATGGGTAATTAAAAGTGATGTTTCAGCACCAATTTTGATGGCTCAGTACACCGGTAATACATGCAACGTTTAACACTCTACATCTACGTATACTCCATAACACACCGTGTGGTGTCTGGGGGAGGGTACTTTATATACTAATTTTTCACTTCTCCCATTTCATGACCACTTCGCGTGAAGAATTACTGTTGATAGGAATCCGTGTCAGCTCGCTTCTCTCAGTATGTCTACGAGGAAACAATTAATTGATTAATTCCTCCGCCAACGAACACTCTCGAAATCATAACAGTAAAATGCTTCTTAAAGCATCACGCCTCTCCTGAAACGTCTGCCACTGGCGTTGGATGAGTATTCCTGTGGCCTTTCTGCTGTGACGAAACATGCTGCTCTTCTTTGCATCGTCTCTATGTTTTTAATGTAATCCAGTACTCAAGAAATAAAGCCCATACGGTGCCCCACGTTACCTGTGAAAATCCGATGAAAATTCGTCTAGTGGTTTCGGAGAGCCGGCCGCTGTGGCGGAGCGGTTCTAGACGCTTCAGTCCGGAACCGCGCTGCTGTTACGGTCGCAGGTTCGAATCCTGCCTCGGGCATGGATGTGTGTGATGTCCTTAGGTTGGTTAGGTTTAAGTAGTTCTAACCTCAGATGTTAAGTCCCATAGTGCTTAGAGCCATTTGAACCCTTTGGTTTCGGAGATTATCAAACAGACAGACACGGCAGTTTTGTAGTTTTATTATTAGTAAAGATTAATGCGATGCTGTCGTTACATAAGTAGCACTTGCTGTCATAATTATGCTAGTCTGATGAATATGGAATTGTGCGTTTGACATGTTGGTCGGCCAGGCATTAACCTGGAGGCCGGTATCTACTGCTTTCTGGGTCTCGGGAACGAGCAGAGCGAACTCAGATTCACACAATCGTTATTTGCGGAATCCTTGTTGATTGGTACAGAGGAGATTTTCGGTCTCCGTTATAGTCAATGCCGGAGCACAGGAAACATTCTAAAATTCCACAATTGAGTGATGCGAACGACATAGTCCTATTCTTTTGTGTGTCAATTCGACGATTGTGTGTCAATTGGATTGGGTTGTTTTGGAGAAGAGAGCCGCGCGGGATTAGCCGCGCGGTCTTGGGCGCTGCAGTCATGGACTGTGTGACTGGTCCCGGCGGAGGGTCGAGTCCTCCCTCGGGCATGGGTGTGTGTGTTTGTCCTTAGGATATTGTAGGTCACTTAGTGTGTATGCTTAAGGACTGATGACCTTAGCAGTTAAGTCCCATAAGATTTCATACACATTTGAACATTTTTGGAGAAGAGACCAAACAGCGTGGTCACCAGTCTCATCGGATCAGGGAAGGACGGGGAAGGAAGTCTGCGTGCCCTTTCAAAGGAACCATCCCGGCATTTGCCTGGAACGATTCAGGGAAATCACGGAAAACCTAAATCAGGATGGCCGGACGCGGGATTGAACTGTCGTCCTCCCGAATTAGAGTCCAGTGTGCTAACCTCACTCGGTGGCCCTTAAGGAAAGTACCCCAGTCGTCGCTACCCGCAGGCCCCTGCCACGTTGTAGGACGAAAGACATCACGTTCCAGTGTTAAGCCGTCCTCACACGGTACGAGGCAGCTATCGCTGATATGGACGAGGACGGGAAATCTACTCACACGAGTCACAGCGCCCGCATCACGTGACCTGCCGGCTAACTTGATTTGTGGCTGTAGCGCTCCCCAGCGGCAGCCATCTGCTGTATCCGGATCGCAGACCACAGTTTCTTATCGAAAATGAACACGCGTAAAATTCCTACGTTAGCTCTATTCAAACCATATTTTCTCCCTTATCCAAATCATAATCATCTTGTTATCTCTGTTGTACATATGACTAAAAATGTTTGAAGTCCAAGTTTGATGTCCAATTAGTAAGGACATCGTACAAAGTCTCTCCCGAGAGAGAGCTCCTTACTGTTACATAAAATCAATTATTATGGAAATGATTTTCATTAACAAAGTTTAGATAGCGCAGAGGTGAGACGACCATGTGGATACAGCTAGATCTGAACCCGCTACACATTGTTTCGTAACTCAGGGACTCCATTACGTACGCTACACTGTCCTTCAGTAGAGAACGACCTTGTACTTTATGGTTCGTTTCTCTGAACGCTTTAATCGCAGATACGTCATTAAATGGCATTTAAATGTAACGAATTCCTACCAAGAACGACTCGGTTTTCGTGAGTCATCAATATGCCGTTGCACTAAAATGCTAATAACGAGCCAATTATTACACGAAATCAACTAATTACGAAAATGATCTAACTCTCAAAACACCGTTTCCCATCATTTTATTACAACCAATGGTCACTGAGGACACGTTACCGAAAGATCGCCAAGTTTCTGCGCTTAGAAAAAAGCGTATATTCATAGTCATGACATAATAATAGTAATGTCGTGGGGCTAGGGCCTCCCGTCACGTAGTCAATTCGCCTGGTGCAAGTCTTTTGATTTGACGCCGCTTCGGCGACTTGCGTGTCGATGCGGAGAAGATGATGATGGGTAGGAAAACACAACACCCATTCCCCGAGCAAATAAAATCTCCTACCCAGTCTGGAATGGAACCCGGGTCCCTTGACATAACACTCCGTCACACTGACCAGTCCGCTATCGGGACGGACGATGTACCGTGTGAAATCCACAGAATATAGCCTACTACTGAACACGGCAAATACAATATGGCGTAACTTGTGACGTACGGTGCGCACTTGCTCCTTATTTATCCTACTTTATGGGGCACGTTGCCAAAATAACGCAGAACTTATTTTGTGTTCCCTGTGACGAAAGGGCTTCTGGCATGAAATAGCAGGAAGTGAGGTCACAAAACTTGTCGAGCGCCACGTCAAAGTGAGCTAACTCGCCCCGTGTGACGACGGCCTTAACGTAGCAGGAAATGACACTACAAAACTCTTACAGCTCCATGTCAGCGTCAGTTAATACGTCCCTTGTGAGGACGGCTTTACTCGAGGCAGAGCGAAGAGGCCCTCTTGGTTCCTTCAGCGCGGGATACGAGCCGCGGCTGCCGACGCCTCCGCGTGGGCGGCCTGGCTCTGGCCGGGCAGCCGTTCCGGCCCCAGCTGGCTTGGCCCGGCGGCCTCAGCGGCGCACTTGTTCCCAATTGGTGTCGTTAGGCGGAGGCGCGCACTTTCCCACGGGGGCCGCGCGACGCCTGACGTCATCCCACGCCGGCCGCTCTCGCCGCTGTCCGGCACCACCACACACGGCCTTCCAGTAACCTAAGGTCACGTACAGCTCGGGACGCCGACGGCCAACCGTGTCCAGAAGGTATAGGGAGAATAATAAAAGGCCATGATGTGCGTTTGCAGCAGTTTTGTGTTTGTGGTTGTGTCCGAAGACTGCTTTGATTGAGTTTGTGACACTTGCAACTGTGAGTAGTGTTCCGGAAGTAGGACCCCGGCCCGTCTGCGACTATTCTGGGAAGGCCGAAGCCCATTTCCCGCACAAAATCCCTGTCCTCACACCAGTCTTGAATTTTCTGAATAAAAATCTATTCACGGTCTTCTTGAGGAGCTACAGTGATAGGGATATCTGGTTGTAAGCCAGTGCCTATTTCCTTGGAGTTCGCTGATTGTACTGAACAGGACTTCGAGTATTCCCTAAGTTTATATGTACACAGTGAACTGGCAAAGTAACTGACTTCCAACGACTGGCTGCCGATTGTTTGGTTTCAGTTTTACTGGAAATCTTGCAACTTGTTTTTCCCTGTTTAAGTTTATACGAAGGTCTGAGTAAAGATGGTTCTGTTTGATGGTGATAGAAATCAAAAATTATCTTTGACATCTTTACCCAGTCCGTTTTTCAAACATTTCTTGAACGTAATTCGAATACAGCCGGATTGTTTTCGGATCTAAGAGTAAACTCTCCAAAGATGTGAAATAGTGGTTTTTTTCGTTCTGGAATGAAGTTATAGGGTGGAATCCCCTTGAAATGGAGAGTAGCTGTTTTTAAAGGGGTGAAAAGTAGCATGATGGTTGGGTTACGAGCTTCAAAGCGGTCTGACCCATCAGCATCAACGTATCAGTGCAGGATGCCAAGTCTGTATGTTTGTTGTTAGCGATGGTGTCTTGATACGCTTAGTGTTCTATTTATATACTTCAATACTTTGAAGACAACTAAAAAATTCAGTTTACAAGAACATTTCAACAGATTATGTGCAAAGATTGTGGACAGTCGGAAGGCAAACAGCGAGAAGCCGATGTACAAATATTTTTTTCTAAAGGAAATAAGGCGCGCTTTTAAGAAAGTATTAATCAAAAAAATGGAAATGAGCGTATGGCATCGTTGGCCGGGAGGCTCCTATTCGGGAAAGTTCGGCCGCCAAGTGCAAGTCTAATTCGTTCGATGCCACGTTGGGCGACTCGCGCGCCGGTAATGAGAGCGAAATGATGATGAAGACAACGGAGCACCCAGTCCACGAGCGGAGAAAATCTACAACGGAGGGGATTTGAACCCGGGCGCAGTGCATGGGTGGTCAGCACGTTACAACCAAGCTAAGCAGGCAGACAGTATTAATCAGCTAGGAGCAGAGACATAAGGATCCCATTATAATTTTCCCACCATTTTCACTATTAAAATGCATTTTTGTATTCAGGGAAAAGTGAAATATCATGGGACTGCACTGCTAAGGTCATCAGTCTTTGTATTCAGGGGAAAGACTCACTGAATGAATCTGCAGTTAGATCAAGTTGTTATTCTTCTTTTCACCTTGTAAAGAGTTGCGCAGTTTCATTGATTTTCGGGTTATGTTGACAGTGTGGGAACTTGGCTACGGTTAAAACTTATACAGTGTGACCTTTCCGTGATTAATTTCATAGTAAAATTAGTCTCATATATTTCTGTTTCCTTCATTGTAAATTTTCACGACGTCACAATGAAGAGAATGAAATCCACCGACAGAAGCTCACCAGCTGCAAGTTAAGAGCTTCTCTTCGGATTAGAATTACTCGAAAAGTGGTGCCAGACATTGATCCTTTAGTAATAAGCAAATTAGAAATATTCATTGACACACTGTGGTTTTATTTTTGCTGCTCAGAGTGGCCGCGTGGTTGAAGGCGCTTTGTCACGGATTACGCAGCCCCTCTCGCCGGAGGTTCGAGTCCTCCCTCGGGCGTGGGTGTGTGTGTTGTTCTTACCATTTAAGTAGTGTGTAAGTCTAGAGACCGATGACCTCAGCAGTTTGGTCCCTTAGGTATTTACGAACATTTGATTTTGAGTTCAAGTTTTAAATAAAACGGTAACGAAATATAAATTTGCAATTTAAATTTGCTCCTGAAACGGCAGTCATCATAAAACTGCAACAGTCGTAAGAAATACCGTGTTCCTCAGTTAGCCGCCTCCCGTTCTTCCCATCATTAAAATATTAAAAGAGACGCTGAATTTCATTGTCAGTCATTATGTTGAATTTCACAGTCAGTTCTCCTTAATACAACATTCTCCAAAATAAATTTGCCACGAAAAGCGTTAATGAGCCACCCTAAAGCGATACACGGGTGCTCACTGCTGTGGTTTGAGCGCGAGTCAGCTCACAAGAGCAGCTGCGCCGAACTGCTAGATTTCCCAGTGTGCCTGTATCTACGAAAGCCGGTTAGCCTGGCAGAGCCCCAAGCTGCGTGCAAGTGTCACTGCGTGTGGGTGTTCCAGCCACAGCCGTGCATCGCGCCACATTGACCCGCCCGCGATGCTCCGTCGAGGCCCAGGGCTCGTTCAGGTACACGGTCGAGCCCGGGTGTCAACAAGGCTCGATGAAACCGGGAAACATGCAGCACTGGGAAGGCGGGACTGACTGGTCACACACGTGAGGAATGCGGAATTGCTTTCTGAATCCTCTGCACTTCTTCGAGGATCGTGAAGAATTGACATGCTAGGAACAAGGCGTTCTTGATCTTTAACATAGAAAAATAAAGCATAATGTAAAATGATGGATGCAACACAAAAAAAAACTTTCTTGCTGTAACATGTAAATAATTGAATTCAGAGCATATGGTTTAACTTAGCTTATGCATTGCGGATGCTACAGAACCTGTGACTGTTTATCCAATGTAAACATATAAAACTGCAACCAGACACGTTTTTGAAATACTCTTATTTGTTCATTCAATGAACCGGTTTTCGAGCCTCTTCAGGCTCATCTTCAGATAGCGTACAGAATTCCGTGTGCTGGTTCTGTGACAGGAAGACGGAACATGCTGTAATGCATCGATATGAGTATTGTTTATCTGCCAATTTGGCTCCAAAAAATTTACTTTTCTACTTATTTGTCACAGAGGCAGCACCCAGCATTATGCTTGAAAATATCTATGTAACGTCCTGTACACCATCTGAAGATGGTCCTGAAAAGGTTCGAAAATCGGCTAATGGAATCAGTAAATAACTATTTCATAAAAGTGACTCGTTGGGTTGCAGTTTTATGTACTATTAACCAATGGTTTAATAGCCCTTTTGCTTTTATAATGCTTTACATTGCAAATGTACCACATCCAAAGGGCTGAGGAAGCTTTTACACAATGGATAGTTCTAGTGTGTAATATTAAAGTTAATCTAACAGTTTCCATTATGGAAATGACTGGCTCAGTCCTTCCTCGGAATTCGTTGAGGAGGATCCGCCTGCTTTGCATGTGACATAACTTGGAAATCAGGAACCACAGAAGGTAAAGGCAGCCTCAGATTGCTCTTGCTGTGAAGTTTATTCCTGGATTTATTTTTTATATTCGTGTAAGAAGGAAAAGCCTTTTCGTAGACTTGTTACCGCTTAATGTGATAGCACTGGAAACTCCGTCTTTAAACTTAAGCAGACACTTATTGGTGATGAAGATTTATTTTCTGTATTTTAGTCACCGGAAGTTACGAGTAGCTGCTCGTTTCAATTAGCACTTCATGTGGATTCCAAAATTAATGTCTTTACCAAGTGATGGCGAATCCAGTTGTTATCACTAAATAGACAGGGAATCCCTTAAAATCCCTTAAAATGTTCCTTAATTTTATTCTTTACATTTTTGTCCGAAGTAAGATGAATTTCTACTGGGTAATCGTGAACGGTATCGAAGCACTCAGTTTGTTAGGAATTTAGACAGATTTCCCAAACTGCAAGGGTATTAATGAACGATTCGAACGGTCTTGCACATAACACAAGTTTGTGCTTGGTCGGTGAAATAATAAATTTCAACTGTCGATTTTTTAAACAAAGTTTATGTTAGATAAGCCGGAGTCGGGAGGCAGACTTTACCTGGGGAAAGGCGTACCTGCTGAGAAAGAGATAAACGTCGTACAGTATGAGAATAGTTGTGGTATGATACAACCATCTTTCATCTGTGTATCAGTCAGTAAAAATTTTTAGGTTAATACTACCAAAATTCGATGGTTAGTGAGATGACCATTAATAAAATCAACTATTTGCACTGCATCGTAAGGTACAGATGCTTTTCTCATGTACCTAAATAGTAAGCTTACTTAATAATTACACCATGTGATCAAAAGTATCCGGACACCCAGAAAAAACATACGTTTTTCATATTTGGTACGTTCTGTCGCCACATGCGGCCGGGTACTCCATATCAATGACCTCATAAGACATCATGAGGGGGCAGAATGGGGTGCTCCGCGGAACTCACGAACTTCGAACTTGGTCAGGTGATTGTGTGTCACTTGTGTCATATGTCTGTATGCGAGATTTCCGCACTCCTAAACATCCGTAGGTCCACTGTTCCCGATATGTTAGTGAAGTGGTAACGTGAAGGGACACGTACAGCACAAAAGCGTACAGGCCGACCTCGTCTGTTGACTGACAGATACTGCCGACACTTGAAGAGTGTCCTAATGTGTAATAGGCAGTCCATCACATAGGAATTCCAAAGTGCATCAAGATCCACTGCCAGTACTATGACAGTTAGGTGGGAGGTGAGAAAATTGGGATTTCATGGTGTGGTCACCCACACATCACGCCGGTAAATGCCCAACTTCGCCTCGCTTGGCGTAACGAGCGTAAACATTGGACGATTGAACAGTGGAAAACGTTGTGTGGAGTGACGAATCACTGACGGCAATTTGGTGATCCGATGGCAGGGTGTATAGGTATGGCGAACGGTGAACGTCATCTGCCAGCGTGTGTAGTGCCAACAGCAGAATTCGGAGGCGGTGGTGCTATGGTGTGGTCGTGTTTTTGACGGAGGCGGCTTGCAGCCCTTGTTGTTTTGCGTGGCACTATCACAGTACAGGCCTACATTGATATTTTAAGCACCTTCTTGCCTCCCATTGCTGAAGAGCAATTCGGGGTTGGCAATTGCGTGTTTCAACACTGTGGAGTACTTGTTTATAATGCACGGCCTGTGGGGGAATGGTTACTCGACAATAACATACCTGTAACGGACTGGCCTATACAGAGTCCTGACATGGTCTGGAACGACGACTTCGTGCCAGACCTCACCGACCGACATCGATACCTCTCCTCAGTGGAGCACTCCGTAAAGAATGGACTGCCATTCCCCAAGAAACCTTCCAGCATCTGGCTGAACGTATGCCTGGGGGAGTGGAAGCTTTCATCAAGGCTAAGGATGGGCCAACACCATATTGGATTCTAGCATTCCCGATGGAGGTGGCCACGAACTTGTAAATTATATTCAGCCGGGTGTGCAGATACTTTTGATCACATAGTGTGAAGATTTAAGTAATCATCTTGTTGGCCGGCCGTTGTGGCCGAGCCTATCTAGGCGCTTCAGTCTGGCACCGCGCTACAGGTACGGTCGCAGTTTCAAATCCTGCGTTGGCCATGGATGTGTGTGATGTCCTTAGGTTGGTTAGGTTTAAATAGTTCTAAGTTCTAGGGGATTGACGACCTCAGATGTTAAGTCCCATAGTGCTGAGAGCCATTTGTACCTCTTTTTAACCATCTTGTTGGTGATGTTACAGCCACAAGTTATTTTAATGGAACACCGGAGGTGAAATACTCTGTCGGTAGATACTGTGCGAAGTAAAAAACTGATTGCGATCGGGCCACAAAAATTTCGTTTGGTGCCCGTAACAGTGTGATGCCTGGCGGGCGCACGACTTGAAGAGCAGCCGAGCCGCGCGGGCGGCCGAGCGGACTACGATTCTGGCGGGGCGCCTCACTGCCCCGCGGGCCACGGTGCGCCTCGACTGGCTGACGTGCCAGCGGCGAGTCGAGGCTCGCCCGGCTGTCAAGGTTACGGTCCCGGCCGCGCCGCGCAGGCTCGTTGCACGCCTCTGTTTCAATTCTCCTTTGAAGCATCTCTCCACACTAGGCTGTCGCGTGCGAGCCTCTTCACCCCTAGATAACTATTGGGTACCTGAAGTACACGGGGGGATTTCAGTACGTAATGAGACACTTTTTTCGGCCAATGTCGGTTGAAAAAAGGCAGAAACCGTGCGAAGATCAACTAAAACGTATATTGTGGAACCCTCGGTAAATTAAAAAAAAAAAAAACAACTTCACCCTTTTCATCACCACGAAAATGCAAACCAACTTCTTCTCCGTGACAGTGCAAGGAGTCATACTAGTTGGCACATTGGAGAGGAGCTCAGAAACCTTCATTGGAGTATTCTTCCCTATCCACCCTACAGCCCGGATCTCGCACCTTCCGACTTCCATCTGTTTGGCTCAATGGAGGATGAACTCTGCTGGAACCAGTACATGGATGATCGGGAGGTTACTGGTGCATTAAGACATTGGCTCCGACGACGACAATTAGAGTGATACCATGCGAGCACAAAGGCTCTTCTAGTAAGGTGGCCAAGACCGTCGCTCTGAACGGAGATTGTATTGAAAAACGCGGTTTCGTAGTGAAAAGTATGGAGAATTTGTGATGTACTGGAATACTAAATAAGACAAACCTGCTATCAGGAAGAAGAATAGGTTGCATTACTTACTGAAGGTGCCTCTTAATTCTCGCTATTTATTGAACAGAAGGCACACCTTTGTGTTAATAGAACGGTAATTTGCTGAAAGCAGTGTAATTCGCCAACTACTTCTTGTTACGTTTCTTAAGGTTACAAATGGATTCCGAGATCAAAACATCCAGGCCCTTTTCAAGTGATCCACTCATGAAGCCATACTTCGTAAAAATACGCGGAATTTGGTTGAGAAAGGCTATGCTGATGGACCGAAACAAATGTTAATCGAAAGGAGCGATATCTGCGATATGGTGGGTGGGGTAACACATCGCACCAAACTGCCTTCAGGGTTTCCTCCACTCGGTTTGCAACACATGGTTCAGAATTTTCATGAAGCAGTGTGACTTTGTCATGTCTCTGAGCATACCATACCGACCAAGACGCATTTTGTCTTTGAATCGTCGTTACCAGTCCCTGCACATCGTTACCGAAAGAGCATGTTTCCATTCACTTCCACCTAGCAAACGATGACTTCCCGCTGCAGATTTCTTGAGTTGAGATGAAAGCACAAGTGTGACACCTCCCGCAAATGTTGCTCTGCAGGCACAAAACCCGACGTTTGTAGCGCACCAAATAGCGTTCTTTCCACTCCACTCGGAAGTCACACACAGTTCTGAAAGCCTATACATGTGTAACTAGACGAAAAACTTTAGTATAGCGATATACACAACCAATACTAACGAAAATGTATTTAAAAAATACGCAAATTTCTTTACGAACACGTTGCTGACGATAAAAAGACGTAAAAAGAAGCCACTTTCACAAATAATTTTAGGTGAACAATCGAAACAAATTTTCAAAAGGCACATTTTATAGGTATTAAGGCTAAAACAGAGAAACAACAATAAACTATATCGTTATTTTATAGGAGTAAATCGAAACCCACAGAGAATATCTCGTAAACAGATAAGAGATACATTGTGTTTTGCATAAGGCAGAGATTCCACTTGTTGAGTAGATCTTGTTTCGCTGTCCAGTACACAACTCTAGTACAGCTACTGCCCTCTATTCGCCAATCTTCTTCTTCTTCTTTATCGTCGCCTTGTCCCACGTCACGTAGGGTCGGCGTTGCTCTTCTGGATCCTTCTCCTCCATAGTACGCTTGCCTCTTCCGTCTTCCATCCTTTCTCCCTTAGGTCCCCGGATATCTTATCCTTCCACCTCAACTACGGTCTTTCTCTCCTTCTCGCTCCTTCAACCATTATATCTTCAACTCTGTTTCCAATATACTCTTCCCTTTTTCTCTGTAAGTGTCCGTACCACCTTAGTCTACTCTCTTGTATCTTTTCTTCATGGCTCCCACTTTCACAGCTCCTCTAAGAAATTTATTTCTAATCCTGTCCTTCCTTGTTACCCCAAACATCCACCTCAGCATCCTCATTTCCGCCACTTCCATTTTCCTTTCCTGGGCTACTGTGATTGACCATGTCTCTGCCCCGTATATCATAGCAGGCCTTACCACCGACCTGTACACTTTCCCTTTCAACCCAATGCTCACCTTCTTGTCACACAACACTCAACTCATTTTCCTCCAGTTGTTCCAACCGTAATTTATTCGGTGTTGTATCTCACTTTCCAGTCTTTCGTTTCTCTGTATTTACGACCCCAGGTATTTGAATTTTGCAGATCGGTTTCAGCTCATTTACATTTCCTTCAGAGCTAAATATTCTGACTTTGTCCTGCTAATTTTCATCCCTATTTCTTCTAGTGCCTTCCTCCAATCCTCCATCTTTTCCTCAGGTCTGTCGATGCTCTGCTCGCAAAGAACCACATCATCTGCGGACATCATATTCCACGGCGCTTCCTTCTTCACGTCTTTCACCAGCACATCCATAATCAGGTCAAAGAGATAGGGACTAAGCGCAAACCCTCGATGTAACTCTACTTTTACTGGAAACTCCTTTGTCACGCCCACACTACTTCTCACCTGTGTCATTGCTCCACTGTACCTCACATACTTTTCTGGCAAGCACTGCTCTCTCATGCTTCTCCATATTTCGTCCCTTGGGACTCTGTCATATGCTTTCTCCAAATCAATGAAAGCCATATGTAGATCGGCTTGTGGATCCCCGTGTCTCTCCACTATCCACCTTAAAGCATGTAATGCATCAGTCGTTCCTCTTCCAGGCATGAACCCAAACTGTTCTTCACACACCACAGTCTCCTTGCGTACTCTTGCTTCTATAACTCTTTCCAAAATTTTTATTGTGTGTGCCATCAGTTTAACACCTCTATAGTTACTGCAGTCCTGCACATCACCTTTACCCTTAAATATTGGGATCAGTACACTAGTTCTCCACTCGTCTGGCATCTCCTGTCGCCAAATCTTCTTCATTAAATCCCAAAGGATCTCAATTCCATTTTTACCGAGACACTTCCATACCTCAACAGGGATCTGGTCTGGGCCAACTGCATTCCCATTTTTCATCTTTTCAACTGCCCGTTCGACTTCATCTCTACTTATATCCATCGTTAATCCTTCGCCAATGGCGAGAATTAATTCAAGCTCCCAATACTGCAACCTCCAACATGCTTACTTTAATCTTGTCTTATTCTCCATCACAGCCTTCCATCTATTTCCAAATTACCGATTTCTTGATGCCTCAGGATGTATTTCTTTTCTCCCTGATTCGAGCCAGTATTTCCTCATTAGTTACCTGATCTACCCATGTAATCTACAGAAATTAATTTGAAAAGCTCCAATTCTCGTCTTGTATGTACTGTTAATCGCCTTGCTCAAAATGGTTCAAATGGCTCTGAGCACTATGGGACTTAACATCTATGGTCATCAGTCCCCTAGAACTTAGAACTACTTAAACCTAACTAACCTAAGGACGTCACACAACACCCAGTCATCACGAGGCAGAGAAAAAATCGCCTTGCAGTTGTTGTGTGTTTTGATTCTGCTAAATGACTACTTAAATGAGGGAAAGTGTCCCCTACGATCAGTTGCTAAGAGGGCATCGGAGACTGGTAAAATGTGGCTACAGATCGTCATTTTTTGGGTATTTCGTCGTTCCGTAGGTGCTTCTATGTCCTTGGAGACGTGGTGCGTTTATGAAACTAAATGAAAGTCTGTTAGTTTTGGTGGCCTGTAATAGATGTTTTATGAGCTTTATGAATCTAATAAAAGCGATATGTGATGAATCTGATACAACTGTATAACAGTTTTCTGCTATTCTCTTATTGTTAAGAAAAAGACATCTTTTCATAAGGTTACATTATTATTTTGTCCTACCAACGATTTTGTTACCTTATTATTCCACATGTTTCGTTGTAATGTTATACTTAGCTGGCGTGCGCACTGCAAGATGCCATATTTCCGGACGTGTCGCACACAGTTCACTTTTGCTTTATTTTGGGTAGAAGAGTACTTCATATTCTGTTGCCAAATGTCGCTATGCGTTTTTCGTTTGTCTTTGGTTTGCGCTGTGGTCTCTGTATGTAGTTCAATATTCGTTTATTTGTTCTGTCCCTGCTTGTGCTTTTATGTGTGATGAAAACCGCAAATACGGTTTTTTTTATTTGTCGGAGGGACGTTTCATAGATAAAAGAAGCTAATCTTGCATGGCACAAAAAAAAAGATTTCATTTAATCGCCTAGATACATTAGATTTCCAAGAAATTAGGTACAAATGTTTCTCATGTTGTCACAAATGATATAGTCGTGACTTTTCAATCATTACATTTTGATAGTTAGTAGAAACGTAATTATCAGACAATTGTATCTTATTACATCTTCTTTTCATTCATGCTTCCTTGAGTTTACTTTTTAGGTGTATTCATACCTCAAACTAAGTATGCATGGACTTAAATGGGTTTTCATATCCATAAGCCATCCTTAAAATCTGTGTTATCTTTGTAAATAAGGTTGTCATACCGTAATAATAATTGTGGAGAGTGTCTGACTGATCCGATATTTGTTCGATTCTTAGGGATGAAAGACATTTGCAACGATAGTGGACTTGAAGTAGAGGTGTCTCAAGGAGCAAGGAATGTGGAACATTTTCTTTTTTCATCGTTGTCAACAACGCAAACATTCAACTACATTTGTCAAAGATATTAACAGAAAACGCTTATGCTTAAGGTAGAGCACTCACACATCGTGAGGGAAATGCGTCATAAATAGAGGAGAAAGAAACTATTTGCAGTGACAGATCTGGGATCATATGTACACTGACAGAACTGTCAAAATCTCCAGTACTCTTCTAGCTTAGGGTAATTTCTGACTCACTCATCGAGTCAGACTACGCTGTTCGGCAGTGTTTATCACAATCTGTAAGGCGTCCGCCCTGTAATCTACCCTTGTTGAGAGTGCTACAGACTATTTTATAGTTTTGTTTAGTCTGTTCAAAATACTGAGTTGTTTTGGACACCGATATCCTGCTTTCGTAAATAGTAGCTCAAGGGAGCCCTTCGTTCTTCGTCGTGAACAAAAAGACAGCAGCTCACTTGACAAGTGTCTGAATTACTACAGGAAACCATGTCTGATCTGCTAGAGTTCGATTTTCATTAAGCTCGTTTCTTGTTTGGATGCAAGACAAAAATTGAGTTAATTAGTAGGGGCGTGTACTAAAATAAACTTGAAGTAAGGCGAATTTTTTCCACTAGACGTTATATTTCACACTTACGCCAATGTAAACCTAATCACGTGCGATGCCGTAGGCCTCAATCGGAATATCTCTGAAGAGCTATTCTATTCCTGTAACTGTGCTACGATAGGAACTTAGTATTTTATTTAATAGAAGTTTCAGATTTACAGTTCTGCGTTTTCTACACTTAAATTGCCCAGATACCTCAAATGACTTGTCTTTCTTCTTACCCTCAAACTTCTGGTAACACCAGAGGCAACTATTTCAGAACAGCTGTTTCAGGGATATTTTGAAAGTCCGAGAATATGTCACATTATACTGAGGTGACATAAATGCATTAGTTCTCTCTCTTTTCCAAATTAAATTATTTAGTAAAATGCGAATTTTCAGTAGTCTGTAAGACTGTAAGCTGTTGATATTTAGGGTTTTATAACTTCTAAGTCGCTTTTTTTCGTTTTAGCAGTTATTAATGAATTTTATAACTTGACATTAAATTCTCGTTTCCTTTGAGAGAAATATCAATATTTCTGAAATTAGTTAGTTCTACATTAATTAGCTAACAGATGCTGACTCTTTAATAATTAAATACTAGAACCTTTCCTTCTGGAATTGCTGCTTCAAGGTGTAAAGTTAAGATTATGAGCACTTTACGTAACGACTTTCATTAGCTGCTTATTCATCGTAAAACCTGTCATGTTAATATAAGAGAAACAAAAAACCATAATTTTCCTCTTCCATGTCCCTCTCCTATTTTTTTTTCTTTTAGTCCTTTATTGATTTTGTTTTTGTTCTCTAGATACATCCTGCTTATACAGTAGCTTTGCAAGAATGTCAAAAATTTTATAATACGCGACATTACTCGTAAACCTCTTCTATTCCAAACAAATACCTGGCGCCACAGCCACATGTTCCCTAAGTTAATTGCAACAGTGAAAATTATTTCCCTCTTCAGGTGTTGGTTACTATCCTATTTAGAATCACATTGTCACTGCTGAAGAAAGGAAACGCCTCATAAAGTTGGCCGAGCGAGGTGGCGCAGTGGCTAGCACACTGGACTCGCATTCGGAAGGACGGCAGTTCAATCCGGCCATCCTGATTTAGGTTTTCCGTGATTTCCCTAAATCGCTTCAGGTTCCGCTGAAAAGGCACGGCCGACTTTCTTCCCCGTCCTTCACCAATCCGATGAGACCGCTGACCTCGCTGTTTGGTCTCTTCCCCAAAAACAACCCAACCCAACCTCATAAAGTTGAATACAGGTCCAGAAAACGCTGTTCTGCTTCGATTAATAGTCAATAATCATAAATTCTCTCAAGAATGCATTCCGTCACAATAGCTAGGAATTCACCTGTACCACCACATCAAAAACCTGCAAAATATGGGAAGCATACTGCGCAAAACGTTACCAAAGCTATTCGGACCTCAGTTCGTGCTCAGTGCAGTTATTCACAGAATCGGCCATCCAAATAATAAACCAAAATTCCCTCAGGTGCCATTCCGAGGGGCTCTCCCCTTCTAAACTATCGGAACTACCGTATGTATCGGTCTCTGCTCCGATATTATAAAATATAATGTCAAATTGAGTATTGCCTTCCCCACTGGCAGTCACCCGCGTTCCACATTAAAAAGTGAGATTCTGAATAAAACTGTTATCTAGGCCCAGGTCCCCAAATTATCCACGCGTCTTTAACCGCCGTGGACGAGATCATCAACCGTTATCAAAAATCTCTCGAACGTCAGTTACATTGAGATAGGGTTTTTGACTCGCCGTCTGTTGCCATCTATTTCCGACTTCAGTGTTGCATCGATCTTCTTCTTACCAAGTAACTACTGGATGCTACCAACGGCCAATAATCCAAATACAGCATGGAAAACTAAGAAGAGGCACAGTATTAAATCAATATAGATTTCATTAGTGGATCATTAAAAGAATAAAAGAATAGTGCATTTTTTATCGAAGCCATCGGTTGTTGCTATGACAGCCAGCAACTCTTCATTCGCTGCTCTTTGGAGCCTCCCTGGCTACTTGACAAGGAGAGGGCAACTACACCATGCGACGGCCGCCCCGGTTACTCATTAAACATCTACAACAACGATTTGCACTCAAACATTAGTGGAACACAGTCACACAACACAATAAACACAGAGTGTAAAACAATTAATGTAAATTACAGTACGTAATAAGGGAAGGCAAGCAGAAAAACCGTGATGTATCAATAAAAAATATTTTGGCCCACTACATATTCCACATCCTTCCCCATGGATGATTCCAGTTAATAGTGCAAGATGACTTTGCTTTTATGGATTTGTTTCGATTATAAATCGTAGAAGGGAACTGATGAACTCATATGTTAATAGATACTGAAGTTCCGTAAACAAGTCGACACGGTAAGGTAATGACAACATAGAATACAAACAAATGTCTTCTACTTTCTAGAAAAATTGAGGTAATAAAGCATTTCAGTGAACTTTATGCCTGGTCGCCTTTATCTCTCCACCAAGTGTATATATATCTACAGCGGTCGATTACACGCCGACCTATTTAATCAGTTTGCCTGGCTGAAGTAGTACCCTCGTGATAACTCACTTACCAAGAGGTAAAGGAACTAATGGCATTAGCTGCAAGTGGACATTGGTTTAAATTAATGGGGAAAGCTGAAAATTTGTGCTGGACTGGGATTCGAACCTGAGTATCCTGCTTACTAGGCAGATGCGCTTACCACTGCGCCTTCCGGACACAGTGGCTATCGCAGCTGCATGGGTTACTCTGGCACGTCTCTCGCGAGTCCCAGCTATTTGGTCTCATTAGAAAATTTATGAACGTAAGAATTAATAAAACACAAAGAGTGTGAGAGTATATGAACAAATAATAAACTACAGGAAAAAATTCTCAAATAGTGGAATGGATTCTGTACAGAAAAGATGTGTGGCACAAGAGTTTAAATGCTTTGGGTTTATCAATCAGCTTTTCATTCCTGCTGGAGGTCTACTGGAAATGAAACCCACTGAACAGTGCGCACGTGTCTTTATAATTATCCCGGGCATGACGTTAAACTGCGACTACACACCGAGTGACCCCCGTATAAGTTCCAATAGCCTCTTTGGAGGGTGGACCAGCGGTTTGACGTCCAGGGCACCCTCGCGCCCTTGCAATGGGAAATCTCTTCCAAAGACGGAAGAATCTGTTGAAGTTCAAAGGCACAGAATGCGGAAAACAAGGAAGAAACCACCGCATTAAGCGCCCGTGTGGTGTCTCTAGTACCACTGGACAAAACCCTCCATGGAATGGCTGTTCGTTAAAAAGGGATACCCCGGTGTAATACGCCCACAATCGTATTTCCGGGTGGGCACTGCTAAGGTTTTAATCAAAACATGAAAATTTCTGGACCGAGGATTGGAACCTGGAGTGTGAGAACAATGGACGAGGAAGGTAAACAGTAGATGTGGACAAGGAACTGAAGAGATATAACGTCAGCGGTTTAGGAATTTGTAAAGTGCGATGGGAAGGAGAAGGAGAGTTGGTTTCTGATTTACAAGGGAAGAGAGCAAAATGGAGGAGGAATGGGCTTATTGTACAAGAAGAATCTGTATAAGAAAATAATCAAGACAATGCCTGTCAGAGAAAGGCAGACAGCAGCGAAGATACTGAGTTATCCTGTAGATGCTTTATTTTTTCAAATGTACAAACTCACATCCAAAGCAGAGGATGAAGAGGTGGACAAGAAATATGATGGGATAGAGGAACTATTTGAAGGAAATGGAAAAGGTCAAATAAGAACAATGATGATGGGAGTTTGGAACTGTAAGGAGGGTAAACGTAGCATTGTAATGTTGGACATTATGGACGAGGACAACGGAATGAAAGAGGAGGTAAACTGGTATGGCTTTGTGAGAGTCTTGCCTTCTGGACTGCTAACACCCAGCTCAGGAATCATAATTGATGACTACACGGCAATGTCCTGGTTATAAAGCCAGGTATCAGATATACTACATTTTAACCAACCAGAGATTTAACAACAGCATCAGTGTGCCGGATGTCTAAAACTCTCCCTGGAGAAGGTGCCAATACAGGCCACAACTTGCTTGTGGTCAATATAAGAACTAGGCTGAAACATACACTCCTGGAAGTGGAAAAAAGAACACATTGACACCGGTGTGTCAGACCCACCATACTTGCTCCGGGCACTGCGAGAGGGCTGTACAAGCAATGATCACACGCACGGCACAGCGGACACACCAGGAACCGCGGTGTTGGCCGTCGAATGGCGCTAGCTGCGCAGCATTTTTGCACCGCCGCCGTCAGTGTCAGCCAGTTTGCCGTGGCATACGGAGCTCCATCGCAGTCTTTAACACTGGTAGCATGCCGCGACAGCGTGGACGTGAACCGTATGTGCAGTTGACGGACTTTGAGCGAGGGCGTATAGTGGGCATGCGGGAGGCCGGGTGGACGTACCGCCGAATTGCTCAACACGTGGGGCGTGAGGTCTCCACAGTACATCGATGTTGTCGCCAGTGGTCGGCGGAAGGTGCACGTGCCCGTCGACCTGGGACCGGACCGCAGCGACACACGGATGCACGCCAAGACCGTAGGATCCTACGCAGTGCCGTAGGGGACCGCAAATTAGGGACACTGTTGCTCCTAGGGTATCGGCGAGGACCATTCGCAACCGTCTCCATGAAGCTGGGCTACGGTCCCGCACACCGTTAGGCCGTCTTCCGCTCACGCCCCAACATCGTGCAGCCCGCCTCCAGTGGTGTCGCGACAGGCGTGAATGGAGGGACGAATGGAGACGTGTCGTCTTCAGCGATGAGAGTCGCTTCTGCCTTGGTGCCAATGATGGTCGTATGCGTGTTTGGCGCCGTGCAGGTGAGCGCCACAATCAGGACTGCATACGACCGAGGCACACAGGGCCAACACCCGGCATCATGGTGTGGGCAGCGATCTCCTACACTGGCCGTACACCACTGGTGATCGTCGAGGGGACACTGAATAGTGCACGGTACATCCAAACCGTCATCGAACCCATCGTTCTACCATTCCTAGACCGGCAAGGAAACTTGCTGTTCCAACAGGACAATGCACGTCCGCATGTATCCCGTGCCACCCAACGTGCTCTAGAAGGTGTAAGTCAACTACCCTGGCCAGCAAGATCTCCGGATCTGTCCCCCATTGAGCATGTTTGGGACTGGATGAAGCGTCGTCTCACGCGGTCTGCACGTCCAGCACGAACGCTGGTCCAACTGAGGCGCCAGGTGGAAATGGCATGGCAAGCCGTTCCACAGGACTACATCCAGCATCTCTACGATCGTCTCCATGGGAGAATAGCAGCCTGCATTGCTGCGAAAGGTGGATATACACTGTACTAGTGCCGACATTGTGCATGCTCTGTTGCCTGTGTCTATGTGCCTGTGGTTCTGTCAGTGTGATCATGTGATGTATCTGACCCCAGGAATGTGTCAACAAAGTTTCCCCTTCCTGGGACAATGAATTCACGGTGTTCTTATTTCAATTTCCAGGAGTGTATTATAAGAAACAATCATAAATCTGGAAACACTGAAAAATGAAGATGCGGAGCCCTTTACAAACAGTATTGCAGCATACGTTGGAAGGGTGTGACCGAGTTTGAATACATCAGAAGAATGGGTATCAGAGACGCAATGCTTTAAACGTCAGAGAAAGTGGTTGGAAAAATGGAATAAAGGAGGAATGAAAAACAATGGATAAAACAAAATGTATTAGATAAAGTGGATGAGAGGAAAAAATGGAAAAAGTTACTTTTCAGTAGAAGAAAAATGACGAGAGAACTTCCTACAAAGCAAGAGAAGAGTGGATGAAAATGCAAACTGCGGAAATAGAACTACAAGATAGACAAGGAAAAATAGATGAATGAGCAGTGCTGCAAAGATTATAACAAAGAAAGAACTGCAAAATATCAGTAAGCAAAGAGAGCTAAACAGAAAGGTGACAATGAATGCTGAAGAAAACAAAGATGTATGGTAGGCATACGTATGTCTATATACTTATGTGGTCGGTCATGAAGGATTCGTGTTAGAGGATGAACAAGAATGTGATGAAAAGTACTGGGGACTAATAATAGAAAAATGGGAGGTGGAGAAAGCAGTCCAGGATTGTAAGGAAAGGAAGGAAAGCCATGATCTGTGATCAGATACCGTCTGAGGCCCTGAAGGTCTTAGGGAATGATGCTAAAATTACAATTACAGATCTGATCAGCAGAATATATGTTATGTGGCACGAAGATCCCTGAAGAAAATAATGATTCCCTTATCAAAGAAATGCGATGCCAGTCAATTTCAGGATTATAGGAAAATTAGTTTTATGTGCCATGTTACCAAGGCTGTGACCAGAAGAGTGCTAGGGAAGAATAAAAAGGAAAGTTGAGGAGAATATAAGCGAAGATAATTTCGGGTTTAGATAAGGAAGAAGACTACAGGTCCAATTGGATGTCTGACGATTACGGCGGAAAGATTTTAATTTCAAGTGAATACATAAATGAATCTTTGTTTTGACGACTGGGAAAAAGCATTTGACAGAACCGATTGGTGTAAGCTGTTGAAGATTCTGAGCGTTATTTGTATATACTTTAAGGATAGAAGCTTGACAAAGTAGCTCTATATGGGACACAGATTGATAGTTCGAGTACAACAAGCGTGAAACAGGCTTTCTGTATGTCATCATCACTTGGTAACAAATGTGCTGAAAAGCTAATGGGACTCATTGATTGTAGTGGAAGGAGAAAGAACGAAAATCATCAAATACACTGGTGATATGGCCGCCCTAGCAGAAACTGCGAAAGAGCTTCAGGCAATGATGGAGAACATTGCATGGGTGGGTAAAGAGTTTGGAATGAACATTGACAACATGAAAGTGAAAAATTCGGGGAAGGAGACTATACGATTAATATATCACTGGGCGGAACGGTATTAGAACAGTTTCAGTCATTCCAGTGCTTGGGAAGCTTCATAACTTCCAGTGGAAGTTGTAGAGAGGGAGTGAGACGCAGGCTCCCCTTGGGAAAGAGAGCTTTCGGCAGAGTGAACGGTTTGCTGACAGCCAAAAGTACCCGCGTCCCCCTAGGGAAAGGTTCGCCGAATGTTTTGTGTGGAGTGTGGTGTTTTAGGACAGTCCCAAAAAGAACGAAAATATTTAGAAAGTTTTGAAATGTGGTTATAGAGAAGAATGGAGAAAGTGAAACGGATCGACATACTGAAAAATGAAGATATGCTGAGAAGGGCAGGAGGGAAGAGGAACTTCATGAGGATGATACAGAAGAAAAAAACTTCTTGGATGGAACACAGATTACTTAGGAATTGCCTACTACAGGGAATCGAGGAAGAACAAATAGAACAGAAAAGAGGCAGAGTAAAAACAAGGTTTGGAGTGCTCTGATGTGAAGAAAGGAAGGAGTTAAAAGCAAATGAAGAAGGAGTCTCAGAATAGCGAATATGGAGGACGTCCGGTTGATACCTGTCTGAGGACAGATTTACTGAAAGAAAAAGATATGTACAGGGCCTAAGGAAGTGTTATCCAAGTGAATTAAATTACTACAAGCAACTGGTAATCGCCCTAACTAAGCACGCTACACGAACCGATTGCAGATTGCCTATTTTAGTGCTGCTCCCCGTTTCATTCAAGTCTTCAGAGGCTAACCCACCATCTTGTGAGATTAGCACTTCTTAGAGAGAGAGAGAGAGAGAGAGAGAGAGAGAGAGAGAGAGAGAGAGAGAGGGAGAGAGAGAGAGAGAGAGAGAGAGGAAATTGCAGTTTCAACTTGCCGATTAAACTGCAGTAGCACAAAAGTTCAGTCGACCGTTGGGACCAAACAAGTTCGTTTCGAAGGGAAAAAAGGAAGGAACGTTAAGGTTTAGCGGCTCCCGTCAGCTACCAGTTCATTACAGACAAACTAGCTGGGCACCGTTCGGCCCCAAGGTACTGCAACTCGATGATGTCAGCCACGAGTAATGTTAGAGCTGAAAAGTCGATAACAGCAACTAACTAGTACATGCTAAATTTCAACTTATTTAGTGGAGACCAGTGCTTAAAACTTACGCCCGTCTTCTGTCGCTACCTAAGCTCTGGTCTCAAATGGTTCCGTTCTAACTGAAATGAGTGTTTGGTGGAAGCAGATAATCTAAGTACTAATCCAAAGCTCATAGATTACCTGTCTCATGGATAGCATTTTCTAAGTGAAATGAATACCTGCAAAGGAGTGTAGACGCATTGAACGAATTACCAGATGCCACCTTGAGACTTAGTCTCCATTCCATCGCCACTTTCGTCATAACTACTGCGGATAAGATGCTAGTAATGTAAGCAGTTCCAGTAGTCATTTCATCATGTTGTGCGTCTGCTCCTTATGACACAGTTCTGGCCAGGAGTTTAGATGACTGTCTGCCATAACGCGTTGGGTAAAGAGTATGTGCGGGGACCCCGTCCTGCTGGAACAGAATAATCCCTGATTTTCTAGCGAAGACGACAGAATGAGGTGAGCGAAGTTATGGATATTTCCTGCAATGTTTTTCTCTCTCCTCGCGAATAGCCACGCACGTTAACACACGATTCCTCCGATCCAGGGAGATGTAGCGTTCCTGGATGGAATTAACAACGACGTCAGATGTGCCTACCATCTGTATGTGAGTTTTAGGCGGTTTACCACTTCCCAATGGGCGAATACCGGGCTCTTACCCACGCCTTGTCTCAATTAGACGATTCGCAAACATTTTGTTCTCGCACTTTAGCGGGGGGTGGAAGGAATGGCGAGGGGAAGCGTATCCGGCCACCCTCTTCCACTAAAACTATCGCATCCAGAATAACAGTCTGACCCTCTGAAAATGAAAGGTTTCGTTTGATAAACACGAGACGTGTATGACCATTGCTGCCCACAGTTATTCCCGTTACTGTAAAGCACGAATAGGACCTGTGTTTAAATGATATACTGTGGTTCGACGACACACTAGCGAACGGACATCATCGGCCAGAGCTTAGAAGTTTCTCATGGTTAAGCACACATCCACCTGCGTCTTTGGTTGCGCTAACGGAGGCGGACGTGCACTATCAATCGTAATTTGTGCTGTTGTCGGCATGAAAAGTGTAGGCGTTAATATGGATATCACTGCCTTCCTGAAACACAATATTTAACCTTGCTTCTTAACCAATACTTAGATACAACCAAAATACTTATCAAAGTATTGTGTGATTCGTTGGGGGAACTGTTCAGTCAATTCTAACCATAGCGAAGCCTCATTAAAATCGTATGAACTTGCATGTATACCCGGTGTACAACCTCAGTACTACGACCGAAAAGTAGATACCGAAAGTACCGATACCATTCATCTGCTTTGACCCACGATATCGTCGGTATGACGAACATAAAAACTCCGTAGAAGTCTACTATGCGTAACATACTCACTATACCAGCAACTATACGGGGTGAATAATATTTAAACCGACAAACTCGGGGAGGTTGTAGGGGACATCAAAACAAAAATTTTTCCCTAACGTCATTTTTTCTCATGAGGATTACGTTCTTCAGTTGTCAGAGGCCGTATTACGATCTTCAGTTGCTAGTAGTTTTTTTTTTTTTTTTTTTTTTTTTTTTTTTTTGTCATCAGTCTACTGACTGGTTTGGTGCGACCCGCCACGAATTCCTTTCCTGTGCTAACCTCTTCATCTCAGAGTAGCACTTGCAACCTACGTCCTCAATTATTTGCTTGACGTATTCCAATCTCTGTCTTCCTCTACAGCTCCCTCTAGTACCATGGAAGTCATTCCCTCATGTCTTAGCAGATGTCCTATCATCCTGTCCCTTCTGCTTATCAGTGTTTTCCACATATTCCTTTCCTCTCCGATTCTGCGTAGAACCTCCTCATTCCTTACCTTAGCAGTCCACCTAATTTTCAACATTTAATCTATAGCACCACATCTAAAATGCTTCGATTCTCTTCTGTTCCTGCCCGCATCTCGTGGTCGTGCGGTAGCGTTCTCGCTTCCCACGCCCGGGTTCCCGGGTTCCCGGGTTCGATTCTCGGCAGGGTCAGGGATTTTCTCTGCCTCGTGATGGCTGGGTGTTGTGTGATGTCCTTAGGTTAGTTAGGTTTAAGTAGTTCTAAGTTATAGGGGACTGATGACCATAGATGTTAAGTCCCATAGTGCTCAGAGCCATTTTCTTCTGTTCCGGTTTTCCCACAGTCTATGTTTCACTACCATACAATGCTGTACTCCAGACGTACATCCTCAGAAATTTCTTCCTCAAATTAAGGCCGGTATTTGATATCAGTAGACTTCTCTTGGCCAGAAATGCCTTTTTTGCCATAGCGAGTCTGCTTTTGATGTCCTCTTTGCTCCGTCCGTCATTGGTTATTTTACTGCCTAGGTAGCAGAATTCCTTAACTTCATTGACTTCGTGACCATCAATCCTGATGTTAAGTTTCTCGCTGTTCTCATTTCTACTACTTCTCATTACCTTCGTCTTTCTCCGATTTACTCTCAGACCATACTGTGTACTCATTAGATTCCTCACTCCGTTCAGCAGAACATTTAATTCTTCTTCACTTTCACTCAGGATAGCAATGTCATCAGCGAATCGTATCATTGATATCCTTTCACCTTCTATTTTAATTCCACTCCTGAACCTTTCTTTTATTTCCATCATTGCTTCCTCGATGTACAGATTGAAGAGTGGGTTCAAAAAATGGTTCAAATGGCTCTGAGCACTATGGGACTCAACTGCTGAGGTCATTAGTCCCCTAGAACTTAGAACTAGTTAAACCTAACTAACCTAAGGACATCACAAACACCCATGCCCGAGGCAGGACTCGAACCTGCGACCGTAGCGGTCTTGCGGGTCCAGACTGCAGCGCCTTTAACCGCACGGCCACTTCGGCCGGCTTGAAGAGTAGGGGCGAAAGGCTACAGCCTTGTCTTACACCCTTCTTAATACGAGCACTTCGTTCTTGATCGTCCACTCTTACTATACATTTATACATATTGTATATGACAGGTCTCTCCCTATAGCTTACCTCTACTTTTTTTTCAGAATCTCGAACAGCTTGCACCATTTTATATTGTCGAACGCTTTTTCCAGGTCGACAAATCCTATGAAAGTGTCTTGACTTTTCTTTAGCCTTGCTTCCATTATTAGCCGTAACGTCAGAATTGCCTCTCTCGTCCCTTTACTTTTCCTAAAGCCAAACTGATCGTCACCTAGCGCATTCTCAATTTTCTTTTCCATTCTTCTGTATATTATTCTTGTAAGCAGCTTCGATGCATGAGCTGTTAAGCTGATTGTGCGATAATTCTAGCACTTGTCAGCTCTTGCCGTCTTCGGAATTGTGTGGATGATGCTTTTCCGAAAGTCAGATGGTATATCGCCAGACTCATATATTCTACACACCAACATGAATAGTCGTTTTGTTGCCACTTCCCCCAATGATTTTAGAAAGTCTGATGGAATGTTATCTGTCCCTTCTGCCTTATTTGACCGCAAGTCCTCCAATGCTCTTTTAAATTCCGATTCTAATACTGGATCCCCTATCTCTTCTAAATTGACTCCTGTTTCTTCTTCTATCACATCAGACAAATCTTCACCCTCATAGAGGCTTTCTATGTATTCTCTCCACCTATCTGCTCTCTCCTCTGCATTTAACAGTGGAATTCCCGTTGCACTCTTAATGTTACCACCGTTGCTTTTAATGTCACCAAAGGTTGTTTTGACTTTCCTGTATGTTGAGTCTGTCCTTCCGACAATCATATCTTTTTTGATGTCTTCACATTTTTCCCGCAGCCATTTCGTCTTAGCTTCCCTGCACTTCCAAATTTATTTCATTCCTCAGCGACTTGTATTTCTGTATTCCTGATTTTCCCAGAACATGTTTGTACTTCCTCCTTTCATCAATCAACTGAAGTATTTCCTCTGTTACCCATGGTTTCTTCGCAGCTACCTTCTTTGTACCTATGTTTTCCTTCCCAACTTCTGTGATGGCCCTTTTTAGAGATGTCCATTCCTCTTCAACTGTACTGCCTACTGTGCTATTCCTTATTGCTGTATCTACAGCGTTAGAGAACTTCAAACGTATCTTGTCATTCCTTAGTACTTCCGTATCCCACTTCTTTGCGTATTGGTTCTTCCTGACTAATGTCTTGAACTTCAGCCTACTCATCATCACTACTATATTGTGATCTGAGTCTATATCTGCTCCTGGGTACGCCTTACAATCCAGTATCTGATTTCGGAATCTCTTTCTGACCATGATGTAATCTAATTGAAATCTTCCCGTATCTCCCGGCTTTTTCCAAGTATACCTCCTCCTCTTGTGATTCTTGAACAGGGTATTCGCTATTACTAGCTGAAACTTGTTACAGAACTCAATTAGTCTTTCTCCTCTTTCATTCCTTGTCCCAAGCCCATATTCTCCTGTAACCTTTTCTTCTACTCCTTCCCCTACAACTGCATTACAGTCGCCCATGACTATTAGATATTCGTCACCCTTTACATACCGCATTTCCCTTTCAATATCCTCATACACTTTCTCTATCTGTTCATCTGCAGCTTGCGACGTCGGCATGTATACCTGAACTATCGTTGTCGGTGTTGGTCTGCTGTCGATTCTGATTAGAACAACCCGGTCACTGAACTGTTCACAGTAACACATCCTCTGCCCTACCTTCCTATTCATAACGAATCCTACACCTCTTATACCATTTTCTGCTGCTGTTGATATTACCCGATACTCATCTGACCAGGAATCCTTGTCTTCCTTCCACTTCACTTCACTGACCCCTACTATATCTAGATAGAGCCTTTGTATTTCCCTTTTCAGATTTTCTAGTTTCCCTACCACGTTCAAGCTTCTGACATTCCACTCCCCGACTCGTAGAACTTTATCCTTTCGTTGATTATTCAACCTTTTTCTCATGGTAACCTCCCCCTTGGCAGTCCTCTCCCGGAGATCCGAACGGGGGACTATTCCGGAATCTTTTGCCAATGGAGAGATCATCATGACACTTCTTCAAATACAGGCCACATGTCCTGTGGATACACGTTATGTGTCTTTAATGCAGTGGTTTCCATTGCCTTCTGCATACTCATGTCGTTGATCATTGCTGATTCTTCCGCCTTTAGGGGCAATTTACCACCGCTAGGACAAGAGAGTGCCCTGAACCTCTATCCGCTCCTTCGTCCTCTTTGACAAGGCCGTCGGCAGAATGAGGCTGACTTCTTATGCCGGAAGTCTTCGGCCGCCAATGCTGATTATTTATCAAAATTTAGACAGTGGCGGGGATCGAACCCGGGACCGAAGACGTTTTGATTATGAATCAAAGACGCTACCCCTAGACCACGTTGTAGACCGGTATAGTAGTGCATTGTCTCTGTTTACTAATGGAGCGATACACCTGGAGCCAGTACACGATATGGTTCGTGCATGCTACGTAGCGCACCACAACGGACGAGCTGCACAGCGAGTTTATCGACAACAATATCCTAATCGCTGTATACCGCAACATACGACCTTTGCTGCTGTGTACCAATGACTGCTTGACATCGGGTCATTTATCAGATTACCTGGACAGGGACGTCGTCGCGAGGTAAGAACGCTGCAATTTGAGGAAGCTGTCTAGCATCATGTGTAGCGGGATCCTTCAATCAGCACTCGTGCAATTGCACTTAGCATGGGGACGAATCAGACGAATGTAAGAACAGTCCTTCGGGAGCAATTGTTACGTCCATTTCACTTACAGCGTGTCCACAACCTGGAACCAGTTGATTATCCACCCAGGGCATTGCCAGAATTGCTGGAAAACGTCCCGCTCCCTACAAGTCAACGCATGTGGTTTCAACATGACGGGGCGCCAGCACATTTCAGTCGTCCTTTGCCTCGATTCCTGGACCGACGGTTCCCAGAAACGTGGATTGACAGAGGTGGTCCTGTACCATGGCCTGCTCGATCCCCAGATATATCCCCTCTGGACTTTTTTTTGTGTAGAGGAAGACGCGCAACCTTGTTTACGCAACTCCTGTTGAATCAGAAAAGGATCTGGTTTCCCGGATAGTAGCAGCAGCAGCAGGAACAATTTAGGATACTCCTGGGGTTTTTGCTCGTGTCAGACAGAACATGATCCGACGGTGTAACCTTTGTTTACGTGTCAATGAAGGCAGTTTTGAAAATCTGCTGTAATTTAAATTGGGTAGTGTTAATGTGTTGTCTCTTGGTCATAAAAAATTGGAACAGTGTTTGTTAGTTTAATTAATTTGCCGCCAGAGAAATCTTCCTCTACCGGTTTAAATGCTCCTCATAGGAAAAAATGACATTAGGGAAAAATATTTATTTTGATGTGCCCTACAACCTCCCAGAGTTTGTCGGTTTAAATACTTTTCACCCTGCAGTTAACCTCATTACATTATATTAGTTGGGCTCACCATCTCTCAACCTTCCAACAAAACCTGCAACTCGCAGAAATTGGTAATTATAGTCCCACAGATCAAGTTTCACTAGACTGTTTAAAGTTTTTTAATTAGTCAATAATATCTTTTAAAGCCAATACTATGAAACAGTGTTATTGCATCCATTTTTTGTTTGTGTTGGTCAGTAGAAGACAAATTTTCTCTAATCGCTTAACTTGTTGGCTCTATTGTAATACTGGATGAGTTAGCACTACGAATTTGTTGGCGGTATTCTAAGTCACAAGTATCAAATGTGCTAAGCACATTTTCAGCGCGCTAAATAAGGCTATACTTTGTACAGAAGAGAAATAAGTAAACATTAATCAGCTTGTTCGTAGGTTATGTTTTTAATAACCCGTAATGCTGCCTTCGACACGTTCCTCATCCGTTTACCTTCGCGGGACGGAGTGCACTGAGCATGTATGAATGACGAAAGTTACGTAGCATTTATTTATCTTGTTCATCTTACAAGGCTGACGTCATAGAAGAGTATAAGGGGCGATCAAACTGTTTCCGTTCGAAGGTCGAAGAGTGCAGAAATCAGCATGCGAATCAGGCAAAATAGCCGTGGCCGCTGGGGTATCCATTCCACCGACGCACCAGTTTGAAGTTACGTGTTTAGCAAGACGACGTGTCATGTTCCGTGAAGAAGTCAGTAACTGCCTGTTGCACATCCTCGTTCGACAGGAATCGTGTACCCTTCATGGCCGTTTTTAAGACAACGAAGGTGTGATAATCGCACGGCGGGTACCATAGTGTCTCCAAGTTGTTCGTGATGGATATGCTGGCCTCCCAGATCGACCGGCGTCTTGGTTCGCGACGCGATCAGCACAATCCCACAACGGTGGTTTTCGACAAACATACTGCTCTATAGACATTCTTCATTTTCCGATGGGCGTAAACCGGTGTTCGTTCTTCGGCAGCCAAGGAAAGAATAACAGCACACTGGTCCTTTTAGGACGCATTTGTTAATAACGTCGCCATGGTTCATGTTGCCGCATTTACTGCATGCACTTCAGAAATACATGAATGCCACACTGATCCCTTTGCCTAAACGTGTGTGCTTCTGTACCCGCATCACATTCGCGCTACGTTGCATATGCACTGCAGCAACATCCTTACACGGATCGGGGACAACACTGGAGAGGACCACAGTCAAAAAGATGTTGCAAAAATTTTTAAGGCTTATACACTGACGAACCAAATTAGTATGATCATTTGTTTAACAGCATGTTGGTCTATCTTTGTGACGCACTGTAGCACAGATTCTATGAGGCATCGGCTCGACAGAGTCTTTATAAGTTTCCTGTGGTGTAGGGAACCAGATATATGCACAGGTCTCACAATTCTCTGCTGGTTGTTGAGCGTGGTACTCGTTAGTGTCTCCGAAGGTTTCCATTTGGTTCAGGCCAGGCAGATTTGGTGACGAAGTCATCAATGTGAGTTCACTTTTGACAAGGATGCTTATCCTGCTGGAAGAGGCCATCACCGTCAGGAAAGATATCAAACACAAAGGGATGCAGACAGTCCGCAATATAGGTCTCGTAGCCCGGCGCTGTCAGTGTAGCCCCCTTACTACCATAAGTCCCTTGGAAGCCCAAGTGAGTGTCCGCCGGCCAGGCCTGTGTCCATATCTGGACGAAATCATCAACCCACTGTAACACCCGTTGAGGTGACACGTTTCCAGTGATCCATGATCCATTATCGACGTACCTGTGCCCACTGCTATCGTAACCGACAATGTAGATACATCAACACGGCAACCCTTTGAGGTAGTTTGCTGCTGAGCCCGATGTTCAACAGTGTGCGCGGACAGTGTATTCCGAAACACTTTTACCTGCACCATCATTGCACTGTCGCGTTGGATCTGCCACAGATGGCAGCCTATCCTGATTTACAGAGCGAGCAGGCCTCGACCTGCACGTTCTATAATGTGGCATGAACGTCCAGTAACTAGTTACCCACTCGTGATTTCAACGTTTCCGACAATGGCGCGGAAACAACTGACAAGCACCGACGTTTCCGAGATGTCCGTTCCTTGGAGATGGGCAATAACATTCTGCCCTTTGTTAAAATCGCTTATAATCAGATTTTCCCGTTTGCGGTCCCTACTATCGTTAGAATGATTCCCCGTTGGTCTGAATTCCATTCATATGCTTTCTTTGACGAGCCACTGTATTTGATGGTACAGGTCAGCATTGCAGTAAATTATAAATTAAGGAATGAATGAGTATATAGCACAATGTGTAATTGAGGCAAATTAGATTATTGGTTGTGTGGCAACGTAGTGGAAACTGATAATGAAATGCCTTTTGTTTATCAATTGCCACAATTTTATATTAGTAAATATGAAGAATAACACAAAACTGGCGAGGGGATGTGTTGTAATTACTAACAACTTAGTAAAAGCTTCATAGAGTAAATGTAAAGTACATAAGGAGCGGAGGTGTTGCAAAGCATGGGGCAAATTGGGTAGGATACTGAGATCAGAGAGATAGTGAAGGAGCTCTTGAATGTAGACGTAAACTAACAACAAAGCTTCAAGAACTGGCTTTAAATGATGACTCTAAGAATGTACTACAACCATCTACACATCGCTCAAATAGGGATCGTCAGGGTAAGATTAGAATAATTACTGCATGCACGGAAGCATTCAAATAAACATTCTTCCCGTGCTCCATACGTAAATGAAAAGAGAAGAAACCCTTGTAACTGGTACAATGGGACGTCCTTCTGCCATGCACGATAGTTTGCAGAGTGCAGATGTTCAAAAATGTTCAAATGTGTGTGAAATCTTATGGGACTTAACTGCTAAGGTCATCAGTCCCTAAGCTTACTCACTACTTAACCTCAATTATCCTAAGGACAAATACACACACCCATGCCCGAGGGAGGACCCGAAACTCCGCCGGGACCAGCCGGGCAGTCCGTGACTGCAGCGCCATAGACCGCTCTGCTAATCCCGCGTGGCAGCATGAAGATGTAAATATAGAGTTGCGTTGATGAGTAATTTAGAGGATAACGTGACACTTAGGGCAGGCTAAGGCTAATTTCAGTTACCAGAACTAGATAACTTTGTGGCACATGCTCAATTACCTCAAGATTTCTCGAGTTGCTCAGCTTTCGATCTTTGTTTTACAAATAACAGTATAGACGTGTTATCATATGCAGTTTGTCCATGCTAGCTTTATGGCAAGAAATTTGTATTGGACATAGCTATGTGCGCATTAGATGTCAAGCTAAAGCGTAACCAAACCTCATGGGTCTTGATATTATTCAGAAATTTTGTTTATTGAACTGCCTCATACGCACTATATATGATGTGTAAGCAGTCATCATAATAAATAAAATAATATGAATTATAGAGTGCAGCGACCAGTCGTTCTTTTTAGATTTTATTATAAAAATTCATATTTCGGCTAGTAGCTAGCCATTCTCAATGCGCTATTTTTTATTCTCAACGCCTGTAAGTCCCTGTTGTTCAGGTGTCAGTCACAGTTCTTTGAATATTCAAAAACTGATGTGTGTAAATTAAAACGCCATTCCTGGTGCGGCAATTTTACTGAATGAACAGCGAAAATATAGTAAGTGATTAACTTTTTTCCTTCCATCATTTTGTGGGACAGCCAGAAAAAGTCTCGAAATGGTTTGAAATTATGTGTAACGTTTGTTGCAGTTGCTAAATGTAATTTGAGAACCATGAGTCATGCTGCCTAAAACGTAAACGGTTTCTAATTTAAAACTTGACTTACTGAGTTAAATATTGAACGAAAGACTATACCTATCCTTGAACAAATTATGACAGCAATTTAAATTTTTAAATTCGGTCATTAATTATAGGAAGTACCGCAAACAAAATTTTCATTGCTCCTGCATGCTGTAATATAAGCAACATGCAAGTGGAATTAGGGGACAAGCTGTTTTAGGCGATTAGAAATATAGATAGAAATAAGTAACAAGTTTGCGAAAACTTCATAGGTTTTGTCGCACATAACTGAACGTTAAGCAGGGAAACTGGGAAGGTACGCCACGCGGGGTAGCCGCGCGGTCTCAGGCATCTTGTAACAGTCCGCTCGGCTCCCCCCGTCGAAGGTTCGAGTTCTCCCTCGGACATGGGTGTGTGTGTCGTTCTTAGCGTAAGTTAGTTTAAGTTAGACTAAGTAGGGTGTAAGCTTAGAGACCGATGACCTCAGCAGTTTGGTCCCATAAGACCTTACTACAAATTTCCAATTTTTTCAGAAGGTACCAAAATAAACGAGTCATCATGTGCGAAACGAAGGACATAGTATAAAAAAAAAAACTAACGTACTACATTAGACGTCCTTTACGAAAATTATAAGACATGATTATTATGGAGTCCGCATGAAACAAGGATCCATATTCTTTATAATGTGAATAAATGTTGTGATAAAGATGGTGATAGAGCAATACTGTCAAACAGTAGTGCCAGTCAGCGTTTAATTGCTTTACTATGCAGGGCATTGCAGTATATACGTGTACTGTGTGACAGCGCACCGGTTGTAACAATAACACTGTGTGTGCTGTTAGTACCTGCACTCTCTGTAACCTGCCACAGTGCTGTCCCTTGGGAAAGATCATCGATTCACATTGTCGGGTAGCTTTGACACAGCCATGGTGCTTGCATCTCGGTTACGTCATCCGATCTGCTTTCCTGCTTATACGTATCGCACATAGAAATGAGGCTAGCTCTATCAAATCAGGGCGCAGACACAGTACAACAGCTCTCACAAGTTCCACCGCATCTAAAAATCATTTATATCGTTTATTTTTGTCTTAATTGCACAATTTAATGGTATGACTAGTTTCGATCACATTTAATCATCGTCAGATCTCTATAGTTGCATAAGCAACCCCTAGTGTCTCTACAAGAACGACACATAAAAATACTGCAGTTCTTGTATGCACAGCACAGGCTGCCTAAGCATCAACTGAAATGTGAAGGTGATTGTGATTTAAACTCGCCATATCAAAAAAAAAAAAAAAAGAAAAATCTATATACAAACATTTTAAATACAATAATAGTAGCTTAATTGTGTGACAACATGCAAGTTCACAATAGTGAGTTCTCTGGTGATTTTACACAAGAAGAAAATTACACATTCATCTCTTTGTTTAGCAGAATGGTTTTGAAAAATTTCTGTTATCACTAAAAAAACATTTAAATACCTCTAGTACTACAAATTTTCATGTCCTCTACTTCCACAAGGGATTTTTACTCTGACGCCGAGTGTGCGCTGATTTGAAACTTCCTGCCAAATTAAGATTGTATGCCGGACCGGGACTCGAACATGGGACCTCCGCCCTTCGCGGGCATGTCCTAGTTTCGAGCCCCTGCCTGGCACAATTTCAATCATCCAGGAAGTTTCTAATCAGCGCACACTCTGCTGCAGAGTTAAAATTCTTTCTGGAAACACTTCGCCATGCTCTCGCTTAAGTCATGTCTCCAGGACTGCTAATCCCCCATAGTATGCAGTAAAATTTCTGTTAAGTTTGTAAGGTAAAAGATTTGATACTGGTGGAAGTGCTTTATCTGAAAACTACCTTGAGCAGTTAAACAGAGAACCGACTCGTGGCGATAACGTATTAGACCTTCTGGTGACAAACACACCCGAACTATTTAACAGTTAACGCAGAACAGGGAATCAGCGATCATAAAGCGGTTACTGCATCGATGATTTCAGCCGTATATAGAAATATTAAAAAAGGTAGGAAGATTTTTCTGTTTAGCGAAAGTGACAAAAAGTAGATTTCAGAGAACCTGATGGCTCAACACAAAAGTTTTGTCTGAAGTACAGATCGTGTTGAGGATCAGTGGAAAAAGTTCAAAACCGTCGTACAATATGTGTTAGATGAGTATGTGCCAAGCAAGATCGTTAAGAGATGGAAAAGAACAACCGTGGTACAACAACCGAGTTAGAAAACTGCTGCGGAAGCAAAGGGAACTTCACAGCAAACGTAAACATAGCCAAAGCCTTGCAGACAAACAAAAATTACGCGAAGCGAAATGTAGTGTGAGGAGGGCTATGCGAGGGGCGTTCAATGAATTCGAAAGTAAAGTTCTATGTACTGACTTGGCAGAAAATCCTAAGAAATTTTGGTCTTATGTCAAAGCGGTAGGTGGATCAAAACGTCCAGACACTCTGTGACCAAATTGGTACTGAAACAGAGGATGACAGACTAAAGGCCGAAATACTAAATGTCTTTTTCCAAAGCTGTTTCACAGAGGAAGACTGCACTGTAGTTCCTTCTCTAGATTGTCGCACAGATGACAAAATGGTAGACGTTGAAATAGACGACGGAGGGATAGAGAAACAATTAAAATCGCTCAAAAGAGGAAAGGCCGCTGGACCTCATGAGATACCAGTTCGAATTTAAACAGAGTACGCGAAGGAACTTGCCCCCCTTCTTGCAGCGGTGTAGCGTAGGTCTCTAGAAGAGCGTAGCGTTCCAAAGGATTGGAAAAGGGCACAGGTCATCCCCGTTTTCAAGAAGGGACGTCGAACACATGTGCAGAACTATAGACCTATATCTCTAACCTCGATCAGTTGTAGAATTTTGGAACACGTATTATGTTCGAGTGTAATGACTTTTCTGGAGACTAGAAATCTACTCTGTAGGAATCAGCATGGGTTTCGAAAAAGACGATCGTATGAAAGCCAGCTCGCGCTATTCGTCCACGAGACTCAGAGGGCCATAGACACGGGTTCCCAGGTAGATGCCGTGTTTCTTGACTTCCGCAAAGCATTCGATACAGTTCCCCACAGTCGTTTAATCAACAAAGTAAGAGCATATGGACTATCAGACGAATCGTGTGACTGGATTGAAGAGTTCCTAGTTAACAGAACGCAGCATGTCATTCTCAATGGAGAGAAGTCTTCCGAAGTAAGAGTGATTTCAGGTGTGCCGCAGGGGAGTGTCGTACGACCGTTGATATTCACAATTTACATAAATGACCTTGTGGATGACATCGGAAGTTCACTGAGGATTTTTGGTGATGATGCTGTGGTAAATCGAGAGGTTGTAACAATGGAAAATTGTACTGTAATGCAGGAGGACCTGCAGCGAATTGACGCATGGTGCGGGGAACGTCAATTGAATCTCAATGTAGAAAAGTGTAATATGCTGCGAATTCATAGAAAGAAAGATCCCTTATCATTTAGCTACAAAATAGCAGGTCAGCAACTGGAAGCAGCTAATTCCATAAATTATCTGGGAGTAGGCATTAGGAGTGATTTAAAATGGAATGATCATATAAAGTTGATCGTCGATAAGGCAGATGCCAGACTGAGATTCATTGGAAGAATCCTAAGGAAATGCAATCCGAAAACAAAGGAAGTAGGTTACGGTACGCTTGTTCGCCCACTGCTTGAGTACTGCTCAGCAGTGTGGGATCCTCACCAGATAGGGTTGATAGAAGAGATGGAGAAGATCCAACGAAGAGCAGCGCGCTTCGTTACAGGATCGTTTAGTAATCGCGAAAGTGTTACGGAGAAGATAGATAAACTCTAGTGGAAGACCCTGCAGGAGAGACGCTCAGTAGCTCGATACGGGCTTTTTTTGAAGTTTCGAGAACATACTTTCACCGAGGAGTCAAGCAGTATATTGCTCCCTCCTACGTATATCTCGCGAAGAGACCATGAGGATAAAATCAGAGAGATTAGAGCCCACACAGAGGCATTCCAACAATCCTTCTTTCCACGAACAATACGAGACTGGAATAGAAGGAAGAACCGATAGAGGTACTCAAGGTACCCTCCGCCACACACTGTCAGGTGGCTTGCGGAGTATGGATGTAGATGTAGTAGAAGTAAAGCTGGTAGGGAGGGTCGTAAGTCGTGCTTGAAAGCGTAGTTGGTAGAGTACTAGCTCGCGAAAGGCAAAGGTACTAGTTTCGAGTCCCGACCCAGCTCACACTTTTAATCTACTTCCACTTGCTATCATTTACCCGTCTCTTTCTCTGTTTATGATCTAACGTAAGCAGGTCATAAGGAGCCTTGCGGCACACCCTGCGTTGGTAGCTTAATAGTTTAGCTGAGTCTGCAGTAGGAGCTTAGGGATAGATGATAAGCAGTGTTGCGTTTGGTACACCCTACGAGCCGCTCGCGGTAACCCAATTCGGCAGCCGAGTTTGGAATCGGCGGGTGCGCAGCGCTGACGACGGCCATGTTTAATGCAGCACATTACTGCAGCGCACACGACAGCTGCAGTGCGCAAGCGCGGGATGACTCGTTCCTCTGGCACGCCGCACGCCGCACTTGTCACAAAAAGGAAAAAGCTGTCCGCGACTTCCACAGCTAGCGCCACGAGTCTTTATGAATATGGATGCCCGCATGTAATGCTTCCCTCAGGCGTGCCAGATGCGTATGCGGATATATTGTACCGTCGTATTCCCGACGTTAACTTTGTTTCACCGACAATCCTCTTAATACACATATCTTCATGGGGCTAAGAAAGATTTAGAAATGGTTACTCGTGGCTTCTGGAGACGCCCATCCGAAATTGCAAGTCTGCCGAAGCTATAAGTCCGGTGGGAAAAACACTAATAAACACATTACAGGGGCCGGCCGCGGTGGTCGTGCGGTTCTAGGCGCTCCAGTCCGGAGCCGCGCTGCTGCTACGGTCGCAGGTTCGAATCCTGCCTCGGGCATGGATGTGTGTGATGTCCTTAGGTTAGTTAGGTTTAATTAGTTCTACGTTCTAGGGGACTTATGACCACAGCAGTTGAGTCCCATAGTGCTCAGAGCCATTTGAACCATTTGAACCATATTACAATCTTGTTGTCTATCTCGGAGAGATGACTATGAAGCTGTCAGTGTGACATTGGAGTACCTGTGCTGTTCAGAAGGACAATGCAAAGTCACAGCCGCTGCGGTGACTACAGCCGAATGAAATATATTCGCAGTAGCAAATATGAACAACCGGCAGCTGTACAACGGAATGACGACAATGAGAATTTCTGCCGGACCGGAACTCGAACCCAGATTTCCTGCTTATCACGAGCGGTCGCATTAACATTAGGCTGTCGGAGCAGGACTCACGGTCAGAAAACCTGGAATTTACGTTTATTATGCATGCTACCGTACAGGGAAGACATTTCACGCATCGATTTTTGAACAGCAGAGGCACTGTAGTATCGTATTTATCCGCCAGCACCGGGCATGCAACTTTCAATTAAAACGTCTCCCTTGTACGAATGCAGGTTGTGGACACATGTCGACATTTTGAAGTCTCGGTCTGCCTGTGGGGAGTGCTCGGATAGCCTGATACTAAGGCGACCGCCCGCCCTAAAAGGGAAATCCGGGTTTGAGTTCCAATCCAAAACAAATTTTCATTGTCTTCGTTCCATCACACAGCTGACTGTTGTCCATATTCGCAAATGCGAATACATTTCATGTATTTCACAAAGCTCTCGAGTTTACAGCCGAGTGTGTTCCGTCGATATGGCGAGAAGTTTCGGTGAGTATCGCTTCCATCATATTTTGGCGGAATTCGCGCAGCTTAGAATGTTGGAAACCCCAGACACGTTTCACAAAACTAAAAGAAATTAAAACTCAAGCATCGCTGACAAATTTAAATCTGCACCAGGGAACAAACTACCTAGCAGCGCCACTGCGTCTGAACCAGACTAATAAATTGATTGTGTAGGTAACCAAATAGGGAATTCGTCGTACTGTTTTGTACAAGTTCGAAACTGATCACAGCTAATATCACCAAGACATTCAATAGCATTTTAATAACTCATGTGTCTTAACTTTACGTCATTAGAGTGTGTGTAATGTGTTTTCCAAACTTTATCAAGTGAATCACAAGTTCATTGACAGAAATAAAGTTTACTCTCCCCGATAAGCTTAATTTTAGCTCAGTACATCTTCGCTCATCGTCATAACAACCGAGTGAAGACAAATTTTGCGTTTGGTATTTTACGTCGCGTCGACTGTTATGATCTTTAGAGATTTAGCTTTCGTACACATGCGAATTTGTTGTTTCACTTCTTCATTTTCTTTGTATTTTTGAGTAAGTCCTAGAGAGAATTTTCCATATGAAAATAAAATCCATACACTTCGGCTGTCGGTAGTATAATCAATGGCAGAAATCGCCGCTGACTCGAAATCTGTGATCATTCCATTCCACGAAATTTCGAAATAGATGGATGTATGTCTCTTTTCTTTTATTGGACAATAATGCAAATGCAATTGGATGTATGTTTGTCCCGTTACTTTTACTTCCAAGGTCCATGTTAAAGGTGCACACATGCGGAAACTGCTGCAGCACTTGAATGTACCACCCATAAAGAATTCTGTTTACTTCTCAGAGCCTCTCTCATTGCTATTCCGCTAGAAACTGTTATCCTTACTCATAAAACCTTGACGCTTAACCGAAAACGGTTATCATCATTCATAGCTAATAACTCTGCCTTGAGGTCAATTTCTTCTCTTGTCAGCAGATCTCTCTCACTATCCTGTGATTTTGACCGCTGGTGATATAAAGCTGTCTTCGTTTCTTGCTGCTTTGGAATTTACTGGCAAAATCATACACTCCATTATGCAGGCAACCCAGCTCATATGAATGTATTTTGGAAATTGAAAGCTGTTCCTCTCGTGCCCTTCTCTTTGCATGGTTCAGGTCTTCCTTACTGTCAACCGAGCGTCATCCGGAGCTCGAGCGAAAAAAGGACCGTCGAACCTTAGTTTTAAGCATTCCTCGGCAACGGTTTGCCTTCTCTCTTGAACAGCGCCTTGACACAGTCCCTTCTGCTTTCATTCTCTTCCTATATAAGAATATCCTTCATAGTGGCAGCATAGCTAACAGCGAATGGTCATTGAAACTTCCATATCGGAACTATTGCGACAGAAATACAAAAGTCGCAGTCGGCTACTGTGCTAGAGGAAGTGTATCGGGGCGCAGTTCGGCCGTGTCCGGGGAACAAGTAGTTTACAGTAATTACGACGATTCGGATGCAGGGGTTAGACGGGAAACAAAGAGAGCAAGTACTGGGGGCAGATTTCACAGGTTTCAGATTGGGCGCAACTTTCACTGGACGCAGTTTTCGTAGATCCCTCCAAAATAGGCCGCTCCTCAGGTACATGTGTACGTCCATCACTCACGTAAAGACTAAAATCTACTCTCGTCATTGAAGGCAGCATAGCGCTATTCAATCACCAGCCGACTCTTTCACGACACCGGAGTAGCTGTGTTTGTAGATTGCGGGAGGAGAGTGCTTGATAATGTATGCAATGTTAATTGGATACATAGAAATGACCCCGTATATCTGACGTAAGAGAAGCCGTTAGCCTCCAAAAATACTGATCAAGGAATTCGTTATCTACGAAATTAAACGTGGATCCCAATTAACTAAATTTATTAAATAAAATGCAACAAACATACGACCAGTCTCACAAGAATTTCTCCTAGCGACGGGAAATGACACTCATCCTGCGGATGAACGAAATCACACTACATCACAGTGATAAATGGGGTATTATCAGAACTAATGCCGCGGCACGAGACTATGTTTATTGATCTGCAGCAGACAAGAACTTAGAACACCTTGCAAAGAAATTTTAGCAATATTCAGGGCAGCCTGCACCTCCACATGGTCTCCCGAATGCCGTGAAATACTGAACCCTAGACCGTACACTTTGTAGACACATTTCTCGACGCAATATATTAATTGTGATAGACTGAGAACGAGAGAAGCAGTTCAAAGTACAAACGTTTATAATGTGCTGTTGTTTGTAGTAAGCAGTCGTGAGCGTTCTGTACCACACGTGACGCAGAAATGGATGAAGATTAAGAATTGATTTATTTGTACTTATTACAGTTTATTATGCAAGCAGAGTAGACATCTCCGATCATGCAAGGCAGAACTCAGAACCCGGAAGTGTAATCTTTAATATGTGAAGATATAAAGCCGCAGTGAGACATTACTCCGAGTAAGGTTGCAGTACTGTGATATAAATTGTTCTTAAATTGTATCATCGAATGTTTCCGTACTTGTTCACTTGCCACAAAGCAAAAAGCTTTTTCTTCCCATTCCACGGTCATCTGTGTTAAGCATCCTCAGCAGACTTTCTCGCTCTCACTCAAGTTAACTTAGCAGACGTCTGCCCACATTGTCGTCAAGGCAGACCACACCTTCGTCTAAAATTGATGATATGACCTGTGCTGGAACGGTACAGCCTTTCTTCTGCGTTTATCTTAATGGTTTAGAAACCTGAGCAAGTTTCTGGATGAAACGATGACATTAATCAACATTTCCCAAGAATACGCATGCAGTTCTGTAAGGTCCTGCTCTGTGGGAAGAAGTCTACCTAACACTGTTTAGTCCCCCTTAAACATCCCAACAACCACCACCACCACCACCACCTAACAAACCCTAGATTTTACGCTGATTCCAGAAAGAATTGGCTCTTTTTAAGACCACACTACAAGCCGGTTGTCTCCAGTGTTTGCCACGCGGAGTGGCCGCGCAGTTTGAGGCGTAGTGTCACGGGCTGCGCGACCCCTCCCGTGAAGGTTCGATTCCTCCCTCGGGCATGGGTGTGTTTGTTTTCTTCTTGGCATAAGTTAGTTTCAATAGTGTGAGGTCTAGGGACTGATGACTCAGCAGTTTGGTCCCATCAGAATTAACACACGTTTGAACATCGCCAGCGTTTTGCTCCACATGCTGCGGCATATTTTCATCTTCGATTTCCATATAGCTACGGCATAATGGAATGCGTCTGTTTATTTGCTTAATAGCTCTCTGAAAAGTTGTGCAAACGGTAGGTGGAGATGTAAGATTGCATAGACATAAATGAGTGTTAAAACTTATTATGTAACCTTCATCTATCACTTATTTTGCACAATTCGCTAACAGTTTCGGTCAGTGACGATTATCAAGCTTAGCTGGCATAAAAGGCAGGAAAGTTATGCCATAATTTGAAAAGAATGGTATAACTTTCCTACCATTTGTGCCAGCTAAGCTTGATAATGGTCATTGATCGAAACTAGTAGCTAATTCTGCAAAATAAAAGACAGTTGAATGTTCCGACACGAATTTTAACAACTTCTTGGCGAATGAATATCCCGACCTGCAGACATACATACACAAAAATGTGTGTTCAACTGTAGAAACGGTAACAGAAGATACGCATCCAATAGCAATATATGTGGGAAGCATTTAACGGAACATTTACCCATCGTTAATACGAGAAAACAAATCTTGTAATTGTGGTATAGCGCACGGTTTTACAAGAATCTGAGAAATCGTTGCAAACGCACTATTACTAAGTGCTTCCGAGTCCCACTCTATGGATTAATTGATTAATACAAGACGTGTAGAATCGGGGTGGGAGGCGTCAAACACAGCATTGGTGACAGGAGCCACGATTCTACGCCCAGTGATGTCTTTTGTGCAATCTGATGTTGATGAGACCTAATCAGAAAACGAGTAATTCATTTTCTTTCTGCAGTTTGATAGAGGATGTCTGAGGATAGTGTATTCACTGACTCTTCTCTGGGAATAGGTAAAACATGACTGGAACGGTTGTAGTACAAAATTATGTTACAAATTTGCTTGCTTAACGTTCAGGAATGTTACTTCACGTACAACTGTTCTATATGAAGTTTGAGCTCTGAGCTTATTTGTAGCTGGGATTTCACAACTTTATCCCCATATTTGATACAATAGGAGTAAGAACGTGCACTGTTCAGTTATATTAACAGCATCACTTGCCAAAAGCGCGGACCGCTGCGAGACGTCCGGGAGAAGAGTGAGTGAGATTCTGGAAGATACCTACAAGGGTGTAGCAGTATCGGCCCCAGTGTCACGGCCACCTGCGCTTGGATTCTATGTTCAGGACACATGGCACGAAATGAACGATCAAGCTGGTTCCACAGTTATTCTGCTAGTTAATCCGGGGAGTCTGGTAGCCGGGGAAGTACTGTAAACTCATGCTGATGCTCTTCGGACGATGCACTTACACTGCAAACTGCAAACGTTGTGCTGGTAGACGCCATCTTGTCGAGGAAAAACAAAGTACATGTAGGGGTGAATATGGTCCCCAGAGATAGATGCCCACTTGTGTTAATCCATAGCGCCCTCCCAGGAAATGCGACGAAAACATTCCCCCACACCATAAGGTTCCCCTTCCGGCCTGGACCCTTCCGACGGTTGTTGCACGATGTTTGCTTTCAGACGTTTCATGCTGCATACGTCCCGGGCTATCTGTCCGATGGAGCACAGACCGTGATTCGCCTGAAATGACCACCTGTCGCCACTCAGTGGACGTCGAGTTACGATAATGGCGTGCAAAATTCCAGCATTCGTTGCGAATGAACAGTAGCCAGCACGGGTGTACAAATCAGGCGCCTGATTCGGAGACTCGTACGCAGCAACGATCACTAAACGATCTTGAATAGACACTGTTGATAGCCCCCTGGTTCATTTGCGATCAGTTGCTCAACAGTTGCCTTGGGGCAGGATTTGGACAGCATCATTTTGCCAGGCACAGTATACTTTATCCACGCTGTCTCGGAAATGTTTCCACTCATGGCCCAAAAACCAATGACCATGCCCTTTTGGACGTCAGCTCCGTTTCTTCATTACCTCAGTAGCACAGCAGCTGCACTGTTTTCTGCATCCCCCCTCACACACACACACACACACACACACACACACACACACACACACACACACGGACACGCTTTATGTACGCTCCTCTGCTAGTGCTGCCACCTGTTGCTTGTAAATGGTTATTGCACGTTAACGTCAAACATAAGCGGTGATCACATTAATGTGACAGGACTGTGTAAAATAGCATTTTACATGCTTCTCTCCTAAGCTGACTTCCAGACCTCCCCAAGTTGCAGTAAATGTTGAATTGGCTTGCGGATGTACTGCTGTGTGTGTGTATGTGTGTGTGCTCTCTCTCTCTCTTTCATACTTAAGAGCAATACAGTAATATGGGTTTACAGCCTTAGTTTATGTTGGTGTCGACCTTCGCAGCGTCAGTCTGCAATTCGAGCTCATTATAACACAAGGGTTTGTCTACTTGTCTAGTTATATAAAACATTAAATATTCAGAATTTCATTTCATTAAACTTGTCTTCCTGCAGTCGATTATAGCTTTTCCGTTAAGTTTACAGCTGTGTTACCACGATACATAGGCTCTTAAAGTGAATCCGTGTGATTTCCTTTTAGATTTTCCATTATTTAAATAGCAAATCATTCTAGAGAAAAACAATTGTAATTCGGAAGAACCCATGGAATCAACGCAAGTGTTAGATGTTGTATCCAAAATGGCAACTTAAATTTACTGTTGCCATTAGATACACGCCATATACTCTAGATTAAGTACAGCTGGTTATAGGTGCCAAAAGCTTGCACCTTCAAATGTTGCTACTGTAAAGAGTTATATGCGCATAAAATACTGAAAAACTCATAACTGGCATACAGGTAATGAGTACTAGCATAAAACAATGTTTTAAGGAGGTTTTACTAGAAAAACGGCCACTGTTCCGAGTATTTCTTAGGTAACTACAGAGGTACAAATGTTAAATTAGCTGCGCGGGGAAAAATCGGACTGAACTCCTCCAGCGACCCCTGATAATTTTAGTCCTTCCAGCTCAGCTGGTCCTACCGCAGCCCCCTTCTGCGCTCCGCTTCGATTTTAATCTTCTTATAGGTCGTAAATTTTGTTGATTAGACAGAAGGTTTGACGCCCTCACTTCGCGGCACGAACCTCTAAGCCGTGGGTGAATGTAGAACGTGTAGCCGAAATTTAGGGCGCCTTTTACGACGAGTGGTTCAGAGACATAGATCAACAATATTCTGAATTTCAGCTGGACTAGAAGCCGTAAAATCCGTAGGTCAGGTGTGCAAGTTGTATCTTACGTAAAAGCGTCGACGTATGGTATCAAATATTGAACTCTTAAAATGTTAGGAACGAGTATGTTGATGTGGAATTTCAGTACCGCGCCAAGTAATATAAATTCCGGTTACACATCTGCTTTCAGAAATGAATGTCTCTTGCCTTGAGAGTCTTGAAATTATGGACATACATAATGTTGTATACTGTAATGATTTTTAATTTTTATACACGAATAAGACTGAGTGATATAATTTACTCGTATATTCTGTCTTCCTTCTTCCCACTCCTTACTGTCCCAGAATATGTTAATGAAGCAAATGTGTCTGCCTTTTTTCTGACAACTTGTAACCAGTCTTCATTTTGAGCTCCTCCGTGAATCAGTGTTCCAAACGCTAGACGGTTTGTCATGTTTCCTTCTGTGGTGCTCCTGTCTTGTAATTCTTCCCTAGTTTCTTCTCAGCAGCTTCTTTTGATCTTTTGTCAAATAACGACATTGAGTAGCCTTTTGCTCTTTTGTTGTCGATGCTATACATACATAGCTACGCAGTTCCAACTGTCTCTTGCGTACGGCGCTATTGATCTTATCTCTGTTTAGAGCCCAGATTTTTAAGTCTTAATCCAGATCCCATTTTTTGTGTTGGATCAAACATTTTAAGGTTTTTCCACTCCTTTGATTTCTGCGAATGTAAAGTGCTTTGCAACTGTTTTGTTCTCTGTTATATGTGTGGTGTCTGTTCTTTTGGACATATCAGAAAGAATAGACACTACACATATAATGGTAATATACATACCTGTTGGCGGCATTTCGTGATATATCTTCAACGGGAATCATGCTAAATGCTGCGAGCAATAGGGATGGTGGACAGTGGTGCGCTGCGGAAACAGTGTGCGACAACGAGAGAATTTCATTGTGGATATGGGACAGCGGCTCATCGAATATCTAACTATGGAATTCGCCAAACAGTCATGCAATTGAGAAGTTATTTTTTTTTCGATACCAGTTTCGGCAAATCATTATGCCATCCTCAGGCCCCATATGCACCTTTCAACAATAATCGATGCTGCCATGCCTGTACTGGGGCCATATGTTTCGGGATGTCGTTGAATTCGTGGCTCAAGTGCTTCCTTCGAAAACTTGATTGCAACCAGTTAGAACGAGACGTCTCGTAGGTGAAGTCTCCATCCGAAGCACCCTGGTTAAAGACGAAAACCGACATCACTTTATTAGAATCTAAAACCAATATATCAAGTAAAATCAGAATCTGAGGTGTCGAAAGAGTGTGTCTGTTTTGCGAAAAAATTTCGTGCCTGCAGTAGCAATTGCTAATAAAAGGTTATGCAGCGTCTCATAAATTAAAAAATTAAGGTGACATAGCTGTACTCCCACTAAAAGCAGGGAAAATTCGGCGATCCCAATCGAATGTAATGATCCCGCAATTTTTATGTTAGAAATTTACACCAATATTGTTCTGAGGTGGGAACACCAGAAAAAGCAAAAATGCTGATCTAGGCGCCGAAGTGGTGGCTGAGCCGTGTGACCATTATTTCAGAGACTGCACGCGTCTTTTAGAAAGTTTCCAAGTTTTGTATCTCCCTTACAAAGGTCCTCTTACGAATGGCTCAAAAAGGCACCCATGATGTTTAAGAATTCTTAAACAGGGAAGCGTTTTGCGGATGTCCAGAGAAATAAAACTTTTGGCTGAGGCGCCTGAGAGGCGTCGGCCTTACAGAGAGCCAGTGTCGTATGTATTGTGTTCCGCCGACTCACCACTGTGGCCCAATGGGCTCGGGGCACAGCGTCAGTCTCCCATAACCTGTAACTGCGGCCCGGCCAACCTCCTAAGCTCAACGATGGAGCGGGGGGGGGGGGGGGGGGGGGGGGGGGGGGGGGGGCAAGAAGGGGCGGGTAGGGTGGTCCGTGTTTTCGAAACCGTATCCAGTACACAAGCAAAGACTAACTTCAGATGAAGAAATGGAAAAGGAAAAGAAATCGCCTACGCAATCGCTGTCATTATACTGGAAAACATAAATAAACGTGCGTTAACCCAATCTTCATGATTTCGATCGGCATTAATTGAGATGTTATTAACCTGCTTATCAAACTGTCTCTCATTTTCGTATTAAAAATGTAGCTCATTTGCATACGAAAGTATCGCAAAATGAAAAGGGGCGAATCACTCAGCTTCGATACTGTTCAGTACTTATAGCCATCGCAAAATTTTATAAGTTGTCTATTACAAATGTATTAAAAGTCGAAGAAAAGCTTGACATTACGGTAGTCTGGTGCAAAAATTGGGAGTTTGCTATTAATATTGACAAATGTAAAACTGCGTGTTTCGCGAAACTTAAGAGTATAGTTAGTTGTAACTGCACGATCAGCTAGTAGCAATTGGCGTCAGGAGCTTCAAGCAAATAATTGAGAGTAACGATGTGTGGAACCATCGGATAACAACTGACCAGGTCTGACTTTACTGGTAAAGCGGTGGAAACTGACACTTGTCTAAGGAAGTTAATGCTCGCTGACCACTTGTACAGCCTACACTTTACATTGCTCAGGTGAATGTAATCCAAACGAAGCTGGACTGCAGCAGGACATCGAGCGCATAGGATGCTGGTCAGGAAGAGCATAAAGGAAATTCCACATAATTAGATGATGTCCACCCTGACGGAAAAAGCGGATGTTCCGTGAAGATCTTATTCACAAATCTCAGGGACAGGTTTTCCTGCGGAACTATTCGGATACTAATCAGCCTCTTATGTCCTGATCCTGTAGAGACAGTGAGAATAAAACTCTCCATCCGCGAAAATAACTCCAAGAAACTTACAAGTATGCTGAAATAATACATACGTTCTGGCACACATACTTTATAGTTATTTCATGAGTATAGAAACGGAAGCAGCGCGGGATTAGCCGAGCCGTCTAGGGCGCTGCAGTCATGGACTGTGCGGCTGGTCCCGGCGGAGGTTCGAGTCCTCCCTCGGGCATGGGTGTGTGTGTTTGTCCTTAGGATAATTTAGGTTAAGTAGTGTGTAGGCTTAGGGGCTGATGACCTTAGCAGTTAAGTCCATTAAGATTTCACGCACATTTGAACATTTTGAACATAGATACGGAAGCTCTCATTAATATGAGGTCAAGACCTAATCCATTTGTAATAATTTTGGATGTCAGTTAAATTATCATACATGTACGTACACAAAAATTCTCTGGATCGGAGATAGCTTTAAACAACCAAGCGTCATTTAACTACTGTAAAATGGTAGTAAGCGTACTTTAGAAAATAATTAATTTATGAAGGTATTAAAGGAAATGTTCTATAATACTGAATCACGTAAGAGCAAGATTCTATTTCTCTTGAATAAAAGCACATTATTTGTGGTATAATACCGCCTGTTTCTCGCTGTCCAATCATTCGTTACAGTCCCCATCTTGGCGCGTGACCTGGTAGGTCGCATTGGGACGAAAGGGAACAAAATGACGTTCAGATATTGACGACTAGTCATCTTACACCGTGCGAAGGACCACAATCAAGAGAGATTTCTAGTTTGCAGAACGTACCGGGGAATATTGTCGATGATGTTATAAGAAGATTTGAGGAGGAGGATCCTACAGACTGTAATCCTCAAGAAAGGAAACCTATCAACACAAACGGGAGGAAAATTTGATTAATCTTAGGAAAGGTTAAGCATATTCTTGATTGATTGCCCCACAGTCCCTACAAGGATTTGGGAAGTAAGTAAAAGAATCAACTGCTGGAATGGTTATCAGAGAAGAAGGGTATAATGGAAGACAGGCAAATGAAAAGTCATACGAAAATTAAGTGAGCTGAGCCAAAAGTGAGCTTTTAAGAAAGGTCACTGTTTCATGATGTTAATTCCTGAGGAGAGCAAATTCAATGTCTTTTTGAAAGGCGGTAGAACGGCATGTCGGTGAAATCCAAATGACGAGCGCAAAGCTGAACATTTGCAACCAATTGAAAAAAAAGTATACGACTTCATTTCGTCCTCTGCTACAGATAATGTTACTTTCATTCTTAGCACATTAAACAACAAGGGCTATCATCACATCCCGAAACAACATTTGTTCAAGAGTGCAGAAAATTAGGGAGTTAGATCTGCATTCAAATTTTTCAACTTTAATAAGTCGAAACAGACCTCATGCCTTGTAAAAGTATGGATTTTTTATAAGTGTCCTAAGGTTAGTGAGACACCTCCTTAGTGGATTGGATTTAACCCAGCGACTCAGGTGGTGCATCGGTTAAGACACTGGCCTCGCACTGGGCAGGAGGACGGTTTAAATCCGCGTTCGGTCATCCAGATTGGTTTTCCGTGATTTCCCTAAATCGCTTACACAAACGCCGGAATTTCAAAGAGCAGGACTGATTTCTTTCTCCATTCTTGAGAACAATCCAGTGTCGTGCTCCGTCACTAACGAGCTCGACGTCGACGGGAAGTTAAAACATAATCTTCCTTCCTTCTTCGGATGTAACGCCACAGAGAATTTATCGGACGAACTAGATAGAAGGTTCAGGAAAAGTACAACAGACAATGAGCACTGAATGGCTCTCAGTACCCGAAAAAAACAAACTCTCCAACCACATTAACGTGTCCTCTTTCAAAAGCCTGAATAATTATCTTGTGCAGCCCGGACCACTGCAAGACGTTCAGGAAGATTTTCACCGAGGTCCTGGAATATTCCGACAGGGATGTGGTGCTGTGCCGACTCTAGAGCAGTGGCAAACTGCGCTGGGTTTCACTGTTGAGGATCCACGGCGAGAACAGTCTGGTCGAGATGCTACCGCAGATCCTCGACTGGATTTAAATCTGGGTAGTTTGATGACTATGGGAGTATGGTAAACTCATCCAGGTGCTCTTCGAAACACTCACGTACACTGCGAGCTGTGTGGAACGTTGCAGTGTCCTCCTGCTGGATGCCAACGTATCGAGGAGATGCAAAAAAGCAGGCAGGCGTGGACATGTTTCCAAGGATAGATGCATGCTTGTGTTGATTCATTGGTGCCATCCAGAATGACGAGATCTCCTAAGGAATGCCACGAAAATATTTCCCAGACCACAGCGCTCCCTCTTTCGGCCCTGATCCTTCAGACACGTGTTGCGGGTGTTTGCTTTCAGACGTTTCACGCCGATTGAGCATTAAAAGTGATTCATCTGAAAAGGTCACCTGTCTCCACTCAGTGGGCGTCAACTTACGGTACGGGCGTGCAAATTCCAGCCTTCGCTGCCGACGAACAGCAATCAGTAGTTATATGAATTTGAATATATGAAGATGGTATCTGTTCTTTCGGACATGTCTTCATATAGATAAGGTTTACCGGCCAATGATCCTCTTCAGTGCGGATGCACTCACATTGCCCAAACTCTTACGGGAATCGGTAGATTGAATGCCGCGAGTAATGAGTATAGTGGGCAGGGGGAACTACAACTGTAGTGTGTGGACAGTAAATTGGGAATGTAGGTCTCACGGGGAGCATGCCAGAGGTACGTCCTGCAGGCGCACTGTGTTCTGTGTCCTCGGTGGCTCAGACGGATACCGCGTCTGTCACGTAAACAGGAAATCTCGCGTTAGAGTCCCGGTCGGGGCACACATTTTCAACTGTCCGTGTTGGTATTTATTAACGCCTGTAAGCAGCTGAAGGTCTGGATTTCATCGTAGTTGCAATTAAATGAAATAAATAAAATCTTTAAACCAACAAAGAAAATAAAAAAAAATCAAAGATAAGGGTAAAAAGATCTTTCAGATCAAGTACATCAACTTATCATAACGAAATCGTGGTAGTATTGGTGCATGAACTAGAGCTTGCTGCAGAGGTCCATAGGGAGCAACGTTCGCTAAACGGTCTTTGAGGAGACATTGTTTGCAGCCCCTTAGTTCATCTGGGCCATCAGGTGCTCAACATCTATTCGGTCGTACACATCTCTGCAGTTCTCGTTCACCCAATCATCTTCGGCAGTTGTCTTGTGTATGGTTTTGGGTAGTGCCATTTTGGCATACACGATATACTTTAACCACGGCGGCACGTGGAAAGCTTACAAACTTAGACGTTTCAGAAATGCTTCAAACTTTGGCCAGAAAGTCGATCGTGCACTTTTGAGCGTAAGATAAATTGATTGATATCTGCATTAGACCGACGACTGCGCTTTGGCCGCGTCCTCCCGACACGATTTATATACCCTCCACTGCTAGTGCTACCACGTGCCGTCCGTGGTGATTACGCCACGTTGACGTCGAATACACGTGGTGGTCGCGTTAACCTCACTGAACCGTGTAGCTGGTAATATGCAACAGAGAGTGCCAACGTTATTCGTGTATTCAAGAACAATTATGTTGTGAAAGAATATAAAAAACCCTGTAGTGCACGACTAAGAAATATTCTTTAAGAAAATGTTATCTTACTGAGCTACTGAAGAAATTACGTGCCACAGTTTACATATATGCATTTTTGATTCAATGAAATTTCATATGTTGGTTAAATGTACAAGTGGAAATAAAATTCATATTAAAAGGGGCGATAAAAATTTCCGTTCGTAGGCCGTACAGTCCAGAACCGGTATCACGATGAAGCAAAATCGCCGTGAGTACTGAGACAATCGTATCACCATCGTGCCAGTCTGAAGATATCCGTCTGGTAAAACACTGTGGCCTGCTGCGTGGAAAAGTTCGTAACTACCTGCTGCACGTCCTCGTCCAACAGGAAGCGTCGACCACTTAAGACCTTTTTAAGAGACCAAAGGCGTCTTAAGCAGATGGGGAGAGATCGGGGCTACATGCTGGGTGCTCGAGAGCCACCACTTGACTTGGCGCGTTTCTTCTGCGTTACGATATTTGCGATATAGAGACGTGCGTTATCATGAAGCAACAGCGCCCCTTGATGCACCATTTCATAACGGTGTTTTTTGACAGACATAATGTCAGATACACCCAGACACATTCTTCGTTCTCCGATGGATGTCTACCGGTGTGTCTTCCGGCAGTCACGAAAAGAATAACACCACATTTGTCCTGCTTGGACGCATTTGGTAACACCGTCGCAGTAGTTCACGTTTCTGCATGTATCGCAGGGACGTCGGGAAGACCGAATGCCACACGAATCCCTTGCCTTCATATCGGTGCTTATATACCTGCATCAGAGTCGCGCTACGTTGCAAATACGCTGCAGCAACGCCCTCAAACGGAAACTTTTTGATCGACACCATGTCCCACGGATGGGACGTATAGTGTGTATGTCTGCGCATCGGCACTCTTTCCTGCTGTTTTCAGACAGCATCTAACGCCCCAGTATAGCTCAAGATGGTCTGGCCGAGCATGACCCGCTGTTTCCACAACCGTGCCCAGCCGACGAGTGTTGTACCCCTGTCGACACAAATTCAGCCAATGAACGGTGTCGCGTTGTGGGGCTGTGGTAAGCTGCATGGATGTATCGACGGATTGATGCACACATTGTAACAATGACTCTGTGGTGTGTCACGGGTTTCAGTATAGGTCTGTGGAAATTATCACAACCATAGACCAAGTTCAGGACTTTCGCACAGTACAGATGCGTTGGGAAGCTGTGGCCGACCGAACATTATCCAGGGAAGAAATCTGGGCACATCTTGCACCTGCTGTGTCTGCTTGTACGTGGACTAAGATCACGTGTGCCTCAGGCCAGGCTAACACTGACATCATGACATCGCCAAGGTTCGCTACTCTGGCGTTGTGAAAGAGTTAACTGGAGAGAGGAATGGTGCTCTGTTGTCTTCAGTGATGAGGGTAGGTTCTGCCTGTATGCGACTGACGGGGGGTTTGGTGTAGCCTTGGTGAGCTCCCTGTTCCATAGCACATTGGCCCACGACACACATGTCCCATCTTATGCTTCATCATGTGGGGGTCATTAGTTACAACTCGCGGTCATGTTTGGTCTTTCAGCAGGGTAAGGTAAGCATTGCTCGCTACATTTCACAGGATGATATCCCCGTACTGCTGTCATTTCTTCGATAGGAAGGTACTTCTTCAGCAGGAATATTCTCGTCCACGTACGGCTGTTGTGACGCGAGGTGCTCAAGATCACCAGACCTCTTGCCAATTGAACACATATGGAACGAGATGAAGCGGGAACTGGCCGGTTCTCTGTGGCATTTGTACTAAGTAGGACAATATTTTCTGCTGAAGTAAGCGGTAGTTCCTTACTACACGTTCCCAGTCTACACAGACGCCTCGCTTGCGGATCCGTGTTTATTTTGTTTCTTCTTTTGTTATCGCATACTTTCACTATCAGTTATTGTATAGCTTGTATGTGTAGAAGTCTTTTCAACGTGAACATGAATGTTTTCGTTTCAGCATGTCAATTTGTCGACCTAGATAAACATTTCAACAGTATAATATGGTGCAAGATATTCGAAATGCTGACAAAATAAGCTGTAGGGACAATGGGTAACGTACATTACGTACTAGAGCTAAGAAGAAACAATAAGAATGGAAGAGCAAGAACGAAGTGATGTAGTTAGAGAGAGAGAGAGAGAGAGAGAGAGACAGGCCTGCAGATATTCTCCCCTACTGTTCAAGAAGCAGTGATGGAGATAGGTTTAGGGTGAAGAAATATCAATATTAAGATTGGCTGATGACACTGCTACCCACAGTGAAAGTGAGGAAGCATTATAGAAGATACTGAACGAATGTCTACTGATCACAGAAAGTGCCTTGTTAGTAAACCGAAGAAAGACAAAAGTAATGACGAGTAGCAGAAATGAGATTAGTGATACACTTAAAATCAAAATTGGGGACCAAGAAGCTGAAGGAATTGTGCTACCTTCTGAGTAAAATAACGTTTGACGGATGAAGGAAGAAGGACATAAAAACACAGTAGCTCAGGCAAAGCGGGCATTCCTAGCAGAAAAAAGTCTACTAGTACCGAATGTTGTCCTTATATAAGGGAGAAATTTCTGAGAAAATAAATCGGACTACAGCAACGTATAAAAGTGAATAATGGAGAGTGGGAAAACCGGAGAAGAACAGAACCGAAGAGTTTGCAATATGGTGCTGTAGAAAGATGATGAAAATTAGGCGCACTGACGAGAGAAGAAATGAGGAGATTATCGTCAAAATAGACAAGGACAGAAAAATATATGAAAAACACTGGCATGAAGAAGGCACAGAATCATAGAACATACGTTAATATATCAGAATAAAACTGCCATTGTTGTAGAGCGAAATGTAGTGGGTAATGAAAGGAGTGAGAGACAGAGATTAGAATATTCCACCAAATAACTGAGGATGAGATAAAGAAGTTGTCAGAACCCCAGTCACACCATCAACGTCTATAGAATAGAACGTGGGTTTCTGAAAAAGAAATTCCTGTCCAGCACATATTCTAAACCTCACAAACCTCATGATGTACCAGAAATCAAGAGCAATATCACTTTCATAGACTGTCAGAAAGCAAATGATGCAATAGACTCGGAATCCCTCATCATTATACTTAAAGAATTAAACCTATATAACAAAACCACAGACATAATCAGAGAAACCCTTACGAACACATACTCCAAGGTCAAATTCATGGGAGAAGTGTCCGATACTTTTGAGATAAAAACTGGTGTACGGCAAGGAGATGGACTCTCCCCACTGCTATTTGACTGCGCCGTAGAAAAATTGATCATCAGAAAACCGAAGGATCGAAGCCCAATGTCTAACCTTCGCAGGCCTTCTAGCCGAGACTTGGGAAGAAGCCAAAGAACAGGTGCTCGAACTACAAAAATTAGCTGAAAAATAGGTCTCAAGAACTCCTTTGAGAAGACCAAGAAAAACGTAACGGAATCAGGAAGAAGTATATTTGAACTGGCCTTCTAATTCGCCGAAAGCGCATATAACGGAAAGGGATCTCATTGAATGCAAAAATAAGACATTACAATATAGTAATCAAGTCCTGCCCATACAGCCGAAACCTTGTCCATCGCCAGCCATGGGCCAGTTGAAAGGCTGGACATCAATGAAAGGAAGATATTAAGAAAAATCCTTGGCCCCAAATCCGACAACAATAAACTACTTCGCATGAAAAACGAAACCCTTTACCAAAGTACCAAAAAACTCTCAGACACAAGGATAAAATATGAGCAGCTTTTTATTGATACTTTCTGAGGATGAACCCAAACAGATCGACACCTAAAGTTTTTGACTACTTCCACAACAAAAAACACCCAGCCAAAGTGATTTTTAGGAATCGGAGAATGACTTAACTTTAAATCTCATTAATACGCTGATAAGCCAAAACATTATGAATACTGCCCACCGCGGCGTTGGATGCCGCTTGGCGTCACTGCAGGCACGTCACGCAGAAACAAAAGAATGTACGTGGAGCAGAGAGAGGCGGGGGATCATCCTAGCGAAGATATGGGCTGCAGATGGGGAAATCGATTGAGATAAGCTACTTTAACAAAGTGCAGATTATTATTACGCAGAGCCTGTGAACGAGTATTTCGAAAACGGCAAAGCTGGTGGAATCTTCAGGTTCTACTGTCGTGAGCATGTACGAAAAGAGACCGGACCGTGGCAACGTGTCGGCACTTCGCGTGAATCACATTTTTGCTACGTTAGGTCGATTGTCGTCTCCTTAAACACGGTGATAGAGGTGAACAGCAGCTCGAAACGTGCAGCGTACCAAGGACACAGGCTGTGGAAGCAGTATTAAGCTATGTGAGATATTCTCTTGCGCTTGCTTAGGACTTTTGGTAGCAATCGAAGGCACACTGACAGCTGCAAACCACCTACATCCCTTCATGCTTTATGTCTTCCGTGACGGCGATGTCGTGTTTCAGCAGTATATTGGCCGTTTCTCGGGGTCAAAACCGTGCTACTGTGGGTTGAGGAGTATTGTAGTGATGTCACATTGACGTCTAAGCGACGAAACTCGTCTAATGTAAATCCGATGGAACTCATGTGCGTCGATATCGGGCGCCATCACTGCGTACGAAAATCAGCGTCCCACTATTTACGCGAATTACATAACCTGTGGGAAGACTCCTAATGCCACTTACTTGCACAAACCTACCAACAAACTGTCGGGTCCCTTATGCGCAGAATCAGTGATGTATTTCGGGTCCGAAGACGGAAAAACAAGCTATTAAGCAGGTGGTCACAATGTTTTAGCTCATCAGTGTATGCTCATAGATAAAACTGCAAGAAATAAAAAAGACCAAAGACACCAGAAGGAGAAGTCAAAATGAAAACCAATCGAACAAGCTAAATCTCTGAAGAAGAAAGGAAATCAAGATCAGGAGGAATGAATCAATACTGGGCTAATAGGAAAGCACAGAATATTGAAAGCTAATAGCTTTAACGTATCCTGAAGTAGGGTGAAACGAAGGAAGAAGATGGACAGGAATCCATGGTGGACCATATCAGTCCAGCCAGAAGACTAATGACTGAAAGGAAGAATACAAAATAAACAAAAAACAAAAAAAGAGCTGGTGGAAATAATGCAGTGAGAGTTTTTACATTCATCATAGAGTGCTTAGTTGAATCCGTCTGTGGTAATTGGCTGATTCGATTCTGAATTCATCGCCGCAAGTTGGTTTTCGTACCAGGACCCAAAAGTGGTTGTGCGACGCGCGAGTCTGTGCGGTCGGGATGCGGATACCAGGCTGTAGGGGGCAGCGGAGCTGAGAAGCGGCCGTCGGCTATCGCGCCCCGGCTGAGGGCGGGCCATTGTGCTTGGCGGCCGTCTAAAGAGGCCGGCGACAGCACGGACGAGAAATAAATTCCCCCCAGATAACGCGGCGCGGCGGGGAGCTCTTCATCGCCAGCGACCGCTCACTCACTCCCAGGCGGCAGCGGGCACTCACACCCTCCTGGAGCACTCCTTCTCCTCTCCAAAACACACACACACACACACACACACACACACACACACACACAACCACTCCACTCATGTTTCTCTGCACTTGTGCAGCCGAAGCTCCTAACCATTATGTCGCTTTGTCGTCTCTCGGGAGATAGTGTGAAGGACTCGTAGTTACGGTAAGTTTTTTCAATTCATGAGACACTTAGGCATATATGGCTCAGTTTTACTGTCACAGATGCATGGCACAAGATACATAGCAGTGTGTACTGGATGGACTATGTGAGGAGGAGTGTGCTCGTACATTCGTTTCACAAGCTGTACCGTCCACAACATTGTGGCACGTGTTAATGCTAGTATTTGTAGAAAAATGTAATTAATTGAGTGATTAATTAATTTATTTACATAGTTTACCCTCACAATGGAAGACTAAAATCAAACATTATAAGCTGACTGTACAATGAATAAGCTTACATCTTAGCAGTCAACAGTTCCTTTCTTTCCCAAAACTTCTTCATTGGAAATGATATGGCGGCTTGGTCTTCTTCAGATATACATGACTTACTTCTTCCGTTGCCATATTTTAAATGTCAGTCTTGCGTATTTGTTCTTCAGAAGCAACTTGTCTTCTCTGTGTTCAATTTGATGTTTCGCAACGTTCAATTATTCTTATCCATTTGTACTTCTTTAAAAACGTTGTTTCTTGTCTTACTGTCCAAACGAATCAAAAGGGGTCTCAGGAGTCTATAGTTCGGCAAGCGAGAAACGTGGCCAAACATAATTACCCTCCTTTTACGGATGGTATCAACAATGGATTCACCTTCTTGGTAAACCACCGAATTAGACAAGAATCTCAATTGACCATTATTTTCATGTCTTGTTTTTTGCTTTTAAATTGATAATCGTTCGGCGTATTCTTCCATCAACTTTCTGCGTTTCATCAGGTGTTGCTTGAGTGTTTAATGTAAATAGTGTTTCCCTTGCACGTTCTGTCTCCGGTTTAACGACGGAGGAATAATATCGAAGGGCACATTTTGATAGATGTCGTTTATGTTAAGTTGACCACATACATCTCTGTGGGGATTGCGGTGTTAATGTTCTCCTGTCTCTTGATGCTCATTCCATTAATCTCACAAGATATTTGAACCCTTTTTTACCATCTTAATATTTTGAGTCTTATGAAGTATAATATGGGATACGTGAACTGGGAAGGTGGGCGACATTTCTGTTTTCTCAGAAGAAATTTGCAACCCAACCTCTGCGCTGAGCGTCCTTGTTCTTCTATATGAAACTCTGCTTCATCGGTACTGTTTACTAACAACGCCAAATCATCTGCAAATGCAAGACAGTTGAGTCGAATCTTTCTTCCAATCCTAACACATGGTGGACACATCTTGTTTCATTCACGCATGATTTTCTCCAGCACACAATTAAACAGTAATTGATACAATCTATCACCTTATCGAAGGCCAGTTCGAATTTTAAAAAACTCAGAGAATTCGTTTCTGAACCATACTCTAAATTTAATACTTCTAATGAGGTTCACAAGTTTCTGATGTGAACCAAATTCTGCAAAGATAGACAGTAGAGATTCACGATTGATACTAATAGGCTTTTTTAAAATCAAAAGGTGATAACTAGCTACTTGTTCCACACCTTTGGTGTATCATTATCCATCTAAGACCAATAATTTCATCAGGACAGATTCGTGCAAGACGAATTCTGAAATACAGGACTTTATAGGAAATATTGTAAGCAGCATCTAGCAAGGATATGACTACGTAATTATTTTGATCCGATCTATCTCCTTTTTTATTTGGTGAATGGATTATTGCAACATTCCATTCCTCTGCTAATTTCTCAGTATTCCAAATGTCAATAAGATGCTTGTGTAAATTCAAAATAGGTTTTACATTTGCGGACTTCCAAGGTTCCATCACTAATTGATTCTCACCTGCCGCTTTACAATTCTGAAGTGAATTAATCGCTGCTTGTACTCGGATGAGCGTCAAATTCCAAATAATGTTTAGATTCCGCACTATTGAGTAGTTGTTTGAAGTATTCAGCCGAAATCATTGAACTGTAATAACTGTTTGTGCTACCTATCGTTATGTAATTATTGGTAATCAGTATAACAGGGTGGTAATAGGAATGATCTTTCAAAAATAATTTAGTTTCGTGACAGAAATACAGTCGAACGCCTTCTGAAAATTTAGTTTTTCCCTCAGAGGCTATTTATTATAAGACTGGGGAACACTGATATAAACGAATGAAATGATAATTACATTGGGCAACGGAAATGTACCTAGGAGACAGTCCAAGAGAAAAATAATCCCCAATTTTTAAAACATCGTACAGTGTAACTGTTCTTAGATGACTGAATTTCGGAAATACTATAAAGCACGTGCAACGTCTTCAGTGTTAATTTCAACAACGCCTCATTGTATTAGCAATTTTAAGACCTGCAGACTGCTAGTTTCTATAAAATTTGACATACGCCGTGGGTTACTATTTCCGATGTGATTTCCCAAAAATATTATCCTGTAACATCACAAAGCTTGTAAACAGGAGCGACTTGAGCTTTTCAACCCTGTGGAACATACACTGCATTTCGAACAGCTGGCACAAAATATTTATCGATGACTCGAAAAAAACCATGTTTCTCTGCAGGAGTTGCGTTCATCATTGAAGTAGTTGCTCACGTCCGATTCCTCTAGTTACCCACACAATATTTCGGGCTAACAGCTGAGTTATTTGACATGTTACAGGCCACACTAAATACAACGTACGGGCTTCATGACTGATTTGTTGGCCCTTGAGAGGGCCTCTCTGTTTGTAACTTTTGCCCGAATTTCAGATGTTGTCATCCAACTATTCGTCAGAGCTAATATGTTGAACAGTCCTTCGCTGTAATCTCGTGATGTAATCCTGGAAGAAAGCGTGTACTCACTTTGCCACACTTCTGACCTGAGACGGTCCGGTCACTACTCGTCCTTCAGTCATTGCACTACGGCCAGCTGTCTACGCGATGCGTCAGAATGATGGTCCCTTGATACTCATGCGAATACTTCGACATTTCTAAAAGACACAGTAGTGACAGATTGCATGAGCACGCCCTCTGGGCATACTGTGCTGCGAACCACACTAAAATTCCAAAATTTAGACTGACCCACCAGACATCATTTACTTACATTGTACCTCTGTAGGAATTGTGTTCTCGTAGTACTACGCTCCGTGTGACATACTATCCCACCTATCCTTGAAGTTTCACAGAGCAGCCCAGTGTTACAGGTATGAGATAACTCAAACCGAACAACAACAGTGAACACGAAACCAGAACGTATTCTGTGCAGTCTTTTGTGTACCTCTCATACACGGGTCGCCGGAAGAAGACACGAATACCTGCAACGCATATTAGATCGCGCAGGTAATCCGATATCGCTGCGCCTCTACCTGACTGACACAGAGAAACATTCCAATGCATATCAAGTGATCTTTGCTATGCCTGTCACGTACACGATGGTTGCAAAAACTTCATACTTCTACAGACCCCGTCGAAGACGTGATTTTCTTTAGTCCAGCTTTAAGCTGTTATTTAACATTTTAATGATTTTTGAGAATAACACCATCATTATTTGCCTAGTGTTACTGAGTAGCTACTTGTCCAATAAATCTACGATTCCAATAAATCTGCTTATCAGCTCTCATAGAGATTGAAAGTATTTAAAATTTACAACGGGAGATATTCTATTGCAAATAAATGTAGTCTTTATTTGTCCCATCAGCTAGGGGTATTTTAAAGTTGCTGATGTAAGAAGAAGGTTGGTTGATTGGTTGGTTGGTTGGTTTCGGGGAAGGAGACCAGACAGCGAGGTCATCGGTCTCATCGGATTAGGGAAGGATGGGGAAGGAATTCGGCCGTGCCCTTTCAGAGGAACCATCCCGGCATTTGCCTGGAGTGATTTAGGGAAATCACGGAAAACCTAAATCAGGATGGCCGGACGCGGGATTGAACCGTCGTCCTCCCGAATGTGAGTCCAGTGTCTAACCACTGCGCCACCTCGCTCGGTAAAGAAGAAGGCATTGAACTGCATTATGCATTCACTGTTACTATTGTGAGAGGGCCAGTAAGCAATACCTACTGTAATGAAGAACCTAGGTTGAAACGGTGATGTTATCGCCAAGAAATCATCAAACAGAAAGTGGTGCTTACTACTATTATACTGATCCATTCCGCCTCTTTATATACTTAAAAAAATAGGGAAACGTCCAGACTAACTCCGTGTTATTGCAAATGACAATAGTAGCATATCGGTTCAGAAAATAACGGGTCTGTTGTACGACAAATCTATGAAAGTATAAACATTGTTTAAAGTTCCTGTCGTATGAGAACGTTCTAGAGATTTTCTACATTGAACCCTGTATTACACTTATCTGAATTTATTCAGTTTCGCACGTCGTCAAAATGAAAAAACAATTACGAGGATATAAGGCGTATTGTAATACATGATCGGAGACAAGTGAACCACAACGAAACGAAATCGTGGAACAGTAATCCGTCCACATTACGAAAATGTTTAGTTGTCTTACCGATATATTTTGGTGCCAGATATTTATTTACTTGTATCCAAAGAGACTGCATCCCTGTGACGAGTGTAGGGCACTTCTTCGAGCGCACATGAAAGATATCGGCGCAATTTTGATGATGTTCCTGGTTTATACACAGTTACGGGGTAACACATTTTCATAATGCGGATTTTTCCTTGAATACTTGGACTATTTTGATATCAGCTTAATTTAGAAATTACTATTGTGTCATAAAATTAGCATCCATATAACCACGAACGTTAACATAAATCCCAGCGTGTTGTCAATGCGCAGATACGTTCAAGAAGTCATTTAAATTCACAATGTTCTGTCAACGGACCCGCATCGACTTTCCATGAATAGAACACCTGCTTGGCGTTTCCAGCCACGAGATGAACAGTGCTGCAATAAGTAGAGCGTCAGATATCAAGTCCTGCTGGAATTGAAACCAGTGTTTTTCAGTTCTCCCGACAATTTTATTTACAGAGACCTATTAATTGTATAATTATGAGACGCCATACGTTACTGAACCTCTGAATAAGATATATTTTCGTTTTTGTTTTTAAAATTGGCTTTCAGGACGTACCCGTGCTGCCATCTCAAAATTGGAAGTTACCAGCGTGTTTCGACGATTCAGAAGATTCGGTTGGGCCAAGCGTCACCCCATTACGAAGTTGCATAGGTTTACAGTTGCATGTGATGGCATGCAGGCGATTTTCGTGTCAGTTATGACGGTACGAAGATAAGGACAATTCCGCACCCATCCCCGGAGCTGAATAAGGTGCATGACTAAAACGATATACCTCATATACTGTGCTTATTGCCAAATTCACTTTCCAAGTGCGAGTGTTGCAGCGATCAGTCCTGTGGGCTTATTATTAAGCGGAGATTTAAAACCGTGATAAGCGCAAAATTATTTTTTAACCGGTAGTTTCTAATTCCGTGTAGATCAAAGGCCTCATTCAAACCTGTCAATTGGACGTCAGTTCTGCGACTTGATATCTCTCTGTCGTACCCAGTGATGCTCCCACACAAAGAAGGCTTATAGTTTAAGGTGGAACCCAAACCACGTGTCGTTCCTCGAGCACCTTCACATCACTGACTGGGTTAAAGGCAAACCGAAATGTTCAGTTGTCTGACCAGGAATCGAAACTGCGGCCTTTCGGTTTCTGCACACGCGCTTTACCATTAAATAACCAATCCATAGCGTGTACATATGAGGGTTGTCCAGAAAGTAAGTTCCGATCGGTCGCGAAATGGAAACCACAGTGAAAACCAGAAAGGTTTTATTTGCAACAGTTAGGTACACCTTCCACCTACTTCTCTACATAGTCGCTGCTCCAACTTCGAGTGTTGTCGCAGTGTTGTATCAACTTGCCAACATCCTTGTCATAGAAAGCAGCCGCCTGTGTTTTCGGCCAGTTATCTGCACTGGTCTGCAGGTCTTTATCTGTGGAAAAATTTTGTCTTCCTAGCCTGCTGTTCTTGTAAGCCGAGATGAGACTCAGGGGGACCCAACTGCGGACTGTATTGTGGGTGCTCAAGCACTTCTCATCGGAAACGCTGCAGAAGCGTCTTCATTGCCCCTGCAGTGTGGGGCCGAGAATTGGCACGAAGAAGGCACTGCTCGACAGTTGTGTTACGTGGGCTGCATGACACAGGCGAAATCTCTTTCCACGCCCTCATACTTGGCGGGATACGCTATTCCCTACGCATCTTTACGTGCTCACTGTTCACTCAAAACGAGAAAGGAGTTACGCGACACGATCAACGGGCATACTAGAAACAGTGCCCAACACATCTGTGCAAAGCTTTACCTGATTTTCCCAGTGGTTTCCATTTCGCGATCGATCGGAACTTACTTTCTGGACAACCCACGTATATGAGAAATTTTCTCTGTACCGGCAGAATACGATATAGAACCCCACAACATGGACTTATTTGTAGGGAAACTAACGATTTTACGAGTACAGACGGCTGCGTTAACAGTGCTGTTAGCAGCTAAGCTGTACTGCATTTTCTTCATAATAAGAATAAAACTGATGTAAACTAACACAAACGCGATGATTGGTCAACTGGAGTAGAACGCGTACACTGTTGTTTTTCCGCTCTTAGGAGTAGGTTCAACTTTTGTATTAAATATACACTCCTGGAAATGGAAAAAAGAACACATTGACACCGGTGTGTCAGACCCACCATACTTGCTCCGGACACTGCGAGAGGGCTGTACAAGCAATGATCACACGCACGGCACAGCGGACACACCAGGAACCGCGGTGTTGGCCGTCGAATGGCGCTAGCTGCGCAGCATTTGTGCGCCGCCGCCGTCAGTGTCAGCCAGTTTGCCGTGGCATACGGAGCTCCATCGCAGTCTTTAACACTGGTAGCATGCCGCGACAGCGTGGACGTGAACCGTATGTGCAGTTGACGGACTTTGAGCGAGGGCGTATAGTGGGCATGCGGGAGGCCGGGTGGACGTACCGCCGAATTGCTCAACTCGTGGGGCGTGAGGTCTCCACAGTACATCGATGTTGTCGCCAGTGGTCGGCGGAAGGTGCACGTGCCCGTCGACCTGGGACCGGACCGCAGCGACGCACGGATCCACGCCAAGACCGTAGGATCCTACGCAGTGCCGTAGGGGACCGCACCGCCACTTCCCAGCAAATTAGGGACACTGTTGCTCCTGGGGTATCGGCGAGGACCATTCGCAACCGTCTCCATGAAGCTGGGCTACGGTCCCGCACACCGTTAGGCCGTCTTCCGCTCACGCCCCAACATCGTGCAGCCCGCCTCCAGTGGTGTCGCGACAGGCGTGAATGGAGGGACGAATGGAGACGTGTCGTCTTCAGCGATGAGAGTCGCTTCTGCCTTGGTGCCAATGATGGTCGTATGCGTGTTTGGCGCCGTGCAGGTGAGCGCCACAATCAGGACTGCATACGACCGAGGCACACAGGGCCAACACCCGGCATCATGGTGTGGGGAACGATCTCCTACACTGGCCGTACACCACTGGTGATAGTCGAGGGGACACTGAATAGTGCACGGTACATCCAAACCGTCATCGAACCCATCGTTCTACCATTCCTAGATCGGCAAGGGAACTTGCTGTTCCAACAGGATAATGCACGTCCGCATGTATCCCGTGCCACCCAACGTGCTCTAGAAGGTGTAAGTCAACTACCCTTGCCAGCAAGATCTCCGGATCTGTCCCCCATTGAGCATGTTTGGGGCTGGATGAAGCGTCGTCTCACGCGGTCTGCAAGTCCAGCACGAACGCTGGTCCAACTGAGGCGCCAGGTGGAAATGGCATGGCAAGCCGTTCCACAGGACTACATCCAGCATCTCTACGATCGTCTCCATGGGAGAATAGCAGCCTGCATTGCTGCGAAAGGTGGATATACGCTGTACTAGTGCCGACATTGTGCATGCTCTGTTGCCTGTGTCTATGTGCCTGTGGTTCTGTCAGTGTGATCATGTGATGTATCTGACCCCAGGAATGTGTCAATAAAGTTTCCCCTTCCTGGGATAATGAATTTACGGTGTTCTTATTTCAATTTCCAGGAGTGTATTATTACTGTGTCACTGTAAAAGAAACTACAAGATATTCTGGTGTATTGACAGCAATCAACGGTTTCCTTAATCACACTTTGGCTGTGTAGTTTTTATTTACAAAATCGTGTACAGTCGCATCACCGTGAGTCCTAGATGTGTTCCGATTGTAGCGCTGTTTGCTGTGAAAATGAATAGGCTGACACTGCTTCCTGTTTCGCAGTGAAACACGCTCTCGTAACATAATTAAAAATGGAGAGAAAGAAGTTGTTCCTCATGTTTTCACAAAATTACAAAGAAAATCGGCTTTGAAGTTCTTCGAGAAGCTAGATTATTTAAATACGAAAGTCATCAAATATATAGTTATTAACACGTACTAAATCTTCATTTTTAATTACAAATGCACGTGTTATTGGTTCTAACTACATATTACATGCAAAAAACCAGTTTCCATTGCAAATATAAATTATTACTTACCGATATTTAATAAAAGATTGTAAATGAAGGTCGTTTAAATTAATAAATTATTACACAATTCCATTTTTGGGAGAAAAATGAAAAGACAAATACTCTTCATTTGGACATGTCCATTGGCTAATGTCATAGATGTGGTCACACATGAGCCCAAGTGATAAGCTTCTTAGAAACATGGAAAACTATAATTTTACACGAAATCGAGTACACTTTACAAATCCTGCATTTTTATAATTGCCACCATACCACTGCAATCTCAACCCAATAGAACATATCTCGAGCCAAGTTAAGAGATTTGGCGCGAGAATTTACAAGACATTTAAACTGCAAAACGTACCGGTATCAATGCACGAAGCTTTGGTACACGTCAGTGCTGAACGCTGGCGAGCGAGAGAAGAGGAATAAATGCGATTTTTGGGTGACTTCGTGGATTCTGTTGTTGATTGTCTCGTTATCAACATAGCAGATGACAGTTCCAGTAATGACATGTTGGTCTCTTATATATATATTTCTCACTGCTGCGAATATTTAACTATTTTGTGAAATAGGTGCAAAATGCTTTTACGGCAAAAAAAAATGGTTCAAATGGCTCTGAGCACTATGGGACTTAACATCTATGGTCATCAGTCCGCTAGAACTTAGAACTACTTAAACCTAACTGACCTAAGGACATCACACAACACCCAGTCATCACGAGGCAGAGAAAATCCCTCATCCCGCCGGGAATCGAACCCGGGAACCCGGGCGCCGGAAGCGGGAACGCTACCACACGACCACGAGCTGCGGACCTTTTGCGTCACACATAGCTCACTCACAAAGATTATCTGGTATTTAAATTAGGATTTTCATCACTCTTATGTTAGTTTTCCGCCTGGTCACCTAATAAGCGTATTGCCAGAGTTTTGCCACGTATTACTTGACTCTGTTTAAAAATTAAATTGCTTTCTAAGCTATATTTGTTTCTCTGCTTGTCTTTTTTTTTTTTTTTAAAGTCTTAACAGCAGTTGTCCACGTCACTGCAGGTTAGCTGGACCAGCTGGCTGGGCAATGTTGTCTAAGTTAAATTCGCCGGTAAGACTTTTGTCCCTTATCATCGCTTGAATCGATGCGCGCTTAAAGCACAGCGTAAAACGTGGCGTTTCCTTATTATAAGAGCTGACTGTACGCGAGACAGCTTGGCTTCCACTCCACGTGAAACGAAATCCAAAGAGGTTCCAGCAAACGCGGCAGAAAACTTATTGTAATGTTTACATCAGTTTTATTCTTACGATGAACGCAATGTAGTACTCTGTTCTCGAATATTTATTCCTTCCCTGCTCGTTCGCGGGAACGTTCTTGCCGCTGCCCCTCACGAGTGTGGTCTCTCTCTCTCTCTCTCTCTCTCTCTCTCTCCCCCCTTCTTTTTCTGTGCCTCCCTCTCTCTCCTTGTTGTGTGTGTGTGTGTGTGTGTGTGTGTGTGTGTGTGTGTGCACACCACTGTATTCACGCCCACAGCAACATCACGGACGCCATCGCACGGTGTGTTGTTTCCTCTCTCTGGGTGCCCTTGTGTTGCCGAGCCGTGACGTGACCCTGGCGGTACGCCACAGCCCGCTGGCGTGATTATTGCGCCCGCCATTGTCGCTTAAATAAAGCACCACGCCGCGGCAATGACACCATACCATGCCACGGGACGCCAGCCTCGTAATGGATGCTGAACACGTGCGGCAAAAAAGGACGGCCACAAAAAACACCATTTGGCTGGTGCGGTGCTTCCTCCCCGGCGTGAGGTCGACGAATCGTGTTTCCATTTATTTTGTCGTTTACGTTGCGATAAACCGGCTATTGCCACCCGTGACGCACCGTCGGCCGAAATGCACGCGGGGACAGCGGAATAAAAATTATCTTTTTAAAAATCGCCAAAGTTAGAAAGAAGCCTATGAAATCAATATAAAATCTGATCAGCGGTTTCGTAAGCAGCTATATTTTCAGGTAAATACGGGGTCACTCAAAAAGAAAGAAAAGATTTCAGTTGCTTATTACAGACAGACAATGAAAGATAGAAACATATTGTCCGATGTCACTTGGTAGAGGAAAGTCCAAAGATTTATGGACGCTTAGACACTCAAGATGACCATCGTGTGTTGCTCGGGAAACATCGGAATGGCAGTCCATTTCATTCCATACACGAATCAACAGGTACCTATTTACTGAATTGACATTTCAACAGTTCGATTTTTCAGCTCTTTAAGAGTAGGCGCCAAAGGTGGGTCAAAGACTATCTTTTGTGTAGCCGCATAGAAAAAAAATCGCAAAGTCTGGAGATCTGGTGACCTGGGAGGCCAGAAACAATGAATTCTTGTAATTCACGTCTTCTTATCAAACATTTTGGGATGGTGAAAGTGAGGCGTGGCGCTGTCACGCGTAAAAATTAAATCGTTGGAATCTTCGTGAAGTTGAGGAAACAAGTAAACTTGTCGCTTGTTCATGTATGATATTCCTGTCATAGTGCTTCGCAAAAATGAATGGTTCATAAACTTTGTGGACAGAAAAGCACAAAACATACTCAGTTCCGGAGACGCAAGGATTTTGTGACCCCCTCCCTCCCCCCAAATTCTTAATTTATGGCTGTTTACTTTAGCCGACAGATCAGATCTTGATTTGTCCGAAAAGAAGAGTCGTTCGAAAAAAGTGTCTGCCACATTCTGGAGAACTGAAATGCTAAATTCATTCCTATTATGGTCGGCTAAACGCAGTTGCTCCAGTAAATGCAGCTCGTAAGGTTTCATATGCAGGCTTCGTTTCAGGGCACGCCACACCGTTGTTTAAGGGAGCTGAAGTTGCTGACCTGTCCGTATTGTAGACTTCCGAGGGATCCGTGTGAACGCATCTCGGATATGCTCAACATTTTAATCAGACGTGCGTGGTCGGCCAGTGTTCTTCCCTTTGCATTTACAACCAGCCTTCAAGAATTTTGTATGCCGGTCATAAATCTGCCTGTGCAGAGGCGGTTTCTTGATGAATCGACGGTGGAATGCACGGTGCACTTAAACAATGGAATGACGTACTCAAGTTCCAACACACAAAATTATTTCTCTTGCGGTGTAGTCACAATGTTGCTACAAACAAATAACAACGAAGCTGTATTAAGACTTTGACCCTCCCTCTATCCAGTGACATGCGCGATGTGTTTCTGTCTTTTATAGTTTGTCTGTTATAAACAATTAAAAGCTGTTTTTTCTTTCTGTATCGCCGAGTAAGTGCATGAGGTTATAAGTGCAGTAAATTTGGGAGTTTATATAGTCGCTTGTGAAACGGTAATTGTCAATGGAGGATAAAGTAACGCAAATTGCTAATGATACGTTCTCACAGTTCATATCGAATATCGGCATACCGTTAAAGATAAAAGAACAGGAAGAAGGGTTGTCCGCATTCGCGATTGCAGAAACATAGTTTTGATCGAGACTCTACAAAAAAACTGTGTGCGTGGTTTACAGTAGCCGGAAACTTCTAGATTTGTGGCGACGATATTTGGATCGATTGTCAGTTAAATTCCTGGATGTTGGAGATGCGCCTCCTCGTTGTGGTTCTTCCAACCTCCGTGAAGGTCCCAGACGAGCAGAGCGTTGCCTTTTGCAGAATCAGTTTTAACGAAGAGCGGCACGTTTCGTCACACGATCATTTAGTAAGCACGAGGCTTTTATAGAGATGTTCATCGAACTTCAGTGACACACATTGGAAGAGAGGTTTTATGTATCGCGTAGAGGTCTGCTGCTGAGATTCCTGGAAGAGCCGGACACTATATCACTTCCTCCCACATACGTCACGCGAGATGAGCACAACGATGGTATCAGATAAATTAGAACACATACAGATTTACTGCCAGCCATTCTTCCCACTCACCATTGCCAAACGGAACAGGGAAAAGGGGGAAGCAGCTTGTGCGAAAAATACCCTACGCTACACATCGTAAGGTACCTTGTTGAGTATGACATTTTAAAAACTTACTACTTAAAATTACCTAGAAAAAGTAAAAGTTTTTACGTGTATAGTGTGAACGCTTGTGAGACATAACGTTAAAAGACTTAGATGAGCTGAATAATCTCAGTTTTGCCCCTCTCCACCTCGCGCACCCGTCTCCAAGCTGCAGCTTGAGAGGGAAATAACTGACAGCGTTAGATGTCTTCATGACGCGTAGGACTCTTAACTCATTGGGCACTTTGCCTGTTGTTATTTCAATATCTTGGCAGACCGTGAGAAAATGCTTTAGAGGTGGGTCAGGAGACCAGGTTAACATGTGGCCCTATTTGTTGAAAGATGAGCTCACAAATGTTTCGCTGCTATCCATATTACTGCCTACGTGAACCATAGGTGATTGATTGTATTATGTATCTAATGGCACGTCACATAACCACCTAATATGGTGAGCCCGTATAACAGTCGTCCTCAACCTTTCTGCGACCAGTACAACTGAGTACCATCAGATGTTACTTAATACAAAATGGTTCAAATGGCTCTGAGCACTATGGGACTCAACTGCTGTGTCATCAGTCCCCTAGAACTTAGAACTACTTAAAAAAAACTAACCTAAGGACATCACATACACCCATGCCCGAGGCAGGATTCAAACCTGCGACCGTAGCAACAGCGCGACTCCGGACTGGAGCGCCTAGAACCGCACGGCCACCGCGCCCGGCTTAATACACTTCACATTAGCACCTAACTAAACGTTAGAATTAAATAGAATTTTCTTTGAATACTTTCATTTTTAAAATGACGGAAGATAAATTATTTTTAGCGTCCATAGGCGAAACCACGAAATCATGAATCAATGAGGTAACTGATACCTCTCATTTCTGACAACTTTTTTTTTCTTTTTTTTTTAATAGTGGTGAAGCAATCTGTAGTGCATTGCGAGTTTCATGGTACCTTAAAGTCCTTTAGAAGGAAACGAAGCCAGCTATCCACGTTGAGGTTACAACGTCTTTCAAAATTTTTCTCCTCTGCCTCACTCTCCTGTGTCCAATGACACTTGCTTCTCCAAAACACTTCACCCCCCCCCCCCCCCCACTTAAAATCAGCCAAATTAAAATAAGTGTGCTATACTTAGACTTAATATTTGGAAATCATTCACACTGCCAGTGCTTTATGTCTGCGCACTGCTAAAATTCTCCTACAATTTTCTCTCACCATGCTTACTCCAGAGAACACAATAATAGTTATAACACAAAAATGACGAATAGCAGACAATATTTTGCCCGTTTGTTCACGATGAGATCACATTTATTTGAAAGCAAGTCTGAAATACGAGACAAACAGGAATACTGAATCATTCCTGTTTGCATCTTCATAGTTCAACAAGGCATATAAATCCACTGATCGACAGTCCTTGTTCAGTATCTTACAAGAATAGGGACTCGATCCAAAAATACTATTCTAATGAAACAGTCATTGGTTGACTCTGCATCGAAAATTAAATTCATGGCAAAAATCTCCGATCCCTTCATATTCAAAACTGGAGTACGCAAAGGCGACTGGTTATCCACACTATTGTTCAACCTAGTCCTGGACAAAGTAATGAGGGAATCAGAAAAAGATCTGAAAAACCAAGGACACGTCTAGGACATGTCTAGGGCGTTCCCGGGGCAGCTAAGCGATCCGCGGCTTACCTTTTGGACGTCCTGACTATACTGTCAGCAACAGCTACCAAACAAAAGGAAATACTAGCAGAATGCGCAAAAACGTTTGCCTCCAAATCTCTTTCCAGAAGTCTGAATTTTCCTGCTTAAAGTTAAACACACAAAATTTCACCAAAATACGACAAGACAAAACAGTGTTACACACTGAAATATCCATGTGAGATCCACGAACCCACAGGAGGAGAGAAAATCTCATTATATGCTCAAGTGCAAAAAAAAAAAAAGTGGGTAGTGTATGTCAGGACTCAGAACATGCCTAATAAATTCAGATACTATACCACATAAGTCAAGCCTTAAGTACCGTATGCGAATGGGAGATTAACACTCCACGCGAAAACGACATTGAAAGGAACCACGCAAAATTATAAGAAAAATCTCGGCTCGTACGATGGAAGAGTGATACAGGTTACACTCTAGCAAAAGCGGCAACGTAAGACCTAGCAGTAGGTATCACAAAACTAAGGTTAAAATGTTCTACGGCCACATTAGCAGGCTACCACCAGCAAGACTCATCGACAGAATCTTGACATGAGTGCATGTGGTCCGGTCAACAACACCATGGATCACACAAGTCAAACTTGACCTAGAAAAAGCACAAATCGGTCCAAAGGAAAACGCAAGACACAAACATGTACACTGAGGTGGTGGAAGTCATGGGACAGTGAAATGCACGTACAGATGGCGGTAGTATCGCCTACATAAGCTATAAAAAGGGTAGTGCAGCGGAGGAGCTATCATTTGTACCCTGGTGAATCATGTGAAAGGTTTCCGACGAGGTTGAGGCCGCGTGACGGGAATTAACAAAATTTCAACGCGGAATAGTAGTTGGACCAAGACGCATGGGACGCTTCATTTCGGAAATCGTTAAAGAATTTAGTTTTCCAACATACACATGTCAAGAGAGTGCCGACAATACCGAATTTCAGGCATTGCCTCTGACCACGGACTACACAGTGGGGGCGATTGACTTCACTTAGCGACCGAGAGCAGTGCCGTTTGCGTAGAGTTGTCAGTGCTAACAGACAAGCAACACTGCATGAAATAACCGCAGAAATCAATGTGGAGCGTATCGATAAGGACGTGCAGCGAAATTCGCGTTAATGGGTTATGGCAGGAGACAGCGGAAACGAATGCCTTTTGGTGGCAGCACAACATCGCCTGCGGCCCCTCTCCTGGGCTAGTGACCACTTCGGTTGGAACCCGCCCCGAGTTCTTTTTCTTTGCCAACCTCTTCATCTCAGAGTAGAACTTGCAACCTACGTCCTCAATTATTTGCTGTATGTACTCTAATCACTGTCTTCCTCTGCAGTTTTTACCCTCTACAGCTCCCTCTATTACCATGGAGGTCATTCCCTGATGTCTTAACAGATGTCCTATCATCATGTCCCTTGTCCTTGTCAGTGTTTCCCACATATTCCTTCCGTTTCCGATTCTGCTCAGAATCTCCTTACCTTGTCAGTATACACAATTTTCAACATTCGTCCGTAGAGCGCCACGTCTCAAATTCTTCAATTCTATTCTGTTCCGATTTCCCCACAGTCCATGTTTCACGGTCATACAATGTTGCGCCTTAAACGTACATTCTCAGTAGTTTCTTCCTCAAATTAAGGCCTTTGTTAAATACCAGTAGACTTCTCTCTCTCAGGAATTCCCTTTTTATCAGTTCTAGTCTGCTTTCGATGTCCTCCTTGCTCCGTCCGTCATTGGTTATTTTGCTGCCTAAGTAGTACAATTCCTTAACTTAATGTACTTCATGATCATCAATCCTTATTACTTTCCTCTTTCTTCGATTTACTCTCAATCCATGTACTGTACTAATGAGTACATTCATTCTATTCAGCAGATCATGTAATTCTTCTCCGCTTTCACTCAGAATAGCAACGTCATCTGCGAAACCTATCATTGATATCCTTACACGATGAATTTTAATCCCACTCTTAAACCTTTCTTTTATTTCCATCGTTGCTTCCTCGAAGTACAGATTGAACAGTAGGGGTGAAAGGCTACATCTTTGTCTTACACCCTTCTTAATACGAGCACTTAGTTCTTGGTAATCCACTCTTATTACTCCCTGTTGGCTGTTGCACAAATTGTATATGAGCCGTCTCTCCCTATAGGTTACTCCTAATTTTCTCAGAATTTCGAACATCATGCACCATTTTATATTGTCTATCGCTTTTTACAGGTCGACAAATCCTATGAACGTGTCTTGATTTTTCTTTAGTCTCGCTTCCTATTTGGGCCCGGACCTCTGTTTCTTTCCCTACACAGCTACGACAATGTACAACTACAATACCGATCGTTTCTACAACTAACTTACTGTGTTTTACCTGCCCCGTTTAGACGGACACCCAATCGCTTCCACAGACCCCCCGCTAGACGTGTAGCCACTTCCTGTGTGTAGTGGACTCCTGACCTCTTAAACGTAACCCGGAAACCCACCACCCGATGGCGCAAGTCAAGGAGTCTGCAGCCTACACGGTAACAGAACCGCCTGAGCCTCTGATTCAGACCCTCCAGTCTGCTCTGCACGAAAGGGCTACAATCGGTTCTGTCGACCATGCTGTAGATGGTGAGCTCCGCATTAATCACGCAAGCAAGGCTTGCAGTCTTTACTATTTCCGCTAGCCGCCCAAAACCAGACAGACTCTCTTCCAATCCAAAGCGACACACGCCATTGGTACCGACATGGCCGCCCTGTACTTTTCATGGCATCCGGAAGGACCATTTTCAAATCCGGAATGGCTCTGAGCACTGTGGGACTTAACATCTGAGGTCATCAGTCCCCTAGAACGTAGAACTACTTAAACCTTACTAACCTAAGGACATCACACACATCCATGCTCGAGGCAGGATTCGAACCTGCGACCGTAGTGGTCGCGCGGTGCCAGACTGTAGCGCCTAGAATCGCTCGTCCACACCGGGCGGCCCATCCGGAATGACTCCCTCCGGTATGCACACCGAGCGCACATTGGCCTCCTTCCCCTCCTTGGCGCGGACAAATGTAATCAACTTCGATCCTTGCCAGAAACCGAAGAGCAAATTCAAAACGTTGCTTAGGATCATGAGGTTTCAGTGTCTACAACGTCTGTATCTTGTATGGGTTCCAGCGTAAAACAAACGACAAACCTTTTGATACTGTTAACCAAGGTGGACAATTCTCGTGACACTTTACGGGCAACAGCACCACCCAGGGCACATGCTGCATGGTCGTTTACAGCAAGAGCAGCCTTGCCAATAACTTCCACAGGGATAGGATGCCATCTTTTTCCAGGTGATACAACGAGCTCGCCCGTGTTTTCCAATTACGTTATCGTCTTCTTCAATCCACTTAATGAGATCGGCCTTCTCCTCAGACCTTTCGGCCGGCGGTACTCTCACTGTGCAGTGCTGTAATTGTCGCCGTTCACATAAAACAGTTTCAATAACAGCGCACGGTGTCTTCTCGATAGTCATACTGTTCACTCACGATAAGGCTTCTCAATTGATAGCATTGGAGTCATACCGTCATACAAAAAGTGTACAGCGCCAGATTTGCACCTGGTGGCCAAAATTGGAAGTAGTTTTTTTACGCATTTGCATATCTACCAAGTTTCGCTGCTGTACGATAACTTGAGCCCGCACAGGACCTCCGCGAGTAGCTCCACTTCAATTACATTGAATCGCCAGAGAAGCTAGTATAGGCATGCATATTCAAATACAGAGACATGTAAACAGACAATACATCGCTGCGCTTGGCAACGTCTATATAAGACAACGAGAATCTGGCGCAGTTGTTGGATTGGTTACTGCTACTAAAACGTCAGGTTATCAAGATTTAATTGAGTCTGAACGTGGTGTTACAGTCGGCGCACGGGAGATGGGACACAGCGCCTCCGAGGTAGTGATAAAGTGGGGATTATCCCGTACGACCATTTCACGAGTGTACCGCGAATGTAAGGGATCCGGTAAAACATCGAATTTCCACTTCGCTCCGGCCACAAAAAGTTCTTGCCTGAACTAGGCCAACGACGACTGAAGAGAATCGTTCAGCATGACAGAGGTGCAACCCTTCAGGAAATTACTGCTGATTTCGATACTGGGCCATCAACAAGTGGCAGCGTGCGAACCATTCAACACAGAAGCATCGATGTGTACCCCTGGACATCACGACACATCCTCGCCTTGGCACGTCAACGCCGAAATTGGACTGCTGATGACTGGAAACATATTGCCTGGTCGGATGAGTCTTATGTCAAATTGTATCGAGCGGATGGACATGTACGGATATCGAGACAACCTCATGATTCCACGGACCCTCCATGTCAGGAGAGGACTGTTCAAACTGGTGGAGCCCCCATAGTAGTGTGTGGCGTGTGCAGTTGGAGTGATACGTCTAGATACACCTCTGACAGGTGACACGTACGTAACAATCCTGTCTGATCATCTCATCACTTACATCCCTTCATGTCCGTTCTACATTCTGAAGGACTTGGGCAGTTCCAGCAGGACAATGTGACACCCCACACTTCCAGAATTGCGAAACACTCTTCTGGGTTTAATCACCCACCAAACTCCCCAGATATGAACATTCTTGAGCATATCTGGGATGCTTTGCAACGCGCTGTTGAGAAGAGATCTCCACCTCCTCGTTCTCTTACGGATTAATGGACAGCCCTGCAGCATTCATGGCGTCAATTCCCTCCAGCACTCTTTCAGACATTGACAGGTTGAGTCACGTTTGCGTGCTCGCGGGGAGGGGAGGGGGGGGGGGGGGTAGAGCTACACGATATTAGCAAGTGTGTACCAGTTTCTTTGGCTCTTCAGTGTATAACCACCCCGGTATGTGTGGTTGCGCTGGAAAGCTAATCACAATCGATACCAATCTGAAATTTCTTTCATGCCACCTCATGGTGTCACAATTTTTGTGTCCACCGGTGTATTTTGATCTTCAGTTTCGTGTGCGTTCGTGTGCGACGCATTGAATCTATGGTGTATCTGCCGAAATCACTGGGGGCGATGTCCGGCAACTGCGTCGGCCGGCGCGCTGCCGCCTCGCCAGATAACTTGGCAGGTGTCCGGGCGCCGCGACGCGCCGCCCGACCGCTATCTGCGACGTCCCCAGCACTGGCCGCAGGCCACGTGCCGCCCCGCCGCTATCTCTGAGGCGCACAATGGACAAAGTTTGGCCGCTGCCGGTTCCTGCAGGACTCAGCGGACAGCACTAGTTCCTTCCGTACAGAATGTCCTTCACGGTGTCAAAACGTTTCGCGTATACTGGTGTGAAGACAAACAATAAAGGTACAGAAGAAGGACAGCTGTTCACGTTTTCATGCGATATAATCTGCAAGTGCTCTCAGTTCAATTACTCCTCTGTATTAATGATCTCTCTATGGACTCGATTCAGCAGATAGAATAAGTAGTTTTTAGAGATTTCGTAACTCACTGGGTAAAAACGGAGCTCCTATACGTTAGCTTTATTGTTGTCCGACTGTTAAAACTACTTATCCTTAGGAACGGGTAGAGATGTCACGATGAAGCTTAACCTTAATGCTAAGGTCTACGGTCCCTTGGCGGTGTAAAAAAATTTAATCTAATCAATTAAATCAAAAGAAACGGCCATACGTGTCCTATGTATACAGGTAATCGCTGACACATATATAACTTCGTATCGTACATGGCTTGGTAGTCCAGCGATAGCGGCTCGGTAGCTCAGCGTGGTGGGTCAGAGGACTAACTGCCTTCTGAATTAAAATACAAAAAAAAAATAAAAAAATTAAACAAAGACTGAGTGAAGTATTCAATGATGTACTAGAAGGGGTGTCATGTAACGTCCTCCAAGACTAAATGAAGTGAACAATACCGAAATATGTGGAAAGAGAAAGAGAGAGAGAGCGAGAGAGAAGCTAAAGCGCTTGCTAGGAAACCAAGAGTTTGCAGGATCGAATCCCGGTTGGGCCACGGCTTTCTCTGCCTTCATTTCTCAACACTGTGAGGAGCCACTGGAACAACGCGTTGTTCGGATTCCACGTTAAACTGCAGGCTCCTTTCCACCCACTTGAGTAGTTGGGATAAGTTATTCTTCAACTTTTTATTCTTCTGTTGCATGTCCACTAATGGATGTTTACGATCACATTGCCCAGTCTTCTCTGTCTCTTCCAGTATGGGTAAGGTCCGCCGCATTTCTTATTCCTGTCCAGTGTCTGACGTTGCAGAGTCATGATCTCCTCCTACCAATTCCCCTCTTGCCTTCAGTGTTCCCCTCAACTATCAGTTGAAAGGGAAACGTAAGTGTACGAAGTGGCATCCTGTGCAAGACAACATTGCAGTTTTGTTTTCACGTGGACATGTTTCAGCACTTTTTTGTGCTATATTCAATGGGTTTATTTGTTCATTTTTCTTCAGCAAAATTGTTGTTACACGTAAATCTTTAAAACTTTGGTAGAAGTATTTACATTTGTAAAATGAGCGAGTATTGTCAATTATTTTACATTGGTTTGCATACATTGCAGAGTTGAGACATGTGTCGTCAAAGGCGCTAGAAATAAGTGTGTTACCTCGACACAAACAAAATTAAAAACACCTCAACATTAAAAACTGCAAGTGACACACTAATTAACTCGATACATAGTAATACTCGGTCGGAAATGCCTAACAAACAGAAAAATGAAACAACGTTTTGCTGTTTCCAGATGACAAGCTGTAAATTGCGTAGTAGACCTAGAGTAACTAGCATAATCGTCCAGTAGCTTCATGTGAGATGTGTAAACAAACGAATGCATCTACTTTACTTCAAAATGTACTAACAAACTAGAACCTTTAGACATATAGTAAATAAACAACACCGAATGCTTCAACTCAGTGAGTCAAGTATAACTATGTTTCTTTAATCTATAACAACAATACACCTTTTCATAAAGTTGCAACACCTAGGCAAAGTAGCAAAATATTTCTTAATAACACTCTTGGGTATAATTGCCTTCCTTACCTTAACAGATGGTTTTATCATTCTTCCACTAATATAGTCCCATCAATAAATTTCCTTAAAACATATTCTTAAAAAATCCCTTTTTAAATATTGCTGCCTCCAGTACCCGGCAGGTCAGCTTCCATCCTTTTCAAACCACGAGCATTGCCAGACTCAGTAAGACAAACTGACACTTCAAACAAGTAACCTCTCTGAGCAACATCTGTGGTTTCAAAATGAGACTTAAAAAGAATAAGATTATATCGATGCTACAGAGGTCGAATACATTTATCAAATTCACAGTTTCATTCACTTTTAGGGCCAAAACCACCTGAAAATCGTCGTGGCAAAAGCAGAAATATAGGACATTACACTAAAGAAAGGAATTAGAAATAAGTTTAGAATTCATTCCCGTCCATTCTTATGCCACTGCTTAAGCAGCTGCATTAACTACACAGTGACAGCAATTGTTTCAGAAATCTAATTGGATCCCAGCAATCCAGTTAATATTGGAAGTGATAGTTGCATTCGAAAAACAAACTACAAGGAAAAATGATCTGAATTACCACTCTTGTGGCTGTTAACTCAGTCACAAGCCACGCTAGGTAACTGCTCGGTCTAGGGCGCCTTGCCACGGTTCGCCCCTCCCCCCCAACCCCCCCCCCTACCCCCCCCCCCCCACCCCCGTCGGAAATCCGAGTCCTCCCTCGGGCATGGGTGTGTGCGTTGTCCTTCGTGTAAGTTAGTTCAAGTTAGATTAAATAGTGTGTACGATTAGGATAGACCGATGACCTCTGCAATCTGGTCCCATAGGAACTTACCATAAATTTCCAAATTGCAACTCTGTCAGAACATCGACTGAATTTTACAACTACAGAACTCTCTGACACATTGCCAAAGTAAATAAAACGTTTCACAGATAGTAGTAGCATGCAGATATGGGTTCCGTAGCCATTATCATCTTTAGTAACATTTCCGCGAGTATTGGACCACGTCGTCACGTTGACTGTCTATCTGCTAGCTATAAACTTGCAATACCATACAGGCGGCATCCAACAAACATAAAATTGGAACCATTGTATTACATGCTTGTGTCAGAAAATCGTCAACATTCAATAACAACTGCAGAATGTAGGTAGAAGCAACAACGTCTGCTGGTTGCTGTATTTTTATTTATTTTTTTTTTTTTTTGAGAGATTACAAATGGCATTTGGGAGATGTTGATTTTTAAGAAGCTATAGTTATTCATCGTGTAAGACGGATAAAAAAAACATCAGCAGCAAGAGCGTGAATTCCATAGTGGCAGGACTGTGGCAACATTGCTGCTCGCGTTGATCGGTATGTCATTACTGTCATGAGAATAGGGAATCGATGGTTTCACGAGAGCCGTATTCAACACCGTATGGGATCTCAACGATCTCACGCTGCTAGCTCCTGAAATGATGGTAATACTTCATCAATAAACACTTCCGGGCTAAGTTGCCGTGGTCGATCTGTAGAACTACTTCTCCCTGACGTTTCGTTCTCAACTACGGAGAACATCTTCCGAGGTGAGTCAACGACTGAGAAGAAGTTCTACAGATCTACCACGGCAACTTAGCCCGGAAGTGTTTATTGATGAAGACGCCGGCCGTGAAAGCCTACATGGAATGATGGTAATACTGTTCGACCATCGTGCAGGACCGTACAACACCGTCACATACTCGGAGTCCGGAAATGAACTTCATCGCAGCAAGACATGAACAGTGGCAGAGCGACGATATTTGTATCATCATGGAATGTAATACGGCGACCGTTGCGGCAGCTGTCCTTGAAGCAGCAGCAGCAGAGAGAAACGTGCAGACAGTGGCGCCCCCCCGTTAGTACAACAGCAACACTAAACAATCCTTGCGACCGCAATGCTGGCGGTCCGTAGTGGTCCGCACAGTGCAATCACAACTACTTCTATTTATCAGTTGGTAAAATGTTTCAAGAACATTCTGACGCCTTGAATTAGTTAAATGCTTCTAATATAAACGGAACCATGTACATGATTTTTCATTATGTGTCTTGAAAGAAGAGCCCGAAGGTCCTGAATTTCATACTGAAGTACTGTACAGATTAACACTAAAATGCCTCAAATATTGGTCAAAAACCGTTCTTCAGATATTTCTTAGGACATTGTCTGACATTCTGCAGTTGGTATAGCAAAGGGGAATCTAACCACTGTACTTAGAAGATTTCTAGTGTATTTTCTGTCAAAATGTTTATTGGATGGCGTAAGCAATGCAGATTTGTAGTTAAAGTTGAAAGTATTTCGGTCTTGAATTCAAATAACATAATGTTTGTATGCATCTCTGGAGACGCTAAGCAATTTTCGATATTTACAAATCGTAGCGGACGACCAAAGGAAAAGAGTAACCAAGGGTACTGAATCTCCGTAAATCGACAATATAACGCAAATTTTGGCTTTAAAATTAGATTTAATGATCATTACAAGTTATTCAGTTTGCTTAAGAAAAAATTTTACATGCCTTTTGGCTATTTCGGGCGAAATCATTGTTCAGACCGTATGACCCCCAACATAAAGGACAAAGTCACATCGAGGTCTGAGGAGAAAATTCTGCAATGAAAGAGAAAGACATAAACGGGAAGCAGTAATGGCAGCAATGAAATAGCAGCCGAAATGCCGACTCCCAGGAGACGATGCCTCAGGTTGACCCTAGAAACGGGGTTATGGAGATTTTTACCTGGAAAGAAATAATAAAGTGCAGCGAGCTCCTACAATTCAATTAGTAGCGACGGAATCCGCGGCGTGGGTAGGCGCCCAAGGGGGCCAATGCAAACAGAAAATCAAGAGGCGGTAGGAAAGTTGAAAGTTCACGGGAACGAATTAAATATGTTTGGTGCCAGGGGAGTTGACAGCTTTAATAAAAGATGAACTGCAGAAATACCTATTGGAACCGACATAGCGGTCTTGGTTGACAATAGCAAGATGCGGTATCACTATCATTCTCTCTGACAATGACGCTACGAACTGTGTGATGATGAAATAGATATTTCATATGTTTCATTTGCTCAAGTTCTATGTACTTATAAATTACCTGTAAGTCAGAAACCGATTGCTTTAAAAAGGCCTTCAACATACTTCCAGAAAATAGCAGCATGCGTGACAAACTCGAATCTTGGTCTCTACCTTGAAGACGCACACATGCGGTCGACTATGAACAGCTGTATCATTGTGATGTCTACTCGAGTCTCCTCTTGATTCTTGTACATATCGCATACTGCTGTAGGTTACCTATTTCCCTCTGAATTTGGGACATCTTGCACCAGTTTTCACTGGTGAACGCTTTTTCTAGTTCGAGAAATTCTGTAAGTGTGTTTCAGTTTTTTTTTTTTTCAGTCTTCCTTCCAGAATCAACCGCAACTTCAGCCGTACCTCTCTGTTGCCTTTACCTTGCCTAAACCCAAAGTGATCAGGGCTAAAACATCCTCAGTTTCATTTCCATTCTTCTGTACATTATCCTAGTCAGGAACTTAGAAGCATGAGCTGATTATTGTGATAGTTCTCGCACTTATATATTCGTTTTACTTACAGCGCAGCAAATTATTGTGCGAAAATAGTGTTGAAGTGTGAACTAATATGTCCAGCATCTACTCTTCTATTACGGAATAATTTCAAACTATTTCTTAAAATATTTTATCATTTTAAAGATATTCTGTCTTACAGCAAGCAAACTGTAATGTGGAGGTAGGAGAGGATGTACTGGCAGAAGTAAAGCTGTGAGGAGGGGGCGTGAGTCGTGCTTGGGTAGCTCAGTTGGTAGAGCACTTGCCCGCGAAAGGCAAAGGTCCCGAGTTCGAGTCTCGGTCAGGCACATAGTTTTAATCTGCCAGGAAGTTTCAAACTGTAATATTCATTATTTACTTTCACTGCTCTTCTCAGGGTCTCCTACATAGGACAGTATGATTCATAACATACAATGAAATCATGCATTATCTTCGCTACTGGTCGGGGCAGCTGGTGAGTGGCCTCGACTGCGTATTTTCTCTAGAAGGAAGTGGACGCTCTGGTGACAGACACATATAAGTTATACGTATGCTGCTAATTCCTTCACAGCCGATGAGAAGGCCTTTTTAAGCATAATGTTTTGTGCACATGGTGTACAACAGTTAAGTATTTGAAATACAAGTACAAAACCACTAAGTTCTCTGATATAATAGTTCTTTGTTTACTACTTGCTGCTATCTTCTAATCATCTTCAGGCAAATTTACAACAGCCTACATGGCGACATTCTTTCTTTGGTGTAAAATAAAATTAAGAAGCCATAATTTCTCACTAACAATCTGCCAACTGTCAGACTTCTAAATTCTGAGTACAGGTTCAGATCTGGAATTGGCGTAGCTACCATACTTTTGAACAAGAATTTATTTATGCTAATTCCCTTTTAGGAATGTGGTTTTAATTAATCTGAAATGCATCTGACTGACAGTATATCGGATTGTACGAAAGAAAAATTCACAAGAATATTCAGAATGACTATTTCGCAATTTACATGTGCCGTATTACAAAACACACATCTCTTGAGTTAAAATGAAATTTCACTGATTGAAAACTGTTCCTAATATTCCGTCAAGAATGCTCATTTAGATCTACAACAAGTTCTCACTTGGAAACGGACTACGTGACTCTTCTGCAGCTGCCCTGCAAATGATGACCTGAAATAAATGACTGAGCGACACTTTGCTTTCTTATTCTTTTTTCTTTAAGTTGGTGTTCAGTTATTGTCCATACAAAAATCCAAGGCGTGGCAATGCAAATTTTATCGAACATATTTCTTTGAACAGTGGGGATACGCTTTGTGAAATATCTTTTAAACGTCAAAAGGAAGTATTTTGAAATTCTTTTAATGACACTAAAGTGAACTCCAGCTAATACGAACAGTCAGCATTCTCTCTCTCCACGTCCAAAGTATGCTTCTACAAAATATTTCTATTCCAAAAATTTGTTTTCATGAACTCCTAATGCAATATTATTTAACTAATGTAACAGTACTGAACACATGATTTATATTTACCCCACACACAATGAAATCTTTGCTTCGCAACAATTACTGAACTCACGCTTGCCGCTAACAAATTCAGAATAAGTTATCTTTCTCTGAAGTGTGGTTTCTCTATACAATCATCTTAAAAATCATCCTTTAGCCTCACGTTGCACATTGTGGAACATCTCACTCAGAAATATCTGTGCGGCACCTTCGCTATCCAGGCTGCTCCTTCCTCCAAAAACCAACACTATCTCCATCACTTCGCCCCTACTACTGCGCGGAGCTACGGCTCGACTCTACTGTTACCTACTAGCTTCTTCGCGTTTTTCTTAATAATACAATCTGCGGAAACCAGAGACTGTGTAGCACTCATGTGTACGGCATGTAAAGATATTTTAAGTGTCAATATTCCGAATAAATAGGTAATTTTCAATATATTTGCATTCAAAGAGGCACCAAGTTGTAAAATACCAAACTAACTGTGACTACTATTTCATTTAATGTATAAACCTTTCACACTGTGTAAAGTGACGGAGGATGTTTATTTTATCTGACGCCACCGAAAACACGATGCCATGTAGGCTGTTTTGTGTAATTTTATGACAGCTGTATATGAGCAGAACATCGCAGCTCTCGGTAGTCTGAAGTATGAGACATTTTATCCCTTGAAATAACGCACCAGAAAATAAAATTCGTCCCTTTTTAAATCCCTATAAATATTCGTTTATTCACAGGTATGACAGTTTACCAGTAATCATCAGAACGAGTGTCTTCCCGTGAAGGTAACACGTCAAGTGATCATCTGACACAGAGTGCAACACGTCAAGCATTCTCTAGTGCTCATCGTGCTCCAATCTGACATTGAAAAATTTCATTTAATTGCTGATAATACGGATAATTCGCTCCATTCTAGCTGAGAGAGGCTCTCACCGACAACTTTGTACACAAGAACCGACGACGGTCAATAGCAACAGACAACTAAGTCAGTGTGTATTGGTGTGCGAAGAGAAGGAAAAATACGTAGAAAGAGAAGAGTGGGGGCAGGGAGGAGGAAGAAGGAGAGAGAGAAAAGATTGGTTCTGTGCTGCAACGTCACGTTAATGGTCTCTCCGGCCAGTTACGCAGATCGGAATTCTGGCCGCCTTTGATCTGTCGTCCCAGCAGAAGACCATTTCGCGAATAAAGGCGAGTCCCAGGGCAAGAAAGACGGCCTGCGGGGGCGCCACAGAGCGGATGCCCGCCCAGGGCACAGACGGGCATGCGGCGGCGCGCCTGCATATCCAGAGCGGACCGCAGGCTACGTCCCTGTGCACGCGAGTGATGGCCTGTGTGCCACAGACCGGTAATTAGGTCGATCGATGGGGGGCTAATTTGCATACGCAGCCGTCTGCTGCCGCATCCACCACCCTTGATGCAGTAGCCGCCTGCCGCACGCCGCGTGTGGCAACAGCACTCTACTGAAAAGCGATGCAGCCGCGCTAGTGACGAGCAAACGAGGAGACAGCAAGTGTCTTGCACGCAGCTGGCGTTCCCACATTTACGAGACCTCCCTCTCGCCTATATGTTTGAAAATGAACTTGGCAACATCGAATAGTGCCTATCTCAGTGACGTGAAATTTGTAAAATGGGGAGACGGGGGAAGAAAAGTTAGAGTTCACGGAGATGGAAACTGATGGGTCAGGGAGACGAGAAGAAATTGTCATGGTCCGATATAGGAACCATCTTCTCCTAAAACCATCTAGGTAGATGGCTGAAAGCACAGTGGCCAGATCGTGATTGAAACCTTCCTCCACCCATATGTGAGCCGTGGGTCTAAGCCACTGTGACACCTCAAGTGGTCGGATTCTATCCCTACGAGTGTGTATTCACTATAATAATTATAAAGATTCCGCCTCGACTGCAAATAACAAACCGCATGTTGACCTAGGTTTCGTGGCGGATAACCACAGCTTCTTCGGAACACACTAAAACTACAAACTGTCTAAAGAGGCATGGTACAACATTAATACAGAACGCCCAAAAGGGCAAAAGACTAGCCTAAAACAAACGGTATGTGTGTACCATGTCAATAGCTGTACTTAGCTCAAACGTCAACAGCAGCTCCTGACGTTTGAGCGAAGTACAGCAATTGACATGTTCACACGTACCGTTTATTTTACATTTTGTGCGATTCTTTTGCCCTTGTGGGCGTTCTGGATTAATGTTGCACCATGCCTCTTTAGGCAGTTTGTGGTTTTAGTGTGTTCCTTAGAAGACGTGGTTATCCGCGCCGGAACGTAGCTCAGCGTCCGCTTTCTATTTGCAATAGAGGCGCATTCTTTACATTTATTAACTTAAACATGATTTCTGAGGCGCTGCAATGTTAAAAGTTCTCTGTATTTACTACATTTAAAATTTACTCATTAGTGGTAGTCACTACCATTTTGCAGAGATCCTTGTTGACAACTTGGGTTCATGGCTCCGTGGCGCCTGCATCACAATAGAAGCCTCCTATCAGCGCTTTCCAGTTAAAATCAGGATTCGTCTGACAAAGCAACGGTTTTCCAGCCATCGAGGGTCGAACCAACACGTTCACGAGCCCGTGAAAGGCGCTGCAGACGATGTCGTGCTGTTATCAAAGGCACTGGCGTCGGTTGTCTAACGCCGTAGCCCATTAACGCCAAATTTGGCAACACCTTCCAAACTTACATGTTCCTCATACGTCCCACATTGATTTCTGCCTTTATTTCAGGCAGTGTTGCTTTTTTGTTAGCGTTGACAAGCCGCTGCTCTCGGTCGTTAAGTGACAGTCACCGGCCACTGGATTGTCGGTGGCGAGAAGTAATGTCTGAGATTTGGTATTCTCGGCACACTATTGACACTGTGGATTTCGGGAATATTAAATTCCATAACCATATCTGAAATGGAATATCCCATCTGTCTATACACATTCCGAGTTCAAAGTATGTTATTTCCCGTTGTGCGGCAATAATCACGTCGGAAATCTTTTGAATTGACAGCTCCGCCAACGCACGGTCCTTTTATACGTTCTGTACGCACCATCTGTATTCATGCATATCGCTATCCCACGATATCCAGTGTATTTAACAGTCTGTGTCTAACATTACTCATCTACATACCAAAAATCAGTGAGCGAAATGAAATTAGAAGGAAGTATTAATAACAATTAATTACAAAGTAAAATTAGTTCTAAGCACAAGCTATTCGCAGGTAATAGAAATTCCCGCTTTCAAGACTGGGAAAATTGTTAAGACATTAAATAAGCTCAGTACAATTGCGAATGCCACTAGTTCCATGGTAAAGAAACACTCTATTTAAAGGTGTAAGACGGTGCACGACTGCCGAGAATCGATTAACCGTCCACACGTTACCTAATTTATTTGAAAAGTATACAAAATTTTACTCACCAAAAAACTCTTTAACAGAGAAATTAACAACCTCCTCAAAATAACTTTAATACAGTATACAGCAATATGCAGAACTCACAATATTTACAATCGCTGAACAAAATACAACCTTTGTATCACAACAACAAAAACAGTATAAAAAACCGGAAACTGCTTTTGGCGGTCTTTAGTGCACGTTCCTTCACTTGATCCTAAAGTCTCACTACATTGAATCACCGACCAGGAAACATCATGTGTCCGTACGGACACTATCCTCCAGGTACAACAGATTGCCCTGTTTGCTTTGGTTTTTATTCCATTGGATCACCACAGCAGACTCAGACGATCGTGAGACTAGTCTTAATAGAAAGTGAATATTTATCACGCGTAATACGAATGAAGTAATAGAGTGAACAATTATATTAACGGACGCACGGAGTGAGAAAGAATTTCAGAAAAATTAGATGATTCGTTCAAGAGAAAGTGGTTCACAAACTGAACAAGTCAGTAACGTGTTGGCCTGCCTCTGGCACTTATTCAAGAGGTTATTAGGTCTGGCACTGATTTACAGAGTCGTTGGATGTCCTCGTGACAGATATCGTGTCACATTCTGCCAAATGTGGCCCATTAGATCGTCAACATGCCCAGCTGGTGGGAGAGCCCTGCCTACTGTGTTCCAAACGTTGTCAGTTGTGGAGGGCCGGCCGCGGTGGCCGAGCGGTTCTAGGCGCTCATTCCGGGACCGTGCGACTGCTACGGTCGCAGGTTCGAATCCTGCCTCGGGCATGGAAGTATGTGATATCCTTAGGTTAGTTAGGTTGAAGTAGTTCTAAGTTCTGGGGGACTGATGACCACAGATGTTAAGTCCCATAGTGCTCAGAGCCATTTGAACCAAGTTGTGGAGGGATCCGGAGACCTTGCTGACCAAGGCAGGGTTTGGCAGGTTGTTTGTGGGAGGGGATTATCCTGCAAAATGTAAGCCCAGGATGGCTTCCACGAATGGCAACACAACGGGGCGTGGAATATCGTCGACGAAACGCTGTGCTTTAAGGGCGCCGCGTGTAACAATCAAAGGGGTCGTGCTAAGAAATGAAATGCCACTCCAGGCGATCATTGCTTGTTGTCGGATCTTCTGTCGGTCGACGATCAGGTTGGTATCCCACAGCTGTCCAGGACGTCTCCAGACACATCGTTGCTGGTCGTCAGAGCTCAGTTCGAAGTGCAACTCATCAGTGAACACAATTCTATTCCAGTCAATGAGACTCCATGTCGAAGACGGGGATGAGACTTGGGGGTGGGGGGAGGGGAGGCTTGATGGCGGCAGGGAGAGAGTAGAAAGGATTAAATTAATCATTCTTAATTTCAATTAAACAAACAGATGGTTACTATTGGTAGAATCCTTACTTTTGTCTAGACGCTGAGAAATGGTACAAAATTTAAAGTTTGTCTGGATAGCAGCCTGAAGTGGCGCGACGGACTGATTATGAGGAAATATGAGGCATGTTTTTTAAGTAAGTACCGTATTGAAATGAAAAAAGACGTGCTAAGATATCTCAATGATTTTATTTTTACATGAAAGTCTGTACCTTTATCTACTTTTCTACATAAATTACGTCAATATTGAGGTAGTTGTCATAACAGTGTACCAGTTTTTGAATACCCCCTTCATAGAAGTCTGCCGCGTGAATTGTTAACCACTGCACCACCACTGTTTTGACTTCGTCATCGTTTTGAAGACGCTGACCGCCCAGGTGTTTCTTCAAATGCAGGAACAGATGGTAGTCACTGGGCGCAAGATCGGGGCTGTGCGGAGGATGATATAGAGTTTCCCATCGAAAAGATGTGACGAGATCATTGGTCTGATTAGCCACATGCAGACGGGCATTGTCTTGCAGCAAAACGATTCCCTTGCTCAACTTCCATGGACTGTTGCTTTGATTCTGGTGTGACGTAGGCCACACATATTTCATCGCCCGTAACAATTTGGCTTAGGAAATCATCACCGTCGCTGTGGTACTGCTCAAGGAAAGTCAATGCACTGTCTAAACGTTTGGTTTTGTGCACATTCGTCAACATTTTCGGTAACCAACGTGCGCACAATTTTCGGTAATTCAAGTGCTCAGTTACAATGCCATACAAAACACTACGAGAAACATTTGGAAAGTCATCCCGCAAGGAGGAAATCGTAAAGCGTCTGTTTTCTCTCTCCTTATTGTCTGCACCAAACTTTCATTAACGACCGAAGGACGCCCACTCCGTTGTTCATCATGCACATTTGCGCGGTAATCTTTAAATGCTCTCACCCACTTTCTTACCGTTCCATCACTCATAATGTTTTCTCCGTAAGCTGCATAGATCTCACGATGTATATCGATCGCTTTTAGGCCTTTAGCACTAATAAATCTTATAACAGGCCGTACTTCACAGTCGGCGGGACTCACGATTATTGGAGCACCTTAAACACTCAGTTCACAACGTAAACAAGGAAGAATGAGACTGTGTAGATTAAGGAGCAGGCCTTGAGTAAAAATTAAGTTATTGACATATCCTAGCACGTCTTTTTTTAAATTTCAAAACGGTACTTACTTAAAAAACACGCCTCGTATAATATAAAAACAACTACGTTATAAAATGACTGGTCCCGCTTTTACTCGCAAAACATCCTTTATTTTAATCAAGAACGTAGTGTGCCGAATAGGTCAAATAAGTTAGCGAGATTTTATGTTGAATTACGATATGACAGGCGGAAGAGGGGGTACAAGAGCTTTAATATTATGGTCGTAGCCATGCATACATGGCATTACAGGCCGCACGTCGTAGCGCTTAAAGAGCTCGCTGTCGGTTGATCTACGACAGTCGTTCTATAAGTATGATGAATCACGTTACGAGCAGCGTGCTGTTATTGAATCCTTGTGTGCAGAGAAAGAAACCGTGGTGAACATCCATAAAAGATTGTGTGCAGTGTATAGCGATGCTGTAGTTGATAGCAGTACAGTTGGGCGATGGGTAAAGAAAGTTACAGTCTCAGGAAATGCAGAAACACAGCTTCATGATAAGCAACGCTCGGGAAATCCTGTCACAGCCATTGTCCCAGACATGCTGAATCGTGTGGATGCCATTATTCGTGTCGACCGCCGCATCACAACTCGATAATTGGCTCTACAGTTGTCGGTCAGCATTGGAGGTTCGTCTGCAATGATTGAAACTCTCGGATATTCAAAGACGTGCTTACGATGGGTCCCACGAATGCTCACAGAGGACTACAAGATTCAAGGAAAGGTCATTTCATCTGAATTGTTGGAGCTTAAAGATTCTCTACGGGGAACACACTCTGAAGATGACGAGAGTGTCAGTTCAGCAGTGAAAACATTGTGGCACCTTCAGGACAAGATCGTTCATCAGCACGGAATACATGCTCTTTCACAACGTTGGCATACTGCCATAGAAGGTGTTGGAGACTATGTAGAAAAATAGGACATGGACAAGACATGTAGACTTATATTGTCACCCAGTTCTGACTCTTAACAATAAATCTGTTCAGAGAAAAAAGTGTGGGCATTACTTATTGAACGACCCTTGTATGATGGGCCAGATGGTGCGCCGTCAGGCAATAAGCATGAATAATCAGAACGACAGATACACAAAGCAAAACTTGCAGGTACACCCCTCTTTGAAACTGGACTGACTAGCCAAGACTATGATATAACTAGGTCAGGCACTTTGCAGTACTTACTACGCGTGGAGAAGGCCATTAAATTGTACGATTTAATGTTAAAGCACTGCTACTGTATTTAAATCAAGCACTTAAGTCGGAACTGAAGAATCTCAGATCTGTGGTGACTTTCGTGCTTTTCGGAAACGGCAAAATGTTTTGGGAGCGGAGCGGCGGTCGTGTATCAGATTCGGGCGCAAGCCGTTCCGCTCCGTTACAGGAAGGCGGCGCTGCGTGTGGAGATCCGTGACTGAGCTTTCAAGGACGGCTCGGCACAGCACGGGCTCTGTCTGCTGGTGTCTGCCTCACTTTTTCTGTCCCTCAGCTCGTCGACAGCCGGCTTTTTGCACTCGCCTTTTGATAACTCTGCTTGTTGGCGCTCGATTCTGTCTTTGTCTTCCAGCTGACACGCATGCAGCAGGGTAGGTCTGTGTGTATTCTCCTCTCTCTCTCTCTCTCTCTCTCTCTCTTTATGTGTGAGTGTGTGTGTGTGTGTGTGTGTGTGTGTGTGTGTGTCCGCGCGAGCGAGCGGTGTCTCTTCACTATCCATTTACATGGTATCCTCTTTTGTCTTTGTTGCAGTCGGCTGCGGAAATCCATCCCTCGCGTCACGCCTGAAGACTGAGACACAAAGGGTACGTATCTGCAATCTGCGTACTCCTTTTTTACAGCTAATGACCAGCCTTCTCAGTTGTAAAAAAAGTCATCTTGAAGTTGCAAATTTCTACATGCAACGCGCGTACAACAGTCGAAATTAATTGCAGTCTCACAGCAAAAATGCTAATTGATATCGCTACTCACCAGACAGAACGAAATGGATTTTCCAACGAATATGCGGCAGTCATCTTCTCATTTTAGGACTCAGACGAGACCTAAATCGATGATTATTCTACGAGTTTCGCCCCTGGGAGACGTCCAAGAAGTCAGCATTGCTCCACATCATTTGAACTCACTATTAATGTTGTTAAGGTCTACATAGATTCTGCATGGTCTACATAGATTCTTTTTATTTATTCGAATTTTTTTGTTACGTCCATTGCCCATTTGTCAATCTACACACCATAAAATAATTAGTGACCTTTCACATGGCTGCCAGTATTTGAACAAAAAAACTCCAACGCGATTAATTCGATTTCGCTCAGCGAGTTAAAAAAAGGAAGAGGCAGACTGGATAAGTGGTCGTATAGCTATTAGCGCCCGTCTTAATTCCGGCACTGAATCCACTCATCTCGAACGGACATTCCTGTACATGAAGTCGCATTTGAGCGTGGTATCTGTCAACAGTAATGATTAGTTTGCGTAATAATTACAACAATCATAGTTTTATTAACATACATTACGCCTACTGAAAAATTAATGTGTTTAAGACCAGTTTCTTTTTCTATGCAATTCTGACAAAGCTGACTTATCGCGGTGGCTGTTAAATAGCTTTTTCTGGCTTAGTTCACAAAGTGCAGCACCTAAACTATTCACTCTAATTACGTTCATATGTTCATATGTGTGTGAAATCTTATGGGACTTAACTGCTAAGGTCATCAGTCCCTAAGCTTACACACTGCTTAACCTAAATTATCCGAAGGACAAACACACGCACCCATGCTCGAGGGAGGACTCGAATCTTCGCCGGACTTTAATTACGGTCATAGAAGCACAGTCTTCTCCGATTATACTTTCGACCAAAAAGCGGCTCAGCTTTCATAATGAGATATTTCCATAAAAATCTTCATTACCAATTGCACACCCTCACGGTTTGAATTTCTAAAAAAAGTGAAACTTTTTTTTCATTTCTTAGTGAGACGGTTTCATAGCTGTGGTTTTAAATATGCTTTGGGACTTCTTTAATGATGATTTATCAAAAAAAAAGGAACCTTTCATCCACTGTTTCACTCTCTTAACGCTGAATTTCCAAAAATGCTAAAACACGTATTTTTTCTGACCAAGAAACCAAATATCAATTTTCGTAGTTATAGCTTCAAAATTGCCTTCATAGCGACATATTTTCAAAATATCTTCATCTCTTGTTTCACCCACTTAGATGTGGAATTTCGAAAAATCCCTTCTTAACCAATGCCTACTGTATAGGATCAAAACCCTCTCCAGATTTAAAGTAAGTTTGTATCCTTAGCGTTTGGCTGGGTGATGATGAGATAGTGACTCAGTCAGGTCATTTTCTTTTATGTGCTGTATATGAAGACTGGAGGGAACCGGGGCGCTTACAGATCATCCCTTAGTTAAGTGACTTTGCTGAGCTCAGTTGCTTGTAAGACCGAACCGAATCACACGGATTTACCCGATCCAGTGAAACAAACTAAATGACGATAAAATACAATTTTTAACGCTCTTTTGAATATCTGAGGAAAGATTACCCACCTTTTATTTTCCAAAGAAATAGGAACGGTGACTGTTTCAAATGACGATAAAATACAATTTTTAACGCTCTTTTGAGTATCTGAGGAAAAATTATCCACCTTTTATTTTCCAAAGAAATAGGAACTGTGACTGTTTCCCGCAGTTTATTTTTTATTTTCCATTATCATCTGTTGTTTGCTTTTCAATTGATTGCAGTGCAGTATTTGAAGCAGAGAATGTTTTATCATGATAATATGTCAACTACAATGGAAGGCGAAATAAAACTTTTTAAATACGAATTCTGATCAGATACCAAGTGGTTGAAGATGCATGATATTTCAGCTGTTGACAGAAAATATGAAATAGCCTCATCCTCTCTTCTTGTTAATGACAATCGTCATCTCTTCCTGTGAAAGGTGTTACATTGTACCATCCTTATTGCCTTTCTAGATTTTTAAGAGATTTATTGCAAGTGAATTAGTGATCTACATTTAGGAAGTTATGCACGTTACAAAATCTGGTGATATACTTATGACCTCATCGGCATACTCTAGATTTCGATGGCATGATATTCGGTGGCCATACCTGGTAAGTGGCATTACTGGTGATGCTCATTTCTGGTTGTATGTTACGTAGATCCTCTAGCCGCAATTGAGTATGTAAAGAGTCAGACGTCAGCTCAGTTCCCCTCTCAGTGTTACCACGGATGGCAGCCATACCTCGTCCATTTGTAATGGAGTACTGCAACTTGTAAATTGTATCTTTTAGCATCAAAGCAAAACACAGGAATTCTAAAACGTTCACCAAAGTGGCGTCTTCAAATTATGTCGTTGACCCACCACAGAGGCAGCGCGTAGATCTTGCTGTAGGACCTTAATGGAACTACCAACAAACGGTGACATTCTCTTACTGAAATAATGATATCTGCGGTTTGCGAAGATGTCAGCTAGATTTCACTATGCACATTTCTTCAGGTAAAATAGATGTGATAAAATAATTTTACGTGGTAATGCGAACGCCTGCAAGAGTCACACGCACATTTACTAATCATTCTTACTGGCCAAAACACTATTCGCTTTCACTTTCAAAATGAGTAGCAAATTAACATTCGACATGCTAAATTACACTTCCATAAATTTAATAATAATCTGCGTTGCTCGCAGATTTATGAAGCTCAATGCACGCCTTCCAACTCAATTCAATTAACATTTAACTTCCTCCTTCCTAACATACAACCATTTGGAGCGAACAACCTGTATAGTCGGTGACGGCAAAGGAAGTGAGCCTCCGCTTTCTACTTATTCAAATGCCTGCTACAAGTCAGTGATAAAATGATGCTTTGATTACGTAATGAGAGCGCTGTATTAAGAGGTTCACTTATATTTCTATAAAAATATCTAAATGTTAATTTAGTATTGATTTGTAATTGAAAATAGAAGATTAGGCGCGCTGGCCGGAAGGTAATCCCTTCATATTTTATTGCAGCAGGCTGCAATAACACAAGTCAATTCAGTTGGTGCAGTCTCCCACGGCTGCTGTAATTAGGTAGTAACATCTGTCGTTCTTACCTCATGTCTCTTTATAACGTCATACGTCATCTTCTGTATCTACGCTCAACTGAAATATCACATGTGGGGTTAAAACTAAGGCTCCAAGAATCAGAAACGTAATGTACTGCATATTCAGGGTTGTTCTGTGATGATGTTATAAATTCTTAGGGATGACGGAGAAGCAATCTAAGAGATCCTAGTCCGGAAACAACCAAGTCGAATGGCATATGGGAAAATCTACTTAAGTTCCGCCTTAGCCTCGCGCAGCGCTCTAACTAAAGGCCCCAAATTCCCAATCCTGATCATGACAAACATAATTCTCGCTGAATACTCCCCAATACCGTCAGATAATTATCCTTGTTGATGAACTAGTAACGGCGCACGTAACTTGGTGTTGGAAAGACCGAAATTCCTAAATCTCCGATACAATAATAAAGAGTTCCACCTACCTAAAGAAGTTTCACAAGCTGCTATATTTACAACAGTTGTTCAAAATGACATCCCCCAGCGTCAATGCAGGCAAAACATCATTCCACAATGTTCTGTTGTATCCCTTCGAAGATCACTGGTGTCGATTATACAGTGTAGTAGGCAGTGAGAATTGTTGCCAGGAGACCCTCTTCAATGTCGACAGGCGTCTCCGACATGAAACTTTTCACATGGGCCAACAAGAAGAAATCAAGTTGATGAGATCAGGTGAATGTGCTGGCCACGAAAGAAGACCTCCTCTGCCTGTTCACTTTTCGGGGAATGTCTGATCCAGGTATTCAAGAACCCTCAGTCCAAAGTGATGTGGGTCTCTATATCAGTTGAAGAATAACAAGTGGGTTATGTTCCAGGAACCTGAGTATTATGTCTCTGGTAAACACTGTGTACATTGGTACATGTATTCCACAGTCACAGGTATCAGAAAAATTTCCGCTTATAACTTGGTCGCTTACGGCCGAGGCTAGTGATACATTTAACCTTCTCCATCATCCACCAATATTTGTGTCATCATCACAGACTCACCCTGTATACACCAACAGATAGAAGAAGGGTGAGGCACCTACAAGGGGAAGAGTAAACGTAATGAACCTTCAGGCACTGAGAGTGTAAGTGATTTTATTTCAATGATTACAAAAATAGAATCAGTGTTACTAATAACATGGCAGTATGAGCCAACATCTAGCCTGGATGAATGCACTAATAGGATTGCGAATGGCGTCATGAAGTCGTTATATCCTGTCCTGAGGCAAGATACCATAGCTCACAGTATCCTAACTGGATACTGCCACTGGGACAGAGTTGACGTTAAGGCCAGTCTTACACATGATTTATAGGGGACACATCTAGGTACCTTGTTAGGTAAAGGAGTACCTCTACATCTTTCAGACAGTCCATAGAGACACATGCCGCGTGTGGACGAACATTGTGCTTCTGAAAACTGGCACCACAAAACTGTCACATTAGAGTAACACATGATGCAGGGTATCCATGATGTACTGTTGTGCCATTAAAGGCCCCTCAGTTTCTCCACAACATGAGTGACATCGCCGGGTCTCTCCAAAACAATGGAAGCATGGGAACTCCCTCCAGGTCGCCGCCAAACTCGACGATGGTCAGAAAGGACACTGGGGAACTGCGATTCATCGCTGGCACAATGCTATGCCGTTAACCAGCAGTCCGTTCTTTCTCATTAAGGCACCGCTACGAACTCAGCCGTTTATGCTGTCTTGTTATCGACAACCTACGCATTGGACTGGAATTCCCTGGTCGAGCTGCCGCTAGTCTCCAACTGATGGTGCAGGATGAGAGAATATGACAGGGGGTCCATTACTTATTCTCGGTGGCAGACACAGTACTGGAGGGGTTAGGGTATGCTTGACGCAATACACGACGATCCGTCCCTGTGGTCGAACTGAACCTTGAAAACGAATATGCCTACCATAACGTTCCCATGCATTCAAATATCGGGCTACTATCGCATCAGAATGCCCCAAAAATCTGGATATTGGACGGAACGATCACCCAGCCAAACGGAGAACGACAATGAAGCCCTTTCAATATCTTTCGAGTGCTAATAACGACCCCAGCGAACTTGGAAACATCACTAAACACGAAGAAAACTAATGCACTCTGATGACCGTTCTAACTACAATTTACATACTCGCCGATGGTGTGTACGTGTGTGATATTACATTGACAACTGATATCCGTCCGTTCGTGTTTCCCTTTTTTCCCAAAAGTACAACACCACTTTCTATCACTGATACTGCTTACTTTACTTTATTCCTTTATTTTATTAATCTATGCGGATCTGGAGTGTTTCTAGACATTAACATGTAATCGGTCCATAGCGGAGCGCAGTTTCCATCTCCTTCCGCTCGATAGCAAGGGATCATGGTGACCAAATAATTCATCTTAATGTGGGCCAGGAAGGTCTAGAGAGTTATAGCAAAAAGGGATTATTTGTAACTGAAGGATGAAATAGGAACTAAGTGATGAGGTATTACATTTCTCTAACTCAGATATTTGTAAAGAACAGGCCGTTAGACACAACACTGTCCGCCGGCCGGTGTGGGCGAGGTTTTCTGGGCGCTTTAGTCTGGAACCGCGCGACAGCTACGGTCGCAGTTACGAATCCTGCCTCGGGCATGTATGTGTGTGATGTCCTTAGGTTAGTTAGGTTTAAGTAGTTCTAAGTTCTAGGGGACTGATGACCGTAGATGTTAAGTCCCATAGTGCTCAGAGCTATTTGAACTATTTAAACCACACTCTCGGAAATCGCTATGTACTCCGAAAAAAAATGGTGAATTATTTGTGACAAGAAGTAGTATAAATGTCACTGTCAGTTGTTTGACGCACATTAATTTCATCTTTCATTTCTTAAACATATGGAAGTCACGGAACCGGTGATACTCGTTGTTGAGAAAGCGAACTCTTACGCGTAAATTTAAACGAATATTTTAGAAAAATGGTGAACTTTGACGATTAACGAAGTCTCAGATTGTGTTGCAAACACGAAGAGGAAAAAAATATTTTTGCATCCACCGATATCTGAACCTTTGCCACAGCAGTTCCTCACCGTACCAACTTCACTACTACAACTCGCAGCTGCTAGCCCTTTATTTTATGTAATTCCATATGAGGGAGACGCAGGCTGACGACGTTGCCGAATGATGTGGGCGGAAGCCATAAATGGATGAAATTTTGGACGGTTTGCTCTATCAGACTTTACAAAATTACTTTACATTGTTACTCTAAAGTCTTAAAAACATTGCGATAGTTAATAAGTAAACCATTTGCGGGAAAGAGTACGCGAAGTCACTAGTAATTTCAGCTAACACTCATGTAATATATGTAAGCATAGCCCATGTCCAGATATTTAATAATCTTTAAACTCTTAATTGCATAAAATAACAGCTATTTTGAGAGAATATAGAACAAAAACATTTTTTTTTTGTTTGATGCTGCAATTATTCACGGTAACAATATAACCTAACCGTACTTCTAACGAAGGAAAATTGTCTATTATGAACTCACTTTCCAACTGGAGGAGTCCTGTGGTGATTCTTTAGTAACAAAATCACTAAATATAAAGTTAAAACCGCTCAATATGTTTAAAACAACAAATTATTGATTTAAATAAACCACAGATAACCGAACGACAGGGCCATACCGAAATACAAAACCTCTCGGTACAGTTGTCGAAAAATCGGCAGGAGGACTGTTCAGTAACAGGTCTCAGAAGTTTACTGAGTAGGAAATTCGAATAAAGAACCGAAAATGAAGTAAGTACCGAGACTAACCTACTGCACTGATCGGTATGAACGATACAGAATAGAGCCCCAGGCGACACGTATCCGTTGATCCTCGGTTCAGTATCGATGAGCCTGTGCCCACTGCAGTAGTAATTGGCGATTTCGTTGGGTCAACAAGGGAACAAATACAGAGTGGTCTGCTGCAGAATTCCATCTTCAACTCGGTGCACTGAACAGTGTGCTCCGATACTTTTGTCTACACCAGCATTGTACTCTGGCAGATCTGCCACCACATCGCTGCATATTCTGCTTTAATATTTTATTTCTATGAAGTTCCACAACCTGTAAATACTTTAAATGAAAATATGGACCTCTGGCGCCTTTTATGTAAATGTTATTTATTTAAATCGCTCGATTAGCTAATTCCGACCATAGTGTAATTATCAGATTCTTTTACATCATACAAAACCAGATGTCATAACCTTTAGTTACATCAGTATTAAATCCACATCGAACGCGTTACATCACGCGGGATGTAACATTTTCGAAGTGGATTCAGTCCCACCAAAATTATGAAATATAGTGTCACGTTTTGTATGTGTGACGTGAAAGAATCCGAAAGTTACGCAATGTAATACGCAACACCACACACGTCCTGACAATGACTTACGGTCAAAATCAGCTACTCGTACAATTCAGCGAAGGAACTTTTACATTATAGCGTACAACGGATCATGTTTTCTCTTATAAAGTACTATCTGACTACCTGGCGTTGCCCAGGTATGTATTTATTCCAATCTTCAATTAGTCCATCTCCTCTGTCACCCCCTTTCTATCACCTCCATATCTCTCTCCCTCCGTTAATCTGCTCTTCCTCCTGTCTGTCCATGTGCTCCTTTCCCCTCTGTCCATCTCTTGCCCCCTCTAATTCCATCTAATTCTTCCCCTATCTTTGCCCATATCCTCTCCAGTCCCTCTCTCTTTCCATCTCCTCCTCCCCCGTCAACCTGTTCATCTTCTCCTCTTTTTCTTTCTCTTTCGTTCTCCTCCTCTCCCCTCATTCTGTCCATTTGATTCCCCCCCCCCCCCCGTGTCTGTTCATCTCTTCCTCCCCTCTCCTATCTCATCTATCCTCCATCCTGTCCATTTCCTCCTTTCTCCATTTTCTGTCCATTTCCTCCTTTCTCCTTTCTCTGTCCATCTCCTCTTTTCTCTCTCTGTCCATTTCTCCTCCCCTCGGTCTATCGATCTCCTCCTCTCCTCACTCTGCGCCCATCCCACCCTTACCCCTCGCTGTATGTCCATCTCCTCCACCCCCTTTTCGCACCACATTATAACCCTCTCACTATTTCATTCCAGATTGTAGCTAATAGGTGTACCGAATCTGATTGAAATCGACCCAGGGGTTTAGGACAAACTTTTTATCTGCGGCTTTGCGTGTGAACTTACATGTCAAATATATTTCGCGTATATGTGACATATTTCAAACATATTTGTACACATATTTCACCTGCATCTCTAGGGAATTTTATCCTGTTTCATTTTCACGCAACTGAATGTTTATGAAGCCGTACCTCCTGAACTATGAGCTATAAAATGATATAATATCGCAGATGCATTCATGGTTGTTTGTGGCTGCTGTCTACGAAATATGTCGTGAATAGAATTAGAAGTAAAGAAGTGCTCTTATTCTAAAGTAATGGGTGACTAAACTATGGCTACTCGAGCGTCGTGGACTACATTGCTTTTCACCTCCCACTCACCCATCTGGAAATGTTTCCACAGCGATAATTTCCAGACAGCAAGTAATGTGTACACCAAATCCATTGATCTCGGTCGCGGAACATTTTTATAATGTGTGGGGAATTTGCTTTACAGAGCGAGAAAGCCTTCGAACTTCACGTTCTGTGATGAGGCCGGGGCGTCTAACACCTTGACCCCTACTCGCGGTTTGGCTGTCGTTCAACCACTTTCCATATTTGCTCACGGTCTGAGCACGTAGACAGCCGTTCAGCTTCGTCGTGTCGCTGATGTTTGTCTCTAGGCGCCGAGCCATCACATTGTGCTCTCAAAGTTCGCTTATGACAGTGGATTTTGCCATTTGCGGCCTTATTGTCGTTAAGTGATTCCCCGTTCGTCTCTGCTCCGTTTATACACTTTCCCTAACGGCCTCACGCATCTACAGGTACATTAGGCGGTGTTCATTCTCGCAGTGGGCTGTGGTCAGACTGTTGGCTAGTCATTGTGCTATTCTTGTCGTCAAAACTTACAGATGTCTTATACGACTGTACATCGGTTATCTTGTGTTGTCCAATGGATGTGCTTTCTCATTTTCCGTGGATCTAACTTACATCACAATCCGCAAGCCATCCACCGGTGTGTGGCGGAGAGTACTTTTGGCACCACTTACCTATTCCCCCTTCCCTGTTCCACTCGCTTCAGTTTGTGGGGAAGCCGCTGTACTACTGTATTAGCTCTAATTTCTCGATGTTTCTTGTCCCGGTTACTTCACGAGATGTGTATGGAAGGAAGTAATGTGTTATCCGACTCTTCCCGTAAAGTGCTCTCTTTAAATTTCAATACTAATGCTCGCCGTGATGCCCAAGGCCACTTTTGAAGCTTCTGCCACTGGATTTTGTTGAGCATCTCCTAAGGGAATTACTTTCTCACGGCACAGCTTTCAATAACACAAAGTGATATACTATTCCATGTTGTCCTCTTTTTGGGCATTAATTTTACGATGTTAGATTCATTATGCGCAAAATCCAAAGCAAACATTCAGTGACCATCTCGAGTAGCAGTCTGAGTTAGCGGTTGCTATGTGATCGTTTTCGTTACTTTCTTTATCTGTCATGTACTTATGTCTTAGACTCGCCATGAAATGTGTACAGCGTCTTGTAATAGCAAAATGTACCAAACCGTGACCTACTCGATTCATGCCAAGTGAATTCTCAAGCTATTACGTTAAGTAGGGGACACGCCACACAAATTAATCCTGTCGTCCCTGCTGGCGTGCTTTCAAAATCGCGAGCAGTGAAAATATCCTCGCGTAGGTCGGTTCCGGGTTCTCACTTCGCAGGGTATTATTAAGAAACCGCAGTAAAAAAACGATGTTTACTTCTGAGCGGGCATCACATCACGAATTTTTTTCCTCTCTTGAGTTATGCTATAAAGTTTCTGTTTCAAAGCAGGCAGCCAATACAGAATACTTCTAGTTACCAATTAGACGCCTTTTTAGTGTCAACACTTTATCTTAAAATCGTACTGTAAGCCGGCCAACACTAAAAATAACGTAAGTTTTTTTCAGACACGGCGTCCGTAGGTTGAAAACATCTTACTTGAGGCCCCCTAAGACAATTTAGCTGAGAGAGGTGACGCATTGGTATCCGTAGGTAGGCAGGGTTCAGAATGATTCAGCTGTGGAATCCTCATCTGAGTCCAGTACAATTCAACTACTTTAATGTCTCTTCGTTTACGAGACATTAAAACCTGATCATCGGCTACAGCTAATAGCGTTCTGCAAAAAAGATGAGGTTAGCGCTATGTTTTTGCTATACTGTGATACACTGGTTTTTGTATAATACCGTATTTCCGTCAATGCTATATGCCTTCTTCATAACATATAAGGTCTGCTGCGTCACTTCTAGCAAGTTTTGGCCTTAGAAACTATTTTCATGTGACACATGCATACTCATATACGTGTGAAATAAATAGAAAGCGGCTCACAGACCGTATTTAATTTTAAGACTCATGGACATGGGCTAACGATTACATCCACCAAGCAGCTGTCGGATGTACATTGCATGTCATTAAAAACAAAACACACACACAGCGTTTATATACGAGAGTAGGACGTACACAAACATAACTTTTATGATTCTAGTTCTAAACAAACTTATGAGCCGTGAATAAATACAATGTGCAGCATGTTCGTTCCTCTTTTAATGTACGCCAGGATAATAAAATAAAAATCAACCAGAACACATTAATGTGCTACGAAACAAATGAACTAGTAGTTAACCTAAGCAATAAAAATAAGGTCTCACGTTTACTGTAACCTGTCAGTATGTAAAAAATTATATTCAGTTATCTTTTACTGGTTCCGGGTGTATATAGATTCATGCATAGAAGATGCAAATTTAGTTTATTCTGTAAACAGAATATACAGTATTTGTTATCAACACTAACATATCGCTTCTGCCTCTTCAAGTGCTTTGCTATCAAAATATTAACACAGTGCTTTGTAAACACAATATTTATGTCTTTTAAACATAGAATTTGAAGCACTCATTGTGCTGTAAGATACCTACACATTGTCTCTACATTTCGTGAACATACTCTCATTTCTAATATAATAAATTTGCTTGAGACGGAAAATATGTCGTCAAGTCATCACGCTTTTAGAAAGCGTCAAGCGTCACTCGTGCGAAACTCAGCTTGGCCTTTTCTCACATATATCCTAAGAACCATGGATGATGGGCACCAGTTAGATTCCATATTCCCAAATTTCAGAAAAGCTTTTGACAGGATGTCCCAGTGTAACTGCTAGCGAAGGTAGGAGCATACGGAATAGGCAGTACGTTGCCCTCGACGACAAGCGTTCGTCAGACATGGTCATCAGCAGAGAGTGCTCCAGGGAAGTGCGATAGGACTTCCCTTACTTTCTAGGTACATAGGTGATCAGACGGACAGGGTGTGCAGCATCCTGTGGCTGTTTGCTGTCGATACTGTGGTACAGGGTTACAGTTATTGAACTATATGAAAAAGAAAGTAAATTAGTTACAAACTGCGGCGTGCACAAAGCATACAAACGTCACTACGATATTCGGATGTAGGTTGTGCCATTTTAGATATGCCTTCCATCCTTGGCGATGTGGCCCTGACAAACAGCGAAATTCTGCATGACCCGCTGAAGTATCGGAACATCGATGCTGTCGATGATCTCCTGAATGACTGTTTTAAGCTCAGCAATGGCTTAGGGGTTATTGCTGCACACCCATTTAATATAGCCCCACCAAAAGAGTCGCATATGTTCAGATCCTGAGAATATAGCGGCCGATCGAGGCCCATGCCAGTGGCCTCTCGGTACCCCAGAGTCAGACTGAGGTCCCCAAAGTGCTCCTCCAGGACATCAAACACTCTCCTGCTTCGATGGGGCCGAGCTACGTCTTGCTTCAACCACATCTTGTCGAAATAAGGGTCACTCTGAATAATGGGGATGAAATCATCTTCCAAAACCTTCATGTGCCGTTCGGTAGTTACCGTGTCGTCAACGAGTACTCCGTGACTGCATATTGTACACCACTCAGTCTCCCATTGAGGGTGAAGAGACCTCTCGATCGCGGAATACGGATTCTCAGTCCTCCAAATGCGCCAGTTTTTCTTATTGACGAACCTATCCAAAAGAAAGAGGTCTTCGTCGCTAAACCACCCCATACAGTACGCACTAATTCCCATCACGCTCCGAGGACAATCGTCCAGTTTCAACGTCCTAACGCAAACAGTTCAGAAGTTACGACGATTTTATTTCACATAGTTCAATAATTGTCACCCAGCATGTGGGGATACACAATGACTCCGTCAAAATTTCTAGTTGGTATGATAATGGTAGTTAGCTTTAAATGTAGAAAAATGTGAGTTTAGTAAAAAATCACCTCTTAATGTTCGAATACAGTAGGGTGTTGCTTGACAGTAACATAGATTAAATATCTAAGCGCAAAACTGCAAAGCGATATTAAATGGAACGAGTATGTAAGGTTGTGGTACGGAAGGAAAATATTCGACTTCGGTTTATTGAGAGGCTTTTAGGAAAACGTGGTTCATATGTAAGGAGACGGCGTATAAAACACTAATGCCACCCATCCTTGAGTAATTCTCAGGTGTTTGGGATCCCCAGCAAGTCGGATTAAGGCATGGCATCGGATCATTTCAGAGATAGGCTGCTAGGCTGTTACCGGTAGGTTCAATCAGTACACAAGTGTTAGGGAGATGGGTCGAGACTCGAATGGGAATGGAGGGAGGGCAACGTTCTTTTCGAGGAACAGTACCGAGAAATTCAGAGAACTGGTGGTGGAAGCTGACTGTAGAATGATTCCACTGCCGCCGACGTACAAGTTGCCTAAGAACTATGAAGATAATATGAGTAAAATTAGGGCTTGTACAGAGACATACAGACAGCTGTCCTTTCTTCACTCCATTTGCGAATGGAACATGGAAGGCAACGACAAGTAGTGGGCAAGATACCCTCCGCCACTTACCATTCGGCGGTTTGCAGAATATGTGTGTAGATGAATTGTCTAATTCGCCAACCACGCTTATAGATAGGACGAAGGAATTGCGAGAGTCATGAAAAAAATATTTCGATCATAAGTAAAACTACATATGTAGTTTTCTTACGATCGAAACAGGCTTATGTCTGTTGAAGTTATTTTATTTCATTGATCGTGATGCAGCCACTGGGCTAAGAGGTTTTTCATTTTTAAAAGCTTACGACATCTGAAGAAGGCTATTTGTCCCTCTGTTAAATAATCAGATAGCTGCGTAATTCTGTGTTAGAGAAATATGGTACCGATGTGTAACACTGAGTAAGCAAATACCATGTTAGCTAGGGCCCCTAGCGCTTGCCACACGTTTAGTACACGAAGTAGGCGTGTACCCCCTGAGGATTAATGTAATTATACCCTCAGGTGTTACAGCTTACAGCAATGGAATGAAATGTGTCACCAAAAACCTTATTTGTATCATTGTAATCCAAGAATCTTTTTTAAAAAACTGTTTTAAGAACAAAAATTAATCACTCTAATGCGTGTTCTGTAGCGCTAAACTGTGCGTCTTGCTGTAAGATAATTTCTGTCATTACTTAACGGTAAAAATGTTCCAAGTGTCGTAGTTATCGTCGTCCATAAGCAAAGTTCTGCAAACGTCAATGTACTTACCTCACTATAAGCAAAAGTGAAATTCTATGCGTATAATGTCGTAGTTATTACGCTCATTACTGTGACCAAGAAAGTACTGTACTGTGACGCATTGTTGAGTTACGGAAAAGGCTGTCTCTTTGTAGCTGTACCACAAAACTTACTACTAGAATATGTTTTACTTTCCAAAAGAATGTAGAAAAACTGTGCAGACACAAAAAAGATACAGCAACAACAGCAATAATGTAAATTGTGTCACTCATTAGTAGCATCGTGATATAATCGTGTAGCTGTCAAACAAACCAAATACTAAGTCATCTGTAATCTCTCAGAAAGTACTTTAAATCTTGAATGGATTTTCAAGCGAACCAAAATATTGCATTGAAATCTCATTAGCAATATATGTTACAAGTATGTAAGCATTATAGTGCAACTAACAAGCAACATGTACACACAATAACACTGTGTCGTCTGTTCACTATGATAATGCAGTCGTAATTATTGTCTAAATAGATCCATAGTTTCTTGACTGGATAGTTCACTTCAAAACATTGTTGCACGTTAACAGTTTCTAAGTGTGACAAAGCATACTAGTAACGTGAAGAGTAAAATTTTGTGGCAAAGACTAAGTTAAAAAGCTGATTATCTCTCGATAAACGGCTTTACATGAGAAATGTGGCGTAACCCTTTACTCTTCCTAGTATGCACAGTTTCACCTTCAACGCAATTATCACGTGGTATACGTCGGATTCTGTAAGGTCCATTGAAAATCAGAAAGAATTTGTGACTCAAGTGTTTCTTCTTCTGTGACAATGAATGAGGTTGAACCATTTAGATCTGATGATGGAAACTTGATATTTTAAATGGGCGCTTTTGAGAGACAGTCTATTTCACCACATGTAATCAACGTCAAGCCTTCACTGTGGACGAAGCTGATCTGTTGTTTACGGTTACGCGGACATGATGGATGTCATCACACGCTGTGGTCACAATATGTGGTCCAGAACCCACTCGTTGCTGTCTGGAACACTTTTCTATTCACTGCTTCCGCACACGCATCATTGTAGCAGCTGCGGAACTTGCACTATTGTATGACAAACCCGTTCCCCAGCATTCAGTCATTCTGCCCCGTTCGACGTCACTCACATGCTGATATTATACCTCTTCACGTCTACTGAATATATTGGTATTTGCTTGCACATTTCCACTGTGCACAACGGCCCTGCACCGACTGAGCACGCCGTAACACCGACCTGATCAGTCACTCACACACATGAGGGCGCTGCTGGGCTCAAATGCAAACTAACTCTTTGCAATCTTAATCACTTTTTAGGCTCAACTGACGTACATACCATTCGATTCTAGAGTTGTTAAGACCATTTCATCTGGAAATCATTTTTACAAGCGGTAACGTATGTACACTATTTGATTAAAAGTATTCGGACACCTGGCTGAAAAATTCGTGGCGCCCTCCATCGGTAACGCTGGAATTCAGTATGGTGTTGGCCCACTCTTAGCCTTGATGACAGCTACCACTCTCGTAGGCATACGTTCAGTCAGGTGCTGGAAGGTTTCTTGGGGAATGGCAGCCCACTCTTCACGGAGTGCTGCACTGAGGAAAGGTATCGATGTCGGTTGGTGAGGCCTGGCACAAAGTCGGCGTCTAAAACATCCCAAAGGTGTTCTACAGGATTCAGGTCTGGACGCTGTGCATGCCAGTCCATCACAGAGAAGTTACTGTCGTGTAACCACTCCGCCACAGCCCGTGCATTATGAACAGATGCTCGATCGTACTGAAAGATGCAATCGCCATCCCCGAATTGCTCTTCAATAGTGGGAAGCAAGAAGGTGCTTAAACATCAATGTAGGTCTATGCTGAGAGTGCCACGCAAAACAACAAGGAGTGCAAGGCCCCTTCATGTAAAACACGACCACAACATAACACCACCGCTACCGAATTTTACTCTGGCACTATACACGCTTGCAGATGACGTTCACCGGGCATTCGACACCCAACCATAGTTCGCCACACTGTGCACATTGTCCACAATGGACATGAATGGATGCAAATAAGCAGACAGCATGCTTATGTACGTGTCAGAGTCGTATCTAGACGTATCAGGGGTCCCGTATCACTCCAACTGCACATGCCCCACACCATTACAGAGCCCCCACCAGCTTCAACAGTCCCTTGCTGACATGCAGGGTCCATGGATTTATGAGGTTGTATCCATACCCATACAAGTCCATCTACTCGATCCAATCTGAAACGAGACTCGTTCGATCAGGTGACATGTTTCCAATCGTCATTTGTCCAATGTCGGTGTTGATGGACCCAGGCGAGGCTTAAAGCTTTGTATTGTGCAGTCATTAAGGGTATAGGAGTGGTCCATCGGCTCCGAAAGCCCATATCGATGAAGTTCGTTGAATGGTTCGCACGCTGAAACTTGTTGATGGCCGAGCACTGAAATCTGCAGCAATTTACGGAAGAGTTGCATTTCTGTTACGTTGAACGATTATCTTCAATTGTCGTTGGTTCCGGTCATGCGGGATATTTTCCGGCCCCAGCGATGTCGGAGATTTGTTGTTTTTCCAGATTCCTGGTATTCACGGTACACTCGTGAAAATAGTCGTATGGAAAAATCCTCACTTTTGCGTTACGTCGGAGACCGACTCTAACAATATGTCAAACTCACTGAAATCTTGATAATCTGCCATTGTAGCAGCAGTAACTGATCTAACAAGTGCGCCAAATACTTGTTGTCTGACACAGGGATTGCCGACCGCAGCGCCATATTCTGCCTGTTTACATATCTCTGTATTTGAATGCGCTTGCCTATACAAGTTTCTTTGGCGCTTCAATGTATACATGCCTTGACTGCAATGAAGAACATTCCCGTGCAGATATACTCCCTCTCCTGCCGAACTCTCGCAGGAATCAGCCCGATGGTGCTGGCAGTATCATGAACAGGGGGCGCTACGTAAGTAGTGTGAGACAAGCTAGGAATTGGAGGTGGATGGGAAGCATGCATGGATAGCCGAAGTGGTTAAGGCAGCCGCTTGGTTAAGCCTGGAACTCGGTATTCGCATCGCGGTCTAGCACAAATATTCACTTGTTGCTGCTGAATTCATTTCAATGCCCGATTGTGGAAGATGTCAGAATTTCTGTTTCCATTACTTCAGGTAAATATACATCTTTGAGATCGACAATGGTGTCTATTCTTTCAGACATGTCCAAAAGAATATATAAATTAAAATTAGTTGTTTGTAACATGAAGACTGTGCACCAGCTCTGGTTTCCCTTTTGTTGACGGATCTGAATGTTTTCGGCATAGAAATCGAAAGAGTGACTACAGTTTTTTGTAATCATTGACAGGTATTAAAGAAACAATTTTTGTGCTCCTTGGACCATTGTCTTTATTCGCGATTATGTCGCAGCTTGTAAAATTGTAATACTTCACTTTGGTGCTGGCCAATAACATATTTTTTAACAGGACTGGTAGTATGTAAAGCGCGAAATGAATTTAATGGTGACAACTAAAAAATTATGCCTGACGAGGACTCGAACCCGGATTTCCCGCTTCACGCGAGCGTCCTCCTAAATCGCTTTGGCTATCCGAGCACGCTTCCCGTCAAGCCGAAATTCCCAAAGCACGTATGTGCTCATTATGAAATCAATAGTGTGACGACAGTTTTTTATTATCATCAAGTGGAATTAAAGAAACAAATTCTGTGCTCCCAGGACTACTTACTTTATCCGCGATTACCCGCAGCTTGTAAGATTTCGTTACTTCTTATTCTTCCCGGTGTTGTTGGTTTTACTGTCAATAAGGTATTTTTAAACACAAGGTTCTGTATGTAATGCTTCTGCAATTATAGCTGTGTGTTCGTTCTCACATTGGTCTAGAAGTGACTCCCTCTTATTCTAGCACCGTTGTCGCTTTGGAACGGCGACAGTGCTAGGGCAGCTCTCCCTCCATTGGCCAAGGTGTTAGTAAATATGAGAGTGCCAGCCGAGTGGGAGAGCTTAATATCAGCTTGCGCGGCGCCACCAGGAGGTTCTAAATGCGTCGGCGACAGGTGCGGCTTGGCGAGCAGCGGCGCGACGCCGACACGCCGCCGCGCCCCGTCCCGTCCCGTCTGACGCCCGGCGTCGCAACCGCAGAGGGCCCGGCCTCGGTCAATACGGCACGCCGTAGCATTGAGGAAGCGCATGCCGCTTACGTAGCGCGTAGCGCGTAGTGCATCCCGCTCGCGCGTAGTGTCTGGCGCCGAGAAATGGAGACGCGGGGAGTAAACCGCGCTGCCGTCCCATCTCGCCAGTTCCGGTAGTCAACTTCGTGTATAGCTACCGTACTTTTGGAACATCTACCCCTTTGTCCCCCTAGCCACCATATAGTGAGATGCGGACTGTACATTGTGTTCCATAATCGCTAACGGCCTTCCCTTTATAGTCGCGAATGGTGTGGTGGAGAAACAATTGTAGGTAAGCCTCCGAGTGAGCCAGAATCTTCCTGATTTTACCTTCGTATTATTTTCGCTCGAGAAAGCAGTACAGGGTGTCTCATTTTAACAATTCCGGTAGTCGTCTTCATATCTGGCTACAGTACTTTCGCAGCATTTGTACCTTTATTCCGCAGGCCACCTTATAGTGTGTTGCGGACTGTACGTTGAGTGCCGCATTACTTACGGCCTACCCTGCTGCAGTCGCGAAGGTTGTGATGGAAAAAAAATGTAGGTAAGCCTCTGAATGAGCATTCTGATTTTACCTTCACGATATTTTCGCAGGAGAGAGCAGTGTGGGGTGTCTCATTTATTTTCAGCGCCACAAATAGCTTTCAAGATGAAAAGTCAAAAACGTAACAATCAAATGTTTACGTACCATGACGACATCAAACGACATGATTGTCCTTCTTGTAATTTTGCTCGTAACAAGATATAGACAGCAGCAAATCCTTTTTAAATAGAAACGTATATTTTTTATTCGGTGATCAATCTCCTTTCCACAACACCTGTTCAAAAAGGTATCGTAGGACATCAGTGATGTAAACGTGACGTCACTGCAAAAGTAATACCAATTTCACGTTGACACTCGTGTACTACCACAATGTGCACGTATCCGCCGTGACGTAACTCGTCCACATGCTGGAGTTGACAGTAAACAGATGAAAACACAAGGAAAATCCTCACTGACGATCTGTGTCAGCCAGAAGTACACTACTGGCCATTAAAATTGCTACACCAAGTAGAAATGCAGATGATACACGGGTATTCATTGGACAGATAGACTATACTAGAAATGACATGTGATTATGTTTTCACGCAATTTCGGTGCATAGATCCTGAGAAATCAGTACCCAGAACAACCACATCTGGCCGTAATAACGGCCTTGATACGCCTGGGCATTGAGTCAAACAGAGCTGGGATGGTGTGTACAGGTACAGCTGCCCATGCAGCTTCAGCACGATGCCACAGTTCATCAATGGTAGTGACTGGCGTATTGTGACGAGCCAGTTGCTCGGCCACCATTGAGCAGACGTTTTCAATGGGTGAGAGATCTGGAGAATGTGCTGGCCAGGACAGCAGTCGAACATTTTCTGTATCCAGAAAGGCCCGTACAGAACCTGCAACATGCGGTCGTGCATTATCCTGCTGAAATGTAGGGTTTCGCAGGGATCGAATGAAGGGTAGAGCTACGGGTCGTTAACACATCTGAAATGTAATGTTCACTGTCCAAAATGCCGTCAATGCGAACAAGGGGTGACTGAGACATGTAACCAACGGCACGCCATATCATCACGCCGGGTGATACGTCAGTATGGCGATGACGAATACACGCTTCCCATGTGCGTTCACCATGATGTCACCAAACACGGATGCGACCATCATGATGCTGTAAACAGAAACTGGATTCATCCGGAAAAAATGATGTTTTCCATTCGTGCACCCACGTTCGTCGTTGAGTACACCATTGCAGTCGCTCCTGTCTGTGATGCAGCGTCAAGGGTAACCACAGTCATGCCGGCCGCGGTGGTCTAGCGGTTCAGGCGATCAGTCCGGAACCGCGCGACTACTACGGTCGCAGGTTCGAATCCTGCCTCGGGCATGGATGTGTGTGATGTCCTTAGGTTAGTTAGGTTTACGTAGTTCTAAGTTCTAGGGGACTGATGACCACAGATGTTAAGTCCCATAGAGCTCAGAGCCATTTGAACCATTTTTTAACCACAGTCATGGTCTCCTAGCTGATAGTCCATGCTGCTGTAAACGTCGTCGAACTGTTCTTGCAGATGGTTGTTGTCTTGCAAACGTCACCACCTGTTGAACCAGGGATCGAGATGTGGCCGCACGATCCGCTACAGCCATGCGAATTAGATGCCTGTCAGCTCGACTGCTAGTGATACGAGGTCGTTGGGATTCAGCACGGCGTTCCGTATTACCCTCCTGAACCCACCGATTCCATGTTCTGCTAACAGTCACTGGATCTTGACCAACGCGAGCAGCAATGTCGTGATACGATAAACCGCAATCGCGATAGGCTACAATCCGATCTTTATCAAAGTCGGAAACGTGATGGTACGCATTTCTCCTCCTTACACGAGGCATCACAACAACGTTTTACCAGGCAACGTCGGTCAACTGCTGTTTGTGTGCCGGCCGTGGTGGTCTAGCGGTTCTAGGATCAGTCCGCCTTTCGCCGCGGAGCACCTCGGACTTGTTTACGTCTCGGCTGCGAACGTTCGCGGAAGAAGCGGTGTTTACACCGTTGTCACTCGCGTGTGTTACTGTTTGAATCGAACGCAATGGCACACAATTTCCAAAAAACCACGATACAGTTCACGTTCTGTAACGAGGATGCAAGACCGAAGGCTTTCGAAATCGAACGTTTCTTGAGGGACGAAGTGCATCTTAATTACACGGAGATTATTGGAATTCATTTATCAATCGTGAGCAGCACTCTTTACGTAAAGATGATTGACGACGCAGCATGTGATAGGATCATTGAAGCCGCCAAACGAGGATTCCAGTTCCGACACTCCGATGGTCATATTGGCGAAGTTTTAGTCGCTCATTCTGGCCTGGGCGTGCGTACGATTCGAATCTTCGAGCTGCCTTTCGAGGTACCCGAATCATTGGTCACTGAATCACTCCAGCCATATGGCAGAGTTATTAGTCATACGGCCGAACGTTGGGCAAGTTTTAGCACGTATCCAGTGCTCAATGGTGTCCGACAGGTGCGAATTGCCCTTACGAAATATGTGCCATCGTACATAAACACCGGCGGCTGTAGAGCTATGATGGACAGCCCCGGACATGCTCAGGGCGTGGTGGTGAAGGACATCTTTGATCAGCGTGTATGCAGAGGAGACTCGTGCAACTCCCCAGCGGAAACTTCCAGAATCCGACCACACCAACGTCACTGCCGATGACTTACGTGACGGCACTTCGCGGGGAGGTGACGCCGAGGTCGGAGCGCACCATCGAACCGACGCCGCAGTTGATTGAGGCGCCTTCGGACGCCACTGCAGAAGGAACGGCTCCGACCAACCTCCAATCTCAGACACTACAGGTGGCGCAGAAAGAGGATGAGAGCATCACAATAGGCATGGAAGCTGAAGTGGAACGGCCCCAGGGCATTGTGGCGGCGGCTGGAACGCAGGAGATGCGAGATTCGCCAACATCAGAGGCCGAGGTTAGGGCCCGCAAACAACGCTCGCCAAAGCACCGCAAGAAGCGCCGACTAAACTCTGCGGAGACGCTCCCTTCTCTTCTAGGGAGCCCAGATGAGTCTAACACTATGGACCTGTCTGACATGGAACCACAAGCTTCGGATGTCACAGATCATATGAATTCGGACAGTGAAATGATGTCATATCGTTCAGACGACGCATCCGCTCAGGGGCCTGCTACCCCTTCGGCGGTGGAGTCTACAGCTGCGAAAGAACAACAGATGTCACACATCAATGCCGCACAGGAAAATTTGGAGCACACCAATAGTATCAGCTGGTATGAGCAGGACGACGAAATCACCGATGCGGACCATTCTATTGGTGGGGCCTTGCATCCGTCCGCATCTCAAGAAACCTAATGCCGCAGGGACACGTTCCTCGGGCGACCCTCGGCGGATGTGCAAAGGGACTATCGACACGGTGAAACTTTGTCATTTTAACATCATGTGGAGATGACAGCTACTCGACCCCAGGCATACAGAATAGGGACAGTGAATGTAAATACCATTAGATCGCCCGTGAAACAGCAGTTGTTTAGGGACATGATATACGCGTCGGATGTGGATATACTGATGGTGCAGGAAATTTACATTCCTGAGTTCCAGGAAGTACATGGATACATCTCCTACACCTCGCCGCACTCGAACAACGACAGTGGAACGGCGATATTGGTCCGGGACGGGATTCCGGTCCTAGACCTGGCTTATCTACCTTCGGCACGAGGACTGGTGATAACTGTTAATGGAATTCGCATTCTCAATGTTTATGCCCTTTCCGGCACAGACAACAGACGGGCGCGTGCGCGATATTATTCGGAAGAGATTGTGTCCTTATTTACCGGCAGATTCGATCATTTCATTATAGGTGGTGACTTCAATTGTGTTTTAGCCCAAAAAGACCAGACACCACATTACAATACCTGTCGTGAATTGCATGTGCTATGCCGGGATCTGGAGTTGGGCGACACCTGGGACATGATTCATAGGAACCGTGAGGGATATACTTTTTTTACCAGTCACTCGGCGAGCAGACTCGATCGAATATATGTTTCGGTTGGCCTACAGGATAAGGTGGTCGACGCGGAACGATGGCCTGCGGGATTTACTGATCATCTGGCTTACATTTGTACCATGTCACTCCATAGGCAAAGTGTGTGGAGAAGCCGCGGGACATGGAAGCTCAATTCGTCCATTTTGGCGGACCCCGAATGTCGTCAGAGAGTCGAGGAGGTATGGGCCACATGTCAATGCCGTCTACCAACGTATACCTCCGTGCTTCAATGGTGGCTCGAGTGCACTAAGCCGGCAATAAGAAGAGCTCTAATACAGTATGGTCGGGATAAGACGAGATGGCAAAGAGACACTCTTGATTATTATTACACCATGCTTCGTGAGCTGTCCTTCCAGGTGCCGTCTGCAGAACATCATGCGGAAGTTCATCGTGTCAAGGCACAAATCCTATCGATCACGCGACGACGACTGGGTGGCATCCCAATACGGGCAAGATGTCTTGACACCATCACTGGGGAACGTACCTCGATGCACCATGTGTCGCTGGAACATAAACGTTACCGCCGGGCATTGGTAACAGGGCTCCACGGTTTAGATGGCCGTCAACTGACAACACAACAGGACATTGCAAATGAATTTTTAGAGCATTTCCGCCACCCCTATGCCGGTACACCGACGGACCGTCAGGTAAGGGAAGAAATACTGCAATATCTGCAAACGACACTGACAGAGACGGATAAGGCAGCGCTTAGGGAGCCACTCACACAAGACGATATAAACGTGGCACTCACAAATGGAGCGGCCCATAAATCACCGGGGCCAGATGGGATTACGCTAGAGATTTATCGAGAATTCGTGGACATGATGATTCCACAGTTGGTGTCGATTTACAATGAGGCGATGAGTCCGAACATGCGCCTACCGTCGGATTTTGTGACGGGCTTTCTTCTTCCCATCCCGAAAATGGCGGTGAGTCGCAGTGTTAATCAATATCGGCCTCTCGCTATCCTAAACACCGATTATAAAATTTTTGCACGGCTACTAGCGTCTCGTCTCAAGCTGGCGATATTCAGGACAATATCCCCTGATCAGGCTTGCCTAGGGGTGCGAAGCAACATCTCCTCGGCGTTAAGTGAATACCGTGACGTTATCGCCCTTGCGGAAACGTGTAAAATGCGAGCAGCGATGATATCTGTGGACTTCGATCGTGCGTTCGACAGGATAAACCATGACTTCTTGGCGTCAGTCATGAGCCGAATGGAGATTCCACCTGTTTTCATCTCCATCATCATGAGGCTAATACGAGGGGCTACATCGAAGGTGATCGTAAACGGTCGGGAAGCGGGCTCGGTTCCTATTAACAGCTCCGTCCGACAAGGGCGCCCACTCTCCATGATGCGGACGATCTGATCCTTCTTGTTAGATCAGGTCATGAAGTGCGTCAGGCTGTTGAACATCTAGACTCTTACGGGACGGCAGCAGGCAGTGTCATTAACATGACGAAATCCAAAATTATGCACATTGGACGGGGTCTTGAAGACATACCGGGACCGTTTCAGACTGTGGAATCGCTGAGATGTCTGGGGATCACATATACCCGTTCACTACGGCGGTCAGCGGCGGCGAATTCTCGGCGGCTTCTGCAAAATGTTCGTCTGGCGATACGGAACAACTCACTGAGAGCCTTTGACATGATTCAGCGTGTGGCATACACTAACGTTGACATAGCGTCGCGACTGCCCCATTTAGAGCAGATCCTACCAATACCGAAGGGTATTGCACACCGCCTCATGGCTGCCTTTGGTTACTATGTTAGTACTGGGATGTTATTTAAGATCACATATGACACGTTAACGCTACAATTCCGGAACGGTGGCCTCAACCTCACAAACGTGCGAAACAAAGCTCTGGCGCTTTACATGCGAGCGATGATACGAAATTGGCAACAACGAAAGCACACCATAACGTCAGCTCTGATACAAGTACTTGTTCCGCCTTCGTATGAACCCCCTATTGCTGTGGGCAATATTTCGCCTTCTCTTGCACACATTGCCTCATTTCTTGTTGATTACAGTTATGTTCGTCTGAAAGTACCTTTGACGAGAATACCCACGACTCGGGAGATCTATAGGCGCTTGATGGATCACCATGCCCGCAACGTAATGGAATTCAAATACCCGTCGAGAACGTGGAACCACATTTGGTGTGCAGTGCATACTCCATTACTGTCAACAGCAGCGAGATCGATGTGGTACATTCTTATAAACCGTAAACTTGTGACCAGGAGTCGATTACATACAATTCATATGGTCGATTCTCCTCTTTGCACAAACTGTGGCCTGTTAGCAACGGAAGAACATGGTTTAGTGCGTGGCGCAGCGAGGGACGTCTGGATGCTGACGCGTCGAATATTGGCCTTCCTTCGGCGCACTAACTACACAGAAATCACATCGGATGTACTTTTTCTACCAGGCAAGACCTTTTTTCCCAAACAAAAGACGTATGCGGTTAATTGGATCGCTGGCCATGCGACGAAATATTTGTATTCGTACGATATTAAGTCCGTGATGGATTATTGGATGTATTTACAAGAACAACACGAGCTCATACGGAGTCATAAGAAATACAGGACTTACTTTTCCAATCTTTAGGAAGTGTTTTACACAATCCGCCCGACAGCTGGGGTATCCCAGAACTGAGAAGACTCCTGCAGCAGAACGACTAGAGACAATACTGCGCGGTTCAGTTATATTGGCATACAGCACACTGAGAAGAAAACTGGCCCCTACCTGGTCGACGCAGGAGAAATACATGCCGCCCACAAAGGCGGAAATGGTCAAGATTATATGGCTGTCTGCCAGATTTATAATGCGACACCGTGTGCTGCAGGGATTGTGATGCAGATGATAACTTCATTTTCACTCCCGCCCGTGACTAGGAGTGTCATTTACTTTATTCATGTTACACAAAAAAAAGGCGGCCTTTACGTTAATTTTCTGGTTTCCAAATTGTTTTTGCTTTGTTTTTGCTGTCTCGATCCTTTTCTTATCCCTAAGATAGTGCAATTGTACGAATAAAGATTGTTTGTTTACCCTGCCTTCCTGTTCCCCAGCCCCACAAAAAAAAAAAAAAAAAAAAAAAAGGGCGCTCAGTCCGGAATCGCGGGACTGCTACGGTCGCAGGTTCGAATCCTGCCTCGGGCATGGATGTGTGTGCTGTCCTTAGGTTAGTTAGGTTTAATTAGTTCTAAGTTCTAGGCGACTGATGACCTCAGAGGTTAAGTCGCATAGTGCTCAGAGCCATTTTTGCTGTTTGTGTATGAGAAATCTGTTGGAAACTTTCGTCTTATCAGCACGTTGTAGGTGTCGCCACCGGCGCCAACCTTGTGTGAATGCTCAGAAAAGCTAATCATTTGCATATCACAGCATCTTCTTCCTGTCGGTTAAATTTCGCGTCTGTTACACGTCATCTTCGTGGTGTAGCAATTTTAATGGCCAGTAGTGTACTTCCACTTTGTACTGATACATGGATGTCAAAATTAGTTTTGTGTTACGTTTTCGATAACGGCATGTTTACAGGAATGGTACACAGTGATACGTGCTTGAACAACTCGTGAGGAGTGAAAGTGTACAATAAACACTATAGCGTGCCATTAGAAAATGCTACTGTTCATGAAGTATCTGCGCTAGCAGAATAGAAATGCGGAAATTACAGCTCCGGAAACAATTTATTGGACTTATCAAAAAGAAACAGTAATACAATCTCCAAAAGAACGACATACTCGATCCCAGCTGCGGATCGTCACCAATGTACAATAACAAATAGTAATAGAAAAGACCCGACCCTTCACGGGATGTGATCACTATCAGACTCAGACAAGTCTACAATGTTAAGATGTTCGTCGACTATATCAAATCCATCTGCAAGAGATCGGGCAGCTAGAAGAGGCGTCTGGCCGTGGTTGCCGGGGTGGAAGCTCTGTATACTTCCAAGCGGTGCGTCGAACAGCCCTTTTCCGGCAGTGCGCCGCCCTGTAAAGCCCGTTTGGAGGATGTATCTGCCGGCACTATTTGCGATCACGCGCCTGGCGTAGCAAATTAGTTCCTGCGCTAGCTGCGATCTCTGGTGAAGCTGTTGTGCAGGCACCGCGAACGGGTAGCGGTCCCTGGTAGCCGTTGGTGGAGATCTGTTGTTGCGTTGTGTTGTGGCCGGCGGTAAATACTTGTGTTGACAACACAGACGACGTAGGTTTTCCTGGTGAATATTCGCCCTGTGATGTAGGCATCCCGTGATGGTGGGACATGAAGTGGGATGCCGATACAGTAGGTATTGCGATGTCTGCAGCGGGCGGACACAGCAGTTCGTATGACCGTTAGGGACGAAGTTACAATTAAGGCGATCGTGTTAATTGAGATAACCTTGAAAGTTAAACAATATTTGCTTGATACAATTTTAATCTGCTTCTAACCAAAAAGTTTTCTGGGATGGTGAAGTTAAACAGAATACGCTTGTCTCTTCTACAAAATACATGAATGCTGGTGTCTACATGTCCGAAAGAAGACACCATGCTGAACCCGCATCTGTGAAGCATTGTGTGTACATTGAGGTGGAGGGGGGAAAGAGAAGAGAAAGTAAAGGGAAGAGATCACTGGTGTTCGCTGAATCGGGACATTACGCGGAATCAGCGCCGACGAGCGAAAATGTAGGCCAGTTCGGGATTCGAACCCTGAATTTCCTGCTTTTTAGCAGGTGCTTTGACCAATCCGCCATCCGAGACACAGTGTTGTCGCAACTGCGAGGACTATCTTGGCACATCTCCCGGCCCACCCACGTTCCCACCGAGCGCCATCTGTCTGCGGTCCTTGTTCATTTCCTCATGCTCACTACTCTTGAGATTGCCGCAGTAGGTCTGACGTACCTGTGAATCCGCACTGAAGAAAGTGGATCTATCGGTCATCTAAGCGAATCAGTTTTATGAATATAGGTAATCTCTTCCTTTTCCGTTCCCCCTTCCCCCCCCCCCCCCCCCTTTACCCCGCAACCTTCAATTTGCGCAGTCGCAGCAGCAAACCACACCATGACCCACAACGAGTCGGTTACGTACTATTCCTGTTTGGATATTTTCTATTTCCTGTATCCATTTTGTCGGATGAGGGTCCCACACCTGTCATAACGTTCATGTAACTGTAGATCAAGACTTTTGGAAGCTACAATGTACAACACAAATAAAGGAAGCAATTGAAGGATCAGTGTTTCGTAATTCTCTCCCATAGCAACACAGAGATTTGTGACCTGGCTCCAAAGTGGCTATAAGGTTCCTGTGTTATGGTGGAAAAGCGTGGCGCCCCCCGCCGATATCCTCGGGCACGGCAACGCTTCAAATAGAAAGGTGTTGACACATGAGACGAAAGGACCACAGCTCGGAATTTCGTATAAGGTCTAAGGCGGATTAATTATGTCACATTGGTATCAGATTTCATTATATTTCTGCCCAACGCCTGCAGCACTCGATGGGAAGCTCGTCACAGTCCTTCTTACTTATATTCTTCTTTCGGCCCATCTCCGGCGGAGATCAGATTCGCGAAGCCCAACGTTAAAACGGATGGTCGACGAAAACATTTCTGACACATCGTCGTTCAGTATTGACAGGAAAATGCCTCTGGAGGTGGCATGGAGGGTGTCAATGAAACCACCCCTTCCCTTGGGGCATTGATTACCACACATTTTGCTGTCGAAAACGACAGATCACAGTGCAGTGAGTAACGAGAAGACGTTCTTGACAATCTTTAGCACTGCTGAACCCTTTCCACACTGGATGATTGAATCCTTCTCTAACGCCATCGTGGGCCTGCACCATCATTGAACATGATGACATCCTTGTGCATTGTAGTGCGACCGCAATTTTTGATCTGTTGTATAGAGTGGAAACGACTAGGGCCTATTCAAAACCATTGAATGAAATCTAAGTGTGATCCGAAACGACCATGGGTGTTCCTGCTTTTTCATTCCTCCTGCCTTGCGCCTTCTCTGTCGTGTTCACGGAGCGGTTGAGGTGGGGCCTATCGACATGCGTGAATAAAATGGCAACGGGTCCCTCTGAGACGCTCCTGTTAGGCCACCCTCGGTGTCACATGCTCAGCTTTATTGAGCCCTTTAAAACTGTGCCTGTACCGAGAACGCCCGTCACAGTTTACTAGGCATCAGCGGTCAGGCATCCCTTTCGATACCCCTTAGATTTAATATGTGCCCCAGGGGCGCTAGTTCAGCGACATGGCTCATTCAGCCCATGGGACTCGAAATGGTTGCCTCTCACGTCGGTGCTTACATATCAGTAGCGGTCTCTGTACAGGATCATTTTCAAAATGATCAACAAAGGTGCACGATTGGCTTCGAGGGTGTTGCCAGAGAAAGGTATCTCTGAGAGACCCTTTCCATTTTATTCATGCATGTGTCAATTTAGAGCAGCCTCTCCCCCTCCCCATTCCACGGCCGAGATCTTGCCAGAGGAGGGTGCGAAGTAAAAGAGCTGAAAGAGGGCAATCACACTTTGTTGCCTCAGATCGCGGTCAAACTTCGTCGAATGGTTTTGAACGCTCCCTGGTAGCTCCACTCTGTACAGCAGAACAAAAATTGCGGTCGCACTACACGCCAAAGGCGTGGGATCACCTTCAGTGCGGTTGCAGGCCCACGACGTTTCAAAACAAAGGTTGAATTGTCCTGAAGAAGTCAGCAGCGTCAACGAATGGCGTCCTGTTGAACATTTTACAGTGAACTGTTGATTTCGACCAGTAAATGTTTTGGAATCGACGCCCTGTATGGCACCCGCTGAGGTATTTTCCTCTCGATACTGAGCGGCCGTGTGCCTGAAACGTCGGCCGCTGTGACCGAGCGGTGCGCTTCAGTTGGGAACCGCGCTGCTGCTACGGTTGCAGGTTCGAATCCTGCCTCGGGCATGGACGTGTATGATGTCCTTAGGTTAGGTTTAATAGTTCTAAGTCTAGGGGACTGATGACCTCAGATGTTACGTCCCATAGTGCTTGGAGCCATTTGAACCATTTGTGCCTGAAAATTTTTTCTCGATCACACGTGACGTGTTGGTAAGAGGGGGTGTCGCAACCTCCCATCGTGTGACACGTCCAAGGTGGCGTTGCGCAGAATTGTGGTGAAATTTGGTGACATCATTAACCCACCTTTCACCTCACATGAACTTGAGGGCAGTGGCCTTTTTTTTTTTTTTTTTTTTTTTTGGCGACACCTTGCTGTCTCCGAGCTCAAGGCTGACGTCGCAGGACGCCAATCTTGTGAAGGATTAAGTTGTAGGCACTTTCGAGCCAAATTTCAAGTCCCTGGCACTAATAAGGGAAAATTCCCAAGTTTCAGCAAACGATCTTGATGACATTTGACGGGTGTGTAGAGGGAGTAAAATAATTCAACATGCATTTTTGTTTGTGCCCAGTCTCACTTTTAAGGGGTAAAACACACCCCAAAAGGTAATTTGGCATATTAAGTTTGGAGGGAATACTTTCAAAACGAAGATATGTAAAAATCTTTCTCAAATAAAAGTTGGTATGTAATTAACGTTCTTGAAAACTATAAAATCATGTTCGGTAATAATCTAAAATTTTACAAAATACACCACTAACAAGAATTAATTTTAAAAAATGAAATCTTTTGTTACAACATACACAAATCCAAAAAGGTTTTACATCACCTCGGTTCCGAGAGCTCCGGAACTTGTACAGAAAATTGGAATAGAAATCGACATAAACATAATTTCCACCCTTTTTATTCCTCGTGGAAGCCGCACACTGCATTTTGTACCACAATACAGCGAGACGTTCAGATGTGGTGGTCCAGATTGCTGTACGCAGCGGTAGCTCTAATACCCAGTAGCACGTCCTCTTGCGTTGATGCATGCCTGTATTCGTCGAGGCATACTATCCACAAGTTCATCAGGACATTGTTGGTCCAGATCGACCCACTCCTCAACGGCGATTCGGCGTAGATCCCTCAGAGTCGTTTGCGGATCACGTCGTCCATAAACAGCCCTTCTCAGTCTATCCCAGGCATGTTCGATAGGGTTCGTCTGGAGAACATGATCGCCACTCTAGTCAAGTGATTTTATTATTCTGAAGGGAGTCATTCACAAGATGTGCACATGGGGGCGCCAATTGTCATCCATGAAGACGAATGCCTCGCCAATATACTGCCGAAATGGTCGGAGGATGGCATTTACGTATCGTATAGCCGTTACGGCGTAACCATGGCCACCAGCGGCATACTTCGGCCCCACATAATGCCACCCCAAAACAGCAGGGAACCTCCACCTTGCTGCACTCGCAGGACAGTGTGTCTGAGGCGTTCAGCCTGACCGGGTTGCCTTCAAACACGTCGCCGACGATTGTCTGGTTGGAAACATGGGCGGCACTCATCGGTGAAGAGCGGTCCTGAGAGGTGCTGTGCGGTCCGCTCGACACGCTGTTGGGCCCATCTGTACCGCGTTACATGATGTCGTGGTTGCAAAGATGGACCTCGCCATGGACGTCGGGAGTGAAGTTGCGCATCATGCAGCCTACTGCGCAAAGTTTGAGTAGTAACACGACGTCCTGTGGCTCGCGAAAAGCATTATTTAACGTGGTGGCCTTGCTGTCAGGGTTTCTCCGAGCCATAATCCGTAGGTACCGGTCATCCACTGCAGTAGTTGCCCTTGGGCAGCCTGAGCGAGACATGTCATCGACCGTTCCTGTCTCTCTGTATCTCCTCCAAGTCCGAACAACATCGCTTTGGTTCAGTCCAAGACGCCTGGACACTTCCCTTGTTGAGAGCTCTTACTGGCACAAAGTAGCAACGCGGACGCGGTCGAACCGTGGTATTGAGCGTCTAGGTATCGTTGAACCGCTGACAACACTAGCCGTGTATCTCCCCCTGGTGGAATAACTGGAACTGATCGGCTGTCGGACCCCCTCCGTCTAATAGGCGCTGCTCATGCATGGTTGTTTAAATCTCTGGGTGGGTTTGATGACATCTATGAACAGTCAAAGGGACTGTGTCTGTGATACAATACCCACAGTCAACGTCTATCTTCAGGATTTCTGGGATTCGGGGTGATGCAAAACTTTTTTTGATACGTGTACATTAATGAAAGCAGTAATCAGTGTGCTGTCAGAGTATTTTCAAAATACCTAATCAAAATATCTAAGCATTCATAATTTGGTTTACTTATATTTCTTACATTACTTAAATTCAAATTTTTTGTTTGATTTTTAGTTTACCCTTTCACATATGTGTATTTTGTTGGTTGAGAAAACAAGCAACTCATTATTGTGATACAAGATCACTACAGTAATGATAATCATTAAATAAACACCATGCACATGAAATGAACGAACTTTATTCACATAATATATAGGACGGTGAACACAATATAAAACAAAGTTCCGCAGGATTTGGAACTATCGTGGGTGACCCTCTGAATATTCTGCTTTGTATCAGGCGTATTTCAGTACATTTGTAAGCCTCGGCAAAAAACGACTGATTTTGTACTAGTCACTACAGCTTAAATATATTGTTTCTCAAGCGGAAATTGACATCAAAATCATTCAGCAGAACTAGATCTGAAAATCTTCTCATATAGTTCTTCCAACGCTGAAGGCCGTTTACATCTCACGCCTATACCTGTGCTGTCAAGCCCTTTCGGATCACCAGATGAACAAGTTCCTTGTAGTCAGGCATGTTGCTCTATACGGTTCATTCACATTGACAGCTATAAGACTCTAGGTAAGAACAAAATCTTTCAGATATTCTTCGACACGGTCAGACGTTTGTTTGCCAGACTTAGAAATCTTCACAAGGACATTTGAGGCTTCAAAAAGAGATTCTCGAATTCTCGGTCCACACACACTATTAGTTTCTTTCAGACTTATGAAAAATCGAGTGGTCTGTGCGAAGAGCCGTTTTTACCTTCCTACCCGAGGACAAGAAACTTGTTCATCTGGTGATCCCAAAGGACTCGACGCCACAGGTACAGTTGTAGTATGTTAACAGTTTTCGATGTTGGAAGAACCTTGTGAGAAGTATTTCAGATCTAGTTCTGTTGAACGATTTTGATGTCTGTCTCTACTTGAGAAACAATATAATTACGCTGCAGTTACTACTACATAATCAATTATATTTGCCACGGCTTACCAATGCACTGAAATATGCCTGATAAAAATCAGGATGTTTAGAGGATCACCCACAACAACTTGAAATCTTGCTGAATTTTGTTTTATATTGTGTTCTCTATCAAGTATATTTTGTGAAGAAATTTCGTTTATTTTATGTGCATGAGAACGTTGCGTTAAGCGTTTACTTACAGATTATCATTACTGTAATGATTTTGTATCATAATAATGAATTAGTTGTTATTTACGGTACACTTAACAAAATACACTTACGTGAAATGGTAAACTACAAAACATAAAAACTAATGTAAAACATAAAATAACAATTTGAATCATGAAACAAATATAAGTAAATCAGTAACTAGCCTACTAATTAATGTTTGGATATTTTTATTAGGTATTTTGAAAATTCTCTGACAGTGCAATGTGTACATCTTATTTTCCAATCATGATATTTGAGAAACCAGCTTTATTACACATGGATGTATCTGGCATGAAAAATTCTTCAATTTCTGTTCCAACAAAAGTTTTCACTTTCCAGAATTAGTTAATGATGCTGGGGTATTTTGCTGAATTTCAAGTTATTACAAAATTCCGTTACACAGATTTCAAGAACGTTAATTACACATAAATTTTTATATGAGAAAAACTTTTTTGTACAATATCATTTAAAATATATTATCTCCATACCTGATATGCCAAATTACCTTTCGAGGTGTGTTTTACCTATCAAATGTGAAATGAAGCACAACCAAAAAAACATGTTTCGCATTATCCCCCCTTCCACTACCCTACACACCCGCCAAGTTTGATCAAAACCGTTTTCTGACACTTAGGCATGCTCCCTTGTAAGTACGGGGACGAGCAGCTGGATTATCGCTTCTGGGAGGAAATCCCATCGTCTGCGTTTAACCAGCAGGGCACCTTTTGATCGATCGTGCCTTATGCTGCTGTTGGCACTTACTTCTGATTAGTGCCTTGGGTACTGATAACACGATTAATTTAGTGATCTGATTCCAGAATATGCAATGTATATTGACTATACGTATGGTTAACGTTACAAGTGTTATTCGTAACGTGATACGTACGGTGACAAATTCTTTTTACGCCGGTGGCATGGTCACACCATCCTCTTCACATGTGTCCACGTTTGAATCACCCAGCAATGAACAACTATTCACTCAAGTACTATGTTTCTTCAGTGTGCTGATTCGGGTTGGATTTCATGTCTTCATAATCATTTCTAGACAAAAATGAGGAAGAATTTTTGTGCTAATAGCTTCCAAACGCATCCTTCGTGTGAATCCCAGGAAGATCATTGTTATTCTGATTTTCTGTTTTTATTTATGTAAAGACAAATTTCAGAAAATATCACATAAGAAATAAATGGCTTGTTTTCCCTCCTGACGTCTTTTAGGTGAGCTTTTTCATTCATTGTATGACTATGGTATCACATACGACATTGTATTTTTGTTATTTCTTCAAATTTTTGTCAGTGGTCTTCTTATTAGCTTCATTCCATTCTGTCTCTATTATCATCCCTATTTTTATTCGTTTGATGTAATTAATTCTCTATTTTTACCTCATACTGACGTTTTCTATTTGTTTTGTACATCAGACACACTCCATAATGTGTTTCTTATATTCCCTTTTCAGCGTCATGTCAACAATTGGCTGTCGTTCCTGTTTCCCACCGAACTACTCCTTTCACTGGTAAGGGATTTCAACAGATTTCTATCCTTGCCTGTTCTTTCTAGTATTCATTTCATACTTTAGTTGTCGAGAGCAATATGATACCGGCGCTATTTACTAATACTTCATACAGGGTGTTACAAAAAGGTACGGCCAAACTTTCCGGAAACATTCCTCATACAGAAATAAAGAATAAATGTTATGTGGACATGTGTCCGGAAACGTTTAATTTCCATATTAGAGCTCATTTTAGTTTCGTCAGTATGTACTGTACTTCGTCGATTCACCGCCAGTTGGCCCCATTGGAGGAAGGTAATGTTGACTTCGGTGCTTGTGTTGACATGCGACTCATTACTCTACAGTACTAGCATCAAGCACATCAGTACGTAGCATCAACAGGTTAGTGTTCATCACGAACGTGGTTTTGCAGTCAGTGCAATGTTTACAAATGCGGAGTTGGCAGATGCCCATTTGATGTATGGATTAGCACGGGGCAATAGCCGTGGCGCGGTACGAATGTCAGCGTCAGAGAAGTTGCTGCTGTACAAGGTAACGTTGACCACGTCACTGTATGGAGAGTGCTACGGGAGAACCAGTTGTTTCCGTACCATATACCGCCTGTGCAGGCACTATCAGCGGCTGATTGGCCTCCACGGGTACACTTCTGCAAATGGTTCATCCAACAATGTGTCAATCCTCATTTCAGTGCAAATGTTCTCTTTACGGATGAGGCTTCATTCCAACGTGATCAAATTGTAAATTTTCACAATCAATATGTGTTGGCTGACGAGAATCCGCACGCAATTGTGCAATCACGTCATCAGCACAGATTTTCTGGGAACGTTTGGGCAGGCATTGTTGGTGATGTCTTGATTGGGCCCCATGTTCTTCCACCTACGCTCAATGGAGCACGTTATCATGATTTAATGCGGAGTACTCTACCTGTGCTGCTAGAACATGTGCCTTTACAAGTACGACACAACATGTGGTTCATGCACGATGGAGCTCCTGCACATTTCAGTCGAAGTGTTCGTACGCTTCTCAACAACAGATTCGGTGACCGGTGGATTGGTAGGGGCGGACCAATTCCATGGCCTCCACGCTCTCTTGACCTCAACCCTCTTGACTTTCATTTATGGGGGCATTTGAAAGCTCTTGTCTACGCAATCCCGGTACCAAATGTAGAGACTCTTCGTGCTCGTATTGTGGACGGCTGTGGTACAATACGCCATTCTCCAGGGCTGCATCAGCGCATCAGGTTCCATGCGACGGAGGGTGGATGCACGTATCCTCGCTAACGGAGGACATTTTGAATATTTCCTGTAACAAAGTGTTTGAAGTCACGCTGGTACGTTCTATTGCTGTGTGTTTCCATTCCATAATTAATGTGATTTGAAGAGAAGTAATAAAATGAGCTCTAACATGGAAAGTAAGCGTTTCCGGACACATGTCCACATAACATATTTTCTTTCTTTGTGTGTGAGAAATGTTTCCTGAAAGTTTGGCCGTACCTTTTTGTGACACCCTGTATAAACCGTATTTTATTTCTAAATTTATCACTGAATTTATTTGAACTCTAAGTGTATGCTGGAACTGAGCTGCTGAAGCTCGTAATTAGATTTTGACATACGACTGGTAGATTTCAAGTCCAGGTAGACTTAAGAAATTAATACAGTGTTTGTTACTTGATCATCTTTTACAATGTTTTTCAGTAGCAGTACTTTTCGCAGTCTCGTGTTCCTCTACTCCCACCGATCCCCGAGAGCACTGCATAAAGGTCAGCATTTTTCTGGTAATGTTTATGAGACTAACGTTCTCCAAGGTAGAATACTGTAATACTACATACCTTGTGAATATAATTGTCAATTACTTAGTGGAGTTGTTTCCACTGCCCCTTCATCCCCAGGTGCGAATCCTGATACAGCGTGGAAAACAAAAGCGTGATAATTAGATCTAAGCACGGTACAGGACATGGATTCGAACAAAGTTTTCTACATAAACACAGCTGAGGAAGGCACTGTTCTGGAGCTACGACCATAAAAAGACAGTCAGTCAGCGACGAGCGTGCAGACGTGTTCGCATTTAAACCAGTTTGCAGCATCTAATACCTATAACGACGAAGAATGCTGTTAATAATCTAATTAACTGAAGATCATGGTTTTGGCTGAGCAGTGTTTGCTAGGTAAAATTTGGATTCCTATCACAGTAAACGTGATTTCAATGTGATGTTTACTGAGTGCAAGTTGACCATTAAAACAAATATGCGAAAAGTACCGAATGCCCTGTAGTGGATCGAGAAATCCTCGTTTGTGATATCACATAGCAAGCAAATTCTAATGAGATCGTCTCACGCTGGGAGCCAATAACTAAGTGACATCAATAAGTAAATGAAATCAAACACAAAAGGTTGTGATGGCTGGTTCAAATGGCTCTGAGCACTATGGGACTTGACATCTGAGGTCATCAGTCCCCTGGTCTTAGAACTACGTAAACCCAAGTAACCTAAGGACATCACACACATCCATGCCCGAGGCAGGATTTGAACCTGCGACCGTAGCAGCAGCGCGGTTCCGGACTGAGGCGCCTAGAACCGCTCGGCCACAGCGGCCGGCCCGCATGTTTTAATGAACTTTTATTCAAGAGCAGTGTAGCGTATCAACCACAGCGTAACACAGCAGTAGAGCCGAAATACACACCCATAAATATGCATTTACAGGACATACTTGCTCGCCCATCGCTGATTGGTCTTCGTTTTGTGGCCATAGATCCCAGATTGTGTTTTCCCAATCTATAAGGATGATTTAGCACCTTTAGACAGCCCCTGAGATCCTCTGGTCATGCTATCAAGTCGTTTCTCTCCATCATGTGTATTGGGAGTGTAACACTGCAAATCAAGAGTTGTGTGTTTACGCCAGTACTAAGACTGATGTAACATGTCAAATCTCCACCTTACTTCATCTTCTGACGCCACAATCCAATAGGTGCTGACTGCTACCTTGACAAATCGAAGATGACGTCGATAACAGGAAATACAGAATTCCAAGATGGTAGAAATAGCCACGTTGTACTAAGTTAAAATGGCGGTAAATCCAAAAATTCAGCAAGACAGCAGCCATGTTGAAGCGTAGTACACTAAGATTTCTGCTACTGAAACTCGCTATGTACTTTCAGGCCGGAGTGTATAGTCGAGAGGCCAGCATCACTTAAGAAGCCAAGTAAATGAAAGAGTAGACATTAGGGAAACAAAACCAAAATGGATAACATATGAACTAGGCTTGGCAGACGCAGGTATGAACAATGATAGGCCACGAAATCCAAGGAATGAACAGAGGCACACACTAGCACGGCACTAAGTAGAATGAAGTAACGTAGGACAGTCAATGCGTTGTCGCCATTTTAAGACATCCACGGGTACAAGGATGGCTTCGTGCTGCTTTTGGTCTCATGTTAACTCTTTCTTCAGCTGATCACGAGGGTAATTACCGTTTGGAGCAGCCTTGGCGCTGGTATCTGTGGAACAGTTGAGGCACCATCTGGATGGATACACCCCTGGAATCAGACCTGACCCATCAGAACTTTACTGGTGGCGGCGCGTTGATTAGGCTACCGTTTGAAAACGTGGTTGACAAGAATCCAGAACATTTGAGTACTAGTCGAAATCGGTAATCACTCTATCGCAGTGGCTTAACTGCAAACAGCAATCAGTCTGCAAACAGCAATTCAAATATTTGGGTGACGGTTCTGCGAAACTTATCTAGTGAATGGCATCATTGTGTATTGATCTTGCGGATAAACACCGCAAGTAATAAGCCTTTCATATTTGTATTCTGTCGTCCTTTGCAGGCCCCTCCAATACAGGCAACGAATTCTCTGAAACGAGTACAGGAGTACAGTTATTAAGAGTTCGTGCGCCCTGTCTGTGGGATTGTACCCAGGTATCATCAGCATCAAAACTGATCAATACCACATGTTACAAAGTACTAAAGGATTCAACTGCATTGGAATTAAGAAAGTTCAGTAAAAGCATTTTCGTGTTCCTAGCTTTTTTTGGTCAAGTTTTCCCAAGATGAGCTTCTTAATCGAGTCTCCGTGTGTTGTCTGTAAAGGGAGGGGACATTGGGATCGTATTGGAACGACATGTAACGCTATAACGCTAAACGTTTTACGGGCTGCGAACTTGGACAGATATGGACCGGCTTATTTTTTCCATGTAAATTAACAGAGAACAAGAAAGTAAAACAAAGATTTATGACAAATATATGGCATTTTAGTAAACATCCCCGCCGACTAGATAGAAGACATTTTGATTAACAATGGAAAGAATGGTGATAGAATGAATATCTTTGTATACATATATTCATCGCAAGGTGATAATAAAGAAATGCAGGCTGTAAATGAAGAGGAAGTTCTGGCATTATTGCTTCAAATAACAAAAGGAACGCAATGAGAAGAAGTTTTAAATTGAAAATAACTGTACATTACCTATAAAATACCATCGTCAGGTGGCTGCAGATATTAAGTAGAGACAACGTAAACTTCGCTCGACCGGCTAGCCGTGCGGTCTAACGCGCTGTTTCCCGAGTAGGAAGGCGTGCCGGTCCCCAGCACTAATCCGCCAGGAGGATTAGTGTCGAGGTCCGGTGTGCCGGCCAGCCTGTGGATGGTTTCTAAGGCGGTTTTCCATCTACTTCGGCGAATGCGGGCTGGTTCCCTTTACACCATCTCAGTTACACTGTGTCGGCGATTGCTGCACAAACACCGTTTCCACGTAAGCATACCTCCATAATTATTCTCCCACGCGAACATTTGGGGTTACACTCGTCTGTGGTATGAGAAATTCCCGGGCGGTGGGGGGCGGGTGAGGGGGGGGGGGTGAATCCATTGCAGGCCGAACCCCACAATAATCCTGGGTTCGGTGTGGTGCGGCGTTGGGGGTGGGTGGACTGCTGTGGCCTGTTGTGAGGTTATGAACCACTGAGGGCTACGGCGGGACGAAGCCTCTCCGCTGTTTCTAGGTGCCCAATTTAATACAATGCAACATAATACAAGGTAAAATTTTCAAATGAAGCGAAATGATCCTAGTTATAAAAGGATCAAACGTTACTGGTATACAAAACTGAAGACAAAACAGTGAAACATGAAACTGCTTACCGGTAGCGAATGAAATCAATAGGGATTGCAATGGTTTAAACCGAAGAAACACATATGTTTAAATCAAAAATTAAATAATGGAACGAAGACATATTGCTGCTTACAGTAAAATCAAAAGAGCTTTAAGGAAGAGGTAGGGTGTGAACGTCAGAAATTGACAGAATATTGCTTTGAAAAGTGGAAGAAAGACATCGAAGAGTAAGAGAGAGATGGGGGAAGTTCTATGTCGACAACAGCGTGAAATATTCACACGCATTACAGGACACATACATTTATCATTAATCGTCATGTCTCTCTTCTGGGGTAAGTAATGCGTATCTGAGCGCTCTGAAAGATAAAAACTGTATCTTAAAAAATGTCGAAGCTATTTGATGAAGAAAGTACGCTACTTGATGAACAAACTACAACTGTTTTCCTCACGAAGTAAATTCCAAGCCAAATGCAACATCAGATCCTACATTCAATATCACACAGTTATTTGAAACATGTATTCTTTTTAATTTCAGTGTTTCCTTCATAAGGAACACTTATGTAGTTTTATGACCTGTTTATGCCTCAGCCATACGTGACGATTTATAAGAACAGTATTATTTTCGCACATATTTCCATTACTTCATTTACTTATCGTTACTGCGCCAGAATGAAACAGAAGAAACAAATAAATTAAAAACAATTAATTTACAGCAGTGAGAGATCTTTATTTCTGATAAAAAGGGCCCGAAATTTCATGGCTGCATAGTTGTTCAGTTTTGTCGTAAATATAAAGTTTGCGCGGAACTGTTATACTAGCGACTTATAAATGTTTTATTCTACGTTTGTGTGAGAGGCTTTCTGGTTGGTTGTAACTAAAGCGAAAAAAGCTACAAATTCTAAAGTTAATTTTATATGTCCCGAGAATTTATCTTTCATACAACCGCACATTATTACGTAGCCGAGAAGCAAATCGTGATTGCAAAAGGACGCGTTGTGGGGAACAGGTTTACTGCAGTGGAAAAACAAATAGTGTTAACCGCAGAAAATTAATTAACTTCTAACCGGCTACAGTCTAGACATTTATTGCGGAGGTGATATACTGTATACACACACTGAGAGGGTAGGTCGCCATCTAGGTAGAAAATATGTGAGAGGAAATCCGTCCGGTCAAGGTCATCAGCGTAGTTGAATGAAGACTGTACAAAGGCCACGTGTTATGCAGAACATTGAAAACCCTGTTAAACTGAGAGAAAAGTTCTGAGGAAAAGACAAACAAAGTTAATTACAAAATACAGTTAAAATTAATACAGTTGGTAACACATCACTTATTACGTGTTTTTATACATTTAGTTTCCCTAATGATAGTCATGCAAGAGGAACTGCAGCGTTTTCAAGAGTCTTAGATGCGTAGGGAGGAACAACCAGCTGAAAAAAGTGGTCATTATTTCAAGACATCTGGCTATACAGATCAGCTTATAAGCCACTCTCGTAAGGGTGCCATTGGACGGAGGTCGTGAGGAAAGTTTTCTGTTGATTTAATTTGACATTCTGCTCTTGGTTCATTTCTGTTTCTGCATGTGATTTCCTGAATCCTAGCCACAGGCAGCGTCATTATTAATATTGTCAAGTTAATCAGTCCTCACAGCCTTTGCACACGTACTTGTAAGTGTATTTCCGGGAAATTTTTACTTGTCTCTTACTGTCTCTTTTACACTTCTGCAGTTGAGGCTTTCTTCATTCTTAATTGTTTTGAGTTCATCTATTGCTTCTCAGTACGGTATACGTTTTGTACTTTTCTGGTTTTTCGGCTTCCACTTTTCTCTGTGTTACAGCAGTCAATGTCTGATGTCAGGAGGTTTGCTATGTACCAACATGCTATCTCGTTGTGGCCATGTAATTTCCTAGAATCGACAATCGTATCACTCTGCATGTCCTTAGATATACATTACGTTTCTCTTTGCTTTATTTCTTCTGTATTTTTTAATATACGTCAACTGATTCCGTGAAACACGTTAGAGATGTATTCGTTTCGTAAATAAAATCCGCCTTTTCTTGCTCCAATGTATTTGTTTTCTTTCAGGCGCGTTTCGCCTTTTGCTTTAAGGCACCTTCAGTATCATCTAGAATGACAGTTTTGTTTTTTATGTAGTCATTGGACAAGATATGGAGGCACTTGGGGCCATCACATTGCTCTCCCGGCCGTTATCAGTTTTCATGACATGGAACCGCTATTTCTCGGTCAAATAGCTGCTCAGTTAGTCTCTTGAGGCTAAGTGCACCACCGTTCCGGTCCCCCACCAATAAACAAATCGCTCGTGGTAGCGGGAATCTAACTTGGCTCAGGGTATGGGAATCAGCTGCCCTGACCACTCAACTGCTCTAATGTGTATGGCACCACAATGCAAAAATGTTTCCGGAGATATATGGCACCATATTTATATGCACAGGTCAAGAAATTCCCGTAAATTACGGTTAGTAGTTTGCGGTTTCAAAGTTGGCGCCTGATAGCGGTCCATATGTGTTCCTTCGGAGTCAGGTCAGGCGAATATGGTGGCTAAGAAATTAACACTAGTTCAGGCTCCGCAAACTACTGTAGCACGATTCTGACATTCTGACACCGACAGTTATCCTGGTGGAAGAAGCATGATGGGGTGCTGGTGATCGGCAGCAATGTTTAGGTAATCCTCAGCTAACACTGTGCCTGCGATTTGTACTATATGTTCCGTGTAAGAAAAGATGAATTTCCCATTATAACTCAATACTGCCTCCTCTGGCCTGTGTCTTGGCGTGGTGCATGCTTCGAGCAGCTGTTCATCTGAATGACGGCGATTTCTGCCACTACCATCGACATGACGCAGTTCATTCGATCAAGCGAAACGTTTCCATTCACGTCTGCTACGGAGGAAGGAACGAAGGAAGATTAGGTTTAACGTCCCGTCGACGTCGATGTCGTTAGGGGCGGAGCACAAGCCAGGATTTTGTCAGCGATAGGGAAGGAAACTAGCCGTGTGCTTTCAAAGGAAACATCCCGGCATTTACTTGGAGCGATTTAGGGAAACCATGGAAAACCTAAATGTGGATGGCCGGACGCGGGTTTAAGCCGTCGTCCACCCGAATGTGGTCCAGGTGCTAACCACTGCGCAACCTCGCTCGGTCCGCTACGGACCCCATGTTCATCGATAAGTCCTAAACATTCTGCCTACACCAGCTTCATAATCTATAGTCAGATATGCCACATATCGAAAAAACAGAGAAGCCTCCATCGCATGTTTGCCTCCTGTGGTTGCTTCCTCTTTTTTCTTTTTTTTTTCAGTTAACTGTCTTCTCATGGGATTGACGCGATCCGCCACGAATTCCTCTCTTGCGCCAAACCGTTACCATATATCGTAATACCATATATCGTAACACATGTCCTGTCCACCTGCGCTGTCTTCTTGTCACTGTATTCTTTACCGATTCTGCAGAAAACCTTCTCATTATTTATGTTATCAGTCCACTTAGTTTACAGAATTCTTCTATAGCAGCCAGTCTCAAACGCTTCGATTCTTTTCTTTTCCAGTTACCCCACAGGCCATGATCCGCTGCCATAAAATGCTATGCTACGTCTCAGAAATATCTTCTTTGGGTTACGACCGACGTTTGATGCCAGCAGGCTCCTCATAGGAAGGCACTCTTTGCTTTTGCTAGTCTGCTTCTTATATGTTCCTCGCTTCTTTCATTATGTGTTGTTTACTTCCAGGGAAAGAGTATTTCTTTACTTCATATACTTCGCAGTCACAAATTTTAATGTAAGAGTGCAGCATCTCATTTCTGCTATTCCTCATCATTTTCGTTTTCCTTCGGTTTACTCTTAATCCATAGTCTGTACTCATCAGACTGTCCATTCCACTCAAGACGTCCTGCAGTTCTTCACATTAACTGAGCATAACAATGTCATCAGCGAATCTTATCACTGATATCATTTCATCTTGAATTTTAATTCCACTCTTGAACCCTTCTTTCATTTCCGTCATTGCATCTCCGATGTATAGATTAAGCAATAGGGGTGAATGGTGAAATCCCTTTCTTCGACCCATTTTAATTCTAGCACTTTTTTTTTACTCTTCCATTCTTACTGTTCCCTCTTCATTCTTCTACAGATTATACATCACCCGTCTTTCCCTATAGCTTACTCGTATTTTTCTCAAAATTTCGTACATTTTGCATTATTTTACATTGTCTAACGATTTTTCAATGTCGGTAGATGCTAAGTATGTGTCTCGAATTTTCTGAAGTCTTGCTTCAGTACCAACATCAGAACTATCTGTCTGGTGACTTACCTTTGCGGTAGCCAAACTAATCACCATCTATAAGCACTTCGATTTTCTTTTTCCTTATTCGATATACTACTCTCTTCAGCAACTTTCATGCATGATCTGTTAGGTTTACTGTTTTTGTCATGTTGCATATTTCAATAATCATCCTACTTGTACGCTGTCAGTGGTTGGTTGGTTGGTTGATTTGGGGGGGGGGGGGGGGGGGGGGAGGGACCAAACAACGAAGTCTTCGGTTCATCGGATTAGGGAAAGAAATCGGCGGTGCCCTTCCAAAGGAACCATTCCAGGATTTGCCAGAAGCGATTTAGGGAACTCACGGAAAACATAAATCTGGATGGCCGGACGCGGGTTTCAGTAGTCATCCTCCCGCATGCCAGTCCACAACTGCGCCACCTCACTCGGTACTGTCAGTGGAAGTTAGTATCTCAGCTTCCACTTTTTCCAGATACTTTGTGAAACAATAGTATACGCAATTTTCACTCTTCGTTGGGAGAAAAATACCAATTGGATGTAATTACGAAATGTATTGACGAGTATCAGTTCGCTTATACGTACAGCGAGAGAGAAAATTTGCTGAAAATAAGCTCACAAATGACTCTGGTATTGATTCTGTACTTTAAAATGTAGGAAATGTTACTGTGAATTGAACTTACCGTCGATTGTATCAAAAGAGTCAATCCAAAGCTGACGAAAGCTCCTCGGAAGGCGAGTGTCTCAGAGGTCATCATCCATACCATTACACTTGTTCCCTGACATCTCAAGCCTACCGACTGAGGAGCATGAAAATTGTATAAAGACTTATCAGAGCAGCTACTATGATTGTATGAATACCAATAAATCCGACTGTTTGTAGTAAATAAAGTAATAAACGGCACTTAAGTCCAGTGGGATTAGTCGACCACAATATTATTGTAACTAGGAGTGAGGAAGTTTCGACCGTTTTCTTAAGAGGCAATGTGTACAAGGGGTTGATAGTATACACACAACTGACCTGAAAGCAATGACAATGCGATGCCTGTTTCTTATTCTACGCTCTACATGTTTCCGATTATAGCATCATGGTTAGTAGTATATACATTTGCCAGTATCATTTAAAGGATTAGTATTTTGTCGATATTTTCTATAACCTATGTGAACTACTTAGCTTTAACCGAATTCAGTCGCAGCAGTTTGTTTCTAATTTTAATTATATCAGTTTTCATCGAAAGCTTTTGGTTATTAATAACCTTCACAATGCATTATAGCTACGTGTAATGATATCAGCCTGCCAGTTGCTCTCTCCTGGAACGCTAATGAAATCGCCTTTGTCCGATAATCTAGTTTCTTCTGTCTTGTGAAGCCGAGTTACCTGAATTCAAACGTCCTGTAATACAATACAGCATACTATATCAGCGTTCCCATTGATCAAAGAGTGTTTAGTAGTTACACGGGGACAAAATTAGCACTAACGTGTCTACTGCAACTGTAATTATACGACGGGTGATTCACCACTTAATTGTCAATATCTCAAATACACTTTCGATTAACATGTATGTACGCATGGGCTCTTACTCCCGTGGTGGGTCATTGGAGATTGAGTGTATAGTGCGAGAGGACTCACTGTCCTGCCCTTATTTCCATGCACAGTAACTGGACGGAACAAATTATATGGTATAAGTGTTAATTCTAATAAACTTTACAAGGTGCACAGGCAGGGCGCCAACTGCGGCTCCTGGTCTAACGGAGAGACATACACGCACGTCCACTAGGGGGTCTCGCAGCTACCTGCCCGGCCGTTACAACGGCGCTAATCTAACCTGCGTGCTCAAAGGACCTGGCAGATCCACTTTTGCACGTAGCTTGCAAGGTCTCCCGACAGGGAGCGGACTATACTGGACAGTCTGGCCTGCCCAGTTTGGAAGCCGCCGCTAGATGGCAGTTGGAGTGAGTTGCAGAGTCCAAACAGTATATGCTGAAGACCTCGATTCATATGAAATTAATGTCATCTTTGGTCGACCTGCGTATGGCTGCATGATATTTGAAGTTACCAGAAAAAGCTCCCCTGCAGAAAAAACGGCAAAGAGCGTTAATAACTTGTACAATGGAACGTACCATCTGCCATGCACTTCAATGCTTTCGTGGATTTAAATGTAGACGCAGATATATATAATTTTCTTGGACAACAGTGACCAAAATTTTGGAGATTGTAACTCGAAACACAAACCGCGTCCACATCGCGGGAAAATGTCAAACTGACTGATGGCGTCTGCTTCGTTGCATCGTATGTCACACGATGCCCCGTGTGTGTGCTTTCACGTACGACAGATCCACCACAGCGCCATGACCCGTTCGTAACTGTTCGCTCACGTAGGACGACATCTGAAAGAGATTTCCAGTTCTGACATTTGCCGTTCCATCAATGAAGCCGCCAGAAAACCTCGGACGGACCCAAGCGATGGAAAATAGTTACATAGTTACAATTCAGTTCCAGGACAATACAATCCAGAAAGGCCTGTTCTGCGTGAAAGTGTATACGCATATTTGTATGCAGAGTAAAATCGATATCTTGCATGTGCTTGCAGTCAACCTCGGTTATGCGGGCATGCTCTAAAACGCATGAAACGAGTTTGACCATCGGCAGAGATGTCTGTAGCGGGGCCAGTGAAAGGCGCAATGAACAATCGTGAACGGTAAACGAAAAATTTTATTAGAGTAAACTATATTAAAATCTTCTTAAATTGCACACGAAACACCTTTATTTATTGATGATCAGTTTCGGAATGGTCCCCAGCTCGTGATCTAGTGGCTAGCGTTGCCGCCTCTGGTTCACGGGGTCCTGGGTTCGATTCCCGGCCTGGTTGGTTGTCCTCATCACTTCATCATCATAAGCATTATTTGGCCGGCCGCGGTGGTCTAGCGGTTCTGGCGCTGCAGTCCGGAACCGCGGGACTGCAACGGTCGCAGGTTCGAATCCTGCCTCGGGCATGGGTGTGTGTGATGTCCTTAGGTTAGTTAGGTTTAAGTAGTTCTAAGTTCTAGGGGACTTATGACCTAAGGTGTTGAGTCCCATAGTGCTCAGAGCCATTTGAACCATAGCATTATTTGAGATAGTGGCTAGATTGGATTGCGTGAAAAGTTCGAATGTGAAAAAATTGCGACTTTGTAAGGGGCGCTGATGACCGCACAATTGAGTGCCCTTCAAACGAAACATCATCGTCATCAATTTCGGAATGCTTGTCCATTATCGAATCAGCCATAAATGTACGCGATGGGGCACACCAGTGATAGAAGTGGACAGGAGATTAGTGTTTAAAGTCCCATCGACAACGTGATCATTAGAGATGGAGCACAAGCTTCGATTAGGCAAGGATGGAGAAGGAAAGCAGCCTTGCCCTTTCGAAGGAACCATCCCAGCATGCGATTAAGGAAAATCATGGAATACCTAAACGCAGGTTTGAGCCGTCGTCCTCCCGAACGCAACTCCAGAGTGCTAACCACTGCACTACCATGCTCGGTAGTAACGGAAGTCGAAAATTGGCCATGAAATCGATAAGTACGATAATGTGGCCTCTGTGGTGCCACGTTTAGATACCACCCTGCAGTTGTCATGAAGCTGTCAGCAGAACTGCAAGTTTCCGTCAGATGGGGAGAGCAGTTGCGCGTGATGTAGCAGACCCAATGGTGCACACCTGCTGAGCCACACCTCCAGCTGGTCCGTACCTTAAGCGCTCTCTGCCGCCGCAACACACAGTGGCCGCCGGCAGCCACACAGGCCACTCACACTTGTAGCCAATTTCGCTACGTCACGCTACCTAGGGGCTGCCTTGACACGACTCTAACGCCATCTTTTGTGCTTTAGTTCAGAGAGTCTAATCCTTGTTGCTACTGTGTGAGATGGGCTCTTTTCCTTGTTGCATTATTTGTTACAAGTTGTCGAATGCTTGGAGAAATACAAGTTAAGTACGTGTTCTTTTACTTGTTCATCAGTCATTTCACCTCCTGTCCTACTTTCCTATGACGCAAAGTCCCCAAGATTGGCAAAGTTTTACAGAAGTTCGAAATATGGCGCGTACTTCAGTGCGAGATGCTTTTAATAATTTCCACAACGAAATTCTGTCTCGAAATCTGGCACAAAACGCTCAAGAGATTCTGGTCATACATAAAGCACACCAGTGGCAAGACGCAATCAATACATTCACTGCGCGAGAACAGCAGTGAAGTCGCTGATGACAGTGTGTTGTTACATATTTCGGCGTAGTCAGCGCGTACACAACTTTCCCAATAGAGCGCGCCCCGCTAAGCACAACAGCGCAGGCGCATCGCTCGTCCGTCTCCGCACTACGAGATAGCGCTATCTTAGAGACGGACCAATCTCTGCTTCCGCCGATCGGCGTATTAATTTGCCACGCAGCCAATGAGATTGCTGCTAACGTAGAACCTTTTCTCCTCGCAGATCACACTGGCGCAGTGATACCTGATCGCTCGAGGTATTATAACGAGTGTACAGACCTCCGATTAGTCAGTCTGCATTTGTCTGCACCAGTCTGTACCAGTCTGCATTAGTCTAAATTAGTCTTCATTAGTCTATAGTCAAGTTTCGGTCTGTGCCTAATAAGATTACCATATTCCTGTGCATAGCCATGAAGATAAATGACTAGACACTTTGTCAAGTATCAGAGATATCTGAGAATAATATTAACCTACCAAGACCAAAGGAACTTCAGATTGTCAATTGTAAACAGCATCCAGAATCAAGTTAAGTAAGGTTTATGATTGTTATTATTTTAATAAATGCCTGTGAAAATTGATCAAGTTCTGTTTAAAGTTGGTCACCGTCAATCTGCTACTCTAAGCGTGCAAGTGGCATTTCTATCGTCTGACCTAACGGCAGAAGATAAACGCGCCACGATATGACCACGAGACATATTGCTGACTCTCGCCTACTTCGTTGGAGCGACAAGTCAAATAATCTGATGGTGTGTGTGCCGAAGGTCTTACAGTACGCACACCACACAGTGCCACTAAAGCAGAGTTATTAAACAAGGTTTTCCGAAACTCCTTCACTAAAGAAGACGGAGTAAATATTCCTGAATTCCAATCAAGAACAACTGCTAAGATGAGAAACATAGAAGTAGGTATCCTCAGAGTAACGAAGCAACTTAAATCAATAAAGGCAAGGCCTCCGGTCCAGATTGTATACCAGTCAGGTTCCACTCAGAGTATGCTGATAAAATAGCTCCATATTTAGCAATTACATACAACCACTCGCTCACAGAAAGATCCGTACCGAAAGACAGGAAAATTGCTCAAGACACACCAATACCCAAAAAGGGAAGTGGGAGTAATCCGCCGAATTACAGGCCTATATCATTAACGTCGATTTGCAGTAGAGTTTCGGAACATATACTGTATTCGAACATTATGAAGTACCTAGAAGAAAACGATAAAACGATTTACTGACACTTAGTCAGCATGGTTTCAGAAAATATTGTTCTTGTGAAACACAACTAGCTCTTTATACTCATGAAGTAATACGTCCTATCGACAGGGGATGTCAAATTGATTCCATAGTTTTAGATTTCCATAAGGCTTTCGACACCGTTCCTCAAAAGCGTCTTCTAACCAAACTGCTAGCATACGGAGTATCGCCTCAGTTGTGCGACTGGATTCGCGATTCCCTGTCAGAAAGGTCACAGTTCGTAGTAACAGACGGAAAGTCATAGCGTAAAATATAAGTAATATGCAGGGTTCCTCAAGGAAGTGTTATAGGCCCTCTATTGTTCCAGATCTATATTAATGACATAGGAGACAATCTGAGTAGCCCCAAATAGATTGTTTGCAGGTGATGCTGTCATTTACCGTCATGTAAAGTCATCAGATGATCAAACCGACTTGCAAAATGATTTAGATAAGATATCTGTATGGTGCGATAAGTGGCAATTGACCGTGAATAAGGAAAAGTGTGAAGTTATTCACATGAGTACTAAATGAAATCAGCTAAATTTCGATTACGCGATAAATCACACAAATCTGAAGGCTGTAAAATCAACTAAATACTTAGGGATTACAAATACAAGTAACCAAGTAACCTAAATTGGAACGATCACATAGATAATATTGCGGGTAGAGCAAACCAAAAACTGCCATTCACTGGCAGAACACTTAGAAGGTGCAACAGGTCTACTAAATAGACTGCTTACACCACATTTGCCCACCCTATTCCGGAGTATTGCTGTGCGGTGTGGGATCCGCATCAGGTGGGACTGACGGATAACATTGAAAATGTACAAAGAAGGGCAGCTCGTTTTGTATTATCGCGAAATAGGGGAGATAGTGTCACAGACATGATACGTGGATTGGATTGGCAATCATTAAAACAAAGGCGTTTTGTTGCGACGGGAACTTCTCATGAAATTTGAATCACCATTTTTCTCCTCCGGTTGCGAAAACATTCTTTTGGCACCCACCTACATAGGGAGAAATGATTATCGCGATAAAATAAGAGAAATCAGGGCTCGCACAGAAAAATTGCAGTGCCCGTTTTTCCGCATGCCGTTCGAGAGTGGAACGGTAGAGAGACAGCCTGAAGGTGGTTCATTGAACCCTCTGCCAGGCACTTTATTGTGAATAGCAGAGTAATCACGTATATGTACATGTAGACGACAGTTGTCACATCACTCTGTAACCCACCTCTCCTTACTGTAGTGTACGAAGTCGTACACAACGGCCTCCACATGTGCTCAACGCAGTCAGAGCGGGAACAGAATTCTGATACTGGACAGGAAGTCCGAAACCAGTCATCACCTAGTAAACGTTATTCTTGTGCATCTTTAAATTGTTTTAACAAAGAAGTAGTGGTTACGTTAGAACCTCAGCAAGCTGGAGAAACAAAAATTTATCATGTACTTTATAATAAAAGTACCCCATGGTGGTATGGGTACACATGTAAATGAAGTATCCTCTGTAAAGCAGATTTTATTGAAAACGAAAACGTTGTAGTCATACGTGTTTAGCTAAATCCATCCCAGTTTTCTATCTTTATCTTGAAGAAGATGTAGTCTTGTGAAATCAGACTAATTTTTCTTAATTCGCATGTTTTGTATTAGGAGTAGTGTGATGAAAATTAATTGACTATTCCAACGGAGGGGAAGCTTTAAGCATCGCCGGCTACAAGACACCCGTGGTTATGAGGCGCTACCGCCGTGCTACGGCTGGCAGCCGCTGACGCGAATGGCGACCCGGTCTCGCTGGCGACTATTGGCCGTGGTTATTGCGGCCGGCGCCAGGCGCCGCCACGCCGCCGGCGCCGTTTTATTAATTAGCTTGGCAAGCGGACCCCGGGGGTCCGGCGGCGCCGTGGGGCAGGCCGAACCAAAATACTCCCTGTGGGACAGCCACTTCTCAGAAAGCGATATAAAATTCGCCGAGATGAGCTGGAGACGTATTTTAGACGGGCCGGTGGCAACATCTGATACACACGCGGCGGCCCGTGCGCACGCTGCGACCAGAATAAGCCGTGCTTGGCTATTGTCCACGGCTGACATGCCAATACAGCCCCACTGCTGGACATTCTGAAAGTGTGTCTTCTGTCACTTAAGAGAACTATTTTCTAAGCATAAATCCATGTTAACAATGTTACCCTAAGTTCCAAGACTCATTTCCATATATCTGTGACAAATAAACGAAGCAGCTGGAGACTTTTTAAATGAGACGGAAAGTAAGAAAGCTAGTGGTCTTTCCACATAAACATTTGTTTTTCCACCAAGCTATTATCTTAAGTCAGATCTTTATTAAGCAGCTAGTTTATAGTATGTGCTTATTCTCAAGTGTACACGGTAGAAACTAGCTAGCAGCGCTTAATAAAGGTGTAATTTAAAATAATAGCCGGTGTAAACATTGTCGTTCTTCACGTATAGAGGTTGTTAAATTTAATACCTTTGGAAAACAAGAAGCTTCTTGAAAGATACGTGTACCTCGAGCATTCTGCCACAAACTTCCCTTTCTCTTCAGCCGTCAGCTGTTTTTTTTATATCCAACCAGGTTAAGTCTACTGTATTCGTCAACAGTGTTTAATCAAAGTCTCTCACCACTCATATTTCGGTTTTGGTTACAAGTGACCGTTTATTTTATGTTATCAAAGCGTTGTCTGGTTTAATGAGGCCCGCCACAACTTTCTCTGTTGTGCCAATCCCCTCATCTCAGAACATTTCATAATAACGTTAATAGTGTAAAGACGTTTGAATTAAATATTATTCAATTGCAACGGTCCCACAAGTTTACTCATCAAATGAGACTTAATTTCTGTCTTACGACATAGAAATTAATACAGTAAGGTGTCCGCACTCGAGTTATACAGTAAGGTGTCAAGAAATTAATACAGTAAGGTGTCCGCACTCGATTTATACAGTAAAGTGTCCGCACTCAATTTAAACAGTAAGGTGTGTGCACTCGAGGACACTTGAAAATGGGAGAGGGGTGGAAGAAGAGAGCATTTCACACACAACGAAACTCGAAACTTAAGGCAGTGCTATGGAAAGGAAAGAGAAATTAGATGAAAAAGAGATAAGGGATATGATATTGTGATTCTTTTTTGATAAAAGGATGATGAAGAGATTCGTGAAATAATTTGCCTACAAGTCAGAAATAAAACAGGGAAAGACTGGACGAATCTTCGAATAATGTTAGAAATCTTGCGAGGCAAAAATGACTGCTCGGGCTACATAATGACCCAGACTAATATACTTTGGTATTTTTCTTAAATTCTAGGTTAAACACTGTGCTGTACATGGCTTAAAGCATCAGGTAAAGGGTATGTCAAATGTTTCTCGACCAATATTACCTTTTACTTTTAGACAACTCATTTCACATATTATTTGAACGCCCTTTTCGTTGTTTCTTTTTCCAAAACCATTAGTTCTACATTCTTTATTGACAGTTAACTCTCGCACCAACGTAACTTTCCACGCGCAAAATAACTAGGCTAAGGAAACGAACTTTCCGACACGTCATTTTCATAGCTGGGAGCAACTGCTGGTGAAATATTTCAATTTTTCCTAAAACAACTAATTCAGTTTTTCTACATTACCTTGATCAAATATTTTTTGTAGCACCAGGCCTCACATTGGTCAATTTTATACCCCATTTTACAGTTTCGAACACTTTGTGCTCCTGTAAAATTCGGAGAAAAATCCATTGCATGTCTTCTTTTCGCTCTGCTCATACTTTTGACAAATACGATTGTGACAAAGCGCTGAAAGACGTTTCAGATCTTAGGGAGAACATATCAGTACAAACATATTCCACCTGTGAATGGAGGTACATGAGGCAGGGGACATACCCTCATACTCCAAGAAGAATGTTGTAATTCGAGTTCCGAATATTACAGAAGCATCGGTTTAATAAGTCAGGGTTACAAAATACTGGCATGAATTATGTACAGAATTAAAGGAAGACTGATAGGAGTCGATTTCGAGGAAGGCATATCTTAAAGGATAAGTTGAAGCAAGGCAGACCTACGTTTATAGCATTTGTAGACTTAAAGAACACTGAAAGTATTTGCCGAACGTACACTCCCTGAAATTCTGAAAGTAGCAATGATAAAATACGTGGGGCGGTCTACATATTCTACGTAAACCAGACTGCAGTTAGAGAACTCGAACGTGGAAAAAAGACGGTAGTTGAGAGAGGAGAGGTTGCAGCCTATCCCCGAATTTTTTCAACCTGTACATTGAGCGAGCAAGAAATGTTACGAAGTGTTCAAATGTGTGTGAATTCCTAAGGGACCTAACTGCTGAGGTCATCGGTCCCTAGACTTTCACACTACTTACACTTACGTAAACTAACTCATTCTAATAACAACACACACCCATGCCCGTGGGAGAACTCGAAACTCCGGCGGGAGGGGCCGCAAAACCAGTGACCTGGCGCCTCAAACCGCTTGGCAACTTCGCGCGACAACTGTTACGAAGGATAATTTTAGAGAGGGAATTAATTTTATCGTACTGAAAAGATAAGGACATGTTCACAGAAGAATTCTCTCTCTGCTGATTTCTGCACTCTTCCTTCAAAACAAATTTATAAATTACTGACGTTGCAAACAAAACAAAGTAGCCCTAGTCTCAGTATTTGTCTACTTTGGACGTAACGGCTACTTTCTTCACTCTGCGCCTTTGACATTTAGACAGACGGTCGTGGCAACAGTCCTAAGCTTCAATCATCTGTGGCTCTCGTAATACGTTGATTATGATAAAGCAAACACCTAGTTTTCCACAGGACATAGCACTTGTAACGAGGTTTTCATAGAGTTCTGTAATAAGTATAAGTTTCGAAAACTGTACACAAAACAACTTGGCAGCTCAGAGACAAACATCCGAAAATTCGTGTATTTGTAACCCCAACGGCGAAAGGTTTTGTTTCGTCTGAAATATTCTGTTGTTAATTAGAAGAAAAGGTTACAGGAGAATATGGGTTTGGGACAAGGCATGAAAGAGGAGAAAGTCTAATTGAGTTCTGTAACAAGTTTCAGCTAGTAATAGCGAATACCCTGTTCAAGAATCACAAGAGGAGGAGGTATACTTGGAAAAGGCCGGGAGATACGGGAAGATTTCAATTAGATTACATCATGGTCAGACAGAGATTCCGAAATCAGATACTGGATTGTAAGGCGCACCCAGGAGCAGATATAGACTCAGATCACAATATAGTAATGATGAAGAGTGGGCTCAAGTTCAAGACATTAGTCAGGAAGAATCAATACGCAAAGAAGTGGGATACGGAAGTACTAAGGAATGACGAGATACGTTTGAAGTTCTCTAACGCTATAGATACAGCAAGAAGGAATAGCGCAGTAGGCAGTACAGTTGAAGAGGAATGGACATCTCTAAAAAGGGCCATCACTGAAGTTGGGAAGGAAAACATAGGTACAAAGAAGGTAGCTGCGAAGAAACCACGGTTAACAGAAGAAATACTTCAGTTGATTGATGAAAGGAGAAAGTACAAACATGTTCCGGGAAAATCAGGAATACAGAAATACAAGTCGCTGAGGAATGAAATAAATAGGAAGTGCAGGGAAGCTAAGACGAAATGGCTGCAGGAAAAATGTGAAGACATCTAAAAAGATATGATTGTCGGAAGGACAGACTCAGCATACAGGAAAGTCAAAACAACCTTTGGTGATTTTAAAAGCAACGGTGGTAACATTAAGAGTGAAACGGGAATTCCACTGTTAAATGCAGAGGAGAGAGCAGATAGGTGGAAAGAATACATTGAAAGTCTCTATGAGGGTGAAGATTTGTCTGATGTGATGGAAGAAGAAACAGGAGTCGATTTAGAAGATATAGGGGATCCAGTATTAGAATCTGAATTTAAAAGAGCTTTGGAGGACTTACGGTCAAATAAGGCAGAAGGGATAGATAACATTCCATCACAATTTCTAAAATCATTGGGTAAGTGCCAACAAAACGACTATTCACGTTGGTGTGTAGAATATATGAGTCTGGCGATATACCATCTGACTTTCGGAAAAGCATCATCCACACAATTCCGAAGATGGCAAGAGCTGACAAGTGCGAGAATTATCGCACAATCAGCTTAACAGCTTATGCATCGAAGCTGCTTACAAGAATAATATACAGAAGAATGGAAAAGAAAATTGAGAATGCGCTATGTGACGATCAGTTTGGCTTTAGGAAAATTAAAGGGACGAGAGAGGTAATTCTGACGTTACGGCTAATAATGGAAGCAAGGCTAAAGAAAAATCAAGACACTTTCATAGGATTTGTCTACCTGGAAAAAGCGTCCGACAAAATAAAATGGTGCAAGCTGTTCGAGATTCTGAAAAAAGTAGGGGTAAGCTATAGGGAGAGACGGGTCATATACAATATGTATAACATCCAAGAGGGAATAATAAGACTGGACGATCAAGAACGATGTGCTCGTATTAAGAAGGGTGTAAGACAAGGCTATAACCTTTCGCCCCTACTCTTCAATCTGTACATCGAGGAAGCAATGATGGAAATAAAAGAAAGGTTCAGGAGTGGAATTAAAATACAAGGTGAAAGGATATCAATGATACGATTCGCTGATGACATTGCTATTCTGAGTGAAAGTGAAGAAGAATTAAATGATCTGCTGAACGGAATGATCAGTCTAATGAGTACACAGTATGGTTTGAGAGTAAATTGGAGAAAGACGAAGGTAATGAGAAGTAGTAGAAATGAGAACAGCGAGAAACTTAACATCAAGATTGATGGTCACTGAAGTTAAGGAATTCTGCTACCTAGGCAGTAAAATAACCAATGACGGACGGAGCAAGGAGGACATCAAAAGCAGACGCGCTATGGCAAAAAAGGCATTTCTGGCCAAGAGAAGTATACTGATATCAAATACCGGCCTTAATTTGAGGAAGAAATTTCTGAGGATGTACGTCTGGAGTACAGCATTGTATGGTAGTGAAACATGGACTGTTGGGAAACCCGAACAGAAGAGAATCGAAGCATTTGAGATGTGGTGCTATAGACGAATGTTGAAAATTAGGTGGACTGATAAGGTAAGGAATGAGGAGGTTCTACGCAGAATCGGAGAGGAAAGGAATTTGTGGAAAACACTGATAAGGAGAAGGGACAGGATGATTGGACATCTGCTAAGACGTGAGGGAATGACTTCCATGGTAGTAGAGGGAGCTGTAGAGGGCAAAAACTGTAGAGGAAGGCAGAGATTGGAATACGTCAAGCAAATAATTGAGGACGTAGGTTGCAAGTGCTACTCTGAGATAAAGAGGTTAGCACAGGAAAGGGATTCGTGGCGGGCCGCATCAAACCAGTCAGTAGACTGACGACAAAAAAAAAAAAAAATTATCAGTAATTGACTATATTCAGTGAAAGGAATGTGCACGAGATTATATGTTGGCGCTTATATTCACGTTTTATTCCTTTACACAGTACATTTAAGTCTTGTAGTTACTTGAGTCTTAGCTTGGTTTTCGCCCTAACTTTTTTGTTTTGTTTTGAGAGTTGAGTTTTAATGGCTTTGGTAAGTACATAGACATTCCAAAGAATGTTCGCCCTTTCCTTTCTGCATAGTAAATTCGGCACAACCATGGTTTTCCTTGTAAATGTTGTTTAGGATTATCCGTAATTTACGTAAATAACTATTTGATATTCTTGGCTGTGTAATTCGAGACAGTCATAGATAATTCTACCTGCTGTTGATCAGTTCATGAGCATTGTACAGCTGACGAGCTCCATAATCTCAAATGACACAAAACTTTAACCAGTCACATATTTTAAGGATGCGAGGAGACACAAAGATGATTATATTGCAGTAGCGAAACCTAAATATGTTTTTCAATTCGAATATCGTACGATTACACATCTGAAGACCTGACATTATGTACAGAGTTTCGGTAAGAGTCTTCTACCTGTTGCGTCTTAATAAACCACTCACACTGTCAAATCAAATGTATTCGGATACCCGTACATAATTTGAAGTACATCACTAGATGCTACTAGAGGGGGAACCACCAACGAACGAGTGTTGCCCAGAAAGTAACGCACCGCATTTTTTCTTTTCTCAGCCGAAAACAGTGCTATGAATGAGAAACGTTACGTATGTATTATTTGAAATGAGCGCGCCAAGTTTCCGTCACTTCCAATAGATAGTGTAGCTGCAAGACCGTTTCAAAATGGCGTCTATAGGTGATGTAGGATGAAAGCAATGTGCCGTCATTGAATTTTTCACTGCGGGGAAAGAAACCGTGGGGAATATTCACGAATGCTTGTGCAAAGTCTATGGAGCATCAGCTGTCGACAGAAGTAAAGTTAGTCGCTGGACACGGAGGGTGAGGTCATCAGAAGGCGGTTCGGCGGAGCTCCACGATTTGCAGCGGTCGGTGAGAACAACTACGGCTGTCACACCTGACACACATGTCCTAGACCTCTCGGAATTCCACGTCTTTGGGCCATTAAACGACGCTATTCGTGGTAGAGATTTTGAGGACGACGACGAGGAGGTAACTGGCACAGTGAAGCACTGGCTCCGCCACCAGGACAAGGATTGGTACCGACAGGGCGTACACGCCCTTGTTTCGCGCTGGAGGGAGGCCATAGAACTGGATTGAGATTACGTGGAAAAATAAGGTATGTAGATAAAACACCATTCTTTCTTGTATGTAATTCTCATTATGTTCAATAAAGAATTGTTCAAGAAAACAATGCAGTGCATTACTTACTGAGCAACCCTAGTAAAGAGGATCAAGGACTATTGTCAGTAAAAGAGAAGTAACGGCAGATTGGGTCAGTCATGAGAGCTAAGTGACTCAGAACGTGAATTAGTTATTGGATGTCACCTACATAACAACTCCATCATAAGTCCAAGTAGACCATTGTGATTGAGAAGTTGATGCGCGAAAGAAAGTGCGCGTAGGAAGAACCACGTCCAAACGATCACCATCCAGACCTCAAGTACTGGAGGACAGGGAAGGTCGAGCATTGCGAAGGGTAGCGGTAAAAAATTTCATGAAATCAGATGAAGGACTCACTCGTGAGTTGCAAAGTGCTTCTAGTAGTCCACCTAGCAAAATACTGTGCGTAGGGATTTAAAAAGAATGGGGTATAGTGGCCGAGGAGTTCCTCGTAAGCCACACATTTCTGTTGTCAATGACAAGCGGCGCTTGTGGCAGCATAAAGAGGAACGGCAATGGACACTGAGTGACTGGAATGAAGAGATTTGGAGTGATGAACGACGCTTAACCTGTGGTAGTCCGACGAAAGGGTTTGTGTTTGGCGAAAACCTGAGGAACATTACCTGCTATCGCGTCGGTGAAGTACGGATGAGGCAGTGTTTCGGTATGGGGTGTTTTTAGTGGTTAGCATGTGGTCCCATATCGCGCTTAAAAGATACCGAATGCAGAAGGTAGAAACGCATTTCGCAGCGTCGTGCTTTGCATACAGTTAAGGAACGTTTCGGAGACGATAACATTGTATCAGCATGATAACGCGTCTTGTCATAAATCATCTCTGTGAGGCGACGATTTATGGGCAACAACATCTTTGTTTTGGACTGACCTGCCCACAGTATCAAGCTGACCTCAACGGAACAGTCTTCGCTCCAGACACCAGCGCCCAGCATCACTACTGCCTCCTGTTTCGACTCTTGAAGAATAGTGGGCTGCCATTCCTCCACACACGTTTAGGTACCTCATTGAAAGTTTCCCCAACAGCGTTCAAGCTTTCATAAAGGCAAAGTGTCGGTACACCTCACATTAATGCCCAGCAGTAGGTGTCCTTATACTTCTCTCCAGATGCTCTCCCGTACTAAGTCTTTCCGGAGACATAAAATAAAAAAAATACCACCATCCTAGGAGACCTTGAAGGTCCAACCGTACCGACCGGCCTCCGTGTCATCCTCAGACCTTAGGCGCAACCGGATGCGGATATGGAGAGGCATGTAGTCAGCACAAAGCTCTCCCAGTCGATGTTAGTTTAAGTGACCGGCACTGCTATTTCTCATTCATGTAGATCCTCTCAAGGGCTGAGCGCACCTCGCTTGCCAACAGCACTCGGCAGATCTGGACTGTTACCCATCTAAGTGCTAGCCAAGCCCGAAAGTCGGTAATATGACTGGAACCGATGTTACCCATGCGGCAAGGTCATTCATTAAGACGCAGAATAGATCCTGCTAACCAAAGGCGTAAATCACAATAATGAACGGATTAAAACCACTCACAAAACCAACTCTGCATTAACAGCTGATTTTATTAGCAGTTTTAATACATTTGTTTTAGTACCATCTAACTGCATATCTTCATTGTAAGGATACCGTATTTTGGAGACCAGTAGGGTCTATTCGGTGGTCGAACGTCCCTTTAAACATCTAATGGTTTGATTTACACAAAATTGTATGTATTGCTAAGGGTCACGTTATTTTCATGTGGAGAGTTGTCGAGGACAGTATTGTCATTCGAACGCCGTTGAAGTGTGCACGGTAAACTCAGGTTCCATTCTGTGGATGTGTTGCATGTGGCACTAGAATGAAGCATTGGTACCGTATATGAGCTATTCGTGTTATATGAGACCTTAAAAGAAATAGCAAGGAAATATTCTTAATGTTAGGTAAGGTTAAGAAAATTTGTTGTATAGTTACAGAGAATCGCATTAACGAACGATAGTCATTGTGTTCTCCATGTATATTAGTCGCAAACGAATTAATTAATAGTGGCCATGAATTGATTTTCAGCTGGAATTTTTAAGAGTACCGGTAGTAAACAAATAGCGCATTTATGAAATAAATCTACGAATTAATCATTATGAATTGTGTGACTGTGATACGAAGTGTTATAGAACTCCATTATTGAAATTGAAAACAGTAAATAGCTCAAAATTGGTTATACATTATATTCCTGTACACTAATTCAAAATTTAATTAATCAAACTTAGATAAAATTTTGGTCGTCAGGCAAACACTTTGAGAGATTTAATACTAGCAGTGGTCTGTATTTGACTGAAAAACCATAATGTCCTGTTGGATAAAAAGAAAAGTAACATACGTTGGTTATAGATACACACGTTTGTTAGATATACGTGTAACTGTCGTTTAATTCAGTTTCCGATTTTAATCGTCTGTATGTACCCTTTATTGTACGTAGAACTCTCATTTCACTAGCACACAACACAGCTAAAGCTTTCATCGTACTCATAATTTTAAATGACGTCTCTTTTCTATGGCATCTCCACAGTATCCTAGCTATCAGATGTGTATTGTAAGAAAATAACTTAAATGTTTTTCAGTTTGTCAGTTGTGTTTGCAAGTTCTATAACAGCACGATAATTAAAGGGTGTAATTTGCAGGGGCATTCTCATTTAAACACAGATATGAGCCTGAATTGAGCGTTAGAGTATAATATCCCAAATCTGCATCCTTTTAGGCAGTATTGTACTATCATTCTTTAAAAAATGAGTGTTAGCTATCATGAAATTTTTGTGCAGGTCTTCCGCTGAAGCTGTCAGTATTGCATGGTTAAGTGTGAATATTAAGGTGCCTCTATATTTTTATATTTTGTATTAACAGTTGTTGTTGTTGTCTTTAATCCACACAATCGTTTCGTGCAGTTCTCCGCACTGTTCTGTCAGATCATCCACAAGCCTCTTCGTCTTCGAATAACAAATGCAACCTACATATTCTTTCAAAACATTACCCATGTCGTTCATCTGTTCTTTAAAGTCCTTTCCTAACTCTGGCAGAATTATAGTGTCATAATCAAGTCTCAAAAGTTCTTTATTTCTCCTCTCTCTAATTGCTTCATTAATTTCTCCTTACTGCTTGAGCAGAGTACAGAGTGATTAACATAGGGGGACGGTTTAATACCCTGTCTCACTCTCTTCTCAAATACTGCTTCCCATTCATGTCCTTTGACTCTTGCAACAGCAGTGTGGCTTCCGTACAAGTTGCGGAAAACATTTTGACCCCAGTATTTTATTCTTTCTACTCTCAGAATTACAAATAGTGCCTTCCCCTGAACATTATCAAAAGCCTTCTGTAAATTTTATTCTTTCTACCCTCAGAATTACAAATAGTGCAGTCCTGCGAATATTATCAAAAGCTTTCTGTAAGTACGTAGGGTAAAAAGTAACGTTTCTCGAAATTCTTGAAATGAATAATTGAACCTATGACACACATACACGCCGTATTCAGGGTTGAGAAAAAGTTCCAATCATCGCCATAGGGAGGGCCAATGTAAGCTCGCGCCAATAAAGCGGAGAACAACAACGCTTTGTGAATGCCTCGTTTCGCGGACACAGAAACGTAACGGATATTGGCGCTTGAACAAAATGTTACGCGCTGCAGAACAGCACGGACGAATCTTTTGTCACTGAACGGCACAGACCGCACTACAGCTGCTGTGTAGTATAGCCGCAGCAGGCACAGTAGACGACACATCCCTGTGAATGCGACACACAGTGGGGCTGCAGCCTACCCCGGGCCTCTGCACAATGGGGTCACCTGAGGGTATCTCCGCAGACGCCACCTGCTAGGCCCCCGTCGGCACTGGCTCACCTAACCGCACCCCTCGCAGACGTTTCCAGCTTTGAAAAAACAGCCAGCACTTTTCTATAAATGTTGGTCTTTGTCTGCGAGCGGTAACAGTACCAGCTGCGCTTTTGTTGCGGCCCAGAGACAGAAACGTGTTATTATTTCTCTCTTTCCCCCCCCCCCCCCTCCCCCATGCTGCCTTTGGCCAGCCGTAATTATTTCGCAGCTCCTTTTATCAGAGGGGCTGCCACGAGCTGAGCTCTTACCGCCGAGGCCCGCATTGTGCCTGCTGATTACGAGGCGGGAGTGCGCCGCTACAATGGGACGGTGCCTACTTGTGCCGTAATGCACGTCTCCGCGCGCGCAGACAATGTCGGCCCGCCGGCGCAGCGCCGCGCGCGCTGCCAGCTGGCGCGAGCCCGGCGCATGCGCAGTCGACGCAACTGCTGCCGCGCTAATGCCCTAATCTGCAGTTAACTGCAGTCGCTGTTGAGAGTTTACAAATTGCACTCCTCGGGTACACTGCACAGGCGGATGGCGTCATATCGCTCCGGCCTCGCTGTCCTAGGGAGAGTTTGCGTTCTCTCATGTGAAACGGTTGTGAGTGAATGCATCTTGGTATAATATACACGAGGCATCGTAATTAGTGGCGAAAACTGACACGGGTGAATTTATACGATAATAGAAGCCGGAACGTTCCAGTAAGCATGAGTCAGACAAGTTGTTGGCGAGTTAATGTCCAGTTTTTAGCCGCCATTGGCTTTGTTATGAAACATTGTCCTCGTAAGGGCCGTGCCAATGGTATTGCGAAGTAGGTCCCCGCCAAGGGCACAAACACAGAGGAGACACAAAAGCTGATCGGAAAAAAAGAGAGAGAGAGAGAGACAAAAAAAAATATTCAGAATTAAATGCGAGAGGTCGCGTTCCTATGTTCCGACTACGAGAGGAAGCCTTGTTGATACTTTGCTACGGTATTGTAGGATCTCAAAGGTCGATGAGCGGGTGCTGTAGCAAATATATTGTTTCTACATACATACTCCGCGATCCACCATACGGTGCGTGGCGGAGGGTACCTCGTACCACAACTATCATCTTCTCTCCCTGTTCCACTCCCAAACAAAACGAGGGAAAAAATGACTGCCTATATGCCTCTGTACGAGCCCTAATCTCTCTTATCTTATCTTTGTGGTCTTTCCGCAAAATGTAAGTTGGCGCCAGTAAAATAGTACTGCAGTCAGCCGTAAATGCTGGTTCTCCAAATTTCCTCAGTAGCGATTCATGAAAAGAAAGCCTCCTTTTCTCTGGAGACTCCCACCCGAGTTCCTGAAGACTGTGTCAAGCACTACACTACTAATGGAGTATTCAAACATTACAGGATTCTTTTTCCTATTCATCTTCTTTAATTTACATTTATCTATATTTAGAGTTAGTTGCCATTCTTTACACCAGTCACAAATCCTGTCCAAGTCATTATGTATCCTCCTACAGTCACTCAACGACGACACCTTTCCGTACACCACAGCATCATCAGCATACACTGGCGCGAGCCTGGCGCATGCGAAATGCAGGAAGATCTGCAGCGGATAGGCACTTGGTGCAGGGAGTGGCAACTGAACCTTAACATAGACAAATGTAACGTATTGCGAATACATAGAAAGAAGGATCCTTTATTGTATGATTATATGATAGCGGAACAAACACTGGTAGCAGTTACTTCTGTAAAATATCTGGGAGTATGCGTGCGGAACGATTTGAAGTGGAATGATCATATAAAATTAATTGTTGGTAAGGCGGGTACCAGGTTGAGATTCATTGGGAGAGTTCTTAGAAAATGTAGTCCATCAACAAAGGAGGTGGCTTACAAAACACTCGTTCGACCTATACTTGAGTATTGCTCATGAATGTGGGATCCGTACCAGATCGGGTTGACGGAGGAGATAGAGAAGATCCAAAGAAGAGCGGCGCGTTTCGTCACAGGGTTATTTGGTAACCGTGATAGCGTTACGGAGATGCTTAACAAACTCAAGTGGCAGACTCTGCAAGAGAGGCGCTCTGCATCGCGGTGTAGCTTGCTCGCCAGGTTTCGAGAGGGTGCGTTTCTGGATGAGGTATCGAATATATTGCTTCCCCCTACTTATACCTCCCGAGGAGATCACGAATGTAAAATTAGAGAGATTCGAGCGCGCACGGAGGCTTTCAGACAGTCGTTCTTCCCGCGAACCATACGCGACTGGAACAGGAAAGGGAGGTAATGACAGTGGCACGTAAAGTGCCCTCCGCCACACACCGTTGCGTGGCTTGCGGAGTATAAATGTAGATGTAGATGTAAATAGCCGCACATTGTTATCCACCCTATCCAAAAGATCATTTATGTAGATAGAAAACAACAGCAGACCTACCCCACTTCCCTGGGGCACTCCAGATGATACCCTCACCCCCGATGAACACTCACCATCGAGGACAACGTACTGGGTTCTATTACTTAAGACGTTTGAGCCAAGACTTCCTATTGTTGACGATTTCTGTCCACTGAGGGCTGTAGTGATGCATGACAGTGGAGAAAACTAACAAAAACGGGGGAGAGGATACATAACTCAATTGCCTGACCAGATAGTACTTCTGCTGCTCCCAAAGTTTTGTTTGGTTCACCATCCGTGACTAATAATGTTACAGGAGTTATCTACATTATAGAATATCCACAATACTGTCTTTTTTTTTTTAATTGTGAAGTTATACTACCGAGAAGCAGCAGAAGAATCAGTTAACATTTCGAGAGCTTTTAATCGTTTTGCCTCTAGCAGCTTTACTCTCTTGACTTAACAGATTTTGCCCACATTTGTGGTATTTATGGTATTTGTCCACATTTTTGGTATATGCAGGGCTTGGCTAGAAATGAAATTGACTGACGTGGGAGCTGCAGATTACCATGCATAGATGATTCAAATGGCTCTGAGCACTATGGGACTTAACTTCTGAGGTCATCAGTCCCCTACAATTAGAACTACTTAAACCTAACCAAACTAAGGACATCACACACATCCATGCCCGAGGCAGGATTCGAACCTGCGACCGTAGCACCATGCATAAAAAAATAGCATTTCTGAAACAGGCTGGGTGCAACATGAGCCATTTACGGCAACGTTGTTTCGAGGTAGCAGTTCAAATGGCTCTGAGCACTATGGGACTTAACTACTGTGGTCATCAGTCCCCTACAACTTAGAACTACTTAAACCTAACTAACCTAAGGACACCACACACATCCATGCCCGAGGCAGGATTCGAACCTGCAACCGTAGCGGTCACGCGGTTCCAGACTGTAGCGCCTATAACCGCACGGCCACTCCGGCCGGCAGGTAGCAGTTGGCGCAGCGGAAAGAGTGCAGAACGGTAATACGAACGTCAGGAGTTCGAGTCACTATGGGGAAGTTTCTTCCTTCCTTTTCAATTTTACTTCACTTGCAGCGCAAACAAATCGTAGTAATGTTCAATATTTTGTATTTATTAATATTTTTACGGAGGCATGAAAATGAAAGGCAAAGCTAAATTTTGGATTGCATGCAAATTTAGGGGAAGTAATTGTAAGGTACACATGAGAACTGCGAATACAACGTTAGATACTTTTATTCTTTAACTGTTGATGGTTCACACACGGTGGTATAACATTCATAGTAAATACAGGGGAAGCAGTAATTTTCTCGGCATTTTTTACACGTTATAAACAACAGATTTTTACAGGTGCATGGTTGATTCAAAGCTTCTGTACGGAAGCAAACTTAGTTTACACTATGGAAGGTACTTTTCCATAGCACAGTTTGGGATGAAACCAGGCGTAATGCGACATTTCGCCAAATACTGACGAGGGTACTTGGTGAAGCACAGTGAAATGTAATTTGATGCAGCCTTCTCGGGATGTGATTTCTTTTCTCTCTCGACAAGAGCTGTTTTGAAGCTTTTAGACGATAAAAACAGGCATTTCAGGGTTGTACTAGTGGTGCGCATTTGAGGCGAATCACTTTGATACTGCAGTATGACAGCCCGTCTTCATCTCGGAAAATCTCATCGTACGATTGTGGATTTGTTTACCCGTCCTCCCTGCGGATCAGTTAACAGAAGAAATTTGTCCTCTTCATCGTAGGTTTCTTCACATCAAATAAAATACATTGAACATTATCACGGTCTATTTGCAGAATAATTAATGTAAAACAGAAGATTTAAAAAAAAAGTTTTCGCATAGGGCCTCGATTCCACGACCATTGGATTACAGTTCTGTACTTTTTCGGCTGCCCCAATCGCTGATTTGCCACTAGACTTCCATAACTGGCTCGTTCCTCGACCGACCCGCGCAATAATGTGTCCTTTTTAAACGCTTGGCCGTCCAGAGCTTACAGTTCTGCCACTTTCGTTACTGGCCATGCTCTGCATATACTACAAGTATGGACGAAATCGGTGATGACAAGTAGGCGCGGTCCCCTTGTAAGATGACCCCACGTCAACAAACATATGCTCTGTCATTGGTAAAAATAGGCGTAGGCTGCATTCCTCAGGCATCTAGTGTCGCAAGACCACTAAAACTAGACAATACCTAGGTATTAGGTATTTCGTTGTTATTCTAGCGCAAATGAAACTGTAACATACGCTAAAACATCCAAAGTTTTAAGTTTATTGTTAATCACCGTGGTATATGCGTTACCTGTGTAGTTCTTGTATGAAATCCCACCACGCAGTCGTTTCCGCTGTGCTTTAGTTTTATTAAAAAACTTAGATGTGTTGAAGATTTGCGACTAAGTCTCAAATAATTCGGATCAAATTTCGCCAACGGACCAAGATTCCGGAGTGCAGTAGATGCACAATTTAGCACGGAACATTCTGCAGCTGACGTAAATCAACATCTGAATTCCCAAAACTGTCCAAGATATGTAGGTAAAGCAGAGACTGAACCAAGGCCTCACCAGTACCTCAAACCTCTGGATTTTTCTCTGTCGGGCCTTCCCTAAAGCGAAGTGTGGAGCACTCCCGCTGATACGGTTGGGCACCTGGGCAGCGAATTGTACAACGTTGCCAAGCTTTGCGAGCTGATCAGAGGGTGTTGGAAACAATTCGTAACTCAAAATGGCTCTGAGTACTATGGGACTTAACTTCTGAGGTCATCAGTCCCCTAGAACTTAGAACTACTTAAACCTGAGTAACCTAAGGAGATCACACACATCCATGCCCGAGGCAGGATTCGAACCTGCGAGCGTAGCGGTCGCGCAGTTCCAGACTGAAGCGCCTAGAATCGCTCGGCCACTCCGCGGTTCCTTTCGTAACTCACTTCCGAGACAAGTACAATATTTCAACCACATGCGAGGACGAGACGGGGAGCACCTTTAACAGTTGCACGTGTGCGCTAAAATGTAACACGTGATGTAATGAACAATTACTGTATTACTTTTTAATGGTAGGCCTACGGTGAAATTCGAGCACAATTAGTTGAAGACTTAATCGAAGAATTTACAACTGAAACATATTTATAGTAAGTAGGACAATATTTCATACTTGAATTACTGGCGGCTCGAAACCACACGTCTGCAGTTATCTTACTAACAGCTCATTTGCTACAGTCTGGAGCCGAGCGACCGCTACGGTCGCAGTTTCGAATCCTGCCTCGGGCATGGATGTGTGTGATGTCCTTAGGTTAGTTAGGTTTAATTAGTTCTGAGCTCTAGGCAACTGATGACCTCAGAAGCTAAGTCGCATAGTGCTCAGAACCATTTGAACCATTTGAACGGCTCATTTGCAGCTCCATTATTCCTGGAACGGTTTTGCTTATAGTTTCGTGTACTCTACTTTTGTCTGCTGATTATACACCGTCCAGTCACATTAATATGACAGCAGTTGGCTGCAATAGCTGTGGAGGGTATATAAAGCGTGTCTGCAGGGGACGCGGAGAAACAGTGCAGTAACGTGCAAACACAGCGATTTATTTGACATCCGGAAGGGCATGATCAATGGCTTTCAGGCCGAGGGTGGAAGCATTTCCGAAACGGGTTAAGTTTTAAACTGTTCCAGTCCTCCGTTGTTCAATGTACCGTGCTTGATGAAATGGGGCTATCCAAAACCGGTGCCAAGGCAACAGTGGTGCATCACGGGCCATAGATGACAGCAGTGAAAAATTGCTGCGGCGATGTGTACCGGCGAACCGACGTGCAACTGTTGAGCAATTAACCGCCCAGATGAACCAAGGAGCTACCAAAAATGTCCGTCAACTACCGTTCAACGAACTTTGCTGCGTATAGGCCTCCGCAGCAGGCCTCTGGTTCACACCCCATGCTGACTGCTGTTTATCGGTGACGAAAGCTGGAATCAGAACGCCAGGACCGCAACTGGTCGTCCACCGAGTTGCGACAGGTGTCCTTTTCAGATGAATCGCGTTTCATGCTCTGTGGGAGTGAAATCTGGAAGCAACCTGCTGCAACAATCGTGGGAAGCTTACAAACCGGAAAAAGGAACGTTATGGTCTTCAGAACATTTGTGAGGTCTTGCCTGGAAGGCACATTGGATCCTTGGGCACCATGTGCACCCCTACATTCAATTTGATTTTCCTCGGCACTGTGACATCTACCAGCAGGACAATGCGAAGAATCATACAGCTGATAGTGTGTTTACAATTCTGGCCTGGCCACCAAGGGCCCCACAGACGCAATCGATAATCAATCGGGCTGTACGCGGCATGCATACTCAGCTGAGCAAACGTAGCGCAGCCATGGCTCCGTATCCCTGTCGGTACCTTCCAGAACTTCATTGAATCTCTCCCTGCACGTCTTACAAAGGTCGGCGCCGCAGTAGGTGGGTATTAAGGCTTTTCGCATAAGGTCACTGTAATGTTAGTGTGCACTGTACTTTTATGAATTGCGTAAATCAGATTTGATAAATCACTTAGCGATATGAAAAGAAGAAATCAAGTACACATTGATGCAAATAAACACTGCTGGTATAAAGTATATTAAAAGACACGTCGCGTTTCTAGTATGTAACACCCCTCACTCTCTTACAAAATACTTTAGTCGTCCCGTGAAGGTATTTACGAGAGATTCCTATACATCATATATTAACGACATCGTAATATCGGTTAGATTGTGAAGTATCTGCCGGTTATACACTGAGAGCTCCGAACAAAGATGATGTAATATGGTTTGTAGTAACTGCCCTCTAACATATCAACCCCTTTGAACATCCCCTTACATTTAATCAAGCCACAATAGCTGGCTCCTTTGTATTTCACCTACATGCCAACGCCACATACTCCTATAACTAGTCACATTTTACTTACTCCTACTTAAACACTTGCTAGATCTCCAATTCCACTTGAACAAATCCCCCTAACAAGGACAACCAGATCCTGTCCTATTACGCCAACCCACACATGTAACTTCAATTTCTCCAATCCTATAGGTCACTTTATCGCATCTATCAGAAGTTCCGTTATTACTACTTTTGGTTTCATTTCATTCCTTCTTTCGTCCACACAGAGCTGGTCACAAATCTGCGATCACCATCCTCGAGCTGTCCATGCCCCCGAAACAAGCTGAGAAAAATTACCCCTATAAAGAAGTCAGAGCCTCAAAAGATGAACACATTGTACCACCGGTAGGACCATCACTAATGAAACATCACATGTTAAATACGTGCTAATGTCGGTTAGCTTGTGAATTACCTTCTGGTTACACACTAAGAACTCCGTACAAACCATCCGCACCAGAGATGATATAATATGTCCTGTAATAACTGCCCTCTAAAATACCAACCCCTTTAAGCATCCCCTTATGTTTAATCAAGCCACAATAGCTGATCAGTGGCCACGTGACATCAACTACTAGGGGTATTTGTAAAGTTTCAGTTATCTTCTGGAAGAAAATCAAGCTGCAGCCATGACAACTGCTGATGATGATCCTCTACGCCTTCACTCTAGAAAGTGACAGCGACAGATGACTTGGCGGAGACCTTGTTTGGAGATCTCTGCGTTTCAGGAAATGTTCCACCTCGATAACGAGGTAGTCGTCACTCCGGAAATGCCTGCCATGTAATGGTTTCTTCATCAGAGGGAAGATGAAGTAGTTGTTGGATGGGTACCACATCAGGAGAATAATGGGGTGGGGAGGGTTATGAGATAATATTTTGTTGTTTCGTCAAATACTGTTAGTGTCAAGTATAAAATATGTGGCAAGATGAGAACCTTCTACCATAAATAGAAGTTAGCTTACACAAAGTACGTATACAGCCTCTTCATAGTGCCTAAGAGGGGAGAGCACTACGGAAAAAGTTATAGTAACACACATTAGCATCTTGTTGTAAAAAGATACGTTACAAATACTGGACTGTAGTACGACGATGGTTGGCTGTGCTATAGTAGTGCGGAGCTGGAATTTCAATGTGTACCAGGACTGGACTGCAGACATGTGCCTGAAAGCAAACTAAACATTAACTATCTAACCTCACAGCTTTATCAGCACTCTCCGTTGCGGGCATGGCACATCCGAAGAGCGTATGTGGACTCTAGGTGGGATCTGCCCAGACTCACCCGCTCGATGTTGTCCCAGGTTGCCTCACTTCTTTAGCCTCTGCGGGTTTTAAGACAGATATGTACCGCTCACATGTTGTTGTTGTTGTGGTCTTCAGTCCTGAGACTGGTTTGATGCAGCTCTCCATGCTACTCTATCCGGTGCAAGCTGCTTCATCTCCCCGTACTTACTGTAACCCACATCCTTCTGAATCTGCTTAGCGTATTGATCTCTTGGTCTCCCTCTACGATTTTTACCCTCCACACTGCCCTCCAATGCTAAATTTGTGATCACCTGATGCCTCAGCACATGTCCTACCAACCGGTCCCCTCATCCTGTCAAGTTGTGCCACGAACTCCTCTTCTCCCCAATTCTATTCAATACCTCTTCAGTAGTTATGTGATCTACCCATCTAATCTTCAGCATTCTTCTGTATCACCACATTTCGAAAGCTTCTATTCTTTTCTTGTCCAAACTATTTACATGGCTACACTCCATACAAATACTTTCAGAAACGACTTCCTGACACTTAAATCTATACTCGATGTTAACAAATTTCTCTTCTTCAGAAACACTTTCCTTGCCATTGCGTCTACATTTTATATCCTCTCTACTTCGACCATCATCAGTTATTTTGCTCCACAAATAACAAAACTCATTTACTACTTTAAATGTCTCATTTCCTAATCTAATTCTCTCAGCATCACCCGACATAATTCGACTACATTCCATTATCCTCGTTTTGCTTTTGTTGATGTTCATCTTATATCCTCCTTTCAAGACACTGTCCATTCCGTTCAACTGCTCTTCCAAGTCCTTTGCTGTCTCTGACAGAATTACAATTTCATCGGCAAACCTCAAGTTCTTATTTCTTCTCCATGGATTTTAATACCTACACCAAATTTTTCTTTTGTTTCCTTTACTGCTTGCTCAATATAGAGATTGAATATCGTCGGGGAGAGGCTACAACCCTGTCTCACTCCCTTCCCAACCACTGCTTCCCTTTCGTGCCCCTCGACTCTTATAATTACCATCCGGTTTCTGTACATAGTCTGTAAATAGTCTTTCGCTACCTGTATTTTACCCCTGCCACCTTTAGAATTTGGAAGAGAGTATTCCGGTCAACATTGTCAAAAGCCTTCTCTAAGTTTACAAATGCTAGAGACGTAGGTTTGCCTTTCCTTTACCTTTCTTCTAAGATAAGTCGTAAGGTCAGTATTGCCTCATGTGTTCCAACATTTCTACGAAACCCCAACTGATCTTCTCCGAGGTCGGCCTCTACCAGTTTTTCCATTCGTCTGTAAAGAATTCACGTTACTATTTTGCAGCTGTGACTTATTAAACTGATAGTTCGGTAATTTTCACATCTGTCAACACCTGCTTTCTTTGGGATTGGAATTATTATATTCTTCTTGAAGTCTGAGGGTATTTCGCCAGTCTCATATATCTTGCTCACCAGATAGTGGAGTTTTGTCAGGATTGGCTCTCCCAATGCCATCAGTAGTTCTAATGGAATGTTGTCTACTCCGGAGGCCTTGTTTCGACTCAAGTATTTCAGTGCTCTGCCAAACTCTTCACACAGTATCGTATCTCCCATTTCATCTTCATCTACATCCTCTTCCATTTCCATAATATTGTCCTGACGTACATCGCCCTTGTATAGACCCTCTATATACTCCTTCCACCTTTCTGCTTTTCCTTCTTTGCTTAGAGCTGGGTTTCCATCTGAGCTCTTGATGATCATACAAGTGATTCTCTTATCTCCAAAGGTCTCTTTCATTTTCCTGTAGGCAGTATCTATCTTACCCCTAGTGAGATAAGACTCTTCATCCTTACATTTGTCCTCTAGCCATCCCTGCTTAACCATTTTGCGCTTCCTGTCGATCTCATTTTTGAGATGTTTGTATTCCTTTTTGCCTGCTTCATTTACTGCATTTTTATATTTTCTTCTTTCATCAATTAAATTCAATATTTCTTCTGTTACCCAAGGTTTTCTACTAGCCCTCATCTTTTTACCTACTTGATCCTCTGCTGCCTTCACTACTTCATCCCTCAAAGCTACCCATTCTTCTTCTACTGTATTTCTTTCCCCCATTCCTGTCACTTGTTCCCTTATGCTCTCCCTGAAACTCTGTACAACCTCTGGTTCTTTCAGTTCATCCAGGTCCCATCTCCTTAAATTCCCACCTTTTTGCAGTTTCTTCAGTTTTAATCTACCAATAGATTGTGCTCAGAGTCCACATCTGCCCCTGGAAATGTCTTACAATTTAAAACCTGGTTCCTAAATCTCTCTCTTACCTGTCAGTATCTCCAGGCTTCCTCCACGTATTCAGCCATCTTTTATGATTCTTGAACCAAGTGTTAGCTATGATTAAGTTGCACTCTGTGCGAGATTCTACCAGGCGGCTTCCTCTTTCATTTCTTAACCCCAATCCATATTCACCTACTATGTTTCCTTCTCTCCCTTTTCCTACTCTTGAATTCCAGTCACCAATGACTATTAAATTTTCGTCACCCTTCACTACGTGAATAATTTTTTTAGCTCGTCATATATTTCATCAATTTCTTCATCCTCTGCAGAGCTAGTTGGCATATAAACTTGTACTACTGTAGTAGGCATGGGCTTCGTGTCTATCTCAGCCACAATAATGCGTTCATTATGCTGTTTGTAGTAGCTGACCCGCATTCCTATTTTTTATTCATTATTAAACCTACTCCTGTATTACCTCTATTTGATTTTGTATTTATAACCCTGTATTCACCTGAGCAAAAGTCTTGTTCCTCCTGCCACCGAACTTCACTAATTCCCACTGTATCTAACTTTAACCTATCCATTTCCTTTTTTAAATTATCTAACCTACTTGCCTTATTAAGTGATCTGACATTCCACGCTCCGATCCGTAGAACGCCAGTTTTCTTTCTCCTGATAACGACGTCCTCCTGAGTAGTCCCCGCCAGGAGATCCGAATGGGGGACTATTTTACCTCCAGAACATTTTACCCAAGAGGACGCCATCATCATTTAGCCTTACAATAAAACTGCATGCCCTCGGGAAAAATTACGGCTGTAGTTTCCCCTTGCTTTCAGCCGTTCGCAGTACCAGCACAGCAACGCCGTTTTGGTTAGTGTTACAAGGCCAGATCAGTCAATCATCCAGACTGTTGCCCCTGCTACTACTGAAAAGTCTGCTGCCCCTCTTCAGGAACCACACGTTTGTCTGGCCTCTCAACAGATACCCCTCCGTTGTGGTTGCACCTACGGTACGGCTATCTGTATCGCTGAGGCTGAGGCACGCAAGCCTCCCCACCAACGGCAAGGTCCATGGTTCACGGGGGGGGGGGGGGGGGGGGGGGGGGGGGGGGGAGACCGCTGACATAGTTAGACTAAATCCAGGTTATCCCTCGGTACATCGCTACGAGCCATGTACGCTAGCTTCGCACCGAGACGTATGGGGGCATATCAACATCAGTAACATCAGTTCACCGCCGTCTCCACTGAGCTGTACGGTATGCCACGTGATTTTTGCGAGTCCTGAGCCCGACAGTAGTTACACCTCTCAGACGAGGCGAAGGCCGCCTCATCTGCACCTCCGATATCTCGAAGCGATTCTCTACAGATTGCCCTACTAGGGTCAGATCTGTAAGCAGAGGTACAACGAACATGGTCGCATGATTGCATGACATTGTACACCTGAGGATGTGCAAAAATGGTTCAAATGGCTCTGAGCACTATGGGACTTAACATCTGTGGTCATCAGTCCCCTAGAACTTAGAACTACTTAAACCTAATTAACCTAAGGACATCACACACATCCATGAGCGAGGCAGGATTCGAACCTGCGACCATAGCGGTCACGCGATTCCAGACTGTAGCGCTTATATAAAAGACAGTCAAATGAAAACGAGACATAGAAAGAAACTGGTCAAGTGCGAACAGGACTCAGGCCTTGAGGGTACTGTACAAAGTTAATTATGTATATAGGTAGTTCATCTACCCTGGTAATAGAGAATCTCTCAAATTTTGCCTGTTTTTCGAGAATGTTTTATTATCAAGTTTTAAGTTTAAGTTTTTTGTGTAATTTCGCATTGGCTATTGTAATTTCTGAGAAAAATGATCTTAAAAGACGGACGAACAGAAAGTCGGAAAAAAGACAAAAAATTATCTTTTTCGTATGATACTGTAAACACAGGTGTTAATTCGAGGAAGAAATTTCTGAGAATGTACGTCTATAGTACAGCATTGTATGGTAGTGAAAATGGGTTGTGGGAAAACCGGAACAAAAGAGAATTGAGGCACTGGAGATGTGGTGCTACGGACGAATGGTGAAAATTAGGTGGACTGATAACATAAGGAATCGAAGAGGAAAGGAATATGTGGAAAACACTGACAAGGATAAGGGACAGGATGACGGGGGATCTGTTAAGACACCAGGGAATGACTTCCATGGTACTAGAGGCAGGTGTAGAGGGCAAAAACTGTATTGGAAGGTAGAGATTGGAATACATGTAGAAAATAATTGAGGATATAGGTTGCAAGTGCTACTCTGAGGTAAAGAGGTTGGCATAGGAGAGTAATTCGTGGCGGGCCGCATCAGACCAGTCAGAAGGCTGACGAGCCAAAACAGTAGTAACAGATTAACAATTATCGAATTTTTTCCCTTACTCATACAGTGAAACCTAGCTGCTTGCCAAATTTCATGGTTCTAGTTCAATGGGAAGTACCCAGCGGTAAGTACCCTGTAGGTTTTGATGAGTTGCGAGTACCAAAATATATGACAGAAGTGACCCTATCTTTAAACTGCATTTAGTCAGAAGTCTAAATGTTTTACACCACCGAAGGAACGTACAACTTAATATGGGTCATAAATCTAACCTAATACGTCTACCCGTTCCTGAGAAAAAGGGTTTTTAATAGTCAGACAGACAGCAGACGAGCAGCTATAAAGATAAAACACGATGTGACCCTGTAAGAATTCCGTTTGTTCCGCTTGAGGTGCGGAACCCTAAAAAATAAAGAAAATTTTACTATTTCAGAAATTATCGTCGTAACTGTTAATATATTTATCCCAATGTGCGATTAGACGGTCAGAATCTTCATGGGAAAATGTTTGTTGCCTCCGGATCCGTGATTGTAACCGAGCGTGCACTCCTTTGTCCGAAGCAAATCGATGGCAACGAATGTCTTTCAGGGCTCCAAATATATGCAAATCGCATGGAGAGGGACTGGGAGTCTGTCGAGGATGTGTTAGGACCTCCCACCGAAACTTCCTTGGCAACAGGCGAATTTGCTTCGGACCTTGCCATGCATAACAGAGTACGAGCGTGAGTCAAATGAAAACCTAAAATATATTTTTTAAATATTATTTATTGTGCAGAAGTGGTACAAAATTGTATCAGTTTTCAACATAATCTCCCTCACGCTCAATTCAAGTCCTTCAGCGCTTACAAAGTGCATAAATTCCTTTAGAAAAAAATTCTTTTGGTAGTCAGCGCAACCACTCATGCACCGTGTGGCGTACCTCCTCATCAGAACGGAACTTCTTTCCTACCATTGCGTCTTTGAGTGGTCCAAACATATGGAAATCGCTTGGAGCAAGGTCTGGTGAGTATGGTGGATGAGGAAGACACTCAAAATGCAGGTCTGTGATTGTTGCAACTATTGTACGGGCAGTGTGGTGCCTTGCATTGTCATGCTGCAAAAGGACACCTGCTGACAGCAATCCAAGACGCTTTGATTTGATTCCAGGCCGCAGATGGTTTTTTAGATCTCTGTATAGTAGTGCACTGGTGACAGTGGTCGCTCTAGGCATGTGATGCTCCAAAATGACGGATTTTCCGTCCCAGAAGAGGGTCAGCATAAGCTTCCCTGCTGATGGCTCTGTTCGAAACTTATTTGGTTTTGGTGATGAGGAATGGCGCCATTCCGTGCTCGCTTTCTTCGTTTCCGGTTGGTGGAAGTGAACCCAGGTTTCGTCCCCAGTAACATTTCTTGCAAGGAAGCCATCACCTTCTCGTTCAAAGCACCGAAGAAGTTCTTCAGAAGCATCAACACGTCGTTCTCACATTTCAGGAGTCAGCTGCCGTGGCACCCATCTTGCAGACATTTTTTGAAACTGGAGCACATCTTGCACAATGTGGTGTGCTGACCTATGACTAATCTGTAAACATGCTGCAATGTCATTCCGTGTCACTCGGCGGTTTTCCTTCACTATAGCGGCAACTGCTGCAATGTTCTGTGGAGTCACAACTCGTTGTGCCTGACCTGGACGATGAGCATCTTCCACTGAAGTCACACCATTTGCAAACTTCCTTCTCCATTCGTAGACGTGCTGCCGTGACAAACATGCATCACCGTACTGAACCGTCATTCGTTGATGAATTTCAATAGCTTTCACACCTTCACTACGCAAAAACCGAATAACAGGATGCTGTTCTTCCCTGGTGCAAGTCGCAAGTGGGGCGGCTATCTTCATGCTGATACTGCGACGGTGTGCGTGCATCTGCGCTATGCTGCCACCTGCAGGCCATTCTGCATGCTGTTTGTAGCACGCATACCAACTTACAGGATAACGGCGCGAAATTTCTATTTGTTATTACAAAATTAAGGTTTTATTTGACTCACCCTCGTACAATCGTGGTTCTGTAGGCAACAGCAAACATTTTCCCATGAGGACTTTGACCGTCCTGTCTCACATTGGGATAAATGTATTAACAGTTACGGCGACTGCTCTTGAAATAATAAACCGTTTACTTACGTTTTCAGCATCTGTCTCTTACAGCACCCGACGGATGGCTACTGTAATAAAAATATCTTTTTGTACCTGAAGGTGTTATTTCTACTGAATTCTGACCGTCCAGCCATGCTCCGTAATGGCTGAAAAGTGGCTGCGTGGAAGGAAGAGTTTCTTTGCTATTATGTGGATTTTAAATGTATAAAGTAACCAAACCCAACAAAAAGACTTTTTAACAATAGCTGCATCCATTGTTTGTTCCTACACGTATTATAGTATGACTTTCAGACCTACATACTGAGGAAAGCGTTTTTACAAATGGTCAATTATTTATGCAGCCAAATTAATAGACTTCTTTGAAGTACAAGACCTTTTTTATATTTTCAAATCGTATTTTTTAAGCCGTAAATTGGATAAATGTCGGTCGATGTTAGGTACCGCAAGCGTAATCAATCAGCGAGGAGAACTGTCTCAGTTTGCGCCAACTCGGTTACAGGTACATATTGCTTCATCACCTGTTTCGTGTTGCGCTGCTGCCTACAGATGGACGGGCATCACCAACAGACGTAATTCATTTGACGTCGCAGAGCAGCAGCAGCAGCAACTGATGTACACGTGCGTCTGTTCCGACCACCCAACGCGTAGTCATAAGTCGCGACTGGCGCCATTCCGAACGGATATGCTGGCGAACCGCCTCGAGCTGCGCTAACCCAGTTACACAAGCTAGCCGCGACGTCCAAAGACTCGCTGCCAAAAGTTATGCTTAGTTCTGCACTATAATCTAAGAGCATTTTATCGTTGTGCGTTGAAACCATTTTGTAGTGGATCTGAAACTGATATTTTAAATGAATTTTATAATGAATATTTAAATTCTTTACATAACATGGGTGCGAAGTTTCGACATGAAAACTTTTGATTTGCACATGTAGAATACAAGAACAGGAAAACAAAAAGAACAGAGAAAAATAGAGGGAGCAGTGTCAAATGATTACAGAAGTTTAAGTTGGATAGATTTAAAAGTTATATTTCCAGTAACACTGTACGAAAAATTGTCGTGTCACGATAACAAAGCCTGTACGCCATGGTTCTGAAAACATCTGCATACTTTAGTATTAAAAGGAAATATATTTTGACATGTTAAGTTTTAAACTGGTGGCCTTACCACTGAAAGGCCTAAGGCAGTTGTTTAGACTGAAACAGTAGCAAAGAACGGTCCATTTGCTAGGTCATGCCTAAAGTAACATTCTCTAATGTCAGCGCACAAAAGTTAGAACACAGCAAACTGTAAAGGCTCCTAGTCTGTCACAGACGCGACGTGGACTACTTACACATACGTATATGCTTACAAGTATCTGAACGCAACTACGAAGTCACAGAGTGCCTTTAAAGGAGACTATAGTAATGAGACGGCATACGAAACCAGGAAACTGGTGTTTCTGCTTGTGTTCCGCTCATTGAACGTCTTATCCTAGGGTTTTTTCAGCCGAGTTTAAATTTATGTTTTTTCCATACGTCGATAAGGTATCTCCCCTTCCTTGTTCTAAGAAATAAAAGGCTGTTTTCAGTTCTGCGCAACGTGTTAATATGTTGTGTGATTTGAGCTGCGAAGGTGGATTTGCTTCCTATGGTTTACCTTTTCAATTGTGTGCATTCATAATATCGTACTTTAAAACGCCTTCCCTTTCTTAGAACACGTCAGAGCATAATTCCTTTTGATGCTAAATCTTGTCAGTACTTTTAATGTATCATAATGTACGGTTTTTATGATCATGACACCCCTTTTGCTACCTACGATATTAGTAGGCACATCACTTTCAAGTATGTTCAAATTAATCTTTCTTAATTATTTGACGTAGTTTCACCACAACATAAACAAAGCTTCATTTTTCTTTTTATCTTTTCTATACTTGTACTGTACATAATAAAACCACAAGCTTCTGATAACGAAACTCTACATTCCTGTAATGTAAAGAGGGGACCATGCCCGAAAGAAATGAGCAACAAGTTTTAAAATTCTTATCTTAATTTTTTAGACTATTTAAGTACATAATCTTAATCTACATACTTTCCGTCACTTTTTACATAAAAATACTTGTAAAAGTTTTTCCCATCGCCTAGCAAGTTGGAAAATACCCTTAGGACTCCATTCAAGCTCTCTGAGGGAAATGACGCGCTACTCGTCGAAAATCCTCCACTCTTTCATAGCTGTGGCTTCATATGTAAGGAAACCGAAATGATGATATTCGGAGCTTACCAGGTCGGCACTGTAGAGAGGATGTGGAAGGGTTTCTCACAAAATGGTCCCGATCTGTCCCACAGTGACAAGAGCGTCGAACAGACGCGCTTTATCCTGCTGCAGAATGATCTTCCCGTGGCGTTTATGGAGCAATTGCACGACGGAGTGTCACGTACGTCTGGAGATCGTGGGCAGCGTTCATATTTTGTCCACGAAATCGGTGAGAATGTAACCTACTGAATCCCAGTCCAATGGCGACCACTACGGGGCTCTTCATGGATACTCGTATCACCATGTTTGAAATGTTTAACCCACCTCCTCACACTGCTGGCCCACATTCAGACATGTCCACGGGCATCTTGAAGACTGAGGTGAATTCCAGCAGCAAAGTTTTCCTCTTTCAAGGAACTCAGTAATCTATCGAAATGAAACTTTGATACAGGCAATTTTGGTCACGTGACAGACGCTAATCACTTCAAAAGGCTAATATGCCTTACAGGGTCTGTAGATTATGATCCTACAGTCGTTATTTTCCGTATATGGTCTCGATCCCACAATCATCAGATTACCGTTCTTTACTTTTTCCGCTGCCCCAGTCGCTGACTGGAAACTACGTTATCATAAGTGGCTCATGCCTCAACCGACCCGTGCCAAAAGTGCTACTCTTTTTAAACGTTTGGCCATCTAGAGCTCCCAATTCTCCCACTTTCGTTACTGGCCTAGCCGTGCAGATACCACGAAGAAATCGGAGCTTTAGTTTAATGAAAACACATGATAAATCTGCGTAGAAATGATAACAGAAATATGTAAGACGCATTCAAATGAAACCCAGTCACTAGCGTAAAGTAACCGTATCGTCTTTATAAACTCAAAAATGTAGTTAGACACAGTACACGTACTGAAAACTTGTCGCCAAAGCTGTTGGCACATTTATCCCATTGCGATACTAGCCGTTCGATTCCATCCTTGAAGAAGCTAGTAGCCTGCTGTCGGATCCAGGCCTGGACCCAGTCACACACTTCGTCGTCCTTTGCCAATCGATGTCCGCGAATAGCTTGTTTTAGATGTCCAGACACATGAAAGCCACACGGACAGGTCGGGACCCAACGGTGGATGTTCCAGCGTTTTCCATCGAAACTGCTGCAATGTCGTCTTCACCACATTGGCCGTCTGTGGGCGGGCGTTATCATGAAGGACGATAACGTCATTGGACAACATCCCCGGCGTTTCGACTTGATGGCTCGTCTAAGTTTCTGTAAAGTGGTTTGATAACGCTGCTCATTGATGGTGGTTCCCCGTTCCAGGAACTCGACAAGCAGTAGGCCCTTGAGGTCAAAAAGGAGGACATCATGACCGTACCAGAACTGGTGTGCACGGCCTTCGATTTCTTTGGAGGTGGTGAAGTCGCATGTTTCCACTGCTTACTCCGACGCTTGCTTTCCGGTTCAAAATGGTGACACCATGTTTCGTCAACTGTGACAATACGCCACAGGCAGCCGTATTCCTCCTCATGATGGCGTTGCAGATGACTCAAAAACAGCGCCATTCGAGTATTGCACTGCTCGGCGCTCAGTTTGTGGGGAACCCATTGCGCACAGATTTTTCGAAAGTTCAAGTGTTGATGCATCATGGTGTGGTTGGTGCCCACGCTAATACCTAGTAACCGATCGATCTCGTCCACGGTAATTCTGCGGTTGACCAAGACTAATGTATTCACTTCCGCAACCATTTTCGGTGTGATGACACTATGAACCTGTCCAGGAGGAGCATCGTCTTCTAGTGCCTCGCGCCGCTCAAGGAATCGTTTGCGCCATTCCACAACACTTGAACAAAAATGTTTCAAATGGCTCTGAGCACCATGAGACTTAACATACGAGGTCATCAGTCCCCTAGAACTTAGAACTACTTCAACATAACTAACCTAAGGACATCACACACATCCATGCCCGAGGCAGGATTCAAACCTGCGACTGTAGCGGTCGCGCGGTTCCAGACTGAAGCGCATAGAAACGCTCGACCACACCGGCCGGCCAAGCCTTGAATGACCCAGACTGTACTCACTGTACACAGCCTTCATCCGTCGATACATTTCACGGCCTCCAACTCCCTCTGCCGCCAAAAATCGAATCACTTCTCGTTGTTCCTGCTTACCTACCTGCATGTTCGGTAGTGGACGATAACTCGTGTGACTACCTTCTCTTCGGCGTGAAACCACACTGGCGTTATACAACATCAAACGGTGCGCACAAGTCAGTCTCTGTACCAACAGATGGCGCCACCATGCCCGCAGTTACGTGGTGCTACCTTACTTGTGAGGCAAATGTAGACGAACTGACCAGGTTTCATTTGATTGAATCATAGTTATGGTTCTACTCTAACGGAAGTTGTGGAGTGGAGGGGGGTGGGTGGATACAGTTTTTCAGAATATGTCTAATATAATTCGGATCTAATTTCACCAACGGATCAAGTTGGGGGAATGCAGTAGCTGCGTAGTGTAGCACTGGAACATCAGCTGACTTAAGACAACATCTGAATTCCCAGTACTGTCCAAGATATGTAGGTCAAGTAGATACTGAACCACTGCGTCGGGAGTACCTCAATCCTCAGAATTTTTCTCCATCGAGTCTTCTGAAATGCAAAGTGTGGAGCACTCCCACTGATACAGTGGGCAGTGAACTGTTCAACCTTGGTAAGATTTACGAGTCGATCAGAGGGTGTTGTTCGTAACTCACTACAGAGTTATTGCGTCGACATGTGAGGACGAGACACTTTTAACAGTTACAGGTGTACACTAAAATGAATAATTATTATATTGATGTAGGCTTCTTCGTCACCTCATAGACACTAGTGACATTACAATATGATAACATGGGGTACAAAGTCTATAGATTTCGGTCCCACAGTCGCTTTTGTAACATTGTTGGAATTTTAACAATAGGATGTTCACGTATTATATATTTACAAACTCAGCTTCAGATTCTACTATAAAATTTTATTCCATTAGAAAATTGATTCAATACAAAAGCCGAAGCCGCTTGTGGAGTAAAATAAAGAAGGTTTAGTAACCAGAACAGTTATTTATTACTTTAGTACACATTTGCGGAGTAGTATAGCTGCTTAGAAATGAAGCATCTAATGATTTAACATGGATCGCTAGCTGTGATCGCTTGCAAGAGGGTCCCAGTCTTTTTGGTTTCTTTATAGCACTGGAAAAAGATTTCAAAGATATAATAAGAAGGGATTAAGAATCAGAAAAAGTGATAAGAGAGAGAAACGAAATACATACAATACACAGAAAAGGACAGAATATAATCGAAAAAGATGTAAACAAGTACAAAAGAAAACATAGAGAGAAAGATGCAAATGTATATAAATGATTGAGGAAGTGACTTTCATGGGCAATAAGCAGTTGCCTATAAATCAATTAAACATTTAAACAGACAAGAAAAAGAAACTTTAAAAATTAAACCAATCAACGATAAGCAATGGAAGAACAATACAAAAGTTGTGGTATGACCAAAAGTTAATAAAACAAACTGAAATGTGTGAATGTGCGAAAGAGGCACATGTACTAACATTATCAGAATTTCGTGAAGCTTTAAAAAAAAAGAGAAATAGAAAGAAAGCTGGTAATGATCGCATAAACAGCGAGTTTTAAAATATCGTGGAATTATCCTTAAACTTATATTTTAAATTTGCTAAATTTATGCTGAAAAAAAACTGTTATGTATTTGTTTTTAATTAAATGAGATCAAAAAGGCTTTAATAATTTTAATGTTGTAACATAGGGTGTAAAGTATATACAAAGAGTTTAGCTCTGAATTTACTAGCCGGCCGGAGTGACCGAGCGGTTCTGGGCGCTGCAGTCTGGAGCCGCGCGACCGCTACGGTCGCAGGTTCGAATCCTGCCTCGGGCATGGATGTGAGTGATGTCCTTAGGTTAGTTAGGTTTAAGTAGTTCTAAGTTCTAGGGGACTGATGACCACAGCAGTTAAGTCCCATAGTGCTCACAGCCATTTGAACCATTTGAATTTACTACCAATAGCCAAAACATTCTTAACTGAAGAGCAAAGTTGATTTAGATTAAGAAGAACAAAAGTGGATGATAAATTCACTTTAAAGATATTGATAAATCAAAGAAGAGAATTTAATAATGAAATACACACAGTTTTTATCTAATATATCAAGACATTTGTCAAATTAAACACAACAAAACTCTGGTCAATGTTACAAGAAATATAATCCAGTGACACTTGATGTGGGGCGTAAAAAACTTGCACAATGAGAATGTATTTGTAATGAAAACAGGAATCTATGTTGCCGACCAAAGTATAATAACCATATCAGAAGAAGATTTGTAAAGAAACATTATTAAATTAAACCAAATTGGTCAAAATTATAATTTCAAAATATCTAAAGAAAAGACACTTGTAATGGCAGTCCGAGGAAAACAAAAGGTCAGATAAAAAATAGTAATGGAAAACATAAGAACTGTGCAAGTAAGTCATTTTAGCCATCTGGAGTGTGAAACTTCTTTTGACCGCGATAAAGATATAAACAACAGAAGAACTAAGTTCCAGTGTGTATGTGTAACAAGAAGAACATTAAACAAAAAGACAAATATGAAACACAACTGAAATTCTATAAAGCACTGTTTATTTTGTTGCTGCTTTTCGGATTTGAGACTTGGACAGCAATCAAGGATGACAAAAACCGAATAGCGACGTAAGAAATGAAATTCCTTAGATTAGTTGAAGGATGTAAATCATAAGATAGATTAATAAATAAAGATATTAGGTACGAGGTTGAAGTAATTGAAATAACCGAAAAATCGGCACACACAAGCAGAAATGAGAGGAAAATACAAACAGAATGTATCAAGGCAGATATCTTAATACAGATTTGCAACATATATCCACAGGTGAAGGGAATGTAGGCTGGCCTTGTAAAGAAATAGAACTAAGAAACTGAAGCCTAGAACAGGTTCTTCAAATCTAATCCATGACTGTAGATGAAGCTGATATTTTTCTACACAGTAAACTCAGACGGTGCATTGTTATTTGGAAGCCATTTACACGTTCGTAAGCATAATTCAACGCTCAACATAAAGCAAGATGTCCGTACATCTGCACTGATGACTGTCTCTCCACACACATTCATTACTTGACAATATCTCCAAAATTCATGTTATTTAATGTCGGAGATAGGCATTTTGTGTGTCTTGCAGCTAGAAAGATAACTCTTCATGTAGTGTTTATGAGCCCGTAAAGGTTTCACTGAACGTTCTTCTAAAGCGCACAGATTATCAGTTCATTGAGGCATAAACGCTTCGTTCGCTCTCATTCAGTGTTCTTCTTAGGTTTGCGTTACATGTTTATACGTAACCAAGAGGAGTTCTGCAGTTTCCCACTCCGGCCATGCTCGGAGAATATGGCAGCTTCATCACGTAAGAGAGGATTGTAACAGGAATTTAAGTGCCCTTAAAGGTCTGTAAGCCACCATTAAAAAGTCGTAAGGGAGCGCCCGGGCCGTCGCTGGCTACGCAGCGGTTTACCTCCGTTAACAGGATGAGTGCACGGGCTCACAATGCGGATAGAAATGTAGTCTGGGAACGTGAGTTCAGGCCACCGTACACTCAGAGTGGCGCAACCACTTACGAATCGGGGCGTTGTTCAGCTACTATCATCTAAAGATAACGTAGAGCTAGAAAAATATTCTGCAAGCTACCATATGGTCGGTCTATGACGGAGGAAACCTTGTACCACTGCTAGGCGTTCCCCTTCCTGTTTCGCTCGCAAATACAGCGAGGGGAAAACGACTGCTTATATGTGCCTATCTTGTCTTCGCGGTCCTTACACATGATGTACTTTATAGAGCGTGTGTTAAATACATATTGCACCACAGATGTAGGTGTGGTTTTCATACAATGGATTCGTAGCCAGGGGCTCGTACTGTTAGCTGTCAACAGATTTTAATAATACTCAGAGAGTTTATTTTTTGTGCAGTCATACACTTTTTTAAATGAAAAAATGCCTACTTACGTTAACACACTAAAAGTAAAATAAATTATTGGTGGTTGTTGCTGGATTCTAGCGTTAGTCGTTTACGAGATACCGTACTTTGAAAAATTTCCACATTGACACTTGTTTTTGCCGTTTGATCTGCTAGGCACGACGTTGCTACGTTTGTTCACGATGTGTTTGAGTGTTCCTTCAGTGCACTGTCACTTGCTAGTCAGCCAGTGTGTGTCAGTCCAACCAGTTGATCGTGAGTTGACGATGGGACTTACCAGTGCAGGAAAAGCCGACATGCTTTGGTGAAATGAAATGTCGTGTGTCGAGGGCCTCCCGTCGGGTAGACCACTCGCCTGGTGCAAGTCTTTCGATTTGACGACACTTCGGCGACTTGCGCGTCGATGGGGAAGAAATGATGATGATTAGGACAACACAACACCCACCCAGGCCCTGAGCGGAGAAAATCTCCGACCCAGCCGGGAATCGAACCTAGGATTGACAGTCTGTCGCGCTGACCACTCAGCTACCGAGAGCGGACATGCTTGTGGTGTATGAAGAGTATAGGAAGACTGCTGTTCGCTCTGTACGGTGTATACAGTAAGCAGTAAGATATCCCAATCGACATCAACCATCTCGTCAATTATTTATCACCCTTATCATCCACTTACGTGAAACTGGTGCTGTAACATGTAGACAACGGAACAGAGGGAAACAAGTCGACAGAAGAGGGGGAAATTAATGTTCTTGCTGCTGTTGCAGTCAATCCACATGTAACCTCCCGCGTAATCGCACGAGAAAGCGGCATGATCCAAGCAGGTGTGTTACGCGTTCTACATCGACATAGATCCCATCCTTATCACACCTCTCTCCACCAAGAGCTTCATGGGAACGGTTATGAGACTCGTGTTAACTTCTGTACATGGCCATTAATACAGTACACTCCAGATGTATCACGTATCTTGTTTAGGTACGAAGTCACGTTTACGAGTCATTGCCAGATAAACTACCGAAACATGCACTATTTACCTGTTACAATCCATGTTGGCTTCTTCAGGTAGAATTTCAGTGTCTACGGAGTGTAAACAAGTGGTGTGTGATAGAACCCATCAGTTCCCAGCTCCATCTTTAATAAAGGGAACACTGAATGCCCACAAGAATCGCAGCCTCCGAACAACCATCTTCCTCTGCAGACCAGGAGGAACTCTTGGTACCAAGAAGATGGCTGTCCAGTACTACAGCAAGTCTTCAAGAAATGTTTCCATATCGCTGGCCTCGATGCAGAGGGCCTGTACCGTGGTCGGTCCATTCCCCGGATTTGACGCGAGTAGGCTTTCTTCTGTGGGAAGAGCTGAAAGATGCAGTCTGCAAGAACATACCAAACAAACTCGATGATATAACACAACGCATTGTTGCAGCCTGCTCGGACATCTCCGCAGAAATGTTAGGACGCGTGCAGCAGTCATTTCATACCAGACTGGAAGCGTGCATTGCCGCTGTCTGCGGTCATTTTGAACACTACCTATGGTGGTTGACTATCTCATTACTTGTAAGAATACCTAGTGTACGCACTTTTGTTGTTCTTTAGTGTGTGCTACCACAGGTGTCCTCCCCCCATGAACCATGGACCTTGCCGTTGGTGGGGAGGCTTGCGTGCCTCAGCCTCAGCGATACAGATAGCCGTACCGTAGGTGCAACCACAACGGAGGGGTATCTGTTGAGATGCCAGACAAACGTGTGGTTCCTGAAGAGGGGCATCAGCCTTTTCAGTAGTTGCAAGGGCAACAGCCAGGATGATTGACTGTTCTGGCCTTGTAACAATAACCAAAACGGCCTTGCTGTGCTGGAACTGCGAACGGCTGAAAGCAAGGGGAAACTACAGCTGTAATTTTTCCCGAGGGCATGCAGCTTTACTGTGTGATTAAAAAATGATGGCGTCCTCTCGGGTAAAATATTCCGCAGGTAAAATAGTCCCCCAATCGGATCTCCGGGCGGGGACTCCTCAAGAGGATGTCGTTATCAGGAGAAAGAAAACTGGCGTTCTACGGATCGGAGCGTAGAATGTCAGATCCCTTAATCAGGCAGGTAGGTTAGAAAATTTAAAAAGGGAAATGGATAGGTTAATGTTAGATATAGTGGGAATTAGTGAAGTTCGGTGGCAGGAGGAACAAGACTTCTGGTCAGGTGACTACAGGGATATAAACACAAAATCAAATAGGGGTAATGCAGGAGTAGGTTTAATAATGAGTAGGAAAATAGGAATGCGGGTAAGCTACTACAAACAGCATAGTGAACGTATTATTGTGGCCAAGATAGATGCGAATCCCACACCTACTACAGTAGTACAAGTTTATATGCCAACTAGCTCTGCAGATGACGAAGAAATTGAAGAAATGTATGATGAAATAAAAGAAATTATTCAGATAGTGAAGGGTGACGCGAAGCCCACATGTACTACAGTAGTACAAGTTTATATGACAACTAGCTCTGCAGATGACAAAGAAATTGAAGAAATGTATGATGAAATAAAAGAAATTATTCAGATAGTGAAGGGTGACGCGAAGCCCACACCTACTACAGTAGTACAAGTTTATATGCCAACTAGCTCTGCAGATGACGAAGAAATTGAAGAAATGTATGATGAAATAAAATAAATTATTCAGATAGTGAAGGGTGATGAAAATTTAATAGTCATGGGTGACTGGAATTCGATAGTAGGAAAAGGGAGAGAAGGAAACACAGTAGGTGAATATGGATTGGGGCTAAGAAATGAAAGAGGAAGCCGCCTGGTAGAATTTTGCACAGAGTACAACTTAATCATAGCTAACACTTGGTTCAAGAATCATAAAAGAAGGCTGTATGCGTGGTGGAAGCCTGGAGATACTGACAGGTTTCAGACAGATTATATAATGGTAAGTGAGAGATTTAGGAACCAGATTTTAAATTGTAAGACATTTCCAGGGGCAGATGTAGACTATGACCACAATCTATTTGTTATGACCTGTAGATTAAAACTGAAGAAACTGCAAAAAGGTAGGAATTTAAGGAGAAGGGACCTGGATAAAGAACCAGAGGTTGTACAGAGTTTCAGGGAGAGCATAGGGGAACAAGTGACAGGAATGGGGGAAAGAAATATAGTAGAAGAAGAATGGGTAGCTTTGAGGTGACTACAGGGATATAAACACAAAATCAAATTGGGGTAATGCAGGAGTAGGTTTAATAATGAATAGGAAAATAGGAATGCGGGTAAGCTACTACAAACAGCATAGTGAATGTGTTATTGTGGCCAAGATAGATGCGAATCCCACACCTACTACAGTAGTACAAGTTTATATGCCAACTAGCTCTGCAGATGACGAAGAAATTGAAGAAATGTATGATGAAATAAAAGAAATTATTGAAGTAGTGAAGGCAGCAGAGGATCAAGTAGGTAAAAAGATGAGGGCTAGTAGAAAACCTTGGGTAACAGAAGAAATATTGAATTTAATTGATGAAAGGAGAAAATATAAAAATGCAGTAAATGAAGCAGGCAAAAAGGAATACAAACATCTCAAAAATGAGATCGACAGGAAGCGCAAAATGGTTAAGCAGGGATGGCTAGAGGACAAATGTAAGGATGAAGAGGCTTATCTCACTAGGGATAAGATAGATACTGCCTACAGGAAAATTAAAGAGACCTTTGGAGATAAGAGAATCACTTGTATGATCATCAAGAGCTCAGATGGAAACCCAGCTCTAAGCAAAGAAGGGAAAGCAGAAAGGTGGAAGGAGTATATAGAGGGTCTATACAAGTGCGATGTACGTCAGGACAATATTATGGAAATGGAAGAGGATGTAGATGAAGATGAAATGGGAGATACGATACTGTGTGAAGAGTTTGACAGAGCACTGAAAGGCCTGAGTCGAAACAAGGCCTCCGGAGTAGACAACATTCCATTGGAACTACTGACGGCCTTGGGAGAGCCAGTCCTGACAAGACTCTACCATCTGGTGAGCAAGATGTATGAAACAGGCGAAATACCCTCAGAATTCAAGAAGAATATAATAATTCCAATCCCAAAGAAAGCAGGTGTTGACAGATGTAAAAATTACCGAGCTATCAGTTTAATAAGCCACAGCTGCAAAATACTAACGCGAATTCTTTACAGACGAATGGAAAAACTAGTAGAAACCGACCTTGGGGACGATCAGTTAGGATTCCGTAGAAATGTTGGAACATGTGAGGCAATACTGACCCTACGACTTATCTTAGAAGCTAGATTAAGGAAGGGCAAACCTACGTTTCTAGCATTTGTAGACTTAGAGAAAGCTTTTTACGATGTTGACTGGAATACTCTCTTTCAAATTCTGTAGGTGGTAGGGGTAAAATACAGGGAGCGAAAGGTTATTTACAATTTTTACAGAAAGCAGATGGCAGTAATAAAAGGTGAGTGGCATGAAAGGGAATCAGTGGTTGGGAAGGGAGTAAGACAGGGTTGTAGTCTCTCTTCGATGTTATTCAATCTGTATATTGAGCAAGCAGTGAAGGAAACAAAAGAAAAATTCGGAGTAGGTATTAAAATCCATGTAGAAGAAATAAAAACTTTGAGATTCGCCGATGACATTGTAATTCTGTCAGAGACAGCAAAGGACTTGGAAGAGCAGTTGAACGGAATGGATAGTGTCTTGAAAGGAAGGTATAATATGATATATAAGATACATTAGATGAACATCAACAAAAGCAAAACGAGGATAATGGAATGTAGTCGGGTGATGCTGAGGGAATTAGATTAGGAAATGAGACACTTAAAGTAGTAAAGGAGTTTTGCTATTTGGGGAGCAAAATAACTGATAACCTTCGAAGTAGAGAGGATATAAAATGTAGACTGTCAATGGCAAGGAAAGCGTTTCTGAAGAAGAGAAATTTGTTGACATCGAGTATAGATTTAAATGTCAGGAAGTCATTTCTGAAAGTATTTGTATGGAGTGTAGCCATGTATGGAAGTGAAATATGGACGATAAATAGTTTGGACAAGAAGAGAATAGAAGCTTTCGAAATGTTGTGCTACAGAAGAATGCTGAAGATTAGATGGGTAGATCACATAACTAATGAGGAAGTATTGAATAGGATTGGGGTGAAGAGAAATTTGTGGCACAACTTGACCAGAAGAAGGGATCGGTTGGTAGGACGTGTTCTGAGGCATCAAGGGATCACTAATTTAGTATTGGAGGGCAGCGTGGAGGGTAAAAATCATAGAGGGAGACCAAGAGATGAATACACTAAGCATATTCACAAGGATGTAGGTTGGAGTAGGTACTGGGAGATGAAGAAGGTTGCACAGGATAGAGTAGCATGGAGAACTGCATCAAACCAGTCTCAGGACTGAAGACCACAACAACAACAACAACCACAGGTGTTGTCGATGTGGGAACTTTTCAAAATAAGGTATCTGGTAAACAACTCGCGCTACAATCCTGCAAGAAACACCACTGACATTCTAATTCATCTATTTACAGTTTGTTAATGTCAATAGGAACTACTCAATTATTTAAAAAAATGCAAGTTTTAGGTGATCCATCCCCTATATACACAAAGCGTGTAACAGCGTTACGTGCAGATATTTCTATTGGCGACTGACGACGGTGTACTGAGAAGTACTACATCTGTACGTACGTCATTTGCAGACTAATTTTTATAGATATTACAAGTTGTATGTTTTTAGGTTTGGTGGTACCTCCAAGTGCATGTGGCAACAGCGAGCCATTAGCGATTATTATCCCCTGGGCAGAGGATCAGGAGCTGAAGTGTGGAAGCGTGGGCACAAAACGTCTTACCTTTACTAATAGGCATATCCACTTACTAGTGCAATTACGACCATGCAGAAAACATCAGGCAGTAAATTACGTGCAAGGTTTATGGGAAGACTGTTCGGTACAGAGAAAAAAACAACCAACCCACTCATTTGTGTACATATTAAGGTAGCACATGCCATAACAGAAAATTTTATTTATTTAATGTCTCCCAGAATAACAAGACACTTTTGTTTTCATCGATAAAGTTGTTACATTTCGTTGGAACAATCTCGCAGTGCCATAACACCTCAAAAGAGCAGAATAAAATGTCGAGTCGCCACCGTCTACTGTTACTGTACACAAATTTCCAAAAATACTCCAAAACTATTGTTTTGAAAGTGAACGAAATTTCTTCAAGGCGACATTAGTTGTATAGAGGTTCCTCCACTAGGCAACACAAAGGGTTTCATACCATTATAGATGCATCTTCAGGTGATAATTTTCCACTTCATAAAGTTAGAGAGAAATTACACTCTCCCACAGTTCAAGTTGCCTCGAAGTCAGTTACCTTATCTGAACCGAAAATAATTCACTAATCCAAAAAATTGTTTCTTGAAGGCACTAACTACAAGTAAAAATAGGTGTTTGATTGAAAAAATTTGACGGACTGGGTACGAGAATATTTTGTTTCAGTACAGCCATGTAGGAACTGGGTTACGTGTCACACTTGCTTATACGATATTATGCTACAATTACTTAAATTTACGAAAGGTGTGAATTTGAAGTAAAGATATGAGTTTTTAATTAACTTTATAATTGTTATTATACTTCTAAATTTTCAAAAGCCTTACATAGCTCAACTGATTAATGTACAAACATAATCATGCAAAGATCAATGCCTTAATACATGCTTGAAAATGATATGATAAGTACAATATCTATCTGGTGAATAAAGTACGGACCTACTATACCCAGTCACGATTAAAATTCAGTTCATAAGGGGAGTAAGATCAGCCACACATTGATCGTAGCCGTTAGTGCGTGAATGCTACACATTCGACAAGAAAACCTAAGCAACCACACTGCTCCAATGTAACTCTCAAGGTCGTGAAAAAAAAAGTAGAGGTTACTTTGTGTTGCTGAGCAGACAAATGTAGAGGAGCGGTATATGCTTCTTGTTCTCACGTCTTCAGTATGAACTTATTACTACAGCTCTCTCTCATTAGCGCGTCCTTTTCTAACGATGGTCGTTACTTCATACCAATGTCACAGAGACACTTCCTGGCTAACACTGTCGGTCTGCTCGCAATCACAACAACAAACACTCGTCAACTGAATACTACATTCCAACCGCCACCTCCTCGTTTCGAAAACTAGCCTGCCCGAGTGGGGCGACCACGCCTCGCTATTCATTGGCTGAGACAAATCCGCTGGAAAGATCACAAACAAAGACCTTATTCTAGCCGATGTAGCAGAGAAAATGAGGAAATCGATAACTGTGTTAGCGATACAAAGCAAAAATGTGTGGCAGTAATCCAGGCGTAAATATACGGAACATATAAAAGATGACTAATTGATGCAGACACCTTTCATTGTTGGTGGCAGCAGAATCGTTCTACAGTCTGCCGCAATTTCCGATTCTCTAAACTTTCTCAATAATGTTTTGCGAAATCAACGTCTTCTCTCCAGCGATTTCCCTTTGAGTTCACAAAGCGTTTCCGTATTACTTGCGTGCTGTTCGAAACCGCTAGCGACAAATCTAGAAACGTACGAGTACCTCTGAATTACGTGGGGATCACAAAACACTCGAGTAGTACTCAAGCACGGTCGCACAAGTGTCTCTTCCATAGGTGAGCTACACTTGCCTACAACTTCCTCAATGGACCGAAGTCGATCATTCTCCTCCCTGCAGCCGACCTTACATGATCTTTCCATTTCATGTCGCATTGCAAGGTTACGCCTAGGTATTTAATCGACGTAACTATGTGAACAGCACACCACTAATACTGTATTCCAAAAGTACAGGATTGTTTTCTCCACTTATCTGCATTAATTTACATTTCTCACATTTGGAACAAGATGTCATTCATCACATCGAATATAAATTCTGTCTCCGACATTCATTCAGCAACGACAAATGCCCTTCACTACAACGTCGTCGCAAACAGCCGCAGGCTGCTGCCCAGCCTATCCTTCAGACCATTCATGTATACACAAGGTGGGCGAAATAAAATTGGTCCGGATAGTAATAACTCGGAACTGATCCTTGTTAATGAACAGCAGTACCGTCCATAACAGAAAATGCTGGAAACCGTGATTTCGATGCACCAGTCAACTGCTGTCACAGATCTGCGCATACGCATCTCCCGCACGCCCTGAACACAAAATGTTGCTCACGATAAAAAGCACGTGTTTTTGCTGACAAGTGTTACGCGAAGCACAGTTCGTGGGAAACGTCTTCGCATCTGCTTACCCAAGTGTCTAAAACTGGAAAAGCTTTGGAGAAACCTCCAACGAAGTCTGCAACGCGAATTTAATGCGAAATGGCAGTGAAAAGGGCTCTACAGCGAATAAGAACCGTTCTGTTCATTAACGAGGGTCATTCCTGGATCGGTCTTCTTGTAAATATCTTCCGGGACAGTTTTATTTGCTCCACCCTGTGAGTACTGCACTATGTCGTTTGTTGCTACAGAAACTGAGGTACCAACACATTGGTGGTACCGAAAAATCCAATACACACACATTTCTTGTTATTTGTAATTTATTATCTCTTACAACTATTTACTTACTTGCAGCTACTTTATACAGATGAATATGACGTGTTTAGCGAGAACACTCATTTATTGTCAGACATTTGTCGCAAAATTAATCTTGATAAGTTTACAGTAAACTTATTATTTACTTTATTTATTTACTTTCCCCGGCAAGAATAAAGTCATACGGATTCCCTTACACTTAATCAGGCATTCTACATAACTTACGTTACATTCATTAAGACAAGCAGTTTAAAAAAATGTTATATATGCTCTGTAATACAGTACTTAGAAATTGTTATGACATTAAAAGTAGTAGCAACAACACAAGAATACGTTTGTATTCGTTCAAGAAAAGGAGAATAAAAAGACAGAATACACGCCAGTAGATTCAAACAAGGAGCTGTAGCAGCAACGGATGTGAGGATAAGGATGTAAGAGGAACGTGATAGAACACAAGCAATGGAGATAAGTGAACAGAATGTTGTGTGACTGACTGAGAAATGAAAAGGAAGCTAACTGGAAAAATATGGGAATATTTTACATTCTACAGAGGGAAACTGTCCATACACGATAAGCATTTAGAGTTAGGGAAGAATTATGAGGTTGAGAGAAGGAAGTTCTTCAGCTTTTTCTGAAATGAACATGTGTGGGGAGATGGTCGCATTGTTCAGTACAAATGTATGCTTAATGGCTGTGTTGTCTGACCTAAATTAATTAGACATCTTCCAAAGCAATGAATTAGAATCCATTTACTACAATACGATATAAGAATCACAACTAAGATGGTTTTTTGCGTTCAAGTAACTCATAAATCATCTAATATGTAACATTGCTCCTAAAGTAAAACCTTGCAACACCTGACTAAAGGGTCTGGGGTAAAATTATAATAATCATGTACAAAAATGAAACAATTGCAGTTGCGAAGCGGTATCATCATTGTCGTGATGTTAGTATAAAACACAGTATTAGAGAAGGGAATTTGTTCCACCTGTGGTCAAAGATCGAAGCAAATTGGTCATGTGAATCTGGAAGCAAGACTGAAGAGTGAATCTTGAGGTTACTGTTAATCTATTAAAATGACTTTACTGTCTGTATGAATTATCTCGCTGTTGTGGCTCCACCTCATTACATCAGTCTGTAGATAGTAGAGGCTGAAGCGGCTGCAGAATCAGTAATTGGCGGCGCACAGACCCACACCTGCAGCTAAGTTCAAATCAGCCCGAAATCGTTCTAAGTCCCTCAGCTCATCTACTCGAAGATGGACCATGGTGGGACGGAGGCTGGCAGAAGAGATGGCTCCTAGTAGTGAATCGAAGAAGGTCGGACTAGAAGTGATTTTGTACTGACTGATTTTTAAAATGAAAACTCTTATTTCTGCATTTTGATTTTTCTCGGATTGGCTAGGCTACAGACATTCCGAGCGCCGACCACTAAAAAATTCCTTCCAAGATGCTGGTCGCCTTCCCTGAGATTTCCTTCAGCGGTCAACCAGTAACAAGCTACCTACCATTTGGTGCTAAAAAAGCTTCTCTCTCTCTCTCTCTCTCTCTCTCTCTCTCTCTCTCTCTCTTCATTTAATTCTATGGCTAATGAAGTGGGACTTGGCAGCACAATCGGGTTTCTCTAACTTTATTTACATTAGTCAATCCTGGCAGTTCTTATTTTGCGTAAACATTTAGTTTTCGTTTTGGAAGGAATGGTCGCCTAACACAGCACATTGAATCTGGCTAAGAGGGTAACTTATTCTACCAACAGAGAAAGAGAGCGCGGATGTTTTTGTTTTATAGATGGGCACACATAGGATGCTAGGTAAGTGATTCCTAATGTTGCAGCTGTTGTAAGTACTGGGAAGTTTGTGCAACTTTTACACCGAGAAGCAACAGCTTTGTAAATTTGACTACACTCCCAAGAAAAATTATTAGCTGACGTATCGGCTGCACCTTCTTCTATTTGCATCTATACATTTACATCGGTATCTGCTTATATACACTCCTGGAAATTGAAATAAGAACACCGTGAATTCATTGTCCCAGGAAGGGGAAACTTTATTGACACATTCCTGGGGTCAGATACATCACATGATCACACTGACAGAACCACAGGCACATAGACACAGGCAACAGAGCATGCACAATGTCGGCACTAGTACAGTGTATATCCACCTTTCGCAGCAATGCAGGCTGCTATTCTCCCATGGAGACGATCGTAGAGATGCTGGATGTAGTCCTGTGGAACGGCTTGCCATGCCATTTCCACCTGGCGAATCAGTTGGACCAGCGTTCGTGCTGGACATGCAGACCGCGTGAGACGACGCTTCATCCAGTCCCAAACATGGTCAATGGGGGATAGATCCGGAGATTTTGCTGGCCAGGGTAGTTGACTTACACTTTCTAGAGCACGTTGGGTGTCACGGGATACATGCGGACGTGCATTGTCCTGTTGGAACAGCAAATTCCCTTGCCGGTCTAGGAATGGTAGAACGACGGGTTCGATGACGGTTTGGATGTACCGTGCGCTATTCAGTGTCCCCTCGACGATCACCAGTGGTGTACGGCCAGTGTAGGAGATCGCTCCCCACACCATGATGCCGGGTGTTGGCCCTGTGTGCCTCGGTCGTATGCAGTCCTGGTTGTGGCGCTCACCTGCACGGCGCCAAACACGCATACGACCATCATTGGCACCAAGGCAGAAGCGACTCTCATCGCTGAGGACGACACGTCTCCATTCGTCCCTCCATTCACGCCTCTCGCGACACCACTGGAGGCGGGCTGCACGATGTTGGGGCGTGAGCGGAAGACGGCCTAACGGCGTGCGGGACCGTAGCCCAGCTTCATGGAGACGGTTGCGAATGGTCCTCGCCGATACCCCAGGAGCAACAGTGTCCCTAATTTGCTGGGAAGTGGAGGTGCGGTCCCCTACGGCACTGCGTAGGATCCTACGGTCTTGGCGTGCATCCGTGCGTCGCTGCGGTCCGGTCCCAGGTCGACGGGCACGTGCACCTTCCGCCGACCACTGGCGACAACATCGATGTACTGTGGAGACCTCACGCCCCACGTGTTGAGCAATTCGGCGGTATGTCCACCCGGCCTCCCGCATGCCCACTACACGCCCAGGCTCAAAGTCCGCCAACTGCACATACGGTTCACGTCCACGCTGTCGCGGCATGCTACCAGTGTTAAAGACTGCGATGGAGCTCCGTATGCCACGGCAAACTGGCTGACACTGATGGCGGCGGTGCACAAATGCTGCGCAGCTAGCGCCATTCGACGGCCAACACCGCGGTTCCTGGTGTGTCCGCTGTGCCGTGCGTGTGATCATTGCTTGTACAGCCCTCTCGCAGTGTCCGGAGCAAGTATGGTGGGTCTGACACACCGGTGTCAATGTGTTCTTTTTTCCATTTCCAGGAGTGTATCTTACCCATTGAGGCCACCGACTTTTCAAAGTCGTTTTTGTTCTGTGTCGAGCCTGGGAGATTTGACCCATTGACATTAATCATTGTCATGGAGCAAGTGATGCAATTAATTTCTGATTTGCAGTGAATTAAAGTTTGAAAATCTTATTTTCACTTACTGGTAGATCGTAGTAATTTCTGCTCTACACTGATAGTAATTCTTGGTCTAGAAAATAGTTATTGATCTGACAGAGGTACAGGACTCTTCTCAAGTCCTTAGATTCAAAATTGTCGTGCAGCACCTTGCATTAGGTATTAAAAAATGAATTACATTATTCTATTTATACAGAAACACAGTCCGCGCTGCAACTAGACCTCTTTTGTGAGCGATATGTCGTTGTGGTTTGATGCAGCTGTCAACGCCAGTCTTTCTGTGCAAGCGTCTTCACGTCTACGCAACTACCGCAACCTACATTCATTTAAACCTGCTTGCTGTATCAAGCTTTGTTCTGCCTCTATAATTATGGCCTTACCCTCCGTCCTCCTCCCCCCTCCATCCACCACACTCCTTTTCGATACACAATTTCTCTATTTACAAATTGACTATCTTTTTTTAAGAGCACGTACGAAACTCGAACTCACCGTGGAATATAGGAGTGTAACAGCTGAAACAGTTCACCCTAGGTCGGTACGCTTAACTGTCAGTTTAGGCTTCACACGCATAGTAAAGCAAAACAAAAATGTTTTAGCATGACATTCCGTGAAGTTATCTATGTGGTAAAGTGATATGGCAGGATACCTCAATGGACACAGATGTGATTCGTTCCAAAAATTCGTCTTCATGATGGACTCTGCATTTCGAAATAGATCACGTATGTTGCATGAATAATAAACGTCAAGAAAGTGCAGTCTTCCACATAATACTCGCCAGCTCGCCTCCGCGATGCCGTCGTTAACAAAAATGGAGAGATTAAAAAGTGTTGTTATGTTCAGCACTGACGGCTTAATCCATTGGCATGTCTTTACTGTAAATTAAAAAATATTTGACCGCCGTGCTTGCACTTGATGTAAATAGCACGAGACTAATTACCGTTCCACTAGTAACCTTATATCAGTGCGTTTCCCTAGCAAGTTGACGGTTGCGTTTCGACCGTTCTTCTCTCAGGAAATGCAACGCCATCACCACTAATTTTGTTGTTAGAGCAACGTATTTTACATTAATTAGATATTCTGCGAAAGTGCAAACGCGACATAAATAAAGAATTTATTATTTGCTTTTGACATGCAGGGACTTTTTAGTCTCTAAATTAATTAGTCTGTAACAAAGATAAAAGTGGGAAAAGTGTCATACTCCTCCGTGGAGACATCGCAGAAAATTGTTGTGCAAACAAGCGCCTACAACGTCAGTGCGACAGGTAGCTGTTTGGTATGACAACTAAAACAGTTGGCAATCATATTCTTCATAAGCATCATCTCTTGAAGTCTGAGACACATACTTCTTCATAATTAATCTCAAACAATGTTAGCGTCCTATGTCATATTTTCAGCCCCAGACTACAAACACGCAGTATATCCTCACACAGAATTCCTGAAACACAGCATAACACTTCCGTCCTGAAGGCAGGTTTGTGTAGGACGCTATGATGTTTACAGCTAATTTTATACGTTATCCAGACCATTGAAACTGTTTCAGGGGTAGACTTCAGTAAAACGCAATACCGTGAGGCATAGTTTGCAATAAGTCATGTGCTTACAGCATAAAGAAACACGTCATATTGCTTTATAAGGTAACGTCGGGTTTCCTCTTCTCCCACTGACGGTGTTAATTCCACAGCAACAAATGTGTCACATCATCTTGTAAGGAAACACGAGGTTTTCCTTACTTTCGAATGATCAACGAGAACAGAAGATCGTGCTAAGCTGAAGAAACAGAGTGCGCGGACACTCAGACTCACACACACACACACACACACACACATAAACGCTCGCGTGGTTTGGCGGTCCCAGGTTATGGAAGTGCTGGATTCGGCCGCGCATCTGCGAACATTGATGATTATTTAAATGAGAGTATTCATATTATGTGTAAAAATACTGCGTAATTTTTTACGAACTTGTCAATTACTCGTGTGCAATAGGACGTCACAGTTACTGGAAACGGTACTTTTCATTTTACGAAAGGCATCAGCCATTGTTGCGCTCAATTAAAAATGCCTCAGTGTCCCAAGTCGTTTATTAAAAATACAGCAAACTGCCGTGTAACACATTTCTTCGTAGTGATCAACGTCGTGTCAGAGGGACCAACGAAACGGCGACCACGCTTGTCCTCTGCGACAAGAGATATCGCCCGAGATTCGAGTTGAGAGCAAATTATGAGGGGCGATTAAAAAGTTTCCGTTCGATGGCCTTACGGTCCAGAATAGATACGTCAATAAAGCAAAATCGCAGTGGGCATTGAGGCAAATGGTTCAAATGGCTCTGAGCACCATGGGACTTAACATCTGAGGTCCCCTAGAACTTAGAACTACTTAAACCTAACTAACCTAAGGGCATCACACAGATCCATGCCTGAGGCAGGATTTGAACCTGCAACCGTAGCGGTCACGCGGTTCCAGACTGAAGCGCCTAGAACCGCTCGGCCACACCGGCCGGCGCATCGATGCACCGGGTTGAAGATCACCGTACGATGAAACATCGTGTTCTGCTCCGGAACCAGTCCGTAACTGCAAGATGCGCGTCCTCATTCGACAGGAATCATCGACCCTTCAAGACCATTTTTCAGGAACCGAAGGCGTGATAATCGCGTTGGGACAGATTGGGACAATAGCCCGTGCACTCGAGCGTCTCCCCTTGAGTTGACATAACTTCTGCGTTACGATATTTGCGATTGAGGACGTGCGTTATCATGATGCAGAAACACCCTTTGTCGCACACCATTGCACAACGGTAGTATTCGACAATACATGCTGCTCCACAAACATTGATTACTCTCCAGTGGGTGTCTACCGGTGTTTGTCCTTCGGCAACCAAGAAAAGAATAAGAAGACGTTGGTCATGTTTGGACGCATTTGGTAAAATCATCGGAATTGCTCATATTTTTGCATTTACCGCACTACGTTGCATATTCGCTGCAACAACACTCTCAAGCGGAATCTTTCTGATCGACCGTTACAGAAATTTGCCACGTGTGCCTGAAGTGCATTTGTTCACTTGCTGCACACACCGTGAACAGTAGAACTGTTACTACCTGTCGCACTTTCACGTTCTTAGCAGTAATGACGTATGTATCGATATTAGAGGAAGCGTCGCAACGAAACGTTGCGGGTAAGGTACATATTTTCTGTTGAATCTTGTACCATGGATACAAGGGTGAGGAGGTGGTTGTGGGTGGTCAGTATCCTCTTTCTACAACACACCTGCAAAGGTTGGTTAACACGTTCTTTATTTACTTGAACGGGAAGCTACTGATCTTTAAGGGAGTCCATGTGTTGTGGTACAAGCTCTTCCATAATAGTCCTCGTTAGCCTCAGTGCTGGTGAAGTACAAGTCCCACTGTGCACACTAATCTGATCGCAGTGCACTGACAGACGCCAACCTGCAGCGCGCGTTAGTACATCCGTGTCTGAGCTAGTGACTGAGCGACTGCACTAGTGACTGAAACTGAGACTGGACCTTTCGGTCAGCTGCAGCAATCTAAATACTTTCGATCGAGATGACGTTCGTGGCATGTTGCTTGCAAGTATGTCTTTGGTCTCTCTCATGATAATCGCGCTTGATCCAGCGGCTACTACTGACCTTCTTGCTACGTCTTTGCCAACCAGTATGCTGGTGACAGCTTACGGAAGCACATTTTCTGAAAGCAGACATTAGCTATCTGGTGAATGATCAGTAACATCAGAGGAACCTTACAGACAAAAAACTGCAGCCTGAGACGCCTTGAATTCTTTACACAGCTGTGAAAAAATAGAACATTTTCCCTGTAGTAAGTGTCAGATATGTAATATAATACTAACAAATTCACTATTTAACAAATGTGTATCGTCCGTCTTTACAAAACATATATCGTCATGAAAGAAGTTTCCAATGTTATTTAGATTTATGTAAGTAGTGAGACTCAATTCAGTAGCATAGTTTCTTTACAATTTTTTTCCTGTCTCCTATAAAACTCGTATGTACACAGTATTGATAAAAAATAACATACGAAATTTTGGTAGAGTTCACAGGTTTTGTTTCCCCGAATGTTTTTCTCACACTTGCTGTTCAGTGGCTGCAATGTGTAGTCTCCTCATGAAAATGAACACCAGTCATCAGCTCTACAATATTTTTTTTGAAAAGTTCTCTATACCTGTCTCACAGATTAATCTGACGCTTTCAGAAGTTTGATATGGGCTTAAATCATAGGGAAACCGATGTCAAGTAAGAACTGGAAGATAAAGACGTCCTTCATTAATGGAGAATAACATCATATGTCAGCCTGTTGATTGCTACTCTGCATTATGTACTTTGTGCAGTATGACGCTGGTTATTGTTTTTTATCATCCGATCATTACTTGACATCTGCTTACTTATGATTTAAGCCTTTAGCAAACTTTTGAAGGTGATAGAGTAATGTGATGAAACAGGCAAAGTGAAATTAGATATATTGTGCAGCTGACAATTGAGTTTTATTTAGGTGAAAGTAATTCCTCGAATATATATACGAGAGACGCAGTATGACAGTTTATCCACCGAAGCACTAAAATACTGTTAGTGAACTTTGCAGTTTGGTAGAAATGATGCTGACACTACAAAATCTTTTTACCCCATCTGGTGCCAGTGCTTGGGATGCAGTAGTAATAATTAGTTTCGCGTTCTGGTTCTAGACGAACCAATTGGACCCGACCGAGCGCCATGCCATTCTCTGCCAATGGTGTCATCAGATGTGGTACGGGGGGCATGTGGTCAGCACACAACTCTTGCTGTCGCTGTCGGGTTTCTCAGGCTACTTTGCAAACTGGCCTATTGTGACGGGAGTTATCTGTCTGTCAAACAATAAAAAGTCGTAACCACCACACCCAAGAGGTGCCGCGTTTATCAATAGCGCAAGGAAATATGATATTCATTAGAAAGTGGCCCCTGTGTGCATCACCTAACGAGTTGACTAACGTCAGATAAAATTGATTTAATTCCTTCAAACCCACAACAAAATAAATGATAGCATAGAGAAATTGAATGAGTGTCACTGAAAAAATAATGACAAGCACCTACGTTATCACAGAGATTTATTAACTAATATCAAGGTCAAGAGAGAACAAATACGAGACATAAACAGAAACTTCAGCTGTGTAACATTTCATTAACATGAACTCAGGTTGGTTGGCAACAGACTTGGGGAACTTAACTGGAATGTACATGTAGATAAGACTGGCTACTGTGAGTAAGAACGCCAATCTAGGCAACCACACTGCGCTGTATCGTTCCACTGATTGGTCACTCGCGTCAAATTATCAATAAGCAAACAATGGACACTGGTAGTGACTACTGCGAGTACAAGGCTGCTATAAAGAAGATAGCCGTGAAAACGATTGATGAGCTTCTGAATTTGCCGATACTGTACAATGTTACTGATGTAGCCAGTGAAAGATGAAATGCCGTCGTCTGCATGCAGACACTGCCGAAGCCGCAAGGTTCAGTGGCGCGTCGTACTGCAGGAGGAAACCTCAGGTCCGTCGGTGAATGTCTCACATCCGCAAAAATGTTAGAGTTTCGCCTGGGTGTCTAGACGAGTTTACAACTGTGGTGTGGTTACTGTAAGACCTTCGGTACACACACCATCAGATTATTTGACTTGTCGCTCTAACTAAGTAGGCGAGTGTCAGCAATATGTCTTGTGGTCTTATCGTGGCGTGTTTATCTTCTGCCATTAGGTCAGACGATAGAAATGCCACTTGCACGCTTAGAGTAGCAGATTGATGGTGACAAACTTTAAACAGAACTTGATTAATTTTCACACACATTTATTAAAATAATGAAAATCATAAACCTTACTTAACTTGATTCTGGATGCTGTTTAGCCCGCATCTCGTGGTCGTGCGGTAGCGTTCTCGCCTCCCACGCCCGGGTTCCCGGGTTCGATTCCCGGCGGGGTCAGGGATTTTCTCTGCCTCGTGATGGCTGGGTGTTGTGTGCTGTCCTTAGGTTAGTTAGGTTTAAGTAGTTCTAAGTTCTAGGGGACTGATGACCACAGCAGTTGAGTCCCATAGTGCTCAGAGCCATTTTTGATGCTCTTTACAATTGACAAATTGAAGTTCCTTTGGTCTTGGTACGTTAATGTTATTCTCACATATCTCTGATACTTGACAAAGTGTCTATACATTTATCTTCATGGCTATGTACAGGAATATGGTAATCTTATTAGGCACATACCGAAACTTGACTATAGACTGGTACAGACAAATGCTGACTAATGCAGACTAATGCAGATTGACTAATCGGAGGTCTGTACACTCGTTATAATACGTCGAGCGTTCAGGTATCACTGCGCGAGTGTGATCCGCGAGGAGAAAAGTTTCTACGTTAGCAGCAATCTCATTGGCTGCGTTACATAGTAATACGCGGATCGGCGGAAGCAGATTTTGGTCCGTCTCTAAGACAGCGCCATCTCGTAGTGCGGAGACGGACGAGCGCTGCGCCTGCGCTGTTGTGCTTAGCGGGGCGCGCTCTATTGGGAAAGTTGCGTACGCGCTGACTACGCAGAACTATGTACACAACAACAACTAACTGCTCTCTCCATAGAAAAGGAAGAGCTCTAGCGTCTGTACTCCACGACGACCGAGAAGCAAATCCTCGCCTCTAACATTGCTCTACACCTTTCCAAAAACAGCCGTTCATCCAGATGTTCTTCAATAAGCCTGTCATAGCCCAGCAATAGCTACTGTGCCAACAATGATTTCTACCAAGGAGACCCTATCTTCCTCAACCAACCACTGCAGTGCAGTACACATTCTGTTCTCCGAAAATCAACATGCGATCCCTGGAGGTACTGCAACCAAACACCTGGCACATTTCACGAGATGAGGGAAGCTTCCTAGTGAAAACAAGCTCCGTCTCGTCCGCAAAACGACTTAGTGGTCGCCGTTTTAGTGAGGCACAGCGACACCTGAGAAACGCGACTTCCCGAGAAATTCGTCGTCCCGCTTCAAGAGGTACGCTGTTCTTGTAATAAACACATTAGCCGAGCGCCAGTCCGTCTCCTCTTTACCTGGATCCGTTCACGTTACAAGGAGACCAGACCCCCACACCACGTCCAATCACTAATAAAGCGGTTCCTAACGAAGTCTCACTTCGCATTCATCCACGGCGTCTCCGAACTCTTGCTTCGGCCGCTAGCGAAACGAGGCTGACCGCCTGAATGGCGACTCATAAACCACTGACCTGCAGGGTCCACGGACCATTTCGGTGATTACTAAGTAACGCTAGCAATGAGAAGGTTCCAAGACCTTGCCTGCAGCTTGGGGAAAGTTCTAAAGCTGCCCCTAATGCAATGGTCACATGCACCGTCCAAAAATCTGTCTCTATAGCCGAGTTTAATTCTACTACTGTTACTCAAGTAATGCAAGTACTGTGAGATCAATCAGGGGTTTACCCTAACCCAAATAGTTCATCAGATTAATATCAGTCAGGGAAAATTAAGATACGCTAAAGGCGAATCAAATTGTATGATAATCACTGAAACAAAATGAAAGAGAAAGTACCTGACAGGTGTTAACATGGCAGTGGCCCACCTGGAAGGCACTGCAATCTTTCATTACTACGACTTTTTAGTCATTTGGCCGAACTGCCACCACCATAGGCCAGCTTGTATCTAGACCTTTGAACGGCTACTAATCGCTCGAGTAGCTCCCCAGTTGGCCTCACGAGATTGTGTGCACCACGTACCAGTCCTCCCGCCAAGGAAAAATCCCAGGCAATATCGGGAATCGAACTTGGGTCCCCTCATCGCAGTCAGCCGTGCTAACCACTCAGCTTCGGAGGCAAACGGTTCATGTGAAACAGATGTATATTAACAAACATTGTCGTTTATTAATAGGTATAGAAGCCATAATTTTCTGTGTCTCTGTAATATTTCTACCCTTCATCTAAAACGTAAAGACATCTCCTATACCATATCTTACAGTATAAAAGCTAGTGAGCGCTACATTAACCCATTTGAAGCCATTCGAGCTACAGTGGAAAAGTAAACGGGAAAATCGGAAATTTTGGTGTAAATTTCTTAGTTACTCATACAATTAATTGTAAAGTAGATAAATCTGAAGGATGAGCTGTTTTTTGGAATTTAATGAAAGCCGAAGGAAATTAGGTTGATGCTAATTTTGCTTGAATCATAAGAAGGCCTCGAAGGGTCTTCTGTTGAGAAGTTACTCGTGTTTTAATTTTGTCTGCGTTATATAAAGATTTTTCCTGCAGCTGTATTTTGTAACCTGGTCAAATGAAATGCATAGATTGGGAATTTTGAAGCAAATTAATGCTCTGTCAGAGGTCTTGTCCCAACTGAAAAGAGTACTTTCGAAACAATTTCACTACGCCTACAAATTACTCAAAGCTGATACCTGATGATTACGCTTGAAACATTTGGTGACCTCAAGAAAATATATTAGAACTGCTGATTTTAAGTGAAGTGATACATAAGTACGAAGCGGGCATCTGTTAGAACAATTAAAAAAGCGAAATTTACGTGTAACATGAGCTGTCTATGCCTCTTTGAAGCACGGAAAGAACAAGCAAATGCGTAGAGGATAATTAAAATGTAATACCGAAAGGAGACACTACTAACATACAACTATGCACAGCTCTGAATCGTAACGAGTATACATTTCTTCAGGTCGGAGATATACACACGAAAAATTAAAAGCTGGCACTCAAAAAAACTAACTGTTTGGAGCTAAATGAACTTTGTTATTAAATCGTGTATAAAAGCTGTAAGCGGTTTCAAATGGATGTAAGTTTCAGTAGTTATGCAGAGATGAAGAGGCTTGCATAGGATAGACCAGCGTGGAGAGCTGCAACAAAACAAGCTGTAATCATATTACATAAAAAGGTACGAGTAGTACGAGTTGGCTGCATACGCTCACCTTAATTAAACTGTGTTTTTCAGGAAGTTAGGATATATGAAGTACTTCCATGTCAGGTTTAATATTAGAAACAGCTTTCGAGAAACTACTATAAACCTTCCTGGTTATGCAAAAATATACATTTTCATGGATTATCCTCCTGTAGACCGTTGTTACAGTGTAATTGTCCAAAATTGTAAGAGGAACGCTCTTCTGTGTTACCTCAGAAAGTGTGGTGTAAATATTAGAGCTCAGAGCTGAGCTACGCGGAACCGAATTTTTATGCGTACTGCCAAAAAGCTTTGATCTGGTAAGACTATTAGTTGCAAAAAGCAAAAGGGCTACTTCGAAGCTTGATTCAGCACAGTTTCACTACGTCGTGAGTAATCGACACATAGTACGCACGATGAAACAGTTGAAAAAAATGACAGTCTCCAATAGACACTAAATAGATGTGTAGCTAAAGACCTTTTAACAAACGATGTGTGACAGTTCTTATCGTAGATTATATCATTTATTACAAATTTTAGAGCGTGAGTTTCAACTGTAAATCTAACATCTTAGCCAATGGTCTTTCAGGGTGACACGATACACAGGAGATAGATTTTCCCAAGCGTACAAGTCAGTGAGCAAAACAGTTGCAGACTTTCAGCGCTTTGTAGATTCTAGTGAGAAAAGGATGGGGAGAGTGGCGGTGAGAAAGGGGGGGGGTGGAGGAGGGGGGAGAGGAATCACGTAAATCGTTTGCTTCCGGGATGAAAATGCGCAACAGAAACGCATAGCTAATAGCGGGCAATTAGTATATTAAAACCAGCCCGAACCGAAAACACATCATAGGATAAGGGTACTTACATTGTTTATCTTTATAATTTTTCAATATTAAGTGGATTTATTAATTGCTGAGATTAAAACGATTGAATATCGCCGGCGTAGTGAGAGTGAATGAAGTCATCTGTAATTACATGAGCGTAGTGTCTCTTAACATACTTTGTTCAGCTACAGATATTCATTGTAAGGGCCACATTTTTAACTGACGAACTTAACAGTTTAATTGTAACAATTATCAAATTACTTTTGCAATCTACTGCCTAGGGAACAGTATTTTTAAGTTACAGTATATTTTCTGTATCATACGGCAGTATATCACGATAAGTGTAACTATGGACATAAAATCTTTGTCTTTACGTTAACTGTAAGAAGTCACAGGTCATCCCAGTATCATGCCGAAAGTGGACCAACCAACATTTTCTCATTAGCATCCAATTATGGTTTCAGAAAACAGTAAAAGCACTTGTCGCAATCTTGGATGAGCATCTTAACTGGGAAGGACATACTGCTGCAGCGCGCAAGAAATCTCTCTCCTGCCTACATGCAACCTAATAGCTCAGAAATCTATTTCCTCCTCAAATTTAATTAAAATTAGTCCAGTACTTTGCACTGCCGATGTTCCACACGGCACAATGAAAGCTCAAGACGACTTGAGCTAGGGAAGAACACCTGCGTAAAGTATGCGTGTAACATTCGGTTGTTTGATCATATCAGTCCTTCCTAGACTCAGTTAGGTATGATGCATACGAATATGTGGCGTATTATTCACAGGCTCTGTTAACTCCTTTTATTTATTAGTTCTTGATGTCCTCAACGCCTCTCCCCACGTATGAAATACCTGTCTTCATTCCATAACTGCAGTTCCAGTTCGCAAACTTCCAGCACCTTAGCTATATTTTTCCATAACACTAAATCTTTCTCCATGCCATTCTCGATTTCTGAGATACGATCGTGGCACAAATTACCGGAAAACCTGCGTCTTATCCAGAACTGCTCTGCATTTAATAGGGGATGAATGTTTCTTCTTTTATCATCGGCGTAGCTTCGCTCTCGACCAACAGCATTAAAACCTCTATCATTTTGAAAACTTTCTATACTTTACATCCTTTTCTGTTTTCTTTCCTTCTTTTCATCACATCTGCTAGTACTACCCTATTACTTCTCGCTATTCCTCTGAACAGTCAGTTTCTTCTCAACATTGATTCCTTCTAGAAAGAATATCAAACACTTTTCAGCCGTCTAACTTTCTAAATTGTTATGTTATTGGGCTACTAGTTTCAGCGATATATTAGGCTATCTTTAGGCCCTCTGACCGAAGCGTAGGAAAATTCCAACCTCGGTTCCGGTCAAAATAGGGGCCAGCTTTCAAAGACTGGAATCTGTTGACAGCTTTCAAAGACTGGAATCTGTTGATTTATACAGGCATACGTTTAGTCATGAGAACGTAAATAATCGTTAGTTCACGCCAAAAAATATCAAATGTTTCATCTAAAACATCAGTTCCAAACGCTGGCTTACCTGGAAACATCAGTTGGCATCACAAGGCTGAGAGTACCCCCTTCCAGTTGTCCCACCAAGGAAAAATTCCTGCCTTCCTGCCTGCACCGGAAATCGAACCCAGCTCCTCCGCAAAGCAGCTAGATATGTTGACCACTGAGATAAGGCGGCGGACACTCACACAGCAGGTAGCTTATCGAAACCATCGTTCGACGAATACTTCAATATTACTCGCCAATCCAGGATCCGTAACAGATATGACTGATAGAAGAGTTAGAGAAGATCCAAATGAAATTAAGGCGTTTTGTTACAGGTTCATATTTCACTAACATAGAGTGATGCGTCCAAACGTACATTCTCAGAAATTTCGTTTCTAATTAAGGTCTTTGTTTGAAACTAGCAGACTTCTCTTTGTCAGGAATGCCCATCTTTCCAGCGCTAGTTGTTTTTTTTTTTTTTATGTCGTCCTTGCTCTGTCCGTCTTGGGTTATTTTGCTGCCTAGGTAGGAGAATTCCTTAATTTCATCTGCTTCGTGATCACCAATACTGCCGATTAGTTTCTCACATTTCTCATCACTTCCGTCCTCCTTCGACCATACCATTGATATTCTTCCGCCTTGAATTTTAATTACTCTCTTAAACCTTCCTTTTATTTCCGTCATTGCTTCTTTTATGCAATAATTGAAAGTAGGGGCGAAAAATCCGAGCACTTCGTACTTCGTCTTTCACTCTTATTCTTCCCTCTTGGTTCTTGTACATGTTGTATATTACCCAGTTTCCCTGTAGCTAACTCCAATTTTTCTCAGAATTTTGAACGTCTTGCACCATTTTACACTGTCGAACATTGTTTCCAGCTCGGCAAACCCCTTGAAAGTGTCTTGATTTTTCTTTAGTCCTGCTTCCATTATCAACCACAACGTCAGAATTGCCTCTCTGGTGTCTTTACCTTTCCTTAACCCAATCTGACACCATCTAACACATTCTTAGTTTTCTTTCCCATCTTGTCGTCAACAGCTTGGATGCATGAGCTATTAAGCTCATTGTGCGCTAATTTCGCACCTCTTGCGATATTCGGATTTGTGTGGATGATGTTTTTCCAAAAGTCAAATGATGTATCGACAGGCTCGTACAAATGGTTCAAATGGCTCTGAGCACTATGGGACTTAACATCTATGGTCATCAGTCCCCTAGAACTTAGAACTACTTAAACCTAACTAACCTAAGGACATCACACAACACCCAGCCATCACGAGGCAGAGAAAATCCCCGACCCCGCCGGGAATCGAAGCCCGGGAACCCGGGAGGCTCGTACATTCTACGCACCAACGTGAATAATCGTTTTGTTATCACTTGTCCCCAATGATTTTAAAAATTCCGATGGAGTTTTATCTATCCCTTCTGCCTTATTTGATCTTAAGTCTGCCAGAACTTTTTAAAATTCTGATTCTAATACTTGATGACCTATCTCCTCTACATCGACTCCTGTTTCTTCTTCTATCACGTCATCAGACAAGTCTACCCCTCATAGATGCCTTCAGTTTATTCCTTCCACTACCCGCCCTCTCCTCTGCATTGAGCAGTGGAATTCTCATTGCACTCTAAATGCTAGAATCATTGTTTTTAGTTTCAGACAAGGCTGTTTTGACTTTGGTGTATTCTGAATTAGTTGCTCCGACAATCATTCCGTTTTCGATTTCTTCACATTTTTCATGTAGTCATTTCGCCTTAGCTTCCATGCACTTCCTATTTATTTCATTCCTAAGTGGCTGACACCAAAGTTTACACATAGTCTGCGTAACCAGTTATATTGGCACTTATGCGGTATATATAGGGATCGTGTCAACCCCTTTAGCATCAACTACGGCCCGAAGATGGCGCACTGAAGCTCCGAAACTGGTCGCTACCAAATAAATAAAACCGTAAGGACGGCTTTAGGCGTTTCATTTTCTTGCAGTAGTAAACGGGCTTGGTCCCCAAGGCCTTTAATCAAAAGGATGGACATACAAAAATTTTTGAGAGACGTCCATTCCTCTTCAACCGTACTGCCTACTGAGCTGTTCCTTATTGCAGTGTCTGTAGCCTCAGAGAACTTGGAACGTCCCTCTTCCTTCTTTAGTACCTCCGTATTGAACCTCTTTGCGCGTTCATTCTTCCAGATTAACCTTCAGCCTATTCTTCATCAGTAATAAATTTTTATCTATGTCTATGCTCCTGGGTACGTCTTACAATCCAGTATCTGATTTCGGAATCTGTTCCTGCCCATGATAGCAATCTAACTGAAATCCACCGATATCTCCCGGACTTTCCGAAGTACCATGTATATCCTCCTCTTGTGATTCTTGAACACAATATTTGCTGTTACTGTCTGAAATTTATTGTGGCACTCAGTTAGTCTTTCTCCTCTTTCATTCTTAGTACCAAGCACATATTCTCCCGTAAATCTTCATTGTACTCCTTCCCCTACAAACGCATTCATATCCTCCATGACTACTAGATTTTCAACTCTCTTTATGTAGTGAATTGCCCGTTCGGTATCTTTATATACTTTCTCTGTCTCCTCATCTTCGGCTTGCGACGTCGACATCTGTACCTGAGCTATCGTTGTCGGTGACGGTTTGCTGTCGAATCTGGTAACAACAACCTTATCACTGAACTATTGACAGTAACTCACTCTCTGCCCTGTCTTCCTATTCATAACAAATCCTACTCCCGGTACACCATTTTCTGCTGCGGCTGATATTAGCCTATACTCATTTGACCCAAAAACCTTCTCTTCTTTCCATTTCTAGCTTTCCTAGCACGTTCAAACTTCTGACATTCCACGCCCCGACTAGTATGAAGTTATGATTTCGTTGGTTACTCAGTCTTTTTCTTATGGTCAGCTCTCCCTTGGCAAGCCCCTCCCGGAGATCCTAATGGGGACTATTCAATCTTTTGCCAATGGAAAGATAAAATGAAACTTTCTCAATTAAAGGCCACATCTTCTGTGGATACATATTATCGGTCTTTAACGGAGTGATTTCCATTGCCTTCTGCATCCTCATGGCGTTGACCATGTTCTTTCGCCTTTAGGGCAGTTTACCACTCAAAAAGGCAAGAAAGTGTCCTGAACCTCTGTCCGCTCCTCCGCCCTTTTCGACAAGGCCGTGGGCTGAAGGAAGGGTGACTTCCTGTGCCGGAAGTCTTCGGCCGCCACTGCTGATGAATTTTTTCTTCTTAATCTATGCGGTGGCCAAAGCTTCACTGAATTTTTATTCGTAATCTAAGCAGTGGCGAAAGCTTCACTTAGTTACTCAGCCAGCTCTAGTGGCAGACATTGTAAGACAGGAATAGTGTATCATGGTGTGGTTTACTATGAACATTCTGAGAGCGTACGAAGTAAATAAAAATAAAAGCAAAAAAATAAAAAGAACGATGCAACCGAAGGAATTACCCAAATCAGACGGCTACGGTACGTTTGATGTACATATATGAACAACTGATAACAATTTCAGAAAAATGCGTTATTTTTACTAGAGAAAGAGCTTCACAAATCGTGTAACTTAATAACGCCTCGGTTCCCCTCTGGCCCTTATGCAAACAGTTATTCAGCTTGGCTTTGATTGACAGAGTTGTTGGATGTTCTTCTGAAGGATATCATACTGAATTTTCTCCAACTGGTGCTTTATGTCTTCAAAATCCGGAGCTGGTTGAACGGCTTTGCCCATAATGCTCCAAACTTTCTCAACTAGGGAGAGATCTGGCGACCTTGCTGGCCAAGGTAGGGTTTGGCAATCACGAAGATAATCAGCAGAAACATCAGCCATGTGCAGCCGGGCATTACCTTGCTGAAATGTAAGCCCAGGATGACCAGCCATGAAGGGCAACAAAATGGTGCGTAGAATATCGTCGAAACGCTGTGCTGTAAGAGTGCCGCGGATGATAGCCAAAGGAGTTCTGTTATGAAAATAAATAAAGCCCTAGACCATCACTCTTGACTGTCGGGTTGTATGGTGACGGTCAGGGTGGTGTCCCATCGCTATCTGGGAAGTCTCCAGACACATCTTCAGCCTGGAATCTGATTTACTGGATTGATGTTACCCCTACAGTGAAAAGGTTTATTTTCGGCGATGTTGGAGGATTTTAAAATCTGACATGTGCTGAAGCAAGATCTTTCGCATTATGACATGTATACGATACATGTTGGAGGATTTTGAAATCTGACACGTGCTGAAACAAAATATTCTGCAGTACCATTTGAAAATGCCCCAAAGACCGAAACTGCAGTTGTGAAAGAAATCATTTGTACTGTCAACTACGGGTATGATGTCCTTTAAAACATGGAGTAGAATTATCTTCAGTAACGAGTCCCGCTTCGAAATATGAACTGATGGTCAGCGAAGACGTGCATGGAGAATACCCGGACAGCGATGGGGAAGCAACCTAGCTGTCAGCTGCCATGCGACCCGACAACCAGGAGTGCTGGTCTGGTATGCCATTTTCTTAATAGTAGGACCTCTTTGGCTGTCATCTGCCGCACCGTTACAGCACAGCGGTACACCGACGATATTCTAAGTCCCATTTTGTTGCTTTTCACGGCAAGTTATCTTGGGCTTACATTTCAGCAAGATAATGCCCGCACGCAACACGGCGAGTGTTTCTACTGTTTGTCTTCGTCCTTGCCAGACCTACTTCGACGAGAAACGTCGTCAAATGTCTTCCCAATTGAGAACTTTTGGAGCGTTATGTGCAGGTTCTCCAACCACATCGGCATTTTGAAGATCTACAGCACCATTTGTTAAGAATTTGACACGATATACCTCAGGAGGACATCTAATAAATATGTCTGTGGATACCAAGCTGAATAACTGCTTTCATAAGGACCACATGTGGACCAACATGTTAATGGCGTGCTCAATTTGTGAAGCTCTTTCTCTTGAATAAATCATCCAATTTTTCTGAAAGTGTAGTCATTTGTTTGTACATACACATCACATCTGCCGATCTCCGTCCCTTGCAGATAATTCCTCCATGGTGCGTTCTTTCCCCCTTAGAGTATATTTCTTCGTCCTACGTATGTATCTCATTGAAAGACCTTGAAGGTAAAACTAGTGAAATTCGAGCTGACACAGGCGGTTACCAAAAAATGTTCTTCCCGAGGAACACTTGTAGACTGAACAGAAAAGGGCAAGTTAGGTAGTGCCCTTGGTCACATACCATGAAGTCTTTTGTGGAATATAGACGACGATGTAGAAAATATAATAACTAGTCATACAGGCAATCTAGCACGCGATCGAAGTATTTGAAGGCACTCTTGCAACCACACATTTTTCCACTTACGTCACAGCACAGTCCCTTACGTGTCTACTATATGTAGGATTTGTTTCTGGAAAAATACCCAGCTCGATCAAAGAAATTAATGGCAAGATTGGCTTCCACATTTTAAGTAAACGACATAAAAATTTCATCCAATATATTAATCGAAAAAAATAGAAAACTGAAACTGAAGACAGGTATTAACAGGTTCATCTGCGATCACAGTCAGGAAAGAAAACTGAAAACCTAGTCCTAGAACATATTCATTGCTTTTCTTAAAACTCGATTGGGTCACCTGCGGACCACAGTGCTTGTGTTTTAGATGTGTTGTTGTTTGCTAGTTCTTGGGTTCTTGGTCAGGTTCAGTAGTTGCTTTCTTGTTACTACCTTGAGGTTTTCTGTATTCCTTTATTTTCCTGCTGAACTCTATCTTGCGTTCCTCATATCATTTCCTGGCCTGATTGTAGTTAACTACTAGAAGGGATGGTACGAAGGGTCTGGGTGCAGCAACTGTGTGGTAGTCACCCCTGATAATTACCATCCCTTGCCTAATACGAGTTGTACAAGGTTTCTCTCTACTTGCTTGATATACACGAATCAAGTGGTTTTACCGTCGTCGGCTAGTTTGAACATCTTACAGGACATCCTATTGGTTTTTTCTGTGCAATGGCCATATAAACGTAGCTGTCTTCCCCTCATGGCATCGGTGACGTTTCCTTGGTGTTGGTAGGGTTTACATTAAGGCTTTTGCCATCGTCTCCTATCTTGTGGGGTCCTTGGTCCGACAATATTTCGCAGGAATTTCCTTCCTCGTAATTCGACGACTCTTATTGAGATAACATTTATTAGGGATAGGAAATCTCCTGCGTAAAGGAAGGTCTTGTGTTGTGGTGTCTTAGTTTGATATTCAATACTAATCGATAGATGTTTTGCGCGTACATATTGCTGTAAGCATAGTATGCCCTATCTAGTTCGGTTCTACTTTGTTCGACAGCTACCGTTTCACTGATATCATGAGAGATCTCATACCCTATGCACTTTGCGTTTTTGGCTTTCTTCATATGCTTGGTAATGCTGACTCTCACGTTGTAGTGGCGTTTTTACCGAAGTTCATCAATAAAAACATTTTCATTGCTTTTAAATGCAGTGCTTGGAACTGAGCAGAAGCCTCTTGCACGTCATTTGCAGCGAGGTCTGGTCATCAGTAGAAGAAGGCATGGGGTCCTTGTCTCATCTGCTGTGATCCCCGTCCCGAATCCTGTTTTCGTAGGCAGTGATCTTATCCATTCACAGACGATTTTTTCCAGGACATAGTTAAAAAATAATTTGTAATATTATATAATAATACGTAATTATCATTGTCGCACCCTATAATGACTGATAAATTCTCTGATTGTCCTTTAAACTTTACTTTGGATTTAGTGTGTAGGGTGGCCTGCACCAACATGAGATTTTCGTTGAGCGCTAGTTCTCTAAGTATTGCAAAGAGAGTATTTCTATCCACTATATCGTACGTCTGTTGGACGATTACGAAGATATACACTGTCTGGCACGTTTCTCGATGTATTAGAGGATAGTCTTGAGGTCTTACATTTGTTCAATCCTGGATCTCGAAGCTTTGAATCCTACTTGATATGCCGTAACTGTCTCGTTACGTGTGTTCTACGATATTCCAGAAAAAGTATTCAATGTGACTGAAAGGAGCAATATTCCTCTGTAGTTACAGGTCTTTGTTTTACTGCCTTTTTCGTGAACTGGATGAGCAACGGCTGTGGTCCCGTAGACTGGCAGTTTGTCGCTAGCAGATATGCCCAGGATTACTGTATGTAGACGTATATGCACGTGTCTGTTTTCTCCGGCGAGTTTCTGCATTTATGCCACCATCCCATCTTCCACAGGTCCCTTATTGTTTTTGGGAAGATTTACGACCTCATTTATTTCCTCGTATCTAGGAGGAGCGATGCGTTCTGTGTTGGGGTTAATGGGTCTCTCCCTGCAAGTCGAGAAGGTTATTTGGCATTTGCAAGTTTCTGGAAGCAGTTAACCAGAGTTTTAATGCATTGTCTATCATTCAGGCATAGTGATCCAACTGCTAGGAGGAGATCTAAAGTAGGAGTTCGAATCTGGGTCGTCTGTTGTTTCGGGCCTTTAGAGCTGTTCCTTTGAAAGTTCTCCTCTACCTGCTGAATCAGTTTCTTGTACTTTCTTTTTGCCCCTCTTACGATGCTGGCTTCTTTTGTGTAATAGAGTAGTTGATAGCTTTCATTCTTATCCTGTTTTCGTTTGACCCATGCTGGTCGGCTGGCCTTCTGTTGCTACCATGGCATCCCTGAGTTGGCCCCAATTCATTGAGGTGTTGATCCTTCTGGGATTCTGGTTCAGTCTCCCTTGATAGATAGTACTGTTAGTTTTAAATTTCATGCTATCAAGTCTAGGGATATTCTTATTCATCAATGGCATATTATTGATCTCTTTTAGTGGATTTAGATTTAGGTAGTTGTCGATGTTAAATCCACTAATGACCTTGACTATCATAAGGTCGCTGTGTTCTACCTGACTATTGGTACGTGGTTGATCTAGAACCCACCGAGCATGTAGTTTGGGGTGTAACATGGTTTGGCCTTCTTCGGTAGATGTTTGAAGGTTGCGGTCGGCAGGACTAGTTCATACTTTGTCCATAGGCTCATTAAGCATTTGCTATACTTTCGGTTCTCTTATGGACAGGATATCTCCCAGAAACCTACCAATATTTCTGTTCTCCCGATCACGAAGTTCAAAGCTCATAGCAGTATAGTCACATGATGGTGCATAGCCTTATTCAGGTTCTCCTTAAGGGTATCCAGGTATTACTTTGCCGTCTCTGGTTCTTTTTATGTTAGCCCGTTGGTAGAAGCATGGAGATTATCCACAGTCCTCCCCTCCTCTAGGACCTGAAGGATAGCACTGTGGTTCCGTCACTAGCTGAGAAGTCAAATATGCTTGTCCATTTGTGATGTAGTGCAAACCCAATCCACAGGAAGGATACATTCTTCATAACTCTCTTTTATGTATTACATGTCCTTGAGATGCCAGGGCATTTTCATCTGGAAATCTGGTCACTTGGCGGACTCTGTTACACTAAGGCTTTTGTTGTTCAGAACATCCAGTGTATGTTTATGTTTGCCATTTTCGATCAGGGAATTTATGTTATCTGTAACAAGGTAAGTGTTGTTTCTTTTTTAAAAGGTAAAAAACTTACTATAGCCAAGATCGCATAAATTCTTCTTTTTCTGCAACCGGTTTCGACAAACTTTACTGTCATCTTGTGGAATTCAAAAATTTCTGTTACAAGACGTGCTCGTTATAAGTTAGGACTTCATGCCATATTGCCATATTAGCGGATAAAATGTAGCGCATTATACAAAAGTTGGTCAGAATTAAAACATACCATATACCTCGTCTAAGGTGAATCATCAATGAACAGAACATGTCAAACAAACGTATAAATACGTGCAAATGTTCATTTTACTGTATAAAGTGATTTTTAAGACTTAACCATCCTCTGTGAATGCTACATAAGCGGGCTTAGAGATGTGCACAAGGTCTTTTAAAATGTAAATGTTTTATTTCTGACAAACTTTTGTATAATGTGTTATATTTTATCCACTCATGAAGACCGGAACATGAGAGCAAAGTGCGTCGAAATCGATTGTCCAAAATAAAGAAGATTGTTTGCGGTTTTGGCTACAGAAAGTTTTTACCGAGTAGTTCTCAACATGAGAACATTCAATCAATTTGTTCCTTTTATGGTTACTCTTAGTTCTGTCTGGGTCACATGAAGGTTAGGTCCTCCATAATCCTAAGACCTACATGCTCTCTCGTGAGCAGCGATACATTGGTTGCTACTTGGGGATCTGTCAGTATTTGGTATGTGCTTCATGTAGTACAAAATTTCTCACACAAGCGTGTATATTTGGATGTCTGAGGATAACAAGTTTCTAACCGCCGAAGTTGTTAGCATTGAAGCGAAACTTCTGCAACCATGGCCACGTATTGGAGAACATTTTGTGGTTTCCATATTTTAAACGAAATATCACCGACAAAGGAAAGACAAACTATAGGTTTTGAAAGCGTGCTCTCTTCGTTATCCACTTCCTGGTTCTGAGTTTAATGCCTTGTCGGTATGCCAAGTAGAATATGAATTCCCCCCAAAACTGTTTTTAGGTAAGCGATATCTTTAGGCAAACTATTTGCATTGGAGACAGTATGAGCCCTTTGTACAATTGTTTTAAGCACAATCGCAGCAGACAACCATCTTTCTATAAGCCCATAGTGAATCACAAAAAATTATGAATGTAGTTGAGGTGATGAAGAAAAAACATTAATTTATCTTCCCCATGACGCCACACTATGAAGATATCGTCCACATAATTCCAAAGTGTAAGTGGTATAAAGGCCGCTGATTTAAGCGCTTTCTCCTCGAAGTCCTTCAGAAAATGGTTGGCCATCAGAAGAGACAAAGGGCTACCCATAGCGACGCTGACAGTTTCTTCAGCATATTCATGGTTGATCATAAAACAGGTTGGCAAAGACCGTCCTGAAACAAAGCGTGTAAGCAGTACTGTTAGCACTAATGTCATGACGAAATGATATTGTACCCCTTATGTATTGCTGGCTTCTGGAATTTTCGGAGCTGAGCGCACCTTTTCTCTGGAAGGAGCACTGTTGTCTTGCGTGCCGGGTTAGTGCAAAATGGTTCAAATGGCTCTGAGCACTATTTGACTTAACTGCTGAGGTCATCAGTCCCCTAGAACTTAGAACTACTTAAACCTAACTAACCTAAGGACATCACACATATCCATGCCCGATGCAGAATTCGAACCTGCGACCATAGCCGTCGCGGGGTTCCAGACTGTAGCGCCTAGAACCCTCGGCCACCGAGTTAGTGCAAGGAGTGTCGTTGTTGGGCCGCTGCACAGAGCATACGCACGAAGCCGCATCGCGGATGAGTAGCATGAAGAAAATGGTACAAAGTATAATTAAGATTTGAAAGTGATACGTCGCATCTTAGCAGAAAAGTGTTTGAGTAACTCAGTCACTTCGCGAAGAGGAGTGCGGATTTAGTTGTGAGATTTGTGGTTGAAATAGCATCGTTTTTATTTACACCTTTTGTTAATAACTTTTGATAGGACAACGTAAATTAAAAGGCTTCCGTTCCCCCAGGGGTTCACGGTCCTTTCGTGAGTACGTGCGTGGCGAGCACAGGGCCCCGAGCTATTACAGCCTTCCTTCTTTCCAGGCTGCACTTCCTTGCCCTTCCCTTCCTTTCCTCTCCGTGTTCCTTCCCCTTCCCCTTCATCCTCTCCTCTCCCTCTCTTGGTGTCCTTGTTTAAGTTGGCCCCACTATCCTCCCGGTTATGTTGGCTTTGCAGTTTGGTTTTGTTGAGTATTCCCCTCATCCTTTTGGCATTCCCTGGTCCCCCTCTGTGATCTGACCTGGATTACTAAATTTCTATTCCATAGTGTGAGCCATTTGGGGAAGAGCAGCTTACCTAATGTCTCCGACGTGTGCCGTTCTAGTTCTTCATTCCACCTTTACCTTCACGTCATTGTCTGATGCTAGGGTGCATAGCCAACACAGTAGCCAGCCTGTGTGGTGGGGTCGCTATGTACCCTTTTGGTTGAGCCCCCTGATAACACAGGAATCACACATCTGATACCTGAGCAATGACCTCCTCATGTAGGCGTAGGAGTGGTTGGTTGTCGTCATGGAGCATCAGAGCTCCCGGCAATGGCTGCCGTGCCACATGGCCCTTGCTGTGGCTGGGTGGTACCTGTGGGGAGAGCCCCTGATCGTAGTGGGTGGTATCAGGGAGGACGCTATGCAAATGAAACGCATACGTATCCAGAACTCTGGCCGTTCTTCTGCGGCCGTCTCTCTGTATTTAAATGATTCTTTTAATGCTACTTCATCTGCCCCTTCGGCCTTCCCTCTTATGGCTAGCCCCTGGGGGGGGGGGGGGGGGGGGGAAATATCAGGCTCGTCGGCTAGGGGCAAAACTTTTCTCCCGCTGTCTGGTTTGCACCAGGACTCATGGGGATACTTTCACCAATACCAAGCTTTATTTTTTGTGGAACACATTGAAGACAAGACTGAGCAAGATCTGGTCGGGTTCGTTGTTGATCAAAAGTACTTCAGCTGCCCGGTCTGCAGCCCTTTGTGCCTGTAACTATCTTGACACAATTCCTGTGTCCATTACCCCCCGCCAGTCTCTGAATATGGTTCAAGGAGTGATTTTTCACAGGGACCTCATCCTTCAAACTGATGAGGAACGTCGTGACAATCTTGGACTGCGGGGTGTTTGCTTCGTTCGGCGTGTTCAGAAGGGTCCGAAGGACAATCGCATTGATACTGGTGCCTTTAGCCTGGCCTTTGAAAGGGATACCCTCCCTGAGAAGGTAAAGATTATGGTCTACCGATGTGATGTGAAGCCGTATCTCCCGCCACGTATGAGATGTTTTAAGTGTTTGCATTTTGGACACGTCTTCCCGCTGTTTGCAGGCCCCTCTCTGTGGCGACTGTGGATGTCCACTCTATTAGGGTAGTTCCTGTGTTCCCCTCCCATGTGTGTTAATTGTCATGGCAATCATTCTCCACGTTCACTAGATTGCCCAGTTTATAAGAAGGAAAAAAAGATACGGGAGTATAAGTCCCTTGATCATCTAATCTACACTGAGGCTCGTAAGAAGTATGCACGCCTTCACCCTGTGCTCATGACGTCTAGCTATGCTTTAGTTACATTTTCAGCCCTTCCTCCCCCTCCCTTATCCCAGTTCCGAACCCCTCTCCTCCTCGCCTCCCCTGCGGCTCCCACAACCTCCCCTCTGGGCGCTGCTCCCCTCCCCAGCCGGAGAAGTGTCCCACTTACTCAGCGTCTGCCAGTCAAGGGCGCCCCTCCCGGGATACCCCTTCCTGGCACCTTCCAGGCCGAAGGTCTGCTGCCACATGTCGACCATGAGAACCATGGTCTGTGGGCCCCCAGGTTGCCTGATCTCTTTCTGTTCCAGATCTGGCTGCAGTTGGCTCCTTTATGCCGCACAGCCCTCTTTGATCTCAAACAGAAAAGAAGAAGAAAAGTCGCGGGACAAGGAGCCTCTGGTGTCACCAGAGGTCCCAGATCCACCTACACAACCTGATTCTGACCTGTTGTTCACAGATGTCGCCCCCTCCTTGTTGTGATTGGTGGTGACCTAGCAGCATGACTGGCTTTGGCCTGTTCAACCCCCATTTGAATCATCGTTCTGTCGTTATTCAATGGAATTGTAATGGATATTACTGTCACCTTCCACAAGTTGAAATCTCTTATTTCCTCTTACTCTGCAGCTTGTGTGGTTCTACAGGATTCTCATTTTACTGATGATCACTCACCGACCCTCTGTGGGTTCCATGTTTTGTATCGAAATCGAGTGGGCCCCCTGTGGGCCTCTGGTGGCGTTTGTACGTTGGTCCATATGGACGTTGCTAGCACGTGGATTCCTCTTCAAACTACACTGGAAGCGGCTGCTGTTAGGGTCCACTTGGACTCTGAGGTCATGGTTTGCAATCTTTATCTCCCTCCTCACAGGACTCTTACACCTGATGCCTTAACTGTCTTTGTTCAGCATCTTCCTCCTCCGTTCCTCCTTCTTGGGGATTTTGATGCTCATCATCCCTTGTGGGGCAGTGCATTTCCATCTAGTCGGGTTCTCATATACCAGTTTCTTGCAGACCACGACTTGTGCCTTCTTAATGATGGCTCCCCTACTCATTTCAATGCCTGTCATGGTGCCTTTTCTGCCATTGATCTTTCTTTTTCTTCTCCCTCCCTCCTCCCTTCATTACACTGGTCGCCACACGACGACCTTTCTGATAGTGACCACTTCCCGTTGATTCTCTCGCTCCCTTCCCGCTCCCCGATTGACAGGTTACCTTGTTGGTCTTTCCAACGCGCCTATTGGCCTCTATGTACTGCATAGATCATTTTTTCTCGATCCTTGTCCGGTTGTATCTATGAGGTCCTACGTGAAGTGTCTGACGCGATTGTTCGCGCTGCTAGCCTTGCTTTCCCGAGATTCTCTGGACAATTTCGCCGCTGGCAAGTCCCGTGGTGGAGTATGGGCATTGCCATTCCCATCCGTGATCGCCGTCGAGCTTTGCAACACCTTAGAGTCACCCATCTGTTGCCAAACTTATTACATTTAAACGCCTTCGCGCTAAAGCTCGTTACTTAATCAAACAGAGCAAATGGATGTTTTGGAGAAGCTTTGTTTCTTCCCTCGGTTCTACTGTCCTATGTCCGGATATGGGCTTCATTTCTCTCTTTCCAAGGTTGCCATTGGCAGTCTATCCTCCTGGGCCTTCACCTCCTAGATGGCCTTTGCACAGACCCGTTCATTCTGGTGGAACGTGTAGCGACCCATTTTGCAACAGCATCAGCATCAGCCTCCTATCTGGCTTTCTTTCAGCAGAGACAGTGGTCCGAAGCTTCCGCCTTATGTTTTAGCCCTGGTCAGTCAGAATCTTACAGCGAACCCTTTACTGAATGGGAACTTCTTTACGCGCTTTCTTCTTCTCATGATACGGACCCTGGCCCAGACTCCATTCATAACTAACATCTTCTACATCTCAGTGTTCCTCAATGGCAACATCTTCTCCAGGTTTTGAACCGTATTTGGGTCCAGGGTGACGTCCCTTCTTAGTGGAGGGATAGCGTCGTGGTTCCTGTCCTTAAGACTGGTAAAAGCCCACTGTTTGTCGAATATTATCGGCCAATTAGTCTGACCAACTTTGTTTGCAAGTTACTTGAATAGATGGTAGCCTGTCGGCTCAGTTGGGTCCTCAAATATCGGGGTACATTGTCCCCTTACCAGTGTGATTTCCGATAGGGACGGTCACCGACCGATCATTTACTTCACTAGGAATCCGCAGTTCGGCAGGCTTTTTCCCAGCTCCACCATTTGGTGGCAGTATTTTTCGGCCTTCGCAACGCCTATGACATGGCTTGGCGCCATCACATCTTACTTACACTTCATGAGTGTGGTCTTCAGGGCCCTTTCCCGATTTTTATCCGCCAGTTCTTGTTCCATCGGTCGTTCAGGGTTTGGGTTGGTACTGTTTTTAGTTCTTCACAGACCCGGGAGAATGGCACCCCACAGGGTTCCGTATTGAGTGTACTTCTCTTCCTCATTGCTGTAGATGGACTTGTGGCCTTTGTCGGTCCTTTGGTCACCCGTGCTCTGTATGTGGATGATTTCTGCATTTGGGTTAGTTCCTCATCGACTGCAGAACAGCAGCTCCAGGGAGCTATACGGCGTGCCTCTGCATGGACCCTCTCACACGTGTTTCAATTCTCTCCTTTAAAATCGCAGATGGTCCACTTCTGTCGCCGTACTATGGTTCACCCTGATCCAGAGCTCTACCTCGATGCACAACAATTACCTCTGGTCCCACAGTTTCGTGTCCTGGGTCTTCTTTTCGACAACAAGCTAATTTGGCTGCCTCATATCAGACTTCTGAAGGTAGGAAGTTTCCGTAAGCTCAATGTCCTTCGCTTCCTTGCCCAAACCTCCTGGGGTGCGGACCACTCCATCCTTCTCTGCCTTTATCGGGCTTTAGTGCTGTCTTGCTTGCACTATGGTTGTCAAGGTTATGGCTTGGCTGCTCCTTCCATACTGCACTTCCTGGATCAGGTCCACCATCGTAGTATCTGTTTGGCCACTGGTGCCTTCCCTACTAGTCCTGTTTATAGTGTCCTGGTTGAAGCTGGGACACCCTCCCTTTTTTTCTGTTCGACGGTCCCAGCTTCAGGTTTCTTATGCAACTGCTGTCCGTTCATCTACTACTCATCCTACCTATTCTACCTGTTCCCAGACCAAGGACGTCACCCAACTGATTCCCACCCTCTGGCGGGTTTACCGGTTGGACTCCACTTTGCGTCTCTTCGCCGTGATTTTCAGCTTCCTTCTTCGTCCTGTCTCCCATGTTCCCTCCCCAACACCCCCCTACCTTGGTTAGTTCCTCGGCCCCGAATTCGGATGGATCTCCGTCGAGGTCCGAAAGATCCCGTTCCCCCGATGATGTAGTTTTTTCCGCCGAATTTTATGGGAGTTTCGGGTTGCTGTTGTTTCTGAGACTGGTGGCTCTAAATCTGCTGATCGTGTCGGATATGCCTTCACGTTCTCTGTTGGAACGGAAAATCATCTCCTCCCAATTACATGTGGGGTGTTTACTGCGGAATTGATGGCAATTTCCCAGGCCCTTACGTTTATTAAACAGTCCCAACTCCACTGTGTTTTGCTATGTACCGACTCAAAGAGGGGCCTTCAGGCTATTGACTGGTGTTTCTCCCGCCATCTCTTGGTCTTGGCCATCCATGACCATCTTGCTGATTTTCACCCTGCCGCTTGTTCCTGGCCATGTTGGTATCCCAGGTAATGAGCTTGTTTATCGTTTGGCTAGAGGAGCAGTCACTTACGCCCCCTTCTCTGTAACCCCTCCTGATTTACGGCTTCACATCAAATCCCACTTCGAACAATCATGGGCTAACTCTTTGGAGGATACTTCTCATTCTAATAATCTTCGTGTGATTAAGGTGACACCTGTCCAGTGGTGTTCTTTCTTCCACCTCTCCCGAAAGGCTTCGACCACCCTGTGTCGTCTCCGCATCGGCCATGCCAGGCTGACCCATGGTTTTCTTCTGCGTAATGAGCCGCCACCACCACTTTGTCGTTGTGGAGCCTTCCAGTCGCTAACCCACATTTTGGTGGAATATCCCCTTCTTTTGGCTGTGCGTCCTAAGTACTGACTTCCCTGCACTTTATCTTTAATATTGGCAGACGATTCCCGGATGGTCGAACTGGTTCTCAGTTTAAGGTTTTTAATCTCACTCTGGAGTATGGGCAGGGCGGTGAGGGGCGTGGTGTCTCGCACTGTCAGCTGTGTTTGGAGATTCCTGACCGCCCTCCCTGGCCAAGATCGTCTTTTCTCTCTCTTTTTACTCTGTTTTTATCAGTTTTTAGCCTTGGTTAGTCTCCTTTTACAATACGTACTTCAACATTCTAGTGGTTGAACGCTTTTAAATAGCAGGTGGTCTTGCCTCTACTGCATCAGAGATGGGATTTTCGTGCCTCTAGCATAGCCTTGGGGGTTGCTTCCCACATTGTGTTTTTACCATTGACAACACGACTGGACTTTTACGTATTTTTAGCCTTTTACCTTTTATCGTTCTGACTTTCCTGAGATGTCAAACTGTCTGAATGGACCACATTTGAAACAAGGGATTGATGACCTTGCTGTTTGTTCCCTTCAACCTCAATCAACCAACCAAAAGGCTTCCGTGATCAGTATCCAATTAATAAATTAATGTTGGAATGCATCGCAGCAGCGGCTATTTCAGCCCAGACGTGAAACAAGCTTAACAATTAACACAAGACAGGATGACTTTAGGCATTATGAGGGAAGTGACTTATGTGCTAGGCAAATGCTGGGATAGTTTTTTTCAAAGGGCACGGCCTACTTCCTTCCCCATCCTTCCCTAATCCGATGACATCGATGACCTCGCTGTCTGGTCTCCTTCCCCAAACAACCCAACCCAATCCAACTTATGTGCTAACAGAGACAATTAATCAAAGTAATGTGTCTTATACTACTATTATTTCAGTGTGACATTCTCCATTTTTCAACTGAATAACTTCATCTGAGAAGTGTGAGAGGCACATGTTCGCTTTAGGACGTGCTAGGTTTATTTCGTAGCGAAGCGTGTTCGCTATGTAAAGCCCCCACACTTGAGTCCAACATCCGCAAAAATTGATTTAAAATGACTGAAGACAAGAGATCTACCGCAGTAATGTCCACTTGAAACTTATTACCAATTAATGCAAATGAATTTGCTTGACAGGCCTTGACGAAAGAGATACTACATCAAAGCTAACATAAACAGTATCAACTACTTAGAAGGATAGCCCTCAGTCCGTTGATAAAATCAGCTGAGAACACAAATGGTTTGGGAACTTGCCCATCGGTGGTCTCAGCCTTGACTAAGTCATATGTAGGGGCACCAATGTTGCTTAATATTAGCCATGTATAAGGAGCTCCTTCATGAATTTTAGAAAGGCTATGCAGTCTTGGTCGTGCCAAGCTAAGAGGTCTTAACCTTTTGAGATAAGGACGAAATTAGGAGTGCAGAAGTCTTCAGTTACACACATCCTGTATCATAAATTTCAGATAGTTAGGAAATTTTTAAAACTATTTATGAATGCAGAAAGCACACATTTTTTATCAGTTAACTCACACTCCTTAAAATACAAAGACAGTTTGAAGATAAACATTACACTGAGCGTTGATGTACAGGATGGTCAGAAACAGACCGAAATCCTTGTGAAGGTGATGCAGGGTAGGTTGTGGTGAGAAATGATTGTTAGCAAAAACATTCGATAAGCTGCGCCGTTTTCCAGTTGATTATCGTTCAGGTTAGCCAATCAGACCATTTCGAGAGCAAATTCAGGCGGCCCGCGAGAGACGGTGTTGGTAAACGCGTCCTCTGTTTCGTTGTCTAAAACCGAACAAGAGAGAGATGAAAAGAAAAATAGACGTGGGACGGTAGTAAGGATCGAACGCGAGACAGACGCTAAGCAGTCTGGTGTGCTGTCCTCTACACTACGAGAATAACTGACACTAATTGTACCTCGCGTTCCGTTTCAATTTGGCACGAAGCAGCGTGATGAGCGAACTCCAATGCTTGTTGACTCGGAAACAGGGTAACATATCAATTTTGTTCTTAACAATTGTTTCACAGCACAACCTACATTGCGACACCTTCACAACCCTTCCAGACTGTCCCTGACCACATTTTATGTCAGAACCTTCATAATGTAAAGCAGTAAATCAGTATAGTTGTTGCCTGCCGAAACCAAAAGCCATCAGACCAGTTAGAGTATAAAACAACGACAGACTTTATTAGTATCCTTTCAGGAAATATAACTGCTAGTTGTGGAGTTTGTCTCATCGTTTTCTGTGCCTCTTCTCCGCCGCTTGAGGATCACTCTTCTCGATATTTAAACCTCTGGTGTGCGATTCAGGGTGATGGCTCAGACGTTCTTTGTCAGCCATTGATATCAAACATGTCTGGTCCCTCAGAGTAATAAAAGGTACATCCCCGATTGTTCCCATTTTACTGTCACTCATCAACGATCCGCTTTTTAGATACCTCCTTTTTTTTTTTTTTTTTTTGGTCATCAGTCTACTGACTGGTTTGATGCGGCCCGCCAAGAATTCCCTTCCTGTGCTAACCTCTTCATCTCAGAGTAGCACTTGCAACCTACGTCCTCAATTATTTGCTTGACGTATTCCAATCTCGACCTTCATCTACAGTTTTTGCCCTCTACAGCCCCCTCTAGTACCATGGAAGTCATTCCCTCATTTCTTAGCAGATGTCCTGTCATCCTGTCCCTTCTCCTTAACAGTGTTTTCCACATATTCCTTACCTCTCCGATTCTGCGTAGAACCTCCTCATTCCTTACCTTATCAGTCCACCTAATTTTCAACATTCGTCTATAGCACCACAAGTCAAATGCTTCGATTCTCTTCTGTTCCGGTTTTCCCAGAGTCCATGTTTCACAACCATACAAAGCTGTACTCCAGACGTACATCCTCAGAAATTTCTTCCTCAAATTAAGGCCGGTATTTGATATTAGTAGACTTCTCTTGGCCAGATATGCCTTTTTTGCCATAGCGAGTCTGCTTTTGATGCCCTCCTTGCTCCGTCCGTCATTGGTTATTTTACTGCCTAGGTAGCAGAATTCCTTAACTTCATTGACTTCGTGACCATCAATCCTGATGTTAAGTTTCTCGCTGTTCTCATTTCTACTACTTCTCATTACCTTCGTCTTTCTCCGATTTACTCTCAAACCATACTGTGTACTCATTAGACTGTTCATTCCGTTCAGCAGATCATTTAATTCTTCTTCACTTTCACTCAGGATAGCAATGTCATCAGCGAATCGTATCATTGATATCCTTTCACCTTGTATTTTAATTCCACTCCTGAACCTTTCTTTTATTTCCATCATTGCTTCCTCGATGTACAGATTGAAGAGTAGGGGCGAAAGGCTACAGCCTTGTCTTACACCCTTCTTAGTACGAGCACTTCGTTCTTGATCGTCCACTCTTATTATTCCTTCTTGGTTGTTGTACACATTGTATATGACCCGTCTCTCCCTATAGCTTACCCCAACTTTTTTCAGAATCTCGAACAGCTTGCACCATTTTATATTGTCGGACGCTTTTTCCAGGTCGACAAATCCTATGAAAGTGTCTTGATTTTTCTTTAGCCTTGCTTCCATTATTAGCCGTAACGCCAGAATTGCCTCTCTCGTCCCTTTACTTTTCCTGAAGCCAAACTGATCGTCACCTAGCGCATTCTCAATTTTGTTTTCCATTCTTCTGTATATTATTCTTGTAAGCAGCTTCGATGCATGAGCTGTTAAGCTGATTGTGCGATAATTCTCGCACTTGTCAGCTCTTGCCGTCTTCGGAATTGTGTGGATGATGCTTTTCCGAAAGTCAGATGGTATATCGCCAGACTCATATATTCTACACACCAACGTGAATAGTCGTTTTGTTGCCACTCACCCAATGATTTTAGAAATTCTGATGGAATGTTATCTATCCCTTCTGCCTTATTTGACCGTAAGTCCTCCAAAGCTCTTTTAAATTCCGATTCTAATACTAGATCCCCTATCTCTTCTTAATCGACTCCTGTTTCTTCTTCTTCTATCACATCTGGCAAATCTTCACCCTCATAGAGGCTTTCAATGTATTCTTTCCACCTATCTGCTCTCTGCTCTGCATTTAACAGTGGAATTCCCGTTGCACTCTTAATGTCACCATCGTTGTTTTTAACGTCACCAAAGGTTGTTTTGACTTTCCTGTATGCTGAGTCTGTCCTTCCGACAATCATACCTTTTTCGATGTCTTCACATTTTTCCTGCAGCCATTTCGTCTTAGGTTCCCTGCACTTCCTATTTATTTCATTCCTCAGCGACTTGTATTTCTGTATTCCTGATTTTCCTGGAACATGTTTGCACTTCCTCCTTTCATCAATCAACTGAAGTATTTCTTCTGTTACCCATCGTTTCTTCGCAACTACCTTCTTTGTACCTATGTTTTCCTTCCGAACTTCAGTGATGGCCGTTTTTAGAGATGTCCATTCCTCTTCAACTGTACTGCCTACTGCGCTATTCCTTATTGCTGTATCTATAGCGTTAGAGAACTTCAAACGCATCTCGTCATTCCTTAGTACTTCCGTATCCCACTTCTTTGCGTATTGATTCTTCCTGACTAATGTCTTGAAGTTCAGCCTACTCTTCATCACTACTATATTGTGATCTGAGTCTATATCTGCTCCTGGGTACGCCTTACAATCCAGTATCTAATTTCGGAATCTCTGTCTGACCATGATGTAATCTAATTGAAATCTTCCCGTATCTCCCGGCCTTTTCCAAGTATACCTCCTCCTCTTGTGATTCTTGAACAGGGTATTCGCTATTACTAGCTGAAACTTGTTACAGAACTCAATTAGTCTTTCTCCTCTTTCATTCCTTGTCCCAAGCCCATATTCTCCTGTAACCTTTTCTTCTACTCCTTCCCCTACAACTGCATTCCAGTCGCCCATGACTATTAGATTTTCGTCCCCCTTTACATACTGCATTATCCTTTCAATATCCTCATACACTTTCTCTATCTGTTCATCTTCAGCTTGCGACGTCGACATGTATGCCTGAACTATCGTTGGCGGTGTTGGTCTGCTGTCGATTCTGATTAGAACAACCCCGTCACTGAACTGTTCACAGTAACACACCCTCTGCCCTACCTTCCTATTCATAACGAATCCTACACCTGTTATACCATTTTCTGCTGCTGTTGATATTACCCGATACTCATCTGACCAGAAATCCTTGTCTTCCTTCCACTTGATTTCGCTGACCCCTACTATACCTAGATTGAGCCTTTGCATTTCCCTTTTCGGATTTTCTAGTTTCCCTACCACGTTCAAGCTTCTGACATTCCACGCCCCGACTCGTAGAACTTTATCCTTGCGTAGATTATTCAATCTTTTTCTCATGGCAACCTCCCCCTTGTCAGTCCCCTCCCGGAGAGGAGGTCACGTGATCAGGGGTGTACACTGAGCGCCACACCAGGCGGTAGCCTTGAGTGTGCGAGAGAGAGCAACACGGCCTCTAGTTTTACTAGGGCCGTGTTGCTGGAAAATCAAGTTTATCAGCGGAAGTGACGTCACGATAAGCGCCGCGCCGTCTTATCAGCGCTGGAGCTGCGCCGCAGCACGGAGCGTCATTCGCTCTGCGAACGTCGAGGAGTGCGGAAGCATAGCTCTGGGTGTTTCGCTGTGCGTTGGCTTGCTACGTTCATTTGTTAACGTGCCTCAGCAATGCCTTTGCGACGCGCATGGCGTCGTCGCTGGCTGCGCAGCGTTCCTGTGTATCGTTTTTTGAAGGCGATAGACATCGATCTTGCTGGTTAATTCAATAAACAACAACTGATTGGTGGTCCAAATGTGTTTCGAGGACTATTCCGGAATCTTTTGCCAATGGAGAGATCATCATGACACTTCTTCAATTAGAGGCCACATGTCCTGTGGATACGCGTTACGTGTCTTTAATGCAGTGGTTTCGATTGCCTTCTGCATCCTCATGTCGTTGATCCATGCTGATTCTTCCACCTTCGGTTCCGAAAGCCCATACCGATGATGTTTCGTAGAATGGTTTGCCCGCTGACACTTGTTGAGGGCCCAGCATTGAAATCTGCAGCAATCTGCCGAAGGGTTCCATTTCTGTCGCGATGAACGATTCTCTTCAATCGTCCTGTTCCTGCACGATTTTTTCCGGCCGCAGAAATGTCGGACTTTTGATGTTTTTCGGATTCCTGATATACATGATGGTCTTAAGGAGAAAATTCCCCTCTTCATCGCTACCTCGGAGATCCTGTGTCCCATCGCTCGTGCGCCGACTACAACTCCACGTTCAAACTCACTTAAATTTTGATAACCTGCCATTTTAGCAGCAGTAACTGATCTAACAACTGCGACAGACACTTGTTGCCATAAATAGGCGTTGCCGATAGCAGCGCCGTATTATGCCTGTTTACATATCTCTGTATTTGAATACGCGTGGCTATACCAGTTTCACTGGCGCTTCAGTGTAATTTTTAAGTAAAACGAGTAAAACTTTGAGTGAGCAGATTACACGCTGGCAGCGCAGGAAAACAGTTGAGAAAAATCGCTAAAAGGTGAAAGGTAAATGGCCAAGGCAACCACCTCCACTTACACATGACATTAAAGAAGTTCAGAACAAACCCGAGATTCAGCTTCAAATCACGCCACGAGGTGGAAACGGTGAATCCTTAACCATCTTGTGGGACCTAAAACGTAGGCGGAAGGATGGCGCGAACGGATGGCTGATGACATTAACACGGGTTTCGCTTGGAAGTATAACCCACCAAAATGCTTACAATAATATTTGCCCCGGTAAGGCGCATAAGCTTCTGGGATCCATATAACTAAAGAAAGTGACTTGGCGATTTACTGCACAACGTACAAAGCACACAATCAAATGACATCTCTATCTTTCTTTCTGTCACTGGTACCATGTCCGGCGCTGACGCAGGGTCGGCATTGTTAGGAACGAGTTTGGTAAGGTTAGTGGAAAGGGGTGGCCGGATGCCCTTCCTGCCGCCACCCCGTACCCCCCCAGGATGGAATTAGTGTACCCCTGCAGTCTGCGTCGTGTGTAATTAATGGAATAGTGCGAGCGTGTTCAGATGTCTGCGAGTCGTGTAACTGAGTCAGAACGTGTGGACCAGCCCGGTATTCACCTAGCGGGATGTGGAAAAGCGCCTAAAAACCACATCCCGGCTGGCCAGCACACCGACCGACGACGGTAATCCGCCGGGCGGATTCGATCCGGGGCCGGTGGGCCTACCCGAGACCAGGAAGCAGCGCATTAGCGCTGTTGGCTAACCTGGCGTGGCGGGTCAATCAAATCACAACTCTACGACAACTACGAAATGGAAGCTACTATGTTTTGATACGAGTGACAAGCTCCTCAGATCACCTGGCCAGTCACAGGAACAGGGAACAATAACAGCAGGAGGCTGAACCGAGTCCGATATAGAGGTAGCAGGGCAAAAACACGCGCAAGATGCGAACCGGTCACAATTTCGCCCTCACATCAGTTTTCGCGAATCCGCGTGGACTAGTTACCGGCCGGCCGAAGTGGCCGAGCGGTTCTAGGTGCTTCAGTCTGGAACTTCGCGACCGCTACGGTCGTAGGTTCGAATCCTGCCTTCGGCATGGATGTATGTGATGTCCTGAGGTTAGTTAGGTTTAAGCAGTTCTAAGTTCTAGGGGACTGATGATCTCAGATGTTAAGTCCCGTACTGCTCAGAGCCATTTGAACCATTTTGAACTAGTTACCGAAACAACGAAAGTAGCTCACCCAGCATACAAAGCCGCTATATGATGACGAACCGTAGGAAAATTGGGGGCGCGAGGAGATGTGTGGGTGACGACCCAACTGTTAGGCCAAAGGATTAATGCGTCCTCTCCCGTTTTCAGCGCACGTACCTCGTGCCGTAAAATGCTCAGTCAGACCTACTTAGAAATCAGACGTGCGGTAGAACTGAACGGCTGGCCTATTGCCTTAGAGACCTGCGCTGTTCGTACTGCTTCACCGACTGCGTCTTCGGAATCACGCCCTCAACGCCATCCGCGGCAAACGTGCCACCCTCACCTCCTCCCTTCACACCAAACATTGTGTGAAGAGACGTGCGAGCTATCGATCGCTCAACGGTTCAGCTCTGCTGACCAGTCAAGTGTAACAGTGCCAGCATTTCACATTTGCAGTAGCTTATCTCGCGCGAACATTAACTTGTGGTCTTGCAGTGTTAATCACTTAAATATGTTACATCAACGAATGTATTCCGAAAATTTCATTACTGTATATTAATTATTCTTTGGCGTTGCGATTTTCTTCCGTCAGTGTATTTCCAGGGGGATTAAAAGAATCGGATATTACTGGAGCGCTACACTGCTTACGAAAAAGAAAACGGCCAGCTCTGTTAGGTCTGACGGTGGCGTCGGTACAGAGAGTGCAGCGCACCCATCCCAGAGCCGCCACGTGGGAGAGCAGAGCGATGTCACGTGCAAGAGAGCCGGCAGTCGAAGTCCGCCCCCAGCCCCAGCGCGTCCCGTGCTGGCACCCGGAAATTAGAGCGCCGACGTCCATTGTAATTGGAAGGCTCTCGACAGCGCATACCCCGCAGGAGGGCAGCTGGGATAAAACGCTCGACTGCAGCCACGATTATCCGTTGGTCAGAATCCTGCTGCGCCACGGTTAAGCGGAAAAAACGAGAATTATCGCACGTGCGGCCAAGCAGCACGAGGCACTCGACCTGAGACTCCTGTGGACGCATAAAGCAACAAGAAAAACCATAAACTAAGCTGACGGGCCGAAATACTAAGCGCCCCCATAGCACGCTGCCCTCCTTGGAACGTCTTAGATACAGTGGTGGACAAAATAAGAAAACAGAAAAATACAACACATTGCCATGACTAATACGAAGTAGGAAAACGATTGACATTAAAAACAGCTTTCAGTCGTATCGGAATGAATAAATACAGGGCCTGTATGGTTTTCAAGGCAATCTTACGCCATTCTTCCAGCAGAATAGTGACTAGTTCAGGTGACTGTGATGGAGGACTAAAGCGATCACGCACCATTCTCACAAACGTTCTATGATATTGGGGTGTGGTGACTGTGGTCACCAGGGAAGATGCAGACTGTTCATCCTCGTGCTCAAGAAACCTGTCCTGGATGATGCGAGCTGTGTGAAGAGGGCCCTCTCGTCTTGGAACACAGCGTCACTATTACGGAACAAACAATCTTCCAACGGATGGGCCGCCCGCGGTGGCAGAGCGGTTCTAGGCGCTTCAGTCCGGAACTGCACGTCTGCTATTGTCGCAGGTTCGAATCCTACCTCGGGCGTGGATGTGTGTGATGTCCTTAGGTTAGTTAGCTTTAAGTAGTTCTAAGTTCTAGGGGACTGATGACCTCAGATGTGAAGTCCCATAGTGCTCAGAGCCATTTGACCATTTTTTTAACCAACGGATGGACCTGAACAGCCAAAAAGGTCACTTTACCCCTGGCAGTAACGCGACCCATGGGGCCCATGGAATACCCCGATATGGCTCTCGAATAGCAGATGAACCCCGACGAGCTTCACTCTTGGAACGTAAACTGGACCAGAACTTGTAAATCGTGTGAAACAAGAATCAACCGACCAGACTTGCATTGGTGCGCTGTCCGTGTTTAATGGCTTCGGCACCAAGTTTTACGAGCACTTGCATCACTGATGAATGGCTTTGAATTTCCAGCTCGCCCTGGCTTACCCGCTTCTGGAGCTTCGTTCTCGTTATTTTGGCTCAGACAGGATCTGCGAGTGCGACATTCAGTTCTGCAGTGACTGTTGCAGCTGTCGCCCTCTATTTTTCGTAACAATGCTCTTCAGTGATCGTCTGTCACAATCACTCAACACACATTTTCGACCACGCTGTGACATAGAGCATGAATTTACTTTTCCGCTTTCCACGTGCGCCGTACAGATCATCAATGCGGTGACTCTTGAAGCTCCAAACACTTCGGTTAACTCGATACTGAAGCGCCCGCAACACGAGCATCAACAACTTGTTCACACTCGTATTCACTTGCCTCCGATGTAACGCTATAACAGTTACACGGTACACTATTCTGATCTCGACTGACACTTCCAAAATGTTGAGGACATTACACAGGTGCCGTCCGAAGTCAAATAGGACAGTGCAGGCTACAGACCTAGCTTGTATCAGTATTTATGTTCAAGATTGCATTTCTCGCGGGTCTCCTTATTTTTGGCCGTCTCCTGTGGTACAGAATTGACACTTTCGCTCCCGGGCCCTTCCACCACTGACGGAAATCATGGCAGCAAAGTGGTGTGTTTGTGCCAATCAGTTGAACAGAATCATCGCAGTAACATGGTTCGACGGCCAGCTCTGATAGATTGGCAAAATGAGATATCGTGTTTTGACGTGTTTATGACCACATTCTGGATGAATTTGCGTGAATTGAACAATGATAGTATAAATGCCTAACCGACATGAACAGGACGCGGTTATCACACTTAATCAATGGCGATGAGCTTCAAACCTGACCAGTATTGGTGCTGTGAACGCAGGTCCCTCTGAACCGGTTTTCGAGTGAATATTGCGAAGGGAACTGTAAAAAAATTTGTGGGTTTTGTGTGTATGTGCGTATTCTGATGAATGTAAATTCTTATATATTGGTACGGTTCCCACCTACTTAAGTAATTCGAAGTTGTAGCTCGCGTTATAGATTAGTTAGCGTAGTTTACGTTAAATAGATCAGTTTCTTCTGGGTGTGCCCCACAATCTCAATAACTTTAAAGAACGCCGTTATTCTACCAGGCTGTGTTTGAAATTATTTTATTCGAATTACTAGTTTCGGGCACTGGCCATTCTAAAGTGCACTTATAGTAACAGATGTGGACACATCGTCTTCATTTCATCACAAAATTGGTTTACGTTGATTCTCAACGTTAATAATATCGAAATACCTTTGTCTGTGGGTAAGAGGCGATTACAATTGCCCTGGGGTGGAATCAAAGCATTTGAAGGTGCAATGGAAGAGTGATATGTTGACAGAAGCATGGCAGCAACTATGCTGCACCTATAATCAACGGTACGGGAGATGTTTGCAGGAAAAATGTTCTATGTGCGTGAAGTGTTGATGTACATTTTTGAACTAATAACAGCTGCTGATGCGAAAGAATAATCAAGTACGAAGTACGAGGTGGAGTGGGTGCCATTCTGAGACTTGGAGTGAATAGTGAAAGTTGGGAGGTACCATAGTCAAAACAACAATTACATAATTAGGATGGTTAAAAATCTCTTGGGTGTTTTATCGTTTGATTGTATGAAACGCTGCCATTATAAACTGTAAAACCAACGTTTGGACCATATTACAACGGCCTTTCTCAGAGTAAGTCTCGTTTTCGTGGAGGAAAGGTTGCTCTATTTGTTACAGATGATTGGTGCCAATGCGTTAAATTTTTGAAGCTTTATTGACTCTAGAATATAATATTATAGTCATAAAGAAATGGGGAGGGTAGGAAGGAAGCTATTCGTAGGCTATCAGGCTTGTCAGTTAGTGTCAACAGCCTGGAAATCATCGTTTGGCTTCTGGTGGGCGCGTTTTCTTCCTGGATGCAGTCAACATACTTGATACTACAGTAGTATAAGAACTACGTTGTAAGAGCGGAGCTGGCTACATAGTGGAGATAGGGAGACTGGTTAGCACACGAATAGCAGACCATGCACGCCATAGCGTCAGCGGTTAGCATAGCATAATAAAATGGCGATAGCGAAACACCGTCGTGCTGCGGACAGCCTATCTTGTTCCAGGAAGCACGCGTGCTGGCGAATGAATCGTGGACGCGCCAACGAAAAATTCGAGATGTGACTGAAGTTATTAAGCAACCTGACAACATCAATACAAAGGACGGCTACAAACACACCACGAATAGTTTCTTTCCTACCCTCCTGCTCGGTAATGACTAACCTTTTATATTCTAGGGCGAATAAAGTTTTAAAAATACGACGTATTGGCACCCATAAATTCAGCTACCCTTCCTCCACCACGACCAGTCATGCGCTGAGGAAGGCCAAATGTAACACGGTCTAAACGTTGGTTTTAAAGCATTCTTTACAATGACTCGATAAAACATTAAGAAGAATTTTAATTATTATGACACTAGAAGCCCACGTAGTTATGCCAATTACATATTTGAGTCCGACATGGCTGAGGGATGTATGTGTGCAATATGACTGTGGGAATCAATCGAGATGTTCGGCCAGCTAGACTTTCCTATAGGGTTTTCTGCGAATGGCAGTGTTTGGAAGGTCCATGTTAGACTTTGGTTTGTCTTTCGTATTTTTATGCTTCAAGTGCACAATATGGTTGTGCATTTTTAGGTATAACCCTAAGGATATAAAGCAGAAATGACTTTCCTTACATTTATTAACTCAGCGAGTAGGGTAAAAAATATGGAAGCTATACGTTTAACGTTCCGTGTTACACACAATGTAAAGCCTAATCGATTTTTCCAATCTATATCAGAACACAACGCGATTTGCGATCACGCTATATCACAGAAAACATCGCGTACTGTGTAGCACTGAACGAGAAAGCCATTAAGAGCTTTCGGCGGCCTCGCGTGCAGTGCTCGCCGACATAAAATTAGGCGGGCGGCGTTACGCTGGTCACGGTGCTGTTACCGCCGTAGCGCGGCCATCGGTTGATTTTATGTGGCGCCGGAGCGCCCGGTGCGGTGCCAGCCAATAAACCCGTAATTTTGGTGGATTAATGCGATTTCCGTGAGTCACGGAAGGCACCACTGCATTCAAATACCGCTACGGCTCTGTTGTACACATTCACAACGCACCACGACGACAAATCTAGCAGGCTCAGACAGGACAGGGGCGTCGTTATTCTGCTGGATTCTGCCACTGTACGGTCCATTACACTTTTACTCCGCTTGCGGGTGAGAAGTTTGCGTCGTTTGAGGTAGCCTACTTACATTTTTCGTAGAAACAGACATCATTTCATCTGTCGAGGACAGAATTAAGTTGAAAATATACAACTGTTTCGTTATTCACACTTCTAGCTTTCAAAAATTAAGATATGTTTGCGTTCGTAGAGAAGGTAAGGGGTGAGGTGGGAAGCGAGAGGGCACTCCTGCCATATACTCACTTCGGCATGGCGCATATGGGCAGTGGAAGTATTTCCCATATGTAATATGGAATCGATGGGTTCAGGAGGGTAATACGGAACGCCGTGCTGGATCCCAATGGCCTCGTATCACCAGCAGTCGAGATGACAGGCATATTATGGCATGGCATGGCTGTAACGGATCGTGCAGCCACGTCTCGATCCCTGAGTCAACAGATGAGGACGTTTGCAAGACAACAACCATCTGCACGACGACGTTTCCAGCAGCATGGACTACCAGCTCGGAGACCATGGCTGCGGTTACCCTTGACGCTGCATCACAGACAGGAGCGCCTGCGATGGTCTACTCAACGACGAACCTGGTTGCACGAATGGCAAAAAGTCATTTTTTCGGATGAATCCAGGTTCTGTTTACAGCTTCATGATGGTCGCATCCGTGTTTGGCGACATCTACATCTACATCCATACTCCGCAAGCCACCTGACGGTATGTGGCGGAGGGTACCTTGAGTACCTCTACCGGTTCTCCCTTCTATTCCAGTCTCGTATTGTTCGTGGAAAGAAGGATTGTCGGTATGCTTCTCTGTGCGCTCTAATCTCTCTGATTTTATCCTCATGGTCTCTTCGCGAGATATACGCAGGAGGGAGCAATATACTGCTTGACTCTTCGGTGAAGGTATGTTCTCGATACTTTAACAAAAGCACGTACCGAGCTACTGATCGTCTCTCCTGCAGAGTCTTCCACTGGAGTTTATCTGTCATCTCCGTAACGCTTTCGCTATTACTAAATGATCCTGTAACGAAGCGCGCTGCTCTCCGTTGAATCTTCTCTATCTCTTCTTTAACCCTATCTGGTACGGATCCCACACTGCTGAGCGGTATTCAAGCAGTGGACGAACAAGTGTACTGTAACCTACTTCCTTTGTTTTCGGATTGCATTTCCTTAGGATTCTTTCAATGAATCTCAGTCTGGCATCTGCTTTACCGACGATCAACTTTATATGATCATTCCATTTTAAATCACTCCTAATGCGTACTCCCAGATAATTTATGGAATTAACTGCTTCCAGTTGCTGACCTACTATTCTGTAGCTAAATGATAAGGGATCTATCTTTCTATGTATTCGCAGCACATTACACTTGTCTACATTGAGATTCAATTGCCATTCCCTGCAGATCCTCCTGCATTTCAGTACAATTTTCCATTGTTACAACCTCTCGATACACCACAGCATCATCTGCAAAAAGCCTCAGTGAACTTCCGATGTCATCCACAAGGTCATTTATGTATACTGTGAATAGCAACGGTCCTATGACACTCCCCTGCGGCACAACTGAAATCAATCTTACTTAGGAAGACTTCTCTCCATTGAGAATGACATGCTGCGTTCTGTTATCTAGGAATTCTTCAGTTGCAATCACACAATTGGTCTGATAGTCCATATGCTCTTACTTTGTTAATTGAACGACTGTGGGTAACTGTATCGAACGCCTTGTGGAAGTCAAGAAACACAGCATCTACATGTGAACCCGTGTCTATGAGCCTCTGAGTCTCGTTTTTCGAAACCCATGCTGATTCCTACAGAGTAGATTTCTAGTCTCCAGAAAAGTCATTACACTCGAAAATAATAGGTGTTCCAAAATTCTACAGCTGATGGACGTTAGAGATATAGGTCTATAGTTCTGCACATCTGTTCGACGTCCCTTCTTGAAAACGGGGATGACCTGTGCCCTTTTCCAATCCTTTGGAACGCTACGCCCTTCTAGAGACCTACGTACTCTGTGTAAAATCGAATTGGTATCCCATCAGGTCCAGCGGCCTTTCCTCTTTTGAGCGATTTTAATTGTTTCTCTATCCCTCTGTCGTAGATTTCGATATCTACCACTTTGTCATCTGTGCGACAATCTAGAGAAGGAACTACAGTGCAGTCTTCCTCTGTGAAACAGCTTTGGAAAAAGACATTTAGTATTTCGGCCTTTAGTCTGTCATCCTCTGTTTCAGTACCATTTTGGTCACAGAGTGTCTGGACATTTTGTTTTGATCCACCTACCGCTTTGACATCAGACCAAAATTTCTTAGGACTTTCTGCTAAGTCAGTACATAGAACATTACTTTCGAATTCATTGAACGCCTCTCGCATAGCCCTCCTCACACTACATTTCGCTTCGCGTAATTTTTGTTTGTCTGCAAGGCTTTGGCTATGTTTATGTTTGCTGTGAAGTTACCTTTGCTTCCGCAGCAGTTTTCTAACCCGGTTGTTGTACCACGGTTGTTCTTTTCCATCTCTTACGATCTTGCTTGGCACATACTCATCTAATGCATATTGTACGATGGTTTTAAACTTTGTCCACTGATCCTCAACACTATCTGTACTTGAGACAAAACTTTTGTGTTGAGCCGTCAGGTACTCTGTAATCTGCTTTTTGTCACTTTTACTAAACAGAAAAATCTTCCTACCTTTTTTAATATTTCTATTTACGGCTGAAATCATCGATGCAGCAACCGCTTTATGATCGCTGATTCCCTGTTCTGCGTCAACTGTTTCAAATAGTTCGGGTCTCTTTGTCACCAGAAGGTCTAATATGTAATCACCACGAGTCGGTTCTCTGTTTAACCGCTCAATGTAGTTTTCAGATAAAGCACTTTAAAAAAATTGACTGGATTCTTTGTCCTTGCCACCCGTTATGAGCGTTGAGTCTCCCAGTCCGTATCCGGCAAATTAAAATCTGCACCCACAACTATAACATGGTGGGGAAATCTACTCGAAATATTTTCCAAATTATCTTTCAGGTGCTCCGCCACAACAGCTGCTGAGCCAGGGGGCCTATACAGACATCCAATTACCATGCCTGAGCCTGCTTTAACCGTGACCTTCACCCAAATTATTTCACATTTCGGATCTCCGTCAATTTCCTTCGATACTATTGCACTTCTTATCGCTATAAACACGCCTCCCCCTTCACTGTCCAGCCCGTCTCTGCGTATACATTCCAATCTGAGTTTAGGATTTCATTACTGTTTACGTCTGGTTTCAGCCAACTTTCTGTCCCTAGTACTATATGGGCATTGTGACCGTTTATTAATGAGAGCAGATCTGGGACCTTTCTATAGACGCTCGTGCAGTTTACTATCAGCACATTAATATTGTTATTCCCTGTGTCATTTTGCCTACTCCTACCTTGCCGCGTCTCAGGAGGCGTCTTGTCGGGCCTAGGGAGGGAATTCTCTAACCTAAAAAACCCCTATGTGCACTCCACACGTACTCCGCTACCCTTGTAGCCGCTTCCGGCGTGTAGTGCACGCCTGACCTATTCAGGGGGACCCTACATTTCTCCACCCGATACCGGAGGTCGAGAAATTTGCACCCCAGATCTCCGCAGAATCGTCTGAGCCTCTGGTTTAAGCCTTCTACTCGGCTCCAAACCAGAGGACCGCGATCGGTTCTGGGAACGATACTACAAACAGTTAGCTGAGATTCCACCCCGCGAGCGACGCTTTCCGCCTTCACCAATTGGGCCAACAGCCTGTACGAACTGAGGGTGACCTTTGAACCCAGACGGCAGGAGTGATTGGTGCCGGCAGGGCCTCCTCCACATCTCGGATGAGACGCCCCGGCAAGCAGACAGAGTGAACACTGGCCTTCTTCCCCGACCTTTCCGCTATTTCCCTAAGGGGCTCCATCACCCGCCTAACGTTGGAGCTCCCAATAACTAATAAACCCCTCCCCCCGTGTGCCTACTCGGACCTTGCTGAAGGAGTGGCCACATGTCCACTCACAGGCATAGCGGGCGATGCTAAACGGCCAGCCTCCACATTGACCCTCCGCCTCGTGCGCCGCGAACGCCGCTGAACCCGCCACTCCCCTTGGGGAGAGGGTGGCCCAACCGCGCCCGGTACCCGCGAAGATGTCTCGACAGCAGGGACAGTGGGTGAAGCATGTAACACCTGGGTTGTACCATGCGACGCACCAGACTCCCCACTGCCGCTACACTCCGGGGCAGCAGCTTGAAGACGGCTGACCGCGGCCATCAACACGTTCAGCTGTTCGCGAACAGTGGCCAGCTCCTCCTGCGTCCGTACACAGCAGTCACACATCCTAAGAAATCAATTTACTGTAGAGAGTCAATCAACTTGTAACTAGACTGCTAATTCACTAATGCCGGCTGATTGTTGACTAAACTGTGGCTACTAGACACTTCTTGTAGAAAACAATGAAAATAGCACTACCTGTCTCTGGACTGTACTGAAAACAAACACTAGCACTACTGGCACTCTGGTTGACTTAAGGGACTCTCTCTGACTGTATTCAAAACAAACACAAAATCTACGGAACACTACCACTAGCAATCGACAATTAAAGCTTCCTAAAAGCAAAAACACACGGAAGAAGAAGTGACAAATAAGAATCGCACATTGGTCATCGTCATACTGGCGTGGTATGGTGTGCCATTGGATACACGTCTCGGTCACCTCTTCTTCGCATTGACGGCACTTTGAACAGTGGACGTTACATTTCAGATGTGTTACGACCCGTGGCTCTATCCTTCATTCGATCCCTGCGAAACCCTACATTTCAGCAGGATAATGGACGACCACATGTTGCAGGTCCTGTGCGGGCCTATCTGGATACAGAAAATGCTCGACTGCTGCCGTGGCCAGCACATTCTCCAGATCTCTCACCAACTGAAAACGTCTGGTCAATGGTGGCCGAGCAACTGGCTCGTCACAATATGCCAATCACTACTCTTGATGAACTGTGGTATCGTGTTGAAGCTGCATGGGCAGCTGGACCTGTACACGCCATCCAAGCTTTGACTCAATGCCCAGGTGTATCAAGGCTGTTACTAGGGCCAGAAGTGGTTGTTCTGGGTACTGATTCCTCGGGATCTATGCACCCAAATTGCGTGAAAATGTAATCACATGTCAGTTCTAGTATAATATATTTGTCCAATGAATACCCGTTTTTCATCTGCATTTCTTCTTAGTGTAGCAGTTTTAATGGCCAGTTGTGTATGAGTAACCCGAAAGAGTGTGGCGATATGACGTATTTAATTTATTGAAATGTACTGCTGACAGAGGCAGATCTACCTTCATTACAATGTCTTTAGAACGATGTGAACTCTTCTTCTCACAAAGCACGCTTGGCTAGTTTCCGAATTCCTGTCGCGCGCTTTATTCCCAGCTGCTGATATACTGGCCTCTGTGTTGTCCGACGTATCAGTTGTTTACTTTTCTCAATAACAGCTATTTTATACGCGAATTACACATTGGCAAGCCGTAGGTGAGTAACCAGCATCTGGTATGAGCGTGTCATTCCGCCTGAAGAGTACGCTCGTCATTACTTTAATTCTGCTCAAAAAATGGTTCAAATGGCTCTGAGCACTATGGGACTTAACTGCTGAGGTCATCAGTCCCCTAGAACTTATAACTACTTAAACCTAACTAACCTAAGGACATCACACACATCCATGCCCGAGGCAGGATTCGAACCAGCGACCGTAGCGATCGCGCGGTTCCAGACTGTAGCGCCTAGAACCGCTCGGCCACTCCGGTGGCTTTAATTCTGCTCAGATGATACAAAGGAATAAAATCCTTTGGTAAGTTTTCATTCCAGTAGTTCAGTGTTAAAATAGGATGGATTATGTGGATTCAACCAAATTTCCAACAGAACTGGCGATTTATTTTTGTGTGAATTGTTAACAGTTTTTCAGTCGAAGAAGCATCACCATTTACGAGAAACGGCGAAGTTTCTCTTGTTGACAAATTAATTGCACTTCTTTTGCCAAACCACAGTATAGTTTGCACAAGCTCATTTATGCAGCAGCTATTGTGACAGGGTTCTCAAACATAGTGTCCCATGAAACAAGCAATTGGCTACTAGAGAGCTCAATAGCTTACGAAAAACCTCGGTGTGTCGGATGCAGTAACATAAGACAAGAACTATCATGTTTATTTTCATACAAGGAAACTATTGTTTCACTAGCTGTCCATAACTCATAAAAAGCTGCAGTCACTAGAGTGAAAAAAATTGAACAGAAAGTTGAAACGTCCCCACAGAAAAATTAATGAATTACTGTGCTGATAAACCTCTTACATAATTTGATTTTCAAACAGCTGAGTAGAACTGAACGTACTCGGACATTTCGCTCTTTATCTATTCTGATCAACACTAAACTGACACACAATATTTTTTGCGCAACGCGATCTGCCTTTCAATAATCCCTACAAAAGAATGGCCCTGACTAACATTAACCTATACCTTTCATGGATCACTTACCTCACAAAAATCTTCGTTACTCAAACTACTGCAATACAGCAAGCGCCACTATTGCCAGCTAAATAAACGATTCTAACTACTGAAGGGACTAACTACTGATAGGCATGGTTAGCAAATGAAAGATTTTGATAAAGAACAAACAATGTATTTACCTTAATAGTGTTCAAAAGTCATAATATATATATCAGTTCATGACATCCAGTCTTACAAATTTACTGTCTCTAATGGACACACGTCCAAGATCATCCGCTCTCAAAACTCCGCCATTTCTCTCCCAACATCCACCACTGCTGGCGGCTCACCTCCAACTGCGCAACGCTACGCGCTGTTAACAGCCAACTACCCATCACTACAATAGCAAATTCCATCAATGCAAACCAGCCACAGACTGCACACAGCACAGTCAGTGATTTTCATACAGAGCGCTACGTGACGTTACCAACAAAAAAACCTAAACAGCCTACTTACAAAGTGTAACTTCTGATATATCGTCACACATAAAAAAGTTCAGTGTGTTTACGAACTCGCAGAATACTCTCCTCCATCATTCGCCAAAATCTCGGTTTGATATATCGAGAGGTTTAGGAGATAAGAGAGATGTTGTGAATATTTCATTCTTGAGAGTGTGAGATCGGGAGTGAACGCGCTACATAGGATCCATTTTCTCGAGATCAGAGGCAAATGGAGACCTCCTCAGAAGCCTAAAGAAAAATTCAGTATGTTAGCTAAATTTCATACGCAGCAAAATATCGTGTAATACGCATCAAACGCAAAATCAGGGCGACCCCTATGTTTCATTGTAAACTTTTCGAATTTTGCGGAGTGTCTTAATAAAATGTGTATATCACATTAAGCATGACCATTGGCAAGATGATGAGCACTTCGCCACGAAGCTGACATATAATGCTACAAGTAAGGTAAAAATCAAATATTTTTACTAGTAGTTTGTGTAAAATCGTTAGAGAAAGATCACAGCATGCGCGCGCTTCGGTTCTGTCAGCGCTGAGCATCGCCGGTCGGTGCGTATGAGTGAGCGTCTCAATATGCGCTGGACCCGCGCAGCATGTGCAGAGCGCGCGCCTCGCGCTGTAGTGTCGTGTCACGTCACACGTGCTACAAGCGTATCAATTTGCGCTTAGCCTTGTACGCGTATAGGGGTGTAACTGCGGTGTACAAGAATTGGCCCCCACGCTGGCCGTGCGGTTCTAGGCGCTCCAGTCCGGAGCCGCGCTGCTGCTACGGTCGCAGGTTCGAATCCTGCCTCGGGCATGGGTGTGTGTGATATCCTTAGGTTGGTTAGGTTTAAGTAGTTCTAAGATCTAGGGGACTAATGACCACAGCAGTTGAGTCCCATAGTGCTCAGAGCCATTTGAACCATTTTTGAATTGGCCCCCACCTGGTCAATACGGTAGCTTTCCACAGTCGTCGCCGGACACCCGTTGTATTGCAGAATGGCTCCAACCTTAATTTGGAATCTTACTGACGAGGCGACGTAGCAGTCAAGTTCAATGCTTCATATGCTTTAAAAAAATTACAGGTTTGGCTGCCATCTCTATGAAATAACAAAAGAGGAAGGAAATTATGGTAACAGTATAAACTAAAAACTTAAGAATAGTTAATTCATAGTATGAATAAAAACAGAAAGTAGCTGATCTGCAGCCTGTGTCTATATAATATGGCTTTATCAGCAATTAGCCATTGAAAATAGACAAATTAACACGAAAAACGCCATTCTTCAGCCTAATTTTCCATCCTTTAGCACTGACTATTCGCTACGCCCAAATAGTGATATGATCTCTGTAACAGGAAAATACTCGTGATTTTTTTGTAGTGTTCAGCGTCTTATTACTTTTCAAAAAAATCAACGAACAGTGGGCTGACTAAGTTATATAACATTTTAATTCTGCGTATCTTGAAACTGGGAGAGCCAAAATTTTTCAATCTTTGTTCGATTTACGCGTTTATTACAGGAAATATTGGGAACGGAAACCGAAAATCGGCTATCTCAGAAACCGGTGTGTGTGTGTGTGTGTGTGTGTGTGTGTGTGTGTGTGTGTGCGTGTGATGAGCCCTAAAGCAGCATGTTCCACTAACCACTTGCAGTGGAGTGCGTTGTTAGCCGAGGCAGCTACACGAGAAGTGTTATGGTTGAGCTGGGCCATGCCTGCGGTATCGCAACTTAGTAGTAGAGCAGCATTGGTATCAGAGTTGACATTATCGGTCAGTACTGACTGAAGTGGGTTTGACTACGATTCCGTGGTGGATCACATCGGCAGAGCTAAACTGACAGGAGGGAAGTTGGTTCCTTATTGAGTCTTGCCAGTACAAGGAACGTTAAATATACCTGTACGACTCCTCTGAAACTTAAAGTGCTCTGCTCAGCAAAATTGTATTTGACTGCTGGCTGGCCTGATTTCAGTAACTGCACATGAACCTTCTTGACAAATACTACCGTTCGGAGCCGGCCGAAGTGGCCGGGAGGTTCTAGGCGCTTCAGTCTGGAACCGCGCGACCGCTACGGTCACAGGTTCTAATCCTGCCTCGGCCATGGATGTGTGTGATGTCCTTAGGTTAGTTAGGTTTAAGTAGTTATATGTTTTGGGGGACTCATGACCTAAGATGTTAAGTCCCATAGTGCTCAGAGCCATTTGAACCATATTTTGAACTACCGTTCGGGTGAACAGTTTTAATACGGTGCACAGAAGCAGCAGCTGTCATTTGCAGTTATTGGGGCTTATATTTACGAACGTTTTGTCACTATGTGTAGATGGCATAAATTTACAAGTCGTAAAGTCTAATAAGGTATTAACCTTCGTAATTTTAACTCACGTTTAGCGCACCCAGTGACGATTTGTGTTAAAAGGTGGCTTGCAGTCGTTACTGTTTGAATATTGTGATTTCCTTGTAACGGGTGCCCAGTTCTTTTGGTAGATCAACGCAGTTCCGTTCGTGCAGTAGTTTTATGGGGTACAGTTTTAAATTGTTTGTTCCATTGATTAAAATAAAAATTAACCTGTCTAGTAGTACACATCGTCTAGTGCGTGATAACAATATTGAAGAATTTATTTAAAATAGCTTATGGCAATTTGGAGAGTAGTTTTGCGTGTCACTGTTTTATTATAGCTAGTCTTGTGCCACACTCTTGAGGAATGATATCACATGTGCAGAGTGGTGCAATATCGCATGTAATGGTTGTTTCATGAAGGCTAACAATTGATACTTTTTTGACGATCAAAGCTATTGTCGTACGTATCTGCTATTATGGCAATGAGGAAATAATGCATTGAATCTGGTTTCCGGTGTACTCACTCCGTCCATTTCCCAGCACAATTTGTTTCAGCATGATAGTATGCGATAGACTATTCTACTTTCGTTGGGTCACTGAACCTGGTTGCTAAAGATTGTTTTACTGACTAACTGTATTTTCTTAAACTGACAAACAGTGGCTGATTTTTAAAATCGATTTCATTCCATTATTTCTATTTTTATTGTTTTGCAATTGTACAGATTTTGTGCTTGTATAGGGCCAGAAAAAATTCATATTAAAATACTTTCTTTTATCAGATGTAAGTTTTAATTAATAATTGTTTGAAATTGTCATTCCGCATATTATTCACCCAGACCTCGCTCCACATGCTCTAGTGGTGCACAACGCAATTCACAATGTGTGGTTGATATATACTTTGTTTCGTGAAATTATTCTACTGTATGCTGTACTTTGTACTTGAGTACGAGTTACACTGAAGAGAAGTGGACATTTCGTAGCAGAGATGCCAGCGTAAGTCATTTTGTATACGTTAGTCGGAATTGGACATTGAAAACGAAAGTAATTATATAATAGTTAATTTCTGTAAGTTTTTTCAGCAAACTTAACCCACAACAAAGAATCTTAACTGAACATTAACTTTCTTCAAAGACAAAAAATGACTTAAGAACCCTTTCGAGTTCGGTTAATTTTTCTACAGGCGATATCTGTCCTTCCACTACCCGTGCATGCCCGCACAGTCTTGCATTTGTCCTCTAACCGTTACTGCTTACACATTGTTTTTCTCTTCGTAATGAGTAGTAGAAAATTTGCTTTTGGAATATAGTCGACTATGTTCGAGACCAAAGATTAATTATGTCCAATATCTTCTCCGGAATCTTTATTAATAACTGAAATATGAGATGTTGCCTCGACATGTATACTTTCAAGTTAAGTACTGCCGAAACATAGGCAAGCTGTACTGTACTGCGTGACCACGCACGTCCCTCGTGGTGTTTCACTGGAGTGCACAGCAGTCTTTAACTCGCGGGCTCCTTTTTCCATGACAATAGTTACGATATCAACACATTACACTGCACATTACATCTGCATATCAAAAGACACGGATGAAAACAGATACGAATCCCTGAAGGAAGACGAAGGATCAGAATCGATAGAAATGGATAAGTGTCGTGTTGAGCTTAAACTAGTTACAACAGCTGACCACTGTAGGAGGCAAATGATCTGCACGAAGCATCGGAGAAAGAGACTGAAGAGGAGTCAATAAAGTGACTCTTACCGTTTGGTTGCCGAAATATATATACTTGCAAATATAAAATAACTTACGATATAATGAAGGTAATAAGTGCGAGAAGTCATTGAGAGGTTACTTCGAATAATATACAAACTTTCACGAAATGTGTGCACTTTGACTAAAATAAAACTAGCCCAGCAACTTTATGTAACAAGAAATGAGCTGAGGTAGTTATTCATTAGGAGAACCTATCTTTACATAATAACTGAAACTGGAAGTTAAAATTTTAAACGTGGCTACGCTTCAGCAACGGTGCACGTATAAATTTGATAGGACTTGAAAATAACAACCAACCTGTTGCAGAATTAAAGGTTTATTAACCATTTGCCATGGTTTCGACAGATTAAATTTATCTTCTTCAGAAGGAACATGGACTTGTAAATTCACATATTGAAATGAACGGATGATGAATACATAAGGCTCTTGTTTAGTAGAATATGCGTGTCACCCACATCGTTAATATTTGTTGGTGACACGCACATCGCTTTAGTTAAGTTCCTTATGGCTTCGACATTCGTTCATGTCAATATGTGATTTTACCAGACCATTTTCTTCCTGAAGAAGACAAATTTATGTTTGTCGAAACCATGGCAAAGCGTTAATAAAACTTTACATCTGCTACTGGTTAACTGCTATTTTCCAATCGTATAAGGATCTAGTTGTCTCTATTCCGATTGCGAATGAACTTTGTGCTGTTATGAACAGAGTGAAGAGAACAAGGTGTCAAGAAAAATCGAATGGCTACATTACGAGCTGAGATAAACTTAGAATAGTTATATTATTTTAGTTCTTGTCGCTAAGCACTCATCGTATAAAATAACATGGAAACCGAAACAAATTACGCGTCATTCCCATAAGGGACTATAGCATTTTGTGACGACGTGTTATGTATATTCACTGAGCTACTTTTTACGGGATGCCGAATACCGAACTACAAGAGTCATTTCAGAAGTAATATTTACTTACATGATTTTTATTCTGTTATTTCTTCTTATATTGCTTCATTGTGGTCTCACTACTTCTCAATAAAAGAATCATAACATCTGGGAATTTCATCGAAGACAACATCTATATGTCTCTATTAGTACACTGGTAATGGTGGCGGAAACTCTGAACTGGAAATAAAACGACGTCCACGAACAGGATACGTGAATTTCAAGGATTACTCAGGTATGACTCATTTACGTCCGAACGGTACCATTTCTGTTATCACACGTGGGATGTGCGTGGTGAAAAGTCCTTGGAGATGAGTGTTCCAGCCTCGTTTATCAATTTTCTGCACATTTTTAGAAATATTTGTCTTCTGTACATCATTTAGCCGAATTCTGTAACTAACATTGATGGAATTACTATTTCCTCAGAAAGCTCTTCGCTTATTGCAATGTAAACCGTCGTATGCGTTCACGTGACCTCCACCAAAACGATAGACCAGTGAACAGCTGTACTGCTGACGTTACTAACTCGCGAGCCGGCCGCGGTGGTCTCGCGGTTCTAGGCGCGCAGTCCGAAACCGTGCGACTGCTACGGTCGCAGGTTCGAATCCTGCCTCGGGCATGGATGTGTGTGATGTCCTTAGGTTAGTTAGGTTTAAGTAGTTCTAAGTTCTAGGGGACTGATGACCACAGCTGTTAAGTCCCATAGTGCTCAGAGCCATTTGAACTAACTCGCGACGCCACTGTGGAGTTGTGTAGCTATTTTGACAGGTAACGTACTGTACAAATTTTGTTCTGAAACATTCACAGCAGCATAGCCCCACCAAAGCTGCTTTTCAGTCTTGCATTACCTGAGAATACGGTACGGTATAGGTCACTTGAACCTGGAAAAATTGATGGAATATTAGCGCCGCGCTACATCAATGAAACTCCTTCGCAGGCTCGATTTACCTAAGAACAGGGTGCGATATGGGTCACTTGAACCTTGAAAAATTGACGGAATGTTAACGACGTGCTATATCGCTGAATCTGAATACGTTGGTTAAAAACTGCGACAGTAAACCGAACTGCGTGGCTCGCTCTTTGTTGGAAGAGAGGCCTGCTAACCTCTTGACTTCTAAAGAAGTCTCATTGCCCCATTGGAAATCTTCTCTGTAGATCACTGCTTCTTTTCAAAGATGAGAGAAAATGTGTTCTTTGGGATTGCTATTATTGTAGATATAATAATATTCAAAAATGTTGTTTAAGAAAATTGGTTGCCCCCTACTGACTGGCCCATTTATGTGAAATAAGGTAACGTATCTTGCGATACTGTAAAAATCAATGTTACTTGAGAGCCAGAATAGTCCATAAGCCAATGTTACGACTCCAATGAGCACAGTATCGAGTGATCCAACTCTAATACTTAGTATTATTACCTTTTCGTGAGAGTCATTTAAAGTCACATCTAGAGTTTCTCGGGGCATTTTTACCATTTATTTCACATGTAACTTCAAAAATTTAACTTGTGCTTCCGATAGCAAGATAACTTCTTAATTTCACTGAGACTGCTTAATGACCACCGTCAACAGTTTCCAACTTGCTTGCCCTTCTCAGGCATTCTTGAAGTAGATTTCATTCACTTCATTATCTACCGAAAGTTCTTTTTAATGAGCAGTATCGCAAATATGAAACTTCAAGATGAGCAAGTATCCCAGTATGGTAAGCCTGATTTTTTAATAAGTTATTTATGAATTATTATCACTAGATGTAATTATTGCCGCCAGTTTTGAACGCTAATTTCTATTACCCAACGGAATAACGCTTTCTGATAGTCGATGTCCAGGTGTCTTGATCATCTGTCGTAGAAGAGTGTTTAACCTGCCTCTCTCTTATGACACGCGCATCCATAGCAGTGAATGTAACTCTGTAGAGAAATGCGATGTATCACAAATACCACAGTCTGTAGTAATGCATGCTCTCAAGGCGATATCCATTAATGAAATATGCTCGGATTTCAAGCCACGTCTAGTTGTTAACTTCACACAAGCTTTCCTCAGGGATCTCCTCTGCCATTATCAAGTGAGTGACAGTCGTTTGGATGCCGCTTCCGTGCTAGAATAGTTCCTGGACCACGTCAACAACATCCACAATCAGATAAACTTCATTATGTAGGTAGAGAAGGACTGTTCCTTGCCGTTTCTATATGTCCTCGTCCGCCATACGGCCAGTGGGTGTCTAGCTCACAGTGTTACCGCAAACCCAACTACACGGTTCTGTATCTGCTCGCCACCAGCTGCCACCACCTAGCACAGTAACAGTCTGTTCTAAGAACATTGGTACATTGACTTGAAACCGTCTCAGACGCCGAAAACTTGCCGAAGGAACTAATCCACTTACAAATAAAGTTATAAAGGGAAACAGTTACAAAAATTCGAAAGCAGTTGCACATAAGTCCTGAATGCAGAAGGCCTCCGAAGAAGACACGAACAACATTGCGTTTTTACCATTTTGTGGCTCAATCACAGGGAAGATTAGCCGGTTCCTGGAGATACATAAAATCTACAATATTCAGGCCTCCAGCAAAGATCCGGCAACTAATAAAGCCTGTGAAAGATGATGTAGGCCTCAAAATACCTGGAATATACAAATTACTGTGTGGATGGGAGCAGTTTTATAACGGCCAAATTGTCGTCACTATTAAACAGCGTCGTATGGAAAATGAAAGGTGTTTCCTCCTACGCTACCCCGAAAAATCTGTTGTAGCGGAACATCCACAGGAAAAGAGACACCGAATTGCATTCGACCAGACTTCTGTTGTTAAACAAACCAGTGGCTTCTCGAATATCGTAATAAACGAAGTAATAGAGATCGAAATATCGGATAACAACCTCAAGAAAGACGGTGCAATGCAGGTGAGTACGGCTTGGGTTCCTGTGAATGGGGAGTTAAAGCTGGCGCGGCGGTCGCGGCACCAAAACGTTACCATATGTAGTGCGGGACTGAGCATCAGTGACGTCACTAGCGACGGTGCAGCTATGAAAGTACGGCAGCGGCATCCACACGACAGGCAACAACTTGACACTGGCAGAGGGAATCTTTGCCGAAAGCTCGTGGGCAGTTAACAATTTTATGAGGCTTGAAACCCGAGAATATTTTATTACCACAGTCAGCTTTTTTCTTTTTTTTTTTTTTTTTTTTTTACGAGGGTCACTCTAAAAGAAATGCACACAATTTTTTTTTTTTTAAATCCAACTTTTATTCTACATGTTTGAAAGTTGTATAGTGTGTAGATACATCCTCTGGGAACAATTTTTTCATTTCTCCACATAATTTCCATCCCTCTCAACTGCCTTACGCCATCTTGGAACCAGCGCCTGTATACCCGCACGGTAAAATTCTGGACGAACCTGTTGGAGCCACTATTCGGCAGCGTGCACAAGGGAGTCATCATCTTCAAACCTTGTTCCACGAAGAGAGTCTTTCAGTTTCCCAAAGAGATGACAGTCACATGGAGTCAGGTCTGGACTTTAAGGCGGGTGTTTCAGTGTTGTCCATCTGAGTTTTGTGATAGCTTCCATGACGTTTTGACTGACATGTGGCCGTGTATTGTCGTGAAACAGCAAAACGTCCTGCTTTTGCCGATGTCGTCGAACATGACTCAGTCGAGCTTGAAGTTTTTTCAGTGTCGTCACATATGCATCAGAATTTATGGTGGTGCCACTTGGCATGATGTCCACAAGCAAGAGTCCTTCGGAATCGAAAAACACCGTAGCCATAACTTTTCCAGCAGAAGGTGTGGTTTTGAATTTTTTTTTTTTTTTTTTTTCGTGGGTGAATTTGCATGTTGCCGCTCCATTGATTGTCTCTTCGTCTCTGGTGAAAAATAATGGAGCCATGTTTTATCACCTGTCACAATTCTTCCAAGAAATTCATATCCACCATTCTCGTACTCTTCCAAAAGTTCGCTGAATACCTTTCATACCGTTTTTCTTGTTACTTTGTGAGCCACTGTCAACATCCTGGGAACCCACTTGGCACAAACCTTTTTTAACGCCAACACTTTCAGTATTCTGCAAACACTTCCTTCCCCTTTCCCATTGTAGCATGGCAATTCGTTCACTGTGATGCGTCTGTCAGCAATCACCAATTCGTTAACTCTCTGCACATTGTCTGGAGTGTGTGCAGTACGAGGCCTGCCGCTGCGAGGACAATCCTCAATATTGCCGTGCACGCTTTCATCACGTAACCTGCTTGCCCACCAACTAACTGTACTGCGACGGACAGCAGCATCTCCATACACCTTTTTCAACCTCTTGTGGATGTTTCCCACTGTCTTGTTTCCACAGCACAGGAATTCTGTGAAAGCACGTTGCGTCTGACGAACGTCAACTGTAACAGTCATCTTGAAGACTCACGGGAACAGGTTGAACTAAGTTTGAAAACAAGTTGGAAAGATGTATCTACACACTGTAAAACTTTCACACATGCATAATGAAAACTGTGTTTTTACAAAAATAGTGTGCATTTCTTTTGGAGTGATCCTCTTTTCCACTAGCTCGTGGACAGTTAAGAACTTGATACGGCTTGAAACACAAGAATGTTTTATTACCACAGTCTGGTTTTTTATTTCTTTTTCACTATTCATGTTCCACTATTCTTACTGTCTCAAATACAGCAATGAGTGATCTGAGATTCTGGGAATATTCTGCAGCTCCCGACACAGATTCCATAGATGTTTTATTATTGTAAAAGAATCTAGTTCAGAACTAGTTGTATTAGCGCAGGAGCACAAATGAAGAAGAAAAGGCTTCTACTGCAAACACGCGAAGATAGCCCACCTTCAAAGTCGCGAGTAAAAGCAGTTCCAGCACCTCTGCGAAGCAATAATACGTGCGCTCTCGAGGTTCCCGAAACACCAAGTGACACCGATGACGAGCGATTCGCGGTGATGATTGTCTAACATAAATGAGAGTCTCTCATTACCACCCCTTTCATTTCAATGATCCTCGTTAAGACACATCAGAATCGTATCAACGACCGTCACCTGTTTACAGTCGTGATTCATGTATGATTTGTGTCTTACCTGCAGATGGCTGTTGTCATCGTCATATTATGCTGCATGGCAGGAACATATCGCAGTGGGCGATTGATATTTATAGTGACTAGAAAAGTTACAATATTGTAAAAACTCGACGCAAATAGTCCTAGGAAGAGAAGTCATGTGTAGTGAATGCTCACTGGATAAGATCATCGCCGCGCGGGATTAGCCGAGCGGTCTGAGGCGCTGCAGTCATGGACTGTGCGGTTGGTCCCGGCGGAGGTTCGAGTCCTCCCTCGGGCATGGGTGTGTGTGTTTGTCCTTAGGATAATTTAGGTTAAGTAGTGTGTAAGCTTAGCGACAGATGACCTTAGCAGTTAAGTCCCTTAAGATTTCACACACATTTGAGCATAAGATCATCGTCTGAGTAAATGTCGGTATATGTTTCCAGGGCCCAACCAAACAGGTACAACTTCACACATGTAAACAACTTGTTCATCACATATTCGTAGCAAGTCACTGACTCGTCCAGTTGATTTACAGATTTTCTGGAACAAATCATTGCACTAGTTTCTGTTATTTCGCCATGAAGTAATAAACGTTTTTATAACTTGAACGCCGTTTCTGATATCTTTTGTCCACTCCGCCTCTCATTTAAGAAGACAATTTCCTCCACCTATTCCACTGATGACAAATCGTAGTGATTATAGTTTTCCCATTAGCTCACACTTTGCCACGTTCGACACGTACTACAACTTTTTTTTTTTTCCTGTTACCAGCACTTAGTGCTGCACCAATATTACCGTCTCCATTGCTTCACCTTGCATATAAATTCTGAATAGTTAAATCTACCGCTAGTTCTTCTGTCATAGCAATAAAATATTTATGAGGACGAGGAAACATTTCTCATTGTCTATATAAAAGAGGAAACAAAAAATTACTTTTTTCGATACGTTTCTCTTTTAGTTTAACGTATGTCACATAAGTTATTCCAATGATTAGATTTGATTCGGAAGTTACTTTTCTAAACTCCGATTTTAGAATTGTAGTTAACCTATGTCGGTGATAAACTCTGAACCTTAAGACCTTTGGTGAGCCTATCACCTGTACATCAGTGGCTTTACGATCGACGGCTGGATATGGTCCTCATGGTGTTGCCACTATCCATCGAAATTTTCCCAGCTAATGGAATATTTCACTGTCTTTCAGGCGTGCACCCTGGACAAAATTATTCCTTCTTCCGATATTTAAGCTGATGACCGGTAAACGTCTTCAAGGTGATTCGATGACTGAGCTAAAATCACTTGATGCATTTGTACCGTCGAGTAAATGCGTTTTGGTGAAGAATAACATAATCGTCACAAGAGCGTCAGTCATATGTGAAACTTTATGCTTCAAGGACTGCAGCATTACTGGCTCCGAGTCAGAAAACACACAGTACTTAGGAATTGCGTGGTTAATAAATAAAATGGAGGGTTTCTGGTGGAATTCCAAGAAAAGAAGACTCTGAATGTTGATTCCTCTGAGAAAGCAGATGTGAAATGAGTGGTCGAGCTGGAAACTCGCGCCTCAGTTCAGCAGGTTGTCTGCTAATTGTATTTCACAGCCCCCTTGACCACTGAATCCGAACAGGATGGCCCACCGGAATCTTCACATTGCTGTAATCCACGGCATGACTAAAGGAAATACAATATTCAGTCACTGCAGAAGGAGTTGTAATGTGTCGTTGGATTTGTTAATTTTGAATGAGGCATAGGATAACGTTCTGATTGTCTTCCCAAGCCCAGGGAGGTAAACAGACATTCCAAATAGCTTAATCTCAAAGTAATCAAAAATGCTACTGTGACATTCCAAGAATACATACATTAATATTAATGACAAGTTTGGGGTTTAACCTAAAATGATAACACTATCTCTCCCTTTCCCATATTACATTAAATTTACCAAAGTCCTCAAGAATCAAGTTATAATCAATAAGTAAGTTTAATTACGTCTTCTCTCAATAAAACAATTAATTTTTAAACATTGAATATGTAATTAATCAACCTATATCACTATATATGAAAAATGTTATCAACTGAAACAAATCTTTAGCAGTGAAAATTACACTAACATCGTAGCTGTACAATGAACTACGTTGGGGGAGGATGACTTTATCTAATCCATTCTCATAAACTCATTGGAGGATAGGTTAGTAATTAGCTCTTGAACTTCTCTATTCGAAGCATATGCATGTTGGAGTATGAAACTCTCGCAAAAAGCGCTTCGTACATTACCAAACGGCAACTGCTGCGGCGTTATCTCTTTGCTGGATTTGAAATCACTAATTCCCTACTCTGGCGTTGACTAAAAGTAATCTGTCTCAAACGCTATGCGTTCCGTGGAACGTTCAAATTTCCCTAGTCTAAATTTATGCCAAATGCACACTCGCTCTGGGTTGAAGCGACGTGCGTAAAATTCAGCCATAAAAGATTCCCGCAGGAATATTTAACTATTGCTTTACGTTTGTCGCCACGATACGTGAAGCGTATCGCCCTCACTCTGCAAACGTAGAGTCAGAGTCTCGCCTTTACCACATGCAGGTGTGTGGCCCGCCGCTAGATGTGTGGGCCCGCTCTCTCTGACTCTGTGTCTGAATTGAGTTCTCAAAGTGCTTCTATATGACGTTATCATCCCCACCTTGATTCTACTACGTCACACGTCTGGCTTCAGCCGACCGCTCCCACGTTAAAGGCAAATTCTTATTTTTCTTGGCCGGGTCTCCACTCGTTCATGTATTCTGGTTACTTACTTGCGTCTCCGCCTTGTTTATTCTGATAGGTATTATACTGAGTTTCCCTTATTTCTTTCTGCAGTGCACCTGGGCTTTCTTTTGTTAAAGCTAATTGAGTCGTTACAATGTCGTTGGCCTCCTGTCCTTTCCGTTTCCAAGCTGCGTTCACTTTGTTATATTACTCATGCCCTTGTCCTTAAAAGGGTAAATTGTTTGTTATTCCGTACATGAGATGGCTCTAATTGTTTGCTGTTGTCAATAATATCGTTATTTGCTGGGAATTTTATTCGGTATAGTCGTTATGCAGCTTACTTAAGGCCCGTAAATGTGGACACCTTACAGAGTGAGTATCGCTGCACCGTTCTTGTTGGTTGTTCTATGTAACTTTTGCCTCACTGACGCTGATGAACTACGTGATAACTGTTGCCGTCCGGCTTTGCATCGGAGAGTGACTCGTTCCACTGCCTTACAATTTCGGCGGTTTATTTGGAGGACAATCACTTTAGCGCTATTATCAATTGCATTTGACTTTAACAGCGGCGGTTTTCCCCAAATTGAATTATACACCCGTGATATGTTAGCGAAACGCCCGGAATCTGTGCCAACTTGGAGGAGGAATGTATCATGCAGTGGGCTACTATGACCTAACCGCTACCACATGCGCTGATATCACATAGCCTACCCTTCCTACGGACCATTATTATGCCAAGATCAGTAAAAAGTAAGACGACATCTGCTACTTGACGCACCTAATTACTCCATTTGGCGTGGCGACGGGAGAATCCTCACCGACACAGCGTCTGCATTTGATTCAGATGTTTTGGGGTCATTTGTGTATTTTTCTTACTACGTCTACATTTGTACTTTGTAAACCATAGTGAAGTGTATGTCTCATTCTACACTCCTGGCAATTGAAATAAGAACACCGTGAATTCATTGTCCCAGGAAGGGGAAACTTTATTGACACATTCCTGGGGTCAGATACATCACATGATCACACTGACAGAACCACAGGCACATAGACACAGGCAACAGAGCATGCACAATGTCGGCACTAGTACAGTGTATATCCACCTTTCGCAGCAATGCAGGCTGCTATTCTCCTATGGAGACGATGCTGGATGTAGTCCTGTGGAACGGCTTGCCATGCCATTTCCACCTGGCGCCTCAGTTGGACCAGCGTTCGTGCTGGACGTGCAGACTGCGTGAGACGACGCTTCATTCAGTCCCAAACATGCTCAATGGGGGACAGATCCGGAGATCTTGCTGGCCAGGGTAGTTGACTTACACCTTCTAGAGCACGTTGGGTGGCACGGGATACATGCGGACGTGCATTGTCCTGTTGGAACAGCAAGTTCCCTTGCCGGTCTAGGAATGGTAGAACGATGGGTTCGATGACGGTTTGGATGTACCGTGCACTATTCAGTGTCCCCTCGACGATCACCAGTGGTGTACGGCCAGTGTAGGAGATCGCTCCCCACACCATGATGCCGGGTGTTGGCCCTGTGTGCCTCGGTCGTATGCAGTCCCGATTGTGGCGCTCACCTGCACGGCGCCAAACACGCATACGACCATCATTGGCACCAAGGCAGAAGCGACTCTCATCTCTGAAGACGACACGTCTCCATTCGTCCCTCCATTCACGCCTGTCGCGACACCACTGGAGGCGGGCTGCACGATGTTGGGGCGTGAGCGGAAGACGGCCTAACGGTGTGCGGGACCGTAGCCCAGCTTCATGGAGACGGTTGCGAATGGTCCTCGCCGATACCTCAGGAGCGACAGTGTCCCTAATTTGCTGGGAAGTGGCGCTGCGGTCCCCTACGGCACTGCGTAGGATCCTACGGTCTTGGCGTGCATCCGTGCGTCGCTGCGGTCCGGTCCGAGGTCGACGGGCACGTGCACCTTCCGCCGACCACTGGCGACAACATCGATGTACTGTGGAGACCTCACGCCCCACGTGTTGAGCAATTCGGCGGTACGTCCACCCGGCCTCCCGCATGCCCACTATACGCCCTCGCTCAAAGTCCGTCAACTGCACATACGGTTCACGTCCACGCTGTCGCGGCATGCTACCAGTGTTAAAGACTGCGATGGAGCTCCGTATGCCACGGCAAACTGGCTGACACTGACGGCGGCGGTGCACAAATGCTGCGCAGCTAGCGCCATTCGACGGCCAACACCGCGGTTCCTGGTGTGTCCGCTGTGCCGTGCGTGTGATCATTGCTTGTACACCCTCTCGCAGTGTCCGGAGCAAGTATGGTGGGTCTGACACACCGGTGTCAATGTGTTCTTTTTTCCATTTCCAGGAGTGTATTTGCGTATGGGGCGCCAGAGGAACGACTACTTAAATCCCTTTTTGCACGCTGCAATTAGTTCTGTCTTGACGATTCGAGGGGATTTTACATAAATGTCTGTTAGAGGGAGGTCTACAACTGTTTTGTAAATTGTTCATAAGCGAAACTTCCCCTACGGCTATACAAAATTATTAATCCTGAAGTCTTACACAACCTGGTTTCCGGGTCTCAGCCGCATCCTCAGGTTCAAATGTAAATTACGAAGGAAACCATATATCTGTACATTAAGACCAATGAAAAAGCTACCAGTAGTACAAAAACAAATAAGGTCAAAAACACGTAGACAACAATGAACATTTAGTATCACTTTAAGTTGGCAACGGAATTTCAAGTTTCCATCACACGCGAACAGCTGTTGTGTGGGATTCGGTGGACACAATAAAGCACGCCCGCTAAGCCACGCCTGCAGTGACCCCATACCATGAGCGCCCTCTGCCACCACGATATAGGAAGGCTGGTGGCAGCCACAGCCCCGCTGCGCGACGGGCTGTGGGCTCTACGGAAGTCGTCTGCAGCCGGTGGGGATGGACGCCTCTACTCAGATGGACCTAGTTCCGCCCCCGCTCAAGCGCGAGAGGCCCCGTCACCAACGTTGGATATGGATACGCCCGCTCTCCCTCCCACAGGGAGGATGCCTGGCAGACGCATGTCGTCGAGACGCCCGTGGTGGCGCCCCCTCTTCTTGATGCAGTGTCTTATTTATAATGAGTCTTCGTACGCTTGGAGAAATACTGGTTAAGTAAATCTTCTGTTTACTGTGTAACTTGTTCGCTAATCATTTCTGCTCCTGTTCAGCTTTCCTACAACAACGCTCACCACACCACTCTCTTTTACTGTTCAGAAATGTGGTTACATTATTATACAGTTGCACCTGTAGATGCAACCGAGACTTGGATACCGGGTTTGTAACACTTCAGTTATAAAAATTTTGTATAACTGCAGTAGAAGTTTCGATTATAATTACAGGGAATTATTGCATACTCAAAGATTCCCGACCTCACTCTACTTGTCGAAACTTCGTAAGCAGGCTTTCACGAGATGGTTATCCATCTTCATGCGTCTGCCAGTTAAGGCTTTTCACTCACTGTTGCTCTTCCGTGGGCCAAGACTTAATATTAAGATCTACAGAATAGTCTAATGATTGTAAACGAACTGAAAACCGTAAGTTGATAGCAAGTAGAATATAGTACTATAAAGATTCCACCATAATTACTTATATGGGCAGGCCGGAGTGGCCGAGCGGTTCTAGGTGCTAAAGTCTGGAACTGCACGACCGCTACGGTCGCAGGTTCGAATCCTGCCTCGGGCATGGATGTATGTGATGTCCTTAGGTTAGTTAGGTTTAAGTAGTTCTAAGTTCTAGGGAACTGATGACCTTAGAAGTTAAGTCCCATATTGCTCAGAGCCATTTGAACTTATAAGGGGTAAACATCCGCCGAGATTTCGTGTCTACTTTCTGTTTCTATTCTGCAAGATGCAGTAGGATAAGAGGATTACTGCTGTCTTTTTTATCCCGTGACCCATTTCCATCGAGTGAGGTGGCGCAGTTGGTATCATACTGGACTCGCATTCGGAGAACTAAGCTTCAAATCCGCGTCCGCCTACCAGATTTAGGAGTTCCGTGATTTCCATAAATCGCACCAGACAAATGACGGGACGGTTTCTTTGAAAAGGGCAAGGCTAATTTCCTTTCCTCGTCCTTCCGTAATCCCAGCTTGTGCTCAGTCGCTAATAACCGCGCTGTCGACGGGACGTTAATCCTAATCTTTTTTTTTGACCACTTCCACTGCCGTGGGTGTTTAGTTGCTCGTCTAATACGCTTACAACTGAACGCTCACGTTTTCACCGTGCAGTGACGCCCTTGTTAGCAGTGAGAGACGTAATTAGTCCTGAAATTTGTCCCCGCGGGCTGACAGCGCCAGTGTGGCCGCAGGGGCGGATCTCCTCCGCAGCTGAATACCTGCCCGCACTGCACGGAATCTTACCTGTCTCACACACACACACACGCACACACACACGGTTGGCGCTGCGGGACGGGAGGAGGGAAACGGCGCTGGCTGCGCCGCACTCGGGGAACGTGAGCAACGAGCTGCACGTGCCATCTTGGCGGCAGACTCCGACTGCGAAGACACCTCCGGGTAGGTCTACGTGCCGTTTTAAAATCCCCGTCGGCTATTACTCCTGTGTAAATTCCACAGGTTCTACGATTCGACAGACACACGCGACTGTCTGGGAGTGATTTCACATGAAGTTTATCCACCTTGAAAAGGGTTACAGAAAACTACAAGTGCCACACAAACATTAAATTAAAATTTTTTTCTTATTTTTGGGCCACAATAAGGTAACAGCGTTTGAATGATATGTCCGCCATACGACTGTGCAACTTCTTTATATTACATTACTACCATGATTTAGCCGTCATCAAGTGCAACAAAGTTGGCTATAAATAGACTTTGTTGGCCATAAGAGTCTGTTGTCTGCCCTACGACCTATACCCTGACGAGCCAACTCTGTTTGCTTTTACATCTCACCCTTTAAACATTTATTGCCGTTAACTCTCACGATAATAATAATGGCGTTTGACGAGGGCCTCCCGTCGGGTAGACCGCTCGCCTGGTGCAAGTCTTTCAATATGACGCGACTTCGGCGACTTGTGCGTCGATGGGGATGAAATGGTGATGATTAGGACAACACCTCACCCAGACCCTGAGCGGAGAAAATTGTCGACCGGGCCGGGAATCGAAACTGGGCCATTAGGATTGACAGTCCGTTGCGCTGACCACTCAGCTACCGGGGACGGATGTCCTCATGATATTTTCACTACATTTTAAATATATTTATGTAATGTTATAAAAAAGAATGGACGTTAATGTACCTGTGATATACAGCTAGGGTGTAACGAAATGTCATAATACAAAACTAAAATTATCCAAAAATTTCTTGTTCTGTAATTCCAATTGGTAATTTAAAGATCTGTCGAGAGTAATAATTAGTTCACTGTAAATTTCTATTTCCTCAAGTATCTTCATCTTTTTGCCTTTTGGCAGATTGTGTAAAATATCTACACTCCTGGAAATGGAAAAAAGAACACATTGACACCGGTGTGTCCGACCCACCATACTTGCTCCGGACACTGCGAGAGGGCTGTACAAGCAATGATCACACGCACGGCACAGCGGACACACCAGGAACCGCGGTGTTGGCCGTCGAATGGCGCTAGCTGCGCAGCATTTGTGCACCGCCGCCGTCAGTGTCAGCCAGTTTGCCGTGGCATACGGAGCTCCATCGCAGTCTTTAACACTGGTAGCATGCCGCGACAGCGTGGACGTGAACCGTATCTGCAGTTGACGGACTTTGAGAGAGGGCGTATAGTGGGCATGCGGGAGGCCGGGTGGACGTACCGCCGAATTGCTCAACACGTGAGGCGTGAGGTCTCCACAGTACATCGATGTTGTCGCCAGTGGTCGGCGGAAGGTGCACGTGCCCGTCGACCTGGGACCGGACCGCAGCGACGCACGGATGCACGCCAAGACCGTAGGATCCTACGCAGTGCCGTAGGGGACCGCAGCGCCACTTCCCAGCAAATTAGGGACACTGTTGCTCCTGGGGTATCGGCGAGGACCATTCGCAAACGTCTCCATGAAGCTGGGCTACGGTCCCGCACACCGTTAGGCCGTCTTCCGCTCACGCCCCAACATCGTGCAGCCCGCCTCCAGTGGTGTCGCGACAGGCGTGAATGGAGGGACGAATGGAGACGTGTCGTCTTCAGCGATGAGAGTCGCTTCTGCCTTGGTGCCAATGATGGTCGTATGCGTGTTTGGCGCCGTGCAGGTGAGCGCCACAATCAGGACTGCATACGACCGAGGCACACAAGGCCAACACCCAGCATCATGGTGTGGGGAGCGATCTCCTACACTGGCCGTACACCACTGGTGATCGTCGAGAGGACACTGAATAGTGCACGGTACATCCAAACCGTCATCGAACCCATCGTTCTACCATTCCTAGACCGGCAAGGGAACTTGCTGTTCCAACAGGACAATGCACGTCCGCATGTATCCCGTGCCACCCAACGTGCTCTAGAAGGTGTAAGTCAACTACCCTGGCCAGCAAGATCTCCGGATCTGTCCCCCATTGAGCATGTTTGGGACTGGATGAAGCGTCGTCTCACGCGGTCTGCACGTCCAGCACGAACGCTGGTCCAACTGAGGCGCCAGGTGGAAATGGCATGGCAAGCCGTTCCACAGGACTACATCCAGCATCTCTACGATCGTCTCCATGGGAGAATAGCAGCCTGCATTGCCGCGAAAGGTGGATATACACTGTACTAGTGCCGACATTGTGCATGCTCTGTTGCCTGTGTCTATGTGCCTGTGGTTCTGTCAGTGTGATCATGTGATGTATCTGACCCCAGGAATGTGTCAATAAAGTTTCCCCTTCCTGGGACAATGAATTCACGGTGTTCTTATTTCAATTTCCAGGAGTGTATATCTATAGCCTTCTTAATACCTTCAGCATTTTGGTCATTTTCCCTTAAGTGTTTGCTGAATGTGAAGGTGTTACATCCTGTTTTCCTTCTATGTTCTTTAAACATGTCTAGAAAAGCCCATCCCGTGTGCTCCATGTAACATTTTTCACAAATGGCACAATGTATCCTATATATTCCTAATCTATTTATTAGATCCTCCTGTCATGTATGAGGCTTGATATTCTGCCCTAAGTTATTGTTTGTAAGGAGTGTAATGAGTATATGGGTTTTACCAAGGACTCTGGATATTTTATCAGAAATGGTGCTCTTGCATGGTATTCAATCAACTTTATCTTTAATTAATCTTGTTTCATCTTTAGTTAGTGTGATTTCAGATACTTTTTAGTATCTAAAATTATTTATTATCTTGTTATAAATTCCTGTAACAAAGTCTAATTACACTCAACATTGTTGTACTTTATATTGGCTTAAGGACAAAATCATGATAGTAATGTAAAATAAATAAATATTTCAGTTAAATGGCGGAAATATCATTCAGATATTAAATTAACAAATCTCTGCACAAAAATACCCACTCTACAAAACATAAGTTGATAAAATAAAGGTATTTTAAGAGTACGTAGTTTGATTTCTCGACTACTGAACAGGTGATATTTTTGAACTGGATGCATTAATTAAGAACATGAATTTGTCTCTGCAATATCTGAGACATTTAAATTTTCACTTATCAAACCAATGATCAAGGAAAGCATCAGACTATGAAATCAAATAATGAGCACTATACACTCATCTTATTACAATAGTTACCTCTCTGCTTGAATGTCATGACTTCTCACAATAAAACATATTTGATGATTGTGAAAATCAATAACTTTTATATTTATACACTGAGATGAAGGATCTCGGCAGGTAATACAAAGTTCGTGCATGTCTGAACACAATATTTCCGTGCGCAGATGACTGCCATAAAAAATACTATATAGGGATTTATATGTGCATCTACTGCTGGAGTTGAAAGCATTTTTAACTTCTAACTGCAATTCAGTTTTCGAAATTAAAATTGGAGATACCAAATATGTTTACCTAAACTTTGGCTTTCCTCACAGTTCGTTTTTCTATTACACCTACGTCTCACAATATTTAGAATCTGGCAGTGATGGCTGCAGTGGTTGCAAGATCAGTCATTGGCTCGATACGAATAGCTGATTTCTACCTAAGTTAACCTCAACCAGATGAGACCCTCTCCTCCAGACGTGGGACGTCGAAGTGTGGTCTAGAAGTGAAGTGTAGAATAGAAGTGCTTTCGACGCAGAAAATATTCAGATCTGTCTTATGGTAATTTTGATTGGAGGAATACTGTTTCTTGTAAGTACTGATCAGTAAGATGTTGTCATGCAAAACGCTCGCCTCCCCTCCTTATTCGGATTTTAGGATGTTAACCAGTTAAAAAACTTGATACTCTTGGGTCTTAAAAAATGTGTGGCCAATGTAAGCACAGTCACATTTTCTTTTCCCACTCCTAAATTGTTTGTATTAACTAACAGTTCTATAAGTGACCTAAAATCATTGTATGAAGCCAGAATCAGTACCATTGTTAGTGGAGTTGCCCGTCTTGATCGCTATAAAATCTTTACTTTTTGAAATACACCTTAGTGCACTTCAGCTGCAGCCATCGTTAAAATCTGTTAGATAAACATAATAAATGAAAATTACTATTTCTAAAATAATCAAAATAAAACACTGTATGAAACCGAAATGATGACATGGTATATTTTAAAATATCGATACACTGTATCTTGTCAGTTGCACGTACACCTGTTCTTAAATAACGCTGAGTGGCCGTTAGTTGCCTTTAAAAGAAATACTAGAGAAACCTGTAAATGATATTTTCCAAATAATTATAAAGTGATTCTCAGAAAATGGACTCTCTTTAAATTTTGATAAAATACACTACATTCAACTCTATACAACAAATACTGTGACCAACAATTGCTGTAGCAGGTGGACAGGACTCGGTAAACAGAGTATAGTACCGCAAATTTTTGGGTGTACTTACTGATGAAAAGCGTACATCTACTTTTTCTCTTCGTACAGTTGCTAATTTTGAAGCAAACGAATTAACCTCCTGACATGTTTTGCACATTTCCACTAAAGAATGTCTTAGGGAATAATTTTATGCCGTAACCCACCACTTGGAAAGAAAGTATTGACTGCACAAAAGCGAGCAATTAGAATAATATTTGGTGTTCTCCCACGAGCGTCATGTGGGTACTAAGTCTTGAAGGAGCTAGGTACCTCTTCAAGCACGTACGCATTTTAACTGCGCGATCGCAGTACATTTATTCGCTGATGAAATTCGTCATAAATAATTAATCACAATTTGACAAAACAGTGAGGTAATCACCCACAACAGTATAGGGAAAAAACGACCATTATGGCCCATTATTAAAGCTGTTAGCGCGTAAGAAATGGGCACAACATGCAGCAACAAAAATTCTTTGATAATTTCCCAATAGCATAAAATGTATGACAAATAGCAAAGCGAATTTTAAATCTAACCTAAAATAATTTCTCTTGCACACCTCCATCTGTTCCATAGACAAATTTCTGTTTACAAACTCGTAATCAGGATATGAAAAAAAGCTTTCTTTCAAGTGTGATTGCATGGCATAATGTGTTCATTAACGTTAACACTAATCATGTATACACGTCCTGCTCGTAAACCGTCTCGTTCGCATCATTTCGAGAAAAGAATCTCTCATATGATCTATGGAACATGTAACTGATTAACTAACTATTGTTCGCTTGGCAATACAGAACCGTTCAGCCACGTCATGTGCAGTAAGACAAGCATCCCCTTGAACAGAACAACAATATCTAGAGCACCACGGCTTCTCTGCACAGCAAGTATTGTTTCGGCTTCTCTTGACGTGGCAGCAGATAGTGAGGTGCCGACAATGATGAACTCAACGACAACACTGAACACAACAGTGGTACCACGTCGTCTTTTCAGGGCACCTGTCCCGTAGAAGGTTGTGTTTTTAGCATTCTCTTCCCCACACAGCGTCACTGGCCTGTAAAGCAGAAGTAGCTCAAAAAATGTGCAGGTAATAAGGTTTATTAGTCAAAGTGTTTCTGGGAAAATCACATAGGTACTTCTTAAATTGAATGTTGACAACAATATTTATAAAATACTGTTAAACGGTGGGGTCATTTTCTTTGGAAGCACTGGCTGCACAGCTTAGACAAGCAGACTACAGACAACATTATGCCTTAAATTTCTTCCTCTGACGTTTATCTGCGAAAAATATACAAAATTTGTTTTTCTGTGAGAAATATATTTAAAAATTTAGATCAAATTCATCATCTTATTTCAGAGTTTTCTGAAAATAGTAGGCAAGTAGGGTAGAGAATGTCGTTCTAATTATATGTGCCGATTTTAGTGAATTTCACTTCAGCCATTTAGGAGAAAAGTGTAACAGAAAGATAAAAATTCAGGTTTCCCGTAAATCGCAAATCAAAGTTCATGAACTTATTAGCTTACCACTATGCAGTTTTAGAACATAAAAGCTGCATATTCCTTTTGGTCATCTGTTTCTTGATCCTCCATACCCTTTATCTTCGTTCCTTTGAGTGCACTAGCCTCCTCTTTAGCAAATTCTGCAGCGCTCTTCACTTCTATTACTTGCAGCCGCTCAACAATTGTCACAATATTTAATTTTTTCTTAACATGAATCCTATAAAGTCCACCACAGATAAAAATTAGCATTGCATTAGTTAGACGTATCTTCACACTGTAATTTTTTTATGGCCATCTGTCATTCGACTGGTCTGATGAGGCCCGCCACGAATTCGTCTCCTGTTCCAGCCTTTTCATCTCAGAGTGGCAATGGGAACTTGAGTCCTTAAATGTTTCCTGGATGTATTCCAACCTCTGTCTTCCTCCACGGTTTTACCCTCCACAGCTCCGTCTAGTATTAAGGAAGTTATTCCCTGATGTGTCAATGTATGTCCTACCGTTCTGGGTCTTCTTCTTGTCAGTGTTTTTCATACATTCCTTTCCTCGCTGATTCTGTAGAGAACCTCCTCATTCCTTACGTTATGAGTCCACCTAACTTTCATCATTCTTCTGTGGTCTCAAATGCCTCTATTCTTTTCTGTTCTGGGTTTCTCATTGTCCATATCTCACATGTCTCACTGCCATACAATACTGCGCTCCGAACGCATATTCTAAGAAATTTCTTCCTTAAATTAAGACCTTTTTGCAGGTGGTAGTCTGCTTTTTCTGTCCTCCTTGCTCCGTCTGTCATTAGTGTTTGCTGCCTTGTTAGAGTTTCTTAACTTTTTCTACTTCGTGATCCCCAATTCTCATCTTAAGTTTCTTGCTGTTCTCGCTTCTGATACTTGTCATTACTTTTTTCTTTCCTCGACTTGCTCTCAATCTATATTCTATACTCATTACACTTTTCATTCCGTTTCACAGATCCTGTAATTCTTCTTCACTTTCACCGAGGATAGCAATGTCATCAGGGAATCTTGACGTTGATATTCTTCCACCATGAATGTTAATCCCACTCTTGAACGTTCCTTTTATTTATGTAGTTTCTTCTTCGACATATAGATGAATAGCACGAGAGAAAGACTACATCTCTTGTCATACACCCTTTTTAATCCATACACTTCGTTCTTGGTTATAAGCTCTTACTCTTCCCCAGTGGTTCTTGTACCTTCTTTCCTTATAGCTTACTTCTATGTTTCTCGGGATTTCACATGTTTTGCACCATTTAACATTATCGATCGCTTTCTCCAGAACGACAAATCCTATGAAAGAGGCCTGATTTTTCTTCAGTTGTGCTTCATATATCGACCGCAAATCAGAAGTGTCTCTCTGGTCCCTTTACCTTTCCTAGAGCCAAACTGATCGTCATATAACAGACACTTTCCTTTTCCATTCTTCTGCTATTTTTCTTGTCTGCAGCTTGGATGCACGAACTGTTAAGCTGATCATGCGATGATTCTCGCACTTGTCGGCTCTTGTAATCTTGCGAATTATGTGGATGATATTTTTCCGAAAGTCTGATGGTATATCGGTAGTCTCATACATTCTAACACCATCACGAATAATAATTTTCTTGGCGCTTCCTCCAATGATTTTAGGAATTCTGATGGAATGTTATATATCCCTTCTACAATGTTTGATTTCAACTCTTCCAAATCTCTTTCAAATTCTGATGCAAGTACTTACCTGTCGACTCCGGTTTTTTCTTTTATCACATCGTCATATAATTCCTTCCCGTCATAGAGGCGCTGAACGTACTGTTTCCACATATCCCCTCTCTCTTCTACTTTCAACAGTGGAATCCCCATTGTACTCTTAATGTTACCAACTTCGCTTTTAATTCCACCGAAGGTTGTTTTGACTTTTTTATATGCTGAGTCAGTCTGTCCGACAATAATTATTTTTTCCTTTGCTTCAAATTTTTCATGCAGCCATTTCACCTTTGCTTCCCTGAGCTTCTTATTTATTTCATTCATAAGTGACTTGTATTTGCGTATTCCTGAATTTCTCTGAACATTTTGGACTTCCTTTCTTCATCGACAAATTTAAGTATTTCTTCTGATAGCCATGGTTTTTCGCAGCTAGCTACTTTGTTTTTCTCTCCAACTTCTGTGACTCCCTTTTTTAGAGATGTCTGTTCCTCTTCAACTCAACTGCCTACTAAGCTATTTCTTATCGTAGCAGCCATATCTACAGAGAACTCAAGCGTATCCCTTCACTACTTAGTACTTCCGTATATCACGTCTTTGTGCATTGATTCTTTCTGACTTGTCTTTTAAACTTCAGCCTATTCTTTATCGTTACCAAATTGTGTCCTGAGCCTACATCTGCTCCTGGGTACGTCATACAATCAAATAGCTGTTTTCAGAACTTCTGCCTGATCAAGGTGTAATATAACTGAAATCTTTCTTTATCTCCTGGCCTTTTCGAAGTATACCTCCACGTCTTCTGCTTCTTGAACAGAGTCTTGGCTATTACCATCTCAGATTTGTTGCAGGATTCCATTAGTCGCTCTGGGAACGTGCGTTTGAACCACAGCATCGTATGGTAGTGAAAAGTGGACTGTGGGAAAACCAGAACAGAAGAGATTCGAAGCATTTTAGACGTGATACTACGCAAGAATGTTGAGAAATAGTCGGACTGATAAGGTAAGAAATGAGAAGGTCCATCGCAGAATCGGCGAAGAACACAGTATGTGAAAAATACTGACAAAGAAGAAGGGGCAGTGTGGTAGGATATCTGTTAAGACATTAGGCACTCACTTCCATCGAACTTGAAGGAGCCGGCCGCGGTGGTCTAGCGGTTCTAGGCGCTCAGTCCGGAACCGCGCGACTGCTACGGTCGCAGGTTCGAATCCTGCCTCGGGCATGGATGTGTGTGATGTCCTTAGGTTAGTTAGGTTTAATTAGTTCTAAGTTCTAGGGGACTGATGACCACAGATGTTAAGTCCCATAGTGCTCAGAGCCATTTTTTGAACTAGAAGGAGCTGTAGAGGGCAAAAACTGTATAGGAAGACAGAGATTGGTATATATCCAGCAACTGAGGTCGCAGGTTGCAGGTGGACGTAGTTTGTAAGTGCTTACTCTGAGATGAAAAGTTTTGCTCTGGAGAGAAATTCACTATGAGCCGCATCGAACCAGTCAGAAGAATGATGACACAAAAAATAACGAAAAAACGGTATTGTGTTCATTAAGGTGTTATAGTAGCTTATCCATATAACTATCTTCTTGTTCATTATTATATCTGCTCTTGCATTATCGCTTCAATTTTGTGTTGATAATCCTGTACTCAGTTGATGGAAGTCCTGTTCCCCCATGAGCGCACGTTGATTAATTCTCACTGTATCTAACTTCCTCCTATCCGTTTATAAATCCTGTATTCTACTAGCTCGATTAATGGGTGTAATTTCACAGGTTGCCCAGCAGAGGGCCGATATTTTTTTCAGTTTTTTGAAGTACATCGCTCTGGCTAGTCCCCCTCTGGAGATCTTTCATCCAAGAGAATGCCATAAAGCCCATACAGAAGAGCCGAATGTTCCCGGAAAATATAACAGCTACAGTTTTCCCTTGCTTTCAGCCATATGGAATGCCTATATTGGTTAATTTTTCAGGCAGTTATACGGATTTTTGCTCCTGCTACTACTGCAAAGGGTGGTGCCCCTCTTTAGGAACCATTACTCAGTCTGCCATCCCACTGCCGCAAGGTTCATGGTTCGTTGGTTAAACGCCTCTTATTAACCTGGAATGGCGTTTGTGTGAATTACGGTATAACTGATTAAGCTTCCTGTGAAGCTCAGCTTCTGCTGACACATCGCGGAAAAAAGTTGAAGAAAATGTATTTTGCCCTCAATATTTAAGCACGTCCTGTTCTATTTTCTGAAAGCTTCACTGCGAGAGTTAAAACTGTTACATGACTATACTTCAGTTTTTGGGAGGCCTATCACATCCTTGTAAAAAACGAATTGTTCAGTTTCAAGACATCTAATTAGTTTTTCAATTATTCTATAGATGAAATTGTTAATAGAATAAGCACGTTTCAAAAACCTCGTCCCTTTCCCTAGTATGACTTCCCGATTACGACATTTTATTAGTTTCCATGTTACCTTTGACTTCAAATTTATTTATGTTTAATTACCTAGTTGCCAATTAGCGAAACTGGATCTTTCTAAATCTGTATCTCTGTTGTTTGCAGGCAATTCATCAGACTAAGCGGAGGCGTTAAAGCAGCTTACGAGACAATGTGCACGTACCTGTAAGTATAGCTTGCTAAAACTCTGTGCTACGTTATTCCTACATTCATTATTATTACATACATGTCGTTCTATGTTTTTTTTTTTTGTAATTTAAGAGGGAATACTGTTTACATTTTACACATGGTGTCCAAGAATAATGTCTCAAAAAATGATTTTAGTATTTTGTACAAACTTAATCGATTCTAGAAGTTTTCTTTGGTTGCGGTTGTAAGTTGTGGTTTCATATGGCTGCTAGTAGGGTCTCCCTTATACAGCTACCTCGCTCGCTCCCTGGTTCATCACCCAGTGAGCGTCGATACCTTGATGACACGGAATCCAAAGGCGTTTAAGGAAGTGCAATTCTTCTATAACTGTGCGGTGTGATTCTGGACGAGACTGCGGCACCTCTCTTCCTACAGCTCAAAGCAAGACAGTCGTTGTTTGTGAAAGAGGCGATCAACAGGTTACTGTCATAGACCCAATCAAGAAATCACATTCAATCGCGTTTTTCGCGTAGTCGACAAACGATTCTCGTCATGCCTGCCGCGAATTGTTATTCATGTGGCTGTCTAGCATGTTTTGAGGTGAGTTTTCAATTTCAGGCGGTACAGGACTCAGTTGTTACAAGTAATTCATGTTGGTGAGATGCAACAACTAATGGTTTTTTTAACGAAATCACTCTGAGTATGGAGATAAGGATAACACTATCCTTCCACTTTTAGTGTAAGTGGTGATGTTGCGTTCCATACGTGGAAAAGTGAACAAGTAAAAACAGGGATTCACAGCAGCCATAAACCCTATTCGAGTGCAGTAGAGACTTTTATACGCTTCACGTATTTTGTGCCGTTAAACGAGAGAACATTCACAGACCATCCTTCTTTTATGGAAGAGGTGGTTAAAAGAGACGGCTACAGGTATCAGGTTCCCACATATGTCGGATATTCCTTTTCTGTGATTGCGAGAAAATTACAAAAATTTCAGTGTAGAGCAGGATGAACTACTACTGCACACTCTTGTACATGTTGCACCATTTCTTAACGGTGAGAAGTGTGAAAACCATAATGGACGATCGGAAGTCGCATTGCGCTATTGGCCTCTGAAGTCGCTTGAGCCGATGGTAGGTAATGTTTTTTGAATAGGAGGGAATCGAAGCGTGTTAAATGTGGCGATTGAGACGTGATGTCAAAAAGTAGATGGAATGATTAGGTAGGGAATGAAGAGATTTTCCCTCAGAATCGGGAAGAAGGAAACATGTGGAAACACTGACAAGAACAATTTACAGGACGATAGGATCTGTGTTACGACGTAGGGAATAACTCCTATGGTACTAGACGGAGCTGTAGAGGATAGGAACTGTAGAGGAAGACAGAGATTGGAATATACCCAACGAATAATTGAGGAAGTATGTTGCAACTGCTACTCTGAGAGGAAAAGGTTGACACAGGAGAGGGATTTGTGGTGGGCTGCACCAAACCACCAGAAGACTGATGACTGAAAAATAAGTTTTTGGTGGGCATTTATGAAAGACCTGCAGAAGCATTGGGTGGCTTGTGCAGCCGATAGTAACATCAGTGAATGAAGTAACTCCAGACATGCTGACAGGAGTTTGACTATCGTCATCAGAACGCGAGATGTAGTTGGGTGGTGGGGTGCATTGTGCTAGGAGGTGGGGGAGGGGTGGGGGATGCAGCACATTGAAGTTTTATAAAAGATAAATTTAAACCTTGATTTCAAACATAACTAAAGAGCATCCCAAGTTTGTACGAGCACACGTGTTAAATGTAAAACTTCTTTTAAAAGTACAGTGATCAAAAATGACTCTGATCATATGGGACTCAACATCTGAGTACATCAATCCCCTATAACTTAGAACTACTTAAACCTAACTAACCTAAGGACATCATACACATCCATGTCCGAGGCAGGATTCGAACCTGTGACCGTAGCGGTCACGCGGTTCCAGACTATAGCGCCTAGAACAGCTCCGCCATAAAGCACAGTGTTCGTAGTCTTATGTGTAACTTAAAATTCACCCCAAATATCTGCCCTTATTCATGCAGGGGATATAGCCTTGTGAAACCAGATGAATCTCCTTTAAATAAGCCGGCCGCTGTGGCCGAGCGGTTCTAGACGCTTCAGTCTGGAACCGCGCTGCTGCTACGGTCGCAGTTTCGAATCCTGCCTCGGGCATGGATGTGTGTGATGTCCTTAGGTTAGTTAGATTTACGTAGTTCTAAGTCTAGGGGACTGTTGACCTCTGATGTTAAGTCCCATAGTGCTTAGAGCCATATGAACCATTTGAAACAATCCTTCGAGGCAAATATTGGACTTCCTGAATGAGATTTTCACTCTGCAGCGGAGTATGCGCTGATATGAAACTTCCTGGCAGATTAAAACTGTGTGCCGGACCGAGACTCGAACTCTGGACCTTTGCCTTTCGCGGGCAAGTGCTCTACCAACTGACCTACCCAAGCACGACTCATGCCCCGTCCTCACAGCTTTACTTCTGTCAGTACCTCGTCTCCTACCTTCCAAACTTTACAGAAGCTCTCCTGCGAACCTAGGAGAACTAGCACACAGTTTTAATCTGCCAGGAAGTTTAATTGGACTTCCTGGTAATAAAAGTCTTTTATACAGGTGTCAGGGAACCTGTCAAGCCCTCAACCCACAACATAGAGGATGATACGATTTTGGCTCAAGATTGTCTTCCTCTACACTACCTGTCTCTCTGGACTTAGGAGACCAATATTACCCCTTCTGCTGTTCAGGTGACTTCCTGAACTTTGTTGGCCATTTCTGGAATATACATCTTGCATTTTAAGTTCAAGTGTAACGCTGGGAAAGGAGTGTTATAAGGCACTATAAGCCGAGCCAACCGGACTTAAGTTCCTTTTTATTTTTATTTTTTTTAGAGAGGTGTTTCTCACGCACCCATTATCCTGTTTAAAGATGTGTAATATAAGGTCTAAATCAGTGGAATGGGAAATGCAGAGAAATTAGTATATAAATGTGTGATATATGTCTATATACACTACAATTTGAGGATGATAAGTCCATGATTGTCAACGATAAAGACGATTTAGTATATATGACGCGAAAACAACGGAAAAGGTATAAGCGATGGAGGTTAGAGATTAACTGGCAGAAAACAAAGTATCTTCCTGTGAGGACTGAACTATCCAGCATCTATGTCTATAGAGAAGAAACCGCAACTTATACATGTTATACACATCTAGAAGTAGAATTTGATACGACAGGTAAGGATGTTCACAAAATTTCGAAACGAATGTGTGAGGCTCGCTTGTTTAAACGGAATCCTTTGGAGTAGCGAAATAGGAAAGAAATGGATAAAGATTATCCATGAAACTATGATCAAAAGTTCCTTGTTGTATGGGGCAGAGCCATGTAGAGAATAAGGTGAAGTTGGGGGCCACAGAAATAGATGTGTTCAGACGATCATGGGACTGTGCGGAAGAGGAAAAGTACATGACGAAGAGGTTCAATTACGAAGGGGTGTAAAAGGGGCATTAACAACCGTCATGGAATAGGAACAAATAATGTTCGTTCACATTTATGAATAGAGCATTCCTGCTCACTTTTGGGCCCCTGTCAAGGTGCATCGCTGTCCCGAACTGCATTTTGCACATTTTGTTTCGATTCGGAGGTATTTGATGTGACAGAATTATATGGAACACCCTACACTTGTTATGTTTATGTCTGACAGATGGATGAGTCCAGGTTATCTACGAAGACCATTCTGTGTATACAACCGAACCGCAGGAAACGCTGAAGGCAGGAGAAATCCCAAGTAGAGGGAACTGTAAAAGCAATGGGATCAAGAGAGTTAAGAGAAGATGAATGGAACGCTTGACGTTTACGAAAATTGGCTGTCGAACAACACAGATCTATAGGGTGTTCCATCTAACTCTGGCACCTCGTATATTTCCGAAACGAAACAAAATGTGAAAAATGCAGTCGGCCAGAGGCTCACATGTGAGCAGGAATGCACCATTCGTAAATGAAACGAACATCACTTTCAACACAAAGTTACGGTTTTTTAAATGACACATGTACGTTTTTTCTACCCAAATGACAGTCAGCGTCGGTAGACTTGTTTTCACTTTTCTGAAGGTAGTATCTTCGGAAATACGTCGATTTAAAAGGATGGCAACGGTGCCACAGTTTCTGCCGTAATGCACATAGCACGGTTTGCCTATGACAGGTATCAGGACAGTGCAGGCAACGCATTACGGTAGAAACTAGAGCACCATTTCCATTACTTAAAGTCTAAGTGTTCCAGAATGTATATGATTTGGATCACTAAAAAAATATAAATAAAAGCAAAAAAAGTAAAAAATTAAAAATCTTAGTTTTGCCTTGAAAGCGATGTTTGTTTATTTGTAGGGACTGTGTATTTCTGCGTATTGTGAGAGCCCCTGACACAGATGCACCCATGGCCAATCGTACTTTTCACTCCTTGTTTCATTTTGGAAATAAATGAGGTGGCAAAGTTAGGTACGACATTCTGTGTACTAATAATAATATCGGTAGGTAAAGGTACTTCACATTTGAAATGTGGCGCACAAACTCTTTTTGGTTCTCTTTCAAATGTCATGTGCCGACAAATCTTGCGATAAAATGGATCGTTTACGAAATGTTAAAATATTCCCATTAGTGTATAAAAAAGGACGGAGACAGTTAGAAATCACAACTTCAGGAATACCTCCCTTTGGTTTCCTGTGAAGCGCTGGAAGTTACAACATCGCGACTGCCAGCTGCACCGAGTTATAACGGCGACGCGGCCTTATTCGTTTGCCGTCCCGCGTCGGCGCTCATCCATCGTCTCTGGAGAGCGCCGGGGATTCGCGGCGAGTCCTCTAGTTACAGGCGGCAATGAGGCGCTCTGAAGAAGGGGGCCGTTTTTCTCGGAAACGAACTGCTGCCAGTGGCGATGGCCCGGCCGGCTGGTAACGGGCCGCGTTATTTACCGACGTTGCCGTCGCGGGCCGACCGCCGCGACGGACGAGTCGATCCCACGCCGCCAATCGATTGACCCACCAACGAGACAGAGAGAGAGGGAGAGAGGGAGACAGAGAACGGGAGACGGAGAATGAGACGAGGAGCAGCGGGCGCCGCTCCATCATCTCGCGGCCGGGCCAGCCCCCTCGAGCGTTCGCTCGCCTCTCGCTCCGTTGTTTTTCGTTCCCGCGAGTGCAGTGCTGGCAACGACAGAGACATTATTTTCGCAACATCTCGCGCCGTTGTTACGTCCCAACTCTCCTGCCGAGAGTGCGTCCCGTGGCAGATCAGTGACCCACTTCTATTTTGGCTGAGCTTCCTGACCTAACGCCTGCATTAACCCACTTCTGTTCTGGACTTGTAATGCAGACACACGTAAGCTATCGGTGTAATAGCACAGTCTCCAGATTCGCCATTGCTGCAATGCCTGGCTGCAGGAAAACTGATGTGCGGCGTTTACATTTCTAGCGAAGCTCTAGCTGAGACTGGATAAAGTTTGTGGATGACATTATTTGTGAAGTTGTTTAAGTAACAGTGCCACAAGAGAAAAGGCACCTCAGGACCACGAAGAGAGTCCGAAAAACTAGTGTTCCAACTGTTTATTTCCTCTAAGTCACTCGACGGCTGCAGGTAAACCAATAGATACTTTTGTCTTTCTCCGGAGTCATAACCGAGGCCAAAAGTCCGGTTTACTTTATACGTATGTACGACGTGCGATGAAAAATTAAGGGGAACCTCTGTTTTTTCTTCACGAATCTTTAGTTATCCATCAACATCAACTTTGTCCCCTTCAAAGTAATCCCCCTATGATATAATACATTTATGTCAGCGCCTTTCTCAATCTTGGAAGCACTTCTGGAACTCAATTTCGTTACGGTGTTCAGCTCCTTCTGCGATTCGTTTTATCTCATAAGTGGTGGCAAAACGACGTTCTTTCATGGTTGTCACAGCCTCGGGAACAGAAAGAAGTCGCAGGGGGCTATACCCAGCGAATACGGTGGCTGAGGACACACAACGGTTTTGTTTTTTGCCAAAATATCATGAACAGGGGTTGAGGAGTGTGGTGTCACCGCCAGACACCACACTTGCTAGGTGGTAGCTTAAATCGGCCGCGGTCCATTTAGTACATGTCGGACCCGCGTGTCGCCACTGTGTGATCGCAGACCTAGCGCCACCACAAGGCAGGTCTCGAGATACGGACGAGCACTCGCCCCAGTTGTACGGACGACATTGCTAGCGACAATACGGACGAAGCCTTCCTCTCATTTGCCGAGAGACAGTTAGAATAGCCTTCTGCTAAGTCCATGGCTACGACCTAGCAAGGCGCCAATTGTAACAGTGCATGTATCTTACGAATCGCATTTGTATAGTCAAGAGAGATGTATCACAAGGAGTCATTAAAGTTAAGTATAAAGCAGCTACGTACTTTTCTTGCTACCATTCAATAGTTATCCTGTTCCAGACTTGACGCCAGTCGGCGTGTGTGTACGCGTGCCTTTCTTTCGGCTACTTCAGTGTGGCGTAACAGTCTTGTTACGTCACAACAAGGAGTATGCGGTAGAGTTATCGTGATGCAATTTCCACTGGTGGTTTGGCCACAATTCCAGTCGTTTTGTTTTGATGCTTCACGCAAACGGCGCATAACTTCCAGGTAGTATTCCTTATTGACCACACTACCATAACCCAGGAAGTCATGATCGGCTATCCCATTGTAGTCCAAGAAGAAAGTGAGAACAGCCTTTACTTGTGATTGAACTTGTCGAACTTTTTCGGTCTTAGCTCTAAAGGCATTTTCCATTTTTGACGAATGGGCCTTGGTTTCCACGTCATTCCTGTATACCCTTGATTCGTACTGTAACGCTGCGCTTTGTGCACACACGATACTCTTTAAAGCCTGTACTATGGTAAGTTGACGGGCTTCACCTTGTGAGAAAGGATTTTTGTATAGATATTGACCGCGTGTACCTGAATGGAGGCAAATCAGACTTACATTCACTCTGTAATAACAATGATACGTCAAGCAAGTCCGAAATGCAACTACACGTCAGGACGGACAAGAAACAACACAGAAGATGCTACCAATTTGTTAATAATACGGCTGCTAGCCTAATTAGGCATTAACTGAGTTTCTTCCCTGTACAAGTTGATTTACGTTCAAGCAAAACAACACGTAGTAACACAGCATAATATGGTAAATTTTAGAACCAGAAAATCTATTGAACTGATAATTTCACTTTTTGTACTAATATGGATAAACCATAAATACATAACACTACACTATAATGTTTACTACAAAACTTCGTACTGTCTATAGATCTGATTAAAATCGGGCATAGGTTACCCTAGAAATAGCACTTTCGAATCACACACACAATGTCAATTTTGATAAAGGTAAAACACTGATAAATTTTGGTTTTTCATATTGACTTTAACTTTGCTGATCAAATCAGTCTAGAACACTTCAGAATTCAAATGAATAAAAAATAGGGGGGGACCCTGAAACTGTTATGATCACTGTATTAAAACAATTAATTACTGAAATCATTATGCCCTCAAGATTTCCAATATATGATTTACTACTCTATTTGTCTTATTTCCTGCTCATTTAAATACCATTATATCAGCCTCAAAATAATTAAACTTCATTTCTAAATCGATATCAAAATTATCTTCCAACTTTGTCAGACCTTTGTTATTCGTCTATTAGTTCATTAACAAAAAAAGTTCTTTAAACATCATTCTAACATAGCTAGGTCTGCAGGTAATTATTATTAACATAAACTTTAATTCTTCATTTCGGGACACTCGGATTGCACAACATTTGGAAAGGACCCTGGCTAGGTTAGTTGTGAGAATAATTAAATGATAGGACAGTTCTGGTAAAATTTAAGTTGTTATTGAACAGTATGGAACGAAAGTAACACTGGTCCACACGAATACAGTACTAAAAGTTTCAACCTGTTCGTATCGATGCGGCGGTTGGCGGGCGGCGAGATGGCGAGGCACAGAGCACACACACAACCACAGCAATGGCTCTTGATGTATCGGCACTTTACTTCTTCATAGCATCGCAATACTTTTCCATTTAGTGCCTATGGAATTTTGCCATGCTGTATAGGCGTCTGAACGGCATATCCGAGGCTCAATGAAACTACGTCTTCCAGGAGAGCCTCCTCGATCCAGAGCGTGTTTCTCAGACCAATGCCCAACTCCAACTACTACTGCTGAGCCCGTTATGCCGTACAGCGCCCGCGTGCATTTTCCCGCGCTCGCCTGCCATCCACCTTTTACCGCTCCCCTACAGACAGGGTATTCACCCGAGGTTTTGCATTCTACATATCCTAATACATTGCCTATGTATGGACCAGACGCACAATTACAATTTTAACGTCTTACAATAGTTTCAACGTTTCTTACATTTCAATTCTATTACAATATTGTTTGACATTTGACATAAACATTAATATTCATATTGAAATTTGTTTACAGTTTTCTTAACACAATGACATGAAACAAAAAAGAAATGAAATCAGAACATCGATTACACTAATTTATCGAAAATCAGAAGAAAAAAATATTACATGTACAATAGTACAGCGTTGTTGTTGTTACAGTACCCTGCTGTAACATTCTTTAGAAGTTCTGGATAGTTATAGATTTCATTCAGCAATTCCTGAGCGATGTATATGCGACGTCGTTTTTGGACAAAATGCAACAATTTCGGTACAAACTTCGCTGCTACACGTTTCACGCCCAAAACATCTGAAAAAAATAGCTTGTCGTGAGCCAAAGGATATTCTGACATTATCAGCAGTGTCTCTGATTGCGATTCGACGGTTTTCCAGAACCATACTCATTACGTCTTCCACACTGCCGTCAGTAACTGATGTGTTACGGCATCCAGGGCTGTCGTCGCATTCAATATCTTCTCGACCATATTTGAAATGTTTGTACCACTCGTAAACTCTTGTCTTACTCTGTAAGGAACATGTGTACCAACAAGGTAAAAAAGTTTTGAAAGTTGGATGCATAAAGCCGCCAAATTTAAAAATCACACCTCGTATTCAGGATCTACCCGGGACCGCATACTTCAAATACAAATAAAAACACACAGTAGTCAGTGACTAAATTATTATATTTTTGTACACGGGTATACAAACTCTATTTACTTATTATTCTATAAAAAGAAAAAGCCTATGTCCTTTTTTCATATACTGCAAAACTGTTGCAGGCGTCTTATTTCTGTTTAAAAGTTGTCGAATGGAAACAGTTTTCTACAAGTTAAATAAATAGTGTAACCCTCCCACGCCAACGAAACTCTTCTTCTTAATACGAGGGTACCTCAACAACCAAGTTACAAGTGTCACATCACACTAAGACCATCACTCAAAAAGAGAATAGAGTACATGTTCTGTGCTTCCTGCAGACTAAGTTCTCCTGCACCAGACGTGACAAATGCATCAGAGTGCCTGTGTTAGATGGCGTGGTAACTGGAAACGTACTCCAAAGCTGAAATGCGCAGGGCAGTACAATTCTTTGGGGTAAAAAATTTGTGGTAAGATCTCATGGGATCAAACCGCATAGGTCATCGGTCCCTAAGCTTACACACTACTTAATCTAACTTAAACTAACTTACGTTATGGACACTTTTTTTTCACTAGCTGCTTATATTTTATGACCCACCGTCTAATTTCTTATGGTGGGTCGTATGTTGCCACTTAGCCGCTGTGAATGGGTCTGGGGTCCGGAGTGACTGAATGTAACACCACACCGGATCCCGTCCCCACTCACACCGTTGCCCGTGTCCCGCCACGTGGAGGCGGGTTCTGTTTAGATCCATTTCGTATCTTTTTTTTTTTTGTGCAGCATTAGAAATACTTATAACTAATACAAAATCAAGTAAGATATTAATAAACAAAACGAAATTAAATATTTAGAAAGAAGGAAGGAAGAGAACTGAATAGAGAAGGGATGGGTATAACATTGACCGTCACCTGGTTGTGGGCGGCGGCCCGGGTCTTGGAATGACCCTCAAGACGCTGGCCGTCGCTCACCATGCCTTTAAAATCTACCATCCTAAAAACTAACTTAGCTAGAAGATATTAGGATACGTTAAAGCTAGAAACTAAGACTAAGACCTCCATGTCCAGCCTGCTGAACTATTTACGATATACAATAGAGAGGTAACTGATTTTGTGCTTGGCTCAAAGTTGCTAATGAAAGGGTACTTGTGGTAAAAGTAATAAGGTAATGACGCTAACGGTTTGTGTTGAGCTTACAAGGCTCCTAGTAGAGTACATCAGGTGCAAGCACCTCCCGGCCCCGCCAACAACACGACCAGAACGGTGGTTTTCCCCGATCTACCATAGGTATACAGCGGGTCGGGCTCAAAAGAGAGGAACCACAATTAAGATCCTTCCATACAGGACGCGCGCCGCCTCTTACCAGGGGGCGTAGGTCCCTTGAAGAGGTGCCTAACTTTAAGCTTCAGATCAGAAGTTATTAGTGTAGTGGAGGTTGAGGTATAGGCTGTGTAGGTTGGTTGTACAAACAATTCACGCTGCCAATGAGACTTACAATGATACGTGGTGTGGCAGTTACCACCTTCCGGCCCCGCCAGCAACACAGCCTGAACGGTGGCTTTCCCCGATCTACCATAGGTATCCAGCGGGTTGGGCTCAAAAGAGAGGAACCACAATTAAGATCCTTCCATACAGGACGCGCGCCGCCTCTTACCAGGGGGCGTAGGTCCCTTGAAGAGGTGCCTAACTTTAAGCTTCAGATCAGAAGTTATTAGTGTAGTGGAGGTTGAGGTATAGGCTGTGTAGGTTGGTTGTACAAACAATTCACGCTGCCAATGAGACTTACAATGATACGTGGTGTGGCAGTTACCACCTTCCGGCTCCGCCAGCAACACAGCCTGAACGGTGGCTTTCCCCGATTCACCATAGGTATCCGTTGGGTTGGGCTCAAAAGAGAGGGACCACAATTAAGATCATTCCATGCAGACTGTGCGCTGCCTCTTAACGAAAGGCGTAGGTCCCTTGAAGAGGTACCTAGCTTTAAGCTCTTATTAGACATGGAGATGCTGTTAACTACTTACATATAAGGTGCAATCTGTTTTTAGGATTGTGTGTGACTTGTGCACCTCTTGCCGGTTGTTCCACTCTGTTCTTTGAATCTGACTTTGTTGACACTATGGATCATCCGCGCTGGACGCTTCAATATCTATGTTGGTGCCCTGGTCTGTATCTGTTTCTTCTTCATCACTCGTGGTGCTAATCTGTGTCCGCTTGGGCATCGTGACGTCTGTTTGGACCGACTGGCCTTCGGTAGGGTCTGTTGCGCAAGTATTCTATTTGTTGGATCTTCGATATTTCGTCCGTTATTTTGTTGAGTTCAGTCCACCTTTCCGGGTCGCGTATTATGGCATGTAGTTCGTTCTGTGTGTTCAGGCGATTTATGTGTACTGTGTGTCTTATGTTCGTGCGTTGTCCGCAGAAGAAGACAGTATGTTCAGGGGAACCTTCTTCCCCGCATGTGCATCTATTAGTCTGCTGCAGACTCACGCGGTACAGGTGCGTGGGATAAGGGCCATGTCCTGTGATGAAATGTACCATACCGCGGCTGGGATCAATATGTTGTAGTTTTAGTCTTTCCCGGATGTCAGGGAAGAAGTTGTATACACGGCGGCCCTTATCGCTGTTGGCCCACTCGCTCTGCCAGGTATCCACTAGCCATGCTCTGAGTTGGCGTATTGTCTCAATCAGTACACCAGTGATCTGCCGAACCTGGTCTATTCTCCCCATCCTAAGCCAGCACATTGCTGCGCGGTACCTGATGGTGATATCTATGGGGAAGATTCCCATGACGACACATAGTGCGTCATTTGATGTTGTGTTGAATGCCCCTGTTAGTCGAAGTAGTACACTTCTTTGGCCTCGACGTACAATGGTTCTGTTGGTGGAGAGATTTAACCTGTGGGCCCACGTACTGGCAGCAAATCATAGTACTGACTCGAAGAGAGCGCAGTAGTATGTTCGTGTCACTGACAGGGGTAGTCTGAATTGTTCCGAATTTAGCCTAGCCAGTTTGTGTAGTATCTTTTCTGCTTTTTTGTGCATATTCGCATGTGTTCGTGGAAGTTCAATCGTTCATCAATGTATACTCCTAGATAGCGTGTCACTGCTAGTCTTTTAATGTTTGTGTCCCCGATTTTGACTATTGGGTTCCTGCGCAGGATACCCTTTAGCAATGTATAAGTTGTTTTGTTTCCTGCTATTTTTAATTTATTATCTGTGCACCATTGGGTTATTGTCCTAAGTGTTCCATTGGCTCTTTCTTCTAGCTGGGCACGGTTATTTGCTGAAACTACGACGAGTAGATCATCAACATAATCGACAACTCCATCTGTCAAGATGTGCTCCTCTAGTAACTGTAGGAGCGGTTCTATAACTATGTCCCAGAAGATGGGACAGCAGATCGACCATTGTGGACAGCCTTTTGTAATTCGTTTAATCACTTTCTGGTTGTCCATTTGCCAAACGACCGTTCTGTCTCTGCAGTAGTCCATGAAGCTATTATACAGAGACTCCGGTACCTGCAGGTGTCTGAGCCTCTTGAACAAGGCCTGCCACCAGTGGTTGTCGAAGGCACCTGAGATGTCTATCATAACTGTAAGTGTGTATTTGGAGGGTGTGTCGTGTACTAGTTGGAGTGCTCTGTTAATTGCGTCGTCTATAGATTTCCTTTCCCTGCAGCCGTGCCGGCCGGTGTGGCCATGCGGTTGTAAGCGCGTCAGTTTGGAACCGCGTGACCGCTACGGTCGCAGGTTCGAATCCTGCCTCGGGCATGGATGTGTGTGATGTCCTTAGGTTAGTTAGGTTTAAGTAGTTCTAAGTTCTAGGGGACTGATGACCTCAGTAGTTAAGTCCCATAGTGCGCAGAGCCTGAAGCCGTATTGGTGTGGTGTCAGTCCCCGTAGTGTTCGGTGTGCTTGTAGTCTTTGGTAGAGTAGTTTTTCTTGTACTTTATCGAGTGTATTGACAAGGCAAATTGGTCTGTATGACTTGGGATCTGATGGGTCTTTGTCTGGAGCCTTTTTGATGATAACCGCCTTCGAGGTCTTCCACACTGCAGGCACACGGCCCAGCCTTAATGCATCGTTTAACAACGTTGTGAGAAACGGGGTGATCTGCGGTGCAATTTGTTTCAGTACCTCAGAGTGGATACCATCCGGTCCAGGCGTCTTTTTTGTTTTTGAGTTCTGAGATCGCTGTCGCCACTTCTTCCTGCGCAAATGGACAGGTGACGGTTGGTGTGGTGCATACTGTGTCTACTTCGCGTCTCAGTGCTGCATGTTGTGGTGTGTTTGTGTCTGCGATGTCGTCAGGTAGGAGTTTGCTCAGCAGGAAGTCCGCTGTGCGTCTCCAGCCCTTAGTCATCTCACGATCCTCCTGTCGCAGCGTTCCCAGAACCAGTGGGCTCTTAATTTTATCTGTCACGATTTTGTATGGTTCCCCCCAAATGTTTAGTTGTGTTTGTGCTGCTACATGACTGTCTTTCTTGGTCTTATTCAGCTCAAGTTTATATTTGTCCTTGGCAATCCGGTAGTCGTGTAGTCGTAATTGACTTTCTCTATCTGAAATTCCTCGTTGGTAAAGCTTACGTTTACGTTTTGAGTCTTGTTTGAGTCGTGTTAATTGTGTAGTCCAGGGAATATTTTGGTGTTTTGTCATTCTTTGTGTGGGTATGCAGGTGTTCTGTGTGTGTGTGTGATGATATCTGTCAGCACGTGTGCTCTGTAATCAACACTGCCGGTGATGTCTTGCGGTGTGTGCCCATGTATTTTTTGTCTGACCCTGTCCCAATCTGTTTTGTCAAATAATAGTCTTTTTGGTAGTGTTTCTGTGTTGACTTTTGGTGTACCACTTAAGGTTAGTGTGGTGATGTTGTGGTCGCTAGCAGTGATCTGGTCATGTACGGTCCAGTCACGTATGTGTTTGATGGCGGCATTATTGACGAGGGTGATGTGTATGTTTGATGAATGACCGTTGTGTCCGATGTGAGTCGGGTGATGTCCTTCCTTGATGAGTACGTGTAGTCTTTTTTCTTGGATGATGTCATTTATTATTCTACCTTTGTCGTCAGTTCTGTCTGAATGCCACAGGGTTGATCTCGCATTTATGTCTGCACAGATGAGAAATTTTTTGTTGCCAGTGTATTGCGCAACATCTCTGATGAGATCTGCGTATGGTTTGATGCAATGACAGAATTGGGCGTACAGCGACGCGATGATCCAAGTATCCCCCTTGTGTGTGACTTCAGCTGTAACTAGGTGCTCGGAACAGAGTTCTGTAATTTTGACTGAATGTATTTCTTTGTTTAGTATTATGACAGATGCCATTCAGCCTGTCCCCTCCACAACTGTCACTGCACTTGGAGGAAAGTTGGGGATATGCCCTTGTCTAGTGCAGGGCTCCTGTATGCACATAATGTCACTTTTTAGTTCACGTAGGACCCGTGGTAGCTCCGAATTTACAAGTATATTCCGCATAGCATTAAGCTGTGCTATTAGCAGTTTGGGTGTTTAACGGTGGCGTAGCACTTGCTGCCAGTTTGACTGTAATCGAAGTATGTTCTCCCGTGAGCCCTTACGTGATCCTTGTAAAGCTTGTCCATATCGAATGGTTCCTCCCTGCGGGTGCACGCCTGCATGAGCAGTTCTAGTAGGCTGTCTGGATCTGTTGGAATATTCTCCGTTTTGAGAATCAGTCTATCGGTTTGCTCTCATGTACGGAAACAAACAGATTGGCCGTACGGGTGTAGGGTGTGCATGAGCATCCGCTGTTCCGTCTCTAAGATGTCTCTTTTTTCTAGCCTACTTAATTTTACATTTATATCTAGCTTGTCGTAACTAAAACTATCGGTGTCGATGGCGTGTGTTGGCGTCTCTGTAGCCGTGAAGTGTCGTGATGGTGTAGTGGCGTTGCTGTGCACCTTTGCGGGGGGCGCTGGATTAGCTTCCTCGTTGGTTGTTGTGGGGGTTTCCTTGGGCGTCGGCATTGAGGTTGTTGGTTGGGGGGCTGCGAAGGTGTTGGTATCATCAGGGGTATGCACTTTCGTATCACTAGGTTTTGAGGCAGCCTGCGATTGCCGCGATTGGTCGTCACACACTTTCACTTTCTTGACTCTCTTAGGCTGTTTGGGTTTTCAATGTAGTTTTAGTTTCCTAAAGGCTGTGATGATTCGTTTGTTTTTTGTGTGTTTCGTTTGTGCATTCTTGATGTGTATCAGATGTGTTGGTTGTTTGTGCCTCCATTCTGCATTGATTTGACGTGATTTGGTTCCCACTTGACTGCTCGTCTACGCTATCTCTGACAGACATAGCAGCTTTTGGTATGTTATGCGCACTGTCGCCTCTATTGCCAGACCATTCGCAGACTTTTGTTGCGGTTGTTGCTGCGGCTTTTTGTGTGGCATTCGTGGTGTCTGCCGGCGCTATGGCCTGTTCGGTATTACGGTTTCGAATATCATTGTTATCAACACTACAATCTCTGGCGTAAGGGCAATAATAGACGTCGTCTTCTTCCTCTGTCAGTGAGTCAGAGAGAGTTATTTTGCGTTTGATTTGATTACAGTCTGAGGTGTCTGATTTGTCCATGTTTTCCGTTTCGGCTCCAGTTGTGCTGGCTTGCGTTACGGTTGCGTTGTGTTTAGCACCGTTGGGTTCAAGGTCTCACCTTGTATGAATTTCATTGGTATGATGCGTCCTTCGCATTTTGTAGTGTCGTATGTGCGTCGTTGTGCTGGAGTGGATGGGTGATCTTGAGTCGTTAGCAACGCTGTTGTGTGCAGTTGCTTCGGTTGGTCATGTGTGGTCTGGTTTTCTGGTCTGTCGGTATCAGGATTTGGGGTTATCATGTCTATTCTCAGTAGTTCGTCTTCGAGTTCGTCTATCCTGTTCATAAGGGTCGTCTGGAATGTCATCCAGTACATTATTTGTCTTTTGATTAGTTTGGCGGCTTCTGGTGACATTTGTCCGGTGAGTGTTAGGTCGTCTATGATTGCATGATGGCTGTCCTCCAGGCTAGTATTGCGTATCAAGCCTGGAATGTGACCATTGTTGGGGTAGCCGTCAGGTAATAGTTTTTGCCTCTTACGCCAGAGTATTGCACGTAGATGGTTTCTGTGCCTGGTGGATGGTGACTTGTATGATCTTCTTTTTTCAGGGGTTGATTTATGGAGCATGTTGGTTGACTCAGGGGGGTGTTCAGTTGCCATACTCAGTATTGTCAATTAGTCTATCAAGCAGGTGTTTGTAGGTGTGGCAGACGCCACCCTTGCTCTTATTGCAAATTCGGTTCCTGTTCCTGCACGGAATGCAATCGTTGGGCTCTGATGCTCGACAGTCCGCGCGTTTGTGGCCCTTTTTACCACATCTTGATCAGGTCGTACTTGTGTCTGCGCAGGCTTTGGTTGTATGGCCAAGGTCACAACAATTGTAACACTGGCTCACAGACGTAAAGTCTTTGACAGATAGGGATTGGAAGTCTATGTACACCCTTCCTTTTTTGGTGAGGTAGCAATATATTCTGGGTGTGACTTCCAACACTTGATGGTTGTATCCCTTTGCTTTGGGCCCTGTGCGGAATCTGATTTTCACGTCTTTGTCGAATTCGTCTTTTGTGAAGTCGTCACTGAGATTATGGACAACACACACAGCCATGGCCGAGTGAGGACTCGAACCTTCGACGGGGGGAGCCGCGCGGACCGTGACATGACGCCTGAAAACGCGCGGCTACCCCATGTGGCTAATCCTTTTGGGGCATAAACGTCTGAACTGCACAAAGATTCACCGTGACATTGTGGCATTATATGGACTAAACGCAATGTCGCGTCTAGCAGCAGCGCCAACAGTTTGACCATGGTCAGACGGACATGGGTGATGCTGACCAGGACAGGCGTCGACATAGAACATAGACTACAATGTCCAGGCAGTCGCGGAACTAATTCGTGACAGTCGCAGGTTTCCCGACAATGAGGACGTTCACCCAGCTGTTCTCGAATGGCTTCGTCACCAAGGAGGAGGAGGAGATCAATATGTAACGTCCCGTCGACAACGAGGTCATTAGAGACAGAGCACAAGCTCGGACAGGGGAAGGACGGGAAAGGTAATCGGCCACGCCCTTTCAAAGGAAACATCCCAGCATTTGCCTGAAGCTATTTAGGGAAACAAATCTAAATCAGGATGGCCGGACACGGGTTTGAGCCGTCGTCCTCCCGAATGCTAGTCCAGTGTGCTAAACATTGTCACCTCGATTCGTTGCGACACTGAAGATCGGATTTGTATCCTCTGGAAACTGAGTGGTTGGTAGAACTTTCCGACGGCTATTTACAGAAACTTGGTGACTATCCTGAAGAATACTGTCAACTACCTGTGACTCTTTGGAGTGTAGCCCAGCACTGAATCAAAGATACTTGGCTAGCCAAAATTGTGAGTACCTGTCTTTTTGATGTTCTGTCGTATATTTCACAAGGTAATCGTTAATTTTGTGCCCTGAGAGACTCCAATTACGCATACACTAAACCATTCGGCCTGCGAGTATCTACATCGCCGTGTCCAGCAGCTGAGACTGAGAAGTAAGAGGCTGGGAAGACAGTGATACTTCTTTGTACGTTGCACGTTACTAGTTCATATTTGAAAAGACCATGTCCACAGGATACAGTTTGTTACACACACACACACTATAAAGTAAATTTATCATCATGAGTCAGCACTTACTCTCATTTATGAGATACTTCTTTTTTTTTTCATTTCCACAGATGGAAATTGCCGGCGTCGTAGTTAACATTCTCCGCGGATTTTGAGGAACCGTGAAAACAGATCATTTCATCGTAATATATGTAGGATATAGTGGTTAAGTCGTAACTAAATAACCAAAATAAATTTTATATTTCCAGAAGTTATATGGATACGGGGTGGTCACAAACAGTCTGAAAAGCTTGTAAGACTGTTGCAGGGAAGATTCTGCTGAGAAATAACTAAGGAAAAAAATTCGAACCGTTGTACAGTTTTCGAGTTATTCAGCATGGAAGTTAGCCAATCAGGTCATGGTCCGTGCAAATAGAATCACTTTCGCACGCTGAAATGTGGCAATGCACTGGCATCCGTGGGTCCGTGAGTTACCACTTATCCGCCGCGCGGGATTAGCCGAGCGGTCTAGGCGCTGCAGTCTTGGCCTGTGCGGCTGGCCCCGGCATGGGTGTGTGTGTTTGTCCTTAGGATAATTTAGGTTAAGTAGTGTGTAAGCTTAGGGACTGATGACCTTAGCAGTTAAGTCCCATAAGATTTCACACACATTTGTACATTTTACCACTTGTTAAAATGCCCATTAGCATTTGAAATTTGCCTTTTTCACAAGTGATAAATATGAGCCAGGTGAACAAAAGTTACGCTTGTTAGGTTTGAGGAAACCAAGTGAAGATCACGTTGGCAACACTGCTTCTGGAAAGATGCATGAATCTGCGTGCGCGAATTCCTTATTGGCTAACTTCATTCCTAAATAACTCGGAAACGGCGCAACGTATCGGACTATTTTCTGAAAAATTATTCCTCTGTACAACCTACCCTACAACACCCTCACATGGTTTTCAGACTATTTCTGACCACCCCGTATGTTTCAGATATGATCAATAATAAACTGATAAGCGATAGGCAAGAGACAATCCTCCGTGAATTAACCCCGAAATTTCTTTTCCACGTGTGTGGGAGTCTGTTCAAAAATGGTTCAAATGGCTCTGAGCACTATGGGACTCAACTGCTGAGGTCATTAGTCCCCTAGAACTTAGAACTAGTTAAACCTAACTAACCTAAGGACATCACAAACATCCATGCCCGAGGCAGGATTCGAACCTGCGACCGTAGCGGTCTTGCGGTTCCAGGCGGGAGTCTGTCGGTGTGCAGATTTCACGTCATCATAAGTGCCTGAATGCTTTTTATTTGCACAATAGCGGAACGGAAGGCGCATAAAAACAAAGTTGCACATTCCATTAAACTGCAAATATGAAGTATAATAAGGGAATGAAAAAAAATTAATAACTGCACTATCGCGGATCTACTAATGCAGAGTTATCTCAAAAATACATCAAAATGGAAACAAAAGCTGCCGTTAAAGATTTGCAGAATAGATCTGATTAATGTTTACAAACTGGCTCTGATCCGGATGATTATATTTCCGATATTCACTCGCCATATTTTTTTAATCGTTTTATGCACAGCAAAGCTGATAATGGAAGCCTGTAGCTACTAAACGTAGTGCCCAAATATTACTATCAAGACCGAAAGCACAAGGGATGATCAAAAAGTTTGAGGATGTTGCTGTAGCGTGTATGCAACGTAGCATGACTCAGATGCGGGTATACAAGCCCCGATATGAAGGCAAGAGTTTAGTGCGGCATTCGTGTCTTTTCGGCGTGCGTTCGGTAAATGCGTAAATTTCAAATATGGCCACATATTATCAATTGCGTCCAAAGAGGACCTACAATATATTTTCTCATCTGTCGAAGTACAAACACCGGTAGACTTCAATCGGACAATGGAGAGTGTGTGTAGGGCAGCACGTCTGCAGAAAACCCCCGTTGAGCAGTGGTGCGCCAGATGCCGTGCTGGTCGCGATTCGACACGAGATGCCGGTCGATCTGGGAGGCACCCTCACCCATTCTAGAAACCTGCTGTTCCCGTCACTGAGGAACGTTGCGGCGCAGTGCTGCAGAAATTACTGCTTTCAGTTAAGGCCAAACGTCCGGAAAACGTGTGACAAGGGTTGCTGCTGCAACCTGATAACGCATATCCCCATATCGCTAGCGTCGTAACGCAGAAGTTACGACAAGTGGGAGAGCGTCGAGCACCCTCCATATAGTCCAGATCGCTCCCCATGCAGTTATCACACCTTCGGTCCCTTAAAGAAGGCCTTGATGGATCGACGATTCATGCTGGATGCGGATGTGCCGCAGGCAGTTGCTGACTTCTTCATGAGCAGGACACGGTGTCTTAACAAACGTGTATCTTCAGCCTCGTTCTTTGATGGTATGATTGTCCCTATGCTCACGGCGATTTTGCCTGATTGGCATACCGATTCTGGACTTGAAGCCCTTCGAATAGAAATTTTGTGGGTGCCCCTTATAAATAACAAACACATAATCCATATATCCTTGAAGTATGTATGAACTGTATAATGTGATGTAACATAAAAGTACCGTCCCTTAGTGTGGCTTGGCTTTGAGCACTATGGGACTTAACATCTATGGTCATCAGTCCCCTAGAACTTAGAACTATTTAAATCTAACTAAAAGGAGATCACACAACACCCAGTCATCACGAGGCAGAGAAAATCCCTTAGTGTGGTTATTTCACTATATGTGTGTGAGAGAAAGTAGTATTTGCCTAATTCTTCCCGCCGGTGTGGCCGAGCCGTTCTAGGCGTTTCAGTCTGGAACTGTGCGACCGCTACGGTCGCAGGTTCGATTCCTGCCTCGGGCATGGATGTGTGTGATATCCTTTGGTTAGTTAGGTTTAAGTAGTTGTAAGTTCTAGGGGACTGATGACCTCAGAAGTTAAGTCCCATAGTGCTCAGAGCCATTTGAACCATTTTTTTTCTTTTGCCTAACTCTTCTCGGAACGGACAGTGTCGTAGTTCTAATAATAACGTACTGCGTGATGCAAAACGCCTGTTAATAATACAACAGTGGGCAAAACGTAAGGTCGAAAGAAAGTTTCGCACGATGTGGCATTGTCAAGTATGAGTAGCTCGATGAATCTGAAACCGTACGTAGGAAGAATGCCACCATATATTACACGAGGTAACCGAATGAAATACGCAATGACACGTATAGAAATAAAACGTTCGGTCAATGACAGTAACTACACTGTAGGCACCGCGATTCGGAACGATCTTCCGGACATTGCAAAAGCCGGGACATAGTTCTTAATAGGGTGAGTGGTCACCACGGGCGTCAAGCTGGTAAGAAGATCTGTGGTAGGGCGTTCATTTGCTCCCTAGTGCGGTTGACAACTGCCAGTGTATGAGCATATGCTGCAACACGTATCCCCAACGCATCCCACAAGTGCTGAATGGAATTTAAGTTGTGGAAACTGGTTGGCCAGTCCATTTGCTAATATTATCTCTGACTAAGAATTCCTGCACCTACGCTGTTCGCTGCGGTCGCACAGTCATCCATGAAAGGGATACGAGAGTCGAATGCACCCCTGATTAGATAGTGGGGAAGCAGCCAGTGTCAACCACCGTTGACTGTTGAGTGTGCCATCTTCAAAGCTTTTGAGGGCAGAACACGCATGCAACATAATGTCAAACCATAAAACGGTGATCAGCAAAACAATCACGTTCGACAATGCTCCTGGGTGCGTTACGTGTTCTCCCCTCTCAGCACATGAAGAGACGTCAAGTATTATTTTTTTTTTCTGTCATCAGTCTTCTGACTGGTTTGATGCGGCCCGCCAATAGTTTCTCTCCTGTGCTAACGTCTTCATCTCAGAGTAGCACTTGCAACCTAGGTCCTCAGTTCCAATCTCTGTCTTCCTCTACAGATTTTGCCCTCTACAGTTCCCTCTAGTAACATGGAAGTCAGTCCCTAATGTCTTAACAGATATCTGCTTGCCAGTGTTTTTCACATATTCCTTACCTCTCCGATTCTGTACAGAACCTCCTCATCCCTTACCTTATCATTCCAGCTAATTTTCAACATTCGCCTGTAGCAAAACATCTCAAACGCTGTGATTCTCTTCTGTTCCGGTTTCCCCAGAGTCCATGTTTCACTAACACACAATGCTGTGCTCCAAACGTATATTCTCAGAAATTTTTTCCTTAAATTAAGACGTCTGTTTGATGTCAGTAGACTTCTCTTGGCCAGGAATGCCTTTTCTGCCAGTGCTAGTCTGCTTTTGATGTTCTCTTTACTCCGTCGGTCATTGGTTTTTTGGTATCTAGGTAGAAGAATTCCTTAACTTCATCTACTTCGTGACCATCAATCCTGACGTTAAGTTTCGCGCTGTTCATATTTCTGCTACTTCTCAGTACTTTGGTCTTTCTTCGATTTACTCACAGTCCATATTCAGCACTCATTAGACAGTCCCTCCCATTCATCAGGTGATGTAATTCTTCTTCACTTTCACTCAGGATAGCAATGTTATCACCGAACCGTATCATTGATAGCCTTTAATCTTGAATTTTAATTCCAGTGCTGAAGGTTTCTTTTATTTCCGTCATTGCTCCTTCGATGTACAGATTGAGCAGTAGGGGCGAAAGACTTGCACCCTTCTTAATCCCAGCATTTCGTTCTTGGTCAACCGCTCTTATTGTCACCCTTCGGTACTTGTATATATTGCATATGGCCCGTCTCTCCCTAAACCATACCCCAATTTTTCTCAGAATTTCGAACATCTTGCACCATTTTACACTGTCGAACATTTTTTCTAGGTCGACAGAGCCTATGAATGTGTCTTGATTTTTTTTTAGTCTTGCTGCCCTTATAAACCGCAACGTCAGAATTGTTGTTTCTGGTGCCTTTAACTTTCGTAAAGAACTGATCGTCATCTAACACTTCCTCAAATTTCTTTTCCATTCTTTTGTGTATTATTCTTGTCAGCAACTTGGATGCATCACCTGTTAAACTGATTGAGCGATAATTCTCTCACTCGTCAGCTCTTGCAGTCTTCGGAACTCTGTGGATGATATCTTTCCGAAAGTGAGACGGTATACTGCCAGACTCATACATTCTTCACGTCAACTTGAATAGTCGCTTTGTTGCCAGTTCCGCTAATGATTTTGGAAATTCTGATGGAATGTTATCGATCCCTTCTGCCTTATTTGATCTTAAGTCCTCCAAAGCTCCCTTAAATTTTGATTCTAATACAGGATCACGTATCTCTTCTAAATCGACTCTTGTTTCTTCTTCTATCACATAAGACAAATTTTCCCCCTCATAGAGGTCTTCCATGTACTCTTTCCATCTATCCGCTCTGTCCTCTGCTTTTAATAGTGGTATTCCGGTTACACTCTTAATGTTACAACCCTTGCTTTTAATTTCACCGGAGTTTTTTTTGCTTTCCTATATGCTGAGTCAGTTCCTCCGACAATCCTTCCTTTTTTGATTCTTCACTTTTCTCATTCATCCATTTCGTCTTAATCAGTAAACACTTCTGGGCTAAGTTGCCGTGGTCGATCTGTAGAACTTCTTCTCCCTGACGTTTCGTTCTCAACTGCGGAGAACATCTTCCGAGGTGAGTCGACTCACCTCGGAAGATGTTCTCCGTAGTTGAGAACGAAACGTCAGGGAGAAGAAGTTCTACAGATCGACCACGGCAACTTAGCCCAGAAGTGTTTACTGATAAAGACGCCGGCCGTGGAAGTCTACATGGAATCATTTCGTCTTAGCTTCCCTCCACTTCCTGTTTATTTTATTCCTCAACATTTTTTGTTTCTATATTCCTGAATTTCCCTGAACGTTTTTGCACTTCCTTATTCCATCGATCAGCTGAAGTACGTCATCTGTTACTAATGGATTCTTTGCAGTTATCTTCTTTGTACCTATGTTTTTCTTTCCAGCTTCTGTGATTGCTGTTTTTGGTGACGTCCATTCCTCTTCAACTCTACTTCCTATTGGACTATTATTTACTGCTATATCTACAGCCTTAGAGAACTTCAAGCGTGTCTCGTCATTCCTTAGTACTTCTGTTTCCCACTTCTTTGCGTATTGGTTCTTCCTGACTAATCTCTTAAACTTCAGCCCACTCTTCATCACTATTACATTGTGATCTGAGTCTGTATTTGCTCTTGGTACGCCTTACAATACGGATTCTGATTTCGGAATCTCTGCCTGACCATGATGTAATGTAACTGATGTCTTCCTGTATCACCCAGCCATTTCCATTTACATCTCCTCCTCTCGTGATTCTTGAACAGACTATTCACTATTACTAGCGGAAATTTATTACAAAACTCAATTAGTCTCTCTCCTCTCTCATTTCTAAGCACATATTCTCCTTCAACCTTTCCTTCTACTCCTTACCCTACAACTGCATTCCAGTCCCCCTTGAGTATCATATTTTCATCTCTCTTTGAATATTGTCTTACCTTTCATTATCCTCATATACTTTCTCTACCTCTCCATCTTCAGCTTGCGACGTCAACGTATTTACCTGAACTATCGTTGTCGTTATTGGTTTGCTGTCAATTCTGATACGAATAATCCTGTCACTGAACTATTCACAGTAACACACATTCTGCCCTACCTTCCTATTCATAACGAATCCTACTCATCTCATACCATTTTCTGCTGCTGTTGATGTTACACTATACTCTTCTGACCAGAAATCATTGTCTTCCTTCCATTTAACTTCACTGACCCCTGCTATATCTATATTGAGCCTTTGTATTTCCATTCCCTACCACATTCAAGCTTCTGACATTCCACGCCCCGACTCGTAGACTACTATCCTTCCGTTGATTATTCAATCTTTTTATCATGGTCACGTACCTCTTGGCAGTCCTCTCCCGGAGATTCGAATAGTGGACTATTTCGGTATTTTTTGCCAATGGAGTGATCATCACGACACTTTTTCAATTACAGGCCACATGTCCTGTGGATACACATTATGTGTCTTTAATGCAGCGATTTCCATTGCCTTCTGCATCCTCATGCCGTTGATCATCGCTGGTTCTTCCGCCCTTAGGGCAGTTTCCCACCACAAGGGCAATAGAGTGTCTTGAACCGGTGTCCACCCCTCCTCCCTCTTTGACAAGGCTATTGGCAGAATGAGGGTGACTTCTTATGGCGGAAGTCTTCGACCGCCAATGCTGATTATTAATCGAAATTTAAGCAGTAGCGGTTTTCGAACTCAGGACCGCGGACGTTTTGATTACTAATCAAATACGCAATTCCCCACTTTTTTTAAAAAAAATAACATTTTGTTCGTTATTGGTCGTTCTATTTGCTCGGGATGTCATAAGCAACGCTTGTTCAAGTTCATCGTTGAACCATTCACTCACTTCTTTATTACAGAGGACAGCTATCCCTCTGACCGAACACGCCGAGCTACCGTGCCGGCTTCCATAGACCACGGTATATACTTCGCCTTTAAATTGCGCATACCAGTATAACTGTCACTACGTACGTTCTACGCCTTACTAAACAATGTCGCGTGGAAAGTAGTCAATCGTAATTCGCTCTTCTGCATCACCTCTACTAATTATGCCGGGTAATGATCTCGGACTGCTGCAAAATACTCAACAATCGATCGAACAAGTGTTTTACGAGACGCTTCTTTCGTGGGTGCGTTACATTTCCGAGTGAGTGTCAGCCAGTCGTCTGCTATTCCTACATCTAGTTTTATATGGTCATGCTATCTTAGCTCACATCAAACGGATAATACCCGATGTTTAAGATTGTTACTGTTCCTATTCATTTATAGACAAAAAGTCCAATCAAGCAGTAATGAGTTTCTTCGACATACGAGTATTTATATGCAGTACCTTACATTTATTTATACTAAGGGTCAACTGTCAGTCCAGTGCGAAGCGTTTCGCCCCTTCAGACCGCGACAGTTTTTTGACGTTGCAGCGCTGTCATATGCAACAGCATCATCTGCGAAAAGCCTGACTGGGCTTCTAGCGCTGTCCAAGACACCATTCCTGCGTATTATGAACCGTAAGGGTTCTATAACACTTCCTGGCGGTGTTATAGAACTTAACATTCACATCTGACAATTTAGCCCCATTAAGAGCTACAGTTTAAGTCGTATCTGTCTGAAAGTCCTGAATTTAGTCACAAGGTTAGGCCAGTATACTCCACTACGCAACCTTCAAACTGTATATCCATGTGGGGAATCCATATTGATTTTTAAAGCGCATATTTACGTTCTCAGAAAAGTTCATAATACGCAAGCATAAAGTGTCTCTTCCAAGGATCTACAGACTGACGCAGTGGTATAGTCCTGTAGGTGTTCTTAAAAGGGCGAATGACTTGCACATTTTTACAATCTCGTGGATATCTTCACTGCTGACGTCAACCACAATTAGTTATTTTGCATACTATGTATTAAATTGTAAAGGTATTTAATCAGGGTCAGATGTCTTTCCTGTTTTCAGTAATAACATCACCGTGCTCAGATTATAAGACACGAAAACGAATACAGCTTAGTTATTTTGACATATTCAGACTCATATTTTTACTCAGTGTGTTGTAAACAGACTACTTTCGACTCACATTCTTTCTCTGTATAGTACTCCCCCGAATACATTTTACATTAGAACGATTTGAATTGTTTCTTACGCAAACATGGTATTTAATTGATTTGCTGCCATACTGTCGTTTTGTTTCTGACATTCTATAGACTGGAGAAATCGAACTTCTCTACCTCTTTAACATTTGTCTGTCCTAATAATTTCACATGCGCAACAGCGCTGTTCCACTAATAACCCGGCATTGTGTATTAGTGGCTCCCGTGACGCAAAGGCTGCCTCAGCTTTCATTAGTATTGAAAACATTATCTAAATTAAGTTAAAGTTCTGCTCTTTCTCGTCTATAGCTGTTACACTTGGCAGAATAAGTTCTTAACAGCAAGTTTCGTCAGAAGCGCGTGCAGTAACACAAGAAGTCTGACGCCGCTTCTGCCATGGTGAAAGGAGAAATTCCCTCGGGGTTAGAAGTTACTTATCTGCGACAAAGTAAGAAGGTGACTGTTATGGAAAGGTTTACAAGTTAAGTGGAGTATGGGTAAAAATAATTTTGTTCCCTACGGTTTGACTGGTGACCCACGAGTTTGTTTTACCGTGTAGAAATGGTTCAAATGGCTCTGAGCACTATGGGACTTAACACCTGAGGTCATCATTCCCTTAGAACTTAGAACTACTTAAACCTAACTAACCTAAGGACATCACGCACATCCATACCCGAGGCAGGATTCGAACCTGCGACCGTGGCGGTGGCGCGGTTCCAGACTGAAGCGCCTAGAACCGCTCGGCCACAACGGCCGGCTTACCGTGTAGATTCGATACATCAATACATATGGAACCCACAGTCTAAAACACGAAATTACGACAGTCATCCATACCACATAGAGTCATAACGTAATCGTTGAGTGTGATTGGTTGCATGTGATATGCGCATTTGAAATCTGTGTGTATCACCGATTTTTCTGTGACTGTACAAACAATAAATAAGTTTTTAAAAATCCCATCTCCATGGATAGAAATGGAAACAGTGTTTCGGAAGCAAAATTGCATGTTGTTGAAGTTCATCATAGACAAGTCAGACTGCAGGTTGATGTCTTGATAAAGCGACGACAGCAGAGTAGGGTGGTATCGTTAAGGCGGCCAGTGGGAAGAAGCTCGTAGGGCACGGCTGAGGAGACACGGCCCACGTGGGGTAATTCAGAGCGAAAGTTGCCACTCTATTACCTCTGCCAGCTGCCAGTTCCCGTCGGAGTACGAGGGGAGAGGAGACGACAGCGGGGGTCATCCCAGGAGTTGAGGGAACTGGGCCTCCTCCTCTCGTGATCGATGGCCCAGGTTAGCAGCGCCTTGTCACGCCAATGTAGGCGCCGAGAATGGGCGGAAAGTGTTATTAGAGTCCGCTTTATTCGTCGTATCTTCCTCTCAGTGGGCTATTTCTCCAACATCTATCTGCCCGGGAAAGCTAGGCTCCTTAACGAAATGTCGATTAGTCGCCGCTCAAGACGAAATTCAGCGAATAAATATCTGTCATCTCGGTGCAGAGTGCCAGATATTGCAAACTGGAAGAAACCACACACAGGAAACTTCTGTTCTGTATTTACAGTAACGGAAATTGATTGGAATCTCTCGTAGTATATCATTAAAACAAAGAAAGATTTATCGTTCATCTTTAGTAATTATTTTACGCATTACTTATCATTGGCACATGAAATTTCCTGAAACATTTTTATTTAAATCAAAAATTATAAGTGGCCCTTCGTAACGCAACTCGCTTTTCGCGGAATATGGACGTACTAACGGCTATCGTAACACTGAACTTTTGCATATATGACTATCCGATCTCAAGAAAAAGTCCTAAGCATGTCGAACCTCAATAACAAATGTAGTGGAATTCGTAGTTATCGATACAACTCTATAGATCTATCCCTTCTTTATTGAGATCTCCGTTGCGTCCCCGGAGGAATGGACAATACTCAGGGACGTGATAGGAACGAACATTCGAATTAGAAAAGTCTAGTAAAGAAGTCGATACTGTGAAACAAATATCTTCTACTATAAGCTCATTGCTTTCCCTTATTTTGAGTGAATTCAGTAGGTACCAAATCAAAAAATAAATGTCTAGTAATCTTGGGCTCTAAAGTGCTTACCTTAAGAGCTATGAGCACTTGTTCGTCTTCGTTACTGTGAAACACGTCTCCTCTACTGAAAAACTGTTCATTGCTCTTTAGGTATGCATTTTAATGGCCGTGTTTGGTCCGTACTACTTGCTCTGGCCTCCCTAAATATTGAAAGCAAAGAGCTTGCAGTAGAAGAGGTATATTTCACAATATCGTGGTGTTCATAGATTTTACAGCGTGCATTTTAGACTGCTTTGCTTCGAATGATATATCTACTTATTGGCCATTCCTTCCGCGACAATGTACCAAAATTCAGCGCACTGACGTCCTTCCAGCCGGAATTACGTTCAGTGGAAATATTAGGGTATCATCGTAGCGGGAGACATTAACATAGAACTGCTGAGAGAGACTCTATCCACAATAAACCCAAGAAAATTGTTACAACATGCGCAATGTCCGATTACAACACACACACGAAACAGCTCGCAGTCATGCTCTTATTGATGCAATAGTAACACAAAGATTAACAAAGCAAGAAATGTCGGTCAGACTTAATCTCCTGTCCTCTCAGCACAAGATGTAGTATTCGCGATCTGATACTCATGGTCTTCAGTGCTCAAAACGCATCACATAACTTTGTAGGAATATCTAACATAAAGATCATCACGCTGTAACAGCCGACTGCTCCGAAATGACACTGAAGAATCAATGAACTCGCATTTGATGGCAATACTGGTTAACATGGCGCTCTACGACAAACATGCTCCTATACGTCCTAGTACAATATTGGATAAGAAAAACTCCTGCTCCCACGCTGACAACTGAATTGCGTCAAAAGCTTAATAACAGTAATGCTGCTCACAGACATTTCCAGTCAAACTTGAGCCTGAGAAAATCATGCGCGCCGGCCGCTGTGGCCGAGCGGTTCTAGGGTCGTCAGGTTAGTTAGGTTTAAGTAGTTCTAAGTCTAGGGGACTGATGACTTCAGATATTAAGTCCCATAGTGCTCATAGCCATTTGAACCATTTTTTTGAAAATCATGTACAATGATGAGAGTATTGTAATTAAGCTGGAAGAATGAAATAATTTTTGTGTAAGGAGCAAGAAATTCTTTTACTTATGTTCAGGATTTAACACACATGAAATCAAAATCGCACATGAAACCTCCGTTATTTTGGTTGATTACTAGTTTCTACTAACAGTCTAGCGATCTTCAGATCATAAAACGTTTTTGAGTAGTGTCGACGCCATTACGACTTCACAGAACGTTACAATCTTTGTTGAAATGCCAACATCCAAACAGGACATAACGAAAAACAATTATTTGTTGTTCGTGGCCAGTGTAATTAAACAATGGTCATAAAATAAAGGCGTTATGTCGTTACAACTTAGTAACTGACACAATCAGTGAAACGATATGGATACTAATAGTGTCAGTTACAACGTTGTAACTTTTCTTTCATGACCATCGTTAAGTTAGCTGGCTACAAGCGATGGAAGCCTGTTTCGAATTATCTCATGTACGGATGTTGTCATTTTAACAAAGATTTTAACGTTGATTGAAGCCATAATCGCACCAACACCAATCAAGAATGTTTTATAATATGAAGATGGCTAGACTGTTAGCTGAAACTAGTAAACCATACAAATAAAGAAGATTTCATGTGCGATCTTGAGTTCATGGGTTTTATATCCTTAATATAAATAAAAACGTTTACAATAGATTACGTATATCCGGGTTGGCAGTATCAACAAACTTGAAAGAAGAAATCATAAATTATTTTTCAAGTCTCAGCATACGAAATAAACGATTTTTTTCTCAGCACATTAGCCCCCGTACCGAAAAGGAACTCACACTATCATGTGCCTCAGAAAATACAATACATAAACAGTTAAAATACGATGCCACACAGAACGAAGTTTACGCGTTTCAGAGAAAGGCGCCGTATACGACTTTCCTCCCTTAAGTAGCTGAATATTGCGACTGTACGAGTGGTATCTGGCCGAAAAGTTAAATTAACTATAATTGCCAAGTCCTAAGCGGGATAAACGCTAACGAAAAGAAGAGGCAGAAGAATTATTATAATATGAAAATATTTAACTTATTTTATTAATATTATTATTATTATATCATTATAGCCAACGGCCCTGCCGCAATGGTAAGACCGGTTCCCGTCAGATCACCGAAGTTAAGAGCTTCCGGGCTTGGCTAGGACTTGGATCAGTGACCGTCTGGGACTGCTGAGCTTTGTTAGCATGCGGCATGGGCTCAGCCTTTGTGAGACCAATTGAGGAGCTGCTTGATCGAGAATTGAAAACTGGCAACGGCCAGGAGAGCGGTGCGTTTCATGTCGCTCCATATCGACATGCACATGCCACCCCATATCCATACCCAGTGACGCCCATCGGCTGAAGATGACACGACGGTCGGTCATTAGCGTTGGGTCTTCTAATCGAACTGAGTCTATTATTATTAAAATGTACCTGTGATAGATTAAAAATTATGGTTGAAGTAAATAACATTGGCGGAGAGGACGGAGTATGTGCCCCCTGCCCCCAGAACCGAAACCCTGACTCGCGCCTGCGGAGGATCGCTGTTTTGTAAAATGACGTGGCAGTACACTTACACCGAAGAGCAGAAGAGACTGGTGCACCTGCCTAATATAGTGTAGGGCTCCCGCGACCACGCAGAAGTGCCGCAACACGACGTGCCATGGACTTCACTGGTGTCTGAAGTAGTTTTGGAAGGAACTGACACCTTGAATCCTGCAAGGCCGTACATAAATCCGTAAGAGTACGATTTAGTGAAGATCTCCTCTGAACAGCACGTTGCAGGGCATCCCAAATATGCTTAATAATGTCCATGCCTGGGGAGTTTAGTAGCCAGGGGAAGTATTTTAACTCAGAAGAGTATTCCTGGAGCCACTCTGTAGCAATTCTGGAAGTGTGTAGTGTCGCATTGTCCTGCGGAATTGCCGAAGTCCATTGGAATGCACAATGGACATGAATGGATGCAGGTGATCAGACTGGATGCTTACGTAAATGCCACCTGTCAGAGTCGTTGAATGGTTCGCACGCTGACACTTGTTGATGGCCCAGCATTGAAATCTGGAGCAATTTGCGGAAGGGTTGCACTTCTGTCACATTGAACGAGTCTCTTTAGTCGTCATTGGTCCCGTTCTTACAGGATATTCTTTCCGGCCGCAGCGATGTCGGAGATTTAGCGCTTTAATGGATTCCTGATATTCACGGTACACTCGTGAAATGGTAGTACGAGAAAATCCCCATTTCATCGCTACCTAGAAATGGTGTGTCCCATCGCTCGTGGGCCAACTATAACGCCACGTTCAAACTCATTCAGATCTTGATAACCTGCCATCGTAGCAGCAGTAAGCGATCTAACAACTGCGCCAGACACTTGTTGTCGTACATAGGTGTTACCGACCACAGCGCCGTATTCTGCCGGTTTACTTATCTCTGTATTTGAATACGCCCGCCTATACCAGTTTCCTTGGCGCTTCAGTGTTGAAGCATTTAAAAAAGACTGGCGGCGGCCGCGGAAGAAGCCTACGTAATTATGTCAAGTACCAAGTCCCATGCATCACTTTGCTGCGTGAACTTGTATCAGAAAGCTGCTTCTGGCTTTCTTCCAGCCACAAGTTCGCCGATGGTGTACCATACCGCTGTGCTAATCTGAGGATATGAACGCTGGCAAGGAGCGAGTGAGTGGAGAGGGGAGACTGCAGGGGGATAGTTCAAGGTTGTGATACAGTACTTTGCAGAACGCTTCAGTCGTTACTGAATTATGGTTCCCTGTAATCCCGAAGCACCCGAGGGATCGTGTCTCTAGGAGGCTTGACGGCGGAGTGAGTTAACGTGTTTACGACCCACTAACTATGTGGTGGGGAGCATGCCTCTGTATAAGCGACCTCCCGCGTAAATGTCGGGCGCGAGCAAGTCGGCTCGAGATGTCTTTATGGTGCTGCGAGGCACCTTATCCAATCGTAAAAGTTTTAGGTGAGGGGGATGGGGGTTCTTCCAGGAGAGCGCTCTCTACCAGTAAATGATTTTCGGCTTGTGCTCGGTGGAGCACTTTGCAACTCCTTGAAAGCTAGTGTTTTTATCTGATGTTACACACAGTTAAAACTTTGCTGTATGAGATACTGTTAGCGTCGTGTGTATTGACACGTACTGCCGGATAGGCAGATTCGTGAAACTACACTTGGTAAGAAAAGTGAGTAACCGGGGGGAATTGGCAGCAATATTTTCTTTTGTAAGTGGTTCGTTCCTTCCTAGAAAATTTATCGCTACTTAAAAACATATTATAACATAATTGTCTACCTTATTCGACTGTCAGAATTCTATTTAGCTTCTTTGCACTTCCAGTTAATTTCATTTCCAAGCCATATATACTGATTGCTGCCTGTGGTGTCCTCAGTATCCTTATACTTACTTCTTCTCATAATACGTTTTAGTAATTTCTCATGTTTTTCGCACCTGCTTCAGCTGTTTTAAAATAAAGTGTACTATTCAATGAACTATTCTTGACGATTTTCGTATTCCATTGATAGCTTCCTGAGATAAATGATTCTTGATTAATAGTATTCCATTGTATCACACACTTCGTACTGTATATTATTTTGCATTTAAATTTGTTGTCTGTCACCACCAAGCATCTGAACCCATACCGGTTCCTGTGTGCGCTTTCCTTCCGTTTTAAATAGTCTAGCGATGACTTAATCTCAACTCACGGCTTTCCCTTATGATTTTGGAACAAGTTCGCTGCACTGTCGTAGTACTTCAAGAGTCACTATCCTCTCTTATTTTCCCCGTTCGCTACATACGTCTTAATTCTGTCTCCATTTTTCACTTCTGCTGCGTCGTTGCCTAAGGCTATCTTTCATCGAATTTACAGGATTCATCATTTCCCCTTTTACTCTTTTTCTCCTTTCCGTCGGCTTCTTTTTCATCTTCTTCTTCCGATTTAATTGTCTGTGACCAGCATCTTATTACTTGCAACATTTCCTTTCAGCAATTTTCGACTTCTACCTTTCTCTAAGATTCTTCATACGCCTGTCGTTTGCGTTGGGGAGTGAAAGTGCGCCGCGGAAATGGCACACGTGTCGCTCTAGCAAGGCTTCCTGAAAGCCCAACCTGTCTGTTAGGCGGCCGACGATGATCTCCTGCCGTTAATGAGGCTTAACCGTCTCTGACGGTTCGTAGCTACTGTACCCCGGTGATTCTGCGTAGCCTACAGATAGCTGATGTTCATTTTTATGTCCACTCAGGTTCAATGAACAAGGTGGTGTATGGTGTAACTACACTGCCCGACAAACAAAATTAAGCACCCAGAAGAGAAAAAAGAAACAAAATTTCATTAGGTGACAAGGCATGTGATATTAGTGGAATGATTACAAAATCGAGTCAAATGTACAAAGAAATTAGCAGTATAAGTCCGTTTATCAGCATGATATTGAACTCCCTTTGGCCTATATGCAGGCACTGATTCGGTCGGGAATTATGCCTTTCCTAGATACTGGCAGTGGGACGGAGTTGACGTCCGAGATGGCTCCATACATTGTTGGGGACAGATATGGGGATCCTGCCAACCAGGGGAGTACCGCAAGATGAAGCAGCCATTTCATAGACATGTAAAAGTTGTACTATGATACTGTAAAACGAGAGGTAACCCGTGAGGACGCACGATGTCCGTAACGCACCGTTATGCGTCATTTTCTCAATCGCTGTCAGCCAAGACCTGAGATAATAATCGGTGGCTCCCCACACCACGATGCAAGGAGTAACACCACTGTGCCTCTCCAAAATACACTACTGGCCATTAAAATTGCTACACCAAGAAGAAATGCAGTTGATAAACGGGTATTCATTAGACAAATATATTATACTACAACTGACATGTGATTACATTTCCACGCAATTTGGGTGCATAGATCCTGAGAAATCAGTACCCAGAACAACCACCTCTGGCCGTAATAACGGCCTTGATACGCCTAGGCATTGAGTCAAACAGAGCTAGGATGGCGTGTACAGGTACAGCTGCCCATGCTGCTTCAACACGATACCACAGTTCATCAAGAGCAGTGACTGGCGTATTGTGACGAGACAGTTGCTCGGCCACCATTGACCAGACGTTTTCAGTTGGTGAGAGATCTGGAGAATGTGCTGGCCAGGGCAGCAGTCGAACATTTTCTGTATCCAGAAAGGCCCGTACATGACCGGCAACATGCGGTCGTCCATTATCCTGCTGAAATGTAGGGTTTCGCAGGGATCGAATGAAGGGTAGGGCCACGAGTCGTAACACATCTGAAATTTAACGTCCACTGTTCAAAGTGCCGTCAATGCGAACAAGAGATGACCGAGACGTGTAACCAATGGCACCCAATGCCATCACGCCGGGTCATACGCCAGTATGGCGTTGGCGAATACATGTTTGCAATGTGCATTCACCGCGATGTCGCCAAACACGGATGCGAGCATCAAGATGCTATAAACAGAACCTGGATTCATCCGAAAAAATTACGTCTTGCCATTCGTGCACCCAGGTTCGTCGTTGAGTACAACATCGCAGGCGCTCCTGTCTGTGATGCAGCGTCGAGGGTAACCGCAGCTATTGTCTCCGAGCTGATAGTCCATGCTGCTGCAAACGTCGTCGAACTGTTCGTGCAGATGGTTGTAGTCTTGCAAACGTCGCCATCTGTTGACTCAGGGATCGAGACGTTCCTGCACGATCCGTTACAGCCATGCGGATAAGATGCCTGTCAATCGACTGCTAGTGATACGAGGCCGTTGGGACACAGTACGGCGTTCCGTATTACCCTCCTGAACTCACCGATTCCATATTCTGATAACAGTCATTGGATCTCGACCAACGCGAGCAGCAATGTCGCGATACGATAAACCGCAATCGCGTTAGGCTGCAGTTCGACCTTTATCAAAGTCGGAAACGTGATGGTACGCATTTCTCCTCCTTACACGAGATATCACAACAACGTTTCACCAGGCAACGCCGGTCAACTGCTGTTTGTGTATGAGAAATCGGTTGGGAAGTTTCCTCATGTCAGCTCGTTCTAGGTGTCGCCATCGGCGTCAACCTTGTGTGAATGCTCTGAAAAGCTAATCATTTGCATATCACAGCATCTTCTTCCTGTCGGTTAAATTTCGCGTCGGTAGCACGTCATCTTCGTGGTGTAGCAATTTTAATGGCCAGTAGTGTATTATAAGAGTAGGACTTCTCCTCAGGTGGCCGCTACAGAAGAATGTTGAAAATTAGGTGGACTGAAACGTAGAGAATGAGGGAGTTCTCTGCAGAATTAGTGAGGAAAGTAACCAATGGAAAACACTGACAAGAATAACGGACAGGATGATAAGACATGAGGGAATAACCATCATGGGACTAGAGGGAACTCTAGAGGCCACATCTGTGGGGGAAGACAGAAGATTGGAATACTTTCAGCAAATAATTGGGGAAGTGTTATGTGAGTGCTATTCTGAGATGAAGAAAATGGCACAGGAGAGCAGTTCGTGGCGGACAGCATCAAACCAGTCAGAAGAATGATGACTCAAAGAAATATCCATGTAGTCCAACATTGCGCCACTGCAACATCCGAATGACCCACAAATCTACACACTGCATGATTCGACCATCCATACAAACAGAAGCTGACAACGAGGCCACTTTCAAACCGTGTCGGGCTTGGATAACGCTGTCTCACACCAGTTCGCAGCATTTCTATGTCCTTCTTAGCGCTCACTGAACGTATGACTTGTTAACGCCACTCATGTACCCTCCTAGGCTTGGTAACATCACACTCTGGTGGCAGTTCTACCTTTCCCAGAGAACTGTGACTCTAATCATTTTATTGAGTTTCTCAAACAATTAAGTGCAGCTACTTTTTTTCTTCGTGTAACTGCTAATCTTGGAAACAAACGTATCAAGCTTCTGACATGTTTTGCGTATTTCTACTCAATAGTGTCTCACGGAAAAATTTTCTGTGGTAACTCATCACTAGAAAGAAAGTGCTTAGTGCACAAAAACAAGCACTAAATATAATATGTGCTATCCACCGGCAGACGAGATTTAGGTACGTCTTCGAGGAGCTAGGCATTTTAACTGCGCCGTAACAATACTTATTTTATCTGAAGAAATTCGTCGGAAATAATCCATCACAATTTGAGAAGAACAGCGATGTACCTACCAACAACACTAGAGGGAAAAATGATCTTTATTATCCGTTGTTAAAGCTGTCAGTTGCTCAGAGAGGAGTTAATATGCGGCAATAAAAATTTCTAATCATTTGCGCAATAACATTAAATTTCTGAGTGATAGTAAAGCAAGTTTCAAATCTAATTTAAAATCATTTCTCATGGACAGCTCCTTCTACTCCCATTGACAAATTACTACTTAAAACTGGTAGCCAATAAAAGAAAAAAAGATTGTTTTAAGTGTAGCAGCATGAGGAGTAATAAACCGATAAAGTGTTCATTAATGTTAACACTAATCATGTATACATATCCTGTAAACAGATTCGTTCCACATCATTTCGATAAAAGAATCGTTCAAATGATACAAGAGACATGTAACTACCTAACTTTATATACCAGCCGAACTCGTGTAATACGAAGTTACATTGACACCCGACCGTGTCTTCTGGGTACCGCATTTTCTTTGTCAGGCAGCGCAAAGGGATCTATATCATTTCCCAAAAGATGTTTGTCAGCTCTGATTCGTTTCTTAATCTATCACAGGTTATCTCGAACAATTTTTCCGAATTATTCTAAAACACCTTCTATATACGCGTAACATGAGTACCTCTAATATTTGCAAAATCGACAAGATGCTGGAATGATACTATCAGCCACTGAGAACGTAAAAGAGCAAGAATGGCAATGCCACTTGCTGTGTTCTGTTATTTATAATTATTGTCATGCTACAGGAGCTGGACGTAACGCCGCGTTTGGGGGTGTCAGTGGGTATCTAAGCCAGCGACGTCGCCTTGGTTTCAGTAAAGTTACGCAAGAGCCACCGCCTCCACGGGCAGGCTCCCGAGTACAATCCGCTACCTTTTCCAGTTTTCTTATTACCAATGGATACAAAAGTATCGGTGAGTCAGGAGCATTTCAAGTATGCTACAGTCCTCGCGGCAGATCCTGGACAGGGGCCGGCGAATGGGATCCGACCGTGTCGACAAACATAACATCTAGAATGTCATTACATGGCATCCAAACACCTTCATTTACTTGGATGGCACGGTTGAATAAGCGTTTGGGAGCAATTAAACAAAGCCTTGGAGCAGTGACAAATTTCAAACTGATGTTAAGCAAACATTTGATGACTAAATGGCGGATGACGCACAGCGCGCTGCACTATAATTCGGGGTTGCAGAATCATTACGCACAAAGACGCTAAAGTAACGAAGATTTTTTTAAACGTAAGTGACGTACCTTTCAGGAAGAGGAGCCTATTAGCATAAGGCTTGCCGTGAAATGTGATAAACGTGAGACATTCTGCCAGTACAGCCGATTTCAGCCCTACATGACAATGTTCACTGCGTACAGGAGGTAAATATGCTCTGAATACTGATCTGAACAAACAGGAATTGTAATAGAAAGAAAAACAGAATGCTACAGGGATCAACAAAAACGTATGGCTAAACTTTCAGCAAACATTCCCCGCACGTAGAGGAAGAAAATATGTTAAGTATAAATGGATGCGGAAACGTTTTATTTCCATGTTATAGATCAGTTTGTACAGATGTTCGATACTTTAATCATTGGAAACACACAGGAAACAACACATCAGGACAGTATGAAACATTTTCTACATGAAATGTTCAAGAAGTCTTCCGTTAGCAAGGACAGAAGCATCAACCCTCCGTCGCATTGAATCCCGGATGCGCGGGTGCATCCCTGGAGCACTGTATATTGCTTCACAACCTTCCATTATACGGCCACGAAGTCTCTGAACATCTTGAAGCCAGATTCCGTACACAACATCTTCCACGTACACCCACAAATAAAAGTCTAGTGGAGAGCGTGGAGACTAAGGGAGTTGTCCACCTCTACCTACCCATTTGTCATGGAGTCTTCATTTTAGAAACCTACGAACATTAACACTAAAATGAGGAGTTCCACCTTGCGTGAAGTGCACGTGTTCTAGCAGAACAGGTCGAATATTCTCTAAGAACATATGGTCAATTCCTCTGGAGCACGAGGCCCTATCAAACAATCACCAACAATGCTGGCCCAAAAGTTCACAGATAGTCTTTGTTGATGACGTGTCTATACAATTTCGTGAAGATTCTAGACAGTTCATAAGTGTTGACTGTTAAAATTTTCTGTCTAATCATGCTGAAACGAAGTCCTATCCATGAGCAGAACATTTTCACTAATGTGAAGGATGACACATTGGTGAATGAATTGTTCGTAGAAGTGTACCCGTGCAGGAAAATCAACTGTACGTGGTACGGATATAGCACGTTCTCGCATAACTGTCACCAGTCAGTCACGTGCTTAACATTACTTGTTGCAGCTAATTATCTTACTTTGACATTAGGGTTATCGTCAGCTGCACGAAGAAATCCTTCCTCCAGCTGAGGTCCCATCGCCTTTCTAGGCCTCCCCCTTTCGCGAGTAGTAAGCTTAAACGTTCCACGCTCCCTAGGACAACGAACAGTTGCTTCATACGTCCTCCTGTTCGGGCGCCGTTGTTTTGGAAATCCCTCCCGATACAATCGTTGGCAGCCATGGTCATTACTATCTGCTGATCCGTACAGCAAATCGGCGTCTGCTAACACCGCATTTGAGTACACTTCCATTGCACGGTACCGGAAATCAGGTCCGAGATGAACACTAAACAGTTGATGCTACGTGCTTGCACAATGATGAACACCAAGCAGTTTATGCTACTGCTTCGTGTTGGCAGAGCAGTGAGGTTAGTCGCATGTTAACACAAGCAGTGGAGTGAGTCACATGTCAACATTACCTTCGTTCTTGTGGAACAACAAACATGGAGGTGAATCCAAGAATTACAGATTAGTGTCCAGTGAAACCAAGAAAATGTCTCATGTCATCCTGGTACGTTTTGTTTATGTGCGTTCCCCATAACTAATGTGATAATGAAGAGAAGAAGAAAATGAGCTCTAACATAGAAACAACGTGTTTCCTGACCAATGTCCATAAATACATTTTATTCCCATATGTGTGAGCAATATTTCCTGAAACATTGGCCGTGCTATTTTGTTACACCCTGTATAGTGAAGACAGTGTCAAGATTATGAGAACTACCCGTTTATTGTAGGAACTGTAATGTGAAAGATAACAGTTTATCACCGGAAGTTATTAAAAATATACGCGTTAGAGCTAATTCGCCAAGATGAGCTCCTCCAAGGAAACAGCCTGGCAAATGAGAGTGGTTCACATTCCACGGCAAACGAAACCGAGCTATGGCTGAGAGAGCGAATTTGAATTAATACGCGGAAAACGTGCAAAAGCGCAAGTGGCGCCGAGACGTCACACTAATAGGCTGGAAGTAGTTCTCTGGTAAGTATATCTGTCACGAACCTGTGTCCAGAGTATAAATCAGGAGGGCCCGCGTCTATATATTACGTCTGCGCACTTGGAAGCAACCCAGGCAGCAAATAAATACGGCACCAGACTTCCTTTGCGCCACTCCAGGTGCTAAAACTGAGCATCAGTTCAGTTTCGCTCAGTTACGCAAAGACGGAATGCTTAGTCAGCGCACCTATCTTGGGGTGCGATATTAAGATCTAGACAGGCATTGTTATTAGGGAAGGAGTACTGAAAAACGGGGTGAACCCTAATTAGACCATCAAAGTATCTCAAGTTGTTCAGCGATATTACCCGAATATTTTGGTGTCAGGGCTCATGTTCTCCGACCGCTCTTTGCAAAGTATCAGATGGCTGTAATTAAAGTGCAGGTACTAACAGAGCTCCAGTATGGGTTGTAATTATTGCAAGACAACGAAGCTCGCTAGATATTATACTACATCAATGCGGAACCGATTCACGCTGGAAACAAATTAGCTCCAATTTTGGCCACCAGGTGCAAATCTGGCTTGTGAATGCAAGAGAGATCTAAAGAAATGTTTCCATCTGTAATGGATTAGCAACAGGACGTGGGAAGGAAAGTGCAAAAAAATGAGAAGGGCAAATTGTTGATTTTGTTATTAACCGACGCTTATGCAGTTTGTTCAGTGAAGGCACCGGAGACGAGATGCAGCATCCGTAAAACGACGTTCCTGTACATTGACCTTCAGATCGCGTAGAGACTGGAGGTGTCCTTGGAAAACGCGTTCATTTAGATATACCTAGAGCCAAAAGTCACACAGATTCAGATCAGGTGATCTTGCATGCCATGTACCTGGAAACCTCTAGCGACAGCACATTCGTGGAAGGTTGCACAAAATTGATTTTTCACTGGCCGTGCGACAAGAAGTGTTCCCCCACCTTGCATGAAAACAGTGCTTTCCGCACGCTTGCTCTCTTCACCTGCTGTACAAGAAGGTCTCGATAACGTGCACAGGTCACGGTACACCTGACGAGTCCTCTGTACGTATCCACTTCAAAGAAGAACGGATCGATATTAAAAGTGTTAGTGAATCCACACCTCACAGTCACATACGGCTAGTGCAGTGTCTCTTCGTGCACAACACACGGTTTAGCAGAACCCCATTTTCTGGAGTTCTGTCTATTCACTGCACCCTGTGGTGTGGAATTGCCTCGTTAACCCAAAAAATGTCGCCCAGCTATATGGGGACCGATGACCTCACCGTTTGGTCCACTCCCCCAGAATCAAACAACCAGCAAAATGTTGAAGCTTCCTGGCAGATTAAAACTGTGTGTCGAACCGGACTCGAACTCGGTACCATTGACTTTCGCGGGCAAGTACTCTACCCGTCCTCACAGCTTCAATTCTGCCAGTACCTCGTCTCCTACTTTCAAAGCTGAAGCTGTGAGGACGGGCCGTGAGTCGAGCTCGGGTAGCTCAGCCGGTAGAGCACTTACCCGCGAAAGCCAACAGGTCCCGAGTTCGAGTCTTGGTCCGGCATACAGTTTTAATCTACCAGGAAGTTTCCGCTGCAGAGTGAAAATTTCGTTCCAGCGAAATGTTACCAACTTCGATCAGTGCCCAAAAACGAAGAGCAAATTCAGAATGTTGCTGAGGATCATGAGGCTTTAGTTGCTACACCGTCTGGATCTCGCACAGGTACCATAGTAAAATGTACCACCATAAAACTGGCTGCAAAACTTTACGTACTGTTGACTATGGGAAGACAATTCTCGTGACGCTCTACGCAGGGCATTTGCTATAAGATCTGTTACAGCAACAACAGTGTCGTCAATAACAAACGGCGCACTGTGTCTCTTCCTGACAGCCATACTGTTCGCTCACGTTATGGGTAGTCGAATGACAGCATGGACGTAATACCGTCATACAAACCGTGTACAGCGCTAGATTTATGCGTGATGGCCACAATTTGAACTAATTTTTTTCCCTGCGTAAATCGGTTCCACATTAGCGCATTAGTACATCTACCAGTTTTTGCCCCATTCGTTATTTACAGCCTACACTGAATTTTCGCGAGTAGCTACACTTAAATTATAACCACAAGTAAAATGCACGTCGCCGGGCGGTGTGGCCGTGTGGTTCTAGGCGCTTCAGTCTGGAACCGCGTGACCGCTACGGTCACAGGTTCGAATCCTGCCTCGGACATGGATGCGTGTGATGTCCTTAGGTTGGTTAGGTTTAAGTAGTTCTAAGGTCTAGGGGACTAATTAACACAGATGTTAAGTCCCATAGTGCTCAGAGCCATTTGAACCATTTTAAAATGCACGTCGTCTGATCTTTTAGCCCCATTTATCTTTGTATTCCTATTGCAGTCAAAATATCTGCACAACAGCGCAAATATCGGCTGTATGTGCGTGTCTGTTGTCATGAAACAAACTACTTCTGCTGTTGATAGCAGTTACGCCCGCTCTACTCTTCGCTCTCGGTCTTACATTCAGTACTACTACGTTCTGCTTCGCATTTGTTCTTGGCTGGTTCAAATGGCTCTGAGCACTATGGGACTTAACTACTGTGGTCATCAGGCCCCTAGAACTTAGAACTACTTAATCCTAACCAACCTAAGGACATCACACACATCCATGCCCGAGGCAGGATTCGAACCTGCGACCGTAGTGGTCACGCGGTTCCAGACTGTAGCGCCTATAACCGCACGGCCACTCCGGCCGGCCGCATTTGTTCTTCTGACAGTGTCTGTTGAACGTTAATAGTGATACACAGCGGTATAGAAGGGCTCACAGATGAAGAGTTGGATGATATGCACCTAGTGCGTGATTTCTCTAAATGCAGTTGAAGAGCGGCACCACGATGCTATTCTCAGCTGTTCCCACAATGAAAGGAACCATATATCAGTTCGTGCGCATCGGTACGTAGACGCTATGGGTCACCTTCCGTGTAATTGTGATTCCATGTTACAGGCTTTTTCCTTGTTGTGAACGTATTTTCACAGAAACACGTTGCAATACCGGAACGAGCCACGGGAGTCCAATGGTGCCTCGCTGCCTGTGCCACAGTGACTACCCGGAAGCGTGTGGTTGCGATGACTGACTCATCGCTGCATGTATCAGGCAGCAAACTTTTCCAAATTAATTCCCTTGTGCGGACTGCTATGCTTTTTTGCATTCTGTTTACGAGGCCTCCACGAATGACGGAAAAACTGAAACTGTAGTTCCGCCTGTAGTATTAAAAACAGTATTCAACAAAGGCCACAAGACGCACTCTAAATAGATTAACACAGTAGAAGAGAGCGGGTGTAGTTTCTGTTAGAGATGAAAACTGTTTTTAGTGCTACAGACAGAACAACAGCTTCGCCAGCAGTGCAGCAATAGCATATACGTATGCAGAACGATAATTACAAACACAGCCACTGATGGCACTTCCACAAACTGATGGGAAACCCGTTTGGCAAAACAAATATTGCCTTTATTCAGTTGTGTAAAGACTGTGCTAGCCTAAAAATCAATAGCCTAATATTAATAGCAACTGCGGATTGACAGAACATCATCGTTAAAGAAAATGATGTACTTTAGTTTGACCACTTTTTTAACCGCAGTTTAAAATATATGTCGTTTGGAAATGTTATGTGGCACTGTGATCAATTTCACACGAACAAACATTAATTAAATTGGATGCCGTCATTACAAATCTGAATAATTAATTACTTGCAGACACGTGAAAGTAACTTGTAAAATTCATGTAACTGTTTTTGCAGTGATAAATTTACTACATAAGAGGAATCAAACGCTTGAAAATTGTTATCCATATTCAAAGTTCAAAAATGGTTCAAATGGCTCTGAGCACTATGGGACTTAACTACTGTGGTCATCAGGCCCCTAGAACTTAGAACTACTTAAACCTAACTAACCTAAGGACATCACACACATCCATGCCCGAGGCAGGATTCGAACCTGCGACCGTAGCTGTCGCGCGATTCCGGACTGCGCGCCTAGAACCGCTAGACCACCGCGGCCGGCCATATTCAAAGTATTTATTATGCTAGATTGAGGGCGAAGCCCAAAATTCAATATTTTAATTAAATTCCACGTAATAGCCGCCTGTGCGCCAATACGAAAAAAGAGTGCCAGATGGGTAATCTTCTACACAGCTCACTTTAAATAACTATTTTCACTTAAGGTGACAGGGAGGAAGAGGTTTTGAATAAGGACAGGAGACGTCCACTTTTTACCACATATTGTAACAGAAAATACGTACATCAAATACTTAGTGCATCAGAACAGCTAAGCGACTTAATTCTTCGACGGCAAAAACAAAAGTAGTATCAGATCTTTGAACCAAGTCTTTTTTAACCATAATGAGGTAAGATGTCCATGGTTACAAAGAATATCTTTACGTTGTTTAGTTACTCTTTGCTACTAAGATACATATTTTATTAATATTTTTAGCACAAAAAATGTCGTATTAACGAGTTGTACGTTTTATAGTTATCTGTCGCATTAGCCACCGTCTTTATCGCCAGAAACGCTCAGTTCTGCACTTTGTGTACACTTCACATTTATTCGTCTGGTATAGGTGTAGCATAATTTTTATAGGGCATTCCCGGAGCCGTGACTCTGCCTCACCCTGTTTATTACTGTGGAGTTGTCGTAAAGGTAAACCTAGTATCTATCCACAGGCTGGTCTGCACAATACACAGTTCTGCTAGGCGAGGTCCTACTGGAGATGTTATTTCCGCCCCTCCCTCTGATCTCTGTATTGACTTACCAATCAACAATAGGGGGATTCTGAACGGCGGTGTAACGTACTATTTTTCACAGTAACCTCAATATCCCAAGGTGGAAGAAATAAGTGGCAGACAAAAATCCTACGAGTGACCGAGAGTTGTACTCACGACTTTCGTTAAAACATAACTAGAAACGTATCGTACAGTAGATAAAAAATGGGAGAGACGGCAGTGAGGTCAGGTGGGAGAGGAGTTTTTGATCATTTTAATAGCTCAGAATATCCTCCGCTTAGGAAATGTATCTCACAGAAGTCCATTAACTGTTGTTCAAAATGCTTGTGTTTCGCGAAATGAGCTGTGAAAGTTTTCTGTTCAAAAATGGCTCTGAGCACTATGGGACTTAACATCTATGGTCATCAGTCCCCTAGAACTTAGAAATAATTAAACCTAACTAACCTAAGGACATCACACAACACCCAGTCATCAGGAAGCAGAGAAAATCTCTGACCCCGCCGGGAATCGAACCCGGGTACCCGGGCGCGGGAACGCTACCGCACGACCACGAGCTGCCGACGAAAGTTTTCTGATTGGCGTGAGGATGTTTATTTCTCTGTGTATAACGCAGCGACGCGACAACATAAACGCGCTGACGTCGCGTAATCACACTCCACGCCAAACGATAACAGCGGTGGCTTCACTGGCACATCAGACACGCGTTAACTACCTACGACAGCGTCACCTCTGATGTGCAGTAACCAAACTGCTGTGACAGCTTTCCGTTGCAACACTGGATTACCACACGCTGCGCTAAAGCGGAAAAATTACACATATTTAGCGGTAAACACATAAATGTGTGTAATACGTCAGACGCTTGAAAGTCGTGGATGGGAGTTCACCGAATGTAGCCTTGGCTTCGTTTCTGAACACTGACTGTTGTGAACGTGAAATGCAATATACCCGACAAATGCACATAAAATATCTTGATGTGGTATTGAAGGCTTGCAGACCTTACACGAGGAAAAAGACGTTTTCTACGATTTTTGTGTCGTATAAAGGACTCTTTGGCGACCGTTTCTTCTTTAAGAACTACGATGATCGTCCACACAGACCTCAGTTGGCAAACGAGCTTAGGGGACCGTTTATTTTTTATGAACTACGATGATCGTCCGCACAAACCTCAGGTGGCAAACGAGCTAATAGTTGACCACATTTCGGCTAGAGGTGCATTCTGACAAGGGGGCTGTGCCAACTCTTCATCACCGATTTCACCTAAATTCATACTTATACAGTACTTGACCAGAAGTGAAAGTGACAGACACGGATGTTCCCTATGGCTATGCCTTTACACAAAAAGGCGTTTTCGGGGTCGGTCACTGCGAGGCTTGAGCGATTTATGTTACCTTACTTTTCAGACAGCGACTGTCGCAAACGAAAGACTTCAAACCAAAGGTCGTCGAGTCGAGTCACTGGGCGGGTCATTTTTTTTCTTTTTTCATCATCGGTTTTTACGTTACTCACACCGTAACTAAGCCGAAACAATGCTCAACATATTTTTAAATATTTTCATAAAAGCCGTCAAAAGGGAAGGCAACGGACGATTTGGAATTGCAAATACGTTTCCAGGAAGGAATTGTTAGGTAGGCTACACACGAGAACTTCATATATAAAAATTAGATACTTTTATTATTTTACAGGTTGAAGATTTTTGGGTTGATATTTATTTTACACACAAATATCTCGCCTCGCGGGATTAGCCGAGCGGTCTTGGGTGCTGCAGTCATGGACTGTGTAGCTGGTCTCGGCGGAGGTTCTATTCCTCCCTCGGGCATGGGTGTGTGTGTTTGTCCTTAGGATAATTTAGGTTAAGTAGTGTGTAAGATCAGGGATTGATGACCATAGCAGTTAAGTCCCATAAGATTTCACACACATTTCAACATTTTGAACAAATATCTCGATATCTTGCGGACAATATAAATATCATAAATATCACAGTTTTACAGTTAAATGATAGTTTCAAAACCATAAAAAAAAACAGACTTGATTTACAGTCATAAGAGGTTCTCTCTTATAACAGAGTTTGGCAGCAAATCACACGTAACCCATCGTCTCACCAAATATTGGCGAAGTAGCTGGTGTTGTACAGTGAGATGTATTTTGAAATAGCCTTACCGGGATGCGATTTCTTTTTCTCTCTCGACAAGATAAAGGCAGTTTTGTGGGTTTTGGATCATATTCGTTACCTGACTGCAGAAAAGACACCACAGGATTGCACTAGCGTAGTGCACTTTAGTGAGAATCATTTTAAAACTGCGCGATTGGAATCCTTCTCTATCTTGAAAAATTTGGCCGCGTAATTGTGGATTCTTTTTCTCTCTCCAACGAATCTATTAACAGAAGAAATTTCTTCAATTGCACGTACGGATTTATTTGCAATCCGAAATCCTACTTTTCCATTCCTTTGCATGACTTTTACAAAAGTATTAATAAATACAATGTACTGACTGTCATTTTGGTTCATTTGCACTGTAAGCGACGTAAAAACAGAAAATAAGAAATTGAAAAAGATTGTTTCCCCTAGGGATTCGATCCCACGACTCTTTGGTTACCCGTCTGTACTTTTTCCGCTGTATCATCCGCTGTGTGGAAACGCGCTAACATAAAGGGCCATGCCTGGCCCGACCCGCGCAAAAAAAGTTTTTTTTTTTTTAATTCTTAGCTATCTGTAGCTGCCACCTTTGTCACTTTCATTTCTAGCCAAGCGCTACACATAATATAAATTTGGACGAAATCTGTGATAACGAGTAAGCGCGGTCTCCTTATGAGACTTACGGCAATGAATTATTTCATTAGATTACAGCATAAAACTTGTATTTATTGTTCAAAAGTTTGACATTTCGACTTGATTCAGTCAGCGTTAGTTGAAAATCATCCCCCTTGGACTCGTAACCTGTTGAAATTAAATCGTTTGGAATTGCAGCCTGGCTAACATCTCTTACAATTGTTCTGTGACAAAAGTTTTGTTCTTAAGCAGTATCACTATAGTTACTCAGGAGATAATTGTTATTATATAACGTCGGTGCGATTCAGCGTTAGGCATTTGTAGTCTTAGGAATAATTCTTGTCATTGCTGTATAGTTTTTGATGACATTAAGAAAATCGGATGCGAATTTCTCGACCTCCACTATCGGGTACAGAATTGCAGGCTTCCCCTTAATAGACGAGACGTGCACTATACGCAGAAAGCGGATACTAGGGTAGCGGAGTATGTGTAGCGTGCACATGTGGATTTCTTAGGTTAGAGAAACCGTCCTTCGGGATCAAAGACGATTTGCCTGATAAATTTTCCACAATGTCCTCAGATAACGTTCGTTGTTGCAGATCAGAGATAGAGAAGGTTAATATAATTTTAGTAAACTGGAGGAGCATCCAAGGAAAGCTACCAGAATTAGTAGTGCTTTCTGAAGGTTACCAAACACAGATATTATTAGGAACAGAAAGTTTGTTGAAGCCAGACGTTGATGACAACGAAATCCTAAGTTCAGATTGGGATATTTATCGTAAGGAAAGGTTAGTGGCCAGTGGCGGCGGCGTGTTTATTGCAGTAAAGAATTTGATAAAATATAGCGAGCTTATCACGGATTACATTATGAATTAATATTGGTGAAGTATCAAAGATCAGTCAAAACTGTAATCGGAAGCTTTTATGGACTTCCTGGTTCAGGAGCTGTAGTGGCAGAACGCTTCAGACGGAACATGCAGAATATCGTTAGTAATTTTCCTGATCATGCCGTTGTAATAGGGGGTTATTTCAACTTGCGAGTTATAGACAGAGAGTGTCATGCTATCTAAACTGGTGCCAGAGACAGGGATTCGTGTGACGTAGTTCTGGATGTCTTGTCCGAAAATTACTTTGAGCAGATTGTTAGAGAACCAACTCGTGAGGGTAACGTCTTAGAACTCCTGGCAACAAACGTATCTGAACTTATCGAATCAGTTAACGTAGAGGAAGGTGTCGGTGATTATAAGGCTGTAATGTCATCTATGACAACGTGTCTGACAAAGAATGCTAAGAAAGATAGAACGATATTCTTGCTTAGCAAGAGTAACAAGCTACAAATTTCAGAGTATCTGAGAAGTGAAATCAAATATTCGGCGATGAGGACAAAGATGTGCAAAAGAAATGGAAAAAAAAATTGAAAAATATCGCGCAATATGCCCTAGGCAAATATGTTCCGAGTAAGGTCTTAAGGCATGGGAAAGAGCCACCGTAGTATAAAAGCGGTTGGAAAACCGTTACGTAAACAATGTGTACTTCACCTCAAATTCATACAAACAAAAGACGAACGAAGGTAAAATGAGAGTAAGGAGAGCAATAAGAGAAGCGTTCAATGGCTTTGAAAGTGAAACATTGTCAACCGATCTGAGTAAAAACCCTAACAGGTTTTGGTCGTATGTAAAATCAGTAAGCGGGTCAAAATCATCTATCCATTCATCCAGTGACCAAATTGGCACCGAAATGGAAGATGGGAGAAGGCCGAAATACTGCATTCGGTCTTCCAAAATTGTTTCTCAGCGGAAGATCGTAACACGGTCCCTCCTTTCAATCGTCGTATGAACGTGAAAATGGCAGATATTGAGGTAACTGATCCCGGGATAGAAAAACAACTACAGTCACTCAGTAGTGGAAAGGCGTCAGCATCAAATTAGATGCCCATAAGATTTGCCAAAGATAGTGTCTAAGAACTTGCTCCCCTTTTAGTAGTAATTTATCGTAGATCACTTGAGCAACGAAGGGTACCTAGCGATTGGAAGAAAGTGCAGGTCATTCCCGTTTTTAAGAAGGGCCGTAGTACAGATGCACACAATGATAGACCTATATCGCTGACGTCAGTCTGTTGTGTAATTATGGAACGTGCATCACGCTCAAGAATTATGATGTTCTAGGAGAAAGAAAATCTCCTCTCTCCCTTGTCAAAAATTAGTAGGCCAGAGTCAATGCTACCTCACCTGCGAGTTCATAATCTCACTATCGGTAGCTCTGTCTTTGGTCATCTTTGGTGGCACTAGTGTTCAGTGTGTGTGTTATCTTGCCTGCATCAGTCCGAGAACCGAGGTTTTAAATTTGCATGTACGTCGCCTGTCCGTTGCAGTTTGCCTTGAAAATGGAGGGGTGTTCTCCGGCCGAAATATCGGCGGTCGCTGAAAGTGTTACCTGGCTGAATTCCCAGAAGTTACTTGAAAGTTGTATACGCCAGGAGAAACTCAGGTCTCACAAACGAAGTAATCCGACTGTAACGGTGCGTGGCGGATTGAATAGAATAACAAGATTTAGCATACCAGTGTGTTATTTCTTCACACCGGAATTCGTCAAAAACAATTATTGAAAATGATGAACTAAAATCTAAACGAGAAACTGGTCTTGGCACTGGGCGGAGACATGTGAGGGGAAGTGCCGACGTAATCGGCGCTCAGCATTGCCCGCAGAAACTGCAACGTGTAGCTTCACCACGCAATTCTGACACTGCAGCTGGTAGGCCCCTGGCTTTGGCAGCAATGAAGAAACAAGGAAGTCGATATGAACTGTTCCTGGTAAATACGATACGTGAAGAAACCGAACGACAGACCCACGGACACATTTTGATGTGCTACTTACAGGCAGTTACCATTCTTAGCAAAGTGGTTATCGCCAAGCGTGAACTTGCAGCGTTTTCCTTTCAATTCTTGCTATAAGGGGTATATGAATTCTGCTAACTTCTTCATTTGCAGAATATCTGATAATAAATCAATACTTAAATATACAGCTCTAAAACCAGCAGTATATTTACAGTGTGAAGCCGATATTTTTAGAGGCAAGTACGTCGGTATTTCATCCGACGATGTATCAACACTATTTTCCTACATATCAATTGGTTAAAATGGCTCTGAGCACTATGGGACTTAACATCTGAGGTCATCAGTCCCCTAGAACTTAGACTACTTAAGCCTATCTAAACTAAGGACATCACACACATCCATGCCCGAGGCAGGATTCGAACCTGCGACCGTAGCGGTCGCGCGGTTCCAGACTGAAGCTCCTAGAACCGCTCGGTCACCACGGCCGGCTCCTACATATCGCGTGACGATAGTAATATCCCTATCGATCCCAAAATCAACAGTTTTCACTTGCCTTCCGTATTGCCATACCATGACCATACGTGGTTCCTTAGCTTTCAGGGCCAATATCTTACCTTCTGCAAAGAGAGCTTCCGCCTTTAACTTTAATGTGATGTGCCTGTTCCGAAAATAACTAGACCTCTAGCTAAGTAGGCGTTGCACGTTCTGTGTCACTTGGAGACGTTCGTTAGAATTTTCTCTTCTTTGGGAAGGAAACCTTAAAGAAATTTGTCACATGTCGCCAGTGCTATGCTCTATAAGTAATACTTTGTGTACAAAAGAACATTGTTAAATAGTGTTCAACAAATATTTACATTGGTCCTATGTGTCAAACACCATAAAGTGATTCAGAGTTACATTTGAATGAATAGGGTAGTAGTCGAAAGTTTCTTCCACAGGTACTTCGTTGACCTGAGAAAGTTTTTGGAAAATAATGACAAAGTATTTGTATTGATAAATTTCCTCTATGTCATACTGTATGTGAGAGTTTATCCTTCTCTGCATCATATCTGAGCGAATAAATTGATTCATCATTACAAATTGAGTGATAACTCTTCTGACTCCGCCGGCCGGTGTGGCCGAGCGGTTCTATGCGCTTCAGTCTGAAACCGTGCGCCCGCTACGGTCGCAGTTTCGAATCCTTCCTCAGGCATGGATATGTGTGATGTCCTTAGGTTAGTTAGGCTTAAGTAGTTCTAAGTTTTAGGGGACTGATGACCTCAGATGTTATGTCCATAGTGCTCAGAGCCATTTGAACCATTTTTTTCTTCTGACTCCAATTTGTTATGCGAATGTAATTATAGTGGTAAACAGATTATACTCGATGAATAGACGCAGTAATCATGCTATGGCTCGGTCTTTTGAACAGGTATAAAATGTTTTGTGCAATGCTCCTTCTTTGTGGACTACCAGCGACGATACTAGCGTTACTTTGTATCAAGGATATTTTCGTTGTTCTATTACAAACCCTTTTGATTATGTCAGCTATGTCACGGTAATAGATATAAATCTGTTGGCTATTACAGCGAAATTATTACATATGAGTTAACTGAAATGTGTTTACATTTCAATTCATTCGAATTAGTAAACTGGTCTGAATAAATACAAGGTTATTATAAACTACAGGAGCGATCACACAGGATTTGCTGTAGTTATATTATTTGACATACTGTCACCGTGCTTTGCACATACCCAGAGAAAAACTCAGAAAGTTTTTCTTTTGAGGTATTGGAAATGTTTCACAGGTGTTGCACTACTGATTCTGCAGATATTAAGTCGATAATCAACTTGTTCCCATGTTCAGCGCAGTATGTTACTGTCAGTCTGTTCAAAACCACTGTTGATGCGAGCTCGTAGTTGTGGTAAGTTTGTTGGTAGAGGAGGCGTAAACATTGAATGTTGCACGCTACCCCACACAAAAACTTTAAACCATGAGACTGCACAGAACAATTGAACTTTTGGTGAATATCGAATGTGCTGCACTATAATGTGGAGATTCTTTATCCCACAGATTCGGACAGTGTGGCTGTTCCATGTGCCATTTACAAAAAAGTTTGCTTCGTCACAGAAGACGAGTTTCTCACAAAACCCATTCCCTTCCATAAGCTGTTACAACTGAGCCAAAAATTCAAATCGTCCGACTTTGTCGTCGGAAGTCAGGGCTTGTAGGAGTTGAGAGCGGCAAGGCTTCTGATCCAGACGTTGTTTCCTTAAGGTTTCCCAGACGATCGGTTGCGATACGTTCAGCTCTCTGTTTCCTCTGTTGGTCGACTTATGTGGGTTCAAAATGGTTCAAATGGTTCTGAGCACTATGGGACTTAACATCTGAGGTCATCAGTCCCCTAGACTTAGAACTACTTAAACCTAAGGACATCACACACGTCCATGCCCGAGGCAGGATTCGAACCTGCGACCGTAGCAGTCGCGCGGTTCCGAACTGAAGTGCCTAGAACCGCTCGACCATTTCGTGGGCTAAATGAGAAACTCACCCTCACGATGTCACCCGTTTCTTGACTCGCCGCAGGCAGACCAATTAATTTCCTCTTGCAGGAGCCTCCTGAAGCCTTAAATTGTGCATTGACAACGCCAAATGGAGTTGGTAATTGGTGGATCTTTGTTGCTGTTCTTTCTGAAGTGTCGTTGTACTCTTACGGCAAACTGGAGCCAATGCATTTCAAAAGCAACGTACGCTTTCTCGGTGCGTGTCGCCATCTTGCCTAACTGTTCACTGCTGCGCTCTCGTTGCAGAAATCTGAAGTTCAGCTGCAACAATTACAAACTTTTTGAGTTTTTCTATATGAGTGTTGAGCTTTGTGACAATATTTCATTGATGTAGCTACAGTAAATTTATGAAATCGTTTCAGTCATGTGTAATAACTGATGCAATGAATGAAATTTAAAACCGAGGCTGAAATTGGATGACAGGTCTCCTGCTTACCAGGCAGATGCGCTAACCACTGCGCCACCATGGCACAGTGGCGGTGAACAAGTGCCTGCACCACCTTAGCGCACATCCCTTCTCAGTCCAAATTCCCATTCACACCTCAGCCCACCTGATATTCCCCCTGAACTCAAACAGCATTGCAGAGGGTCTCCAACTGTATTGGAGTAGCACCTCAGCATCAAATGGAATGGGGGTCCTGCCTGAAATCTAGGCATTGGTGCTTAAATGAAATGAAATTACATGGATCCAGGAACTTTTCTCAGTCTCAAACGCCTGTGATGCGTATATGCAGACTGAAGCGAGAAATGAAAATTTCTCCCATGATCAGGATTTAAACCTGGGTCTCCTACTTACTAGGGAGATGGGTTAACCACTTCGTTTTTTTTTTCTTTTGATCTCGTTTTGTTCTGTATTGTTCACTGAATTCGTTTGGGGCGGCTGTCCGATGACACCCTTTCAAGCTCTTTGTTGATCCTTTCACTCAGTTTTTTTGTTACAGAGGTCGGCTAACCCTCTGACCGAACACGCTGAGCTACCATGTCGGCATCACTACACCACCACGGCGTAGTGCCTTTCCACAAATGCATGGACTTCATTCAACGTTCTCGTGTTATTCTAATAGAGTTGGAGAACCTCGGCAGTGGCAAAAATGGCTCTGAGCACTATGCGATTTAACTTCTGTGGTCATCAGTCGCCTAGAACTTAGAATTAATTAAACTTAACTAACCTAAGGACATCACACACATCCATGCCCGAGGCAGGATTCGAACCTGCGACCGTAGCAGTCGCTCGGCTCCAGACTGTAGCGCCTAGAACCGCACGGCCACTCCGGCCGGCTCGGCAGTGGAATTTGAGTTTAGTGGGAATACCAAGTGGACCGAGGCATGAATAGGAATTTGGACTGAGGAGGGAAAAGTGATACGGTAGCCTTGTGCTGTTGTATAAAGCCACTGTATGAGGGTGGCGTAGTGAGTAGGATGCCTGGCCTCGAATCTCAGCCTTGGTACAAATGTTAATTCGTTGCTTCAGTCTGTACATATTCATCATAGATGTTTGAGACCTGGGAACGACTTTGAGCCATATATTTTCATCTGATCTATAACAACCTTGTATCTCCCTGGTAAAGGGATGGCTAAAACGCTAGAACGTATGGTTATTATAATACAGTTTTGATAGCATAAGAATTTTTTGAACTCGTCATACCAACCCTTCACTAAAAGAGAATAGAAACCTGAAGTTACCGGTATACGTATAACTAACGTAGTCAATATGTTTAGAAGATTCACGTCCGTTCCAGCCGCCTCACTTGTTAGTTAGCATTGACGCTAAGGATTGACTTCATCTAATTAGTAAAGAAGGAGATTGACTGCTTAGGCAGCTGTACATGTATGCGTGATGCAGTGTGGAAAACGCTACCGTATAAAAATAAATCTCAAATGGATTATGACCATACCATAGCCAATAACATACACTTGTCATTTTTGGAAATTAAATATCTCGTGATTTTGAGAAGTGTAATTATAATGATCGGCTAATAGCAGTCTATAATTATCCTAGAAAATGCTCTTGCCAAATCTGCATCACCTCAGTGTTGAAATAGTCGAATCATAAAGAACAGTGACATAGGAAGAAACAGAATCTCGCTAAGGTACGTTTGCGCCGATGCTATGAGGCGCTACACCTGTCTATTTAAACGAACTAGGCTGCATTATCGGTCTCATTTTCCTTCATTTCCAGAGATAACCTCCACGTGGTACCGTAAGACGTCGCAAATGGAAACTGATTGAGTTGATTACCAGTTATGAAAGCCTTCATCCTGCCCCATTTAGCTTAATTTGACCTCCACGTTTCCACTGAGTGCCGTAAATCCGTTTTCTCCCCGTTAGCGTAGCTACATCTAAGCAGACACTAACTCGATATATTGCGCTACCGCAAGGAGGTAAGAGAAAAACTGGGATGGTGAAAAGCAACGTAGAGGGTCGTTCATCTTAATTAAGATGCGCCTCGTTTGCCTCGTGAGCCTAAGATCTGCAGTTTTCTTGAATGTGTAAACAAGTTGTCGCTGGCCTGGCTACTAGCTACTCAAGGCCACGGAGTACACATTCGGTTAGAAGTTACGGTCAGTACTTCAGTCGCGTACTGTATATTGCTAAAGAGTTTAAGAAAATTTACGTAACGATGGTGTCGTCTCAGTTACTGCTTCAATAAGTTTTTAATGTACATATCTAGATAGCAGTTTATTGCAGGTCGTCGGAGCAACGAAGTGTATCGAGGGATTGGAAATAAGTACATATCATTCCCGTTTTCAAAGGAGTGGGCAGACAGGTGTACGTAATTATAGATCTACGTCCATTACGTCTGTTCCAGCATTATGGACTATTATGATGTTGTTGGGTAGCTTAATTCTCCTCAGTAGAAATCAAAACAAGTTTTATAAGCAGAGTTATTATGAAACAAATTTTTTTCTTGTAATTATGGAATGAAGGCTTTCACGACCCGATGACTTAGCTGCTAGTAAGCCTTTCGGAATATGAGGTCGTGATCCAAGAAACTCTTCTGCTCCTGACGTTTCGTCCAAGACTGGGCTGGACGAAACGTCACAAACAGAGAAGTCTCTTGGACCACAGCCTCACATCCCGAAAGGTTTACCAACAGCTCTTTCTTATAAGGTGCATAATTTAAGCAGCAACTTGCCACAAGTCTGCTTTAAAAGGTTTATTTAACGCAAACCAATTCCAGTTACAGATTTATTACACATCTATCTTCAGATGACTCTTAACAACTTGTGTGTAGTGGTAAATGTTCTGTGCGAGGAATCCGTCCTGTATTTTTGCTACGCATTACAAAGCTGACGCTTTTTAGACGTGCACTAAGTGATTGGTGATTAATTTCCTGTAAAGTGCTCGAAGTTCTATGTTTCCTGGCAGAACAAACGCTCAGCATTTACCATTATTTGTAATAAATTCGAAACCGGTAATGGTTTGAGTTAAACTTTTTTAAACAATACTTGTTAGTTAGTGCTTAAATTATAAGCAATATAACAGTGTGTACAAGTTAACTGCCGTCTTTAGCAAATGTAATAAAAGTCCTATTAAGGGCAGACGCGTTTCACTTTATTTTAAAATATCTTCAGTGGTCACTGTGACAGTATGGTTTTTTCTCTTACAATTTGTTAAACGGTTTTTATTCCTTTCGTTACCCACGGTTTATTGTTGTTTTTTGCATTCTTCTTCGTCTCCCACGTGTATGCGTTAACTTTTCGCCCACAGCACTTTCATTGGACTTCATACATTCACAGTTCAGTGTTTCAAGTTTCACTGTCCTCTAGTCATTTAGCGTGTTTTGTTTTTCTATTGTAAGATTCGTTCGTCGTTTGCCTGTTTTGATAGTGCTGGAAGCGTGTGCTATAGCTCTGTGAGTATATTGTCAGACTAGCGAGAGGGCGAAAGAGAGAGAGGAAGAGAGGTGAGTGCCTGTGTGTGTGTGTGTGTGTGTGTGTGTGTGTGTGTGTGTGTGAGAGAGAGAGAGAGAGAGAGAGAGAGAGAGAGAGAGAGAGACAGACAGACAGAGGGAGAGAGATTATATTATTTTTTCAATTTTTTCTTTTTATTATATTAATTTTTTTAGTGCGGACAATTATCTTTGCGTGCTTCTGTGTGTGTGTGTGTGTGTGTGTGTGTGTGTGTGTGTGTGTGTGTGGTGTCTGTGTGTGTGTGTGAGAGAGAGAGAGAGAGAGAGAGAGAGAGAGTGCATGTGTTTGTGAATGGAGCTAACTTGTCCTACCTACTGTATGTGTTAAGTTATTGCTTTGCTATGGTAGAGTGGTGTAAGACAGGGATATAGTCTTTCACTCCTACTGTTCGATATGTACGAGGATGAGTCAAATGAAAAAAGCTGTATCACTTTTCAACATAATCTCTCCCACGCTCAATGCAAGTCCTCCAGCGCTTACAAAGTGCACAAATTCCTTTAGAAAAAAATTCTTTTACTTGTCTGCGCAACCACTCATGCGCCGCGTGGCGTACCTCTTAATCAGAACGGAATTTCTTTCCTCCAATTGCGTCTTTGAGTGGTCCAAACATATGGAAATCACTTGGGGCAATGTCTGGTGAGTATGGTGGATGAGGCAGACACGCAAAATGCCGGTCTGTGATTGTTGCAACTGTTGTACAGGCAGTGTGGGGCCTTGCATTGTCATGCTGCAAAAGGACACCTGCTGACAGCAATCCAGGTCGCTTTGATTTGATTGCAGGCCGCTGATGATTTTTTAGGAGATCTGTGTATGATGCACTGGTGACAGTGGTCTCTCTAGGCATGTAATGCTCCAAAATGACGCCTTTTTCGTCCCAAAAGAGAGTCAGCATGACCTTCCCTGCTGATGGTTCTGTTAGAACCGTCTTTGGTTTTGGTGATGAGGAATTTTATTCCTTGCTCGCTATCTTCGTTTCCGGTTGGTGGAAGTGAACCCAGGTTTCGTCCCCAGTAACGATTCTTGCTAGGAAGCCATCATCTTCTAGTTCAAAGCGCCGAAGAAGTTCTTCACAAGCATCAACAAGTCGTTTTCTGATTTCAGGAGTCAGCTGCCGTGGCACCCATCTTGCAGACACTTTGTGAAACTAGAGCACATCATGCACAATATGGTGTGCTGACCCATGACTAATCTCTAAACATCCTGCAATGTCATTTAGTGTCACTCGGCAGTTTTCCTTCACTATGGATTCAACTGCTGCAATGTACGGTGGAGTCACAACTCGTTGTGCCTGACCTGAATGAGGAGCATCCTCCACTGAAGTCACACCATTTGCGAACTTCCTACTCCATTCGCTCCATTCGTCGACTAGCTGCTGTGACAAACATGCAACACCGTACTGAACCTTCATTCGTCGATGAATTTCAATAGGTTTCACACCTTCACTAAGCAAAAATCGAATAACACAATCGCTGTTCTTCCCTGGTGCAAGTCGCAATTGGGGCGGTCATTTTTATACTGATACTGCGACGGTATGTAGCTTAAATGCAGCTTCACAACACTTTATATTAAAGGCAACCTACTGAACTTAAGATATAAACTCCCTTATGCTGAACACAGACAAATCATTAAGTACGTTTAAAGAAGACCATTTCAGTGAAACTGCGGAATTGTTAAGCCAAACAACCTAATTAAAGAATAGTAGTACTCTAGCAGAATCTACATAAATCTACGCCTGATGAAAATGAGGTGCTGCATGTTAACGCTATAGAAACAGGAGGTTGTTTGTAAGGTGCCCTCTAAACTATCAGTTTTGCGAAAATATCAAAAAATTAGTCAAAGCTAGCATTACTAAGCCTAGAATAAATTATAAGAATTTTTTTGCAAGATTGTCCTCATGAAAAACAGCGATCGGTAAAATTATATTAAAATTATTTCAATAAAACAATTCGGATGGCTATAATCTTGTATGTATTCCTTTGGTAAACGGTTTGTTTCTTTTATAATACCATCAGCAGACCATTTATTAATCTTTAGTGACAATAGGAGTCGGTGGCGTGGATCAGGCGGCTCTGGAGGCATTTGGAACACTGATGTACGCTTTTACTACTACTTTCAACGAATTTTTAAAATACTGAACGCCAAGTGAAGTGTTTTGCAATTTAAACAGGAAATATTAAGTCAGTTAGATGAAACTTCAGTGTTCGCATCTACTTCAGTTTTATTTCCGTCACTACACCCGGAATACGATATTTATAACAAAGGCTGATAGATTCAGCATTAACTTCTGAAAAATGAATTTAGTTATTATATCTGTATCTTTAAGAACAGACAAGAAGTTATTTCCGAGAACTATCCACCAAAACAACACTGACTACTTTTAACAGTTCCTTTACTTTGCGTACCTTACATTTAAATACATTTGCTAAAGCACTTGTAACCTTTAGTAACAAAATTTCGGTTTTTACTACAAAGAACATGGTAAACCGTCAAATACTCGTCTCTTACATGACTGCATTCCTTAATAGGAGAAGTCTACAACACAGAGATCTTTATCAGTTCATTTCAGCTCGTAATTTGAGTAAATTCACACAACTGTTTGAATTTCTAAGGAACTAATTTTTAATAATATAGTTTTCTGAAATTATGGATATGAACGACTATATGAAGATGAGAAATAGCTTTCACAGACCTGGCAAATAAATTTAAAGCGTCGTTGAAGTAAGTACGATTACGAATCATATTTTACACTTGAATAAAAACACTTAGTACGGCTAGTCTCCTCGTTCATCGCTAATAGACTTGCAGTCTTATATATACATCATTATTCTGGTTATCTTGTCAATGACGTTACATTCCAACTTGTTTCATGCCTAAAAAAGGCATGAAGCCCAGTTGTAAATATTACATTACTATGATTTTCTAAGACAGGGATCAATCTGATTACGAAAATTTAAAGCTCTAATCATGGAGGAACGTAACTGAACATATCACAGTTCACAAAACATAGTTTTGAGAAAAAGTAATGAAAAGTTCGAACTTCAATGAAGTGTTATGCAGTGATGAAATGAACTGGACAGGTTAGACTTCTACGGAGGGAGTCATCAAGCAACTCCTTGGGCTGAAGACCGCACTATCAAGAACAGCATTATTTTTACAAAATTTGTCAGCATCATTGTTTGTACTAAATACAGAGATCATGGTACACAGTTGATTCTGGAAAAAAAATTACGGGATTTTGATTCATTTCATTGAGTGCAACGCATTTCCCCACACAAGACAGAAGAAATATTGAACATACCGAAATCTTTTTCATGCTAATGCAGACTCTTACGCAACCAGGAAAATATTTTTAATTGAATACGTAGACGATATGCTTAAACATAAGTTTTGTTCTGAGCGACCTATCTGTAATTTATTGAACAAGGTTTGAAGAGGTGTTGAATGGACTCAGATAATGGTCCCTACGTGCAGTGGTGGAATTATTCTCATAGCCAACTCAATGGAGAAACATGGTATCTTAGCACGTTACGGTAACTTTTGTTTGCCGCAATGAAATTGATCCAAAGCGTACTGTTGAAATGCGGCTTTAATTAACGCACCAGTGCAGAGTTCCAACCTGTAGCCCAGTAATTTGAGGAACGTTTTATGCATTTCTTGGGCGGCACTTTGTCATTTTTATGCGACTCTGGGGACTTTGGTCAACAGGTTAATCCGCGCAGCTACCTCTCGCAGGGCAATTCCCTGCCGGTGTTTTACTGCCTCCTGCTTCATTCTCTGCTCCTTCGGCCGCAAAGTTTCAGATTTCAGCAAAATTAAGGAGGGACGACAAATCACAGTCTGGCGAAAGCTGTTACTATGCTCTTGCAATTAGAATTCTTTATTATTATTACTACTCTCGTTTGAGTGCTACTGGACCACACTGTTTTCAACAAACAGAATTTAAGATTTTCCTTTTAGTCTTTCTTTTTTGGAAAAACTGTTTTCATTCTCTCACAATAGGCTCTTTTCCTATCGTCGATCACCTGAACGTCGAATGGAGTATTCTGATTGGATGTTCCAAACAACTTTTCCAGAGATCGTCTGATTCACGGAAATGCTGTTGCTGTGCCTCGTCGCCTTAAACAGGCAGGGTTTTTACTATCCGTAGAGAGGATCTAACAATAAAAAGGGTTCATCGTACTTCAGATAGGGAGAAGTTCATTCCAAAAGCTGTCCCAGAAGGCGGAGGTACTAGGCCAACACAGTTGACCTAGGATGTGTTAAGCACATATCGTGCCACGACCTTCCGTCTGTAGACCACGGGAGAATGTTCACTAATGGTTTGTTATGCCAACCGTTAAATAGTTCTTTTTTTCTGCAGACCGATTTCCAGATTCTGCAACTTTTGCAGGCGGAGGTATCGTAAATGTGTAAGCTTATATTAGTCTCACTACGTAACTTACGCTGTACAACACTATGCATTTGAAATTTCATGTCTGATACTATCGGCAGCTGTCTAGTAGGTTCATATATTCTCTGAACATCTGTCACAAGTTTTTTTGCAGGCACCTGAATGAGAAAATTTGTCCGGTTTACTGTATAATGCGTTGAATACAATACAATGAATTATGTGGCTTTGCTTTATCGAGCGGCAGCATGTTTTAGTCAGGCACTAAGCACGATGCGCCAGATCAGAAAGGCGGGGCAGGACCTATTCTAGCGGCAGCACGTTTATTTCATCTGAGCATCTAAGAGAAACAATTGTTTCTAGGAGTATTTTAAACGCTGAGACGCATTATAAAATTGTTATTAAAGAATCCTGAACAACTGAAAATGGTTTCAGTGACTCTAAATTGCTGACTTTGACGAATCACTTCAAAGGTGCTCATGTATGAAACATGTATCATACATATTTTGAAATACGATTGTGAGAATCTGAAATGTTTAGTTTAACATTCACTTACTGCTCTGTTTCATTGATCAGGTCCTGATGTCCTATGTGTGAAGAAATGGGAAATTAAATGGCAAAACATCACTGCCTGTCAAAATTGTTGATAATGCTGACATGTAGGGACTTTACAAAGTAAGATATACAAGAGTGGTGCATTTTGAAGAGAAAGTACATGAACGAGGTTTCCAACAGACACAGTTCTGCTGTTGTACGTACGATAGGCGCATCACAGTGTGTCAATAAAATTATTTGGCAGCTAGAAACGTAAGTTGAAGTACGAGATGCAATACGATTCTTGTGGGCATAACGTCTCAACTGCTCACAGACTCGCCGTGAAATTCTGGCGGTTTACAGACAAAATGCAATGTCAAGTCCAGCCGTAATAAATGGTGCCAATAATGTCACCAAGGCTGATCGAGAAAGGTGGTAATCGACAACGACCACAGACAATGAGGTCCAGTTAGTTGAGAGAGGAAAAGATTTCCCAACGACAAGAATGTTTACACAATGATTCTCGAGTAGCTGCGTGACCAGGTAGTGCTTTTTTATTGCCGAGGAACTGAACGATTATTAAAACGCATCGACCGTTGTTTACAGAGTCCTCGTGATGTGTATCTGTGTCACTGTAAAGTGTAGTACAGTATTCAGCAAAAGTTGTGTGGCCCACCGTAATAATGTGTATTTTGCTTTTTGAAGTCCCCACATATCGAGCCGACAAATTCATGAAAGTGGAAACAGTAGGAGGCCATTTGGATATTGTCGGATACTTACATATCCAGACGAATTTTCACTCTGCAGAGGAGTGCACACAGATTTGCAATTTCGGGACGGGTTGAAACTATGTTTCGGGACCTGGACTTGGACGTAGGACCTCTGTCTTTCGCGGGCAAGTGATCAACCAATTCAGCGCTACTCAGCGATCCGTCGTTGACACTGTACTTCCGTTAGTACCTCATTCTGCGGAAGACGCCTGCAGTATCAGAGCGTGACCTGCTGGCCGCGGGTGTACCGCGGGTAGCCGCGTTGCAGCTAAACTGCCGAATACCATAGCAACCATCCCGGCATTCGTGTCAAGTGATTTAAGGAAATCGTGGAAAACCTAAATTTGGATGGCCGGGCGGTGATTTTTACCGTCGTCCTCCCAAGTGCCGTGGTGGCCGAGCGGTTCTAGACGCTACAGTCTGGAACCGTGCTACCACTACGGTCGCAGGTACGAATCCTGCCTCGGTTAGTTAGGTTTAAGTAGTTCTAAGTTCTATGGGACTGATGACCTCAGAAGTTAAGTCCCATAGTGCTCCGAGCCATTTTTGTTAATCAGTGCGCCACCTTGCTCAGTTTGGTATCGCAGGACAGACGTTTCTCTGATCTCCCGACGATTGAAAAGTAGTTTGCAGCGCTGTTTTATTATTGATCAGGTACGGCAAATGTCGTGTCACAGAGGTCTTCTTTGAAAGTTCTTCCAGTGCCGGAGGAGAAGTATATACACTGCCGGAAAAAGTTAGTACACCCTTTTACAAGTTTCCAATTCACTCGAGATCTATCGTTTGCAGCAGTGCGTGTGGAGTATTAGAAATGATTACATTTACAATCAATAGCACAAACGTTTCTGAGGTACCAGGTATCGACCCATTTTAGAATATTCATATTAATATTTGGTGTACCTTCAGAGGCGACAATGCAGGCGCTGATTCCGGTATCCAGTCGATCGTATAGATAACGCGTACTGTCCAGGGATACGTTGTGCGACGCCTCTTAGACTTATTCACGCAGCTCTGTAAGAGGTAACTTCTCGTCACTTCTCGGCCCATCCTGTCCCACACGTGCTCGATTGCAGACAAGTCCGGAGATCGTGCTGGCCATGGAAGCTTTGCAGGGAACGTTGAGTTTCATGGTTTGGAGCAGCAGATCACATTCCTGTTGCATAAACAGCAAAAGAATTTGTATAACAACACCCTCACTTACCGAGAGCTGGTTAGCGTTCCCCACATGAACACCAAACTTAAACGAGAATTGTAGCTTACCACATCCCAGACTATAAGGCCTGGGATGGGGCTAGAGTGTCTTGGACGAATGCATCTAGGGGACAACGCTTACCAGGTCTTCATCGTCCGCGCAAGTGATCATCATTTGCGTGCAGGCAGAATCCGCTTTCATCGCTGAAGACCATGAAGCGCCATTCCATCTTCCAAACACTCTTCTGATGGGACCAGTTTAGCCTTGCACTACGATGCTGTGGTGTGAGTCGAAGATGGACTAGATGTGTGCATGCCCCTAGTCTCACTGCCAACAACCGGTTCGCAGTAGTTCCATTTTACTTGTCTGGCCTCAAAAGCCCTCTTACCTGTGCTGTGATAGCTGTGCGATCTACCACTGCTGGCCCTAAAATACGACGATCCTGACAGACAAATGTGCTGAGTGGATTTCCAGAACGTCGTCCGTGGGTGCGAGAATGTTCACGTGAACATTGATACCAACATCATTGTACAACAGACAGAGTACGTACAAGGTATGTGGCAATTATCCAAAAGGACCGTACAGTCACTGGGAATGCCACAGTTTGATCTCGTTTTGAACTCGATGATTTGGCTATAGGAAGCACGAGTGCGTCTCCGTAGTTGATTGTCTACTTGCTTCACACGTTTTCACCGCACTGAGCTTCTTGGCTGTCAGCTTACCATATTAAAGGGTAGACACAGATGGCGCTCTGTTAGTTATGCATTTACGCTATATGTCAGCGGACGACGTTGAAACCATTATCAGTACGTCAACTATGCCCCTCCTGGCGTATGCTGTCTTTGTATAAAAATTGACCATGTATTTACTGGTGTACTAATTTTTTTTCCGACAGAGCAGTTCCGTTCAAAAAACTAGGTGTCATAATTCGGCAGCAATAAACGTTTCAAATTACCTCCTTCCTCGGAAAATTCGCTACATTGTTGGCTACAACTTAGCGAAAATCGCACCTCCATCTGTTCACACAGTTTCGATATTTTTGGGTGGCATGCCTCAGCTTACTCACAATGCACAACATTAACCACTTGAATTACATTCTACGTACACTAATAAGCCGAAACATTATGACCACTGCCCACCGCGACGTTGGATCTCACCTGATGGCGTGGCAGTTTCGTAATGCGTTACCAAAACTACATAAGCTGGGCAGAAACGGACAAGGGATCAACCTAGCGAAGACATAGGCTGAAAATGGGGAAACCGTTTAAGGTAAGCGACTTTGACGGGGGGTATATCATTATTATGCAGGGTCTGTGAACGAGTATTTGAAAAACTGTGAAGGACGAATGGTCTCGTGCTCCTGCCATGGCATGTACGGAAAGTGGGCTAAATGTTTGGATTTCCATGACTCTTTTAGATCCGGAAGTTTTTTTCCTCTGTAAAGTACGCTAGATTGTGATGTGTGGCATCTCTGCCGAAAGAGCGCAATGCTGGTGCACTCACAAGTGTTTCGGAGTACACCGTTCATCATACATTGCTCAACATCGAGCTCCGTTCAGACCACCCTTACCTGTTGACATGATGACCCAAAGACATGGTCAATTTCTATTGCAGTGGGCACGGGACCATCGGGATCAATGGAAATATGCCAGCTCTTCGGGTGAACCACATTTTTTCTTTCACTAGGTCGCTGGTCGTTTCCACAAACGCCGTCATCTAGATGAACGGCGGGTCGTTTCTTGGAAACAGGCCTGTGGGAGCAGTATTATGCTATGGGGGACATTTTCCTGCGCTTGCATGGAAGCTGTGATAGTAACTGAAGACACACTGAGAGCAGCGTCCCTTCAAGCTTGATTTCTTTTCCGACGGTGATGTCATCTTTCAGCCGTATAACTGTCCGCGTATCGAAGCCAGAACCGTGCTACAGTGGTTTGAGAACCGTTATACTGAACTCACGTTGATGTCTCGGCGACCACATTCGCCTGATGGTGCTATGGAACCCAGCTGGGTCGCTATCGGGTGCCATCACTGCGTATGCAAATCAGCGGTCCATTATTTATCCGAATTACATGACCTGTGCGTAGACATCAACGCCGCATATCTCCGCAAAGAACACGACAAACTGTCGGGTCCCTGATATGCAGAATCGGTGATGTATTTCGTTCCGAGACAGGTAACAGGATCTCATGGTAAATACTCGTAAAATTTACTCGTTTATCTCAAATTAAAGCCCGCAAAGTAACTGCTAACGGCTAGAAAATAACAATGGCAGCACAGAGTCGCTTTTTCAGCAAAAGAGAGTACTAATGTTTTCGGACCAGGGCATTATCCGACCAAGGACGACCAGTGGAGGGCTGACACAACGACCACTTTCCTCCCTCTTGTTGTTTAAGATTTATACCAGTAACCTCCTATAAATCTTGGCAGATATAATTAGCGTACTCCAATATGCCTTCGATCTGTGCGTTTATGCCACTCAGGCTTCGTTGGGGGCCGTAAAATTAAGTTGACCGAAAAGATATACCACTTCGGCCACTGTTACATGAGAACGGATTTTCCACTTCACCCAATAAGCCGGCAGTCAGTACATACTCAAGAGGCATATTCAAAACGACTGAAGCAAAAATTCTGTGTGAGTTGCATTTCTTAAAGGATGTGTTAAATACTTTGGCTTCCACATAGACAGCAAACTTCGAAGGTCCTGACATGTAATCCGCTAAGAAGCCAAGTATGAAAGCGTTCTGATACTTCGTGCCACGACAGGTAATGCATGGAGTGTGGATCCAATAATAGCTCTACAAATGTATATCGCACTAATGCTTCCTCATCTTGATTACTTCTACATGCTGAATGGCATGACAAATGCTGCAGACATTGTGACTATGCATAGGAGCTCTTTGATCCACCGCGACTAACACACCGTTAGTCAAAACAATGGAAGCACTCTCATCCGTTCGTAGAGAATAAGACATCGGAAAATTTATTCGTTATCACCTACAACGGTAGAGGTACGTGCTGACAAACAAAATTTACGGCATTACAGTGTGATGCAACAACGAGCGTCACTTGATCCATCAACACCACGACTCGTAAAGACATTTTCAACGCTATGTGAGTACTAGAATCTTATTCAAAGAACTCGACTCCTATCCGAATTTCAGCAAGAGTACAAATATATCAACCAGGTATTAACCTCGAGTATTCACAGCCCAGTAATGAATAACAACAAATTAGAAAGACATGTTGAAGAATGCCCAGATGCCGCATGTGTATCTACCGACGGGTCTAAAAACAGTGTCGGAAAAAATTAATACATCATGGAAGACGACGCCGGTTTTGATCCGGAGACGGAATATGCCACATGAGGGGAAATAGGTTTACTTCTTTCGTCTCAACATCGCCCGTCAACAGATAGCGTAGTGGGATAGCTACCAGGGCACCATTTGCATCTGCCCTTAAACAGGGAATTCTCACAGCCAGAAGGCTCATTGTGGTGGAAACGTGTGAAGCAAGCGAGAATCAAGCCATGGAGACGCAATCATGCTTCCTATAGCCAAAAGAGCAAGTTTGAAAGGGGTCAAATTGTACCTTCCACTAATGGCAGAAGGTTCGTTCGGAGAATTGTCACTCAAATTGGACGTGATGCGTCAGTTGTGCAACGATGTTGGTACCAGTGGTCACGTGAACATTCTCACACCCGTAGAAGAGATAGCATAGACGCTCGCCAGGATCGTCGTATTGTAAGGGCAGCAGTGGCAGTTCGTACTGCTACTACCGCACAGATAAGAGTGCTTGTGAACCCAGACGTGTCAACACAATTGTTTCAGAACGATTATTAGTAGGGAGACTATGGGCACACACCTCTACCCGTCTTTCACTCATGCCACAGCATCGATGTGCGCGGCTCAACTGGTGCCATCACGGGATCACTTGAAAAATGGAATGGCATGCCGTGGACTTCAGCGGTGAAAGCGGATTCTGCCTTTATGCAAATGATAGTTGTCTGCCTCTACTACGTAGAACTCGTGAATGCTGTCCTCTAGAGTGCAGTCGTCCAAGACATTCTGGTCTCACCCCGGGTCATGTGGGCAGAGGTGCGGTAATCTACAACTCTCGTTCGCCTTTGGCGTTTCTGGAGGGAGCGCTAACCAGCGTTCGGTACATGCAGAATGCTGTTAGACTCGTTCTTCTGGCGTTCTTGTAACAGGAAGGTGACGTGTTGTTCCAACAGGATGATGCTCCCCCATAGACTGGTTGTGAAACTCACCGTACTCTGAAAGACGTGCAGCAACTTCCCTGGAGAACAAGAGCACGTGTGGGAAACGATGGGACGAGAAGTGACTCGCACGACTCATCATCCAACACCTCTCACAAACATACGAGAACAAGTCTATCAGGCGTGGCGTATCATATCCCAGGACAGTATTTGCCATCTGTACGATCTACTGATTGTCAGAGTCAGCGCCTGTATTGGCGTCCGTGGAGGCTACAGTCCGTACTAATACGGATCTTCCTGCGCGTGTCGACACATGAAACCTTCGAACTGCTTGCGCTATTAATCTATAAGTAAAATCATTTCATGTACTCCATATTCACTGTTGCAGCAATAAATTTTAAACCTCTAAAAGTGTGACTTTATGACTTTTTCTTATGGCAGTGTTCAAGCACTCCATCGGTTGTGCCTATGTCGTAGATATTGAAACTGAAAAGAAGAGTGAGCTATTTCTCCTACCGAAAGGGGCGTCAATTTACACAGTGAAGCTCCTAGTTACTGAACTGACAATGACCGTAGCGTACCCATGTCGTAATACATACGGACTTTTGGTGGACACATAACATCAATCAGTAAGGGCAAAGTGAGTTGTTATTTACCATACCAAATAGCACCTCCTGTTTGAGAGATGCTAAATATTATGATAAATGCTAAACATCGGTACACAGGTATCAATTGAGTGGATCAAAGATTATGCTGGGTACTGTGGGGAATGAGAAATCTGACTAGCTGGCCGAAGACATGACGACGCATAGCATGCAAGAGCAAGAGGTCACGGTTTATGATCTATTTTCCTCAACTAAAGACATCACCAAACCGAATCGGGTAAGGTGAGAGCGACCAAAGATCGACACAAAGGCACCTGGTACAAACAAATCCACCTGCATATACATGAGGCTGAAAAGTGGGCTCTGAAATGCAATTAATCTGGCACAGGGATTGCAACGCAGTTTGTGAGGACCATTGTCAGGTTGAAGTTCAACTACAGCTGTCTCTAGCAATGCCTCGTACCATCACCACATTGCGACTGGGGGGGAGATCCAGGACCAATCATTATATACTGCAGAACACAATTAAACGGTCACGTTTTCGAGACCCCGAAATTGTCTCCCATTGCAATGTAGTGGCTTGATATTTGACTCTAAAGTTCTTACAACCTTTCTCTATAATTGTGCACAAGCGTGGCGCCCTTAAACGTCACACTCAGGCTCACCTATGCTTCAGACAGCAAGTCGTCGACACACGCAAAAAAAAAAAAAAAAAAAAAAAAGGACAAAGCTCAGAATTTCCTGTGAAGTGTAAAGTGGGTTAGTGATGTCACACTGGCACCATAATTCTGCCCAACGCCACCGTGGAGTGTCAAGTGTGTTATCAAAATTTGACGTCTACTTTTGACGCCTCTGGGGTGGAGGACAGAACCGCGACGCCCAGCTTTGACATCATGCGGTTGTCTTATGGATGTACTTAGGCTGCCCATGACGCAAAAGGGAATCAGACTGACTGATTACGGACCTGGTCCGCCTGCATTCTCATGTGTTAATGATCTTGTTTAGGAAGAATTTAGACAGTTATAATTTGTTTTAAAGTTTTGGAATCAAATTCGAACTGTTAAGTTTAGGTATTTGTTCCATGTCGTCTCTCTGTCTGTCTGTCTGTCTGTCTCTCTCTCTCTTTCTCTCTCTCTCTCTCTCTCTGTGTGTGTGTGTGTGTGTGTGTGTGTGTGTGTGTGTGTGTGTGGGTGGGTGAGTGGGTGGGTGGGTAGAAGGGTGAGTGCATGTTTGTGCCTTTATTTGACAGAAGCACTTTGTTATCGTTACACATTACAAAGACAAAACTTCAAAATACCAGTCATCGTCATCGTCTCACAATTCTTCTTCTTCTTCTTCTTCTTCTTCTTTCACTTGTGCCTCTACCCCACTGTTTCGCAGGGTCGGCATGTTTAGGAATAGGTTTGGCAAGGTTAATATTAAGGTGTGGCCGGATGCCCTTCCTGCCGCCACCCCGTACCCGCAGGGACGGAATTAGTGTACCCCAGCTGTCTGCGTCTAATGTAATCCATGGAATAGTGCAAACGTGTTCAGATGTCTGCGAGTCGTGTAACTGAGGCGGGACATGGGGACCAGTCCGGTATTCACCTAGTGGGATGTAGAAAACCGCCTAAAAACCACATCCAGGCTGGCCAGCACACCGGCCCTCGTCGTGAATCCGCCGGGCGGATTCAATCAGGAGCCGGAGCGCCTAGCCGAGTCCAGGAAGCAGCGCATTAGCACACTCGGCTAACCTGTCGTGTAATTTTTGAGTCTCACAATGAAGCTAATAAAAACTGAGGTAACAAACTGTATGGAATTTAAGAGCCTCTATTTCGATTTTAGCCTCAAGCGTAGTATTTCCCTTCAAGCTGATGTGAAAAGTGAGAAAAATGTCACAGAGGTGAGTTTTTTGTTAACTCTAAAATAGAGTTTTTGTTAAATCTAAAACAGACTTTACGATGTTTCTTCAGTAGGTCTCACTATAGCATCAGCCTAAAACTGTTTTATTCAAGGTTGCCTAGTTTGCTGTAGGTAATAGCAAACTATGATTTCGTGCTGTACGTTAATGTTTGATGTTATACTGTGATATGGCTCACGCAAGAAGGATGAATATCCAGATTTTGGATATTCACATTATACTGTGATATGACTCACGGAAGATGGGTGAATATCTAGATTTTGTTCTCTATTCTCTGTTCATAACTGTTTGGTACATATTAAGAAATACAGTCGTTGTAAAGAGCCTCCGAAGAGAACGTCAGTGACTAAATATGTGTCGACCTTCGTCAACAGTAACAATATAAAAAGCGTCGCAAATCATTTGCCCGGCATCGGAAGTTCAGAACAACCATAGAGTTCCAAGTTCAAGCAGTGTCTACAAGTGAACACCGGTGACTACCGAAGACATGAAATGCCTTATAACATAGGCCTCTGCTGCGATTAGTCCTCATGAAGTTAACGAGCAGTGTTGACAGACTAGAATCGCTTTGTGACATGTAGCAGTGGTCGGTGACATTTTGCACACAAGACATGGCGTTCACAATGATGATTACACGAATATATTATGTATATGTTATATGTTTGCTTATGTTTGGTACAGTAGGGCTGATACTCATGGACGCTCTTCTCCTGACGTTGGGACATCAGTTTTGCGGCGCTGTTATCATGTTATTATTTGAAGTTCACACCTGTTACGTTGTTAAGGCTCTCTACATTTAAGTTACCTAAAGCACGTCCACCTGTCTTTGCAAGACGATCAGACAGGAAGCGTGTAATCGAAGGTAACACAGAACGCGACAGTTAGTTTGTCTGTCGATTACATATTATCCTTTTTCTTTCTCTCTTTCCCCTATGTGACAGGGGCAGTATCTTCACTAAATGTGGCAAATTATAATTCATATAAATATATAAATGAACAGAGCAGAGGGACGGACCATCTGTAAGATACTCTGTAGTTCATGGAAATAACTGTTAGACTGTTCGTCATCTATTTATCGAAATGCATGCTTGCGTTTCGTGCTAACTAACTACGTTGAGTGACCATAAAGATTCGTGCGACTATGGAAATTACCGTCGGTAGATGAGTATAAGTTATTTTTCTGCGGAATTTCGGTTAGACTGCACACAAGCTGTTAATTGCCCTGTGTACTTCGGTTTTGTTCTATCTAACTACATAGAGTGACCGGAAATAATTTGTGCGACTATGGAAATAACAATCAGCAGATGAGAAAACTTGTAAGTTATTTTTCGGTCTTAGTTCTTTTTCTCTGTTGGTTACGGGCTGCCACTACAGGTAACCTGGAAGTTGAAAACTGTGTCCCGGATTCCAGTAGGTCATAGTAGACGGCGATATTACCAGAGAGGACTGTGAATCTAGTATTTTCGTACTTCTACGGAAATAACCGCCGGCCGTCGGGGATTCCACAGAGTTGATTTCATAGTACTCCTTTCTGGTGAGCCAGAGACCCGAAACTTTCAACATAGTTCAGCAGCGGATGACAGTGCAGTATTAACTCGGTTTCATATCTTGCGTGTGGCGGAAGGTAATTTGTGTAACACTACTATTTCCACCTCTCCCCGTTCCGGTCACGAAAGTTTCGCGGGAAGAACGATTGCTTTTAAGTTTCCGTGTGAGCTCGAATCTCTCTAATTTTTACCTTCACAGTCTTTTCACGATATATGCGTAGTATCTGAAACAAGACACTGGCTGTCTCAGATGAAATGAAACTGAACTAAACATGCAACCGACCAAATTGTTCTGTTGTAATCTCATGAAAATGTCGTATACCGATTAAAAACTTTCACAATACAAGACTTAAAAGCAGAAAATGATCATTCAAATAAAAATCTTTTAATATAAAACGTTTTTAAAACGGATAAAAATTATAATTTCTCCTAGCACCATACAGATTCCTAAATCCCCGTAAATAGTCTTGAAAATTTACGGTACTGAATTTTTAATAGCTATGACAATACATCCAAAATTTAAAACGAAAAACGTGGGACGCATGCCATGAGATAATAGTAAGGAGCGCAGATAGTAGCTGTGTTTGAGAAAAGTCACACAACCGTTCATATTATGTGCAGTACAATGAAATCGTTACTGACGTATGTGAACTATTCATTGATCAATCATCTGTTATATGCAGCCCACATATTTCGGTTTATTTTTACAAGTGTTATCATTGGTACTAAAAATTCTCAAGAACAAATTTTCAAGACTATCTGTATGAAGTCAGAAATTTTTAGTCAGTTTTAGAAGCGTTATATAAATAATGCTAAACGTAATAGGTGCGAAACACTCTGATGGCTTGGAGAACTGTAACTAGTCAGTCTCACATTATCGGTAACTGAAGAAATTTTGCAGAAATCGATTAGGTTTTCAAATGTAAAATAAAACTTTATTACCATACTCTCAATTTTCTCAAATGGAATACCTTGCACTGGAGTGAACAAATCTACCACCTTACTTTTATTATTGTGCTGTATTTCATGGCTCTACACGTATTACGGTAAGTGAACAGCACCAGAAATTAAGCTTCTAATTTTGCCTACAGTGCTAAGCTTATATATTAATTCATACTTCTAAAAACACGTAACCCGCCAGGTTAGTCGAGAATGCTAATGCTATGCTTCTTGGACTCGGGTAGGCGCGCCGGCCTCGGATCGAATCCGCCTGGCGGATTACCGACGAGGGCCGGTGTGATGGCCAGCCTGGATGTGGTTTTTAGGCGGTTATCCACATTCCACTAGGTGAATACCGGGCTGGTCCCCACGTCCCGCCTCAGTTACACGACTCGCAGACGTTTGAAACACGCCCGCACAGTTTCACGATTTACACTAGACGCAGACAGCTGGGGTACATTATTTCCGTCCAAGGGGGTATGGGGTGGCGGCAGGAAGGGCATCCGGCCAACCCCTCAAATTAACCGTGCCAAAACTGATTGTAACCGTGCCGACCCTGCGAAAAATGCGGGAACAAAGTGAAAGCAAAAGAAGAAGAAGAAGAAGACCTGCAAAAGCATGTCTTTAACATTTCACTTTTGCTAGTGCTGTGTGAAAACTACATGTTCAAACATCATCTGAAATGTAACAGACAGTTAACTAGATATGGTTACGTCATGATTCAACAGACATTCCTGCCAGTTCACAGTATCCACAGTTTTAGTTATACTGGTAAACTAAACTGATGGCGTCCACCTACTTAATTATTTAATTGCACCCCTGTCTGGCGAATTCATTTGTAAAAATAACTCATATTTATAAATAGCTGTTAAAAGTAACTGATTTTAAAAAAATAACCATACTGCGGTAACTGATCCTTTGAAATAACTGTTTGGCCCACTAACCTCAGCCCTATTATTTCACATACTTATACAGCAGGATCATGAAGAGTTATCAAATTTATCCTGTCTCCAAATTAAGTATGACGTAGTCGTGTTTGCAAACACTGAATACATAAACAATAAGTTTCTGAAAATATCTTAACCGCTGGAAGAATATGTACACGTGGTGGGACATACTGCATTCAGAGGGCGTGTATACCCGTCTAGCAAGGTGAACAGCACAAAAAACACTGGAATTAATATGACAACTTCATGTGTGTTTGCAGGACCTAGGAGTTTCAAGCATCTAGTATCGAAATTAAACGACCTGTGAAACCATAGGGCGGTCCCTACCAGGAAGATATAAGTTATTACTTGAAGATATGAAGCACCCAGTCACTTTTTTATACATTTTTATTGATATCAGTACACGTTTCGAGCTTTCACCCACCTTCAGTTGGCGTAATACACGTTTAACTGCTAATAACGTTTTTTTGTTTTTTTTTCACGTAGCGACTTGCGGCAATTGTAATGTGTGATGTAAAATTTTAAATCACTGTCCTAATAATAAAACATGTCCTGCAAAGTCATCGCGTAACAGATCTAACAGATTTTTCTCGCCTTGTCATACTTAACAAATGTCAATTAGCGCATCCTTAAAAACATTGATTCTGCTTAAACCAATACTCCACATTTCTAAACGTGATTCAAACGCTTATTGGTGTAAATAAAAACATTTAAGAAACTGGCAATTACTGTAGTTCTTCAAGTAATACAATCCACATCCACAGAGCACAGCAACCAGTAAAATGGATAAATGAATATAAGGGATGTGTTGTAGATTCGAGTTAAGGGACTGTGAGGAAACGAACCTGTTTTGCCTCAGATGTTCCAGACGACATCAAAGCTGTTGAGGTTTGCTTTGCCATTACCAAGGACCACGATGGAGCACATTTTAATAATGGTATCTTTTTAGAACTACTGACAGCCTTGGGAGAGCCAGTCCTGACAAAACTCTACCATCTGGTGAGCAAGATGTATGAAACAGGCGAAATACCCTCAGACTTCAAGAAGAATATAGTAATACCAATCCCAAAGAAAGCAGGTGTTGACAGATGTGAAAATTACCGAACAATCAGTTTAATAAGCCACAGCTGCAAAATACTAACACGAATTCTTTACAGACGAATGGAAAAACTAGTAGAAGCCAACCTCGGGGAAGATCAGTTTGGATTCCGTAGAAACACTGGAACACTTGAGGCAATACTGGCCTTACGACTTATCTTAGAAGAAAGATTAAGGAAAGGCAAACCTACGTTTCTAGCATTTGTAGACTTACAGAAAGCTTTTGACAATGTTGATTGGAATACTGTCTTTCAAATTCTAAAGGTGGCAGGGTAAAATACAGGGAGCGAAAGGCTATTTACAATTTGTACAGAAACCAGATGGCAGTTATAAGAGTCGAGGGACATGAAAGGGAAGCAGTGGTTGGGAAGGGAGTAAGACAGAGTTGTAGCCTCTCCCCGGTGTTATTCAATCTGTATATTGAGCAAGCAGTAAAGGAAAGAAAAGAAAAATTCCGAGTAGGTATTAAAATCAATGGAGAAGAAATAAAAACTTTGAGGTTCGCCGATGACATTGTAATTCTGTCAGAGACAGCAAAGGACTTGGAAGAGCAGTTGAACGGAATGGATGGTGTCTTGAAGGGAGGATATAAGATGAACATCAACAAAAGCAAAACGAGGATAATGGAATGTAGTCGAATTAAGTCGGGTGATGCTGAGGGTATTAGATTAGAAAATGAGACACTTAAAATAGTAAAGCAGTTTTGCTATTTGGGGAGCAAAATAACTGATGATGGTCGAAGTAGAGAGGATATAAAGTGTAGACTGGCAATGGCAAGGAAAGCGTTTCTGAAGAAGAGAAATTTGTTAACTTCGAGTATAGATTTAAGTGTCAGGAAGTCGTTTCTGAAAGTATTTGTATGGAGTGTAGCCATGTATGGAAGTGAAGCATGGACGATAACCAGTTTGGACAAAAAGAGAATAGAAGCTTTCGAAATGTGGTGCTACAGAAGAATGCTGAAGATAAGGTGGGTAGATCACGTAACTAATGAGGAGGTGTTGGATTGGGGAGAAGAGAAGCTTGTGGCACAACTCGACCAGTAGAAGGGATCGGTTGGTAGGACATGTTCTGAGGCATCAAGGGATCACCAATTTAGTATTGGAGGGCAGTGTGGAGGGTAAAAATCGTAGGGGGAGACCAAGAGATGAATACACTAAGCAGATTCAGAAGGATGTAGGTTGCAGTAGGTACTGGGAGATGAAGAAGCTTGCACAGGATAGAGTAGCATGGAGAGCTGCATCAAACCAGTCTCAGGACTGAAGACCACAACAAACAATCTTTTATAGTCACACAATCACACAAACTATTTGTGGCCATTGTGCTTCCCGCTTACCAGTAATTTTCAATTGTCGTCTGAGACATGAGCTTGCCACTAGGTGCCTCATATATATATATGGTGTCTGATTCGGCACACAACAGAAGTGCAGTGTATATAAAAATGAATATGGATTTCTGACAGACCATGGTGCAGAAGGGAATCATATTCTTCTGTATATGGCATTCAGCTTGGCCTTGTGCAGAATTTCTAGTTTTCCCAAATGCATTACACCGAACCAACTCTAAAACAGTGAATCTTTTGTATGGACAACCCAAAGTATTACAGAGGAGTGTAGTATGCTAGGCTTATCGGACGATAAGCCTTTAACTTTGCGTGAGCTCCAAGGCTTGACTCTTAAACACAAAATTGCAAACAACTATTATTACAATTTTATGACTCAGTAACTCTTCAGTATATTTGACCTTATTCTTTTCAGTGCATTCATCGTATTTTAACTGTTACGTTTTAATGAATGTGTTCGGACTAATTAACGACGCGTGACATGGGGTTGCGTTCAAAATTTCCGGGAGCAACTCACTAAAAGTCCTTTGGACTGAAGCATACTTTTCTGCATGGTTACCCCTTTAACGTTACAAAATAGTAGTAATATAAGAATCAGCGTTCCGTTTGCGAATGGAACACTACGAGGTGTCTTGTGGAATATAGATGAAGACAACATAGTCAGGATTTTCTTGTTGTGTGAGTGATGCTGCTGTTACCACCGTAACACAGGGAAGTTAATTTGACAAAAATGGAAACGTGGTCCAGATAGGCTGCATTATTTTTATTACTATAATGAATCCTTCAGCAGCATGCCTTCCGCTCCTGCGCTGCGCAAGAGTATTTGTGTATTCTTCAGCGCCACTTTTGTGTCGGGTACCAAAACTTTATTAATTTGCCACCATTTAGTAATATAAAAAGTGAAAGAGAACTCCATCATACACAAACGTCACTAGCCACTTGCTATACAGACTCGGTTAATAGCATCTGACGTGGTCAGCTGATGCACTACAGTTACTTTGGTCGGGGTCTACCTGCGGGCACACTGGTTCCCACAGAATGCATGAGACGGGACACTTGCATGAAGGACACATGGCGTTGTACAGTCACAAGCACTTCCTCACATCTGGTCAGCCGGAGAAATACTGTTTAGATCAGTATTGATGTTGTTGACGAGATAGATTTCTTTGCTTCTGGCTTTCAAAGCTACACGGGCTTAGTAGGGTGAGAATGGCCTGTGTGCTTTATTCCGTGACTACACTGCTACTTGTAAAACATCCACTATTTTCTCACTTGCACTTAGGCTGTGTGTGGTCTAAAACTAGCAAAAAGAACCATGTGTTCGGGTAAAATGCACGAGTAAGACACATCGCATATTTTAATGGAAAGATCTATGCCAACAGTTGGGGTTCCTCCTACGTTGTTTACGTTAGCCGCTTGAGAGAAACGTAAAGCTCTGCAGTGAGGGTTCGACAGAAACAAATATCTACAGTCACGTTTAATTTGAACTTTGCTTTCACTAAAGCGTCTCTGAGTGTGTATTAAAATAACCTTCGCTTACTTGTTTACATACAATGTTGACACGGCTTTGAAAGATGGTGGCAGTGAGTTAGAGTTGGCAACACACTCGGTGTCCAGGCAACCGCACGGGGCAAGTGTCCACTGCCAAAACAGAAGCAACTGCCGCAGCAAGTGATCTGAAATGAAATGACTGCAGGTCTCTACCGATTACATGTGTCCGCCTTAGACATGCGGTGGCACGAAAGACATGAAACGTCGTATCTGTCTGCTGGTCAGTTTGAGTACGCTAATTTCCAAAACTATTAGACGAATTTTCATAATGTTTTCACAGGTAACTTGAGCACAGCTTCGGGAAACTTATACGCTTTATTTCATCAAAATCTGAACATGAAAGAAAAGACGTCGTAATTGAAAGTTTTATCTGAAATCGTCTGCCCAGCTTAGCGGTTACGATGTTTGATCATCACGGAGTAGTACACTAAAGAACCTATGGATGACATTTTAAAACTCTGTGACAGATATATTTTTGGAAGTTTACGTCAGTGACAAAATTAAGCGTCGCAATCTTATCTTTAAGAATACAAACTAACAGCGAATTTTCTTGACCACGAGATGACGGATTTACTGAGTTTTCTTTGTGTATCAAAAACTTAACGACATTGCTTTGCTTGTTTGATAGATTTCATTATTGATGTTCTTTGGTACAGAAACTGAATTTATTAAATTTGCTTTGTGATTTGATGCCTACTCATTAAATTTCGATTCCGTTTTGTTTATAAATAAAAACGCTTAGTAAATGGTCGAATCTTTGTAAATGCACCAGGACAGCTAAGAAAACCGAGTACTATGAGGTCTCAGACTCTAAGAAGATCGTGAGGCCAGACTTGCTGCTGTTCGAGAATTTAGGTTTTACGTCGCTCTTTGGAAACTCCTTTCGAAAGAGGGTGCAACGTAACTTAGGTCGAGAGGGTCATGCATTATGAAGCTCCTCAGAACACTGCCCTCATAGAGGGCTGAAGTTACTTCTCTTCAGCGTATCATCGCAGAAGCAGAAATGTTGATGGAGAGTGGCGCATGTGAGAGAGCTTTACACGCCTAATCCTACTTATTCCTAACAATTTGGTATCTCACTTCAAACATATACAATATCTGGTGGACTTCTGTTATGTCAGAGGTGTTGCAGGTGTGGACCTTAGCGTCAGTTGCTTTTGAGCTCTGTGTGGCTTTCCCCCAAGTTAGCGATGCAAAAAAAGCTTTTTGTACATGTTCCCAATCATACCCCTTAAAACTTTGTGTACGAAGAACCTTTATTAGTCAAAAATAAATTCCACAAATACGAGGTCTCGGACACACCTAGGAAGAAATGCACAGGGAATACTGGGTTTCTCGGGTAGTACTAAGTAATTAACAAGTGTGGGTCTTATAACTTAACTTATGGTACTATCATAACTTTTACTGTGGGTTATTATCGTGGGTATGCGCCATGTTAATGAAGGCACTACGCATTTAGCAGCCTCTGCCAAATGAATGTCTTCTCTAGAGTTGTCCGTACATAATGGTCTTGATCGAACCACATCCATGTTTTTTAATGTCAAGGAAACCGAAAACGTCATTTTCGAATACCGGCAATCCTGTCCCACAAACATTTCTTAAAAATGTCAGAGAGGCCTCTTACATTTCTTAATAATACTTGGAGGACGTCACTGTGGTGGCATAATATTGATGTACGTTATAGTAACACGCTGTTTTTAGTCAGAACGCGTTGTTACTAGTTAAAACTAGATTATACTAAACATTTTTGTTACAACTATAGTTCATCGCTAGTCGAAAATGAATGTCAATTAAAAACTGGGATTAACTACATAAAACGAATTTCATAAAATGATTTATAGCTGTTTCCATCCAGGTCAAGGTTCATTTCGCTTACCCGTGACGAATTAGACCGATTGGTCGAGAGGCGCCGCCCGTCTAGGGCGGCGCGTGTCGCTGACACGCCGCCCGCCTTCGCGTACCTGCTCAATTAAGCTTCCGCTAAACACTTGTAGATCAACTTGAACACATTTCTCATGGCAGATCTAAATCAAGAAATGCGATGGATAGAAGAATTAAAAAAAAAGGTATTACAGTCTGATGAGCACGAAAAAGACAAAAGCACTTACGGCAAGAAAAAAGGAATAAAAGTGAGATAGTGTTAATACTTTCATCCTTCTTTACCTCCTCTGCACTACTGCAGGTGACGTGTCACTGAGCACATTTGTACTGTGCATGCAGTACACGTGAGGTGTCTAGTCGTTTCCACTGCCCTGTGTGGAATACATAAGTTCTTGTACACTTCACTAACCGGCTGTCTTCATGATGATGATGTCCCCAGCGCAGAAAACAGCTCGCAGGTCGTCGATTCTTTTTCTTGAGGCTGAAATTAACTTCGCAAGGAACTGGTGCTACGAATAAACTATAACTCACTTGGGATGTCACTCGAATTTTTATTGATATAGACACGAGAAACTACTCTTGATCACAAAGTACTGAACATATCTTTCCACAGTCATTATGTCAGACTAAAATAACATGAAATATATCCTGTCACAGACAATATGTCTGTCTATTGGAACCGTCAGAACTGGAGAACAAAATTACATGAATCAAATACTACTATTACAGACAACATGTCTGTACCTAGCGACAGTCGGAACTGTAGTAAATAAAATTGCATGAAACAAATACTGCTATAAGAGACAAAATGTATGTCTACTGGGACGGTCAGAACTGGAGAGCTGGACTGCCCGAGACACTTCGCGCGCCAAGCCAGCAAGGCGTGACCCGAACGCCACCGAAGTGCATCTGCAGTAATATCGTCGGTCTTTTATTTTAGTAATACTTTGATTTTAATAATTTGGAAATGACTGATTGATAGCTGGCTGTTGAGAGATGTTTATTTAAGAAATGAAGTAATTTGGATGACAGGTTTAATTAATAATAGCAACTAAAGTTTAACGTTTTGGCGCCCTACCGCCGAACACAGCAGCCAATCATAGAGTAGCAGAATCATGCAGGCAGTCTTTCTCACGGGAATGGTACCGAATCTAACATCTTTCACCGGTACCTCATCCCACATTGCGTCATCTCTATGCTTCTTGCATCTCCACTGCCCTGGGAATAGCTTCCTGGAGCCTAATACGATGTCTGAATAAGCCAGAAATATTACACACTGCCCTGTAATGACAATAGAAACTTACCATCAATTAGTGGATGAAACTGCAGAAGCACAACTAGCTGCAAAAAAGACACCACAGAAAATTAAATCATTTCAAGGCTATTAAAATTTGTGGAAACGAAAGTTTAGGACAGAAAAAGAGTCCATGAGGTACTACGTACATGGAGACGAAATTTACGACATCATTAAAACATTTCATGTGGCCTTAGGTCATGGAGGTGGAGACAGAATAAAGCTTTGTTTTAGGCTGAATTATTTCTTCCAAACAAGTTTATCTAGCTGAAACTGTTTAATCAAATATTCAAAGTTAAAACTATTTCTGTTTGAAATTCAAGCACGTATAGCACTGAATTCTTCTTATAGCTAGACAGCTCTATTTGCAACAAAGACATTCAGTACAAACTAGTTTGAACTAAAAAATGCATTCATAATTATAGCCTCACTGGAATACTGTTCATTCACCAAAGCGCGGCTCTCCCCGTCCGAGCTCCGACTCCTCCCTCACGCATGGGTGTGTGTGTTGTCGTTAGCATAAGTTAGTTAAAGTTAGATTAAGTAGGGCGTAAGCTTAGGGACAGATGACCTCAGCAGTTTGGTCCCATAAGACCTTACAACAAATTTCCAAAATTTCCATTCACCATCAACACGTAGTTTATAAATTTATCAGATAAAGCCGTACTATAATGAAGCGTACAAATAGTCATCCAATACCAGGAATTCTACGCTCTTCTACCTTAAAACTTCCAAATACCGTGTTTTTTGAACATTAACTCTTCCCTAAATTCCAACAAAGACACTATTGCTCGTGCTTATCTTGTCGCTACGGTCAACGACCAATATTTAATTTTATTTAATGCGGCTAATATCAACTGCACTATGCTATGCTACACTATCCGTTTTATATAGATAAGATTATACATTTATTTTCAACGATATTTATTGAAAAATGCATAAGGAGCAGAATCGTCCAAAATCTGTGCTGAGAGTTACACATAACCGGCACGTGGTCATACAGCGAGCTGAAAAACAGGTGCAACATTTTACGATAGCTAATTAAGTAATAAAGCTGTGTCATTATAAACCTCAATGCTGGTCTGTTTTTCATTTCTACGTTGTTACCTATTCGACTTGCTGGACAAACAAGGTTTTTAAGTCACCTTTGAAATTGCTGTAACTGAACTTATGACTTGGCTATATTTTCGAGGCGTATCAGTCGTTATTTAAAGAAGCTATCGGTCTTTTACGATGACAGCTTGTTTGTAATGATGTATTACCCACATGAAACGCTTAATTTCTCGGAAATTTGCTTAAAAGGAAGTTCTCGAATTTCGGCTCATTAGATACGTTGCCATTTTTCTACCCTTTTATGCAACTTGTTGGTTGATGCAGTTTTGTTCATACTCACTGGAGAATCGTTTATTTCTGCATAAATTATGGAGGTGGTTCGTAATTTACTGAAAACTTAATCGTCAGAATTTTTAATAGTTAAAAAAATTTAATATCTGTGAAGCACATAACACACGGATACTACAGTGAGAAAATGGGTAAAACAGGCTCCATTCAAAATCTACACAACTGAGATTGTAACATCAAAGATGGCAGTCCAGTTGCCTACTCTTTACTACTGAATAATTTTGTCAGGTGTATTTCAATGCTGTTGTCTTTCACAACGTAAGAAACACTTTTCGTAGTGGTGTGAGATCGTCCTTAATCAAAAGATGAGTATCTCTATATACACTGAAGTGCCAAAGAAACAGGTATAGGCATGCGTATTCAAATACAGTGGTATGTAAACATGCAGAATACGGCGCTGTGGTCAGCAACGCCTATACAAGGCAACAAGTGTCTGGTGCAGTTGTTAGATCGGTTACTGCTCCTACAGCGGCAGATTATCTAGATTAAAGTGAGTTTGAACGTGGTTTTATAATCGGCGCACGAGCGATGAGACACAGCATCTCCGAGGTAGGTATAAAGTGGGGATTTCTCCGTACGACCATTTCACAAGTGTACCATCAATATCAAGAATCCGGAAAAACATCAAAAGTCCGACATCGTTTTGGCCGGAAAAAGCCCCTGCAAGAACAAGAGCAATGACGACTGAAAAGATTCGTTCAACGTGACACAAGGGCAACCTTTCCGTAAATTGCTTCAGATTTCAATGCTGGGCCATCAAAAAGTGTTAGCGTGCGAACCATTCAACGAAACATCATCGATATGGGCTTTCGGAGCCGAAGGCCCACTCGTGTACCTCTGATGACCGCATGACACAAAGCTTTGGGCCTCGCCTGGGCCGGCCAACACCAGCGTTGGACTATTGATGACTGAAAACATGTTGCCTGGTCGCACGAGCCTCGTTTCAAATTGCATGGAGTGGAAGGACTTGTACGGTTATGGAGACAACCTGATGAATCCAAGGACCCAGCTTGCCAGCAAGGGGACTGTTCAAGCTGGTGGAAGCTCTGTAACGGTGTGGGGCGTGTGCAGCAAGAGTGATATGAGACTCCTGATACGTCTAGATACAACTTCGACAGGTGGCACTTACGTAAGCATCCTGTCTGGTCACCAGCGTCCATTCATGTCCATTGTGCATACCGACGGACTTGGGCAATCCAGCAGGACAATGCAACAACCTACACGTCCAGAACTGCCACTGGGTGGCTCCAGGAACACTCTTTTCAGTTTAAACACTTCCGCTGGCCACCAAACTCCCCAGACATGAACATTATTAAGAATATCTGGGATGCCTTGCAACGTGCTGTTCACAAGAGATCTTCACCTTCCCGTACTCTTGCGGATTTATGGACAACCCTGCAGGATTCATGGTATGAATTCCCTCCAACACTACTTCAGACGTCAGTCGAGTCCATGATAGGTCGTGCTGCGGCTCGTAGCAATCGGACAGCTCCACCCACACACGCTCCGACACTGCACAGGGACCGCCAGCGGACCCAGCCGACTGCAACGCGCGGAGATAACTTCCCTGGTCGGCAGCAACCGACTGACTGACTGCTGGTCCGTCCGCGATTGCTGCTCCGTCGCGACTGCACAGCTGGTGCGTCTCCCACTCATTTCCAGACACACGACGGCGGAAATATTGCAGAGGAAACATGCCCACTGGCTGACCCACATCCCTCCACCAGGAAAGGACCGACCCAAGTTACACAAGATGGTAATTGAAGGGGCCGAGAAGCGCTCAGAGAACCAGTTACACGTCGCCCAATGAGACGAACGACCTCTCAGAGCCAGTACGCTGACAACATTTAAAATATGTTGTCAGTGGAAATCACACCAACTACACACACAGTTTAACAAGCACTTGCACGAAGACTTGAACGATACCCAACAGTAACTAAGCATGCACGAAGACAAATCGGGAGTCGATGCACACACACACACACACACACACACACACAGCCGACTCATGAACGATCGGCGAGCCAAAACACGTCGTCCGGTAGGACGACCGTCCGATGATCCACCAACACCGTGGTCCGGCTCAAGTGATGTGTAGCGGCAGTGGTTGGGCGAGCCATGTCGACGCAGTCCTCACAGCTCCAACCCAACTGCACTAAGGTCGCATTGCAAATCCCCGACTGGGAGGTCCGGACTGCGCCGCAAACGCGTTCCAACTGACTGGCAGACCGAACTCGCGACCCGAACTTCCTTATGATAGACAACGACCGACAGAGAAGTAATAGCAGTCGAGCATAGATACTACGAGAGGGAATATATCGATACGCGCTGCTAGCGGCGCTCATGGTCAGGCCAAGCAGCAACTCAGTGACATTAGTAATTTAAATTAACGTAGTGTGGTGAAAGTACGTTAAAAACAGGGTGTAAAATACATGATGGCGGGAACACCAGCCATGCATGGCTCATGTTTGTGATCACAGTGATGGATAATCTGTCAGGCAGTGTACATCTTTGCGTAGCCATATGCACACAATTCCCGGTTGTATTGCGTCCTACAGACTGCAGTAACGGAATGTGACAGTTTCGACAGAACGCTATTCTGTATGGTTTGTGACATGAAACATATGTCTACGAACGCTCTGCAATACTACTGTAGTACAGGGCCACCAGAAGAGTCTCTTTTAGCCACCTGCATGTGGAAAGCGAACGTGTACCGTTTTTGGTGAGACCAGGAAGTATTCTTTTGCGAATTTAAAATAGATAGTAGAGCATTTTCGAAGTACACTGACTGTCGTAGATAACACTGGAAAATGGAGTGAGAATCCAAGAGTTTGAACACCTTTGAGAGTGTGGGATGCTAGCAAGTTTAGCCACTGCGGAAACCAAATGTTATCACAAGACTGGCTAACGTGATTTAAAGAGAGAAATTCGACCATGCTGCTGGGACCCAACCTCATTGGGAGTAGACGGAGACAGAAATAGAGCAGGACAGCAGCACCAAGTGTTAGAGAGCATGTTAGTGGTTGTCTGCTTGAAATAAAGGTCAGGATAGGGGACCAGTTCCTTTCAAAGCATTTTTCTTCAGCTAATCGAAATGATGTGAATGAAAAACGCAAAAACACGAGTCTTCCTTTTAGGAAGCAGTTGATAAAAAATCACTTCTCTACCAGGGTCCATCGGCGCCAATCTTCTCCACACATCATCAGCCAAGCCTCTAGGAAGCCAGGCGGCTCTTCAAGCAGATGAGCCAGGTCCAAAAAATATTCTGGCTGCTTCGAACTTAGCCACAGACGCAATGGCGCAATGCCGATTAATATGGTGAGATCTAGCCGCAACAGCGAGTCGAGCCCTAAAGAAAATCAAATCATTTTTTCTGAGTTTCAGTAATTCCAAGCTTCATTCTGAAAACTTATTTGCAGATTTTACGATCAGTATCCTTTAAAATTTGGCCACAGATGCATATGTATACCCTTCTCTAGTGCTATGATCAACATGCTTTCAACTTTAGCCACAGATGCAAACGTATGCCCCTCTCTAGCGCTATCTGCCTTTTATTACTAACATTTCAGCAATAACGGTACGACTTCACGAATGTAATTGTTTCACACTGGTATGTGTTTATTACACTCAGACCCCTGATCGCTTAATCAGACTTTCAAAGGTATTAATCTAGCTTTGTCGATGTATTTTCAGGTGATTCATCATGCACTTTTAATGTAATAAACTAATTGTGATTCTCGTTTAATTTCGTTCATTATTATGTTAGGTGAATAGGGCTACTATGTATACCTCTAGTCAACATCTCGACGCATACACTTAAATTCATCTCAAATTCAAATGCAATAATCCTGTAGGTAATATGTTACTTTTATTATAACATGTAATTTTAAAGTTTTCCGATTCAGAAAATAATCTGCAGAAAATGTATGACAAGCCCTAGAAAAAGTGTGAAATACAAATCATTTAAGTGTCAAACTTCCCAGATGTTATCGACGTACTCTTGCCATCTTGTTTCGAGCCGATTTCGCCGAGCGAGTTGGTGTACAATAGTTTCGCGTTTTGGAGTACTGCAGTGCAAATTCCGCTCTGACGGTCCGTATTTTGGTATCCATAAATCGTTTGAGGCGAATTACGAGTTGTCACTTTTGAAAGGGCAACGTAGATTTCCTTAGGCATACTTAACCCACTCTGTCTCTAATGAACTCGTCGGGGACAAGATTTTAAACTCTTATCTACCATCGTTTTCGGGTTGTTTTCTCAGAGCATCTGAAGAAGAATGCCATCCTTGAATAATTTGTCAGTATTTAAAAGTAAGACCTTAATGCAAATGAAAAGTGGTGCAAGAGAAGGATGCTGAAACTAAATTGTCGATAAAGGTTGTTATGGTATTACATATGACGGGAAGAAATCAAGACTGTAATGAACCCTATGTAGCAGAAGTGAGAAGCTAGCGGCACGTATACTAAGGAATCTCGATCGATAATTTGCCACTGAAAAGAGCCGATAAAATACAGAGGCTGAAAAAGTACAATCCATTGGTTCAAATGGTTCAAATGGCTCTGAGCACTACGGGACTTTCGCCCGGGTTCCCGGGTTCGATTCCCGGCGGGGTCAGGGATTTTCTCTGCCTCGTGATGGCTGGGTGTTGTGTGCTGTCCTTAGGTTAGTTAGGTTTAAGTAGTTCTAAGTTCTAGGGGACTGATGACCGTAGCAGTTAAGTCCCATAGTGCTCAGAGCCATTTTTGAACTACGGGACTTAACATCTGAGGTCATCAGTCCTCTAGAAAAATGGTTCAAATGGTTCTGAGCACTATGGGACTTAACTTCTGTGGTCATCAGTCCCCTAGAACTTAGAACTACTTAAACCTAACTAACCTAAGGACATCACACACATCCATGCCCGAGGCAGGATTCGAACCTGCGACCGTAGCAGTCCCGCGGTTCCGGACTGCGCGCCTAGAACCACTAGACCACCGCGGCCGGCTCAGTCCTCTAGAACTTAGAACTACTGAAACCTAACTAACCTAAGGACATCACACACATCCATGCCCGAGGCAGGCTTCGAACCTGTGACCGTAGCGGTCTCGCGGTTCCAGACTGAAGTGCCTAGAACCGCTCGGCCACACCGGCCGGCACAGTCCATTGGTCTTCCACGTATACTGTACCTAGCAGGAGCGCTGGAAGAAAGAAGTGCTAGTTCTGCAAAATTCGCAGGAGAGCTTCTGTGAAATTTGGAAGGTACGAGACGAGGTACTGGCAGAAGTGCAGCTGTGAAGACGGATCGCGAGTCGTGCTTGGGTAGCTCAGATGGTAGAGCACTTGCTGGTGAAAGGCAAAGGTCACAAGATCGAGTCTCGGTCCGGTACACAGTTTTAATCTGCCAGAAAGTTTCATATCAGCGCACACTCCGCTCCAGAGTGAAAATCTTATTCTGGAAATATGCAGCTGTGTTCGGCCAATGCGCGTAACGCATGTCCACACCATAATGGCTAGGCCACACCGATGACGTTCATAAACATTCTGTGGAGTGTAACGTGTTCCCCCCCCTCTCTCTCTCTCTCTCTCTCCCATCTACTGGTGGCCAGAATAACCTGCCACAGTGAAGTGGAATTTGTCGACGAACATCACTCAGAACCACTGTTGCTGACCCCAACCAACACGCTCCCTATACAAAAGGATTCTTTCCTGACGAGGGCTTAGTCTAACTGGGATGGATTTAGCGGGCTTCCAAGCATGCAAACCAGCATGATTTAGTTGCAGATAGTGATTGCAAGGTCTACATCGATCTGCTTAGACGTTTCTTCCTTTACCCCACTAGGGCTACGTAACGATCGATACTCTTGCAGTGGGATGGTCCTTTTACGACCACCAGCTTGCTTTCGCGTAGCATTCCCACCTTTCGCGGCCTTTTTAATAGTGAGCTAACACTTTTCGACACAAGCATTACTGTGGCTACAGTAGTGACACCCCAACCGGAGTCGAGCTGTCCAACTGCTCGTTCACGATCGTAAGTACTCAAATGATGTCTTGCACACATGTGGCTGTACCTACAGAATGTCGCGCTAATCGGTTCCACAACAACCTTTGTCACACACCGTAGTGTATGATCTGTCGAATGCATACAAAGCACTCGTGCATTCACTGCTGTTAACACGTCTCGCCCCCTTCGTTTCTTTTGTCATTGGTTGGGTGTCCCGTAGCAGTTTTCGGTTTTTCCTTAGCAAAGACTCGGTTGTTCCTCAGCAATTGTCATGCAGTGTATATAGCTGAGCAGTCATAATTACGATATAGCAATGAAATTTTCTAATTAGAGCGAGAGGCAATCCTCAACTGTATGATGATAGCAATGATAAAACCACAGTGTCAGTTGCAACAGCGGCTCGTTATACTCGATTGGTTTCGAAACTTGTCATGGTCAACTTGTCAAGGCAGCATGTTTGTGACTGCTGTACCTGCGGCATTAACCTAACACATAAACTGCAGCTGTAACAGCAGATCTGTTTTCATAGCAGAAATTATTAGGTAATAAAATAACAATAAAATACAGGTATACCGTGCAAAGTGAAAACTTATTCAGTTCGCGGTTTTCGGAGAAGGAGAAGACGACATAATCTCCATTGATGACATTTCTGCCACTGTTTCAGAAGGAGTGGAAGTGCTACACTCCTAATACCTTCCTAAAAGCGTGAGCGCGTCATCTGTAGGAGGAGGAGGTTATGTATGAGCTCTCGCCTGGGGCTTCACCACGCCCATTCTTCATCGTCCATCTTCCGGAAGCGCAGCTGTGATGATAAGCGCTACGCCCAGCCGTAATTCTGCAGATTATGAGAGCTGTCCTGCTTGGGGGAGGGGGCAGCTTCTCTAGAGGCGGAACAGCCAGCAAACTGTTTCCTTCCGCATTTCGCGCGTGTGTAATGTCGTCAGCACCTCCTGTAAATATCGACATATTACTTGCTGTTCCATAATGTGAAATTTATGTAAGTTGGAAGCTATGTACTATCCGTTTCCTCTCAGTAATACAACAGGTTTTGCCAAACAAACCTATTCACTCCAACAAATAAGTTAACTCCTACTGACTTAGTTGATTAGATCAACTTTGTGTCTTCTGTCGAATTCCTTGGAATTTGTCCTTACCGTTCTAAATTTATGTTTATTGTCTACGAATATATTTGCGTAAGTGTACTTTGCTATGTACTTTAATCTTCGTCTTTCTTCATAATTTATTTTTATTTGTTCCGCAATTGCAAAATTAATTAACACGAGCAAACATTTTCTCCTTATTATACTTGCATACATAACTAGAAACTTATTCTTCTGATTCATATATGTGTTTTATTTTCTTCGTACTCGTGTACGAATGACTGATGCACAACATGTCAAAATTCTTTGCAGAGACACGCATGGGTGATTGAGGGATTCATCCAGAGGCAAAAGCTCACTTATTGCGTCTGTTTTTCGCTTCAATTAAATAAGTAGTTTTTAAAAGGATTCCTACTTGAGCAAACACAATTTTCTTTTTTTTTAAGCCGCTATATATCTCAGTGAAATACCATTCTTACTTTTCTGTCGAATAACAGGCAGTAAGTTGTATGATAATACATATAGTTTGGAACTGTTGTCGTTATATTTTAAATATTTTAATGAAATACGCTACAGCACATACTGTTGTTGCTGTAGCTGTCTGTCATCTGCGATACAACCGATATTTTGGTACAGTTTGTCATCTGAAACTAATAAGGATTTCTGCATAGTACTTCGCTTGTATTCAACGCAAAATTGAGGTCTCAAATGGAACTATTGATACGCTGTTGTACCCACGTTGAGTCTTGTGAGCTCCGCGGCAGTTAAGGATTGCCTATTGTCTTCTGTCTCGGGTTCTTCGGCCGACGTTCATCTAATGATTTTTGTGGCGTTTCGCCAGCACGAGTGGCTGGCATTGTCAAAGCTTCACCCTCCATTGCCGGCAATGGAGGGTGAAGCTTTGACAATGCCAGCCACTCGTGCTGGCGAAACGCCACAAAAATCATTAGATGAACGTTGGCCGAAGAACCCGAGACAGAAGCCAATAGGCAGTTTGTCAACAAGTGGCCACGAAAGCCTCAACAATTTTGAGTTAAGGATTGTTGACCAATAGCGCAACCAGCCACAGATACTTACGTTAGTCATCTGAGGCTGGGCATGGTAGTCCTAAACAGGTTATGGTATTAAAATAACGCATTTTAAAAGTATTAGTTGCTGATTGTGTTATTGACGAACGGAACCTATTGGTTTTTAGATTATTTTGCACTTTGTTTATGTTATTTATTTCATTTCTAGTATTAGTTTGTTAATCCCTAATGCAAAAACTAGTTAACGAAAAATCTTTCTGCTTGCTGATTATACGACACATTAATCGTGATTGGCTACCTAAGTTCGTGTGTACTTTTTGTAGTTTCCATTGTAATCTCTAACACACACTGTATCACCGTTTATAATACATTCAACTGTTCCACCACCTTACTTTTTTGTGTTCTTGTGGGGTACGTAGAACTTTATTTTAACAGCGAGCTTGTAGTGTTAATTATGTCCAAATCTTTGAAGTGAGAAGAAGAATTTTGTCTTCACTTCGGTCAGCAGATCAAACATCTATCCAGTAGCCTACACCATATGTTTGCCACACGGACACTGCAAGTGGATTCTTAAATGTAACCAGTAAACCCTTGAGTCTTAAAAAAATCTATTTCCGGTTATGAAACGGATCCAAACGTCTGCTTCCTCACTAATGAATTGATGTGATGAATATTTGATTTAAGCGTGTAAGCAAGAAATAGTTTAGAAAATGTTTGAAATTTCGTTTAAAGTTCATTGGAAGTTACTAAGTGCTCTTATTGTGACACATGGATAAATATAGTCTGTGTAATATGTGACCAATTTTAATCAATTGCTACTTTTTCTCGCAATTCAATGTTTATGACGTAATAATTTGTGATTAATTTTAATCAAAAGCTACTTTTTCTCGCATTTCAATGGTTATGACGTTGTAACCACTAAACCATCAATATGTGTCGTACGATGACATAAGTATGCAGTTATATTCAGTGATGTGTATATATATATATATATATATATATATATATATATATATATATATATATATATATTCTCAGCAAAGTGTGTAGCAAGGTTTATAGTGATTAAGTAAAATGTCACGCCTTATGCATGATATGTACTCCAAGAACAGCGAAAATTGAATAAGCGATCAGAGATTAAATTTGTGGTAAATTGCCATGGGACCAAACTCCAGAGGTTATCGGTCGTTAGGGTTACACACTACTCAATCTAACTTAAACTAACTTACGCTAAGGACAACACACATCCATGCCCGAGGGAGAACTCGAACCTCTTACGGGGGGAGCCGCGCTAACCGTGACAAGGCACATCGACCACACAGCTACCCCGCACGGCGATCAGAGATTATCCTTTAACCATTTTCTGAGGGGTGTAGGCGAGAAAAATTTTCCCAAAGGTATGAAATTATGTGTAAAGTTTGTTGGATGGCACTGAGTGCTCTCATTCTCAAGTACTGGATGAATATAGTCGGGATAGTTTGCGCTTCCTTAAGACATGTACATGGTTTGTGACTGCAGTACTCGTCTTAAAGTGTTAAACCTTTAACAATAGATTATACCTCTTAATGAGTTTATTATGACAGCGTTTTATATATTTCAATTCGGTCAATTATTGTGTGAAAAATGGAAAAACCAAGTCTCGTTGCCCCTGGACAACTTTAGATAGACAACGTGCGACTGGTCTGTAAAGCATGAACCATGAACAGGGTCAGTATGTTAGCAATACAGATCTGGGTGAACTTAAGAAAGACATAGCAAACGGTTGTGATTTCCATACTTATATATGGGAAGACATGGGATCATTTTTCAACGGGTACCTGGGCAGTGTGTAATTGTTGATCACTGGTTACCAAAATTTCGTACACACCGAAGGCATGCGTTGTTTGCTTTACATAACAGACCATAAATTGTGCTGCGATTTGTTCCTTCCCCTACAGCACAATTAGTCGTAGTCTGAGTGGCAGAAACGACGTCGATTAAACGGGACGGTAGCGTGCCTGGGAACCAGCGAAGTGAGGATCGGTTGTTGTGGAGGTGAGCTACAGAGGTGGGTGAGGAGCATTTCGGAGTTTCGACTCTGCCAGGAGTTGGGCCTGCGGTTCGCCGACACTTCCGGCAGTAGAGAGCTCCAACGAGTTCGCCCTGGAACAAGGGACCGTCCCACGAGACTGCGATGGGAGACCGACGTTCTGAACGCTCTCGGCGCACATTTCTGCCATAGACTCTGATTTGATAGAAACACGATGGTTCCGATACTGAAGCAATTTAAGCATTTCGTTGCGAACTGGCACACGATCGTGACACGCTGTGACACGCTGATTCGTCTCCTCCTTCATTTTGCAGTATAAATATCTCGTCTTCTGACCAAAATCTGGTTGGTTAACATATTGCTTTGTGTAAGGATGTCTTCTTTAATATTAGCGATAAACATTACATCATATTCGTGATACACTCATCAAATGCCAGCATGGGTGAAACTTACCAGTTATGCTACACAAATAAATTGTAATTTTTTGGGAACACCTTTCATCTCCAACAAAACCAAGTTTTTAAACCTCGACATTTTCTAAGAAATGCTAGCAGTATTACGGGTTATTTTTATTAACAACAACAACAAAAAATGGAAATGAGCGTATGGCATAGTTGGCCGGGAGGATCCAACCGAGGAAGTTCGGCCACCAAGTGCAAGTCTTACTTCAGTCGACGTCACACTGGGTGATTTCTGCGCCGCTAATGAGGATGAAATGATGGTAAGGACATCACAACACCCAGTCCCCGAGCGGAGAAAATCTCTAACTCAGCCGGGAATCGATCCCGGGCCCACTTGCATGGGAGGCGAGCACGTTACCACCCAGGTAAGCAGGCGGACATTAACAATAACAATAAAACTTGGCACTGTACACAGAATCCGCAGTAGAGGACCAGGAGCTACGGGTACCTGCAACATACGGAAAATATTGAGGTGTTGAACGTCCTAAGGGTAGATAATGAATTTTCTCCGATAACAGCGTAAATTTGTGAAATACTTCACTAGAGAAACTATTGACTGATCTGAATTGCTATCGACTTGTGATCAATTCCCATGAGAACTTTTTCATCATACAGTCGTTCAACATAACTATTCACACTTTCACATTAATGCTGTTCATATCTGGCACTCTAAAGCCTATTTTGTAACTGTAGTAATGGTAACAAGCGACTTCTTTCACCAAGCGATTGGCCATCGATTGCTTCTTCATTCACTCGCTTTATCCATTCGAATGAAATAAAATCCCTGCGGCCACGTCACTCGCTCTCCGGATTTGAGTGGTTTCACTTGATGTGAGACAACCGGCTGACACTAGCCCCTGACGGTTACATCAGACCTACGAGTGCTATCATTCGGTTTCTGGGTAGGGGAGTTTCCACTGACATACTTGTTCAATGTTATCGGTTATCCATCAGTCATGACTAGAGCAGCAACTTATAAACAGACAGTGAATATTTCAAAGGGAGATAAATAATTAAGAGATAAATATAAGGGGCGGAAGAAGAAATCGACAAGAGCATGGATTACAGAAGTAAGGAAAGATCTAGAAAGAAACAACATCAAAGAATCAGAAATAGCAGAATGAAACCGTTTTAAAAATAAAATACTAAATTTTGGAAGCTTTCAAAGCAGAAGAGATAAAAAATCTGGAACAACATGGACAGAAGAAAAGAAGTGACTTCATGAAGAAAAATTGAGGGAATACTGGAAAAATAGGAAACAACAACAAAGGAAGAAGAGGAACCGAAGTTGTTAACGTGATCCTAGTTGGTCAATATGATTGTAAAAAAAAGGGTGGGAAGCGTTCAAAAGGCTTCCGTTCGAAGACCCTACAGTCCACAATCGGTATGCCGATCAGGCAAAATAGCCATGAGCACTGAGGCAATCGTCCCACCGACGAACCAGGCTGAAGACACCCGTTTGATACAACAGCGTGTCTTGCTGACTGAAGAAGTTCGTAACTGCGTGCTGCATATTCTTGTCTAGCAGGAAACGTCGACGCTTCAATGCCGTTTTTTAAGGGATGGAAGGCGTGATAACCCCTGGGGAGAGATCAGGACTGCACTGTGACTACTGGAGTGCCTCTAATTTGACTTGGCGTAACTTCCGCGTTACGATATATAGTGTCGAATCGCAACCAGCACAGAATTGGCTCACTATTACACTAAGATGGTTTTCGTCAAAGGCACTGCCCCACACACATTCTTCATTTACCAATTGATGTCTACCGGTGTTTCTCCTACGGCAGCCAAGGAAAGAAAAACAGCACGTTGGTCCTGTTTGGACGCTTTTGTAATAATATATGAACATGGTATCTGTTCTTTCGGACATGGTATCTGTTCTTTCGGACATGTCCGAAAGAACTGATACCATCTTCATATATAGTTAAGGTTAAGGGCCATTCACCTTCTTCTTCTGTGCTGGATGCACACGCATTGCCCTAACTCTTACGGGACTCGGTAAGATTGACTGCCGCGAGTAATGAGTGTAATGGGCAGCGGCATTACGAATGTAGTGTGTGCACATTAAGTTGGGAATGTGGGTCTCACGGGGAGCGTGCAAGGGATAAATCCCTGCAGTCACGCTATCCGCAGTGCCCTCGGTGGCTCAGATGAATAGAGAGTCTGCTATGTAAGCAGGAGATCCCGGGATCGAGTCCCAGGAGGGGCACACATTTTCAGCTGTCACCGTTGATCTATATCAACGCCAGTTGACGGCTTAGGTTCTTGATTTAATTATCATTTCATTTGTAATAATGTCGCCCCAGTTCACGTTTCCGTACTTACCGCACGCACACCGGGATGACAGCAATCCCTCACAAATCCCTTGCTTGTATGTCGGTGCTTATATACCAACTTCGGAGTCGCGCTACGTTATTCATACGCAGCAGAAGCGCCTTCAAACGGAAACTTCTTTTATCAACCCTTCAAATTGAGAAGTTGTACAATCTCAAAACGAAAGAAACTCCCAAATAAAGAAATAAGGAAGCGAATGAAAACTCTCACGTACATGACCGAAGAGGTGGGAAAACGGCGTTGGTATTGGTATGTGATGAGATTAGGGTATAAACGATGGCCGAAAAAAGTACTTCGTTGCCAACCGTCACACAAGACGGGAAGATGAAACCCATGTGTTGAATGTAAAAATCAAGTCGAGGAGGTTAGACAACGAAGAAATTTGATAGAAGCTTTGTACAAGGGTCGAAGGAATTGGATACGATGTTTCGACGAACGGCCTATAGAACAATAAACAACACGAAAATATAAGTAAATAAATAAATGACAAGTATATTTTTTAAAATTCTGACTGATTAGCCACAAATGCCACGTTTAAGAATTGGTGGTGCTTCCTATCCAGTTGTTCATTAATCTACCGTAAGCGAATTTTTACCTTTGTCTTTGTATCCCCAACGATGCACCAGTTTAATTAGTTAAGCGTTAATTACATTTCGAAGAGCCCACAATAGTTTATTAATCAGTTTTAAATGGTGAAGAGAAGAATAAACCGATTCAGTACATAGCTAAATGAACATGTACAGTTTTTATTCTACGTCACCTGTACCCTCTGAGACGCCTGCACATAGCACGTACCACCCGCCGCGCTTGCGCCCCTGGGGTTGGAGGGTACCCTCTGGGTGCATGAATATCCCGGTTGTACACCACTGCTTTAGTACAATGAGTGAAACTGCTGCAGACTGCTTTGATTCATAACAACGAACGTATACCTCAATTAACCACAGTACTAAAGAGTGTACGAGTCAGCACATGGTTCAACCGACAGAAAGAATATAGACTGGTTTCACTTGAAAGCAAATATTGAACTATTCAGTTAATTTGCAAAAGTACAATGGACAGCGTCTATTATTTTCGTTTGATTGTTCCCACATACAAGTTTTAGTTAACAGAAATTAATGAATGATAATGCAACCAGTACGCAAAACTACAAACCAGGACTCACCTTCTTAGTGACAGGATCTGAGCACATTCATAGCTTCATTCTAGCTATAATTACTACATGTAAACACAAGTGATAAGTGATTAGGTCCATACTGGAGATGGTAGTCGCAGCGAGTATTACAGATCGTTTTCCAGCGTTCACAAATGTCTAAATATACTAAATATAGATTCAGATTGCAATGCAAGAGTGATGACCAGTAAGCTGTAGTTTAAGGGAGAAGTCATGAAGAATCAATACACAAAGAAGTGGGATACCGAAGTACTAATGATTGACGAGAAACGCTTGAAGTTCTCTAAGGCTATAGATACAACAAGGAGGAAGAATTCAATAGGCAGTACAGTTGAAGAGTAATGGGCATATCTAAGAAGGGTAATCACAGATTTTGGAAAGAAAAACATAGGTACAAAGAAGATAACTGTGAAGAAACCGTGGGTAACAGAGGAAATACTTCAGTTGATCGATGAAAAAAGGAAGTACAAAAAAGGTCAGGGAAATTCAGAAACACAGAAATACAAGTTGCTGAGAAACGAAATAAATAGCAAGTGCAGGGAAGCTCAGACGAAATGGCTACATGAAAAATATGAAGAAGTCGAAAAAGGAAACATTGTCGGAAGGAGTGACTCAGCATATAGGAAAGTCAAAACAACCTTCGGTGAAATTAAAAGCAAGGGTGGTAACATTAAGATTGAAACGGGAATTCCACTGTTAAATGCAGAGCGGAAAGAGAATAGGTGGATCTGATGTGATGGAAGAAGAAACAGTAGTCCATTTAGAAGAGATATGGGATCCAGTAGTAGAATCAGAATTTAAAAGAGCTTTGAATGACCTAAGGTCAAATAAGGCAGAAGGGATAGATAGCATTTCATCAGAATTTCAAAAATCATTGGTGGAAGTAGCAACAAAACGACTGTTCACGTTGGAGTGTAGAAGGTATGAGTTTGGCGACATGCTAACTGACTTTCGGAAAAATGTCATCCTCACAATTCCGAAGAATGCAAGAGCTGACAAGTACGGGAATTATCACACAATCAGCTTAACAGCTGATGCATTCATGTTGCTGACAAGGATAATATACAGAAGAATGGAAAAGAAAATTGAGGATGTGAAAAGAAAATTGGGGATGCATTACATGACGATCAGATTGGTTTTAGGAACGTTACAGCCACCGGAGGGGCAATTCTAAGGTTGCGGTTGATAATGGAAGCAAGACTGAAGAGAACTCAAGCCACATTCATAGGATTAGTCATTCTGGAAAAGCGTTCGACATTGTAAAATGGTATTACATGTTTGACATTCTGAGAAAAATAGGGGTAAGCTACATAGAGTGACGGGTAATCTACATGTACAAGAGCCAAAAGGGAATTATAAGAGTGGACGGCCAAAAATGATGTGCTCGGATTAAAAAGGGTGTAAGACAGCGATGTAACCTTCGACCCGTAGTGTTCAATCTGTACGTCGAAGAAGTAATGATGGAAATAAAGAAAAGTTCAGGAGAGGAATTAAAATTCAAGGTGAAAGGATATCAGTGATACGATTCACTGACGACATTGCTACACTGAGTGAATGCGAAGAAGAACTACATGATCTGCTGAATGGAATGAATAATGAGTACAGAATATGGGTTGAGAGTAAATCGAAGAAAGACGAAAATAATGAGAAGTATCAGAAATGAGAAAAGCGAGAAACTTAACATGAGGACTGCTGGTTACGAAGCAGATGAAGTTAAGGAATTCTGCTACCTAGACAACAAAATGACCAACGACGGACGGAGCAAGGAGGACATCAAAAGCAGAATACCCGCAGCAAGAAGGGCATTCCTGGCGAAGAGAAGTCAAGTAGTATCAAACATAGGCTTCATTTGAGGAAGAAATTTCTGAGAATGTACGTTTGGAGCACAGAATTGGTAGTGAAACGTGAACTGAAGGAAAACCGGAACAGAAGAGAATCGAAGCATTTGAGATGTGGTGCTACAGACGAATGTTGAAAATTAGGTGGACTGACAAGATAAGGTAAGATACGAGGAGGTTCGGCGCAGAATACATGAGGTGAGGAATACATGGAACATACAGAAAAAAGTTCGGTTCTGTGGATATTCCCGAAACTGAAACTGTTTCACTCTTGTTTCACAAACGTATTGTTTCCACCACCAATTCCTTCAAATTATTCAAAGTGATTAGAATACTGAGGTCGCTGAACTTGAGAAACGCTTGCTTATTTTCTCAAGGCAGATTTGATTTTATCGGATATGTACGCTTTATTTATTTTGTTAGTAATATTACCTAAAATTATCTGTGTGAATACTAGAGTCTCTGAAGTTATATTTCCATTTATTTATCCGATATCAAGGTCTGAACTGGAATTCCTACCATTGTTTAAGAAGTTCGAAGCTGTCGCAATGTTTCCTACTGACCGTGTGAAACAATGACCATGTGATGATTTCGTTCAAGAAAGCAGGGCCACTTTATAGTACCTTACGAAAAAACCTTGTAGTCATGGTTAAATACATTTACAGTTTTGTTCGCTAACTCAACGAACTAGTACAATGGTTTACAAAATTACTGATAACATTTGTAGTACCTTATTTTGTAAAGAAATTTTATGAATAGGAGATTATCTCTTTAATTTAATAGACAGTGACAAACCTGAAACTTTTATTATGTTGAGCGTTTTATTTAAGGAAATAGATCTCCTTTACTTGTACCCGACTCGACTGCAACCACACACAAATATCGATCTCTGCATGATCATCTAAAGGTGCTTCTAGATTTTTCCGAGTCGAAAATACTTGCTGCAGATAGATGAGAAAAGGGTGAAGCACCTACCTATGATATATTTGACAAGCGGGGCTTTAGAGCTATTAAACATAAGAAAAAATAATCAGCCACAATGGAAATAGCGACGAATGCTTAGATGAGACGCTTTGTTTCGCTACCATAAACATTCATACCGTAGCCATGCAATCATAATTTTAGCATCACTATGAGTGAGTAATCAAGATATGAGCAATGGTCATTTTGTGTTGGATTAGTTATTACTATCAGTTCCCATAGCTGCGCTCGCATATCAGCAGGTCTCTTATGATGAGTGATGGAGAGTAAGTAAGCTACTGTATGTGCGATAACATCAGCTGCCCTCACGGCTCTGCCTGTTCGAGTAAGCATACGTTGTGATGTGTGCACCGTTCTCGCCCCTCCAAAGCAGCCAAAGTGCATCACGCATCGACATGCACAGTGTCATTGCCGAGCATTGCATACAGAGGTGATTGGGTAGAAGCGCACGACTAAGCATCGTGCTGTTGAAATACATATAAATTATGAAATGTGTACATTATGTAAGAAATAGTGTGGAAATATGAGTTGAAATCATGGAAGGTGGTATAAACATTGCGTTCATTACTTTGAATCATATTACGGAGCCCATAAAAGCTTTTTCACAAACATCATGAAGTGAATAGTAATTAACTGTAACACATTGTAAATATTTTTCCTTGATTCACGTAATATTCTTCAGATCTTGTACTACACACTTTATAAAGTAGCCCATGCTCTTCCTCAGGATTCAAACAGTCTCCATACCAAATTTCTTCAAAATCGGTCCATCAAATCTTTTTCGTGATCCGATTTTGCTGAAATAAAGCCTATACAGTGTTCCAGGCTATGCTCAAGTTATCTGTTGAAACCTCATGAAAATTCACAGCCGGCCGAAGTGGCCGTGCGGTTAAAGGAGCTGCAGTCTGGAACCGCAAGACCGCTACGGTCGCAGGTTCGAATCCTGCCTCGGGCATGGATGTTTGTGATGTCCATAGGTTAGTTAGGTTTAACTAGTTCTAAGTTCTAGGGGACTAATGACCCCAGCAGTTGAGTCGCATAGTGCTCAGAGCCATTTCAACCATTTTGAAAATTCACCTGGCGGTTTTGGAGATAAGCTTGCTCAAACAGACAGATACAAGACAGATTTAGTAAAACTTTAAATAATGTATCTTTCTTTTTCTGTGATCTGATTTTGATCAGCTAAAGCCTAAACTGTGTCCCACGCTATGCTCAAATTACCCCTGAAACACTTATGAAAGAGATTAAGGTGTTCAAATAAACAGACACGTACGACGGTTTTAGATAAAACTTTAAATTACGATAGCTTTTTTCCATGATCCGATTTTGAAGAAAGAAAGCCTGTACGGTGCCCCGAGCTATACTCAAGCTACCTGCGAATATCCCAGAAAAATTCGTATAGTAATATTGGAAAAGTGTGTTCAAACAGACAGACACGACAGTTTTACATAGTTATTATTAGTATACATGTAGGTATAGAAAGATGATAAAGTGATACATGCTTCAAATTCCTTTATACTAGTTTGTGATTTCAAGTTCAGGTTACATCGTGGACGATTCTGATTCCTTTCTCCAAGACTCGGTCGCACGTAGGTTGGTCGTCGTAAACCGTGGCTATATAGCTATTTTTTCGCCCTCGAACGTTCGGTGACTTCCCTCGGATAGCACGTTCGATTTTTCTGATCAAAGTCACGCTCGGTCTGGCAGAACGTGTCTCGGAGGCTAGCGGCACTGGCAGCGATGTGCGGTTCACTGGCGGGGAAGTCGCGTGCGAGGTGCAGCGCTAACTCGAGCGCAACATTTTGGACTGCCTAGGGTCATCATGCGTAGCGATCTACTTGCTTTCTTCATATAACGTAAGGATGTTGCGATACTCGTTGGACAAGAATTGTACTCACTGTCATTCCGGGCGGCTGTGGCTGTATCGAGCTCGGACTGAACATCAGATACGGAGAGACCTTTCCCGATGCTCAGTCGACGTGAGTGCTCACTTCGCAGGACTTGATGGCGCTATTCAGTCAGGTGTACAATGGGACACATGGTATCGCAGCGCGGCGCAGGTCGAATGGATCAAATGTTTCTCTCTGTGCAACGCACAACTCCGCCTGAGGCTCAGGGCAGCAGGGCAGAGTTCCGGGCCTGTTTCCTCCTACACCACGTGCTGTTCCTGAGGCAGTTCCCTTAGCGTGCGACTCATAGATTTTCGTGCGAAGTAAAATGTTTGAAATGGTTTCGCAGCTATCCTGCGCACTCACAGTCCTAGAGATAAAGGCCAGACGCATATTAGGACGCAGCCGATGAAGGGCAGGGCAGTACAGGGAAAGTTTTCTGTGCCTAACGGTTGTAAATACAACAGCGCATACTGCGTCGTAGGACAGGGCAGGGCAGCACACCACCGGCTTCAGCCTGCGCCGCGCGGTGTCCAGGTCGCAAGTGTGCTGCGAGAGCGCCACGAAGCTGACAGGCGACTTAAAGACCACCTGCTGTCTCTGGGTGGGATCAAGAACGGACAGAGATAATAAGTTGAAATTGTGTCAAATACTGAGGTCAATTATCCCTCGGCCGCGTAAATAATTTAAACTTCTAAATCAATGAAGTCAATAGATACGACCATATACACCGAGCTGACAAAAGTCATGGAATACCTCCTAAAATTGTGTCGAACTTCGTTTATTATGCCTTAGTGCAGCAGCTCAAAAATTCGTTGCAAGTCCCCAGCAGAAACATTGTGCCGTGCTGCCTCTATAGCCGTCTGCAGCCGTCCATAACAGCGAAAGAGTTTCCAGTGCCGCACTTTCTGCACAAAGTCACATCCCGATTACGTCGCAGCAATGTTCGATGGGATTCACGTGAGGCGATCTGGACCAGACCATTCGCTCGAACTATTCAGAATGTTCTTCAAGCCAATCGCGAACAACTGTGACTCGGTGGCATTGCGCATTGTCATCCATAATTGAAGTCCGTGAATGGAAACGTTCTCCAAGCAGCCGAACAAAGCCATTTGCAGTCAGTGATCGCCCACACGATTATCGAGCCACAACTAGCTTGAACAGTGTCTTGTTGACGACTCTGCCCATGTTTCGTGAGGTCTGCGTCACATCTGTGTCATAACTGAACCCTATCACCAGCTCTTATCAAGTTAAATAGGGACTTGTCTCACCAGGGTCCAACCGATGTGGTCAAGAGTCCAGGAGAGGGGATGCAGGCCATGTCATGCTGTTAGCAAAGGCACTCCGTCAGTTGCTTGCTGCCGCAGCCCATTAACGCAAAATTTCACCGCACTGTCCTAACGGATACGTTCGTGTTGCGTATCACATTGATTTCTGTGGTTATTTCACACAGTGTTGCTGGTCTGTTAGCACTGACAACTCTATGCAAACGTCACTGCTCTCTGTCGTTAAGTGAAGGCCGTCGGTCACTGCATTGTCCGCGGTGAGAGGTAATGCCTGAAATTTGGTATTGTCGGACCACTCTTGACACTGTGGAATTCGGAATACTGAATTCCTTAACGATTTCCCAAATGGGATGTCCAAGGCGTGTATCTCCAACTAACACTCTGTGTTCAAAGTCTGTTAGTTTCTGTTGTGCGGCCACAATAACGTCGGAAACCTTTTCATGAATGAGTACAAATGACAGCTCCGTCCATGCACTACCCTTTTATACCTGGTGTACGCGATACTACCGCCATCTGTATATCGGTATCTGATGACTTTTGTGGCCTCATTGTATATCAAGTATTGGTACTAGAAAACTCACTCATCCTCCTAGTCTAACGGAAAAGCGGGTGCCTGCAAACCAAGAGGTCGCGGGATAGAATCTCTGTCAGACGACGGATTTTTCACTGTCAGCGTTAAACTAGCCTTCACCTCTAAGCGATGTGTGGAGTCACTAGAAACAACACGTGGTTCGGATTACGAGTTAATCTGCAGGTTCCCAATCCTCAGCTTGATAAGTGGGCTGTGTTAGGGACACACAAGTCGCTGAAGTTTCGTCAAATAGAAAGCCTTGCACCAGCCACTGAGCCATTCCTGTTACTACATTCTGTATGCATAGTTAAGTTTGTACGGAACCTTGAGAGTGCGAATCCTACTCGCATTTGTCCGGCTTCTTTATTTATTTCTACCTAACTACTGAAACGTGACAATACATTTACATTCAGGGTATTTTCCTTCGTAAATTTCAATAAAGCGTCTTTCAAGAAAACAGCCAGTTTTTCTTCACTTCCAGTTGGTATTGGTGTACCACAGGCGCGGATACAGTATTGTTGCGAGAGTAAGTAGGAGAGGGGAGAGAGTGGCGTCAGGGGTGAGAGGTCACGACACCCCCACTCCAAACACAGTATTTGATCAAAAGACTTTATATTTTAGCAGTCTGCAAATTACACAGGCAACTTTCGGAAAATTAAGTAGCATGACGATATGAATGTCGGAAATGGCAAGGAATTCTAAGATTTGCAAGCCGTTTTAACACAGGATACTTATCAACAATTTGTGTAAAGGTCTATCGACTTGCATTCACGCTTTAGATCCAACCTGTTGTCAACAACACATCAAATAGCGTTCGCCAGTGTACAAACAGAACCGGGAGAGAATCAGGAAAGACCAGTAAGGACAGACAGAAAGGAAAACATAACCTCCTCCGCAAAAATAGAATAAAAACTCCGAGTTACTGGCTTCACAAGATTAGGTGGAAATGACTTAAAGAGAAAACCTTCCTCCCACACCCCCCACACCCCCCGTCGTTACGCTTTCGCGTAGGCAAACCCTGCAGCAGACCTGTGTTCATAACTGTAGTGCTTGGTGAAATACAGCGGAGTGCGCGCTGATATGAAACGTCCTGGCAGGTCAAAACTGGTGTGCCGGACCGAGGCTCGAACTCGGGACCTTTGCCAAGTGCAAGAGTGAAAATCTCATTACGGAAACATCTCCAAGCCTTTGGCTAAGCCATGTCTCCTCAATATCCTTTCATTCAGGAGTGCTAGTTCTGCAAGGTTCGTAGAAGAGCTTCTGTGAAGTGTGGAAGGTAGGAGTTACTGCCAGAACTGAAGCTCTGAGGAGGGGTCGTGAGTCGTGCTTGATAGCTCAGTGTTTTAACCTGCCGGGAAGTTTCAGATCAGTGCACATTCCGCTACAGAGTGAGAATCTCACTCCACAAATATGTTTTTATGTAAAAGTAATCAAAGCGATTCGAGACGGAGAACAAGCCATGATTGAATAAAAAATATTTCTGCTGTCGGTAATACGTAGCAAAAGCAATTACAGAAAAGTTTCACTGTATAGTTACTGTTGGGTGGCCACATTTCACAAAAGATGTTGTAACAAATATTACGTTGGTTGTTTCCGTGCCAAGCATGCTACGGCTTGACTTTTCTTTAGGGACGTTTCCCCTTACTGGAAAAGCACCCTCGGAGGTGATACTATAAACACTGCGAATTCTATTTGATATTTAGCTTACTATCAAGACAGAAACATTTTTAGTATGTAATGTTTTAACAATTCAATAACAACATTTTTTGTTGTTTCTCACATATGTCGATGAAAACTTGTTTTTCGTTATGACATTTGAAAAGGAACCGTAAAAGCAGACAGCGAATATTAAAAAACACTACATACTCCAGAAAACGTTTTCATCTCTATAGTAATCGAAAGATAAAAAATTGTTACTTATTCGCAATGTTAGTCATGTCACCACTGAAGAAGCTTTACCAACAAAACGAACGCGTCTGTTTGCAGTACTCTCGAAGAGAAAAAATGTGTGAGTGTGTGTGTGTGAATTCTTAAGAGACAAAACTGCTTAGGCCATCGGTCGCTAGACAACACGCTACTTAAACTAACTTAAACTAACCTATGCTAAGAACAACACACACACCCATGCCCGACGGAGGACTCAAACCTCCGGCGGGAGGAGCCCCGCAGTCCATGGATGACGCCTCAAACCGCGCGGCCACTCCGCGCGGCGAAAAAAATAAAATGATAATTATCATGCAGGGTTGTTTTATTATTTGACTGTTTTGTCAATTATTCAAAATATCAAATTTATGAGTTCGCATCGTTCTTAAGATTTAACCGATTTTGTTGTTTTCGGAATATAAATCAATAAGCCGAACTTCTTTTGCGACAACGTGGACGCTTTACCTGCGGAAGTTCTTGGGATATTTTTATATATTTCCATGTGATTATTGTATTTTCCCGTGTGACTACGTCTTTCACTTGACTTGATCGTTCATAGCGAATATAGTACCAGAAGAGAAAAAGTGACTCAAAACATGTAATTGGCGAATAGTAATTTCCGAACGGCTGGTGTAACAAGCATACAGAAGATTCGCCAGTTAAGTTCAGAACCGAGCACAAATCAAAAAACAAAGCCTTCGGAAATATACACATTTCGTCATCCCCGTTCATTCAAAAATAATACGCACTCGAAATTTAATTTTTTGTAGCCCGAATTCTGTGAATCTTCTTTCGTCATGCTATGGGTTACTTCGCAAACAGGGCGAAACTCGCACATCAAATACAGGCACTGTGAAAACTTTATACCCGCCCAAGCGTCAGGCCTTACCACGATGTTTAACGAGAAATTTTGAGATGAAAGTAACCTGCTAAAAAAGATAAAAAACGATTAAAGAAATGAAAATGAAATGTCTTTTGTACAAAACTGTTATCTCTTGTGTTTAGTAGTAATTCTGGGGCGTGTCCTCCATGAAAGGTGTACTCAAGTATAACAGAATTTAGAAGATTAAATTTTTAATTAAACAGCTTTTCTTTTGATCCTTTCTTTACTACGTTGTTCTTCTTCCGCGGAGACACAATGAAAGCGCAGTGATGAAATATTTTACCTTTGCGTTCCTTCGCCATTGTAAATGCACCTCCTGGCGACGAGATGCGGTAATTATGAGAAAGATGAACATTCCACAGAGCTGTTTGTATGGTCTAAGAGTATGGAGACCATCTAGGCTCAATGGCGGGATTCTGTCCTTTTCCTCTGCAAGAACACTGTTTTCACTTCCGACATATCAGTTTCTGCACCTGTGCAGATATTTCACTAATTTGTGAACAATTTCCCAAGATGAAACAAATGATATTTGACTGAAGTATGTAATTATTTCTTCTTGGATGAATACATGCAGTCTAATCTTAATTTCAGTGAACACGTGCGTGTTTACTTATCGAAGATTAGAAAACACGTAACTATTAGAAACACTTAGTGGTACAATGATCGTTTGGAAAGAATTACTAGTTAATATAGGTATATATTTCTACAACGATAATTCTCGACCAATGAAAGTCTTCATGATCAGACCACGCAGACTACAAGAGGCAAACAGATTACCAGCGGACTCATTGGACGTGATATGGCGGGGAATATTGACAACATGTTTTCCCAGCCGTGCTCAGATTTCCAGTTTTTGAGTATTTGCTTCTACTTCAGTAAGTTTCTCATAAGGCTTTAAAAGGGTCGTCCCATCTAGAAAGAAATAGCTGGCAGCACCGTTAATGGAACCCAGGTCTTCTTTACTGCATTCAATCGTTCTCATGTCTCAAGTACGGAGGTGATATTTGTGCCTAATTTGCATTGACTGGCTTGCTTAGGCCGTTCATCCCCACATTGGTAAAGTACTATAACAATCTATTTCTTCATCCAATCGAACTACATATTAACAAGAACAGTTATATAAGGGATGAAGACTTGTTAAATCATGTATGACGCCTTAAGACACTTAATTCACAGCTGATAGTTGTATATAGAAGAAGTGATACACATTCTTAGAGGTTTTGGAAATAATTCATTGTATAGCAAGTGCAACTGTCGTAATATTTGAAAATTTCATCACCGTTGAGTTGAATATAATAAAACATCGATTTTGACACGAAATTACGTGAGATGTACTATGAAATATTCCCAAAAGTGATCATAGACAGTAGAAAAATGGACAAAACGTACCTCGACTAATGCCAGATATAAAACTACATATAAGTGTTAAAAATTGAATATCAGCAGACAAAATAAATGCGTTAGCACTAGATAGGATGGATGCGTGAAGAAGTCCACTACGTAAATAATGCCCACCTGTGGAATTACTAATGACATCATGGGAGCGTTAACTACACCTCGTCCAAGTGTACACAACTATCTCAGTTATACTATTAGGCTACGTAAGAATTTCATTCTGGTTATTAACAGTTATTGCAGAGGCGATTTACAACTTCTGCTGGAACGAATTCATTTTTAAATCTCTTACAATTTATGTAATATCAAAGGGCTTTTAACTCAAGGCTTGATTTTGTTTTGATACAACTAGTAACTCAAACCGCCCTCGCATATATCAAATCCAGTTTATAATATCGTATAAAAGGCATATAACGCAATTTATGTCATTTGTATGTTACGTATAATTTAAGTGTCACATTACAGATGTGGAAAGTAAGCAAATGACACGTAAAACCACTCATTTTGTTATTAATGTATAATATCAATTTCTTTCTTCGAGTAAAAGAGACTCATAGATTGATGTAAACACCGCTACACAAACTGAGCTACTAAAACTGAGCCCCATTACTATTAATTGAAGGGTATTTTATGATTATTATAAAGGACTCATAATCTCCTGTGGCTCCTAACAGAGTAGTAATGTAACTACAGTTTATTTAACCTCCAAAGGAAACACAACGTAATGTAAAGACACAACATGAATGCAAAAATTGTGTAACATGGTTTGTAGTCGCTTCAGAGATAGTGCAGCATAGGGTCCGTGTTCCCTGTTGCATTGCAATCGGGGAACCCCAGTGCGAGGTGTATATCGCCCTTCTCTTCATCAGTATACCAATCGATGCCGCTATTTGAGTACAGCTAACGTTGTAGCAAAAACAACAGGATAGACTGCAAGTTTGAGGGCGAAGAGTAACGTGGGCCCCACTGTATTCAACAGCAGTTACCGTCAACAAATGAAATAAGTTTATATCCAGACAAGACATAAAGTACATAATGTCGACATTTGTACTGTTGTGTTGATATATTTTGCATACTAGACATAAAAGATAAATGGAGAGTATGATATAACTCTTTTTTTAAATTTGACTCCATCTGGATGGTGGGACTGCTCAGCAACCGATGTAATTGCTTGTGTATTACCTCTGGCACTGAAGATGGACACTCAGTGACTGGAATGTAGATCTCCTACAACAAATACAAGTTACGACTGATTACTGTACCTTCTTTCATCAGTTGTGATATAATTTCATAATCTTATTCTTCAGCTTCTCCCGGTGTATCCCCCGACGAAATATATTAGCAGTACGTAAGATACGAACTTTAAAATAAAGTACCGAGGCGGTCAGCTCATCAGCGCACCTGATGATGCCAGCGTGTTCACATGCTGAAATATTGCGGCCGTTGGACACTGACATTAGGCCATCCAACCGTAACTATTTAGTCGATTTTGTGATGGATTATGAGGCGATGTCACTTGTGACACCTAGAAACAAATTGGTTGACCCAAAACTTAGTAAGCCTGCTGAAAAGTAATGCCTCACCCTTTTTTGTGAAAACTCTTAAAGCTTTTAAATAAAAAACTTTTATTAACATTCTGCTTCTTTAATCTTCATGTCTGTATATTTATTTCTCTATATAGTCGCCCTGGTGGCGCGCACATCCCTCCCAACGAGAGACCAGTGTATTGATACACCCACAGTAGAATGTTTAACATTGATGATGGAGCGACGACCTCACCGCTGCCTGTAGCTCTTCATCGCCATCAAAGAGAAGTCCTCGAGTGTGTTTTTAAGTTATGGAAACGATGAAAATCGTATTCGACGAAGTTGGGACTGTGTGGAGGACAATCAATGACAGCTATCCCAAGGCGTCGGATTGCTGCAGATGTCGCAGCTGTTATGAGTGATTTGTTATTGTCGTCCTGAAGGAGAGGATTTCAGTTTTAGGAACATTTTCTGCTGTTAGAGACTAGTTTACAGCACGACGTTTCTCATGCAGTGACGTCGTTACGTACGATACCGCCATGTTACAAGTTACAACAGGTTGTTGGGCCCATCCGTACCGCTCTGCAAGGTTTCGTGGTTGCAATGATGGATCTCGCCATGGACGTCGGGAGTGATCATCATGCAGCCTATTGCGCACAGTTTGAGTCGTAATACGACGTCCTATGGCTGCACGACAAGCATTGTTCAACATGTTGGCGTTGCTGTCAGGGTTCCTCCGAGCCATAATCCGCTCGTAGTGGTTCCATCCTTAGGGCGGCTTGAGCGAGACGTGTCATCGACAGTTTCTGTCTCTCCGTATCTCCTCCATGTCCGAACAACATCGCTTTGTTTCAGTCCAAGACACCTGATCATTTCCCTTGCTGAGAGCCCTTCCTGGCACAAAGTAACAATGCGGACGCTATCAAACCGCGGTATTGACCGTCTAGGCATGGTTGAAGTACAGATAACACGAACCGTGTACTCCTTCCTGGTGGAATACTGGAACTGATCGGCTGTCGGATCCCCTCCGTCTAATAGGCGCTGCTCGTGCATGGTTGTTTACATCACTGGGCCAGTGTAATGACATCTCTGAACAGTCAAAGGACTGTGTATGTGATACAATATTCACAGTCAAGTCTGTCTTCAGAAGTTCTTTGAACCGAGGTGATGAAAAGCTTTTTTTGATGTGTGTATATAAAATGAAGTTCATTTTCCTTTTATATAACAATGTCCCGGACGAGTGGATACGATAGGACGTGAATATATACGTATAACCACACCCCGTGACGCGCACTTGTATGCCCGTCACGTGATACACACCGGTCCCGAGTGTAGTGCTGGCTGTGCCAGTGTGAGTGGAACAGTGCAAAGGGGACGATGGTACTCACAGTGGTGCAGTGAGTGTTTGTTGTGGGAGGTTACGTGACAACAAAATTGAGGAAACGACGCGTTCAGTCGTTTGTTAAGGAGTTTAATAGTGTCAAAGTGCCAGCAAAGAGTGTCATGCATGCTTAGTATTACACTGGCATCAGGCAGGATCTGTTTTGAACACCTCAAAAAACATTCCGTTACGTATCCGCACACCAGAAAATGTGGCTGCAGTTCACCAAAAAATGCTTCAGTATCCTACCTAGTGTCTGTTGCTCATGCATTAAAACCAGATGATGTTCCTCGGTGCCTCTAGTTTTGTGAGTGGCTGTTCAGTGAGACAACGATGAATGGCTTGGACATGGATTTCTTCCTTTTGTCTTATAAAGCCTGGTTTAACCTGAGCGGTTATGTCAACTCACAGAATCACAGGTTCTTGGCAAAGCAGCATCCCCATAACTTCCACGAAACACCACTGCTTGATCAGAAGGTTGGGGTTTAGTGTGGAATGTCTACACACCCCGTTATTGGTCCCATCTTCCTTCTTCTACCGCTGACTTCAGCGCGTTACGTTACCAGTTGTTGAAACCATTTTTGACAACATTAATGGATGAGTAAAATGCCTACAATTACATCCAACAGAATGGAACAACTGCCCATTCAGCCGGCCGAACCTTAGAGCACGGTTACACAATCTTCACGCCAGATAGAACTGCTAGCTGAGGTCAGTCTTATCACGGCCCTAGTTGGCCACCCAGGTCATCTGATGTGTCAGTGTGCGATTACTTTGTGTGGAGAGCCCCCAAATCTAAGGTTTATATCGCAACAACCCTCACAGTCTTCAAGAACTGCAGCAGAACATTTCGGATGAGACTGCAGCAATTTCAGGGGTCCAGTTACGATTTGCCTTCAGCAACTTGGTGACAAGCGCCAAAAGTGCCAAGAGATGAATGGTGGTCACTTTCAACATCTGCTGTAGTCAGGTTAGTACCGTATTTAATTTCGCCTTACTGATTCCATATGTGCCACACAAACCTTCAGAAACTGTATTTTGCGATTTCTGTACGAAATACGTATTTGGAATGTTGGAACCAATTTGAAGCATCACCCCACATTTTTCTACCATCTGTTTGGTATCTACAAAGACTTTAATGAAACAATAGGTTTCATGGGCAACGTAATCCAGTGGATAATTCGGAAGTTGTATAATGTATTAACAAAGGAAAGTGTGATGCAGTATTAAAATTCAGTTACACGATCGATTGAAGAGTAACGTAAATTAAACTGATTCTGAAAGACAAAATATCACGTTTCACACATGCCATTATAAAGCGAGTGCATCAGCTGTATTATTATTACTAAAATATAAAACAAAATATCAAATTATCTATAACTTCGAAAATGTTACAGACTGGTGAATTCTAATATCAGTTTTAGAATGAAACGCTTTAAACATTATTTTAAAGTCATTTTAAATTTCGTAAATATTACATTTATTTTAGTTTGCTAAGACGGCAGAAATACTTAGTGAATTCAAGTATGTTACCTACCGCAGTAACATACATTCAGAAAGCCTGATATGCATAGGAAAAATTCTTTTGCGTTCATATAAATATGAAATAAAATAGCGCTATCCTTCAGTTTATTCTGTTATTGCACACATTTTTGCGGACCTCAAGTTCCTTGCACTGTTGGGAAGAGGAGGTGTATCAATAAATTTTAGAGAAACGCAAAATGGCAATGAATTGATGTCATAGGTCACCCACAATACTTTTAATTTATATGAATGCCATCCCCATATCGAGTGGTGACATGAATGATGACTGTTATTACTGGCAGTACAAACAAACTGTGTGACTGGACCGCTGGAATCGGACTGCAGCCATCGAATTTCGTCACATGTAAGAAGTCGAACCAAATGGAGCTACTCTGTAACCAGCAATAGAGAAAAGGATACGTCAAACGAAAATCCTCAGAAAGTATCCCATAATTGACTCAGAAATTATGTTGCTGGAGTGGATCAGCGATGTACGAGGGGCGCTCGATTAGTAATGCAACATATCATTTTTTTCTGAAAACGGGTTGGTTTTATTTAGGAATCCAATACATCATATCATTCCCCATTCTTTTGGCTACAGCATCTTATTTTGAAACATAGTCACCATCCAACGAGATGGTCTTATGCCGCCTTATCAGGAGGGCTTGTATGCCCCGTGGTACCACTCTACTTGTCGCCCCGGAGCTGCATCAGAAAGCTCCCCATCATCCACGTTCTGCTTCCCACAGAGTGCAACATTCATTGGGCAAAACAAGTGAACGTTGGAAGGTGCGAGGTCCAGGCTGTAGGATGCGTGAGGAAGAAAAGTCCAATGAAGTTTTGTGAGCTCCTCTCGGGTGCTCAGACTTGATTGAGGCCCTGTGTTGTCACGGAGAAGGAGGTGTTCGTATGTGCGGCTTGCGTTGTCATGTAGAAGGAAAAGTTCGTTTCCAATTTTGTGGCGACCAACCCACTGAGGTCTTTTCTCCAACATTGCTAGAGTTACGGCTATGTGCGGCAGGCCGGCACGCGGGAAATCTCGAAAGGTTGAGTGACTGTTGCGATGTTGATAAACGCCTCGCCCAGGGACCCACCATGCTTTTGTTTACTGCCCGGTCTCGGTAGACATTCTGCAAGCGCCTGTGAACATCTGCGGTGCTCCAGTCTTCTACCCAAGGAAATCTGTGACACCTCTGCGCTTGAAACACACCTCCGTTAACGACGCCATTGTCTGCCCCTGGTAGCTGAATGGTCAGCGTGGTGGGATGTCATCCCTAGCGGCTCTGGTTCGATTCCCGGCTGGGTCGGAGATTTCCTCCGCTCAGGGATTGGGTGTTGTGTTGTTTTATCATCATCATTTCATCCCATCGACACGCAAATCGCCGAAGTGGCGTCAACTCGAAGGACTTGAACCAGGCGAACGGTCTTCCCGACGGGTGGTCCTAACCAGACACCATTTCCATTTATGACGCCATTTTGAGACTACTTCTAGCGCCGCCATGTACCGGCACTTCATGATTCTATAACAAATTCCGCTTTTTCTCAACCGAAATGGGCCGAGAAAAAAGAGGTGTTGCTTTACTTATTGATCGCCCCCCGTATATTGCAACACAGGGTACGAAACGTACCATATAGTGTTTACGTTCCTTCCGTACTTTAACAAAATGTAACCGCAGACCAGAGAGGCGGATCGTGGAGTGTAGTATCCGCTCGATACAAGCAACCTGGTCACCGAATGACGCAGCTGCCAGTCCTTGGGATCGCGGAGCGGCGGTTCGCACTCGCTCTAAGCCTCGGGCAGAAGGGCCCGCTGAGCTAAGCCTTCCCCAAGCGCATTAGCGCCGCTAATGCTGGCCGGCTGTCTGCCCGTCGCTCCTCACGAGTGCGCAGGGCTCGGGGAACGACTGTACACAGCCCAGGGTTCCGTCTCATGGAAACTTCGGCATCTGCCAGAAGTACGACTATTCCAGACATCATCATCATAATTTCATCATAGGTTTCCGTGCTACGTTTGCCGATGTTTCTTCCCCCGAAAACCCCATCTCCATCCAAAATTCACCAAAATCCTCACACACACACACACACACACACAATACGTATATATACTGAGGAACCCAAAGTCATGGGATACATTAATGCGTATATACCAATGGCGGTAGTATGGACAAGGCTAGGCGCAAAAGAGCAGTGCACTGGCGGAGATGTTATTTTTATTCAGGTGATTCATGTGAAAGGGTTTCCGGCATGATTATGGCCGCAAGACGTGAATAAACGGACTCTGAATGCGGAATGGTACTTTGAGCTAGACGCATGGGACATTCCATTTCGGAAATCGTTACGGAATTCAATGTTCCGCGATCCACAGTCTCAATAGTGTGCCACGAGCACCAGATTTCAGGCATTACCTCTCACCATGGACAACGCGGGCGCCGACGGCCTTCACTTAACGACCAAGAGCAGTAGCGTTTGCGTAAAGTTGTCAGTGCTAACAAACAAGAAACAATACGTGAAATAACCGCAGAATCAATGTTGGACGTACAAAAAGCGTTTCCGTCAAGACAGCAGTTGGCAATTGATAACGGAAGCAAGACTAAGGAAAAATCAAGACATCTGTCGACTTGGATAATGCGTTCGACAGTGTCAAGTGGTGCAAGATGTTCGAAACTCAGAGAAAAATAGGAGTAAGCTATATTGTAAGACAATACACAAAATCTACATGAACCAAGGGGGAACAATAAGAGTGTAAGACGAAGAACGAAGTGCTCGGATAATAAATGCTGTAGGACAGGGATGTCGTTATTCGCCCCTACCGTTCAATCTATACATCGGAGTTTAAAGTGGAAGGGTATCAATGACAAAATTCGCTGATAACATTGCTATCCTAAGTGAAAGTGCAAAAGGATTATAGGATCTACTACGTGGAAAGAACAGTGTAATGGGTATAGAATGTGGATTGAGAGTAAATAGAAGAAAGACGAAAGAAATGAGAAGTAGTAGAAATGAGAACGGCGAGAAACTTAACATCAAGATTGGTGGTCACGAAAAAAATGAAGCTTGAGAATTCTGCTACCTAGGCAGCAAAATGACCGGTGACGGACGGGGCAAGGAGGACATACGAGGCCTGTTCAGAAAGTAAGCTCCGATTGATTGCCAAATTGAAACCACAGTGAACATCAGAAATGTTTTACTTGTAACAATTAGCTACACCTTTCAGCTACTTCTCTACGTAGTCGCCGTTCTGACTTAGACTTTTGTCATAGCGTTGTACCAACTTTTCAATAGCCTCATCATAGAAGGCAGCCGCCAGTGCTTTCCGCCAATTCTCCACGCTGGCCTACACCTCGTTGTCTGTGCCAAAATGTTGTCTTCAAAGACAGCGGTTCATGTGACCAGAGATGAAACTCAGGGGGAGACAACTGCGGACTGTATTGTGGGTAATCTCACATTTCCATCTGAAAACGATGCAGGAGCATCTTCATTGCCCCTGCAGAATGCGACTGACAATTGTCTTCAAGAAGAAACAGCACGACAGTTATGTAATGTTAGCTGCATAGCTTCAGGCGAAATTTCTCACCAGGCCCTCGTACTTGGCGGCAGACACTATTTTCTAGACATCTTTACGCACTCACTGCGAGCTCAGAAATGAGAAGAGCGACGTGATGCTAATTGGGGTTATACTAGAGACACTACCCAACACATCTGTGCAAAGCTTTATCGGATTTTCATAGTCGTTTCCAGTTTGCGAGCGATCGGAGCTTACTTTCTGAACGCCCCTCGTAAAATGCAGACTAACACTGGCAAAAAGGGGCATTCCTGATCAAGAAGAGACTACTAGTATCTAACGTAGACCTTGATTTCGCAGATTGTATGTTTGGAGCACAGCATTCTGTGGTAGTGAAAGACGGGCTATTCGAAAACAGAAACAGAATCGAATCGAAGCATTTGACATGTAGTGCTATGGAAGAATGTTCAAAATTAAGTGAACTAATAAAGTAATGAATGAGGAGGTTCTCCGGAGAATCGGCGAGGAAAGGAACGTATGGAAAACACTGAAAGAAGAAGGAACAGGGTGGTAAGACAACTGTTATGACATCACAGAATAACTTCCACGGTATTAGAGGGAGCTGTAGAGAGTAAAAATTTTAGAGGAATACAGAGAATGGAATACATCCAGCAAATACTTGAGGATGTAGGCTGCAAGTGCTATTCTGACATGAAGAGATTGACACAGGAGAGGAATTCGTGGCCGGCAGCATCAAACCATCAGAAGACTAAGGACAAAAAAGAGGAGACAGAAAAGAAAGAGCTGATGGGAGGTTTCGCGTATGGCACAAGCCCTACAAAGCCATGCACCCAGGTCGTCAGCAAAGTACCGTGTCTGCTGGTGGTGATTCCATAATGGTGCGGGCTTTGTTTACATGGACTGGAAATAGTTATGTTCGGCTACTTGGAAACCATTTGCAGCCATCCATAGACTTGTTGTTGTTGTTGTGTCTTCAGTCCTGAGACTGGTTTGATGCAGCTCTCCATGCTACACCATCCTGTGCAAGCTTCTTCATCTCCCAGTACCTACTGCAGCCTACATCCTTCTGAATCTGCTTAGTGTATTCATCTCTTGGTCTCCATCTACGATTTTTACCCTCCACGCTGCCCTCCAATACTAAATTGGTGATCCCTCGATGTCTCAGAACATGTCCTAACAACCGATACCTTCTTCTAGTCAAGTTGTGCTACAAGCTCCTCTTCTCCCCATTTCTATTCAATACCTCCTCATTAGTTACGTAATCTACCCACCTAATCTTCAGCATTCTTCTGTAGCACCACATTTCGAAAGCTTCGATTCTATTCTTGTCTAAACTATTTATCGTCCACGTTTCACTTCCATACATGGCTGCACTCCATACAAATACTTTCAGAAACAACTTCCTGACACTTAAATCTATACTCGATGTTAACAAATTTTTCTTCTTCAGAAACGCCTTCCTTGCCATTGCCAGTCTACATTTTATATCCTCTCTACTTCGACCATCATCAGTTATTTTGCTCCCTAAATAGCGAAACTCACTTACAACTTTAAATGTCTCATTTCCCAATCTAATTCCCTCAGCATCACCCGACTTAATTCGGCTACATTCCATTATCCTCGTTTTGCTTTTGTTGATGTTCATATTATACCTTCCTTTCAAGACACCGTCCATTCTGTTCAACTGTCCATCCAAGTTCTTTGCTGCCTCTGACAGAATCACAATGTCATCGGCGAACCGGAAAGTTTTTATTTCTTCTCCGTGGATTTTAATACCTACTCCGAATTTTTCTTTTGTTTCCTTTATTGCTTGCTCAATATACAGATTGAATAACATCGGAGATAGGCTACAAACCTGTCTCACTCCCTTCCCAACTACTGCTTCCCTTTTATATCCCTCGACTCTTATAACTACCATCTGCTTTCAGTACAAGTTGTAAATAGCCTTTCGCTCCCTGTATTTTACCTCTGCCACCTTTAGAATTTGAAAGAGAGTATTCCTATCAACATTGTCAAAAGCTTTCTGTAAGTCTACAAATGCTAGATACATAGGTTTCCCTTTCTTTAATCTTTCTTCTAAGATAAGTCGTAGGGTCAGTATTGCCTCACGTGTTCCACCATTTCTACGGAATCCAAACTGATCTTCCCGAGATCGGATTCTATCAGTTTTTCCATTCGTCTGTAAAGAATTCGCGTTAGTATTTTGCAGCTGTGATTTATTAAACTTTGGTAATTTTCACATCTGTCAACACCTGCTTTCTTTGGGATTGGAATTATTATATTCTTCTTGAAGTCTGTGGGTATTTCGCCTGTCTCATACATCTTGCTCACCAGATGGTAGAGGTTTGTCAGGACTGGCTCTCCCAAGGCTGTTAGTAGTTCTAATGGAATGTTGTCTACCCCGGGGGCCTTGTTTCGACTCAGGTCTTTCAGTGTTCTGTCAAACTATTCACGCAGTATCATATCTCGCATTTCATCTACATCTACATCCTCTTCAATTTCCATAATATTGTCCTCAAGTACATCGCCCCTGTGTAGACCCTCTATATACTCCTTCCACCTTTCTGGTTTCCCTTCTTTGCTTAGTACTGGGTTTCCATCTGAGCTCTTGATATTCATGCAAGTGGTTCTCATTTCTACAAAGGTCTCTTTAATTTGCCTGTAGGTAGTATCTATCCTACCTCTAGTGAGATAAGCCTCTACAACCTTACATTTGTCCTCTAGCCATCCTTGCTTAGCCATTTTGCACTTCCTGTCGATCTCATTTTTGAGACGTTTGTATTCCTTTTTGCCTTCTTCATTTACTGCATTTTTATATTTTCCCCTTTCATCAATTAAATTCAATATTTCTTCTGTTACCCAGGGGTTTCTACTAGCGCTCGTCTTTTTACCTATTTTATCCTCTGCTGCCTTCACTATTTCATCCCTCAAAGCTAGCCATTATTTTTCTACTGTATTTCTTTCCCCCATTCCTGTCAGTTGTTCCCTTATGCTCTCCCTGAAACTCTGTACAACCTCTGGTTCTTTCAGTTTATCCAAGTCCCATCTCCTTAAATTCCCACCTTTTTGCAGTTTCTTCAGTTTTAATCTACAGTTCATAAGCAATAAATTGTGGTCAGATTCCACATCTGCACCTGGAAATGTCTTGCAATTTAAAACCTGGTTCCTAAATCTCTGTCTTGCCATTATGTAATCTATCTGATACCTTTTAGTTCAAATGGTTCAAATGGCTCTGAGCACTATGGGACTCAACTGCTGTGGTCATCAGTCCCCTAGAACTTAGAACTACTTAAACGTAACTAACCAAAGGACATCACACACATCCATGCCCGAGGCAGGATTCGAACCTGCGACCGTAGCAGTCGCACGATTCCGGACTGCGCTCCTAGAACCGCGAGACCACCGCGGCCGGCATACCTTTTAGTATCTCCAGGGTTCTTCCATATATACAACCTTCTTTCATGATTCTTGAACCAAGTGTTAGCTATGATTAAGTTATGCTCTGTGCAAAATTCTACCAGACGGCTTCCTCTTTCATTTCTTAGCCCCAATCCATATTCACCTACTATGTTTCCTGCTCTCCGTTTTCCTACTCTCGAATTCCAGTCACCTATGGCTATTAAATTTTCGTCTCCCTTCACTACCTGAATAATTTCTTTTATCTCATCATTCATTTCATCAATTTCTTCGTCATCCGCAGAGCTAGTTGGCATATAAACTTGTACTACTGTAGTAGGCGTGGGCTTCGTGTCTATCTTGGCAACAATAATGCGTTCACTATGCTGTTTGCAGTTGCTTACCCGTACTACTATTTTTTTTAATCATTATTAAACCTACTTCAGCAGTGCCCCTATTTGATTTTGTATTTATAACACTGAATTCACCTGACCAAAAGTCTTGTTCCTCCTGCCACCGAACTTCACTAATTCCCACTATATCTAACTTTAACCTATCCATTTCCCTTTTTAAATTTTCTAACCTATCTGCCCGATTAAGGGATCTGACATTCCATGTTCCGATCCGTAGAACGCCAGTTTTGTTTCTCCTGATAACGACGTCCTCTTGAGTAGTCCCCGCACGGAGATCCGAATGGGGGACTATTTTACCTCCAGAATATTTTACCCAAGAGGACGCCATCATCATTTAATCATACAGTAAAGCTGCATGCCCTCGGGAAAAATTACGGCTGTAGTTTCCCCTTGCTTTCAGCCGTTCGCAGTAGCAGAACAGCAAGGTCATTTTGGTTAGTGTTACAAGGCCAGGTCAGTCAATCATCCAGACTGTGGCCCCTGCAACTACTGAAAAGGCTGCTGCCCCTCTTCAGGAACCACACGTTTGTCTGGCCTCTCAACAGATACTCCTCCGTTGTGGTTGCACCTACGGTACGGCTATCTGTATCGCTGAGGCACGCAAGCCTCCCCACCAACGGCAAAGTCCATGGTCCATTGGGGGGGGGGGGGGGGGGGGGACTTATTGTTACCAAACATCGATGGAATTTTTATGGACAACAATGCACTCTGTCACTGGGCCAGAATTGTTCACGAGTGGTCTGAATAACATTCTGGACAATTCGTGCGAATAATTTGGCCAGCCACATCACCCAACACGAATCCCATCGAACATTTATGGGACATAATCGATAGGTCAATTCGTGAACGAAGTTCTGCAACTGCAACACTTCCATAATTATGGACGGCTATAGAGGCATCATGGCTCAATATTTGTGCAAGAGACTTCAAAGAGCTTGTTGAGTCCATGTCACGTCGAGATGCTGCAATACGTCGAGTAAAAATAGGTCAGACATGTTAAGAGGCATCGCATTACTTTCGTCACATCAGTATATGTATACATTGTGTCTCATAATTAACGGCGTTAACGCATATAGTAAAATGTACACGATACTTCTGTAAGGAAGAGCCAGTAAAAACAGGGCGGCAAACGAACCATTCGCGAGGTACTTTCGACTTTGTGTCTAATATCTATTACTGACGTGATTCTTTGTAAACACCACATGCCCGTCCGTGGTTTGATTTTTGTTTACATTTTCGGAACTTGGAGTTGTAAACAGAATGGATATGACCATAAAGTACACAGACAGCCAGTTACTTTTGGAGCAGCAGTTGTGTTGTACGACTCTTGGTGGCAACATGTAACATTACAGTAACGAGGAGTATGTGGATATGCATTTCATGTACGTTAGTGCTAACGGCAGTGCTAGGGAAGCTGCACACTTGTATCAGGAAGCATGCCCCTCCCGAAGGCATCACAAAAGTCATTATTACTTTGGAACACGAGTTTTATTTTTTGATTGTAACGATAAATAATTATCCTATTACGTCCACTTGTTTGATTTGACCTTAAATGACTTATGTGTAGCACTTCACAATGTTTATATTACGAAATTTGTCATAACATTTGATTTTCAGTTAAATTTTCAACAGCAAAATTAATTTTTCGTAAAAAACATCCATATGAATCTTTTGGCGATGTAGCATATACCGTAAATTTTACAAGAGCCCTATTTCAAATTTATGTATAGTAATATATAATTATTGTTATTTTTTATCAGTTTTGCTAACCTCAAGAGGTTTATTGTAGTTGTTCACTCAAGTATACAAAGAACTGCACTGACGGAAAAAAGTCGCATCACTAAAGAGAGTTTGCGAGAAAAGTTGGGAGGCGTGTTTCCACATCTGGAAGATTATGGCTATTCATATTTCGCGCCAGTCGTATAAGAGTAGCAAATCAAGTTCGCTTTAAATACACACTGCAACGGTTATGAGCGTTAGTTAACTTCGAAGTCGGATGTGGTGTGCTGATGTTAGTCAAGAACGCCTTTAAGGCAAAAAAGACGCCATTATCAACAGATCACTGCCTTTGAACGAGGTCGTTCAATAGGACTACGAGAAGCTGGATGTTACTCCTGTGATACTGCGGAAAGACTTGACAGGAAAGTAGCCACTGTACATAACTGCTGGCAGCGTTGGTGAAGGGAATGTACGCTCGCAAGAAGACGGCCGCTAGGTACTACCGAGAGGGAAGACCACAGCAGTTGGCACCACAGCGACATAACGAACTGTTACAAATCGGTTACTTCAAGAACAGCTCCAAGCCAGACACTCAGTAGTGTGCATTCCACTGACCCCAGCCACTACCATTTGCGACTTCAGTGGTGTCGAGCGAGAGCTCATTGTGTTCTCAGATGAAAGATAGTTCTGCTTTGGTCCCAGTGAGGGCCGTGTATTGGTTAAAAGGAAGCCAGATGAGGACTTGCCACCAACCTGTCTGCTTGGTAGACAGACTGCACCTACACCTGCGATTTCATATGATTGCAGGAGCATTTCATAATGTCCCACGCACACTGCCTGCCAATCTGTACGTCAGTATGGCGATTTGCCCTGTTGTGCTGTCCTACTGAACAGCAATCCAGGGGGTGTTTTCCAACAGGATTGCTCTCACCTGCATATCGCTGTTGTAAGCCAACATGCTCTAAAGGGTGTCGGTGTATTGCCTTGGTCTGCTTGATCACCGGATCTGCCTCCAAACTTGCACGTATGGGTCATCATCGGTCGGCAACTCCAGCGTCATCCACAGACAGCATTAACAGTCCCTGTATTGACCGACCAAGTGCAACAAGCATGGAACTCCATCCCACAAACTGACATCCGGCACCTGTACAACACGATGCATGTACATTTGCATGCTTGCATTCAACATTCTGACGGTTACACTGGTTATTAATGTACCAGCATTTGTCACTGATAATGGCTAATCTCGCGCTTACATTAAAATGTGCTCTTACACTTTTAAACACTTACATACGTCATCTAGACAAATGTATGATCGAAATTTCGTAACTTTGCATTTTTTTTGTGTCTCCGTTTTCCCGCCACTGTTTCTATGATGATGATGATGATGTTTGGTTTGTGGGCAGCTCAACTCGCGGTTATCAGCGCCCGTACAAATTCCCAACTTTTGCTCGGTGCAATCCCGCCACTTTCATGAATAATGATGAAACGATGGGGACAATAAAAACACCTAGTCATCTCGAGGCAGGTGAAAATCCCTGAACCAGCTGGGAATCGAACCCGGAACCCTGTTCTCAGGAAGCGAGAACGCGACCGCGAGACATTGTCTGGAGCACCAGTGGGACAGTCTTTGTCTCGATGCAGAGTTGTATGTAAGTCTCTGTGCTGTAAACGCAATGTGTCCCACATACGATTTTTATATTCAATGGTATGATTTCCATTGAAAATGCATTCCAAAATATTTTACGATCCCTTTATATAAAGACAGTGATTAATACAAAATATGTGTATGTTCGCAAGATATTCAGACAGCTGATGCATAAATCTCATTGTTTGCCACTTGTGGGTGGAAAATAAACGAAAATATGATGTATATGGGCGTAAGTATCTTGACAGCATTAACCTTTACGTCATCCCCAGAGAAGGCAACGTTTGGAGCCACAAGTACATTCACAAAATAAGTATTAAAATTTTTGTTCACTACAACAACCATGTTAGAACTGTTTTTAATGATGCTGTTTCCCGTATTAAACAGCTACGCGTTTATGGATCTGTATGATTGGCCGAGGACGTAGGTTGCAAGTGCTACTCTGAGACGAAGAGATTGGCACCGGAGCGGAATTCGTAGCGGGCCGCATCAAACCAATTACAAAACTGACGATAAAAAAAGACTAGCTGAGCAAAATGAAATTCACTATTAACAAACTGTGTGAAAATAACAAGTAAATGGATAAAGGGAGCAGCAGTGTCAGAGGGGTTATCTGCAAGTATCTCCTTGCTTTCAGAAGAAAACTTCACGAAAACTATAAGGCGTACAGAAGATACACACAGAAAATACACGATGGATACAGAAACTCTCCTACTTTCGATTCGTAATTCGCTCCGAACTTAGTAGTACAAGGGGCTAGCATCTCAGGACAAGTACACAAATCATACGCTCGGTATTGTCGCATCGAATTAGTTGGAGCCTACAAACAGGCAACACAACAAAGAGATCTCGAAAGCGGGGTACAATCCTTGCGCTTTCCCTGACTTCAGTGAATTGCTGGCTCGAGTCTTCTGTATGTATTGACGTTAGCCGTTACGCAATCGGTGCCCATATTGAAGACCCGTAGTGTGAGTAAAAATCTTGGAGAGATTCTCTATCCACTGGTAGATGTCTGTTGTCCGTCTGGCAGTTTACACACACTCCTACTTCCGAATAAATAATCCAGTATACGAAATGTTCTTAGCATTTGGCAAGACGCTGTTATCTAATTCTTGTAAGAAAATAAAACACCTACAGCCGTCCTTATGACTTCATTTATTGTGTGGCTACCACCTTCGGCACTTCAGTGCACCATCTTAAGGCCTAGCTGATGCTGCAGGGCTTAACACAATCGGTGTACATACGCATCGATGCCCAACATCCATAACATGTTTACGCAGACTTATCTGTAACCGCGATGTTGTCTCTCCAGCCATCAACTATCAACTAACTGGAGAAACATTCAAAATACAACGTCCAAAAATGTGTATCAAAAGAAAGTACATAGAAAAATTTCCCAATACAGTCCCGAATGCCGTTAATGTCACCGCGTTCGGTTGCTCAAAAGCGTCGTTTCTTGGTAGCGCGAATGCATTTTTTATTCAGTTCAGCGCTTTTTCTCGCTGTATTTCAAAAGAAGAGAGCAGAACTTAATAAATTTTCAGCAGTTTTCAGTTTCATTATGCCTTATGAAATAAGAGATTCGATAGTCTTCAGAATTATTTGAACCCTGGAGCGATCCGTAGTTACTGGGCTACCAGAGTCACCAACTACATAATCGTCTGTGCACAACAGGTAACAACTGTGAGTTGAACTTTATTGTATTCGACGTCTTTTGTTGTGCAATACTATGAAGTACCTATGGCTTTAAAATAAATGAAAAATGGGATGAAACTAACCATGGGAGACACCTGATTTCGAGTATTAGTCACTCTGTCCGACATTCTTCCATGGACGGTAGTAATTTCCTTTCGTTATGATTCTCGTTTTAACACTATTTTTATGTTCTTCATCCGGTTTGGTACTTTGTACTTCCAGCACTTACTTAGTATTCACGCTCTATACCCCATCACGGCGATGCCAGTGCAACGAGAATCCACTTGTGGAACAAGTTGGAAACTATGAGGTGCATTCAAGTTCTAAGGCCTCTGACTTTTTTTCTCCGGACTGGAAAGAGATAGAAACATGTGCATTGTTTTAAAATGAGGCCGCGTTCATTGTCAATACGTCCCATAGATGGCAGCACCGTACGGCAGATGTAGTTTTACCGCCAGCGGCGAGAATGAGAACTGTTTTAAATACTTAAAATGGCGACGTTTTCCTTACTTGAACAGCGTGCAATCATTCGTTTTCTGAATTTGTGTGGTGTGAAACCAATAGAAATTCATCGACAGCTGAATGAGACATGTGGCGATGGAGTTATGGATGCGTCGAAAGTGCATTCGTAGGTGCGACAGTTTTATGAAGGCAGAACATCATGTGACAAGAAACCGAAATAACCGCGGGCTCGCACAAGCCGGTCTGACGACATGATCGAGAAAGTGGAGAGAATTGTTTAGGGGGATCGCCGAATAACTGTTGAACAGATCGCCTCCAGAGTTGGCATTTCTGTGGGTTCTGTGCACACAATCCTGCATGACGACATGAAAATGCGAAAAGTGTCATCCAGGTGGGTGCCACGAATGCTGATGGTCGACCACATGGCTGCCCGTGTGGCATGTTGCCAAGCAATGTTGACGCACAACGACAGCATGAATGGGACTTTCTTTTCGTCGGTTGTGACAATGGATGAGACGTGGATGCCATTTTGCAATCCAGAAACAAAGCGCCAGTCAGCTCAATGGAAGCACATAGATTCACCGCCACCAAAAAAATTGCGGGTAACCGCCAGAGCTGAACAAAAAAATGGTGTCCATGTTGTGGGACAGCGAGGGCGTAATCCTTACCCATTGCATTCCAAAGGGCACTACGGTAACAGGTGCATCCTACGAAAATGTTTTGAAGAACATATTCTTTCCTGCACTGCAACAAAAACGTCCGGGAAGGGCTGCGCGTGTGCTGTTTCACCAAGACAACGCACCCGCACATCGAGCTAACGTTACGCAACAGTTTCTTCGTGATAACAACTTTGAAGTGATTCCTCATGCTCCCTACTCACCTGACCAGTCTCCTTGTGACTTTTGGCTTTTTCCAACAATGAAAGACACTCTCCGTGGCCGCACATTCACCAGCCGTGCTGCTATTGCCTCAGCGATTTTCCATCGGTCAAAACAGACTCCTAAAGAAGCCTTCGCCGCTGCCATGGAATCATGGCGTCAGCGTTGTGAAAAATGTGTACGTCTGCAGGGCGATTACGTCGAGAAATAACGCCTGTTTCATCGATTTCGGGTGAGTAGTTAATTAGAAAAAAAATCGGAGGCCTTAGAACTTGAATGCACCTCGTAAAATGCGACTGGGAACGTCTATGGGTTAATGCACACCGAGGCGTTCCTCAGCATTCTGCAGTCCTTTGTTGTAGAAGCGCTGTGGAGGACAATCTGATTCAACGCACTGTGAGAGCAGATTATATTTTTATCACGAATTTCAGCACAAATTACGTGGCATTACATTGCAGATCTTGAACTGTTGGTCCCAATCTCAACTTTCATTTCATTCTGTCATATTTTACATGTATCATGTTATTTGGCTTGAAAGGAGGATATATAATGAACATCAACAAAATCGAAATGTGGGTAATGGAATGTAGTCAAATTATATCAGGCGATGCTGCGGGAATTAGATTACGAAATGAGACACTTAAAGTAGTAGAAGAGTTTTGCTGTTTGCGGAGCAAAATAACTGATGATGGTGAATATAGTGGAGATATAAAATGTAGATTGGCTCTGGTAACGAAAGTGTTTCTGAAGAAGGGAAATTTGTTAACATCGAGTATATACGAGGCCTGTTCAGAAAGTAAGCTCCGATTGATTGCCAAATTGAAACCACAGTGAACATCAGAAATGTTTTACTTGTAACAATTAGCTACACCTTTCAGCTACTTCTCTACGTAGTCGCCGTTCTGACTTAGACTTTTGTCATAGCGTTGTACCAACTTTTCAATAGCCTCATCATAGAAGGCAGCCGCCAGTGCTTTCCGCCAATTCTCCACGCTGGCCTACACCTCGTTGTCTGTGCCAAAATGTTGTCTTCAAAGACAGCGGTTCATGTGACCAGAGATGAAACTCAGGGGGAGACAATTGCGGACTGTATTGTGGGTAATCTCACATTTCCATTTGAAAACGATGCAGGAGCATCTTCATTGCCCCTGCAGAATGCGGCTGAGAATTGTCTTGAAGAAGAAACAGCACGACAGTTATGTAATGTTAGCTGCATAGCTTCAGGCGAAATTTCTCACCAGGCCCTCGTACTTGGCGGCAGACACTATTTTCTAGACATCTTTACGCACTCACTGCGAGCTCAGAAATGAGAAGAGCGACGTGATGCTAACTGGGGTTATACTAGAGACACTACCCAACACATCTGTGCAAAGCTTTATCGGATTTTCATTGTCGTTTCCATTTCGCGACCGATCGGAGCTTACTTTCTGAACGCCCCTCGTATTTAAGTGTCAGGAAGTTTTTTGTGAAAGTATTTGTATGGAGTGTAGTCATGTTTGAAAGTGAAACATGGACTATAAGTAGTTTAGACTAGAAGAGAATAGAAGCTTTCGAAATGTGGTGCTACAGAGGAATGGTGAAGATTAGATGGGTAGATCACGCAACTAATCAGGCGGTACTCAATAGAATTTGGGAGAAGAGGAACTTGTGGTACAACTTGACTAGAAGAAGGGATCGGTTAAGGACACGTTCTGAGGCACCAAGGGTTCACCAATTTCGTATTGGAGCGAAGCGTGGAGGATAAAAGTCGTAGAGGGAGACCAAGAGATGAATACACTAAACAGGTTCACGAGGATGTAGGTTACAGTAGTTACTCGGAGATGAAGAAGCTGAATCAGACCAGTCTCTGGAATGAAGACCACAAAAACAAGAACAACATTTTGAGTCATGATGAAAATGACCGCTTTAGTTGTATTATAAAATAGTTGTTTATGATCTAACTAGTTTCACAGCATTAGAGCCACGTCTTCACTGATAGATATTCATTTCGTAATTTAGTGTTAGCGACGACCCAGCATTCTTTGTCCAGTTGTGATAAAACGAAGTTGAGTCATCTACCGGTCAGCGCTTGAACTAAATTATGAAATAAATATGTATCCGTGAAGATGTGGTTATAATATTTATCACACGTCCGAAGAGGTCTTTTCTAACACGGTAGAGCTCTACAGTTGTGGGTGCCCATAGTACAAAAGTTATTTTCACTCTCATTATCAATGCGTATCCTTATTTTGATGGATGTGTGCAGAATATGATTTGCTGCGAGAAATCATTAAAATTTCGGTTAGAGGAGGCTTCGTGTGATAAGAAAAGCAGAAATGTAATTTAGTTTCAGCACATGAGAAACCGTGCTTCAACAGTGCAACAACGGTTTTCTGCAATATTTCCACCGGATTATGTTAAGTTAGAGGTCCTCCCATCAATGACCATTCTTGTAACACAGAGCTGGGTTTTCACTGAAAGAAAGTAATAAAGTCTGTAGTGGACGGGTTTCTGAAGGCTTTCACAACGCTAGGAAGTCGTTTGTGAGCCGAAAGGCAAAGCTAAGGAATTTCAATAATACTGCTAAAATTTTATTCAATTTACGAATGCCTTTTAATTTGGATTACCAGCCTCCAAAGAACTTTTATTAAATTTTACGCGAAGTCAGAGCGCACAGAGGGCTTTTAATAAAAGACAGAATTACTGTCAATTTTTGGTGGTTACGCTTGTCCGTCCCATTTCTGAGGATTATTGTTTGTTAAATCTGTGTTTTATCATCGTCTGTAATAAAAACCCTTATAGCCTTTCAGTGTCTCTTTGTTTTAATGAAGGCCTGCTATATTAATTTTTGTCCCTTGGTTCACTTTAAAGGCTCTTCCTTTCACAAATGCATTAAATCCTTGTATGTGCTTAACTTTGTCGACTGCCATAAATACAGTCTGCATGTGGTTTTGCTGAAGTATGATGACTAAATTTAAATTGTTACGAACGCCGAACTTTATCGTGTAATTAGGAGCTTCGGAAAGAGTTTGTGAACACTTTCTTCCGTATATAACTAGTTAATGGAGATTATTTATAGTTAGGTCATATACTCTACAAAAACTTCACACCTCTGTAAAATACGCCAATAAGAAATCCGTCTTTTGTTTTTTTGTTGGACAGCTATGTATCATTTGCACTTAATCCTTAGCTTTTGGAGTTATTAAAAAAAAAACAAAAAAAAAACTGTGGTCTTAGCTAGCCAGTTCCTTCCGGCAACGTGCCAGAAAAATGGACTTGTATTTGTGTTGTTCTTGTGGGTGGTGCCGGAATGAAAGGAACATTGATATCCAATTTCGGTGCCTCTGGGCAAGAAACGAACTTTTATTTCCTTCATAAGGACGAATGTCGAACTACTATCAGCACAGTCACAACCATCCAATCACGGCACAGTGCAAAGAGGCTAACATATAATCCCGAAGTTCGGTACATTTTTCGACGATGAAGAATGTATGCCATCATTTTAGCACTTCTTTCTGCTCAAAAAGGGTTACCAGAAAGTTTTCAACTACCAAAATCCGAACCGAGATCTCCAGTGTCAAGGGCTAGTGGTCTAGTATGCTTTAGCCGTCTTTAACTAAAATATAGGCTTCAGCTTAACTTCATTTGCTACCAAGTTTTCATGATGGATCAGGGTAATTCCACTTAAATTTCCTAAAAAGATTGGACACTTCACCGCCAACATTTTAAGATTTCACCATATCCTTAGAATCAGTTACGGGAAAATCAATAAACATAATTTTAGAACGAACAGAGAACACATCGGAGGAAACTCGTTGAATATATATATATATATATATATATATATATATATATATATGGTGTTACAAAAAGGTACGGCCAAACTTTCAGGAACATTCCTCACACACAAAGAAAGAAAATATGTTATGTGGACACGTGTCCGGAAACGCTTACTTTCCATGTTAGAGCTCATTTTATTACTTCTCTTCAAATCAATCATGGAATGGAAACACACAGCAACAGAACGTACCAGCGTGACTTCAAATAATGTTCAAAATGTCCTCCGTTAGCGAGGATACATGCATCCACCCTCCGTCGCATGGAATCTCTGATGCGCTGATGCAGCCCTGGAGAATGGCTTATTGTATCACAGCCGTCCACAATACGAACACAAAGAGTCTCTACATTTGGTACCGGGGTTGCGCAGACAAGAGCTTTCAAATGACCCCCCCCCCTCCCCGCCCCATAAATGAAAGTCAAGAGGGTTGAGGTCACGAGAGCCTGGAGGCCATGGAATTGGTCCGCCTCTACCAATCCATCGGTCACCGAAGCTGTTGTTGAGAAGCGTACGAACACTTCGACTGAAATGTGCAGGAGCTCCATCGTGCGTGAACCACATGTTGGGTCGTACTTGTGAAGGCACATGTTCTAGCAGCACAGGTAGAGTATCCCGTATGAAATCATGATAACGTGCTCCATTGAGCGTAGGAGAAGAACATGGGGCCCAATCAAGACATCACCAACAATGCCTGCCCAAACGTTCACAGAAAATCTGTTGATGACGTGATTGCACAATTGCATGCGGATTCTCGTCAGCCCACACATGCTGATCGTGAAAATTTGCAATTTGATCACGTTGGAATGAAGCCTCATCCATAAAGAGAACATCTGCACTGAAATGAGGATTGACACATTGTTGGATGAACCATTCGCAGAAGTGTATCCGTGGAGGCCAATCAGCTGCTGATAGTGCCTGCACACGCTGTACATGGTACGGAAACAACTGGTTCTCCCGTAGCACTCTCCGTACAGTGACGTGGTCAAAGCTACCTTGTACAGCAACAACTTCTCTGACGCTGACATTAGGGTTATCGTCAACTGCACAAAGAATTGCTTCGTCCATTGCAGGTGTCCTCGTCGTTCTAGGTCTTCCCCAGTCGCGTGTCAGGGCTGGAATGTTTCGTGCTCCCTGAGACGCCGATCAATTGCTTCGAACGTCTTCCTGTTGGGAAACCTTCGTTCTGGAAATCTGTCTCGGTACAAACGTACCGCGCCACGGCTATTGCCCCATGCTAATCCATACATCAAATGGGCATCTGCAACTCCGCATTTGTAAACATTGCACTGACTGCAAAACCACGTTCGTGATGAACACTAAACTGTTGATACTACGTACTGATGTGCTTGATGCTAGTACTGAAGAGCAATGAGTCGCATGTCAACACAAGCACCGAAGTCTACATTACCTTCCTTCAATTGGGCCAACTGGCGGTGAATCGAGGAAGTACAGTACATACTGATGAAACTAAAAATGAGCTCTAACATGGAAATTAAGCGTTTCCGGACACATGTCCACATAACATCTTTTCTTTATTTGTGTGTGAGGACTGTTTCCTGAAAGTTTGGTCGTACCTTTTTGTAACATCCTGTATATATAAATCGCGCTAGATAGTGATCAGAAACGACAGAAAGAAACCAGCAGTATCCAGTCACAAGATTAGTAACCTAGTGCATAACTGGAAGCTGTCACCTAACTGACGGGAATCAAGTCGCAACACCAACAAGAAGGTGTGCGACATAAACAAAAGTCGGTAGGTGTGTTTCTGCATGTGGAAGATGACGTCTATTCAGTTTTCACGCCAATCCTAAGAACAACGCAAGTAACACCACTATGAGGATACATATCCTGTTTGCTTTAAATGCGTGTTGTAACGGTCGTGAGTGTTAGCTACCTTTGAGATTGGACGTGGTGAGCCGATGTTAGACAAGAATCTCTTTAAGGCGACAAAGATGCCACTATCAGCACTTCACTGAGTGCGAACGAGGTCGTGTAATAAAACAACGAGAATCTGGATATTGCTTATGTTATTGCAGAAGAGCTGGTAGGAATGTAGCCACCGTACATGACTGCTGGCAGCGGTGGTGAAGGTAATGTACCGATGCAAGAATTTGCTCTGGACAGCCACCTGGCACTACCGAGAGGGAAGACCATTGTGTTCGGCGTATAGCTCTGATGCATCGTATTGTGTCTGCAGTAGCAAATTGAGCAGCGGTTGGAATGACAATGACACAACGAACTGTTACAAATAGGTTACTTCAAAGGAGGCTACAAGCCACACGTCCTGCAGCGTGCATTACACTGACCCAAACCACCACCATTTGTAACTTCAGCGATGTCAAGCGAGGGCTCATTCGAGAGCAGGGCGGAAGGCTCTTGTGTTTTTTGATGAAAACTGGTACTGCCTCGGTGCCACTCATGGCCCTGTGTTGGTTAGAAGGAGACATCCAACCAATCTGTCTACGTGCTAGACACATTGGACCTACACCTTGAGTTCGGGGCATGATTTCGTACGACAGCAGGAGCACTTTCGTGGCTATTGCAAGCACCCTATCTGAAAATATGTACGTCAGTCTGGTGATTCAACTAGTTGTTTGGCAATTAATGAACAGCTTCGCAGGGGATGTTTTCCAACAGGATAACGCTCACTCGCATACCGCTTTTGTAATCCAACATGTTCCACAAAGTGTTGACACCATGCCTTGGCCAGCTCGATCACAAAATCAGTCCCCAATCAAGCATATACGGGACATCGTCGGAAGACAACAACAGCGTCAGGCACAACCATCATTAACTGTCCCTGTGCTGACCGACTGGCGGCACATGCACAAAACAAAGCATGCAAGTTTGTATGCTTACATTCAACATTCTGGTTGTTGCACTTGTTATTAATGCAACAGCATTTCATATTTTCAATGGATTATCTTGCGCTTACATTTACTTGTGATCTTGCAATGTTAGTCACTCAAATAAGTTAACTAAAGAAGCGTATTCTTCAAGTAGCATTACTCTAGATTAATTATTTTGTGGTGTTGCGATTTTTTTCCGTCAGTGCAGATTGGATATCTACGGTTAATACCATGACGTAATGTGAAATAAAACCAGCATGTGAGATTCGTAATAGGAAAGACAGGTATAAGAAAGATCTGTCGGAAATATGACTTGAATCTATAAGGCGAAACAAATGCAAGAAGGGCAAAAACTGGGTGGTACGTCGCTTCGCCCTCGAGATCGTTGAAGAGGTACTGCGCAGGAGACCGCTTGCTACTCTAGACTCATTGCTACTCCATTTGGGACGCTTATTAAGCAGACCTGGCAGCAGGAAACTACAAATTGTATGGAAGCGTAACATACATGCTTAGGAAACTTCAGTCTAAAATAATGGAAGAGGAGGAGGAGATTAGTGTTTAACGTCCCATCGACAACCAGGTCATTAGAGAAGGAGCTCTAACTTGAATTAAGGGAGGATGGCGAAGGAAATCTGCTGCGCCCTTTCAAAGGAACCTGAAGCGATTAAGGGAAATTACGGAAATCCGAAACCAGGATGGCCGGATGCGAGTCTGAACCGTCGTCCTCCCGAGTGCGAGTCCAATGTGCTAACCACTGCGCCACCTTGCTCGGTTACAGGAAGAGAGGCGGGGGTGATCTCACAGAACTCTGCTGGATAAGATCAGAGAGCTAGAAACCGTGGTAGAATGTGCAACAGTTCTGCTGCCTCCACAGTATACTTCGTGTAGCGCATGCGATATACAGATGACACTAATACCGCATGCACAAGGTCCAAAAGGGCAGTGCATTGGCAGAGCTGTCAAATCAAATGGATCAAATGGCTCTGAGCACTGCGGGACTTAACATGTGAGGTCATCAGTCCCCTAGAACTTAGAACTCTTTAAACCTAACTAACCTCAGGACATCACACACTCCAATCCCAAGGCAGGAAAGCGCCTAGACCCGCTCGGCCACATCGGTCGGCACAGAGCTGTATTTTTACTCAGGTGATCCATGTGAAAAGGTTTCTGATGTGATTAAGGTCGCACGACGGGATTTAACAGACTTTGAAAGCGGACTGGTAGTTGGAGCCAGACGCATGAGCCATTCCATTTCGGAAATCGATTGGGAATTCAAAATTCAGAGATCCACAGTGTCAAGAGTGTGCCGAGAATACCTCTCACAATGGGCAACGCAGTGGCCAACAGCCTTCACTTATCAACCTAGAGCAGCAGTGTTTGCGAAGATCTGTCAGTGCTAACAGACAAGCAACACTGCGAGAAATAACTGCAGAAATCAATGTGGACGCACGGCGAACGTATCCGCTGGGACAGTGGGTCAAATTTAGCTCAGTGGTCTATGTCAGCAAACGACTAAAACCTGTGCCTTTGCTAACAGCACGACTCGACTGCAGCGCCTCTCCTGGGGTCATTACCGTCTCGGTTGGACCATAGACGACTGGAAAACCGTGGCCTGGTCAGATGAGTCTCGATCTTAGATCGTAAGAGCTGATGTTAGGGTTCGAGTGTGGAACAGACCCCCAAGGAGAAACAGACCCAAGTTGTCAAGTAAGCGCTGTGCAAGCTGATGGCAGCTTCATAATGGTGTGGGCTGTGTTTATGTGGACAGGACTGGGTTCTTTGGTCCTACTGAACCGATCATTGACTGGTAATGATTATGTTCGGCTACTTGGAGACCATCTGCAGCCATTCGTGGATTTCACTTTCTCAAACCACGAAGATTTTTTTTTTTTTTAATGAAAATGCGTCATGTTACCGGGTCACAGTTTTTCGCGACTGATCTGAAGAATATTCTGGGCAGTTCGAGGTTGTGATTAGGCCAACGAGATTGCCCGACATGAATCCTATAAAACGTTCAAGGGACATAATCGAGAGGTCAGTTCATGCACAAACTCCTCCACTGATTACACTTTCACTTGGACGACTATAGTGGATGAATGTCTCAATATTTCTGCAAGGGACTTTCGAAGACTTGAGTGCATGTCACGTCGAACTGTTGCACTACGCCTGGCAATAGGAGGTTCGACACGATATTAGGAGGAATCCAATGACATTTGTCACTTCAATGTAGAGCGAGGTACTTGCGCTCACAACCAACACGAATAGGGTGGAAGACAGTGCAGTTAATATTCAGACGAACTACGTGCCACCTTGCTTCGCTTAATGGCTTACAAAATGGACAAGTACAGCTGAATGTAGATTTATTCTGCACAGAATAGTAACTCTCAGACCTATGTGTTGTAATTTGTAAGCCTCACTGAAATTTTAGTTCAGTGGATGACACAAACGTATCGGGCAGCAAAATACTGATGAAAGCAAAATTAGAGATGACATAAAGAGCAGATTGTTAATAGAAAGGACAGCGTCTCTGAAAAAGAGAAATATTTTAACATTTCATAAAGATTTAAGTGTTAGGAAGCATTTTCTGAATGTTTTTGGAGTGTGGCCTCATATGATAGTGAATCTTGGACGTTAGGTGATGTACACAAGAAGGGAATAGAAGCTTTTGAACTGCAGTACAACAGAAGGATTCTGAAGATAAAATTGATAGATCCAGTGACAAATGAAAAGGCATTGAATCGAACTGGTGAGAAAGCGCTATGGCAGAACTACACTAAGTGAAGTGATCGAAAGGTCAGTTGACAGGAGACAACCTGAGCAATTAAGGCATCGTCAGTTTATTTGTGGGAAGTGTGTTAGGAGGTAGAGGGGCAGATATATTAGGAGAAAACCAAAGCTTGTCAACAGTGTCTAGGCTCAATTGCTTGTGGGTTTTTCACATTTTTTCATCAATTTCAGTTCATTACTCTTAAAACAGAAAATACGTAACTTTAAGATTATAATGAGTTGGGGCCCAACAATGTCCTTTCAGTACTTCAGATAAAATTGCTATGCTGTCTTTTTTCTTATAAAATTGCCACAGTCGTTTATTTAGTAACATCGTTTGTCAACGAACATCAGGTATGCGACAGTAAGGCGTGTAGAAGTCATTGTAACTGACTGACAACACCAGGATCGACGTAACGATAGTCAAATCGAAATAAGCTTTGGTCTGAGTAACATCTTGTTTTCTGCATTGTTGATTTGTTTGTAATGTCACTTTTCAAGCTACCTTTAGAGGTTTGTGAGCCATGGCTAACAAGTTCAAAAGGCCCATAGAAATAGAAGTACCTCAACGCATCAGTGTTCACAGTGTGAATGATTATTTAGAAAAATTTTTCATGCGAACAGCAGACCAGCTACAATGTGACAATGTTTCGTATTAGCTTAGTCTTCTATTTCTCCATAGGCTTACCACAATACATACCAAGATTATTCTCCAAAATTCCACCTCGAGTCTTATTGAATGTCTCCGATTATTTTTCGGTGCCTTTGCTCTATACAAGACTATATTCGTTAAAATCGACTTTAATGTTATTCTTTTAGTCTACTCATCACTGCTCTATAAGACTGAACTGAACATCTCATTGACCTTCCTACCGTTAATAATTCGTTTAACACTTCAATCATCTGGTATTCCCTCTTTCCTAATGCAGATATAGGTAGCAAAATTTTTTATTATCTTTTGATTTCCCTTATCGTGTATAGGTATTCCGTTTTTGACAACCTACAGATCCCAATTTTTTATTATATTGCTAACTCATTTCGTGCGTAATAGCATCCTCCGCATCTTGTACTATGACGACATGGTCATCAGAAAATAATAAATGATGTAGGTGTGTTCTAGCTATAATTTCAATTTCAGTGATGTAGGCATGTTGTAGCTATAATTTCTAATTCCATTCTCCTACATATACGATACATTTTAAGTAGTGTTGGTGATATGGTTCAACGTCTTAACAGGTCGTTGCTTGTTGTAAATTACTGTGAACGTGGAATATCAAATTTAGCTCGGAATATCTTCATATACAGGGTGTTAGGTGTATAGATACAGATATTCTGAGAACTGGTAAAAAAATATGTACCCATTTCAGTATGTTCGTTTTTTTTTCTCTGTATCTAACAGTCTTATTGAAATTTCATCACACAGTTTACTACCTGATTTTTCCTGCACGTTTATGGTTCAAATGGCTCTGAGCACTATGGGACTCAACTGCTGAGGTCATTAGTCCCCTAGAACTTAGAACTAGTTAAACCTAACTAACCTAAGGACATCACAAACATCCATGCCCGAGGCAGGATTCGAACCTGCGACCGTAGCGGTCTTGCGGTTCCAGACTGCAGCGCCCTTAACCGCACGGCCACTTCGGCCGGCTGCACGTTTATGGCTGTGGCACAATGTGCACTACGCCTCGCAATACAGACTTTCTGTTGTGTGTACGCACGTCCAATCTCCAATACCTGATCTGCTGCCCAGCGGAAAACAAAATTAATGGCTTGCTTGTGCCATGCGTACATGGAGGTACTAACTGACCTAAAAACATAGTACTCGTAATAGCTATAATTATTATCCTGCAGATGAAGTAAATGCTGATGTGATGTTGTTCAATACTACGTCCTCATTCGTCAATAGAAATAACTGTATTTATATCCTTAACATCCTGCAGTTGTTGTGTTATGTTAATAAAGGAGCCCTTTTTATATATAATGTTTTCAGAACATAAGAAATCGAACCCGATTTTTTTTATCGTTTTCTTTGCGTTTTTACAGATATTGTTGTAAGGTTAAAATGTAATTTATACATAATACAACAGCTTTGAAAGTACAATGTTCTTCTTGGATTCTAAAAATTAAGTATTTGTTAGGATTATAACAGAAAAGGAGTAGTTTTCTGACACCCTAAGCGGAGGACAAACCCAATCAGAACTATCGGCGGTTCTGACGTTCTAGTTCTGCGATATCTAACTAAATCAGAGACTGCCTGTGTTATTAGACAGCCCAAGGTGGGGGAGGTTCGCAGCAGACCTACGCCTAACCGTCAGTCTGTGAGGCGGCATTAGTGGTCGAAAGCCCGAAACTCTGTGCATAATTCCCAGCTCGGTAGCGTCTTAACTGGATGCGATAATAATCAGTTTTTGGTGAATGCGGGTGGTCATGACCTGCGGCGGGCCTTGCCGCTGGTGCAGGAAATTAGTTTGGAGAACTTGAGTCATTAATTAAGCTCAGGTGGCACACGGCAGCGGCGCCGCCGAGTATATTCGCGGCTCAGCCGCAGAAGCGGCGGGCCGAGTCCCGGCAGCGCGGCCCGTGTAATTCGCTGGGAAGCCGCGCGCCACACGTCCCCGTAAACCGCCAAGTGGCGGCTCCGTGCTTCGGGAGGCTGCCTGCAGAGGACGCCAGGTATCTACCGCAGGTATTCCTCCCCTGTTCCGACCGAGGCACGACGCACAACAGCGACCGAAATTAATTGAATATCAGGGCTGATTTGTGGGACGTTCTGCGACGGAATCTCGTAACAACAACTCGAGTGTAATTCGCTTCAATAAGTTCCCATTGCCTTGGTGTGGAATTCGAACTACTTTAAAGAAATACAGACCTTCCGAAAACTGTTCATACATGCAGTAATACAGCAATAAGTACCATCACGATCTTGTTGTCTTCAGTCCGACGACTGCTTTGATGCAACTCCCCTCCCCCCCCCCCCTCCTGTCCCCCCTCCCCCTATCCGCTCCTCCCTTCTCCACCAGTTCGTTCATTTTACATTTACTTTAATAATGACAAATTCATTTTAATGGCACTCGGAAGAGTGAAGAAGATGGCGCTTACATCAAGCACGCAGGCGACTATTGCATTTTTTCGAGTGCGTAAATGGATGTACGAGCTGCTTCCTATACATAGAGTTTCCTGTCATACTGGAATACGTTTTTCAAAAAAATGGTTCAAATGGCTCTGAGCACTATGGGACTCAACTGCTGCGGTCATAAGTCCCCTAGAACTTAGAACTACTTAAACCTGACTAACCTAAGGACATCACACACATCCATGCCCGAGGCAGGATTCGAGCCTGCGACCGTAGCGGTCGTGCGGTTCCAGACTGTAGCGCCTTTAACCGCTCGGCCACTCCGGCCGGCTTACGTTTTTCAACTTTTATCTCACCCCAATACCATATATTTTCGTGGGGTAACACGGGCGCCCGCTTAACGACAATACTAAAATGACAAGAGTCACTCAATTTTAACATAGTTTACTAATCGTTGAAGAAATTAAAGGTTAACAGTTATTGAAGTATATGGAAAAACGTATATTAATTACAAACAACGGCGTGCACACACTTTGTTCAACAAATAATCGTCACTACAGATATTCTGAATGTTCGATGTGCCTGCCATCATTAGCGATGATGTAGCGCAGATGAATATTGAAATTCTGCATGCTCCGCTGAAGTGTCGGAATATCGATGCTGTCGATGACCTTCTGAATGGCTGCTTTCAGCTCAGCAATCGTTTTGCGGTTATTGATTTACAGCTTGTCTTTCATGCAGCCTACCAAAAATGAGTCGCATGTGTTCTGATCCAGAGAATTTTGCGGGCAATGGAGGCTCATGCCAGTGGCATCTAGGTACCCCAGAGCCAGAATGTTGTCCCTAAAGTGCTCCTTCAGGACATCAAACGCTCTTGTACTTCTATAGGGTCGAGCTCCGAACCACATCTTGTCGAATTCAGGGTTCCTTGGGGTAAAGGGGATGACATCATCTTCCAAAACCCGCACGTACCTCTCGCTACCATCAAGAAATATCGCACCGATTATTCCGTGACTGGACACTGCACGCCACAGAGTTACCCGTTGAAGATGACGAGACCTCTCGATAGCGAAATGCGGATACTCAGTCACCTAAATGCGTCAGTTTTGATTATTGACGAACCCATTCAAATCAAAGTGGGCTTCGTCGCTAAACCATACCATATTCACGTCAAAGCCCTGTTCGTCAATTCTGTAGGCAATGGTGTTGGCGAAACACAACCACTGTTCTATGGCTTAGGGGCTTAAAGGGTGCTGAGTTTGAATTGTGTTTGGGAAGAGATGCAGGTATTCAACAACAAGTGTTCGCAGTGTCGCAGTTGATTTCCACCTGTTTTGCAGCTCGTCTGATCGATTTCCTGGAGCTAGTTTGAAACACAGCGCGTGTCTTCTCAGTATGGATGTTTTCACCCTTTCTGGACGGCTGACATTGCCAACACTGTCGTCACGAACAGAACCGCTGTCGCAAACTTGCGGATCAAATTCTTGATTGGTCGCACACCTAGATCGATTGTCCGGCCGCTATGGCCGAGCGGTTCTAGGCACTTAAGTCTGGAACCGCGCGACCGCTACGGTCGCAGGTTCGGATCCTGCCTCGGCCATGGATGTGTGTGATGTGCTTAGGCTAGTTAGGTTTAAGTAGTTCTTAGTTCTAGGGGACTGATGACCGAGGTGTTAAGTGTCATGGTGTTCAGAGCCATTTGCACCATTCTTTTTAGATCGGTTGTCTTCAGCTTGAACTCGGTCGCAAACTTCCTTTGAGCCGCAGTTGGGCTGTTATTGCTCGCATATTGCTCGCATTCACAAGCGCTTTATGCTCGGTACACCGTGACATTTTCACGTGCAAATGGCCGACAACAAGGCGTGTGCACATGCCCCGTGGCCAACCGTGGAGTTTGAATATCCTAACGCAAACCGTTCAGAAGTTATGACCATTTCATTTCATATAGTTCAGTAATTGTCACCCTTCATGTAGTCCCAACTCATGTTCGCACACTCTCACATCATTCATTATGTTTACCCACAACGATAGATTCACAAAGTAATTTACGTCTAGAAAGATTTAACTCTCTCTCTAGCTCCCTTGATAAGTTATATGATTTCTTCAGGTATCCAGTTATGTCGACACTCACCTGTGCAATACTCATTCTGCGGTGTTCCAGCAATGGCTACCTATCACGCGTTACTCCACGATCCTTAGTACTTATAGCTTTCAATGCTTCACTTCGAGTGAATCAGGCGAAGAAACTAAGCGGGGTATGATGCCTGTTTCACTGTATCGAGAGAGCGCAGCATCTGGCGGTCCACTGCATCCTTGAGTCCAAGTCTCAGAGGGCAAGCGGTAGGTGCAGTTGTAATCGATATTTTTCGTCTTTGGGAGCGAAGAAACAATGGAGTTTATTAAAATTTACAGTGTACAATAGTCGTTGATTTATTTAAAACAGTTATAGCGATTTCTGGATATTTTTACCAATCCTAACCGCGTATCTTGAACTACGTTTGCTTCCATTTACTTCTAGTTTGCTGCCATACTGGAATACGTATTTCAATTTGTATCTCACCCGATACCATACTTTTTCGTGGGTAACACGCGCGCCCGCAATACCTTTTCTATACATTTATTTATTTGCAGATGATGCCTAGAAATTGAGGAGAAACATGCTAATGGAACTAACATTTTTACTGGATCTGGAAACCCAGAAACCAACACTCATAATTTAAAAAGATTGCACTAGTACTAATTTTGGGAACACTGGGGAAATGGAGATAGAAAACTCTAGAATTTTTTGGTTTATCAAATCCGATGCAAGGTTTGAAAGCAGCGCAACAGAATAAGACTAACACCTCCTTCCCCCCCCCCCCCCCCCCAAAGAAAAAACGAAAGTGCTCCAGTCGCCAAACGAGGGAGAAAAGTAAAATCGACTGCAGAAGACAATGGACAAAGACTGCTTCGTGTATAAAAGAAGCTACTATGAAAAGAAACGGTGTCAGTGTACTGCATTCAGTGCATTTACTGTACGATGTGACTTCATAAAATACGCACAGGTAAAGCAGGTATGTGTGAAGACTGTGCTGTGAGACGGTAAATATCGATCATAGAACGGTCAGTAATTGCAGTACAGATTTTGGGTCGTATTACTTGACAGGAAAATGTAGAATGATATTCGTTATGCTATAAAATTTATTTTAGCAACTTACCCTGATCTTCAGTGTGTGATGCCTAGTGCCAACCTGTAAAAATTATTACAGGAAATGAAAGTTTTGATTTTGTCACATACATAGAATTTCAGTCTGACGAAACCTTGCCCAACCTGTGCTACATTTTCGCTTTGAAAATCTCTAAATTCCCATCATAATTTCATGTAGAAGCGAAAATTGTGGCATCTTCTCTCGGTGTCATACATAAATTCATAAAACCTCTTTCACGAATATCTAAGCACATCCTCTGTTACCACAATTCTCATATTTGCGGTCGAACTAATACTTACCAACTTCCAGCATGCTATATTCACTGTAACTGTTCGCTGCACATTTTTGACATGGTTTCCATATCTTCGGAAATACTGTTTTTCGCTATGTTACGGTCATTCTAAAATGGGCCTCGTCCCGAAACTAGTCATGGCGTGAATAAAAAAAGTAACACTTGTAACGTTGAACTGGTTTTTCGTTGTACGAACTAATATTTCCCCAACTATAATAAGTAATTCTTATTCTGGTCCACAGTCCGACCGACAAAGTCGTCCGCTTCTCAACCCACTGATGATAGCTCCACAGCTAGAGTCTATCTTGAAGTCTGACAGAAAATCAGAGAAGATTCTGGTCACATGTAAAGTACATCAACGACAAGATGCAATCAATACCTTCACTGCGAAATAGCGATCGTAATTTTAACGATGACAGTTCCACTAGAGTGGAGTTAATAAATACGTTTTTCCCAAATTCCTTCATCAACGAAGACGAAGTAAGTATTGTAGAATTTTGATCAAGATCTGCAGAAAACACGAATAACTTAAAAGCAGGTATCCTCTGTGCAGCGAAGCAACTCAAATCATTAACGGCAAGACTTCTGCACCAGACTCAATAACAGTTAGGTTCCTTTCTGAGTACTTTGATGTACTAGCTGCATATTTATCAGTCATATACAACCGCTCGATAGACGAAAGATCCGTGCCTAAGGAACGGCAAGTTACACAGGTTTCGCCACTACTCAAGAAAGGAAACAGGAGTAATTCGCTGAATTACAGAGCCATATTATTGACGTCGATTTGCAGTAGGATTTTGGGATGTATGATATAGATCATATTATAATAATTACCTACCTAACGCTTTATGTAGAAATTTTATGAAAACCTGATGAAAATGTTTTTACAATCCTTACTCTGAAAACAGGCAATGGGCTTGCCGCAGTGGATACACCGGATACTGTGAGGTCACAGAAGTTAAGCGCTGTCGGCCGTGGTCGGCACTTGGATGGGTGACCATCCAGCCGCCATGCGCTGTTGCCATTTTTCGGGGTCCACTCAGCCTCGTGATGCCAACTGAGGAGCTACTCGACCGCACAGTAGGGGCTCCGGTCAAAGAAAACCATCATAACGACTGGGAGAGCGGTGTGCTGACCACACGCCCCTCCTATCCGCATCCTCAACTGAGGATGATAATGAGGTCGGATGGTACCGATGGGCCACTTGCAGCCTGTTTTAACAAACGGCAGGAAAACCTTAGATTTTGCAGTAGCCTGTGCGTCAGTATGATTTCTGCGTGGCTGCCTCAACGCACGTTTTATTTCGGCAGACGAATATCCGTTCTTCGTTAGTGCATTGTGGAAATGTTCCATCTCAGCGTCGAGCAACTCAGGTTCACAAATATTTCTAGCTCTGTCCGCTAATGTCTTGATAACACACCGCTTCTGTTGTGGGTGGTGGTTCGAATCCCGGTGCAAATAACGGTCCGTGTGCGTGGGTTTGCGGTACACTGAGTGGCCAAACTACCATTTTCGTTTCTAAACACAAGCACATCGAGGATATGTAGTTTGCCGTCTACCTCCGCCTCCATAGTAAACTGAATTCTTGAGTTTATACTGTTCAGATGTTCGTTAAAAATGTAACGGAAAGAATAGGGAGGATCTTGACGAAGCGGAATATTACCGTAATTTACAAGCCCACCAGGAAGATACAGGAATACCTTAGGCCTGCCAAGGACGCTCGCAAACCATTGGAAAAATCTGTAGTGTATAGGATCCCATGCAGCTGTGGTGATGTTTATGTGGGTACCACCAAAAGAACTGTTTCTAAACGTTTGGAAGAGCACAAGGGAAATTGTAGAAGAGGAGAAACGGAACGATCAGCTGTTGCGGAGCATGCTTTCCAGCCAGGGAACCACAATATTCGTTTCGAGGAGACGCAAGTACTAGCGGCCACGAGCGGATACTACGAAAGGCTCTACAGGGAAGCAATCGAAATCGCTAAACACCCAAATAATTACAACCGAAAGGAGGAGGGCGTCAAATTAAACGGTATATGAATGCCGGAGTTAAAGACGATGTGTACCACTCGTCCACTACTGGGTGATGGCAACGGCGATCGACGGTGACGGACCGCGGCCAATTGCACTGACGTTTTCAAAACACGTGACGTCACGCTGCAGCGCGGGGGCGCGCGGACACGGAATTTAGCGGCAGTCAGTAGCGAGCCAGTGCGTGTGTTGGACCTTCCATCAAGCTACGGACCCCCTTGAAGATGTCTCCCGCAGTCGGAGACGAAACGTTGGGAATCACCTCAGAATTCATCAACCGACCACGGCATAACAGCCCGGATAATTATAATGGACATGATATTTCCGGCCGTGAAAGTTTACATTTTAGTATGATATGATAGTCGCCGCATGTAGGTGGGTTTTATTAATAAGGGAACTTTTTACCAATAATTAATAAGGAAAGGGAACTTTTTAACGATGATACCACCCGTGCAAGCCCTCTAAGCTGATCTGTGCCGCATAAGCTTCATCATCTCTCTTAAACTCTTCGTTTGTTTGGCCACAGTGAGCGTGGCCGTTGAGAATATGAAAATATTTTGAATCCGTCTGTGCACCCACAAAAAGTCAAATATTTTTGTCACGAAACGCTTTTCGTTTTATTGATGTAAAACATCCTTAGCGATGTTGTTTTGTGTCTCCATTTTTCCTTACATCATTAACTGTCGTATGCTAACACATTTTTTAGGCTTTGTGGCATTCCCTCGTTGGTCCAGCAATTTTTTTTTTTTAAATTTGTATCACTACGTATGTCTTGACGTGAAATACTTCCAAATCAGTTGCGTCCTCTTTCATGCCAAGAAATTGTACAAACGGATTTAAAATACCTTCACCAACTTTTCATCTCTGCATAACTGCTGAAACCTACATCCGTTTGAAGTTACTTACTGTAGTCAAGCCATGTTCTCCCTCCACAGATTTTAACTCCTGCTCTTCCATTAGCATATTGACGATTCCTTGATACCTCAGTACATCTGTATCAACCGATCCCTTGTTTTACTAAATTAGTACAAAAAGTTTTTTTTTTTTTTTTTCAATTCGATTCTGTATCCCCTCATCGGTCATCTGCTACACCCATTTCATCTTCAGGATTCATTCCAAGATACATTACAAAAGCTTCCGGTCTCTTCTTGAGTGGTTTGATCATGTTCCACGTTACAGTTCTGTACGACGTGACGCTCCAGATAAATACATTCAGAAAATACTTTTTAACACTTAAATACATACTGACAGGAAAACAGTATCAACACAAAGAAAGTATTGTGCGACATAAACGGAAGTTGGTAGGTGAGTTTCTCATCTGAAAGGTGATGTCAATTCACATTTCGCTATAGTCGCATAAGAGTAGCAGTAGCACCGCCATTATCGAGATGCAAATCAGGTTTGCTTTAAGTACACGCTACAACGGTAGTGAGCGGTACCTTTGGACGTGGTGAGCTGATGTTACCCGAGAACGCCTTTAAGACGACAAATACGGCACTATCGGTTGAACCAGGCCCTGTAACTGGGCTGCGAGAAACTGGATGTCTTTCTCTGATATTGCAGAAATACTTGGCAGGAATGTAGCCACTGTACGTTATTGGTGGCAGCGGTTGACACGAGAATGGCCTCGGATGGCCACACGGCACCACCGAGAGGGGAGAGCATAGTGTTCGGCGTATGACTGTGGCGCATCGTACTTCATCTACAACAGCAACAGCAGTTGGCACCCCAGTGACATAACGAACTGTTACAAATTGATTACTTTAAGGACAGATCCGAGCCAGACGCCTTGTAGCTTATGTTCCATTGTCAACAAACCACCGCCATCTGCGATTTAGTGGTGTCAAGCGAGAGCTTATTGGAGAGCAGGGTGAAGGGCTGTTGTGTTTTCAGATGAAAGCTGGTTCTGCCTTGATGCCAGTAAGGGCTCTGAGTTGGGTAGAAGAAGGCGAGCTGAGGATCTACAACCAACTTCTCTGCGGGCTAGACACACTGGACCAAACAAACCTGGAATTATGATCTGGGGTGCGATTTCGTATGACAACAGGAGCACTCTCGTGCTTATATTACGCACTCTCACTGTATATTCGTACATTACTTTGGTGATTCGATCTTTTGTGCTGCCATTCATGAACAGCATTCCAGGGGGTGTTTCCAACAAGATAACGCTCGCCCACATACCGCTGTTGTAGCCTAACACACTTTTCAGAGTGTCGACGTGTACCCTTGGCCTGCTCAGCCACCAGATCTATCTCCATTGAGAGCAAATGGTACACCATTGGACAACAATTCCAGTGTCATCGACCACCAGCATTAACCGTCCCTGTATTAGCTGATCAAGTGCAACAGGCATGGATCTCCATCACACAGTCTGACATCCGGCACGTGTCCGACACAAGGCATACTTGTTTCCATTCTTGCATCCAACATTCTGGCGGTTACACACGTTATTAATATATCAGCGATTCACATTTGCAATGACTTTTCTCGCGCTTACATTAACCTCTGATCTTCCATTGTTAATCGTTTAAATATGTTATGTAGACACATGTATTCCTGAAATTTCACTACACTACATTAATTATTTTTTGATGTTACGATTTTTTTTCCATCGGCATGTTTTCGAAGGCAACGATTTCTTTTTCCTTTTTTCAGCCAGCAAAGCTTTTCCTGTTCTTTTCCGTTACTGTTATACGAGTATATCCCCTCTACTCGGCAGTCATAACTAATATTGTGACCTCTTAGTTTTTCTAGGGATAACTGGCATGAGTCTTAGGCTCTAATTTATAACAACGACGAGAATTCTCTCTGAAGTGCAACTACTTAATGTAGCAACTGACACAACTCTTTCGTGACGAAACTGATTTGACGAGACCGAACAAGGTTTTTCCGGAACAGAGAGGTATGGAGCGAGATCGACGCAGATTTCGAGACCGAGAGACGAGATACTTGAGTAAACAAATAGCGACAATATCGTGATCCACGTCACAGCTGAGATCTCATGCCAGCCTTGAAATTTATTGGAGCACAACTCGAGTTGACGTAGCCTCTGGAATCATTAGTGCTTCCTCCTCATTTCCTCTTTTGTGATTATTCACTTGTCTTGGTTATACACGTATCTGGTTACACAATCATCCGATTGTAGCTTATAATATGCAAGAAAAAACTGAGAAATATAAGTTACAATAAAGAGGTGAAGCCGAATGATATACCTTGAACATCAATGCACAGTATCTTTTCACTCTCACTCATTTCACTACACACTGTTACTGTAGGCCTTTGTACTTTAATACTCCAAGATTTTACATAAATCAATTTTTTGGCACCGTGCATCGTTCACTGTGTGCACATAAATTTGAGAGTCATTTAACTCAAGTTATAAGACTGCGTGTTTCAAAAAGATTCTTCTAACTTCACAGGGTTATCTGTTTCACATGCACGTTCGCACAACCTTAGGACACATTTTACAATCACATTTAGAATCAGAATTTTCAGTTATCTCTAACAAATGTACAATGTGCTTTCCACTAGACTCACAACAAACATCCGGTGATATTCAAAATCGACGCATACTTTTAAGAACGTGTCTCAAAACAATGCAATAGCAGCTGCTGCTATGTGGCGCCAAGGGGCACATGAAGTTATAGTAAGAGAACGCACTTACGCTGACTGCTTTACCAATCCATATGCAACGTCTATGTCGAGCGCTGCATACACAGTCGCATGGGAGGAGCATGCGTCTATGCATTGTGGTACTGAAGTTGCTGTACATTATACAACTTGTACATAAAGCAACAAATACCGTTGAAGTATGGATTAAATAAAGTGAAACTGTATAAGCGTTATATTCATTCCTTTGGACCGTATCTCGTATCAACCAATAACAGTTTTTTCACAAATACGATAAAGCTCAAAAGTCAAAGAGTAAACAGGTTTTTTGAGAGAGTAGTCTTCAGTTCCTAGTTAGGTTAATATTTGTCAAATCAATAACTGTCTTGTACCACACATACTAGCCTATGTTCTTCCTCGGTATTCAAGCTATCTTTGTACCTAATTTTGATCGAAATAGGTTGAGCGGATTAGTCGTGGAAATGTAACAGACACAGTTACCTTCCCATTTATAATATTAGTATGAGTAAAATTTTCAATTAAGGTGTTTCTTCCGTGATCTGATTTTGATGAAATGAAGCCTGTTCCGTACCACCAAGCCCTGCTGAAGTTACCTGTGAAAACTCAATAGAAATTCGTCTAGTGGTTTTGGAGATCAGGGTGTTCAGAGATAGACAGATACGAGTACATTAAATGAAACTTTAAATCACGATATCTTTTTTTCCGTGATCCGATTTTGATTAAGTAAAGCCTATACGGTGCCACAAACTGTGCTCGAGTTACTTGCGAAACCCCATGAAGATTTGTCTAGTAGTTTTGGGGAAGCGTGTTGAAACAGAAACACAGAAGACACTAGAGTTTCACGGACTATTTGTATGAATATTTTAAAGATTTCTGTAATTAGCTGCTACACAAATGAAAATATATTTAAGAGAGTAGTTATACAATTAAATAATTCAGTAGCTTCAGAAAGGCTTGTAATTCGAATACCAGTACGCCATAAAACGAAGTCAGTTGATTAAAGACTACTCAACCAAAAATGTTCGCACCGGTACGACGGAGATGATTACAGCTTCTGTGCTAGTAAGGCGCACCATAGGCGTTATGTTACTCTGAGAGTGGACTGCTCTTCCTCACATTCATGAAGAGCTAAACGAAGACCAACTGCTAATGTCTGTAGCTGAACACTCCCAAGTGCGGTAATAACTAGACTTCCGGTTGTGGAGGCAATTGTGATCGGTAGGATATGACCAGCAAGGGGATTTTAGGTTGTGGAGTATAACTCCCCATCGCCAAGCCTCTCCGTAGAAATTAAATTTTCTATATTTTGCGAAAGATGGGTTGATTGTATGTGACTAGATGACTATAGGTGACCGTGATTGTTGGCCACGTGGATGAAGGCTTGATTATGACAGTGGCAACACGTCTGCAAATAGTATTTTCATAAATTTTTGACGAATACAAAAAAACAGGAAATCAATGTAATTGACACAGTGAGAAACCACTGCACAACAGCATAAGCATTATCATTTGCAAACTTCGATTGAACTGAGAGTTTCTCTTCAAGTATTAACTTTCTACGAATTTCCTTAACAAATTCCTTCTTCATGAGTCATACTGCCAAATTGTTATGCCTACCGATAGATTTTGACACCAGTTCCATACGACTTTTTACTCAAATATGAATTCTCATTTGCGTGAAATAATGTCGTGCCTGCTGGTATAGCCAAGCGGTTCTAGGCGCTACAGTCTGGAACCGCGCGCCCGCTACGGTCGCAGGTTCGAATCCTGCCTCGGGCATGGATGTGTGTGATGTCCTTAGGTTAGTTAGGTTTAAGTAGTTCTAAGTTCTAGGGGACTGATGACCTCAGAAGTTAAGTCCCATAGTGCTCAGAGCCATTTGAACCATTTTGAACATCAGAGAGCGACTCTTATGCCGAGTAGTTATAATTACATAGCAGCTGCTAACAGAGCTCCAATATGAGCCGTTATTACCGTTTGGCAGCGGAACTTGGCAGATATTACATTGCGTTAATGTGGAACTGATTTTCGTTGGAAAAAATATTTCCAATTTTGGCTACCAAGTTCGAATCTGGGGCTCGAATGCGAGAAAGACGTATAGGAATGTTTCTGTGCTTTATGGATTAGGAATTGGATGTGAACAGAAAAGCCAGAGAACTGAGAAAGCGATACTGTTGAGTTTATTATTAACCGCTGCTCACACAGTTTGTTCAATATGAGCACCAAAGACTTCGACGAACGCTATACAGCACCAGATTTGTTCCTGAAGTCTAAAATTGTAACTGATTTTTGTCAGCGTACACAGTTCCACACAACACATTAGCGTCTCTGCCAAGTTCCACTGACATACGAAGATTACAGCCCATATTGGACGTCTGTGCGTAGCTGCAATTTAATTACAACCATTCGGGATAATTATTATTTTAACTGAAACCAAGACATTTATTATAATTTCTTATTCTCACGCGCATGGTACTGTCCTCTCGATTTAGTCATATTATCTTTCCTGTAAAATGGTATCTTTAATTCCAAATAGGTATATATCAAAAAACATGTTTTCATAGTTTACATCGCGACCAATTGTGATTAGCACATAGTAATGTTTGCTGGTAGAGCTACACTGCTGGCCATTGAAGCAGCAATATCGTGAAATTGACAAACAGCAAACGTCGAATTGGCATGAAATTTATTGTGTGCATTTGAGCACAACCACATAAAGTAATTAGGAGGAGCGCCATATACACAGTATATAATGTAAGATTACGCATTGGGTTTCTCATTCAGAAATCGCATTTGAATGTTGATTGTTTATGAGAAGATAGTATGTCTCGTGTAAGCATGAGAAACCTCTGCCGCCACCTATCACAATTCGGTAGTAGCATGATGAAAGCCTATAAATACTGTGGTGCCCACCATATTTCTGCTCCCTTTCGTCACTGTTTCAGGACTATTATGCGAACTTGTAGTCATGTGAGCAGAACAGATATACTCAACGCCATGCAGGATATTAACGTTCCCATACCACTAGCGCCCGAGAGGACAGACAGTTTTCTCGTGACCGTGCAAGGTCTTACAGCCACGTCATCTACTTTTAGTCCTGAAAAGGACCTCTTTACAGCAGCACAAGCATCCAGAACGGACATACTCAACGTCATGCAGGATGTCAATGGCCCCATACGATTAGCACCCAAGAGAACAGACAGTTTTCTCTTAGGCGTGCAGTGTCCAACACCTACGTCATGTACCTTGAGCGCTGAAATGAACTTCTTTACAGCGGGGCAAGTATCTGTACAGGGAATTTGACAACGTCTGAAGGACAGCAGATTGCCGAGGCTACGACTATTGTTACCACTTCGTCTGTATTGACAGCAGAGAGAGGCGCATTGACAATGATGCACTCAACAGCTGCACGCGGCACGGAAGTCTTTTCAGAAGTGTACGAGTTCTTCATACAGCAGCGCTATAAACGTGTGTGGAGCCACCTAGATGAACGAACGTAACCAGACAGCACTGTCATTCTCATACATTTAGTGCGATAACACGGGGTCCGTTGGGTATACAACACGATCATCTCTTATTCAAAAAGTTGATGATTGGAAGAGCAGGCGTTATGTTTCTGACGTGTTAAGGTCGATGGCTGTGCCCTGTCTTTGAATTTTCCGTGAGGTCGTCTTCCAACAAGATAATGCAAGACTGCTTGTTGCTCTCACTGTCCTGAGCCACTTAAATAAAGAGGGTGTTCAACTATTGGCCTGACCAGCACATTCTCCAGATGATTCTATCTCTGAAATTATCTGGTCATGGCTTGCAGACAATGGCGAACCACCACATGCCAGCCACTATGATAAAAATCCAGTGAAGAACTGAAGCGTCGTGGAATACGTAACCAAAAATACCGTTATGTATTATCCAAGTACAGTAGTTCTATTCGATAGCTAACAGCGTTGTAGCCGTTGTTGATGCTAGATTTGACAGGTTTGTGTACTAAATTTCATCTACAAATTTAATTGCGTATTCTTCCTCTTACGCTGGGTACATACAATAATTGCTATTTTTTCGCGTTTTGCAGTTTTAATGGCTGGAACTTTACGTTTCCTAAATGTTTCATAAATCAGTAAACCATTTTATTTAAAAAAATATCCGTCTGGCGTATTTGGCCAGGAGACCCCATTTAGAGAGTTCGGCCGGCTGGTCCATGTCTTTTTATTTGACGATACTTCGACCACTTGCACGTCGATAATGATGAAACTATAACGAAACAGCACATACATCCAAGCCCGAGCGGAAGAAGTCCTCGACCCGGTCGGGAATCTTACCAGCAGCCCCATGGTCGAGAGTCAGGTACATTAACCGCATGTCAACGAGCTCCTGACCATTTCATATAAACATCTCTTATCGAAAATAAAAATAATCATCTTGACTCACTTCTTAATGGAATGTGGAAATCGTGGAAGACATTATTCTTATACTCATAATCAAATGGATACAATACATCAAGTGGCTTTTACACCGGAAGATGCTTATAAGTTCTTGCCCTGTAAGTTATTCTACGTTCTGAGTCTTCGTTGCTACCTTCATAACGGAATTATTTTGTGAAAAGGAAAAATTAAGTCGAGAAGGGAAAAATGACGGGCGATTCGAGGGGATGGCAAAAGTTTTACTTTATTCCTTGACTCGTTCACTCCACAAGAAATGTCAAAAGTCAGACTAAACACGGCTTGCCTCCGCAGCATCTTGAACTTCCATCGCAGAAGCTACGAGGTTAGCTACCTGCACTCCAAACTTGGCGGAAATTTCGCCGCCGCGGGAAGACCAAGCGAGAAATAATAAAGATGTTCGAACTGGGAAAAGAGAACGTCGCCGGCAGAGACGGGTGTCCGGGAAACCTCATTTCTGCCGCGCCAGTGCTGTAACTTCAACAGAGCGGACGTGCGCTTCAGAGCCGGCGAAGCAATTGGCGCTTCAACTTGGCAAGCGACGTTACCTACCGGAAGGCAGCCAAGTTCCGCTGCGAGGCGAGGCGACGTTGCGGTTATTTCTTATTTTCAAACTTTGTGCGACTTCTTCGAAATGTTCGCTGAATGATCAGTAGACGACTTGCGGAAACATGAAACTTTGACCACAATATTTGTGCTCTTGAGTTCTCACATACTAAAAATAAAAAGTATTGAAGTGGTGGCCATTTACCTATCTATGACCATACTTCTTAGTAACAGTTTAACGGTCGGAAAGTTTTACAGTTTCTATCTGATGCTATCTATTGAACAGATTATGACAGAAAAGCATATTGATTCTACGAAATAGTAGTAACTCATGTGCAATGCAGAAGCAGTGTTTTTTGTCATCCTTCAAGTACCTCATCATGGACACGCAGCCGACTTTTGTTATTCAAAGCAAATTAAGAATACTGTAGCAGTCCTACAATGATTCGCACAGTCGCAAATTTCGGGATATCGATCAAGGTTTCACAACGTCCATATTACACTGAACTGACAAAAGTTGTGGGATTCCTCACAATATCTGTTGGACCTTCTTTTTCACGGCGTGGTGCAACAGCTCGTCTTGGTATGGACTTAACAAGTCGCTGGAATTTCCCTGTAGAAATATTGATCCATGTTGCCTTACAGCCGTCCATTACTGCGAAAATGTTACCGCCGCAGGATTATGTGCACGAACTGACCTCTCGGTTATTTCCCATAAATTTTCGATGTATTTCATGTCGGGCGATCTGGTTGACCAAAATGTTCACTCGAATTATCCAGAATGTTCTTCAAGGCAACCGCGAACAGTTGTGGCTCGGTGACATAGCGCATTGTCATCCATAAAAATGCCATAGATTTTTTGGGAACTAGTAGCCAGATATAACCATTTCCAGTCAATGTTCGATTCAGTTGGACCAGCAGACCCAGCTCATTCCATGTAAACACAACCCACACCATTATGGAGACGCCACCAACTTGCATAGTACCTTGTTGAGAACTTGTGTCCATCGCTTTTGTATGGTTTCATAAGTAGGCTGTGAAGGCACTAACTACTGATAGGCACAGTTAGAAAATGAAAGATTTCGATAGAAACAAACAATGTATTTACCTTAATAGTGCTCAGAAGTCATAATATATGTATATATATATATCAGTTCATGACAACTAGTCTTACAAATTTTCTGTCTCTGATGGACACACGTCCAGATCATCCGCTCTCAAAACTCCGCCATCTCCCTCCCCACATCCACCACTGCTGGCGGTTCACCTCCAACTGCGCAACGCTACGCGCTGTTAACAGCGAACTGCCCAACACTACTATAGCGACTATTCCAGCAATGCCACCCTGCCACAGACTGCACGCAGCACAGCCAGTGATTTTCATACAGAGCGCTACGTGGCGTTACCAACATAAAAACCTAAACAGCCTAAAGGACTACAGTGGGCCTGCACCTTTGATGGGAGAACAATACCATTATTTCTACAAGGACTGCAGTGGGTCTGCACCTTTGATGGTTCACCAATACCATTATTGCTACAAGGACTGCAGTGGGTCTGCACCACTGGTGGCCCACCAATACCATAATCTCTACCAGGACTACAGTGGGTCTACTCTGTGATGACCTACCTACCAATATTCTTCAAAACTTCGACTGATTCTGCTGTGGGTCTGCTTTGTTGTGGCCCGTTACCTGTCTGCATGTCAAGATTCAGCACTGTCTTTCCGTTGGTAGGACAACACTACTTCTTGAAGACTGCATGGAAATCCACTACTTCCGTGTGCATTTTCTTTTACTGCTCAGACTTGGAGAAAAACACTTTTACTGTGATGAATGATCAGGACTGTCTTTATGGACTGTGACAAAATCTTTGCTTTTGACCAACAGTGTATCAATATGTGTGTGCATTTGATATATTTGTTATTGTAATTATGAAAATTTTTTTTCAAATCTGCATTGGCCACTGCCCAAAACAATTTGTAAAATTTTTTGTGGGGAGCATGGGGGCTATGTAAGTAGGATGTTTAGGTTTTTATGTTGGTAACGCCATGTAGCGCCCTATATGAAAATCACTGACTGCACTGTGTGCAGCCTGTGGCTGGTTTGCATTGTTGGAATTTGCTATTGTCGTGTTAGGCAGTTGGCTGTTAACAGCGCGTAGCGCTGCACAGTTGGAGTTGAGCCGCCAGCAGTGGTGGATGTGGGGAGAGAGATGACAGAGTTTTGAGAGCGGATGATCTGGGAGTGTGTCCATCAGAGACAGTAAATTTGTAAGAATGGATGTCATGAACTGATATATATATTATGACTTTTGAAAAGTATTAAGGTAAATACATTGTTTGTTCTCTATCAAAAGCTTTGATTTACTAACTATGCCTGTCAGTAGTTAATGCCTTCAGTAGTTAGAATCTTTTATTCAGCTGGCAGTATTGGCGCACACTGTATTGCAGTAGTTTGAGTAACGAAGATTTTTGTGAGGTAAGTGATTCATGAAAGGTATAGGTTATTGTTACTCAGGGTCATTCTTTTGTAGGGATTTTTGAAAGTCAGATTGCGTTGCGCTAAAAATATTGTGTGTCAGTTTAGTTTCACTTTGAGTTACACTTGAACCTTATCACCAGTTCTTGACAACTGAAATCGGGACTCATTTGACTAGGTCACGATGTCGTGCTGTTAGCAAATGCACTCGCGTTGGTCGTCTACTGTCATACACCATTAACACCAAATTCGCCTAACTGTGCTAACAAATAAGTTCGTCGTACGTCCCACATTAATTTCTTCTATTATTTCACGCTGTGTTGCGCCGCTGCTCTCAGTCGTTAAGTGAAGGCAGTCGGGCACTGTGCTGTCCGTGGTGAGAGGTAAAGCCTGAAATTTGGGATTCTCGGCACACGCTTGATACTGCGGATCTCGTAATATTAATTCCCTAACGATTCTCGAAATCGCATGCGTGTAGATCCATCTACTATTTCGCGTCCAAACTCTGGTAGTTCCCACCGTGAGGCCGTAATCACATCGGAAAGCTTTTCATCTGAATTACCTGAGTACAAAGGGCAGCTCCGTCTGTGCACTACCCTTTTTGCACCTTGTATACGCGATACTACCGCCATCCGCATACTCGCATATCGCTACACCATGATTTTGGTCACCTCATAGTACTATGGGGGTAAATCATTAGCCCAGTTAAAAATACTAAAATGGCTATGAGTCATGGTAAATTTTAGTAAATGTTAGACAAAACTGACACTTTATGGTCAACTTTTTCAGGACGGGAGTCGAACTTAAATCACTGCTTTACAAATTAGGTCACACCAGCAAGCCCCCAGAACCGACGTTTTCGTCATACTGTCTCTCAATACTGCAGGGTGATAAGGGAAAAGGTAGGATCCAGGTATGCGATGTTTCTAGAAACCGTCCCACAGATGAATCGTTTAACGCTTATTTTGAAGCTGCTTAAAAACAGAAACCGGCGCTGCTAAAGACTGTTCGCTTCAGCATTGTATGACCGCCCGTGGGTCTTAATTAGCGTGGAAAGAGGAGATGCGCCAGTAATGGAGGCGGAAACTATTCCTTAATTAAGTGGAAGACCCTTTTTTTCATTTTTTTGGTGCTCTCCCATTTAGCAGCTGTGCGGCCGGCGTCAAGTGTTGGCACGACCTTCCCCCCACCCCCCCCCCCCACCCCCCCTCCCTCTTTGCAGACCCACGGAATTACCTCTTGGAGAATGACAAGGGCTCTTGATTTTTGTGACCCAAATCACATTCGATGTAATGACCCCGCCTGCAACGCCAATAAACGTAGATACTGATAAAATGACGCGAGTAGTCGCAGAGAAATTGTTGAATGCAACTATAGAAATGCAGACTGACTGAGAACAAATTTGCACATTCGTATTGTGAGTTAGAATTTGTTTTAATTTCCCGGAAGAACGTTAGTGAACAGCTGCTGAAGGGCAGATAGTAAGCAACTGACTGTTAGGTCTCGCTGTAATCTTCATCTGAACCGTCTGTTTTTAATATACTCTAATAGATGTCTTTGCTGGTCATCGGGGCTTGATTTGAAGCGGGACTCATCACTGTAGACTATTCTACTCCAGTCACTGAGCTTCTAGGCCGAAGACGTGTCTGGCGGTGCCCTCGACAGCGGAGGGATACCAACCTTACTGTAGTCAGCCATACGGTCCGACAATTGTGACTGATGGTCTGGGGTGCCATTCCTGTTCATAGTAGGACCCCTTTGATTGTAATCCACAGCACCCTTACAGCACAGCGGTATGCTGATAACATTCTACGCTCAGTTTTGTTGCCCTTCATGTGAAGCCATCCTGGGCTTACCTATCGGTAAGAAAATGCCCGCTCTCACACAGCGAGAGTTTATACCGCTTGTCTTTGTGCTTGCAATTTCGCCTTGCCAGTCAGGTTGCCGGCTCTCTTCCCATTTGAGAAGGTTTTGAGTAGCATGGGAACGACCGTCCTACCAGCAGGGGATTCTGACGATCTAACGCGCTAATTGGACAGAATTTGGGTCGATATATAACAACTCTTCCAATCAAACCCAAGCACCGTAATATATAGTTGAATATTGGCCATAGCTGGATCAACGAGTTATTGACTTGCTCAACTTGTGAAGCTCTTTCTCGTGAATAACTCATCCAATTTTCCTGAAATTGTAATTATTTGGTTTAAATGGTTCAAATGGCTCTGAGCACTATGGGACTTAACATCTGAGGTCATCAGTCCCCTAGAACTCAGAACTACTTAAACCTAACTAACCTAAGGACATCACACACATCCATGCCCGAGGCAGGATTCGAACCTGCGCCCGTAGCGGTAGCGCGTTTCCAGACAGAAGCGCCTAGAACTGGCCGGTCACAGCGGCCGGCTTTTGTGCTTCTCATTTATAATCTTCTACTCCTGCGCAGCATTTCTCTGAAAATCTTAGCGTCGGTGTCTGTTCTCCTTGCAATTTTAATGCACTTCTGAATTCTCTTCATTGGTTCTCTGGCGTACATGATGCAATACAGTAGTGATTAGCTGTCTTACAATCTTCAATAGCATGAACTTCTCTTCCTTGATCTTCCACTTTTATTGCTCCCACGTGAATTTCATAATTATTCAAGATCATTCATCTGTCTCTGTACCTTAGACACAATCACATAAGGATTCTTAACAGCTTCATCCATCTTACACTGACGAAAGCTTTTCTACAGCTGTAATTGTAGGAAGATTATTCTGATTTCTTTTTCATTGTGAACTGAACTGCTAAGAGGAATGACAGCATTGATTCTCTTGGAATAAAACGGATATTTGTCCAGTATATCTTCAGTTGTTCTTTCTATTCCTAATTAAATTATTCTGGTCACCGGTTTCCAACATTCGGTGAAATTAAAAGCAAGGACTGCAAATTTAAGCGAGCAATGAGCATTCCACTATTAAACACAGAGGAAAGTGTGGATAGGTGGATAGAGCTCATTGAAGACCTGTAGACGAAGGAATAATTGTATCATGGCGTGTTAGAAGAAAAATAATGGACACAATATGGAACAGATAGGTATCCAGTACTAGAATTCAGAAATGCATTGGAAGATTTATCAAAGGAGACAAAAGGTGCACATTGTATTCCATCTTAATTTCTATAATCACTGGGGAAAACGAATTTCAGGTGTGTGTGTAAAATCTATTGGTCTGCCGACATACCCTCAGACCTTCGCAAAATATCATCCAGTCAAATCCAAAGGTCGCAATTGTTGATAAGTACGAGAACTTTGCGGGTCTGTTACATGACGATAAATTTAGCTCTATGAAAGGCAAAGGTAGTAGAGAGGCAGTCCTCACGTTGCGGTTAAAACTGGAAAAGAGACTGAAGAAAAATCAAGACACGTTCATAGGATTAGTCGGCCTGGAAAAAGCGTTGCCGGCCGCGGTTGTCTCGCGGTTCTAGGCGCGCAGTCCGGAACCGCGCGACTGCTACGGTCGCAGGTTCGAATCCTGCCTCGGGCATGGATGTGTGTGATGTCCTTAGGTTAGTTAGGTTTAAGTAGTTCTAAGTTCTAGGGGACTGATGACCACAGCTGTTAAGTCCCATAGTGCTCAGAGCCATTTGAAAAAGCGTTCCCACAGTGTAAAATGGTACAAAATGTTCGAATTGTGAAAAAGTAAGAATGAGCTACAGGGGAAGATGGGTGTTATATAATATGTACAAGAACCAAGAGGGAACACTAAAACCGAAAGCGAAGAATGAAGCACTTGGATTAAAAAGGGTTTTAGGTACGAACGCATTCTTTCAACTCTGCTGTTTCATCTATACATCGATGAAGCAAAGCCGAAAGAAAAGAAATTTCAAGAGCTGGATTAAAATTTAGGTTGAAGCGATATCAAAGATAACGTTTGCTGATGACATTATTATCCTCACCGAAAGTGAAGAAGCATTCCAGCATCTCTTGAATGGAATGTACAGTCTGCTAAGTACAGAATAATTAGAGAAGAAACCGAAGGAAGATGAAATAAATGAGAAGTAGCAGAAACTATAGTAGCGATAAACTTAATATCAAAGTCGACGATCGCGAATTAGACGTTGAGAAATTCGGCTTCTGTGGAAGCAAAATAAGCCATGATGGACGAATCAAGGATTGCATAAAAAGCAGACTAATGCAGGTCAAGAGGGCGTTCTTCATGGACTGTGGGAAAAAAAGAACAGAAGAAAAACGACGCTTTTTAGACGTGGTGCTATAGATGAATGTTGAAAATTAGGTGGACTGATAAGGTAAGGAATGGGGAGGTTCTCCGCAGAATCGACGAAGGAAGGAACATATGGAAAACACTGACGTAAAGAAGAGACATGGCGAGAGGACATGCGTTAAGGCATCAATGAGTGGCCTCCGTGGTACCAGAGCATGCTAAGAACTGTAGAGGCTAGAAACTGTAGAAGAAGACAGAGAGAGGAATCTGTCTAACTAATAACTGACGACAAAGTGTGGAAGCGCTGCTTGAGATGAAGGAGTTGTCACAGTAGAGGAATTCGTGGAGGGCTGCATCAAACCAGTCAGAAGGCTGATAAATCTAGTACCATGGAAGTAACAGCTGGATGTCTTCACACATATCCTATCATCCTGGGCCTTCTTCTTGTCAGTGTTTTCCGTATGTTCCTTTCTTGTGCAATTCCGCGGAGAACCTCTTCATTCGTTATTAGTCCATTTTATCTTCAACATCCTTCTCTAGAATCACATCTTAAACGATTCGATTTTCTTCTTTTCCGGTATCTACACAGTCCTTGATTTTCTTCCAATACAATGGAATGCCGCAAACTAACATTCTCAAATATTTTTACCTAAAACTAATGTTTTATGCTATCACACTTATTTTGGCTAGGAATGCCCTCTTAGCCTTTGCTGATGTGTTATTCATCTTCTCCTTCTTTTTTGCGCCATATTTTATTTTGCATCCGAGTTTAAAAAATTGCTTCATGTCGTGGTCATGAGTTTTGATTTTTATCGATAATCTCACTTTTGCTACTTCTATTACATTCGTATTTTCTCGGTTTACTCTCAGTCCACAATCTATACTCACTGGACGGTTTATTTCATGCGGGATGTCCTGCAGTGCTTTTTCAATTTCATTCAGGATTGCTTAGGTATCTGTGAATCTTACTGTCGATATATTTTTAACCTGAATTGTAGTTTCTGTCACTGCTTCTTCGATATACAGACTGAACAGGAGTTGCAAAAGATTGCATCTCCAACACTATCTTCAATCTGAGCACTTCGTCTCTGTCTTCCATTCAAATGGCTCTGAGCACTATGCGACTTAACTTCTGAGGTCATCAGTCGCCTAGAACTTAGAACTAATTAAACCTAACTAACCTAAGGACATCACACACATCCATGCCCGAGGCAGGATTCGAACCTGCGACCGTAGCGGTCACGCGGTTCCAGACTGAAGCGCCTTCAGCCGCACGGCCACACCGGCCGGCTCTGTCTTCCATTCTCTCGATTAATGTGCGCATTGTATGTTACCGATCACTCCCTGTAATTATTATTTTTCTGAGAATTTCGAACATCAAATATGTTATTACATTTGCTATCGTGAAATTACGGATAAAATATTCTTCGAATTAACCATACTTCTCCTTATTCATGTAGCCACGTCTCTACACGACAGAATTAAGAAAGTTTTAGACGTGATGATAATTTAATAGCTACTTTTGCGCATTTTCCAAGTGCCTCTTGAGTTTAAACGTGTAAATAACGTCAGTTGAATACTTCGCTAACTGAAGAAGCTAATGTGGTGTCTTGAAAATATCCGCTGGCTCAGAGCGCTGTAAGTCGTTTGAATGCGGCGGCGTCGGAGCCAAGTTCGCGCCTCCAAAACTCTCGAACCAGCTGCAAGCAACTCATCACCCCTGCAGCAGCGCGCGACGGCCGAGCAGCGCCCTGAGCCGAATACGAAATTCCGGGATCTGCGGACGTCCGGTGGCGCAGTTCAGCACCTAGCTGTGACGTACTCGTGTTTGAGCAAACTGTACATAACTCTTTTGCCATTGAAGTTTTTTCTTTTAAGTGATGATTCGTTGTACAATACCCTGTCTGTTTCCAAATGCTTCTTATCCAGTTTTAAATGTTTGCGTGTTTTATGCTGCCTGAACATCACGCTCATGTAAATGTATGTTCTAGAGATAAAGTATAGGAGTTTCAATCAGACAACCATTCGTTCCTATAAGTACATAGCGACCTTGAGTACGCCTTTCACTCCTTCTTAAACTTTTGATATTCCACTCATTAGTTCCCCTTTGAACAATATTAGACACAAACTGGCGTAGGCCGTTTGTCAAAATTATCTGTGTACCTATGACACACTATCTGATCAAAGGCATCCAGAAACCTATCAACGGACATTAATGTTAGGGGTATCCACCCTTCGCCTTTATGACGGCTGCAGCTCTGCTGTAATCACATTCAGTGAGAGTTTTGTATGTGTGGGAGGAATGACAGCTCATTCTCTCTCAGCAAGTGGAACCAGAGAAGGTTTGGAGCGAATCACCTCCCAAAGGTGGTCCATTAGGTTCAAGACGCGATTCTCAGCAGGCTAGCCTATTTCAGGAATGTTATTGCCAACTAGCCATTGCCTCCCAGATACTGTTCTGTGACGCGGTGCATTGTCATCATCTCCGAACTGTTCCTCTACTGTACGCAGTACATAGCGCCGTAAAATGTGCTCAAATCCTTCCGCGTATAATGTTTTCTTAAGCACAATAAGGGTACCACATCCTAACCACAAAAATACACGCATTCCGTAACACCAACTCCTCTGTACTTCACTTATTGAAAGTGATGGCAGGCAACGTTCGTCAGGCATTCGTTAACCGCAAGCCCTTCAATCGGACTGCCACGGAGTATAGCGTGATTCACAATGCAAACTCTCATTTCCAGACATCCGCTGTCGAGTGGCGTCACCCTTCATATGACCTCAAGTGTCGCTTAGCACTGACCACCAAAGTGTGTGGTTCATGAGGAATAACCCGACCATTCTGCCCTACTCTTTTTAACTCCCTGTCCCTAACTGGACTGCCGGTGACTCTTAGGAACTCACGAGTGATTCCTTCTACTGAATTAATGCGATTTTTTTAGAACCACATTCCACAGTGCTCGACACTTCCTGTTTGTCAGTACATGAGCTTTGCCTTGTCTTGAATTAGCTGCGTTATTCCTTTGTGTTTACACTTCAGAAACACATGATCGAAAGTCGACTTGTCCAGCTTTGGAATGAAATGTCGCTGACGGATTCGTTACTCAGGTAGCTTCCAACGACTAGTTCACGTGTGATGTTACTGAGCTCTCCTTACTGACCAGTATAGCTATTATTGCTTCGGTATTGAGAACACAATATGCGTCATCCTTTAGTGACATCTAGTGGTCAATTCCACATTACACAGGGGTGATCAAATATGTATAGTCTCTGGCAGGAGGCAACACATAAAATCATACGACTGGCGACCAATACGCTCATACTGATATACAAGGCGACATAATTTAGGTATCCATAGTCAGCCTTAGAGCAGTAATAGGGAGTATAAAAAGCTGGTCGCAACTAATTGACAAAATACATATTGTCCTCCGCGAAAGGAAACATTGTACTACCTCTCACCACTGTACCTAGTGGCATTTTGTCAGCGTGTCTCGCAGCCACTAGTAAAGACCATATGCGAGATTTTCGAGTCTCAAAATAAGACGAACAATGTTCAGACTCAGTTACAGTACTTACTCACATCAGATAAGATGTGTTCAGTGTGATATAACTGCTGCAAGTCTCAATCCTCTCTCCCATAGAACAAACTACTTAAAAAAATAGAAGAAAAAAACCAGAAGAACGCCTAACGTCAACAGTGATGCCTTCAAACTGCTCTCGATGTCGTCTGGTAGCCTGTAAATTAAAGTTACACTTGCGTAGTGTGATAAGCATCCTACACGTGTCTTGTACTGGCAGTTTTTATGTATTAAATAAATAATTTTATTCTGATACAAAGATAGTATTTTTGAGATATTAATCTTTCCTACCTGTACAGAACATCGTCCATCTTTATCTTTGCCCATCTTATGTGTTTATAATAAGAATTTAGAGCTTTATAAATCTATCCGTGCGTTTTACGAAAATATATTGATTACATGATATAATGTTTTAAAAGTCTTATTAAAATGCATCATTTTACGTATGGTTTTTTTGTACTTAAGTGGCTTGCTTAGCGTGTAAGTTCAATCAGCAACAGTGTCACAGGTATTTTGATAAATAATAGAGATATATTTTACATGTGCGAATACTATAACATAAATAGTAGTGACAGTATTCTTACATATGTATCTTCGTATATTTTTGAACATGAATCAGATTTCAGATTATTTGGGTAATGTTTAATATGGTGCCCTAATGAGCGCTAGCACAAGTGACCTAGTTTTGCCATCGTGCATTTATTAATTTCCTGCGAGCGCCATCTTGGATTGTGACATCGCTACCCACACCCTCTGTTCAGGCCACCTGCCTTCACCAGTTCCTGAGGCAGGAACCTCTTGATCTGAAGCCAGGTTCGAGGGGATCCACTGGAGTCGCATAACCATCTACTGTTGAAACTAAGCACACACCTAATCAAATTTTTGCAGTATCATGAATTCTGGCATACAATAGAATGGAATTGATTATTTTGCAGGGTACTACTTGTGTATAGTGTAGATCCGTCAATACAGCGAGAAATTCAATAGTTGATGAGAGAAAGCTTTAAGTGAAATTCCGAGTCCGTTTTGATAACCCTGCTTTCATAAAGCTATTGCAATGAAAATAAATATTTTATGATTGTGATATTTTACAGTATTCATTTATATATTCACCTGTCGATTATATCCACTATGGTGTACTATGTTATGTTGAATGCGACCTAAATCTAGCGTTCAAAACGAAAAATAATCTTGTTCATGCACATATGCTTTTAAACAGTCAAATTAATTATGCTGAAGTTCATGTATTTACTTACTGAATAGTTTTTCGCAATTATCAACCATCAGTAGCTTCAGTGTGTTGTTTCGAAGAACGTATGTGAATCTGAAGTGTGTGGGATATCGGCGAGAGAAAAGGAAAATATGCACTTCAGACGTAGGGAAAGAAATCCTTAAAAAATTCACACAATCATACGTGAAAAAAAAAAAGAAAGTAACGAAATTCTTCGGCATATGGAAGCTTTGTGCCGACAGAAACAAACATCCATGTTCACCAATAAGAGAAATGCAAACAGAAAGGCACCATAAAGAGTTTTTTCGACGGAGGGAATTACGAAATATGCAGAAGTGAGGAAACGAGAGGCGGATCGCAGGGGCCGCCCGCGGCCACTCTGCTGTTTATACAGTGGCGCGTTTCCGCCCGGCTGGCTACCAGACGTGTGTTGACAAAAGACCCGAATTTCTTTGCTTATCTGCATTGTGCCACTGTTTGCCAAAAACAGAAACTTCGAAACACACACGGTCCTTTCCTGTACAACATGCCTGTGAAATCCCTTAGGTATCAGCAATAATGCATTCTGCTCTCCAGCAGAGCAAAAGTAAGGCTTCGGTATCAGCATATACAACAAAATAAATCGTTATCGCGGAATCAAATACGCTTTATTTTGTTAAAAATTATTTCATTCCATTATAGCACGATGCTACAGCAACCGGCTTCAAATGAATTCGGAACAAAAACAGTCTTCGTAACGAAATTATTTAATATCAGCGACGCGTTTCATCGTTTTGGGAAATCATCAGATTGTGTACAAAAACAAGAACCCATTCAATTATAAACAAACAGAGGACGGGACATGGTCCTGTCTTGTACGACTATGCAGATAAAAGAGCTAAAAGTAGCATAAACTTAAATAAAAGCAGCTGGATATGTAACCCATCCTTCATAAAGGCATATTAAGTGGAAAATGGACGTCTCAATAACTGGGTGCGTAATCTATCTGTCATAAAAACATATAAGATGTGAGGTGGATGTAGTTTGTTTTATGGTGGCTTGGTTACAGCTATTTTCACACAAGTTTATATTACTTTTAGTTCATTTTACCTGCGTAGTCGTACAAGAAAAAGCTGTAATCCTTCCTCTATTTATTTCCAATTGATTGGTTTCTTGTTTTTATTATATAGTGATGCCTAAAAGGGTATAATGCGAATTGACATTAAATAATTACGCAGCCAAGACCGTTTTTATTCCGAACGTTGTTTTGTTGCCTGCCTAATATGATCAGTACTGCCGATGAGAATTCTGGACTAACTGGCACATCCTGTTGTGTTATTCATACATCTGGAGACAGTTACTCTTCGGAAGATAACAGTAGAATTGAAATAAACATCATCCTCTATCGTTGGTCATACGTGCGTAACCAAGAGGGATATACGTTGCTGAAATGAACCTTACATAGAGATAGGTGTATTACAAGATAATGATGATATCCGTTAAAGAAAATACATAATTTACAACTGCGACTTAGGTATTGCTATAAGTCCAAGAGCAGACAAGCACAGTCAGCTTAAGCATCCGAGCTGTTGACAAGGGTAATATACAGATCACCGGAATAGAAAGTTGAGGATCAGTTAGATGAGGATGTTTGGTTTTAGGAAAATTAAGGGCACCAGAGAGACGGTTGTCACGTTGCGCTCGGTAAAGGAAGAAAGGCTGAAGAAAAATCAAGATACGGTTAAAATAGTGCGAGGTGTTCGGAATTCTGAGACAAACGGGAGTAAGCTGTACGGAAAGTTGGTGATGTACAATATGTACAGGAACCAAGAGGGAACAGTAGCAAAGGGTGTAAGACGAGATACAGTCTTTCGCCATTACTCTTCAATGTATATATCTAACAACAATGACAAGAAGACTATGACGAAAGACGTCACTTTTCGATGGGTCTAGCCCATCTCTTCTGTTAACCCAACCTCGTACAGATGCCGGACTGACAAACAAAATCGAAGAATTCCTCTCGAGTCAACCACACAACTGGCATGGGGCTGTAGCTTGGGGGCCTAAATATCTATCAGCAGCGAAAGTACGCAGCATACCTTAAAATCGAAGTAAGAGCTTTGAGTACTTAACTACAGGCCGATGCGACAGGGTTACATGAAATAATTCATCATAAGACAAAGTTGTCGACTCTGTCACTGAGGAAAACGGCATAGACTGACATAGTAAAAAACCCAGAAACACAAGACCACTTAAGAATTGGGTGTATTAGGACCAAATTAAACAATTAGAAACGGAAGAATGGTTCATCTATCAAGAGTACGTTTTCCATTAACTCATCGCTCAGTCGCAATCCTGACGACTCCGTAATAGAATTGCCGTGAGCAGGGCACTCGTTACCGGATGTTCGGCACGCCGCTGTCTCTGCTCAGAGTAACTGGCTTGTCGAGAAACTGCTTCTCCTGAGGTGTATGTAACGTCTGTAGATAATTATCTGATAGTTGTAGTTACATTTTCTCGTGTACTCAGAAACTTTAATGTATTCAACTTCCAATATGTGAACTTGATACTTACACGTTTACTGGAAAATCATGTGTTTCAACAGGTTTTCTATAGATGTGAATTTCGTAGAAGAAACTGTTCCACAACCAAGAAGTCTATGAAAGAAAAATATATTTGTTCAATGAATATCTGCTCTGCTCCGCACTTGAAATAAAACGTGTTTGTAATACTGTGCTTTCCAATAAATTTTGAGTTAGTTTGTGTATTGTGTATAGCTTCGCTACTGTGGGTAGGAAGTGTGGAAGGCGTTTTCAGTTGCCCTAAATCAAACAGTCGTATGCATTATCAGTCGTATGTGATGTGTTGGTAAATGTGCCAACACCTTGTAGATAGAGGAGGCCGAAATGGAAGCTATCTAACGCAGACGGGCGTGAATTCTGGAACAGGATAAGTATTGAATGCTAATAAGAAAAGTATGCAGCTCCTCGAATACTTATCTTTTAATTCTTGTTGTATACATCATTCTTGATGAGACATTTCATACGATAATTATCAAACTCTGTAAGGCTAATGGCGCCTTGCTAGGTGGTAGCCATGGACTTAGCTGAAGGCTATTCTAACTGTCTCTCGGCAAATGAGAGAAAGGCTTCGTCAGTGTAGTCGCTAGCAAAGTCGTCGTACAACTGGGGCGAGTGCTATTCCGTAACTCGAGACCTGCCTTGTGGTGGCGCTCGGTCTGCGATCACATAGTGGCGACACGCGGGTCCGACATGTACTAAATGGACCGCGGCCGATTTAAGCTACCACCTAGCAAGTGCGGTGTCTGGCGGTGACACCACAGTATGCATTATGGTCATGTTTTCTAGTCAAGGAAACAATAACGACCTCTTTCAGGTATCCAAGTGCACTGGGATTCTCGATTATACGCATTCGAAGTGAAACTTAACACGCACGACCACGTGGTGTCGAGAACAAAGCACATAAGACTACGTGCATGCGCAAAGAGTGGTCTTCTCACGGTTTTGTACGTTAACAGCCGTCTGAATCGTAAAAAATAGAAAGAAAGAGAGAGAGAGAAATAGATAATCGCCCGTGTTAGCACGTCGGATCGAATACGCCAGTGGCGAGTGACGTTGTGCCAGTCAGCCGGCATGTGGATTTTTGGCGATTTCCCACAACCGACTAGATCACTGTCGGGCCTCAGCCACACGACTTGCAACCTTTTTAAACACGTTCGCACACTTTCACATCTTTGACACCACTTACAAGCAGTTAGTGTACACAAATTCCGTCCTAGGCTGTAAATGGTGACGAAGGGAAGGGCATTCTGCCACCCTGTGCTAAACTCTCCGTTTCA